>NC_091465.1:27513564-28783564 GCF_027789765.1 Dendropsophus ebraccatus | reverse complement strand
TTAACACCTATCACTATACACATCCATTGACTGTTGCATGTGCGTCACGCTATTTACGATCTACAACTTTTTTTTATTCTCATATCAGCGGCATATATACCAATCTGTTTTGCCTCCTTGACTTATTTATTTATTCATACTTTTGCCGTCCTTATTACCGTGTATTAGCATCAATGTAAATTATACAAGTAAAAAAAAAAAAAATGAAGAGTTAACAATATAAGCCGATATTTATCTCCGACAAATGTCCTCATTAAGTGTATTTTTTTATTCATTTTTAATAAATACAGGAAATATAATTCCACGCTGTGCGTATTTGTATATATCGCTCTTCTCAAATATTTTAAACAATCCATTTCACAAACACCCGAGGCGAGCGCTGGATTATTAATGCAGTCAGTCAACAACACTCGCCGCCTTTGTGTTTGCGATCTGGAATTTCTAAACAAAGATAGGACCCACGAGGCTCCCATGAATATTCCCCAAATTCATGGCTCTCCCAGCTTGATTAGGATTTGCACATCTAGTGGCACTTCAGCTATGTTCTCCCCGTAAGCACTTTAGTGTTGGAATAATCTACTCTAAAAAGACGTGTCAGGATGCGGGGAAAATAATACCGTCAGAGGGCTGGGAATCATTAGATAAATATATATGTAACTTAATGAACACTTCTGGGGTGTATTGCATGTAATGGGGATATATATTAGAAGATAATGCCTAGATATATGGCGTAATATATTCTAATAACATAAAGAAGATACAAGGAGTAAGAGAAATTGAGCTGTAAGATATATTCTGCCATGTGACTTATAACAATTGGTGAATAAGTAGAAATATAGAGGAGAAGTATAAGTATATGGTCTGCCATCTCATGGTTAATATTTATTGACCAAGGTTTATCTGACTACTTGGAGGAAGGCAACTAGTTAGTCCTTTCATAAAGTACTTTGAGTTGGCTGAGTTGGGCCTTAGTACACCAAGCGATGATCGGACGATTACCAGCTGTTACGACCGATAATAGTTTAGTGTAGTAGCGCCTATTAAAAGACCCCAATCATCAAACATGCACAATGTCGGCTGATTTTAGTCTTTTAACAGGTTAAAAAATTAGGATAACAATAGCAGCTGACTACAGTGGGCAACCTGGATGTTCTAAGGACTGTTTAAACAGACATTCCAGTAGCTTCCTGCAGCCTCTCCCGCTTATCTCGCTCGTGTAAAAGCAAAGACAGCAAATGGGGAATAAGGAGGACTGAACGGACAGATCAGGGCTTGCTTCCTCCTCTATATTGTACTGTGTGATACGGGCCTTACTGTTATTACAGCTGCCCATAGTCCTGAAGAAGCTCTGCAGGGAGTTGCAAAAGCGGAGAAGAGTATCTATCTACTCATCTATTTATCTATCTATCTCCTATCTATCTATCTATCTATCTATCTATCTATCTATCTCCTATCTATCTATCTATCTATCTATCTATCTATCTATCTATCTCCTATCTATCTCCTATCTATCTATCTATCTCCTATCTATCTATCTATCTATCTATCTATCTATCTCCTATCTATCTCCTATCTATCTATCTATCTATCTATCTATCTATCTATCTCCTATCTATCTCCTATCTATCTATCTATCTCCTATCTATCTATCTATCTATCTATCTATCTATCTATCTATCTATCTCCTATCTATCTCCTATCTATCTATCTATCTATCTATCTATCTATCTATCTATCTATCTATCCATCTATCTATCTATCTATCTATCTATCTATCTATCTATCTATCTATGCAAAGATATTCCGCAGCACACCAGCATGAGGATTTGGATGTGCGGCTTTCTCCTGTATCTATCTATCTATCTATCTATCTATCTATCTATCTATCTATCTATCTTTCTTATCAATCCCTACGTATCCTCCACTTCCTCCCCATGCTGTCTACTTGCTTAGCTGGAAAACATTAGAACAAGCCAGAAGTTCATGGCTGTCTCCTCGTCCTGCTACAGGAGACAGGCTCCTTACACTTACTATGAAAACGCAAAGGGGAAATCAAGGAGCCAAGAGGAGAAGTGCTCACGCCTGGTTCTAATGATCAGTGGGGTCTAAACATCCACGCTAGAGCTCAGCGAATCGGATTCAGATATTTGATTAGCTGGGGCTGCTGAACTTGGATAAAGCTCTAAGGTTGTCTAGAAAACATGGATACAGCCAATGACTATATCCATGTTTTCCACATAGCCTTAGGGCTTTATCCAACTTCAGCAGCCACCGCTAATCAAATGCCGAAAGTTCGGGTTCGTATCGACTCGAACATGCTCCAGGTTCGCTCATCTCTAATCCACACCCAAACCAATGGAAACATTTGACGTGTCTCTGTGAAGTGTCAGAAGTTTGGATAGCTACAGATTAGTTTAGCTGCAGTGGGTACCTGGTGATTCTTCAGAGCTCTCCATGGTACTGAACCTGCACTTAGATCCACAAGTTAGGAAATTCAAATAAGCTATCCTCCTTAGTCCATGTGCAAGGATCACACAAAGACTTATGGGGTAGATACCCCTATATGTGGCACTGCATAGACTCCCTATTCCATGAAGCAGAAGGATAAGCAGTACCTCCTAGCCTCCTTCCAGAGAGCTGCAAGTCTCATTACATGATGTTTTTACCTCTTCTGTTAAAGTGGATAAAAATAAACTACTGGACATAGAGCTATGTCCATGGGAATATAGTGACGCTGAAGAGAAACCATAAGGCATGCGGATTCCCTTTGGAATCCTACCACTGTGTTACATAGTATGGTGGAAAAGACATATGTCTATATAGCTAGGAAAGGGTAACAAGGAATATGCACTGTAATAGTAACAGAACAGTAACAGAAACTGCAGGGAATATGACATTCCATGCAAGTCAGGTCCTTGTATTAAGTGACTGATCCTGATAATAATATAATAATAGTCAATAACTATTTAAAGCATTACTGGTGTCCAGATTCCCACCGGACCCCTACTGGTCATTACTCCCAAAATGTCAATATGAGATATCAGGAGTTTGTTGAAAGGTTAGGTACACTCTATACAGAACCCCATAAAGAGAAGGCATACAAATAGGTAGTTTGCATCTTTTCCTGAGGCAGTCAGCCTAGGCTATGAGCTACATCTGGTATTTCAGTGCACGTGAATAGAGAACAGCTGCAATATCCAACATTAACAAGAGAACCACTGTTCCTAGAAAATAAAAATATAAAACGGACCCATTTTTCTAATATCAGATTTCATATTTATTTTATTCCTTTTAAGAACTTTATTTTATTTTACCGCTTTATAAAAACCACAACAGATAAAAAAAAATACAAAATAAATAAATAAATTACAAAATAATTCTAAATTGCACCTTTTGTTTCTCCGGCAGCAGCAATGAGAATCTCTCCTCAGTAATGAACAATAACTATCTGTAGCCTTTCAAACTAGTAGCTATAACCAGCGCCAAGCAAACCCGATAACAGCGAGGACTGTCTGCTCTCTGGCAGATTATGGGTTTTGTTCCTCCTCTTTTCTATTCCCGCTCTTGCTTTCTATTAAAACCCGTTCCGTGCCGCTATCACAGGATAGACCATAAAATGTAACAAACGTCTATTCTACTCCAGCCTCCACTTTTCTGCGGCTCCCGATAAATGACTCATTATTTAAAATAGAGGTTACACCTTTTGTTACGGGGGGAACTATACTTTCTGGAAGCTTCTCTTCAAAGTTGCATTGACTGAGTAATGAGGCAGAAAGATGTTTTGGGTTTCTGGAGCGTCTGCCTGTTAAACCGCTGACCTAGATGCTGCAGCTTTTACATTGTACAATGTTTGTTTGGCTTTTAATCTGCTGAAAGTAACTTCACACATTCATTTAGTGGATAATAAAAAAAAAAAAGTTACAGCGAAGCAGTCATCACTATGGATGTCTGTGCTCGCCGCCTTTAGAGGGATTATATATAACGTTGTGAGTATCTGAACACAATATTTTTATATGGGAATGATGGACACTATCATATGTTCTTTTAGATATAGCTACATTCTATTATTTATACATGTAAAAAAATATTATGAGTTTGGAATCCGCATAATAGCACGGCAAGGAGGACAGAGGATAAAATTTGAAGGGGTTATTCAGCGAATTTTTTTTTCTTTCAAATCAACTGGTGTCAGAAAGTTATATAGATTTGTAATTTGCTTCTATTTAAAAATCTCAATTCTTCCCATACTCAGTGCTTAGATTTTTGGAGTAGTCTTCAATGGTCAATGTCTCAAAAGAGAAGACTACAATTGCTGACACATCACTAGCTTGGCTTCACAACCACTAAAATCAGGTGGGCAAAGGTCTTGTAAGAAGCTCCATCCAGAGGCTCATAGGTCCTAATAATATAAAAGTGGTGTATAGACTCTCTGACTCATGTCCTGAGGTGTCATAAGATAAGATAAGATAATCCTTTAATAGTCCCAACATGGGGAAATTCATGTAGCATCAGATATGAAGGTGCTCATTGCTTCTAAGGATATCATAATGTCTCATAGCTTTTGCACCATCCAGTTTTAGGGTCCTATTCCACAGGCTGATGTGGGCCCGATCAATAATGTAAAGGAGCGCCGATCTGCTAGATCGGCGCTCTTTTACTGGGCCTATTCCACGGCCCGATAATCGTTTAGCGAGGGCTGCAGGGACATCGTTACCAATGTTGGTCCTGCGCTCCTTCTTCCTCCAGGTCCCGCTCGCAGCAGCAGCTTCGGTGAGGCCTGTCTGAGCTGACAGACTGCTCAGCCAATCACTGGCCACGATGGTCCTGGCCAGTGATTGGCTGAGCAGTCTGTCAGCTGCTGCGCGCGGGACCGAGAGGAAGAAGAAGCGCAGGAGAAGACCTTCAACATGCTTAGGTAATGTATGGTGTTGGTGAAATCGTCGGTTGCCTGCCGCGCACCGCTATTCCATGCAGCAATGCGCGGTCGGTGCCCAATGATTTTAGGTTTGAACCTAAATAAATGATCAGCCGATGACATGATCATCAGTTGATCGTTGTCTCTATTCCATGGATACTTGGCCAAATCGGGCCGATTATCGCTCCGTGGAATAGGCCCCTTAGCGCTGTCAGCTGTCACTCTTTTTCTGCAATGATTCTATTGTTTCTTAAAAAGGTTTACTTCAAATAGAAGAAATTACTAAACATAAAACCAGGAAAAAACAGGAAAGCATGGATACGGCCTATGGCCAATGTCTGTATCCATGTTTTCCCAGACTCCCTAGGGCTGCATCTAATGTCTTCAGCCACCGGTATTCAAATGCTGACTGATGGGACTCAAGCATGCTCATCTCTAGACATTACCATAGTCTGCCATGGCCACACAAAGTAGGCAAAATCTCATTGCTATATGTCGAAAATAAAACATAGCCAGTTGACTAGATGGCCATTGGAATGAGAACAGAATAGGAGTCGTATGTAGTAGTAGTAACTTCCAACCCCTAAAATAAGACTGTAAAATTCTTAACGACCATTCCAATGGTCCTCTGGTAAACTGGTCATGTTTTACTCAATAATGGGTTCCAGCAGAAGACATCACCATTTGGAGATCTGTTTTGTATAGGAAACTTCGCAATCTTTTAGACCTTATTGATGCTACGTCCTGTGTACACACATTAATGGGGGAGATTTATCAAACATGGTGTAAAGAGAAACTGTCTCAGTCGCCCCTAGCAATCAGATTCCACCTTTCATTTTCCAAAGAGTCTGTGAGGAATGAAAAGTGGAATCTGATTGGTTGCTAGGGGCAACTGAGCCGGTTTCACTTTACACCGTGTTTGATAAATCTCCCCATTTATGTATAGATGGAGGGTGGGCCCCCAGAATAATTCCTTGAAGGATGAACACTAATGAAAGCCGAAGTTACCCAAATTATTACACTAAAGGAGATTGGAGCACAGACTATAAGGAAAGATCAAGGATGTCCAATCTCCTTAGTGATTAGTCGCAGGGTGCGGAGGGATTAACACTGCTTCAAGATAAATTGATTACAGTAATTCCCGATTAAGCGGGCTGTGATAACGCCATAAAGCGAAGCTTACAATTATATAACCTGTTATTGTAATGTTGTGTCACTATACAGTATCACTATAGGAGGTTTGGCCATAAGAGATTGTCTTACACTGTTACCTGATAAAACACAATGCCGAGCGGCAAAAGGAGAAATTACAGGTGTGTACGGCGCAGATATTAATGTGCCATAGGTTATAATTACGTCTCATGTGATAGAACTGCATTCATGTATTGTAGTATTATACCGGCTGAGCGACGCCAGCTGCTACGGGATACTACAGACCTAGCAGTGCTGGCTTACAATGACACCCACTGGCAGAAGATTTTGTTGAAGGGAAAGAAGGGATGTGAACTGTAAAGGTGCCCATATACCTTATACTACAGTGGACTGAGCCCACCAACGACAGTATAAGGCAGGAATGGGGAACCTTCGGCCCTCCAGCTTTTGCAAAACTACAACTCCCATCATGCCTGGACAGCCAAAGTTTTAAAACAGCTAGAGGGCTGAAGGTCCCCTATCACTGGTATAAGGTATATGGGGGCCTTCTGACTTTCCACTTTAATTTTCATAAATGAATTGGCCCCCTTTAAATCCTTTTTTTTTTGTTCAGACTATAGTAAAGGTTATTATAAGAAACTATTACTATAATATCTTTATAATAAGTACTAAGCAAAGTCTTAAGTTTTAAGCACTGTGGGCATGAGGTCATGGGTTACTCTGAACAATATTATTAGTGTTAATATCATTAAAGGGGTGCAATCCGTTTTTTTTTTTTAAACGGACGAAAAGCTAATGAAAAAAAACGGATGCAATTGCGTGCATCCGCTTTGATCTGTTTTTCCACTGACTTCCATTATGAAAAAAAATGGACCAAAACGGAGCCATTTTTTTAACGTTCACAAAAAACGTAGTCGACCTAATTTTTGTGTCCGTTAAAAAAAAGCGATCTGTTTTTTTTTTTATATATATATATAATGTAAGTAAATGGAAAAATGGATCGAAGCAGATGCACACAGTTGCATCCGTTTTTTCCATCAGTTTTTCATCCATTTGTGCAAAAAAACGGATTGTAAAAAATGTAGTGTGAACCCAGCCTAACTGGTGCCCAGGAAGTTATACAGATTTGCTAATTACTTCTATTAAAAAAAAAAAAAAAAAACTCAAGTCTTCCAGTACTTATCAGCTGCTGTATGTCCTCCAGGAAGTGGTGTATTGTTTCCAATCTGACACAGTGCTCTCTGCTGCCACCTCTGTCCATGTCAGGAACTGTCCAGGGTAGTAGCAAATCCCTATAGAAAACCTCTCCTTCTCTGGACAGTTCCTGATACGGACAGAGGTGGCAGCAGAGAGCAATGTGTCACACTGAATATAATACACCACTTCTTGCAGAGCATACAGCAGCTGATAAGTTTTTTTTCAGTTGATTTAAAACCAGTTGTTTTTTTCAGAGTACCCCTTTAATAATGTAATTCACTCTTTGGGAACAAACAAGAAATATACTTTTCATAGACTTATTAAAGATATGAACTAATTAGAAACATAAAGATTATTCATATACTTATTTATAGACGCACAATACAGTCCTGCAATCTTAAATAAAACCAACATTTATTCCACAATAAAAATGTTATAGAAGCCTGTAAGGGTTATTTGCCTAGCATTTATGCAGCCACACAACAGCAAACTTATGTCAATACCCAAAACTGCAAGTCTATCCATAAAGTTCATCCTGCCAGGTTATTACAGCACAGTTTGAACAACCTTATAAAACACTGGTGTAAATTAGACAGAAAGGTCAGCAGAAATCCTATCAGAACACAGAGGGATACACCGAGCCATGTGTCTGTCACAGCTCTCTTGGATGAGAAAAAGTACAGATCGTTGCTATTCAACCATAAAATCAAAACTGCATTAAAGGGGTTCAGCAATTTAACTTAAAGGGATACTCTAGAGAATAAATTTTTTTTTTAAATCAACTGGTGTCAGAAAGGTATACAGATTTGTTAATTAGTTCTATTGAAAAAACTCAATCTTTCTGTAGTTATCAGCTGCTGTATGTCCTGCAGGAAGTGGTGTATTCCTTTCATTCTTATACAGTGCTCTCTGCTGCCATCTCTGTCCATATCAGGAACTGTCCAGAGCAGGAGAGGTTTTCTATAGGGATTTGCTACTGCTCTGGACAGTTCCTGACATGGACTGAAGCGGCAGCAGAGAGCACTGTGTCAGACTGGAGAGAATACACCACTTCCTGCAGGACATACAGGAGCTGATAAGTACTGGATGACCTTAAAGGGGTTGTCCGGCGAAAAAAAATTATTCACAGAATAACACACATTACAAAGTTATACAACTTTGTAATGTATGTTATGTCTGTGAATGGCCCCCTTCCCCGTGTCCCACCACCCCCACCCGTGTACCCGGAAGTGTGGTGCGCTATACATTACCTGTCGCGTGCCGACCACGGTCTCCGATCGTCAGCAGTGACGTCTTCTTCGGGAGCTTGGCGGATCTTCCCGAGTGCCGGCCGCCCTCTGCAGCGTCATCCGAAGCTCAGCCGCGATTGGCTGAGCATAACTGTGCTCAGCCAATCGCGGCTGAGCAGCTGATGACGTGGCCGCGTCATCAGCCGCTCAGCCGCGATTGGCTGAGCACAGTTATGCTCAGCCAATCGCGGCTGAGCTTCGGATGACGCTGCAGAGGGCGGCCGGCACTCGGGAAGATCCGCCAAGCTCCCGAAGAAGACGTCACTGCTGACGATCGGAGACCGTGGACGACACGACATGCGGTGAGTATAATGCACCACACTTCCGGGTCTAGCGTGGGTGGGGGGAAACACGGGGAAGGGGGCCATTCACAGACATAACATACATTACAAAGTTGTATAACTTTGTAATGTGTGTTATTCTGTGAATAATTTTTTTTCGCCGGACAACCCCTTTAAGATTTTGATATAGAAGTAATTTACAAATCTATATAAAACTTTCTGTATACAGTATTAAATAGCTGGGTTCACACTACGTATATTTGAGGCTGTATATTTGAGGCTGTATAGCAACCAAAACAAGGAGTGGATTGAAAACACAGAAAGGCTCTGTTCACATAATGTTGTAATTGAGTGGATGGCCGCCATTTAATGGCAAATATGTGCTGTTATTTTTAAACAACAGCTGTTATATCGAAATAATGGAAGTTATTTACCGTTATATGGCGGCCATCCACTCAATTACAACATTATGTGAACAGAGCCTTTCTGTGTTTTCAATCCACTCCTTGTTTTGGTTGCTATACAGCCTCAAACATACAGCCTCAAATATACGTAGTGTGAACATAGCCTGACTGTATAGAATGCTCAATCTCAACCTTAGAGCCACACTCCATGAGCCTTTAGTCTCATTCCTATCTTGGGCTATGTTCACTCTACGTAAGAGACCGGCCTTTCCGTGACCCCGGCCAGGTCACGGAACGGCCGGTCTCTGGCCGGATCATCTCAGCCGGTACTTAAGCGCGCGCCCACATCAGAGCTTCCCACAGCACACAGTGAAGCAAGCGGCCGGAGCCGCTCGCTTCACTGTGTGAACTGACAGGGCTTGTCAGTTATTCGCGTCCCCGTATGGGATCCCGGCCAGAGCATATACGATGTGTATACACTCGCCGGTGGCAACAACGGCCGTACTTTTACGTAGTGTAAACATAGCCTTAAAGAGTCCCCTCCATGATACCACTTTGCAGGCTTTCCACAGATCGCTGTAGAGGGATGCAGCTCATGCCCAGCACATTCCATGCATATGCCGTATTTATAGAAGAATGGGGCTCTAAACTGAACTTTCTAGATGTGGTACCATTGCCTTGGCAATCCAATACCCCTTCTCTCTATGCTGATCTGTGGAGAGCACATGGTACGATATCATGGCAGTAACCCTTTAAGAAATCCAGAGGGCAGGGTTAGCCATTCATTGCACTATATAATACATTACCCACGTCAAGCATCTTCACAGTATATCTGCTGCTAATATCTCTTGACCATTATTATATATGATGGAGGGACTATTATAGATTTTGCATTGGAGTACAGGATCCCTTTAAATCTGAAAGCAATTAACTTACATATCATCGGTAGTAAATAGTTCTGCAGCTTAACCGCATTTACGTTCCCTATTACGCTCCTTTACTCAGTGCTGTGTAAATGTTGCCGAGCCACCAATAATGGGCTGTAAATGTCTTCCAGGAGGTATAAATGACTGCTGATTGAAGTGTTTTCCCCATAGCTCGGCACCAGCCGGCTCCTGTTGATATACTGTCCACCATATATCATCCTTACGATTTTACTGCCAAATTAAACAATTCACTTTGCTGATAATCTGTAAAGTTGACAGAGCAGATAATGAACATGCCAGCTACAATTCTATGGATCGCTCTCTCAGGTTAATAATAAATAATGGAGCATTCAAATCCATTGGTGGGAGGCGCTCGATAGCTGCCATACCCCGGGGAAGCTGGGAAACTGCTCATAGTGTTAAATACCATTGCATATTCTCCTATTAGAAAGGGGTAACCAAAGTGCAGGCGCTTCACCAAGTGCATTTATAGGTCTCTTGGGATAACTATAGGGCCCTATAACACGGGATGATTATCGCTTGAAAAATCGTTCGGATTTGAACAATTATCGTTTACTGTAACAGCAGACAACGATTAAACGACCAACGAGAAATTGTTGGTCGCTTGATAAAATTTGGACCTATTTTTATCGTTGATCGTTTGCAAATCGTTTGCATGTAATGAGACGACCGCAAGAACATTCATAAGTAACAATCATCACTCCGTGTAATTGGGTGAACGATTTCAGGTCGTTTACCATAGTGGTCGTTTTAAGATTGTTTATCGTTAATCGTTGATCGTCAAAAAATCGCTTTGTTGAATAGTACCCTTACACTGTGTAAAATCAGTCTGTAGTATGTTAACACAACAGATACAAGGAGGAACAAAGGGTCAATAGAATCTAAAGCGGTAGAGTATAACAAAGAATATAACAAATATAACCGGAAGATAGGGTCATGGGCGACCAAGGCTTATTGATTCATGTCTGATCCATGTAAGCCCAACCTTACACTTACAAGACTTAGTGTCCCTGTCATTATAAAATAAAACCTTTGACATGTTGCATATGAGACGTACAGAATCGCCGGCTTTATCCATTTCTATAGAGGTGTCGGCAAGAGTTGAGTACAGTGCTCTTGCAGCTTATTCGGCTCTCTCCGACACCTCCATAGGAATGAATAGAGGCAAGTGGCTGATACGGAGATCGGTGGGGGGGGGGGGGGGTTGTGGAGGTCGGACTCCCCACGATCTCTTACTTTTCTCCTATCTTGCAAATAGAAGAAAAGTTGCCCAGACAACCTCTTACTTGACCATAAAGACTAGAGATGAGCGTAACTCCAGCATGCTTGGCTCCATCTGAACCTGAGCATGAGGTATTTGATAAGCAGTGGCTGCAGAAGCTGGATGCAGCCAGGAATCCCTAGTGCTGGATTAAACTTTTGCAGCCACCACTAATCTAATGCCACATGCTCAGATTTGAATGGACCTAAACATGCTTGAGTTACGTTTGTCTCTAACAAGACCCTTCAGAGCCGAAACATCACTTATCACTCATTTACTTGGGAATGCAATGCGTTTCAATATGTTTGCACTACATTGGATGCCGTTGGATGTCCTTGATTCCATATGTTATGAAGTCTTCATTTAGGTTTGTTGTGTGCTAGAGTGCATCCACCATTTTTCTTTGCCAATCGGAATGCATTACGTGGTGCTGTTGGACCCTGCTATTTGTTGGTTTGTTGTAGAGACATGGCAAAATTGATTGGTTGTGGTCTTACTGTTGAGAACTCCCACTGATCTCCAGATACAGCCAGGCGAAGGGCATTTCACTGGCTTTCTGGAATTTGGAGCACAAAACAAACTCCACTATATGGCTATGTTCACACAACGTAAAACTACGGCTGTAGTTCTCGCCGCAGAACTATGGCTGTAGTTTTGCGGTGTGAAACAATGTCTTATTTGCAATGGGATCCCTGCCGGAGCGTACACACATCGTAAACGCTCCGGCCGGGATCCCATACGCCACCGGAAAAAACTGACATGTCAGTTTTCTGCGCCCGGAATTCAGTGAACTCCGGCCGCAGAAAGACCTGTCAGTTCACATAGTGAAGCGAGCGGCTCCGGACGCTCGCTTCACTGTGGGCTATGGTAAGCTCTGATGTGGGTGCGCGCTGATGCGCCCGCATCAGAGCTCTGCGGCTGGAAAGATGATCTGGGCAGAGACCGGCCATTCCATGACCCGGCTGGGGTCACGGAACGGCCGGTCTCATACGTTGTGTGAACATAGCCTAAGTCTGTGGGACTTGTCTTGTGCAGTAAAATGGAGATCACAAGGAGGCAGGCAGTAAAGCACACAACTGCATGCTTTCCCTGGCTATATGTGAGGATTAGAGGGGGTCCCAACATTTAGACTCCAACTAATCAAAACATCTCAAGTGTTTTTTTTTTTCGTTTTTTTTTTAAGTGATTTTCACCACTTATGTATAAACCAGGCCTAACTGATTTACTGTCATTTTAGCCTACATGTACTCCAGCTCCCATAGATTTTGCTCTGTGGTATAATGTCAACCACAGATGTGACAACGAGGACTGTGCCACCTTCTGGTGCAGTTACACAGAGCGATAATTCGCCCAATCAAACGATTAAAGATTTCGAAGTAACAATGTGTTTTTTTTATAATGATCAGTGTTTAGACAGAACAATATATCGCTTGGAAAAATCGTTATTGTGAACGCTTAAGCCTATCTCACACATAAGGTGAATTGGTGAAAGACTATTTACACTAAGCGATCTGCGAATTTTTAGCCAACGATGATTCGAGAACATGTTGAAAGATCACAATAAACGAATTCTCGCTCGTCGCTTGATCATTCGCTGTGTGTACACAAGCCAATTATCGCTCAAATGCCATCGTTATCGCGAAAATTTGAACGATAATGGTTGCATGAAAAGGCAGCATTACTCCTGTACAGATTAGCTAAAGACTGGCGTATAAAACACTGGTCTTCAGTTAATCTGTCCAAAACTTCTGTTACACGTGACTATTGTCTAAAATGGACAATTCCTTTAACTCCATTAGACAAGATTAACACAGCCTGGTTGCATTATTTTAGGGAGTAGATAGTATTTCTCCTGTCTAGAAAAAAAAAAGGTAAACTCTGCCTTAAAGGGGTTGTCCAGCGAAATCTTTTTCTATGGGAATCCCCATAGAAAACCTCTCCTACTCTGGACAGTTCCTTTCTGACACCAGTTGATTTGAAAGAAAAAGATTTTCGCTGGACAACCCCTTTAACCCTGCTGTTCTGCCTAAGGCTCTATCTATGTGGCAAAGGCAGCATACAACAAGCCAAAGGCTGTCCAGGCATGATGGGAATTGTAGTTCTGCAACAGCTGGAGGGTGAGAGCTTGAGCCACACTGCCTTAGAGAATACACAGTTTGCTATAGCACCTGACTTCAGCTGAGGCTTCTCCTGTGTGATATGAGCTGGCGTGTTCTCACACATGCTGTTTGATGCAGTATTTGAAGCCAAAACTAGGAGTGAATATAAAACCTGAGAAGTAGAATCGTCCATATATAATTCCTTTTTTTTCCAATCCAATTCTTGCTTTGGCTTAAGAAAAAACTGCATCAAAAACGGTCTGTGTGAAAGCGGCCCTGGGGCTGGGTGCTGATTGCTTGTGCCTGTACGGTGGGTACCCAGAGGACCTGCGTTTCCACCGCCGTCAGCCTGCTACTATTTATAAGCAGCAGAAATTCACAGCTCCGATGAAATATGGTTTACATTAATACAATGCCTGGCACAAAAATCTAACCCAATTGCTAATTTCTCCTTCAACGATATCGATCCATTTCTTTGTCAAGGTAACCTGAAAATGCATTTATTTAGTACAGGCTGGGTGATCTGCCCTCATTTCTTTCCACGTGCCCCATATTCCCCTTCTATACAAATTATAAAAAAAAAATAAAGAAAAGAAAAGCCAGGGAAGGAGTGACAGAGGAAGCATTGGAAATGACACGTCTTTGCTGCCCTGGCGCGGCGGACACATGAGCCCCCTCTAACCATGGTTTATCTATTATACAATGTCCTGTTCTTATCTGGAAATAGAAAGGTGCTCTTCCCTATCAGCTCATTTGTGTTATCTGTGACTATAGAACGCACTAGATCCAATTTATACTGGTGAATACATTGATAGATCATCACATCCTGGGCTGAGATCGAGCCAATGTTAAGAATACTGCCTTCATCCAAGGGCATATACAGAATTGGGGGTATCTCAGTAGATATGGAAGAGGGGCACTACTGCTGTGCTGGTTCAGGCCAACACATGGGCCTGAACCACATCCTCCCTTATTACCAGTGGAAGCAGAAAACATGGATAGAGCCATAGGGCTGCATCCAATTCTTCAGCCACCGGTAATCAAATGCAGCACATTCAGGTTCATACTAACCCAAGCATGCTCGAGATTCACTCATCTCTATTTCGGATTAACAGAAGAATAGGACCATGTGCAGTGTCAGAGTGGGGTATCTGGGGCCCACCAAAGGAAATGATCCTTAGGGGCCCACCAATGAGGAACCAGTGAGAAACAACATGTCAGTCAGTGTTACTGCAGATTCTAAAACTGCCCCCCCCCCGGAGGATCCTCCAGTCCTCTGGTGGGCCAGTCCGACACTGACCACATGATCCAAATCATCTGCTGGAATATGCTTTTATACTAGGATAAGTTTTTAGTAGTAGTATAGTAGTTTATAATAGTTTACTCAGAGCATCTACAACAATAACATTTTCCATCATTGCTTATGATTAGGGATGAGCGAAGTGTTTAGTTCCTATCTGTATTCCGCCTGCTCCATGACGATCGAGTCCAGTGTCCCAGGACTGGATCCATCTTTTCCCAACACCTGGGGAGGAGCAGCCCAGAGAAGAGAAGACTTCAATGTATATAAGCTCATCGTTTTGATCCTTTTCCCCCCAATTTATTTCCAATAGTAAATGGCAACGCTTAAAGGGTATCTACTCCCTTACCTTCCTCAGGACTGAGATTTCTCATATCCTCCATATCCTGCCAAATCACATGAAGGAAACATTCCTAGGAAGCGGAGTAGATGACGCTAACCCATGGGTATTTCAGATCATCGTCTAGGCAGGTCCCACAGTCGAAAAGACAACCATGTCATATACGTAGCCTCTAATCTGTACTATGCATATAAAAGGAGTATCCCAGGTTGCTCCTGACAGGTAGGAGCCTGCCATAACAGAAGGGGATTGCACAGTGTCAGGGAAGTCACAGCGGCGGACCACCTGCCATAAGCCCAATATTAGGCAGTTACTTGTCGGTGACTATTTTCTTCCATCCTGCATCTTAATGCTCTTCTTCTATAGTGAGATAAACACTAGGAAAACAAGCAAAAGCTTTATGAGCACCAGAGGGATGTAGCTCATTCAAGAGACAGCTGCTAACGTGGCTGGCGATTACCTGGGGGATGTTAGATCATAGTGAAACAAAGACTGTCTCACACCTCCCACCGCACACTCATATCCTCAAACAGCCAACTACATCTGTCAATAGGTTATTATCCCAGCAAATGCTATTACGCCGCTTCATTTGATAAGACATGAAAGTGAACGTTAATGTCTCTTGATGTGTTTGGTTCAGATAGAAATATAGGAACACTTTAAAGTATCCATTGTGTTATCATATTATTACTATTATCATTATAGATAGTATTGCTGTGTAGATTGCATTATGGAATAAATGTTGGGGACATTTAAGGTGAATCTATTAAGTACATTTTAAAGGGGTACTCCAGCGAAAAGATTTTACTTATCAGCTACAGGAAGTGGTGTATTCTTTCCAGTCTTACACAGTGCTCTCTGCTGCCACCTCTGTCTATGACAGGAGCTGTCCAAAGCAGGAGAGGTTTTCTATGGAAATTTGTTGCTACCCTGGACAGTTCCCGACATGGACAGAGGTGGCAGCAGAGAGCACTGTGTCAGACTGGAAGGAATCCACCACTTCCTGCAGGACAAATTGCAGCTAATAAGTACTGGAAGACTTGAGATTCTTAAACAGAAGTAAATTACAAATCTATATAAATTTCTGACACCAGTTGATTTGAAAGAAAAAACATTTCCCGGAGCATCCCTTGAAGGAAACAGAAGGCCGGTATAGGAGCCACAAAGGGACCAATTTGTAGGCAACCAAATAGAGATTGGAATCTTAGCAGCAGCAACAGTTTACAATATTGCTATTGGTAGATAACATTGTTTTTGGTAGACGCTACCCACCTAATGTGTCAGTCAATTCAATAATATATGAGAAAAGTCAAACTCAAATATGTAGAGCACACAACAGGAACGGCAGTATTTCAGTTTCTAGCAGGACCTACAGTATGTTGCCCTTCTTAACAAGCCAAGGGATTGGACAAAAGAGAGAATAAAAAATTGAACAATGTTTATTCTCAGTTGTACAATGCACAAAGTACAGATTAGTACAATGCATTAACTAGTGTTGTGAATTGGCCTTGAAATGTATCAAGTCTCTGCAGGAATGGTTTGCTATGATGGTAATAATATAGATGATAACTGTACCCCAACAGCAACGCTGTGTTTCTTGTCTTGATAGTTTATAAGGAGTTGGCTTTAACACATCTACCCCAATATGATCCTGAAAACTACTACATGCCCATCAAAAAACAAGCTTCGTATATGGTAAAACATAATATAAATAAATAAATATACATATACAGTTGATATCACCATAAAGTTAGGTTGTATAAGTTTCTCAGTACGTTATATGTTACATTACATTGAATGATACCATTCATAGAATTCATCCCACAAAAAACAGCTATGCTGATGGAGAAAATTTTAAAAAGTTTAGGCTTTTGGAAGATGAGGCTGAAAAAATATAGTGTGGCGAAAAATCTCTGTGGTGGGAAGGGGTTAAATATGCAGTAAATGTTCCCAAACACCTCAGTAACAACATATGTTATATATTATATACATGGAGAACACGCCAGTGAGGTGTGGACTATGAGAAGCCAGTGCTACCTCGTGATTGTACATCACTTCATTGCATTATTCCTGTATTCCATTTAACAAAAGAGACCAGAACACAGATGACATTTTATTCACAGTCATACACTTTGGTCCTTACAACATTTAATTTCAACGAGACATGGAAGAGAAAATGTTATGTTTTATATATATACTGTATATATATATATATATATATATATATATATATATATATATATATCAGCAATTAAAAATAAAGTTTCAAAGTTTCCATTCCTTGTGATCTCACATTTCTGCACATCAAAAACTTAAATCACTGACTCCCAAATGGGAAAGCATGAATCACAATTTACCTTGTCTATCATGCATATCACCATTAAGAATGATCCATGGAGCGATAGGGCATGATAGCAGCCAAGCTGAAGTATAATCTCACAGACAGTACTAAGGATCACGCTGGCCAGTGCATACATGATGAGACAAAATTTAAAGGAGAAGTAAACCTATGCCGCCATTAGGGTATGGGAAAAATTTATATGTGTTTTATACAATTGTTTGTATTTTGTTATGACAGCGGCGACAAGGGGATGAGTCTACCTTGTGCTATTACTGCAGATGCCTCGGCAGCCATACTAATTTGTAGCTGCCTTTATTGTTTCTAAGCACATTCTAGTCTATTTTGTGTACCGATTCTTTATGTTTTTAAGATCTCTTCTCATCTTTAGCAAATGGAAAATTTAAGTTAACATTAAGGGGCTAAAAATCTGTCATGTTCATTAGAGATGAGAGAACCGTGCCGAGGTTCAGGTTCCTACAAACCCGAACCATTGGTATTTGAATCCCGCTGTCTTTCCATTCCATTGGGAAAGTGGAGACAGCTGAGTCCTGCCTGGAAAACAGGGATACAGCCTATGACCTGGGCTGTATTCCTGTTTTCCAGGAGGGACTTGGGCTGTCTCCACCTTCCCCATGGAACGGGAGGACAGCGGGAGTAAAATGCCAATGGTTTGGGTTATTACGAAGCTGAACCTCGGCATAGTTCGCTCATGTCTACTGGTCATGTGTGGTCATCTTAGGGTGGGTTCACATACAGTATGTCTATATGTCAAAGTTGGGTTCCACATAGCAAGCACCGTGCCTATAAGTCTTGTGCTGAGCCTCATTTAATCCAAACTACAAGTAGGGCAAAAAACTCCCTCTAATTTTGGATCACCATCGATTATTCGTATGAAGAGCTGCTAACCTGTACTAGATGTACTAGAATAGGTACAACGCTATGATGAGCAGCGTAGGTATCGCTATTAGAAGATCACAGCAACTGAACTGAAAGTGGATTATCCAGTTCATGGCATGCAAGCTAGTAAGTGCAAGTGCCGGAACCACATTGTGCCCAGAAGTAAGGGGTCCAACATCTACCTTCTTTTTGGGGTAATTTCTTGAATAACGGAATAATCGGAATGCCCACCATTCTTGGGATCCATTAGTAACTAAAAACATTGAACCCAAAAATGTTGAACTACAATCGTGAAGCAGGCAGAATTGACATATATATTATATAGGATTAACCCAACAGTTATGGTTTCACCGGAGCCGTCCTGCTAACAGGAGCACAAGCAGCTAGGGCTCATGTAGATTTGTATATTAAGGGGGGTTAAGCTTCTTTGGGTGCTGGATGGGGCTTAAATGTTTCTTAAATGCTGACATATATTTACTTCTCCCTTCTTATATATGATTTCACACCATGACTGCAATGCTTATCATCATAAACACATGCACAGATTTCCAAAACCTGCAATAAAAGCCACTTTCAACATGAGCGAGGTTCTTGTAATGTAAGACAATGGCCTCGGGTTCTTGGGCTTGCATGTTGACGGTCGCATCGAATCCCGGTAGGAAGCGAGGTAAAGTTTCCAAACGGTATGTGGGAAGTAAGCACGCAAATCCTGTTATTTGTTAACAGGATTTGAGGGCATGCCTCCTATGCACCGCCTTGGAAAAGTCACATCAGCAGAATCTTTGCTCTCCGGGAGAAAAAAATTCTGTGTCCCAGCAGCCGTGGAAATCGCTCTTTTAGAAGAGGTGGTCTTTATCCGGCAATTCTCTGAAGACCTAGATTGTCAGTCGCTGGAATCAGTGTAAACTTGCATTGTGTGTATTAAAGCAAAGATGTGAAACATTGATACCCGCAGTCTTAGAAATGCAATTTGAGGCTCCGGAATGGTATTAAATATTTGATTTGAGTCTTCAAAAGAATTTGTCAGGCATCAAATATGATTCATAGTATCTGACAAGTCAACCTTTTACATGCCGAAAATCCTATCATCACAACAAAAGTCTCTGACATTTTCATCGTAATATTACTAAAACATCAAGTGCACAAATTGCTGGTAATGAGAGTTCAGTTCAAAGGATGAAGCGAGAGGGTTGGAAATGTGGAGGAAGAAGAGATTTCACTATACTGTAATAAGTACAATGGCATTATCAGTAGGCAGGGCTCATTTGTAACCAAAGACCACGTACATATAGTTAGACAGGACTCAGACCTCAAGGGCCAAAGTATGAGGTTCTTACACACTATGATTTTGTGCCGCTTCCAGATCCTCATGACTGGCTAGGTTCAAATATCGCTTTATTTTCCATCTTTTGTACCCGAAACACTGGCGTTTTTCCCATTTTATGGTTCAAAAAAGAAAAAAATTTTAATAAAAAAAAGTTATTGAGGGAATGAAAAACAGCTGGTAATGTAACATTGTATTTTTATAGCTTTTTTTTATAAGGATGTCAGATTTTTGAGCAAGAAATGGCTGTCATTTTTAAGATAGTGTGAACCTAGCCTTGGTCTAATGTTAGGGATACAGAGATTACAGTGCGTTCATCAGCAACCTGACCTCAGATTAATCATCCCAGCATTACAATGAAGCTACAAAGTTGTAGATAAAGCCTACCAGGGAATTGCTTACATCAGCCGTCTCGGAAGGGAGGGGGATGGAGGGGGAGACAGAAAGAGAGAGGGAGACAGAGAGAAAGGCTCATACATAGTTTTTTGTGTCTTCAGCAGAAAACAGCAGAACTAGGGGAAGGAGACTGAATACATAATAACAAGTCTGAATTGTTAGTTTCACCATGGGTAGCAACATATGAAAAGTTATGTTTGAGTGGAATACCCCTTTTACTATAGTGGACGTCCTTCCATGACCATGGCACGTACATATAGTGAGACAGGACTCAAACCTAAAGTGCCAAAGTATGAGGTCATTACAGACTATGGGGAGATTTATCAAACTGGTATAAAGTAGCACTGGCTCATTTTCCCCTGGCAACCAATCAGATTCCACCTTTCATTTTCCAAAGAATCGGTGAGGAAAGAAAAGTGTAATCTGATTGGTTGCTAGGGGCAACTGAGCCAGTGCTACTTTATACCAGTCTGATAAATCTCCCCCTATGATTTTGGGCACCTTCCAGATCCTTATTGTGTGGCTATGTTCAAATGTTACTTTATTTTTCATCTTTTGTAGCCCAAAATTTGTGGTTTTGCCATTTTATGGTTCAAAAATGGCCAGTTATTATTAAGGTGAATGAAAAACAGCTGGTAATGTAGTTTTTTTTTTTTCTAAAGCTGTTTGATTTTTGAGCAAAAGATGTCCGTCATTTTTACATAGTGTGAACCTAGCCTATGTCTGATGTTGGGGATACAGAGATCATAATGACTGAATATTTCCTGTTGCTGGATAGTATTTTTACAATAGGAAGAAGAGTTTTTTTGACCTTTAGCTAAGACCAGCTTTAACTTTAATGAGGATCCATAGTAATAGATTGCACTCTCCTTGTGCTACTATTCACTAGGGAGTCCCAATGCTTGAGTCTCCTAATCTCATGGACAGTAGGTGATGTGAGAAGACCTGAAGATCTGCCTCACATAGACTTTGTGGCACTATCTCAACCATTCAGATTAATTGGCACTGAGATGGTGCTGCACCCCAGTGTTAAAGCATTGAAACCCAAGTTATTACACTACATGGAAGGTGCTGAGAGCAATGCCATGGGGGACAATATGTTTCCATTAGAGTTGACAAATGCTATCTAGGTTTCCCTGTTAGCAGCCATTGTTTGTCACATAAGAGAAACAGATCGCTGATCTCAGGGAGGCCAGCCAGACGATAACACTGCCGGCTGCCGTCCTGTGTTTCAAGACTCTTAAATAAAGCTCCACAGGCTCTTCTTTTGCATATTCTTGTTTCCCAGGGAGCAATGCACCTAGGATTTCACTGCATTGAGCGCTTTCACTAGCAGCCGGCAGTGTTATCGTTTGGCTGGTCTCCCTGAAATCAGCGATCTGTTTCTCCTGTGTATATAATAGAGCAATGATCCATCAGATCTGTGTTCTATTATACTGGTCTGCTCTTATGGCTCTACCAGGCATTGCTCCCACCTAGCCAGAATCCTGCTCCACACTGATGAGGGGCAACACCCCGAAACAGCTGTCTGTGGATGGTTACCTGGCCTTGGTTTTTCCCTTGTCATTACATTGACTTATAGGGCCACTTAATATGGTGGTTTTGGTGATTTCCCCACAGGAGCCGACCCTTGTCTGGGTCCTTCCCATAGGGCTATCTGGCTCGTCCTGTGTTTTGAGATTGTCAAATGCCCCTTTAAATCTGAGATATCCTAAATTCTCCTAAATTTATACACCAGATTATCTTGATTGAGCCCGTGTAACCTTGACTACTATCAGCCAGAGACTTTGCAATCTCCAGGAAGACCAGCAGGTACAATCAGTCGTGAGGCTGGACATCTTATTGAGCGCTGTCAGTCTTGCTGATTCTATGTAACTCCAATCACAGCTAATGGCGAGGAGCACGTAAAGCAATCACTGGACACCCCAAGTGGAGGCATCTCTATATGCATGTCTACCTGCGTGACCTGCTCCCTTTTCTGCCATGTTCATTGCTAGAAATGTTCTGTACGGCTCCCGTTTACTGGTGTTATTCAGTTTTGCAGAGGTCTTCACTCATATAGGAAGAGTAATACAATAGAAAAGCAGAGGTCTTCTCCATAGAAACCAATCATGTCATATTGTATTGTAGACAATTGTAATCCAGTTGGTAGTTATGAGTTACACCTTCTCTTTCTTTTGTTGGATTTTTTTAAAAGTAAACCTCATTGTAAAAATCATGGGACACAAAAGATGTAGTAATCTGGATGACCTGTAGGTGGCAGATATCCTCTGGAGGTTCAGGACCATAATAAAAAGGTTTAATGTTTGCGATGGGGCCCACTTTCTACAATAAACACATCAGATTAATATAGTTCCTTAAAGCGGTAGTCTGCTCAAACATAATTTTTCATGTTGCTACCATGGTTCATTTTATAGTTGTTACTATCTTTTCAATCTCCTTCCCCCAGTTCTGAGCTGCTGATTTCTGCTGAAAAAACTGTGTGTGATGTTTTTTCTTTGCCCCCCCCCCCCTCTTCACAAGATGGCGGATGTAAACAAGTCCCTGGCAGACTTTATCTGCAACTTTATAGCAATTTTGCAATGCCGGAAGGATAATCACAGTGAGATCATCAGCAACTTGATCTCAGATTAACTTTCCCAGCATTACAAAAAAGATACAAAGTTGCAGGTAAAGCCTGCCAGGGAGTTGTTTACATCCGCTGAAGTAGTAGGAGGTTTCAGCAGCACTGATGGTCCCTTGTAATCCTTGTAATCCCGATGCCCATTGGTTAAACCATAACCCTGGGTGGGTGTACTGTATTGGTATGGAGAAAGTCCAACAGCATCCAGAAGGTTCTTGAAAAGAAGGTTTATACACAGTTTTTTGTGTCTTCAGCATAAAGCAGCAGCTCAGAACTGGTGGAAGGAGACTGAATAGATAATTAGACTTATGGAATTAATTGTTAGTCTCACCATGGGCAGCAACATATGAAAAGTTATGTTTGACTGAAATACCCCTTTAACTATAGTGGACATGTATGAACCCACACACACAGGGTTATCCACAGTTAATGATGATTCTGACGTCTATGACGTCATTACTTTCTGGTTTTGGTTACTTTGCTTTACTATTAAAGTTTTTTTTGTTTCCAGGATTAGATAAAGCACAGCTACTTTCTTGCAGAAACAGCACTTCCCCTGTACTCCAGGTTGGTGGCTAGCTCCACTAACTTTAATGGAACTGAGCTGCAAAACCACCATCAAACTGAGGACAGGAGTGGCATTGTTTCTCGAAAAAAGAAGTAATCTTTTTCTTTAAGCCTGGAAAACTTCTTTAAAGGGGTATTCCAAATAAATCTAGGAGATTGAGGGGGGTCTGACCTCTCTATGCCCTGCCGAGGGCCCAATACAAAGATCGGAGGAGGGTACAGAGGTCAGACCCCCTGCGATCTCCTACTTTTCTCCTATCCTCTAGATAGAGATAAAATAGATTTTTTTTGGAATACCCCTTTAAGCACTATGCTGCCATATATAAAGCTATAATAGTCAAATGCAAGTAAATAATTTTTTTGCATGAAGTTGGATTCTGTATGGAAACATCTAAATTTTTTTTTTTTTTTTTTTTTTTTTTTACAGATTTTGATTTAGAAATATACTTTATAAATAATACATCTGCTCCTCGGGGACATCATCCTGCAGGCAATGTACTGTATACAATTAATGTGCAATCTCCATCATCACATTTGGGTATAAGTAGGCAAAGGCAGGGATTTAAAGTATAATATCCAATTTCTATTCTAAGTGAGAAGGAAGGAAATCACTCTGCATGGAGCAAGTGGGAATTATTACCAGATTATTTTTTTACAGATATCGTGCAAACACAAGCCACCAATTAAAACCTGAGTCACTATTTCCTATGGCTTCTGCTTTAGCAATAGATTTAGATATTGCAGAACAATTTAACTCTTTCTCTAAGGAAGAAAAAGTCATTTGCACTGAACAAACTTTATACAGTGACGCGAGTAGCATCTCGTCTGCCGAGGATCAGAAGACAAATGTACGGAATGTTAAACTGCATTGTGCTGATGCATTGTACTAAAGATTGATTCTTCTAAGCTAGGATTATGTTGGAATTAGAAGTGGTCAGTAGAGATGAGCAAAACTACAGTAAATGCCAGTTAGCGAAATCCTGAACAATCTGCATTTGACTCCTGTTGGCTAGAGAAGATGGATGCAGCCCTCCATCTGTCTGGAAAACATGGATGTAGCCTATATCAAATTTACCCAACTGTAGAGCAGGAATACTATATCGATGTATTTCTATATATCAAGTACATTATATAAGATTTTGGCAACGCACCTTTAAAGTGTCACTGTCGTTTAAATTATTTTTTTTGCAGAAATCAATAGTACAGACGATTTTAAGAAACATTGTAATCAGGTTTATTAGCTGAAAAATGCATTTTTGTCACGAAAAAGCAGTTTGAGGCTCTCCCCCCTGTCTTCATGGTTCCCTTAGGGAGAGGGGAGGGGTTGAGGGAGATGAGGCACCAAAACAGGTTAACAAAGAGTTAATATACAGCTACATCACCAGGCTATCTCCTCTGAAGTTAGCACTGACCTCTCTGACCTCTGAATAGCTCCCACTGTGTAATCCTTTGTTCTCTGCTCTCTGCTGGCAAATAATCTCCCTCCCCTCCCCTCTCCATAGAACAGACAGGGCTCGACTGATGTAAAAGAGTTGAGATTTCCTGATAATGAGCAGTGAATGAGAGAGAGGGGGGGGGGCTGGACTAAGTCTTTTTGAATGCAGATAATGCCATATTTGCCTAATAAACCCAATTACAAAGTTTTTTTTGTTTTGAAATTTCCTGTACTATTGATTTCTGCAAAACAAAAAAAAAAAATACGACAGTGACACTTTAAGAATTGAACTATGGTGATATAAGAACATTAAATGCAATCCAAACCAAAAAACATTGCACCTCTCCTATCTGGTTCAGTATACAATGTTATCACGATGGCTATGGGAAACTATAGTCTCACTGCACTCACTGCAGAAGACAAGCTCCATAGCTCCAGGGCGCTATAGGGGTCTAATCTGCTGATAGTTCCCCTTTAATAGCTTGACATTTTTTTAAAGTGACATTAACACTAGGGATGGTCCAAACCTGGTTCGGACGGGGTTCGTACGAACCCGAAACCCTCCACAATGATTACCGCTGTCTGCCTGCTCCGTGCGGCGGGCGGATACAGCGAGAGGAACTCCTGGAAAACTGGGATACAGCCATAGCCATAGGCTGTATCCCAGTTTTCCAGGCGTTTCTCCCGCTGTATCCGCCCGCTGCACGGAGTGGGCAGACATCGGGAATCTGATGCCGAGCGTTCGGGTTCAGCCGAACCCGAACCTCGGCGGGTTCGGACCATCCCTAATTAACATTTTAAAAGGGTTAATAGATAGGTAGAAAAGCTCCGACTTTTTCGTCTTCCTGGTGCTTTACTTCCTCTCACTGGCAGTCCAGGAAGTATACCTTCTGAGACTAGCGGGGGATGAGTGCATGTTGCAGGTGGTGTTCAATTTCATCAGCATTTTTTGCTGAAATCCATTTCAGCAGCATTTTTTTTTACCTTCTTCTGGTTCAACGTGGTAGGATTATAAATTGTCACCTTGTCTTTTTTTTCAACCTTATCAACCCAATTATAAGAATGGAGGTTAAATATATTTTTATGTATTTGTATTCAGCATCAGATCAAGGATAGTTTCTAGAGAAATCTTTTGAAGAGTGTATTTTAACATATCAAAAGTAAGCGAGATCCGGGCCCACGTTTCCCTCCTCTTCAACCTCCCTTTGCTTTTAGCCACTGACTGCAGTAGGTATTTTATGTAGCAATTTTTTGACAAAAAATATTACAGTATGTACATAAAATATAAATTTATTTTTAAGGTCAAAGATAAGAAAAAGGAGATTGACTACTTCGGCTTCAATCCATATAAATGTGAAAAACTGTAAATCTAGGAAAAAAACTAATTACAGGATACAACAGTATGATTAAACATGGATGATCTATAACCAATAACCAACCCAGATATAGATTTTATGAGGTTAAAGGTCATAGCTGCGTTTCGGTAACTCAATAAGATAGATATCACTCTCTCCGGAGCGTCTGAATTAACCTTTAATCAGGGTCTATATAGACCTGGCCTTAAAAACCTTAGTTTACCCTTTTAGCCCTGATCTAACAAAACTCATTGAGATCATTCAGCGGAAAACGCATTCATCAAGTGCAGCGCTCGGGCCTTCTGCAAAGCTTTTGTTTGTGCTTCTTCAGGTAGAACATTTTTTTTTTTCCTCGAATGCTTCTTCCCAGTGGAGTACAAAAGCTCAAGGCTGAGCCAGCCACATCCAATTGTTTTACTGCGTTGTCACTTGACAAGATGATTGCAGCCCTGCTCTAGGTTTATAAAAGAATCCGATATTAGAAAAAGCTACTTGCTGAAAATATTGATGTAATAAGAGAGTTCACTAAATAAAAAAGCAAAAAATAAAAAAGAACTAAAAATAATAAAACAATAAAAATGCTGATGCTTTATTATGTATCTCTGGCAATTATTCAACAGTTTTCATGCTGAGCGGCAGGAATTTATACGATTCAATATTATGTACTTATCCATTATGGTCTGTTTTGTTGCCCATATGAAGGCCAACACTCCCTGTGCCCTCATACAGAGGTAAATGCAAAAAGAGGATAAATTGAAAAGACCTCCCAGCATAGAAGAAGCAATGGATGGCAAATATCACAAATCAAGCCTTAAGGGATGCCCTGGCAGGGCCCCTGGCAACCGGCCTGGCCGGTTGTTAGGGGCAAGCTGTTAAGGTCATTAGATAGTCATGCTGCGGCTGGGGCCACACCGCCCCTCGGCCAGGCATCTTAGCTGTACTCACTTTGGTGATGGCTGACTGGCAGGTGCAGCTGCCAGTCAGCCAGGAATTGTGTGCGGAGGCTGGTGTCCCTTCCCCAATCAGGCCTGGGGCCGGATTTCAACTTCTTTAGAGGTTCTGCCCTTCCCTCCCCCATTGCCTGCTATAGAGCCTCATTTGTGTGTGCCTAGCTAGCTATCCTAATTCTGTTTTTTGACTTCCCTCATATTCCGATTCGTTGCTTTGACTTCCTGACTATTCTCCTGTGTTCTGATCCTGTACCGCAACAACCGTTAGGGTCCTATTTCACGGGCCGAGGAGGGCCCGATCAACGATGTAAACGAGCGGCGATCTGCTAGATCCACTGATGTAGTGGCAGTAGGCCATCCATCAACAATACCAGCCCTAAAAAGTCACAGAGAGGTGTGAGATCCCCATTGATCAGAAGAATGAGCTAGACAAAGAGCATTACATTACCCAGTGCCTGAACGGAAATACTTGTTTGATGTTCCCAACTCCTTCACCTAATCGATAGGGGTCTCAGCACGAATCAAAACTTTTGGCATGCCATTTTTTTTTTTAATATTATGACAGGTACACTTTAGGCAGATATGTGGTTGGGCCATAAAAATTGGGTGTAAACCCTAGTGGGGGCTAGGAATGATATGAGCAATAACCATCTGCACACAGGACTGTCAAATACCTTTGTTTTTTTGTCTCTGCAACTCTGTATAAAGCTCTATTCACACTACCATTAGAGCCAGTGCCTTCATTGGCAGTACTGTAGCTTTGTAAGATAAAGTGCAGCAAGCTATTCTTCCTATCAAAATAATGGACACAATAGAAGTCAGTAGGATTCTATGCATACAGTTATTGTCCATCATTCTGCGGGTTTAGTACTGTTATCAGAAGCTAAGACGTCGGTGTGAACAGAGCCTGACGCCGTCATTTTCAAATTAAATAAACAATGTCAAGGTCCACGAAAATGGACTATCCAGAAATATTCCATGCCGATTCACCATATAAAAGAATCTTAAACCAAGTCTTACATTTGCCGCTTCCTTAATTCACGCAGATGAATATTTTTAGAACTTTATATAGAACTCACAATTCAAGTGTTAGATTACAGGAGTCTAACCAAGAAATCCCTTTGCTACTTGTCCATGAATAAAACCCTCGTTGTGATGGGACCTTGTTTAGCTTCTCTATCATTTTTCTCTAATCAAGGTGAGTAGTCAAAGCGGAACACAAAAACTTGGGAATGTATCGGCAAGTAAAAGTCGCTGGAAATAGAGAATGTTATTTTACGGTAATGCATCCAGACTTCATCGCTTTCTTCCCTTCACCCTTATTGAAATGGAAAAGTATGATAATGTAATGATATGTAAAACATGAACTAACACAGCATTGTGTGAAAGAAATGTAATCAGTTTTGTGCTGCGGAGAGCAGGAGGGCTGATGAGAAACAGACGTAAAGAAGCTGTCGGAAAACAAACCTGAAGTTCAATCTAAAGGTGAAGAGTAGATATTAATATGTCTCCGCTGTAACCTAACAAAGGGTAGATTGGTAGGCGCCAATGAACTTCACACCCTGGAGCAATATATTCAGTAAAAAATTACTTTAAAGCATGATATTACTAAAAACTGTTGATGTCCTAGAGATACATGAAAAGTTTTTATCAGTCGGGGGCTGAATGTTTAAACCCTGACGGATGCCGAGAACAAGCTTGGAGAAGTCCATGCGTAACGCATTCTCTCTCCCGTACACATGACCTTGACAGACTCCCATTGCAAGTCTATGGGGCCGTCCAAGTCTCATAGACACAGAGCGGGGAGAGAAGCATACGACTACTGGCTTTCCTCCCCAATCATTCTACTGATTGGTCAGTGTCTAAATGCTCAGACTTCAACTTTAAACTTTTCTGCCAGCTACTAAGGATGTAAAACATATATTTTGTGGGGTATTTTTTCATGGCATACATTCAAGACCTTCATAGACATGGTGAAAAGTTGACTATGGGGTCTCTTGACTCTCCCCCAATATATAATATCACGGGAGAGAAGAATCAGGAATGTTGTATTACATTTTCCCTTTTTATTTTCAGGGTGATAGACTGCTACCAAAGCTGTCTACCAGCTTACCCCCCTCTCTCCATTTAAAGACATAAATGTTCAGTCAAGCCTAATGTTCATATGTATAGGGGATTGGGTGAGACTGAAGGTGTATGGGCACCGTGTACACAATGTATAGTGCCGCCTCCTGCAGATGTCAGGATTTCAGTATTGGTGATTCTCCTGAACTGTGGGATTGTAGTGGTGCCCGTCACACCCGTTACAGGGATAGCTACTTGATATTGGCAGAGAGAGAAATTGCAGCAGAGAAGGTATGGGATTAGGTGGCAGACAACCAATATGGCCAACCTGTAGGTAATTAGGCTCATTCCCATTAAAAATGCCAATGTAGACTGCATGCTATAGCCAGGAACTTCACCCATGGTTCCCTTGTCCCACAATTACTAGTTGACTGGTACCCAATGAGGGTTTCTATAGAGATTAATGAGTACGTTCTTCTTTACTCACATCAAACTAGTGGTTAGGGAGCATGAGGGTCCATATTGTTCCTGCACTGGTGCCTTTACTGTCATACCCACTCCTGCTCCTTTTTTTTCTCGTCCCATCCCTGTATACCCTGATGGTATCTGATCCTGAGACAAATATATAACTCCCACAGATGCACCTAATTCTAGCTTTTCTGCTGCTATGGGATCAATGAAGCCAAAAGTAGAGAATGAGAGAGAAAAGGAGAGTGATGTGTAGCAGGAGGTGCTAGAAAGTAGGATTTAAGGCCACTCTATAAAACATGCTGCTCCTTGGGGACTCTGCCACCTGAGGCAAGATGCTCATCCTGCCTCACGGCAGATAAAGCCCTAGTAAGCCCTTATACACATAGCTTTGTTACGGCTTTGTACAAAGAGCCCTGCTGTACCTCTGTATGCTTCTGATTTCATGTTGAAGCAATATTGTTATTTTTTATAGTCAGATTCTGTATAAATCAAACATACAAAAACTATGGCATGCTCCATTGGATTTAATATTCCGGTGCTAGTCTCCCCAAGAAGCATTGCTTTTAAGGTAGAATATCCGCATCACATCGAGCACAGTAAAGAAGCACAAGTAATCCCTGCTGCTCTATAATATAAAGCTGCAGGGGACTCTGTTTGCCGCCGCACAGCTCTGCCATGTGCATGGGGCCTTAATGAAATAAATACTGAAAAGCAATAAAACAGCCATTATGCTTAAACTTTACACACACAATACACGGCCATGAAAATAACTAAGCCGCTTCCATCTCCTCCAAGACTTTAAGGGGCATTATTAGAACAACAATATTTTCCTCTTCTCTTTTTCACCGAAGACGTATATTAATTTCATCAAGGTGACTGTCATGTCTTAGTTGTTTTTATTCCATGGTATAAAAATACAAGCCATGTTCTTCTACGGGCTGAAAAGGCAATCGTATGCCGAAGGCATATCAAATAACGCTACACAGGGAACAAGATGTAGACTGCAATGAAATTATGCCTTTGCCGCACAGCAAATCCGGCTCATTTTCTACCGAACGTGAAGGGGATAGAACGGGTCATAAGATTCCTATGAGTACAATTTAATGAAAATGTGCAAAAAAAAAAACCAAAACGTTTAATGACACCCTGAAAAAGTTCTGCAGTAGCGGAGACATTGTGATATATAATTCAGAATGTTTGTAACTTTCCAATCTGCCTGCAGAAGAACATTCAGTGTACAGTTTTATATAGATATAATGTACGTTTCCTTTATCCCTCTTTGGTTTGGTTGGCGTATGAATTCTATTAGACCTATTAGTAATAAGGTATGATTTATTATAGTGTCACTGTCGTTATTACTTTCAAAGTCTAAATCAACAGTAGCTGTGATATAAAGCAAGTTTGCAAAATACATTCATTATTATTATTTTTTTTTTTGCTATCATGCAGTAAAACAAAGCTGTACTTACCAGAAATCCAGGTCCAGTCTCCTGAAGGCAGATTTTCTGACTTGTGCTGGTTGAAAAAAACAAACTAAACACAGTAATTCCAACCAGTACAGAGAGTCACGGCTCAATGTGTCCATCAATCACATGACTGCCTTCTCTCTGTGAGCGCTCAGACGGCCTGGGATACACAGGACTTCCTGTTTTATGACTGTTTCTTGTTTTCTGAGAAAAAGAGTCAGAAGACAGGAAGTGGTGTGTTCTCCATGATAACTAAAAAAAAATTCTGAATGTAAATTGCAAAATTGCTTTATATCACATCTACCGGTAATTTAGATTTTGAAAGTTATAACAAGAGGTACACTTTAATATTAAACAAATATCTGACTTCTGTGCTGAGATTTGATTGCTCAGTAGTGTTGAGCGAGCACTAAGAATTTTTAAATGCTCGAGTAACAAACCCCATTGAAATCAATGGGAGACTGGAGCAATTATCAAGGTGCCCCCTGCTCAGGAGACCGGAAGGTGCCTGGTTTACTTTGAGGCTATGTTCACACTACGTGAGAGACCGGACGTTCCGTGCAGTGGCGGTCTTTGGTACCAAGCACCCCAAGCGATCGTTTGGGGCCCCCAACATCCAGGGGGGCCCCCACGCCTCGCTCTTGTGCTCAAGACCGCTGGACAGGGCCGCTGCCCCGCTCACTGCTGCCATCTGAACTGTAACTATGAGCACTCGTAATGAGCGCTCATAGTTACATGCAGCAGCAGGGCGGGAGACATTGGCCCCCTTCCTGTCAGTCACTCTTTTGGCCGGAGGAAGAGTTTTCCCTGCGGTCACAAGTGGCAGCTTTGTCCTTGTGGTGCCGGCGCTCCAGTGACATCACTGGAGCATCGGTGCCAGGACAAGGGGAGTGTGGCCTCTTGTGAACGCAGGGAAAACCCTTCCTGCGGCCACAAGAGTGAATAGACGAGGAGACGCCCGGACTCAGGTGAGTATAAGTGTTTGTTTTATTGTGTTATATACTATATGGGAGGGGGAGCACACAGGGGTCTTTTTAACTGGGGGAGCGCATGTTGGGGTTCTATATAAATAGGGGGAGCACACAGGGGGGCTATATAACAGGGGGAGCACACAGGGGGGGTATAGACTACTGGGGCTTCACAGAGGGGTCTATATACTACTGGGGGCAGTACACAGGGGGTCTATTTACTACTTGGGGCAGCAGAATGGCGTCTATATATAACTTGGAGAGCACACAGGAGGTTTATATCCAAGTGGGGGAGCACACAGGGGGGCTATATACTACTGGGGGAGCACACAGGGGTCTATATACTACTGGTGGGGCACACAGGGGGTCTATATACTACTGGGGGAACATACAGGGGGTCTATATACTACTTGTGAGGCACACAGGTGGTCTATATATATAACTGGGGGAGCACACAGGGGTCTGTATACTACTGGGGCAGCACACAAGGGGTCTATATAATACTGGTGGGGCACACAGGGGGTCTATATACTACTGGGGGAACCACACAGGGGGTTTATATACTACTGGATGAGCACACAGGGGTCTATATCCAAGTGGGGGAGCACACAGGAGGTTTATATCCAAGTGGGGGAGCACACAGGGGGGCTAAATACCCCTGAGGGAGCACACAGGGGGCCTATATACTAGTGGGGGAGCACACAGGGGGTCTATATACAACTGGGGCAGCACACAGGAGGTCTATATATTTCTGGGGGAGCACACGGGGGGCTATATATAACTGGGGGACCACACAGGGATCTATATACTACTGGGGGAATCAAACAAGGGGTATATACTACTGGGGGCAAGACACAAGGGGTATATACTATTGGGGGCAGCACACAAGGAGTATATATTACTGGCCAGAGCCGCTCACTTCATTGTGTGAACTGACAGGTCTTTCTGCGACATGTCAGTTCTTTGTGGCGCCATATGGGATCCCGGCCGGAGTGTATACTACTATGTATACTATGTATACGCTCTGTCCAGGATCTTATAGCAGATAAGGCAGTGTCCTACACCGTACAAAGTACGGCAGTTGTTGCCAATGGAAACAACGACCGTACTTTTATGTAGTGTGAACATAGCCTAAATGTTTATTGTATTTTTTCATTCTTATTTTTGTCTTTTTTGTCCATTGAATGGATATGTAAACAAAATATACAGAAATTTGAAGAAAAAAAAATGCAGTACCTAACTGCAAAACACAGAACTTCCTGTAGGAAATACAGCAGCTGATAAGTACTGGAAGACTTGAGATTTTTTAATTGAAGTAAATTACAAATCTCTGGCACTTTCTGAAACAAGTTAATTTAACAGAATAAAAAAAAATTGGTGAAAAAAACCCTTTTAATAATTTTGATTAATTTCTCACGGCTTTTGAAAACTCGTGGTTAAAATGGATTTTTAATAAAAATTTTTTTAATATAACAACAACATTTTTCTCACTTATCTCCCTTGCCTAAATAGGAGAAAATACAATCCTTCATAGGAACCAAGTCACACACACTACACAAATGACTGCATAAATGTGATCTTCAATGGGCCGCAACTAGCTTGCGGGTCACCGCCTGACCGTTTCCATCTCTGCATGTCCATTCTCTTGCAGGTAGTTATCATAAATTTCAGGTGGGCTGTAATGGAGCACTGGACGGCCACCTGTGGTTACACATTACGGATAGAAAGATTACTATACTTTGGCTCTACTGACTGAATGAGGTTGTGTATGGGCCTCTGGTTGTGACAAGTAACCATCTCCTTGTGTATCGCGTTACATATGTGAGGCATGATGGAGCGGTACTGTACATATGTTAATTAGATCTCGCACATCCAATTACAGTAAATGCCCTGATTAACAATGCTGCCAATGTGGGCGGGTGAACCATTATGCCATCATTTATACCACTGACAAGAAGCTGCTCATTAGACATGCTTTTTATTTTAATCTCTTGCAGTGGGTGAGGTGAGAGATATGTGTCACTGCTTCTTATACAGGATAGGTTTCCAGCTAAGAGATTTGCGCTGCTGATTTTTAGATGGAGTAGTTCTTTCTCCATAGACTTCTATGCTAGCCCGGCTTCCTTTCATTTTGTTGAAAATGCCTCTGAATTTTAAATACTTTTTATTGCATTTTTTTGGGTTATTTTGTTATATTTGTTGCATGTGTTAAGTTCTGTAGAGATTTGTATTGGATATAGGGCATGTCTAGAGCATGTGGCATTAAAAAGTTTTTGTACAATGTGTGCACTGCTCCTTTTCCATTCATTTTAAAGGGAAACTATCAGCAGGTGGTTTGTACTTATGAAGCTGCTGATAGGTACCTGTAGTGGCACAGCCACCAGTCTTCTTATTTCTCTCCATGGCGCTGTTTTCCTGTAGTTTGATCCAAAGCCAATATATAATTTACTCTGTTTAGTTCACTGGGGTTGTTCCTTGGCCCATCAGTGCATTGTCCCACCTGCCCTTTGCATCCTGCATCCCCTTTTACTAGCTAGGAGAGACATGGCTACTTAGTCAAACTGGTGTGGCCAAGAGTGTCAGTGCCCTAGGCCTGCTGCGCCTCTCTCTCCCTGCCTCCCTTCACTTTGAGCACGCCCCTGGGCTGGATGGAGGTGGGGAGAGAGGCACCGCAGACCTAGGGCACTGATGCTCTAGGTCACACCAGTTTGACTTCTAAATACCGGAACTGGAAGACAGGCTGACTGGGCACGGCATAAGTCCTCTACAAAGTGGTGTCGGCGGTTCGGAGATGGCAAGGTGTCAGTATGGAGTCGCTTTAAAGGGGTTATCCAGGGTCATCCAAACACAACTACCTTCTTATGAAAACAGCACCAGCTCTGTCCTCAGGCTGTTTGTGGTATTACAATTCAGCTCAATTCACTTCAATGGAACAGAGCTCCAAAATCCACAACCAAACTAAGGACAGGGAAGGTGCTGTTTCTGAAAGAAAGTCCCCATGTGTTTTTTAAACCTGGACAATGCTTTAAAACAGTAGAAGAAAAACTTATTTTACTTCTTAAAAAATAAAAATAAAAATCTGCTGCCCTGATAGAATAAAGAACAAACGCAGACAGGTACCATTAAAAACATTGAAAAGTTTTTAAAATAAAACAACCCTCCAATGTTCCTACATTCTGTAAATCAATACAGCAATATTGTATAAAACCGCTGTCTTACTGATGGATGCTGATGAAATCTGTAGACGGCTGCAGGCAAATCAGCTGATACACTACACTAAGTTATCACTCGGCCACAAGTTGACTGATGTTCCTAGTTGATCTGGACGACTTTTCCCATTCTTTCTATTCTTCCGATAAGAAAAGATTAATGTCTTTTTTTTTTTTTAAGAAAAAAAGGAAATGGCTAGTTGCACTTAACCATTTATATGCCATATATGCCATGCTCAGGTTTGGACAGACCCAATTGTGCTCGAGGTTTAGTTATCTCTCCACATCACGAGTCATGTGCTAACATATGGCGGGGGAACATTCTGTGAAGAAGGTGGGCCAGGACTCTTGCTGATAGTAGGACATTCGAGCAGCTATCACACTAAAAGTATATAAGTAAAGTTAATAAATGCATTAAAACAACTTTTCTATCTGGATGGACATCAAGATATCATTATGGTTATTGATATTATGTGCAGAGCAAAAAGTCAGCGCATGTGCCATAATATAATAATTTTAACCTGCCAGAACTTCCAGTTACACTTTGACCAAGGAAAACATTCCAGCTGCCATCTTTCATATCAAAATGAGCTTTATTTCTGTTGTAGAGATGAGCGAACCTGTCAAAGGTTCGGCTTGCACAAAACCAGCATTTGAATCCCACTGCCTGAAGAAGATGGACGCAGCCTGAGGACTGCCTAGAAACATGGACTGCCACCTGCTGCATCAACCTTCTCCAGTCAGCGGGATTCAAGTGCCGATCATTTAGGTTTGTGTGAACCCGAACTCTCGGCAGGTTTGCTCATCTCTAATTGATTTTACAGGATTTAAAAGTATTTTAAAGATGAGAGCTGGAATGGTTTCCTTGGTTAGGGTATGTTTACACTGAGAAAACCAGTGGGAGAATTGACATGTCAATTCTTTGAGCAGAGAGCGACGGAAGCAGAGGTGTCACTGAATTCAGCCTGTTTTACTCAGTGTGAACGGGCCTTTAAAATGGGAAGTTTGGTTCAATGGTTCAAGCTTCCAGAGGCCATTAGCAGATGCCATTATGCGGACAGGATGCTGGAGCAGGTGGGCCATGCTGGCTTAACTTTGAACTATTAAAACTAAACATAAGCAAACTGGGCACCTTGTGTTAAGAGGGTCAATTATTCTGAATTCAAAGAACATTTAGTGTCAGGTTTATGTAAAAAGTTCTCATTGGTGGGGGTCTGAGCCTTGAGACCCCCCACCCCTTGTTTGAATCATTCAGGAAAAGTATACGGATGGGTGCTGCCCCTCCTTCCTGTTTGACACCAGACAAGATTTATAATAGACTCTATGTGGGACATTTACAAAGGAGTCTAATATGTGCAACTATTCTAATGGAGATTGGTGTGTATTTTTTTGTTCTAATATCTTGTGACTGATTCATTAACATGTAGCACTGCCATAGTAAATGCATCTAAATAAAAAGGCGCAACTATGAAAAAATTGCGCAGTTTTATTCACCTGGTACTGACCAGACGTAAGAATGCGCCTGTTTATGCGAGTTTTTAAAAAGTCGCAAATTATAAATTGGGTGCTAATCCCAGATTATCGAACTGTTGGGTGAATACAGGCAGATTAAAAAAAAGTCGCATCTAAAAATATTCACCTGTCGAATTCTGGTTCATAAATCGAACTTTACAGAAAATAGAACTTACCAAAAATGGGTAAAAAATTCAATTATTCACCAAAAATTTGGTGCAAACCCCTTGATAAATGCCCCCCTATGACAATACCACTTAAAAAAAACTTTACCAAGGGTAGCGGAGAATCGGTTAATAAAATCGGGGTGATCATCTTGAAGAAACTTGCATTTGGGTGGTCCAAGGTAAGAGAATACATGGTTCTCCTATAAGACACCAGTAAGTCATCTTTAATGACTATGAACATTTCCTTAGAATTTCACTTTAACATACATATATTTCAATGTCACAATGCAGCAAATCTGGAAATCGACTCTGCATGCAAAACAATTTTATATTGTATTAAGTGGCATTGGAAAGCTTCTTTGCAACCCCTATGGGCACTGTAATGGCTGCTATTAGTCGTGTCCTTCTACTACCTGCTACCTCTTATACGGCTGCTTATGGTATTAAAATGCTTCACGCAAGAGGGAACCTCAAGGCCTTACAATTGAATTTTATGGTAGGATGAAATGTTCTTTAAATACCAAATACTTACATCCTTTGACCAAAGAAATAATAAAAAAAGACAAGAGGTGATTGAGTGAATCAGTGGAAATACTGGCTGTCTGGCTGCCCCGGGGCGATACAGGAAGCTTAACGTCTTACAAAACTTTTGTTTGCTATCAGATGGAAAGGTTACTTGGCCATATCAGTTATCATCAAGAAAAAGAGTCTAGTCTTTAAGAAATATTGATTTGTCGACTGAAGGACATGGAGGCAGTAAGGAAGCAGGTTGCATCGAGGTCAGTGATGAACCTGTCTATAGCTTCGAAGTGTATATCACCTTGAGACGTAGCAATATCTGTAGTCTCTTTAAGATGAGGTTTTTAATGGCAGCAAACTGACCATATCGGATGACAGGTGACAAAAAATCTATGTACAGTGTATTGTAACTAATCTATTATTGGGTGTCATTGTATATGATGAGTACTGAATCACTTCAAGTAAAATCAGACTCACTGGAGAAGTTGCCTGTACAGTCCAGGAATCTATAATATATTTGTTGTAACTAGACAGCATTTTTGCTGTAACTAAACCCCATACACATTAACAAAATTTCCACTGAACCTGCCATTTCTGGTGGGACAGCTAAACGTGTAATGTGTATGGGACCCCCAATTTTCCCCCAACAGATGATGTCAGGGGAGGGAAGTGTCATGAATGCTGGACTTCATCTCCCAGACTCTTTTGTATTTAGAGAGATAAGCTGCCACCAGATCTGTCACGTCAGACCTGCTACCTCCATGAACTAAGAGAAGGCTTGTAAGTCCTGCTGCCTCCACCAATTTAAAGAGAAAGCATGTGAGTCCTAATACCTCTGCACATTCAAACAGAAAGCCTGTGAGTCCTGCTACCTCCACCGACTTAGAGAGAAAGCCTGTTAGTCCTGCTACCTCCACCAACTAAGGGCCAGTTCACAAATTTGGCCAAATTCCCACCTGCCTCTTTGTCAAATGGCGTCTCTAAGGGAGGGCTTGCGTGCCTCCACTCTCTTCCATTCTCTTCCATGACATGTCAATTCTTTGAGCGGAGATCGGAGGCGCGCAAGCCCTCCCGTAGTCTCCGTTTGACACTGAGGCAGGACGGAATTACACGGCGGAGAGCTCCACCACGAAATTCCATCGAATTTACCAGTGTGAACTGGCCCTTAGAGAGAAACCCTATGAGTCCTGTTTCATCCACCAACTTAGAGAGAAAGCCTGTGCATTTTGCTGCCTCCACCAACTCAGAGAGAAAGGCTGAGTCCTGCAACCTCTACCAACTCAGAGAGAAACTTTATGAGTCCTGCTAACTCCACCCACTCTAAGGAAAGCCTATGAGTCCTGCTGCCTCCACCAACTTAGAGAGAAAGCCTGTGAGTCCTGCCGCCTCCACCAACTCGGAGAGAAAGCCTGTGACTCCGCTGCTTCTACAAATTTAGTGAGATAGCCTGTGTGTCCTGTTGCCTCAACCAACTTACAGAGAAAGCATGTTAGTCCTGCTTCCTCCACCAACTTAAGGCCAGTTCACACTCAGTGTCAAACAGCGTCTCTATGGGAGGGCTTGCGCGCCTCCCCTCTACTCCATTCTCCTCAGCTCTCCTTTCTCCACTCAAAGTATTGACATGTCAATTCTTTGAGTGGAGAGCAGATGCGCGCGAGTTCTGCTGCCTCCACCAACTCGAAGAAAAATACCTGTGAGTTCCGCTGCCTCTACCCACTCAGAGAGGAAGCCTGTGAGTCCTGCTACCTCTACCAACTCAGAGAGAAAGCCTGTGAGTCCTGCTACCTCCACCAACTAAGGGCCAGTTCACAAATTTGGCCAAATTCCCACCTGCCTCTTTGTCAAATGGCGTCTCTAAGGGAGGGCTTGCGTGCCTCCACTCTCTTCCATTCTCTTCCATGACATGTCAATTCTTTGAGCGGAGATCGGAGGCGCGCAAGCCCTCCCGTAGTCTCCGTTTGACACTGAGGCAGGACGGAATTACACGGCGGAGAGCTCCACCACGAAATTCCATCGAATTTACCAGTGTGAACTGGCCCTTAGAGAGAAACCCTATGAGTCCTGTTTCATCCACCAACTTAGAGAGAAAGCCTGTGCATTTTGCTGCCTCCACCAACTCAGAGAGAAAGGCTGAGTCCTGCTACCTCTACCAACTCAGAGAGAAACTTTATGAGTCCTGCTAACTCCACCCACTCTAAGGAAAGCCTATGAGTCCTGCTGCCTCCACCAACTTAGAGAGAAAGCCTGTGAGTCCTGCCGCCTCCACCAACTCGGAGAGAAAGCCTGTGACTCCGCTGCTTCTACAAATTTAGTGAGATAGCCTGTGTGTCCTGTTGCCTCAACCAACTTACAGAGAAAGCATGTTAGTCCTGCTTCCTCCACCAACTTAAGGCCAGTTCACACTCAGTGTCAAACAGCGTCTCTATGGGAGGGCTTGCGCGCCTCCCCTCTACTCCATTCTCCTCAGCTCTCCTTTCTCCACTCAAAGTATTGACATGTCAATTCTTTGAGTGGAGAGCAGATGCGCGCGAGTTCTGCTGCCTCCACCAACTCGAAGAAAAATACCTGTGAGTTCCGCTGCCTCTACCCACTCAGAGAGGAAGCCTGTGAGTCCTGCTACCTCTACCAACTCAGAGAGAAAGCCTGTGAGTCCTGCTACCTCTACCAACTCAGAGAGAAAGCCTGTGAGTCCTGCTACCTGCACCCACTCTAAGGAAAAGCCTACAAGTCCTGCTGCCTCCACCAACTTAGAGAGAGAGCCTGTGAGTCCTGCTACCTCCACCAACTTAGAGAGAGCCTGTGAGTCCTGCTACCTCCACCAACTTAGAGAGAGCCTGTGAGTCCTGCTACCTCCACCAATTTGGAGAGAAAGCCTGTGAGTTCCGCTGCCTTCACCCACTTAGAGTCAGACAGGAAGGACTGTCAATCACTCTGTGTGGGCAGGGACAATGAGGAGTCACAGACCTTCTCTGTGATTCTTGACAGCATTTTTAAAGCTTTAGATTTGCCTGTCAAACCACATTAGACTTCAGCCATCATTATTCTATAGCCCTTTGCGATGTACATTAATGTGTTACTTTCCTCACTCTACCTCCATTACTGACATGGATTTGCATAAGATGCATGTTAATAAATAATATTTTAAGCAACATCAAATGCATACATTTATCACAGTGACCCAGTGACATTTTCATGTACTAAAAATTAATAAGGTCCCTTACAGGGACAGATGATTTATTTATGAAGGCTATATGCTGAGATTGTCCTTACACATACGAGAACTATGTGGAATATAAAACATGTAGCGATGATGCATAGATAAAGGGGTATTCCGCTCAAAAATAACCTTTCATATGTACTGTATCTGCCCATGGGGACAACAGCGTATTTTTACCTCTCCGCGCTCCCCCGGTGTTCTCCTTCATCCTCTTCGAGACCCCATCTGAGTGATCCCGCCTCCACTTCCACTTCCAAGACGGACTTGTCTGAATAACAGCCCACTCAGCCAATAACTGGCCGCTGCACTGTCACGGACAGTGATTGGCTGAGCGTGCGTCATTTAGACGAGTCCGTCATGGAAATGGAGGTGGGATCACTTAGCCGGGGAAAAGAAGATGCCATAGGAGGACACCAGGGGACAGTGTCAGACTGGGTTACCTTGGGCCCACCATGGAATTTGATTCTAGGGGCCCACCAAACATACACCAGATATAACCAGTGCCAAACCTTTCACATTAGTATAGCGACTTTGCACAGAGCTGTGTATGTGACCAGCGACGCTAGCTTACTGCTAGTAACTTGTCAACAGGTTTACATGTAAGAGGGGGAGTTACAAATGAGTGCACATAACTCACAGGCATGTGCAGCAGTGCTGGGGGATTACATGACATCCTGGAGCTGCTAAACAGGAAGGCCAACCTCTTGTTCAGGGGCCCACTATGGGGAAGGGCCCACTGGGGGATTCCCCTGCTCCCCGGTGGGCCAGTCCGAGCCTGCCAGGGGAGTATGGAAAGGAAAGAATACGCTATTTATGTTACCCCTTTAAGGACTGTAAACATCAGTCAGAGGATGCCCACAATTGCAACCATGTTGCAAAGGAACTACCCTAAAGTCTTGATTTATAATCTTGTATACAGCTCCTGTGCAGATCTATGTGCCTCTATGGCTAAAGGCTCTACAAGCAAACCAAATAAAGGCTACAAACAAACCATAATTTGTTTTCTTTTCTTTTTTTTTTCCTCTTTGTGATGGTATAAATAAAGTTTTGTCAATTTGATATGAATTTGTAGTCAGTTATGATTATTACGCGGGATACACAGTACAATATAGGTGTTTCTTTTTTCAAACCATATAGTAAGTTTGATTTTGTCAAACAAGGCCCTTATTCTCAAGATACGTGTGAGTTCCAGAGGTGCATATCCTGCAATTATCCCCTAAATGTCGAGCTGGGAATACCCCTTTTATTCTAACTTTTCAGACAAAATGTATTCCGCTGTGTTGGGAATGCACAATGGGCTTGTCTTTGCCAATTCCCCTCAACCCTTGTCAAAATATTCTTAATTGTTCTTTCATTTGAAAGAGAATGGGGAATGATGGCTGCTCGTAACGCCAGATGCTCAGCTCTCCTCTGCTCCGTTCTGATTGCATTGAATAAATAAACCAACTTCTAGGTCTGACAGATAAATAAAAATAACCAGGCACGCTGTCAGGCTGCAGTTATTAAATGTTGGCCCTATCAATTTTAATGCAGAGGCACCGATGTGTGCCACCGTCCTCCATGTAATTTTAATTCAATGGCCTGTGCTACTAAACACACTGATAAGTCAGACATTATATATATACCGTATATTGCAGTGACAGCAACACATTATGGAGCTAGGTCGCTGTGAAATAATGTGCTCTTTATGACGCTTGAAACCCTATATAGATTTTTTATTGCATTCTGGATAAATAGTTTGTATGGATAACTCAATCTAAAACAAATGTCTACTTTTATTACTATTTTCATGTTTTCATGTTCTGAACTAACGGTAGTATTTGTTCCAATATCAGATCCATGTATGATTGTTTTCTGTAGGACTAGTTGGAGTTTGTTGTATTAGGGTCCGTCTCCGACCTTTCATTATCCCACTTCCGGGCTCTTAAGTCTTTGTTTGGAGTCCTGGATGATGACATGATGTCCATATGGGAGAAATGTCGCAGTGAACGGCAGTCACTGGATGTCACAGTCCTGTAACTTGTCACTATAAAGTAACTATGTATGTCAGGTCATCACTCCGGATTCCATACAAAGAGGGACAAGGGACCCAGGAGACCGGCAGTGGAGGAATGGAAATCTTAGATAACCGGTATAAAGGGCTTTTATGTCTTTTATATAAGATATAGGCTAAATAACAAAGCACAAGTAGCACATAAATATCTTTTGTTCATCCATGTCTGTGTAGGGTGGCATTGAATGCCATTGCCTTTTAATGAGTTGTGTAGTCAATATACAGAATTGTACCTCATCATAATGTACATTATTATTATTATTATTATTATTATTATTAAATACAGGGTATTAGTACATACATGGTATTCTATATACCACTTATAGTAGACAGAGGTATGGTCAGCAATGCTTTCTTCTTTCAGGGAATTAATTTGAACTTGGAAATCAGAAAGTTTTACTATCCGCTCCCAGTTTCATGAAGATAACATGACAACATGAAGATAGTTTAATACCATGTTAGGACACTAAATTTGGAATATACACTAGGAAGACATATAAGAAACAGTTATGTTTGTGAGCAGTTATGAAGGTGAATAGTGCCAGAGAAACAGGGTGGAAAGCAAGTCTGGGACGGCCTTGTCCGCCCTAAGGGGAAATCGCCAGTAGCTAAGCGGGTCCTGAAAGACTGAGCCCAATGGAGACAAAGGCCCCTTCTAGCCCAGAGCCACATCAGCACATGCAAGAACAGACTGGGTTGTGAGTAGGATCGTGTACAGTGAGTAAAATTCCCTCTGAGAGGCCTGATCCTCAGCTTCAGAGCTTAGATAAATCAGTCTGAAAAACACTGCCTGTATGGGCAGACAATAGCGTCTTCCACAAAGTGTGGTTCTTAACCCCTTAAGGACCGGGCCAATTTCGATTTTTGCACTTCCGTTTTTTTCCTCCTTGTGCTTAGAAGGCCATAGCAGTTGCATTTTTTCACCTAGAAACCCACAAGAGCCCTTATTTTTTGTGCCACTAATTGTACTTTGCAATGACTTGCTGATTTTTTTCATAAAGTACACTGTGAAACCAGAAAAAATGTAATGTGTGGTGAAATTGAAAATAAAAAGCATTCTGTTTATTTGGGGGGTATTTGTTTTTACGCCGTTCACCCTGGGATAAAACTGACTTGTTATATATGTTTCTCAAGACGTTATGATTACAACGATGTGTAACATGTATAACTTTTGTTGTATCTGATGGCCTGTAAAAAATTCAAACCATTGTTACCGAATATATGTTCCCTAAAATCGCTCTATTTCCAGGCTTATAATGCTTTTATCCTTTGGTCTATGGGGCTGTGTGAGGTGTCATCTTTTGCGCCATGATTTGTTCTTTCTATCTGTACCTGGATTGCGCATAAGCGACTTTTTGATTGCTTTTTATTACATTTTTTCTGGATTTGATGCGAACAAAAATGTGCAACTTTTATTTTTCTTTTACCCTTATACTAGAAGCCCCCCTGGGGTACTTCTAGTATAAGTACGCTGATCTCTCATTGAGATCTAAACTGCATAGATATACAGCATAGATCAATGAGATAGGTACTGGATTGCTTCCGGCTGCTGCAGCTGGAAGCAATCGAGTGCCGAGTCGGGATCAGCGCCATTACGGCATAGACCCTGGCCCAAACCGGATGTGTGGATCACTCCTCCGGGACAGTCAGTTGCACAGAATCAGTTGCACAGAACAATCTAAGTGATACATCATTCTGTTCAGCTTCTCCTTTACTAGTCTATGCTACCCTTCGATAGGACAGAGTCTCTAACTATCAAAAAGCCACAAAATAACGACAAGTTATTGAACCCATTGGGCTTTGTCAGAGACTGTAACTCTCCCTTTAAGATCCTTCATGTCTAGAGCCCTCCATCCTGGAGGTAGGGAATTAACATTCATTTTCTTAGAGCCAGAGTACCTAGAATCCACCATCCCAGAGGCAGCATTTCTTATTGGACTGCTTGGGAACCCATCACGCCACCCAATCTAATATTCTGATGTTAAAGGGGTTATACAGACTTTAGCACCTCCCCTGTCATGGTTTTGCAGGTTAATTCCATTGAAGTGAGCAGAGCTGGAATGCAATACCCCACACAACCCACGAACAGGGGTGGTGCTGTTTTTACAAGAAAGTATCTGTGTTTTTTTTTTTAATCTTGGATATCCCCTTTAATATTGCAAGGAAAATTTTTGTGGACAGTCATATGTACTTCTCTGTACGACGTGCAAAATAAATAAGTTCTGATTTGTAAATCAGAGCTGGGTCTGCAACATTAGCTTAAAAAGACAAGGATGGGGAACTTTCAGCTGTTGCAAAACTACAATTCCCATCATGCATGAGCAGACAAAGCAAAGCATGATGGGAACTGCAGTTTTGCAACAGCCCTGATGTAAAGAAAGAGTTTTCTATTCTTCCCTCTATTGAATATGATAGTCTGGAGTGGACTGAAAATTCATCACCTTAAGGGACCATGACAAGTTTAACACATCACTCGCCAGTCTGTTCCAAGCCTACCTCCAGTGCTTCATACCGAGTTGGAGCCTGGGGATCGTCTGGCACCATGCGCGGGAACTGGGCGGTGGTTCAAAACAGGAACTACGGAACCGGCTTCCCCCTATGCCGGTGCCGGTCTGTTCATGTAAGAAACAAAAAAATGTACTAGTGGAACATTCGCTTTAACCATTAAAGGGGTAGTGCGGCACTAAGAAATTGTTCACAGAATAACACACATTACAAAGTTATACAACTTTGTAATGTATGTTATGTCTGTGAATCGCCCCCTTCCCATGTCCCACCACCCCCGCACGTGAACTCGGAAGTGTGGTGCATTATACATACCTGATCCGTGTCGTACCTGTCCGCTATCTTGTGCCAAGACGTCATCTTCGGGAGGCCGGCCGAATCGCTGCCGCCGTCCCTGATGCCGGCTCCCCTCTGCAGCGTCACCAGCCGCTGAGCCGCAATTGGCTGAGCACAGTTATGCTCAGCCAATCGCGGCTGAGCATCTGATGACGCTTCAGAAGGCGGCCGGCACTAGGGGCGGTCGGAGCGGTTTGGCCGTCCGTCCGAAGATGACGTCTTGGCAAGAGATGGCGGACATGCGCGACACGGATCAGGTATGTATAATGCACCACACTTCCGGGTACACGGGTGGGGGTGGTGGGACACGGGGAAGGGGGCGATTCACAGACATAACATACATTATAAAGTTGTATAACTTTGTAATGTGTGTTATTCTGTGAATAATTTCTTAGCGCTGCACTACCCCTTTAAGAAGTGTTGTTATACGCTAGCTCTTTTCTCTCTATATCTGGCCACAGGGTATCACAGAAAGCCAGCACTCTCCTGCCAGCCGCCACTACACACAAACTTTCCCCAGAAGTTGCGCCTAAGTTGAGCCTTGTTAAGGAACAGCAGTAAAATGCAATCCCCGCTATAATGATCTGTCACGGGAGAGGTTTCGTTCCAAACATTAACCAAAAGAATGCGTTCCACCTCATTATTAGTAAACGTTTCGTGCCGGCGCTAGGATTTATTTTTATGCTTTTCCTCCTTCAAAACAAAATAATAAAAATAAGTGGAATATTTATCTCTCCCAAAATTGCTCCAGATGCCTTGGTATTTATGGCGTAAATGTAAGGATTGTGGGGAAATATTGCTTTGAGTAATCGCACATCAGAGGTACGGGCACTTGTATGGAGAAGAATAAATCAAATTACATCTTGAAATACATATACAATTCCCCAGCAAATGGCTCTGGCTACTTTATAACCTTCCTTCCTTTGTGCTCTCGTGCTCGTATTCATCATCTACTAGAGCAGATTCATTTTCCTTAGATTGGATTAATTTCGGAGGACACATAATCTCAAATAAAATGCTGCAAATGCTGCGCAGCTCATTGTTTGTGTTATTTAGATTTATTGAAATGTTGCTGTGAGTTTCTATGGAAAGCAATGTATGGTTTACTGTTATATATAAAGGGAACCTGTCACCCCCTGTACTGGGGTAAAGGCCACCCGACCCCCCGCTAGAGCCCCAGATACTTACTCCATCTCGCCAAGTCCCGCTCCTGGAGCCGGTCCCGGGATGGAGATATCCTTGTTGGAAGCCCGGAGCAGGCGCTGCATAGATGACTCTGATGCCCATAGAGAATGACGGCTCCATTCATTCTCTATAGGCATCGGACTCATCTCAGCAGCGTGCGCGCCAGGCTTCCAACAAGGATATCTCCGTCCTGGGACCAGCTCCAGGAGCAGGACTTGGCAAGACGGGTAAGTATCCGGGGCTCTAGCGGGGGGTGGGGTGGCCTTCACCCCGACACGGCGGTGACAGGTTCCCTTTAAGCAAATTGTAAGACAATAAAATACAGGGGAGATCGTGGCTACAGGACTAGGATCAGTATTAAAGGGGTTTCTCACAAGAGGACATGGCATATCTTTAATGGCACCCACTTCCTATCCATGAATCAGCATCTCCAGGGTGCCAAGAGTTAGGGCCCTGGCACACACTATGGAAATCACTCGGGTAACCTCCAGCAGATTTCGCGTGAACATCTGGCCATCCAATAGGCTTCATTATAGGCTCAGGCGGATTCCACCGTCCACCAAAAGAATTGACATGTCAATTCTTTGGGCAAACAGCGGAATCCGCCTGACCATAGAGTGGAGCCTATGGAACTGGCAGAACTTCAAGTGGGGGCGAGTGATAGAACCCGTGCAAGTTATCCGTGTGATGTCCGTAGTGTGCAAGGGCCCTTAAGAAGATCAAAAGTACAAGGTGGTGGTGGGGGCTTGATCCGGTTTTGCTGAACAAATGACTCTATATTCTCCTTAGACTTTAGTAGAAAATGAGTGGCCACATAAAAAGCTCACAAATGAGGAATAGATAGATAGATAGATAGTAAGTTCGGGTTCCTGTGAATCCGAACGCTTAGTATTTGAATTCCAGTTGGCTGGAGAACATGGATGCAGCCCTAGGGGCTGCCTGCAAGATGGATGAAGCTGCCTGGAAAACACAGATACAGCCGATAGCTGCCCTAGAACTGCATCCAACTTCCCCAGCCATCTGGATTCAAATACTGAACATTCAGGTTCGCGCGAACCTTAATTTACTGTAAGTGCCCTCATCTCTAGCCAAAAATAAAAGCTGGACTTTTAGTGATGGATAACTTATCAAAAGTTATGCCATTCAGAATGATATAGCATGCTACGCTGAGGCCATGTTCACATATGGTTTTTGGTCATTTTTACCTGCAAAAAACGAGCCTTTTTTTTGGTATTCATCTTTTGCTCAAAATATGGATACTAGTTTAAAAATAATGTCCAGTAAATAACACAATGGGGGGTTTAACAAGGTTTACACACTAGAAAACCAACGTAAAAAAAAAATAATTTTTGAGGCCTGTAAGCCGTGATAGCAGCCACGCATTACCAGCCATGTTTCCATTGAGATGTTCAGTGAGACATGTTAACTAAGTCCCCGGTTCAATACATGTTGAGTGCATCTCGGCATCAGTGCTCCCAATCCCTACAGTTTAGCTTGTAATGAATCGGCTGCATTCGGCATAAATTGTGTAAGTAAATAAGGAGTGTAAACAAGAAGCTGTATACACATCCAGTCAATAAGCATCTCATGGATTGTCTTACATGACAAATAGAGCAGTGTCGTTTCCAGGAGGTTTAACTACTGACGCTTGTGTCTTGGGATGCGCGCAATTCGTTTTTATAGTGGAAGAGTGTACAATCTACTTTTGGTTCTTTCTAATGGTTCTAGATTGATTACAGCTTCCCGAGCTTGTGACACTAATCTCTGTGCATTATAAATGCTTTCTTACCGATCCTTCTCAATGTTCAGCTTTAGCCTCCAGCCATTTCCGATGAAATACAACTTTCCCTTAACATTTTGAGTGCTACAAGTAATTGTAACATTGGCGGATATTTCAATAAAGACCAACTAGAACAAGGATTTGGATGTATGTACACAGGAGAGGTCTCGGGAAACAGACATCCCCTGTGCTAGAAGAGAATAGTAAGTGGCCCCCTAACTATATATACTATATACCATATATAGATTATTGGTGCAGAAATAATGTCTGGCCTTAAAGGGGTTGTTCACCAAAAATGTTTTTCTTTCAGTTCAACTGGGGCCAGAAAATGACAGAGATTTGTAAGTTACTTATATAACATGGCAATAAGTAGTCCTTTCCATTATGTGCATGAGCTCAGTAGTGCTCAATATTTATGAGAAAAAGAAAACTCCCCCCTCTAGCTGCTGAATGGCAGTTATCTATCCATGCTGTGTATGGTCAATCAACTGTCAATCAGCAGCTTGAGGGCGGGGGGAGGGGTGTGGCAAGAATCCTATTCTCCTGCATATTAGGAGAACAGCTAAACAGAATGATGTAAGTAATACACCAATCTGTTCAGCATTTCTGTCACTAGTTTATGCTGACCTTATTTAAAACCACATAAACCTAGTGACAGATTCCCTTTAAGCTCTTTAAGCCTATATGGTGACAAACCATCACCTTCATAAGTGTAGAACACAAGCCAAAGTATGTGTTACTGATATACACTCCATGAGACTGGCCTATAGACAAGGGATTAGCAGCACCATCCTGACTTCTCTAAATGCTACTTAATGTTGTTGTAAACAAGATGCCTATCAAAGCCTTCCCATAGGTAATGCTAGGTATTCCATTCATAGTATTATGAAACAGATGGCGCTTTTTTCATTTGTGGACCTTCCCTACAAGCTGCCGCCTTGGTGCAATCATCTATCATTTAATTAAGTCCCACTTTGTTGTAGAGTCAGTGAGAAAGTTCCTGACGTCTCCTTAAGTATGGCAGACCTCCTCCAGCGCTGCCTCCAGGAGGGGGTTAAACAAACTGCTGAGCATAGGATTACACTTCCAGATATGAAATCTTCTTATATATTTCACTTCCCTAAAACCTTGAGAATGACAGATCAAAGTGCGGAATGAAAGGTTTTCATAGGAAGTATAAAAAGTCATTATCAGACAACAGGAATTCTATCCCACAGGCATAGTCAATCCTTGGGGCATATAGAAACAATTGCATCCATTATCTAGGACGTTGTCTTTTATATCTGTACAGTTTAGTAGTTATAAACCTCTTCTCTTTTTATAAGGATTGTTATAGCTCTTTCCTTGGTTTGTGAATGCTGTCGGTAATACAGTCAGGTGTTATTAAAGATCAAATCTTTAATAATTAAATGATTAAATGATTAATATTAAATGTATATGCAAAGAGACTTTGAGTGTTTGGCTAGTACTACTTCCTAAAATAAAGTATTGATCAGTCTTTTAAAGTGCAGCTTAATACTATATGTGACTATATCCCTATTTTTGGTAGCTATTATTCCTGTATCATAGAAAAGTACATTGATATCTCTCATAAAATTCCCTACTTAAAAGGAATCTGTCACTAGGTTTATTCCGCCTTAAATGAGGTCAGCATAAACTAGTGACAGAAATGCTGAACAGATCGGTGTATTACTTACCTCATTCTGTTCAGCCGTTCTCCTAGTATGCAGGAGAATAAGATTCTTGCCACACCCCTCCTCCTGCCCTCCAGCTGCTGATTGACAGGTGACTGCCTATAAACAGCATGGATAGATAACTGCCAATCAGCAGCTGGTTGGCGGAGTTTTCTGCTTCTCATGAATATCCAGGACTACTGGGCTCATGCACATAACGGAGAGGACTACTACTCCATGTTATTCAGGAGGATATCTCTGGATCAGCTGTACAGAACAATATAAGTGATACATCATTCTGTTCGGCTTATCTGTCACTAGTTTATACTACTCTGTGATAGGACAGCCTAATACTACTGACAGTGTCTTCAAAGTTGAGACACACAAAGGGCAGTATTAGGAGGGCCAACTGGGCAATTTCCTAAGGCTACTGCCCAGTGGTTCTGCACTTTTGGCCTTGTGTCCCAGATCCCCCAATTTCTGCCAACTCTCCCCTAGACCAAGGTATTCTTAGATCGGCCACAAAACACATCTGTTTTGTGCAATAAACTACTAATTAGAGATGAGCAAACCTCAAGCATGCTCGAGTCGATCCAAACCCGAACTTTCGGCATTTGATTAGCGGCGGCTGCTGAACTTGGATAAAACCCTAAGGCTATGTGGAAATCATAGATATAGTCATTGTCTGTATCCATGTTTTCCAGACAACCTTAGGCCCCGTTCCCACTGAGGAAAGGTAGCGGAATTCCGCGACGGAATTGTCTGCCGCGGAATGCCGTTAGCCTCCCGCTCAACATGTTCATTCTTCAGCGCGGACAGGGCAGGAGCGCGCACCTCCCATAGACTCCCATTATGAGCGGGAGGCTAACGGCATTCCGCGGCGGACAATTCCGTTGCGGAATTCCGCTACCTTTCCTCAGTGGGAACGGGGTCTTAGAGCTTTATCCAAGTTCAGCAGCCACCGCTAATCAAATACCGAACGTTCGGGTTCAGATCGACTCGAACCCAAACCCGGTTCACTCATCTCTACTACTAATCATATCCTTTTCCTCAGGCTAGGAAGCTGATGAACCAATGCATTATGTTCATTTGCATATTCTCTAAGGCTATGTTCACACACTGTTAAAATGACAACTGTTTTTATTGGACAGCTGTCATTTAATGACAAATAACGGCCTTTATTTGAAAAATAACGACCATTATTTGCCGTTAAATGATAGCTGTCCAATAAAAATGTCGTTATTTTAACGGCCTGTGAACATAGCCTCAAGGTGTTCTACCTGGTTATGCATAACTACTCCAGGTGAGCATAGTTTTCTCAGTATTTGTTGTGCATCTTTTCACCAGGGACTACGTAGATAGGAGAATGAGAAAGATTTAATAAAGGGTAAAAACAAACGGTGATGGACTTCTGTATACCTGCAGGAGAACGTACCTCTTCATCTGGACTCGTCACATACAGCAGGTCTTCATTTATCAATGTCCAGAACAATAGAAAGCCTACCGTCCCATGACAGCGAGCTGTTTATTGCCGGGCTGAAGGCTAATTAAACGTATCAAGCTGAGAGACGCTTGGAATTTTCTCTTGGTGTGATATGGACCAATTTGGTGAGGATGTCAGCGACTTAATTGCATGTTACTTGTATACAGCTAGGCGTGCAGCTTGGCTGGTTTTCTGCAGCCGTTTGGCGGTTAGGACTTATGGAATAAATTAAACTATTTTTTTCAATTACAGGTTACATGTTTAAAATGATTATGGTAGAAAAAATAAATTCCAGTAGTTACCGGGAGTCCAAATTAGATGCCCTTGACAACCTAGCGGGAGGTCATAGAGGTTACGCTACTTTATCTGAGATTTTCTATCGGCTTTTCTTAGTGTGGTTCAATATGAAGTAAAAAATATCCTAATTTGTGAGTTTTTTAATAAATTGTTCTAAATGCAGGAGATCTTGGATGTGTGGACCCGATGGGACCCTGATTTGGCAAGTACATGGGCTCATCTAGTTAAGGGTGATAATGTTGGTCATTTATTTCAATCTCAGTCCCCACAGTTAGCCATTGGTTTTCTATTGTCTTTAGAAGGCCATTAAGGGATGGCATGCTGTCCACATCACATCGGTGAAAATGGGATGCCAATGTATGTGTGCATGGAGAATACCGGGCCCATTACTTGTAATGGCCCAAACGTAGTTGGCTAGTGACTCATATCTAGTCACTATAGGAACAAATACATCATCACCCCATTTTCTCAAAGGCTTCGTACCAAGGAGGGCAGAAACATGACGTTAACTGTCCTTTACTATTACAGATGATGGAATGTCCTAGTCATGGCACCAAATTATCTGTCTATGTTCCTAAAACATGTTATAAAGGTTGCTCTGACATGATAATAAGGATTTTTTTTTTATAATTTCAAGGCTTCTACTTTTAAATATGAACAGAGCGATGATGCATCACCTTCATTGTAGTGTTTAGTGAAGACCCCTCTCCTTTCCAATAAAGAATTAATTGTCTAACCGGTTAATGAACCCCTTGAGATTTATTTTATTCACAATGGCCAGCCCAGCAGAGATGTTTTTCCTTGATTCATTCACATCCATCCTTGTGCATCACCAAACCATTAAAATCCAGACCAGAATAAAATGTTAGTACACAGGTATGTTACAGAAACAACCCAATCCTACCCATGTGTACTTGAAAGGAAAGGAAGCCGTGAAATCATTTGCTCTGATCTCATACCACACAGTATAAACTCTGAGGAGTCATTAATATTAATAGTGAAATTGTATTTTTCACTCATTTAGTCAGAAAGGGCGAGATGATTAATAATCCAAACTATACTTTCCCAACACATAAAAGATATTATAATTGTACTATCATCAGATAAAAAGTCCAGATAAACAAGAAATGTAATTATATGGGACTTTGAAAAAAGAGTCCGTCACATGACCCACATGATATCATCCATCTAATTGGCCGGTTATAATTTGTGTCTCTATGCTTAAAAAGAGAGGTCTGTCAAAAGGATCAGTCTGTTACTATACATACTGTTAGGTACAGCAGTGGAGTTGGCGTTGTTAATGCAGTTCATACGGAACTTGTCATAGGGCGCTTTGTATACAGTACCTATAATGGGTGTAAAAAGATGATAATTTTTAACAGTGTTGGAGTTTTCTCTTGTAAAATGCCCTGGAATACTCTCTAAACTGTACATGAAATAAAGAGTTGTCAAAAAGCTAAACTACAAAAACCCAACAAGTATCAAAAGATGTACCCTTGAAGAAGACGGATGGGTACCCCCAAAACACGTCGAGCAGTTTCTGTTATTGCGTCTTGAGTTAAACTGATTAAAGGGAAACTGTAAGCAGGTAACATAATTAATAAGGTTGAAAGAAGACAAGAGTCCATTATGTTCAACCTAGCAGCCAAAATGTTCAAAATGGCAGCCATCCACTCAATTTCAACATTGTGTGAACAGAGCCTTTCTGTGTTTTCAATCCACTCCTGGTTTTGGTTGCAATATGAGGACTACAATACTGACTGAAATATACGTAGTGTGAACCCAGCCTTAGGATGTATCAGCAGTTAAGATGCTTCTAACCTTTTGATAGTTTCCCTTTAAGAAAATTTCAATGACTAGAAAAACATTTCATTGGAGTGATCATGGACTTGGGGGTTTAGAGAATTGTATACTGCTTTACCCCACAAGGTAAGTGGACTCAAGTTTATTTATTCTGGTCTTTTTAATAGAATTGATATTCTGATGGGTCTCTTTTTTTTTTTCTTTTTCTCAATGTAAGGCCCCATTTACATGACATTTCAGAGCTCCATTTCTAGTATATGTCAGTATACCTTAAAAAAAGCTATTCTGAGGTATACCATGCTTTTAATTTCCACAATCCAATATAAACATTTGTGAAACAGACCAAACATAGCCACAGTAGACAAGTATACTACAGTCTATGGCCATGCTGTAGTATAAAATAGCTAAAATCTTACAAAAAAGGCTATATTTAAAAACAGGCTGAAAATAGATACAAAAAACAAAAATTTCAAATTCATAACCAAAGCCTAAATTATATGTCAATATACGCTAGTACCTAATTCTAACCATGCGTTGACAACTATCGTAGCTGAAAGATGACATCAAGCAGAGAAGTCTTCTACAATTACTTAATGTATCTCCGCCAGTACCTGGCACCAACAACACTACACAAACCACCCAGCGACTCCTAGAAAAAGCCGCATATTCCTTTCATGATTCTGAAACCCGTCGGCTACTGATTTCACAATAATTTAGATGTTCTGCTTTAGAAAACAATTCTAATTAGTGCGGTTTATTTGTCTAGATATCCTCTGGTGATATTAAGCATTCCTGAAGACACAGGCAACAAACAATGAAAGTGCTAGTGTTAGAGGAGGCTTCCTGCTGGGTTATGCTCTACTTCCTTTCAGCTTGTCTCAGAAATATGTGAGACACGTAGCTCTCAGACATTTGTCAGGCTTACTTCTTCACTCCACGAAACTGGCAAAAGTAAACATTCACCAGGCTCTAGTGAGAGTTAAGAAACACAATACTCATTCTTGGATTTTTTCCAACACGTCACTAAGAGAGTGTTTTCTAAAGACCATCAGTTCTGAAGTCGTCTAAACAGCTAAAAACCTGATTAGAATTAAAGTGGTTTTCTATCACTCATCGGGAAAATTAGACTTTCTTTCCTTTGTTACCCATCTAAATGTTGGACAAGATATTGGAAATACAAAAACTATGCTCAATTTGATTTCATCACTTCCCATAGACTTCAACGAAAACTGCTGGACGTTAGATGCCTAGTGGTGGGACCACCAATACCAGATGTTTGTAAACTTTAGTCATTGGAATAACTGGGCACCATTAAAATTAAATTATTTTCTCTATAGGGCTTTATTTAAAAAATAAAAAAGTTTACTTTCTGCTCCAAAGCCTTTGTAGCAAAGTCAATCAGAGAAGTTATTTCTGATGTTTGTTGTTTTTTTTTTTATCAGGCTTTCTTTCTATTTTCTATTCATGGCCGTTGATATGGTCAAAAATAAACTTAGATGTTGACTCAGGATAGAAGAAAAAGACTTCAAAAATCAATAGAAACAAGTAGCGAGCACTCACCAGAAGTTTGCGGATCAAAGCTGGTTTATTCCTTTGGCAACTTTATCAGACTACGTGTTTTGCTTGGGCTGCACTTCTTCCGGTCTAAGGGTACTATTAGATGGGCCGATGAAGGCCCTATAATAAATGTAAACGATCTCCAATCTGCTAGATCAGCGCTCATTTACTGGGCCTATTACACGGCCCGATAATCGTTTAAGAAGGGCTGCAGGGACATCGCTACTGCAGCCCTTGTTTAAACTTTATACATTAGCTGTCCAGGATGCAGGTCCCAGCCAGTGATTGGCTGAGCGGCCTGTCAGCTGAGACAGGCCACTCTGAAGCTGGAGAGCTAATACACGTAGCGATGCGCGGTCAGAGACCGATAATTATAGGTCAGAACCTATATCAACGATCAGCCGATGACAACGATCATCGGCTGATCATTGTCTTTATTACACAAAACGATAATCGGCCGGATAGGGGCTATTCAGCCGATTATCATTTCATGTAATAGTACCCGAAGACCGGAAGAAGCACAGCCGGCGTGAAACAATTGTAGTCTACCAGTAAAGACGTGTCTGCTCCACACTCCCCTTAGGTAGTGAAATTTAAACTGCAACACAATTTACAGTCCAGCGCAGATGTAGTGATTTTGGCCATAGCACATGGCATGGCATGGCGGAGAACCCCCCCCCCTGCACTTACCGGTTCGCTAATGGCATGTGTAATAGTGCCCGCAGCGAGTGGGGAGTGAGGAGCAAGCGAGCACTGACCTAAGAGGTCGGCACTAACCTGCTACCCCTGCTGGCCCCATGTAATAGGGGCTTAAGACAGTCATCCACTTTAATCAACCACCAAAGACTAAAGTTTTCTGACCACTGAGGTCATTGCTAAACCTCACTTAAAGGGGTCTCTACTAACAATAAGATTGCTGAAGATCCCAATTAGGCTGGAAATGATTATAAATCTTTCCACTTTGTGTGTGTATTTTTGAATAATTAACACTAATTAATATTCTAATTACAAGCCATAAAGTTTCCAGCCTTGTATATCATCATTTTGCTGCATTAAGAATTGTAATTACAAAAAGAAAAAAAAGTAATTCTGTTAATAATGCAGAAACCTCGGCAGATGATGGACACAGTGATTTACAATGTGGAGGCTGTAATGAGTTATTTGTAATTACTGCTCCCTGCTCCCCGGCTAATAGGGCCGACGAAGGAGATATTAGAGCCCACAACTAAATACGTCTGCATTGTATCATTGTGAACGGACATCAATGCAACTTGTACTTTTTGGACATTTTAACACTGGAATTAAGCGATCAAACCTGATGTTCTTTTTTTCCTCTAATAATTCTATTGAATGCAATGCCCTATTAAAACCTGTTCTCTCGGCCGGATCCTTTATTGTCATGCTACTGTTCTTGGCGGTGTATTAGTCCCAGTATGTTTAATGCAATCTCAATTACCAATCTCCCTTTCAGGCTCATTTACAAGAATAAGAGTACAAATAACGCTTTGTAGTGGTGGCTTAGATTCAGGGGACCAATTTAAACTTAATTTCTTAACAAATGAGAGAAGCAATGCGGCACATACAAGTGAAGGGCGGCTCATTGCCAGTTGTTGATGAGGTCTCGTTTTAATGCAAATCACCGGACAATGGAGCAGGTACGATAATAGAGACGTCTAAATGTGAGATATGTGACTCTATTAACGCTTGTTATTGAGTTTTGTGCAAACTATTGTCCTTGTTATAAAGTAAAAGAAAGAAGAGGATGTATATAGGCATGGTGTGTATGTGTAGTGCCATACTGTACGTAGAGGGGTATAAGTGGTAGACACATCTGTAACCAGTAATGCTATGAGCTTGATGTTATCAGAGTCCAAACTAGCGCCCAAACATAACACTTTCAGGACACAAGAGTATAGGTAACAGTAAGATGGTGCTATCCAGTTTTAAAGTGGGCTCTCCTTTCTCCATCCGTGCTTTGCTCTTCTTTCTGTACCATTGAGGGGTCATCATTTACCTGCATGGCCCACTTCTCCCAACAGTGGGGTGTCGGGTTAAAGAAGTCCGGCCGGACCCATTTTTTTTTTAGCAAGTGCTGGTAGCCGCATACCGCTGCTCAGGTCCCTGGCCGCTTCCTGGTCTGAGTACGGACCCGGTTCGTGATGTGTGAGGTGCACTTACCCAGTTAGCGGCCGAGGCGGGGCTCCACTACAGCCACTGACTGGCTAAGCCGACCTCATACGACATGACACAGGTCCTCGCTCCGACCTGGAAGAGGCCAGGGACCTAAGCGACGGTATGCTGCAACCAGCGATGGAGTATGTTATTTCTTTTATCCTCCCCAGAACTTGATTTAAAAAAAGGGTCTGGCTGGACCTCCACAAGAGGGAACATGCCAGGGATTTCCTGCCCAAAGCAGGAAATCTCACTGTGCATGTTCAACTACTGGTATCCTCCAAACAAGAGTGAGATTTCCAGACAGGGATCATCACTGTGAGCCAAGCCCTGAATGACAATAAACAAATGTCAGGGAGGGGGAGAAAAGAGGCATGCCAGGCTTCAGCAGCACAGCTCCGCCTCCTGGACAATTGGAACAGAAGAAAAGTAGTTAATTTATAGGTTTGGGAATAAGCAAAAGAACATACACTGGCATGGTTGGGTTTTGGGTTTGTTCACGTTCACCTATACAATTGCCTCTGCAGCTGCTTGCATGAGTTGGAGCTGACGGTTACCCTTTAAGCTTTTAGTGCTTTTTTAAAATAAAGCAACATTCTCTATACTACTTGTTGAGGGGCGAACAACTTCTCATTGCGAGGGGCCCAAGCAACCCCTGATATCTACCTATCTTAATAGGCTCTATTGTTATTAGGTTTATACTCTACTGACTATGAAGGTTTTATTACATCGCGGCTCACCCCATATAACACATATAATTCATTTCTGACATGTATTTGATATCATAGTGAATTATTTGTACAAGAAATCCTTCCTGTTATGTAACCACGAGACTGCTTTGATGGTAGCACAACCAGTAAGGGCCGTCCCGTAAAACCGTTTAGTAATGAGAACACCAGATATAACAGAAAGACCCAGGCAAAAATGAAGTTTTATCTTCAGGGGAAAACGTGTTGTGTTCTTGTTAATGATGCTTCTCCAGCTGCAGCCCGGACGCCTCCAAACATAGTTACTTCATAGACAAATGGAAATAATGAGCGCCTGGTAATGGTCATGGGACATTGGGGTCACTTTTTACTTTAAAGAGAACCAATCACGGGCGAAAATGAATTTTTTTTTATTCCCTAATTAGATGTAAATCCTAATTTTAAAAATATTTGTAAATATAATTAATTAATTTTAAAGCTGCGTTTTTTAAATATTTCTGTTTTACTTTCCTGCCTCGCGCCGACTCTTTTCAAAAGAGCCGGCACGAGACAGGAAACTCCCGTCATGCAGAGCGGCAGCAAGGCCGGCGGGGGCCCGCCATCTTGATGACGTCACTTGCGTTCCACCGCTGGAACGCAAGTCACGTCTTCAAGATGGCGCCCCCCCCCCCCCGGCCTAGCTACACCAAACAAGCGGATTAGGTAAAGTATAAGACTGTAAAGGCAGTCTGTATCTTCATGAAGTCTATTTATGAAGATACAGACTGCCTTTGCAGTCTGTATCTTATGCCTTACCTACTACTCTGTGCCGGTGCAGCAGGGCCGGCGCCGCCATCTTGATTACGTCTTTGCGTTCCACCGCTGGAACGCAAGTTACGTCATCAAGATGGCGGCGCCGGCCTTGCTGCACAGAACAGAGGATTAGGTAAAGTAGAAGATACAGACTGTAAAGACAGTCTGTATCTTCATAAATAGACTTCATGAAGATACAGACTGCCTTTACAGCCTGTATCTTCTACTTTACCTAATCCTCTGTTTCTGTGCAAGCAAGGCCAGGCGTCGCCATCTTGATGACGCAACTTGCGTTCCAACGGTGGAACGCAAATGACGTCATCAAGATGGCGGCGCCCGGCCTTGCTTACACAGATACGAAAGAGTAGGTAAGGCATAAGATACAGACTGCAAAGGCAGTCTGTATCTTCATAGATAGACTTAGGGAAAGATATACTTTAATATTAGGGACAGTGAAATTTAGATGATAGGTTCTCTTTAAAAAGATGTTTTATGGGTCATTTTTTAATCTATTTATGTTAAGGACTTTATCCTGGCAGAGTTCTCTTCTCATATTTAGGACGTAATATATAAAAAGCATATATATATATATATATATATATATATACTGTATATATATATATGTGTAAGCATAAAAACATTATAAATGACAAGCTGAACTAGATGTGAACCCATGAGTGTAACAATGGGTGACTGACTGAGGCGAATGGACCCCGGTAAGGGAAGCCTAGGGACATGATTAATATTCTATAGAGCTTCTTCTAAGTTATGGTTTTTTGGTTTGTGGCATGGGTAACAGATGTTCGGTAAAAAAACACCTTGGAACGCTAACTAAACCTTTAACAAACCTTGAGGGATATTCAGATCTACTTACTGTAATCATATTTCCATTTTCACACTGCAGTTTTATTGTGTTACTGCATGTGTGAACACAGCCTTAGTAAACAACTACTTTTTCAATGGGGACAAGGAAAAGTATTGATAAAACCTATTAATATAGTTCTGTTTAGTTAAAAGAACTTGCGGCTTGTTGACTGTGATATATAAGAGGTTATAGTCCGGGCACAGGTGGTGGAGAAGTCACACCGGCAGCCTACGCCGATTACTCAGACTCATTTCCTTTCTCCTGATTCAATAACAACCTATTTGTCTGCAATGCTTTTAGCCCTTGTACTCAGTTACTTAGCTCTATAGGTTATATACTGTACAATAGCAGTGTAGACAATGCATTATTGCTGTATAGGCATGGATTGGATAATTATGCAGGCTGCCCCCCCCCTACACCAGGGTTGGGGATTAGCAAGATGGCCAGGTAGATTTAACACAGTTTATACTAGAAAATAGTGGTGCGCCAGAAGTCTACCCTATCCTATAGCTGGGGTAGAATTATAAGTCTAGAGCACAGACAGTGTGAGAGATGTGCCAAGTGTATTAAAGTGTTACTGTCACATAGATTAACTTTTGACATGTTGTGCAGACCCGTCAAAATTTTGATAGATCCCCATGGATCTCTAGGTACAGCTGCGAGAAGCACATACCTGTGTGCTTTACTCCATGGCTCCCTACGTAGTAGACTCAGTAGATGCTCTCCATTGTAAATCAGCGAGATCGCCACTTGTTTGCAGTTTTAGAAGGCACGATAAGTCGAGAGGCTGGGCAGCACGAAAAATCACTTTATCGTTGGTGCAGCCATTTAAATGTATTTACACAGGGAGATGTGTAGACAATAATGATATATTTTGCCGCGATACACAAGATGCAACCAGCAGAGAATGGGGCATTTACCCGCTCCTTGCTGATCGTTGTCACTTTTACTTGGAGCATTTCTAGCAACACTCTTGGCCTATGACTGGCCGTGTAAAAGGTTCATAAAGTAGAAATCGGGGCTTTGACTTTGACTTTGCATTGTTGCATGCCTCACCTGGCTTTATCTATCAGAAGGGGCATATTAGGGGAATTTTACCTAAAAGAAAATAAGCATTTTTACAGACAACTCATGGCAGCTGATAGAAGCGATATGCACAGTGTCGGCTTTCAGCTGGTTTCCTTTGCTTGGTGTGGCTACTGTACTTAGGCTTCATTTGGATACATCCGTTTGACCCATACAGTTTTCTTTTTTGTTTTGTTCTCTGTTGGGTTGCCCTGTACTATTGATCGTCTGTCAGCTTGTGATCAGGTAATTTCTACTCTGGTTGATGTTATTCACCAGGTAACACAACCTTGTAGCTATTATACCCTCTTTCTATATCTTTGCATAGCAGGTCCTGCTGTTTTATACATAATACAGACATTAATATTTTGCCAACCAACAGCCCTTAAAGGGATCCCACCTCTCTCATTCACCTGTCCTGATCAGGGTTTAGCTGTATGTGCTGTTTTTTATCACAATTCCTTGTATCTGTATTTTTCTAACATATAATATTACATGTTCTAATTGTGTTTCCTGCAGCGTTCGACCCATCATTTGAGATGAGCCAAGCCGATCTGGCAATTTCTGACACTTGTACTAGAACAAATTACAAATGAACAAATTCATGCCTCTGTAATATTCAAGTATAGTAGATACTATAGTTTGGGCTGTTTTTTTGAAATTTGTTAAGATTCCATTTGCGAATATTAAAACAATTTGAGACCAAATTTCCAAACCTCAGAAAACGAATGTCCGCCTTCTTTCTCTACTCGTTTGGGGTCATTTGCATATTGGAGTTGTATATAAGGTTTTTTTTCTTACTTATAAGTATTTCCCTTACTTTAAGGTTAACTGGTTTGATATTGAATATTGTATTTGGAAGAAGGACTGTGCATTAAAAATAATAAACCGATTTAGTATCTGCCATTGCTGGCTAGCACCCAGTGCTTCATATCTTTGCTGAACATTGCACCAAAATGTGCTGCCATTTGTGCCAGGCATGTCAATTTGGAGAAGTTTAGAGTAGTGATGAGCAAACTCACAGAACTTTCGGGTTCCTCTGAACTTGAACACTTGACATTCGACTCCCAGTGGCTGGAGACGTTGGATGCCGCCCTAGGGAGTTCTGGAAAACATGGATACAGCCATAGGGATACATCCAACTTCTCCAGCCACTAGGAGTCAAATGTAGAGCGTTTGAGTTTTGAGGAACCTGAATGTTCGATGAGTTTGTTCATCACTAGTGGAAAGTAAATTATTATCACAAGGGGGTATTATAATAGACATTGAAGACTGCAGTAGACTGAGCCGTATTAATATAATCTCACATAAAGAACAATACGCAGCATGGCCTATCTGCTATAAATAGGCTTCAAAGCTTTCCCAGCTCAACCTATTACTGAATGTTACTAAAGAAAGCTAGGTGCTAATATTATACATGATGCTCTGAATATGATACTAACACATTACGGTATGTCATGGTAAATAAGCGTGTGCTTGTATCCCCATCCGTGTGATTAGAGGCGCTCACAAGGTGACTTGGAGCTTAGGATTCATAGAAAGACTCCGCATTTACCAGTCTGGGCCAGAAATAAAGACTTATGTTTTATAGGATCTCAGAATCTCTTATATAACCTTTAACCCCTTGTGAGCTGGCGTATCGTAGACTTCTTTTACCTTGTTCATTGCCGCATTTAAAGAGCTGTAGCATTTTACATCAACTTGTGTTTTGCAGGACAAGTTACAGTTTTTATTGGCACCTTCTGGGGGTATATATATATATATATAATGTATTAATTATGAGAATGTCACTAAATATTGGGGTATACTTATGACTCGCTCCACAAGAGGTAAACATACAGCTATGCAAACGAAAAAGCTTAAAGAGGAAGTCCGTCGCCCAACATTTTTTTTCAAAGAGCTGGGGAGGAGGTGGTTGAATATAACAACATGCACCTACAGTACCTCTCCGGTTCCCAATCCCCCAGCTTATGTTGTGTCATCCCTGCTCAGACAGTCAGCGACCAAGGCAGAACCCCACTTCGGCAGCTGACTGGCTTAGCAGGGCTAACACATCACAACCCGGTCCCCGCTCAGAGCAGGAAGTGGCCGGGGGACCGGGAACCAGAGGGGTATGCCTAGGATCCCAGTGCTGAAGCCGAGGAAGTAGGTGCATGTAGTTAGGTTCAGCCACCTCGTCCCCAGCTCTTTGAAAAAAATGTTGAGTGCTGAATAGCTCCTTTAAAGCTATGGCAGACCTGGGGGCCACAACTTAAGCAAGAGTCTGATCATTCAGCATTTGATTACCCATGGCAGAAGAAGTTAGATGCAGCCATAGGCCATAGGCTGTATCCATGTTCTTGCAGACTCCTTAGGGCTTCATCCAACTTCTTCAGCCACCGGTAATAAAATACTGAATGATCGGACTCGAACATGCACCATACTAATAGGAGAGACTACCATCTATACTACAACATACAGCATGTTACAACTTCTTGAATAAGAGCTCATATATACATCAAAGCCACAGACACCGATACTCCAGGCCCATTTTGCAAACCTACATATATTCCAAGGTTCCCAATTTTATTCTCATTTATTCATAAGCTAAAAATGGGTTCCCTGAGCTATAATCCTGTCTAAGGTTACCTAAGGACTGAAGAGGCAAAGCTGTGCACACAGCCTGGTCTGACAAACCTGCAGGCAATCGTTGTGCCGCCATATGGTCCGCCATTAGTCACCTGCATGATATAACATGTAAAAGAATATGCTTCAATTCTATACAAATAGTAACGCTCACGTATACGCACATGGCAGGATCCTGTCACCCTCTCACAGATCTGTACAACACTGAGTAATATGACTGTGTACATGAGGCCTAAAGCATCAATAGAATAATTTTCCGCTCTATAGGTCTGACCTAATTTACATACAACCTGTTCCCCCCCCCTCAATACAATGTATCTTTTGAAGGATTTCTGAACCATTCAATTTACTTAGCGTTTGCTCAATCCAAATAATGAGCTTTACATAGCATCTGTAGCATCCAAAAGCTGCATAAAGGCTATAAACAGCTAAAATATAAATTAAACCATCTCTAATATTTATTCCTGGCCATACTCAATGATATCTGCTCTTGGCTGCAGTCAAATTTAGGACAAACCGCACATCTATTATCTGAAAGAGACGCGGAGCGGTGATGATGTAATCCTCTTATATTTTTTAAAATATTTTACAGCGTTTGGATATTCCGTATTATAGTAAATTGTATTAGCTGCTTTGTTGCATTGGGTAAATGTATAAAAATCTAGGTAAATGAATCAATCTAAATAGGGACTGTACACAAATGAAAGATTTGAGAATCGATGCTCATGTGCATCATCAAGCTTGTGAATCAATACATTCATCTTTTTAGATTCAATATGTATTCAACACAGATTCAGCAAAATAGAATCTGCAATTTAATTAGTGCCTCATCCTGTAGGCATCACGAGAACTCTCAAGACAAATGAAGCCCGCCTGGAGATCCGCTGATCGCATCGGTACCAGCTTCTGAAATCCCAGTGAGTGGCTGTCATCACTGGGAGAAGTTACGATTGGTTGCACATCTCTCCTGCAGGGATATGGGGTGTTACAATGGAATGGCTCAAGGCTTGGTATTAGATTTGAAAGGGTTGAGTGCCAAAAGGTTCCCTTCCTAATGTTCAATACCCAGTTGTGAGAATTAACAGTCACTTAAACTCTATTATGTCTGACTACATGCTCTGTTTCAAGTCTAAAATCGACCGTACCATAAGATCTTGTGTGCTCAGACTAAGGTTCATGATGGTTGTAGTAGGGAACGAGAGAGGATCCACTACCGAAACACCTTCTGGTCTAACAGAGAATCTGCAAATTAAAATCTAATATTCTCTCATTGTTTCCCCCTTTATTTGCCATTAAAAGGAAGTCAGAAAGCCCCTTTTCAGTAAAGGTCAAAGGGTACCTATCATGATTTTTTCTGAACCAATTGGCATACAGTCATTCCTGTCTTCAGAAGTTCGGACATCAATGAAAACCATCAGCCAATTCTGATCTAATAAGGCTTGTGCATGGAACCAACCCAGGGTGGTCATATACATTTTTATCTGAACTTCATAATGACAGGTACCCTTTAAAATCATACTGCCATTTAGGGTTCCATTCTGAACCTCTATATGATGGTCCCTTCTCTATGCTGCTTACTGCCATGGCTGCCAATTCCTGCTTCACCTCGCCATGTGGAGATCATTGCTCTCCTTTAGGTCCCTACTACGGCATCTTCCCCACTGCCATCTTTGTCCTCCTGGGCTCTTCTGCACTGGCTATTACACATTAAAAAGGACAGTGCCTTCCTCCTTCAATCACCAATCTGGCACCATATTTTATTTAAAGGGACACTGTAGATTTAGCCCTTGTCTGAGCACTGATCTTAGTAAGACTGAATGTACAGAAAAGGTTTAGTTCATGAACATATCTAAGGTTATCAGCTTATTTCCAGACAATTCTATTCATGTTTCCTGCCCTGACCTACCCAATAAGACATCCCTCTAAATTAATTAAGGCACCCCGAAAGTAAGGCCTTGACCCGCCTTGACCCCCCCCCCCCCCGCTACTCACCCAATCCCCTGTTGGACCATCAACATCGGCACTGGCCTGTGACATGTCACCCGCCACACGTCCCGCTGCATGCTCTGCTGAACGCCCTGCCGCATGTCCCCCAGTATGATCCGCTGCATGTCCTGAGGCACGTTCCTGGTCCTCTCCTAGGTTGGTGAGCGAGCCGGGGACTGAGCCAGGGGGAGAGCCGGGGTGAGTGATGGGGTAAGAGCCATGGGGGGAGAGCCTGGGCCAGAGAGTCGGGGGCACAGAAATAAGACATCCCCCGAAAATAAGACAGAGTGCCTCTTTGGTAGCAAAAAATAATATAAGGCACTGTCTTATCTTCCGGAAAACACGGTATGTCTTCTGCCTACACCTACAGTACCATGCTGGACTCATCAGCCATTGCTGTCAGTATTAAGAAAGGGTCCAACAGCATCAATGTACGGTGTCCAAATAGCAAATTTATTGCATGACGTGAACAGAATACAACATTACAATCAGCAAGTGGTCTGTCAAGCTCTCAAGGAGACACTGACTGTGTAGTGTCCCACAGTGGGGACTGCAGACCTTCCAGCGTGCATCATACATCTCTAAAGTGATCTATTGGATATCAGTTAAGTGGTGGCCATTGCAGTCACAGCCTACATTGACCAAGACAAGAGAAAGATTCAAACAATCTTAGACTCTGCTTCGTTGCATAGCCCTTAGCAACCCCAGTGAATTCACGATTTCCAGGTTGTCTCCAGGTTGTCAAGAACCGTGAAGCATGCATCACAAGTCAATTGGACTGTTCTTATTATTAACTTAACCCATAACACACATATGGACAGAGTCTTAGAGCATGTATGGGCAGTTTAACAGCTTTCTTACGCACACAACATACTAGTACATGGACACATTAATCATATAAAACCATTTTATGTTTCACAACTTTTTACATCTTGGGGGGAAAAAAATAACTTGACAGAAACCTCATCTCATAAATAAGGTGACTTTTCCATTTGCCAGAATAAAACATCAAAAAAATGAAATGACGAAATAAATTTTCCCGAAGAGCTTATATTTATGCCCATTTTGACGCCCTGGATGCATAATATTCCGAAAGAAGCTTAAACATTATAATAAACACAGCAGGAAGGCTAAATTCAATTGTTTTTCAATCTTCCGTCTAATAAAATGTGATACTTTGGAATATCTTTGTGGTTTTTCAAAACAGAAGAGAAATCCGAGGACTGGAACGATCAGCGAGAGATTAGATTCACAGTTTTCGCGCAGCAATTCTAAAAAATACTTAACTTTTCATTGAGAGAGAGACAGGAGGTTGGCTTACAATAAAGCCTCTTAGAGGTCCAACAGACCGTGTAACTGCTAGGACAATGACAATATATGCTGTAACATAACAAACAAACTACAAAGGACGCAGAAACGTGCACGCGGCAAACAATACGCAGGACGTAACAGTTCTCAGTGATTCTGCGGTGAATTTAAAGTGGAATGGATTATGCAAATGTACTTTAACCTATAGGCATGAGAAAGGAGCTTAGAGTAACCAGAAGCCCTGTTTATCGTACATGAAGCTCAGGTTTGGGCAAAGTATTCTGGCAAATTATAGTAATTCCCTAAGAGGATATTATTAGAAACATCCCCTTTAACCATTCTCTTTAATATAAAATGCATGACTGTAGGGAGGTCCCAGTTCTCTTTAACCTGTGTCTGCTTACCAGCTGTAGGGCAACTAATTTAACGTTCCACTGTATGTGTTATCAGTGCAGCCCCTCTACCGCTTAGGGGGAGGGGTGCGGTAATTACATTATGTTAAGGAATTGTTAGATATGAAACTCTGTAGTGATATCTAATTAAATTACCATCAGGTGATTTTTTTTTTAATTCTTGCAGACCACTAAATGTACAGTAGCAGTGTTAATTCTTGACAATGCTCCATTGGTTATGGGAGTTCTAAACATGGCCGAGTTTGTCAAAGTTTGGAAGTCCCATAAATAGTGAATGGAGAATGACTGAGCATGAACCATGTTCCATTCACTTTAGGGACATTTGACCTGTCCTTGTAATTAGAGATGATTGAAAGTCAGAGAATCTTAGGTTCTATAGAACTCGAACCTTGTCGAACCTTCCGCATTTGATTCCCAATGCCTTCCGGGTCCGTGGGGAAGGAGACAGCCCAGGTACCGCCTAGAATTCTGGGATTCAGCCTATTACCTAGGCTGAATCGCAGAATTCCAGGCAGTACCCAGGCTGTCTCCTCCTTCCCCACGGCCCGGGAATGCATCGGGAATCAAATGTGGAAGGTTCAACAAGGTTCGAGTTCTATAGAACCTAAGATTTTCCGATGTTCGATAATCTCTACTTATAATAGGTGGGAGCTCCTATGGTCAGACCCTTATAATCAGTTATCTGTGGCTAGGGGATAACTTTTAATCTTGGTATAACCCATTTAAGTTGAATGTTTGTACAAATTGTTGATCAACCTAGACTTGATCTAGAGTACAGTACCTACCATAATAAACCTGGTCATGTCACAATGCAGGGCCACTGAAATCTAGTGATTTTAAGTTCTATCCTAGGTGTAGACCCCATTTCAAACAGTTGATACTGAGCTGATTTATAGTACAAAAATTACAGAAGTTGTAGATAGGTGGAGCAAGAGTCATGGCAAGTATTGTTTGGTAAGCAATAGTAGTCAAATAAATGAACAAGGTCAATAACAAAGTAGGAATACAAATCTCCTTAGTAGAGCTCAGGGACAAAAAAAAAAAAAAAACATTTTTAGACCATGTGTGATTAGAGAGGGTCCCTAAAATGTTAGTCAAGATGAGCATCAGCCAGAAAAGAAGCACTGAAAACAACAGTAGGAAAAGTTGTGGATTGTGACAGGTCATCCCAAATATTTTAGTCCATAAAGAGATTCTATAAAGTGTGGTAAGTATTATATAAAGTGTGGTAAGTATTGATTCTCAAAAAGCCTTACAGAAAGTCCTGTCTGGGGCTGGGTTCACACACAGTATATTTGAGGCTGTATTTGGTCCTCATATCAGGTCCTCATAGCAACCAAAACCAGGAGTGGATTGAAAACACAGAAAGGATCTGTTCACACAATGTTGAAATTGAGTGGATGGCCGCCATATAACAGTAAATAACGGCCATTATTTCAATACCACAGCCGTTGTTTTAAAATAACAGCAAATATTTGCCATTAAATGATGGCCATCCACTCAATTACAACATTATGTGAACAGAGCCTTTCTGTGTTTTCAATCCACTCCTGGTTTTGGTTGCTATACAGCCTCACAAATACAGCCTCAAATATACATAGTGTGAACCCAGCCTATAGCTGCAAGTCCATGGCTATGGGCAGAACTACGAATGTATGAATCGCACCTTAGGGTATCTTCACACATAATATATCCGCACCGGATTTGACGCAGCGAGTTTGCAGTGAAATCGGATGTGGATCCCTTCACTGTCACTTTCAATATGATTACATGCTTGCAGCGGAATTGTCATCCCGCTGTGCCTACACACACCCCCGCGGCCCGGTGCATACATTACCGGATCCGCATACCAGCTTGCTTTGAGGGCTCCCAGTGTCTGGACATCCCACTCAGCTAATCAGTGGCTGCGATGGAACAGCGCACTGGTTGGCTGAGCGGGATGTCTGCATGGCTCAAACAAAAATGCATGTTTATTTCAATGGGGGGGGAGGCTTACCTCTTGGCAGAAAGTCTCAGGCATATCTGCTTGATGTAGGATTCTATACACAGTAGAGCATTGGTAGACCTGCCAACATTAATCTAATGTGTTTTGGCAATCTTACGTGCAAACCAAGAACCCAGAAGAAACCTTCATTTCTCTTAATTAGACAATCTCTTAATCCAACATCTGTGAGGCCCCAGAGATGCCAAAGTAATGTACTAGATCCCACAAAAATAATTTGCTAAGAATTAAGGATCTTTTTAGAAGGAGGCATCGATGCATCATCACACCAAGGCATGAATATGTAAAAATGCAAATAAAATGCATGCCTGCTTACATTATAAGCTGGGACCATATGGTTCTCCCTAATTAAAGAGAAAATAAAGTCTGGGTAATGAGAACAAATATCCCTTTTAGCAAATACTTGATGTTTTAATAAGTCATTGAAGAAAAGAGAGCACAAAGCTCACTCCGCGTCTACGTTAACTTTTTATCTCATAGATAAACCAGTCAAAAGTTTAGCTTCCTCGTATTTCTACCGTATTTCAAAGGGTTGTGTTTGTTTATTACTCCCTAGAACAAAACAAGGCTCTTGTCTTAATACTTTAAAGGTCACCAGAATCATAACTACATATGGATCCTACCCTGTCGTAAACTAAGACACCTACCTCATCTTCCAAAAAGTTCAAAGTGGTAAACAAGACGTGCCGATCATATAAAAGCCAATTACCCGCAGCCGTCAGATTATTCACTTCTGAGCACATTTTACTTTGGAAAATAATTATCTTTTCTTACCTAAATTAATTACTATTTCTTCGTTCGCTTCAGACACTTGTTTACTTTTTGAATGATCCCACAGACTAGAAATAGCGTCCTGGGAAATATTAAAGGTATGGATCAGCAGGTTACGCACAACATTATTTCACACTGAATTCTTTTTGAGATTATGTGATGTCAATATTTCCATTTTATTATACCATTGTCTTTCATTTTTTGGTGTCCCTGAAGAAAGAAGTTGAAGGGAAATAAATTTCAATTTACAATTTTTGTTCTCTACGCTACCAGATGTGTCCTTCCAACTATGAAAAATAGGGCCTCGGGATACTCTCGAGAAGATCATTTTATTTTTTACATATTGCGCCACTTGTGTAGGAATATCTTGGACCAGCAGGAAACATAGGAAGGGCATAGCTGTATTTCCACTTATAATGACAGATACAACAAGTGGCAGATCTTCATGTGTTGTCTATTATGTGTTTTGGAAAGGCTTTTTAGCAGTGACTATGAGTGGATTTTATAACATTGAATATACAATTGTCAGTTTATAACTCTTCTGGTTACACAAACCTTATCTACTGTATATGGGATAATGAATCTTTTTCTCGATGTAGCACTGTAGATTGAATACTTGGGATCCTGCATATTTTTTGGCTGTCACCTTTAGCCCACTCTTGCCCTGGATTGGGCAATAGGACATACACTGATGCAGGTTCCTTTTTTTGTCTGTTCTGCTTAAAGGGGTTATCCAGACTAAGGGACCTATTACAATAGACGATTTTGAAAAAGAGCACCGATCTGCTAGATTGGGGCTCGTTTACTGGGCCTATTACTCAGCCCATTACTAGTTCAGCAATTGCTGCACAGGCATCGTTAGCGATGTCCATGCAGCCCTTGCCCACACAGTTAATACTTTACCTGTCCACACTCCCGGTCTTCTCCTGTATTCTGTATCAGCACCGTGAGTCCCGGCACCGTGTGCTGCAGCTTCAGAGTGACCTGTGTGAGCTGACAGGCCACTTAGTCAATCACTGGCCACGGCGGTCCTGGCCAGTGATTGGCTGAGCGGCCTGAAGCTGCAGCATGCAGTGCCAGGACAGATACAGAACGCAGGAGAAGACCTGGAGCTTCACTATTACACGTAACGATGCACGGTTGGTGGCAGATGATTTTAGGCCTAAGCCTTAAGGAACAAAGAGCCGATGACCCCCACCCATCCCTGATAGAACAGAGAGGCGTGTGCTGCTGAGCTCTTCTCTCCATGGCTTGTTGCTCTCCCTATCTCATAAAAAGAAGATGGGCTCAATAGACTTACTACACTATCTGTCTCCTGCAGCGAGATGGGGAGACAAGTGCCCACCCCCTCAATTCTCCAGGCTCTATCTAGAGATATGAATATGCAAAAGAAGAACCTGTGGAGCCTCGTTGAAGAGTCTTGAAACACAGGAATAGCCAGATATCCCTCCGGGAAAGACCCAGCCAAGGGGTGGCTCCTGTAAGGAAACCACCAAAACCACCATATTAAGTGGCCCTATAAGTCAATGTAATGACAAGGGAAAACCCAAGGCCGGGTATCCATCCACATACAGCTGTTTGGGGGTGTTGCCCCTCATCAGTGTGGAGCAGGATTCTGGCTAGGGTCTGGGTTACATTGCAAAAGTTTATTAATCTGACAGCAATGTTTTAACTTCTCTGCAGCGCCACACCAGGTGAACTGTTGCACAATGCCCGCTTACATCACTCAGTGGTCTATAATGGATGTGCTGTGTCCCGCAGAACAAAGATGACTCTCTTTATGATAGAAACAAGGATAAGACAAGCTATAACAAGAACAGGAAAGCTTGATGAGAATGGATTCACACAATCTTCTTTCCATTATAGGTATGATACTTTCAATGAATACAATTATATTGGTCTGTAATTGCATTATGTTAGATATTCATTATAATTTAAGCACAATTAGAATAGATGGGAATGTAGCTTGGTGCATTACAGATATCATCGCAAAGTTTTACCAAATAAACCAATTAGCTTTTGCTTTCTCCAGCGTTGAAGCATCGGGGATACAGTAGCATAGCAAATGAAGGCAAATGAGACTTAATTATTGTTATGAAGGAGCAGTTCACACTCATTACTGCGACACCTGCTGAACGTTCGGCACTTTCTTTCCAAGTCATTGTAGCTGATGAAGAATTTCCAGACATGGTGCTATCCATGAACAGATGGGTTCTAGACATTAGCCACAAACCCATTGAGGGGTTCTTATATATAGCGGACTTGTCCTGGCATTTTAATAGACCTGGCGACTCATAAGGGATCCAACTATTAATGGACGTTTTGGATCGCCTTGGACCATCCTTCATTATCCTTCCGGAAGCACGTCCACCTGACTTGCACATTCAGATTTTTACAGTTTTGACCTTCCAGGGAGTAAGTTTCATGACTGGCATTAATTAAAAAAAAAAAAAAAAAAGGATAAAAGAAAAGAAAGAAAGGGCTCCCGTCCATACTGAATTTTCAGCCGTATACAGCTTTACTGCCGAACATGATTGCTTCTTGCTCATGCCAAGAGGCATTTGACCTCATTCACTTGCTCTTTAAATATTAACACTGTTATTCTTCAGATTACACAGTGCTGTTTGCTATACAACTATGGACTTAAAATGCACTGTGTCTTAAAGTGGATGTACCACTAAGAATTTTTTTTAACATGACCTGCTTGGGGCCGGAGAGGAGATCCTGGTAGCGAGGTCCATTTTTTGCTTCCTGCCATCTGCGCCAATTTCTTCATATGCAAATCAGACCGTTCTATGCACTGGGGGTGGGCCCTGCACCCCCAAATATCCCTTCCCCTGGGTGATGTGAATCCTTCATGGTCCATCCATCTGCACCCATTTCTTCAAATCGCATATGAAGAAATTGGTACAGATGGATTAAACAGGCGGTGATTTGGAAAATGGACCGCGCCACCAGGATCCCCGTGCCAGCAATGATATAAAATTAAAAATAGTACATTCGCTTTAAGGAGTCATGAAGGAACACACATAACAAAAGACTGTTCGGTCATGTTAACACAACGTATATTGCAACAATGGCCGTGATTAATACAAACATATACGTTACATTGCCGTCTATGGAATCCCGGCCAGAGTGTATACGCTCCGACCGAGATCTCTAGTGGTGCAGCAAAAAACTGACATGTCAGCTTTTTGCAACCGCTATTCAATGAATAGCGGCCGCAGAGAACCTGCCAGTGCACACAATGAAGCGCGCAGCTCTGGCCGCACGCTCCATTGTGTGCAGTGGGGAGTTCTGATGCGGGAGCTAAAGATCATCCGGTCAGTACTGCAGTACCAGCTCAGATAATCTTATCTGACACCGGCCATTCCGTGACCCGGCCGGGTCATGGAACGGCCAATGTCATACAATGTGTGAACATAGCCTTACAAAGTGAATACATCAAAAAAATCTGCAATTGTTTAGTTTGTTGTGGATACATAGCTTTTCCACTGGAAAATCTGCTAAATTACAGTGTAGCCTACTAGGGGTGCAGGTTCAGGGTAGGTGTCCCACACTTTCTGGAAGGCACCATATTTAAACAGATGCCTGCAATTGCTTTCTCTTTAGCTTCACTAGCATTACACCTTTTGGTTCTCATTCTGCCTCTGGCATTGACCCCATAAGTAGACCCTGCTTCTTTTTCTTAGTTCTCCAGTGGATTCATCCCTCTGGCCAGTGCACTGACTCCTTCCCAGTGCCCTGCAGCTACACTCTTGGCCCATGGCAGTCAAGTAGCTCCAGTTGTGAAGAAAACAGGGGAGAACCTTAGATCTGTCACCTAGAGAGGAGGAATTGTTTCATGTTATAGGCTGTAGAGGTGGGAATGAAGCAGATACTTACACTACAGACAATAAAAAGCATGGGGGTTCAACAAGATCCCAATGTCTGAGGGTCTGCAGGGTCTTTACATTGGTCGATGAAATGACTTTGCTGAGATACCATATATCTGATATATAATGATAATAGAATTATATCGTCCCATAAAATGTATATTTCAATGGTGATAGGGTAGAAAATAGCTTTTGTTCCAAGTCCCAGAAGCTATTGTGTAAATAAGGCTGCTTAAAGGGGTATTTCACTCAAGCATAACTTTTGATATGATATATTGCTGCCTATAGTGAGGCTAACAATTCATTCTATACTTATTATCTATTTAGTCTCCCTCCCCCAGTTCTCAGGTGCTGCTTTCTGCTGAAGACACAAAAATCTGTATGTGAGCTTTTCTCTCTGTCTCCCCCCTCCCTCCTGAGACAGCTGATGTAAACAACTCCCTGGCAGGCTGTATTTGCAAAATTACAAAGAAGTTACAATGTTGCAGATACTTGTTTAAATCAGCTGTCTCAGGAGGGAGGGGGAGGCAGAAAGAAAAGCTCACACACAGATTTTTGTGTCTTCAGCAGAAAGCAGCAGCTGAGAACTGGGAGAAGGAGACTGGATAGATACTAACAAGTATGGAAGGAATTGTTAGTCTCACCACAGGCAGCAACCTATGAAAAGTTATGTTTGAGTGGAATACCCCTTTAAGTTTTTAGACATTGCCTTTATGCATGATCTTTACCTATACCATGTCCTTTTAAATATATTCACCCATGAAACAGATTCTGGTAAATCGTTCATCACGTAGATGTTTGCTCAGATCTTTCTATCTTCCCACTGCAAACGCTGCCCTTATGTTATTATCCACCTATCATCCTATCATCGCAGTGACCTTTTCTATTCCATAGGGAGATATGATCAAAATCTGCAAAAAAGAGCGGCAACACCACAGTGTACGTGTGCTGCTACCACATGGTGATCTGAAACAATGTACAGTATATGTGTATGTACAGACTACATGGACTTTACCATCAAGTGCTTTATAATAATGGCAGATACTTTATCTGAATCCATCTCAGCTCTCCTTTCCTGGTTATTTCATAGTGAACGTCTGCCAGCGAGGAGGGAGCTGGCCTCTCCTGCAGCCTCTGCTTTCCTGATGTGATGTGAACGGGTGCTGTCCAGCAGGCAGCCAGCTGAAACCGCTATGTTCTGCTTTTCACATTTTCTACTTGATACTCAGCCTGGAGAGACTATATGACCTTACTTTATATATATATATATATATATATATATATATATATATATATATATATATATATATATATATTCTCAAGCTTACTTTCTAAATTTAATAAGAAACCTCCAATTTTTCTTTCGTATGAGAGTGTGGAGTGATAAGCGTACGCTGATAATAGCTATTCCCATAAGTGCACTGGGTATGTTTTACATTACTATTATAGCAGCCAAGAGTGAATGTACCATAGAGGCACCCTCTGTAGTTTATATGGGTGCCTTGGTGGGGGTGGGGTTTAATAGGCAGATTTGGAGATTTGTTACAAGGGTCTTTTAATGATAAAACCAAAAACCCTGTCGGAACTCCTACCGATCAGCTGTGATTTCTAAAGGAATCCAGCAACAAATGTGATGTTTCCTTGCAGCACCACCACAGGGGAAATGAAGTATTGCACACGTTGCTTTTAAAACAATGGGCTATTAGGTCCTCCGGGGTTGCTCTCCACTCTAGCTAATGAATATGGATATGACAGTCCTGTTTATTAGATCAATAGACTTTTTTTTTTTTTTTAAGTTACCCTTAAAGGGGTATTTTGCCATACAATTGTTTTAAAAGAGCCTTGGGGTGCACTAATTATAAAAAACAAAACAAACTTTACTCCTCTGTCCCAATCCCCTCAGTCTGACAGCTGCTACCTTCTCACTGTAAATTGTTGTCCCTGTGGTAAAGGTTAATCATTAGGTAAGCTGGTAGCTGCCAGGATTGGGACAGGTGAGTATGTTTGTTTTTTTAAATGGTACCTTTTCAGCTCTCTTTATTGTACCCTTTAGGCCTTACTTTAGCCAATGTTTACACTACGTAAAAATTCTCAAACAATGGCCGTTGTTTGTACAACAATGGTCGTTGTTATGAAATACGGATGTTGTTTTAAGATAGTATGAACATAGCCTTAATGTTAGCTATATCTAGATTAGACTAAGTGATCTAGGTTTACATCTATAAAGAAATATTGAAACCTTCTTCCCTGGAACAGGGAGATAATATGGTGGTATAAACCAACATAGGATATGAGGCCCTATTAGATTTATACTATGGTTTCCCCCTGCCACCTCTGTGCACAGTACAGCCACAAACAGCAGTCACAGAATCCACTACCATATGTCACCCGAATGATTTCCCCATGTTGTATTTGTTCCTTAAAGGGATTATCCAGTGTTACACAAACATGGCTACTTTCTTTCAGAGACAACACGACTCTTGTCTTCAGTTCAGGTGCGTTTTGCAATTAAGCTCCATTCACTTCAATGGAACTGAGCAGCAAAACCCCACCCAAGCTGGAGACAAGAGTGGGGCTGTCTCTGGAAGAAAGTGGCCATGTTTTTGTAGCGCTGGATAACCCCTTTAATACTGTGATTTAATAATAAGCGTTTGGTTGCCATCCATTAGAATAAGCTCATTCAAGCGCATTTTTATTATAATGGAAAAAAACAGCCAGAAAAAGAAAACCTCTTCAATATTTTAGCTTGTTTTACCTAGTGGAAGGGGAGTACAACTTTCGCAAACCCAGCAGTTAAAAGCCAGAGTCTTAAATGCTAATGTGACATTACGTAAGGGCATCGTCCATTAGCACATTAGATATTTAGGACACTTTGAGAGGAAACTATAACTTTCCACACACACCCCAAAAAAAAAGTTTGCCATAAAATTTGTAATATCTAGTAAAAAAAATGTTTTCGTGGTGGAAAAGAAAGAGAGGTCCCTGTTATTATTGCATGCAGTGAGCGTCCTTGGGCTCACATGCCGTAAAACTGGGATTTCAGGGGATTACATGTTATTTTTCCGGAACATTTATTTAGCTCAGAACGAAGTCAATGCAGGGTTGTAAGAAACTCGAAATTTCAAGAAGCCGAAATATAGATTAAGGCAAATTTGTTATGAATCTTCCTTATGTTAACATAGCTGAGCTGCAGTAACCACACATGGTCTGTCCTTTGTTGTGGTGCTTCACCTTTACCTACTTCAAAAACACTACAATTAGATCAAACGGCAAGCACTTCTCCTGGCTCTAACCATCCAAGGGGGTCTATGAACTCGAAACTTTTCACTTGTTAGTTTGACATGCAAAAAGTTTTATTTTCTATGTGACAGTAACATTCTACAGGGGTGTCTTATCAAAGCAACCCCCGTCTACATGCCTATTAGGGAAAATGGACATCATAGAATGGGGTCTTCCGCTCAAGAGCCAATTTGAAGATCGACTCTATAAGAGCGACTGCTCAAGTTGTTCATGCATTACGCGGACTGTCATTCATTTATACTTCATCTTCTTGCAGGTGAAATGGCTGGCTGGCCACGGCTTTCCCAAGAGTGTCGAGATCAGGAGCGATACTGAACAGCTGATGGTCACAGTGGCCACATTCTGAAAGGGGTTTACTCTTATATATATATTTTACCTACACTGAACGATCGCAGCAATTTCTTATGACAGGCGAGAGATTTATGCCGGTGATATATTTAGCTCAGTAGGATATGAGGGGCGTAGAAAAATCTCAGCTGCGAGAAGGGTTTTTTCTTTCTTTTTTCCCGCAATTGTAAACAAGAATGTTCCTAGTCACCAACAACAAGCAAAGTTCTTAGAAATGGGATAAACTGTACTGTACAACAAAATAAAAAAATTATAGATGGTTCCTTTACTGCCTCCATTCCTTATGCATAGATCACAGCTTATAATGTCTCTGTATATTTCTGACGCATAAAAGCAAAGTCTACAGCCATTTCCAGACAGGCTTCTGTATATGTTTTTTTTTTGTCCATTGGATCAAATAACTTCATAAAACTTCATAAAAGATGGATAAAAATGACACTTCTGTTGTTTTCTCTCCCTTTGCTTCCTTTAGTTCAAAGGAAAATGGTAAATTTGTCTGAGTTACTGTTTTGTAGCCCAAGGAAATCTGGCTGTTTACTCTGCTCCAGTAACCACAATTCTACTGTGAATGATTTATATTGCATTGCTTTGCTTGTCAAGTATAACAAACTGGATAAAAGTGTGATAGAGAGGGCAATTCAGTCAACAGTGTCTTTTTAATACAAGTCCCTCTTGCCAATGCTTCATTAAAATACAGCGGGGCATGACACAACGCGGCAGAGCTATAGGATTTTGGGCACGGTGCCCTTTCATTCAGACTGATACTCTGGTAAACCAATTGGAACTGTGCGCGGGATTTATTTTCCCAATTGTAATGGTGAATCTGTATAGTCCTCTGGAGCCACATTACTCAGAAATGACCAAGTAATGACAAGGAATGAATATACATTAAGTCAAATAATACTATATATAATACTATCAGGGAACAGGAAGTGCAGGGGTTTACAAGGGATATTCAATTTTCTCGCTCAACACCACAGTAGTAGAATGATTACCTCCCGTATAGACTAACGTAAAACTGATCTGTAAGTGCTGAAGATCTGAAGTCAAGTTTATCAGAAGACCGGCACGTGGTACATGAGGAATTATGGTTTGAGCAAATGATATTCTAACTTCTGATGTTGGGTTTTAATGTAGCTGAGAAGCTTTAGTATCAAACATGGGTTAGATGGGCAGCTATTTCCTTGTGCTCCAGTATTTTTGTATTCTGTCCCCTTTTTGTTGTGGTTTTGCACTCCTCCCAGCAAAACTTATATGTTACCAATTAGTGGGAAGCTGTATACATGGTAAGTATCTCCTCTTTCTCTCAGTCTACCTGGGAGCACATGGAGTGAGCTTCTAGATTCGTTCACACTGGTGTTGGTTGGTGGCCATTGCCTCTGCTGGCTGTGTCTGCGGGGTGGTTCGGCCCTGGCCCTTGGGGCTCTATCCTGCGACATTGGGGTTGCTGGACTGTTGGGATGCCCCCCTTCCCTGTGGGCGCTGCCTTTGCGGTGGTGGTGATCGCTGATTGTTATAGTAGGAACTCATATGTATCAGAAGACCTGCACATGGTACATGAGGCAATATGGTTTAATCAAATTATATACTAATTTCTGATGTTGGTTTTTCTTGTAGCTGGAAAGCTTTCGTATCAACCATTTGGCCGCCTGTCAGTGCAATGACAGCTGTTGGTACATTATTCTAGTTTAGGTGGCCTTTGGTCATGTCTTTCACTGAAAAGTCTATTGAATTTAATAGTAAAAACGGAAAAAGGACGGTGAAAAAAGAGAAAATGTGTGTGAACAACAAAAAAATAATGTCCCCTGTTTGCAATAGACGTCCGAAATTAATTGACATGATCATTATTGACAAGTTCCATTATTTAATACATTGTGTGCATTGGGTGGCCGTCATTCCATTGACTTCAATGCATTGCATTGAAGTCAATTAAATTGCAGAAAAAATGGACGTCTTCTTAAATAGAAAAAGCAGATGCCTTTTCTCTTTGTTTGACGTTGTGTGTACATAGCCTTTAGGGGCCAGGTTTGGAAGCTGAAACTGGATAACTGGTAAGCAGTTTGGGCTGTAAGTGTAAGCTTTCCCTTTTCTCCATATCTTGTATGCTTTAATGTATTAGACAGGGCTGTATTTACCACTAGGCACCCGTGGTCCGGTGCCTAGGGCAGCAGCTTTCAGGGGGCAGCACCAAGGAGCAGGGCGGAAGAAAAAAAAAACTATTTTTTTGTTTTATTTTTTTTACTCTTCCACCTTTCAGACTTGCCAGTAAATCTGGTGTATTTTCAAGGTGGTAGGGGGGTGTTGGGGGAATGCATGTGGCGGAAACCACGCTCCCATTTCTTTCCCACTAGTCATGTGCTGTTACCAGAAATGTTGACCATACACCTATCAGATATCAATGTGATGGGGACTAAAGATGGGGCGTCTTCAGGTGTAGTGCCTAGGGCAGCAGCAGCTGTTAATACGGCCCTGGTATTAGACTATGTATAGTTAGCTCTACCAGTGTTGATTTATCGATTATTTTCATCTTTGCACCCAAATAAGAAAATTGACAACACTACCATGTCTTAGGAAAAGATCAGTCATTGTATCAGGGGATGTCTAACCTTCAAGGGCAGAAAGGTCATGGATAACAGAGCAGAATGCATAATGGATACATTAAATCTTTTAATAAAATGGAAATCCATAATCATTACTGCTTACCTACTGAAAGAAGTAATGATGCATTGGACAGGAACCTATCAGGCTTCCATATTTAAGGTAATTTACCTGATTGTAAGTCAGTACCTCTGGATTACGGTATATGAATGCACTTGGTGTCATGCGATTAAGTCCTAACATGTTCCTGAACATCCAGATGAATGGTTGAAAATCAATATAAATTAAAGACCTGGTCTGATCATAGTATGGCCTCTACCTAAAAATGGTAACATGAGAAAAAATATTGATCATATTCTTCATGGAAACCTCTTTTTGATGTGTAAGATTTGGAATGTCAAAGCGATCATCTAGGTGTACGGACTTCTTAAAATCCTCTGATGACTATTACTTGTTGGATGGTAAAAGACAAGTACTGTAGACGCTAGACCTAAAAATGAAAGAATTTCTGAAGACATCACATCCAAATTGATTTTCTACGAAGGTGCGCCAACCTTTAAATGTGAGATCCCGGTTCAATATTCAAAAGAATTTTCTACATTATCGTTCCTGCCTTCTAAATAATGGAGGTATTGTTCCATACAACTCCGCGACACGGAGCAGAAGACCATTGTAAATTGGAAAATTGTTCTGCGCCCCAGTCATTTCTTCTTCCTTCAGTCTTCGGTAGTACAATAGTTTTTATTAAGGCGGGTCGCGTTGACCATTTTCTTGTATATTCATATGATGAAAGCAGTCTATTCATGTTTCAGGATAACACACCTAAAGTTTGGCTTTAAGACTTATGGTTGTAAAGATCTTTTATTGCTCTGAGGAGATGTGAGCTCTGACTTCTCTCTGTATAGATGCAGAGGATGATATTCAGTTCGGGTAAACTCATGATGCCTCCACATAACAGGGCCAAAATTAAGATTCTGACATAGTAAAATTTCTTTGATACAGTTTTTTTGGCAACACACCATGGTTTTTGCAGGGTACCGGTTTATGTCATCTCAAGGCCCTATTCCACTGAACTTTTTCAAACGATTATCGTTCAAACGACCGCTCGTTAGCGATATTCGTTCTGTGGAATAGCTGTAAACGAGCGAACGACAACAGCGAAATCGTCGTTGAGTCGTTCACTATTGTTTTTCAACATGTCGAAAAAAAATTGTTGGTCTTTCAACAATAATTCGCTAATCTTTTCGTTGAATAAAAAATCTTTCAGTCGTTGAAATGTCTAGTATTGCAAGCAGAGAAGGAAGATGAAACTGCACTCACTGTGAGTGCAGTTTCATCTTTCTTCTCTGCTTGCAATACTATATATGTGCCTATATTTTTTTTTTGAAGCTAGCACCACCTGATTTTATTGCTGTTTACGGACTGTGAGCAAGAGGATTGCTGGGAGCAGTAGTGCCACCATTCTCTGGTTGTGGACATGTTCTTGAAATGTCTACCTACATTTCTCCACGTTTTAAACGACCATGTAACGATGTAACGACCACAAAAAAATCGTTACACTACAGATATCGTTCACGTTCCCACACGTATTATGTGTTATCGTTCGCTTAAAAAAATCGTTAAGTGCTCGTTAACGAGCGGTCGTTGGAGCGAGTCTATGAACGATAATCGTTCCGTGAAATAGGGCTATCAGTCCTGCATACTGGGATGGGAGATAGTGGCACATCTATATCCCTCAGCCTAGAAAAGAGATATATTCTAAATATACCGAGCCAGCAACGATGCAAAGTCATTTCACCCTTTACATAGCTGCATAGAAGCCGCAATAAGATGTCTCAATAATGTGATTTCATGTAGCAATTTAGCACACAGTCTCTATATTAAAATTAATCTATACACCGTCCTGATTGATTTAGCAAAGCTGTCAGAGAAATCAGAAATTTTCCCCATAAACATACAATCTCTAGCACTGGCTGATTCCCTGTGGGAAGAAAGGATCTGACAATAATATAGATTACTTTGTATGTGTCAACATACACATCACTAACATTGGTCCCTGTCATCATTGGATTTCACAATCTAAATTCCAAACAAATCTATCAATGTGTCTTCAGGGAATTGGAGAAAACCTGGGGAAAACCAATGCAAACACAAAAGAAAATACAAACTATGGCCCTCATTTACACAACCTCACATATGAATACCTTGGACATGGACATGTTGGGTGGCACCAGCATGAGAAGAATCCAGTGCTTCACTTCTCAGGCAAACGTTTATGAAGGTCAAGATCTTGCAGCACTTACACAAGAGGGCTAACATTGACATTTTGGGGCCAGTTTGGCCTTAAGCCATGGCTGAGCAAAAAAATGGCATTAAAGGGAACTATCACAAGTTTAGAAGATTCCAACCTGCTGATATGTCCCTATTGTGCACAGGGCGCTAAGAATTCAGGTAATTTTCCTACCTTTATCTTGGCATAGTTTTCATGCTATTAGCAGTTTATTAATTCTAATGCTAACTAATCATTTTGGTGCACTGGGAGAAAAACTATCTCCGCCAATGCACCGATCTGCCCCCGCCTGCCTAACCCGGCTGTATCTATGTTTTTTACGGACTGCCTAGGGCTGCATCCGACTTCAAATGCAGAACGATCAGATTCGAGCATGCTAGAGTTACGCTCATCTTTACTAATCCCCACTCAATATGTTCTATAATATATATATATATATATATATATATTTATTTATTTATTTTTTCCCACATCTTATCCACAATAACCAGGGGCGGATTAACTTTACCATAGGCCCCAGACTGTTCACCAAGCTTGGTCCCCCCCACCCCACTGTAACTATAGCAGCACTAGATTTAGGGGGAGATTAATCAAACATGGTGTAAAGTGACACTGGCTCAGTTGCCCCTAGCAACCAATCAGATTCCACCTTATTTTCCAAAAAGTCTGTGAGGAATGACAGGTGGAATCTGATTGGTTGCTAGGGGCGACTGAGCCAGTTTCACTTTACACCATGTTAATAAATCTTCCCCTAGTCTTTTTCCTCCATAGCGCAGACTGTAAAGGACCTATGGTGACATCATAATCACATGTTAGGGTCCTTCAGTATGTTCTCTAATGTTACTCAACTGTCCTCTGGCTGCAGTTTTGCCCTGATTTATGCAAAGTTGCTGTAAAAAAGCAGCGATTTTTTGATTTTTTTTTTTTGTAGCAAATCATAGCAGAACTGTAGCCAGGAGACAATACACCACTGAAAGTATTAGTCTGTTTGGACGACCATGGGCTCCCCAGGAGCTTAGGGCCTCTGAGCTACCACCCCAAACGGACCTATTATAATCCGCTACTGACAATAACGCAGATTCCACTGGATAGATACTAATACAATTATTGGCCTCCATTTAACAAGCTATTCAATATGCCTCAGAAGGAAGTTACCTGACACTTATTGGCTTCATCGTATGCTACCACACTCAGTGAACAAGATCTCCCCCTTTCACAACATTAATCTAGATCCATCACTTCTCTGCTAATATTGTCTATATAGCGGAAAATGTAATAATGCTTATTAGGCGAGAACCATAATTCTCGCTTCCCATAAACGCTTACTGCAAACACACATTTCCATGAATGTAGGTTAGTGTTACATGGATTTATCAGTTGTGCGCTGATGCTTGCCAAGTGTCATATCACGCAGCTCTGTAAGCCAACATTATGATTTATTGCCTTGTGTGCCCCTGGAGCTGTTCCCCCCACATTACCCTTCACTGAGCAAAGCATCGATCCTGCAAGAGGAGAATCCATAGACATGACATACGGATAACCCAAATATAGTACCGCTATAGGAAAAACACATTGGAAATGTCTGATTTCCATTATGTTTCTGGCTATTGATGAAACCATTGTAGAATAAGAACATCCAACCTAATGAATTTATCTTTCCACTAAGTAAAAAAGTTTCCGGACGCGGAACATTTTACTTTTTTAGGTGCTTGTCAGGTAGCACAACATAAAAGATGGCTCATCGTTTCTTTACAAGTGGATGCGGGTCACAAATGTAGGTCATACTGGCCCTCGAGAGCTGGGGGGAATCGGGCTATTACACCATTATATCCACACAATGTAATAACACCACGAGAAGGTTGACAAATTCCGCAACATATATCCAATTACTGCAGAGATTTCCTTTGTTACACTCTCAAAAGGACTCGGTGGATTCTTATAAAAGGTTATGGAATGTATAACCAGAAGGAAAGGCGAGAATTAATTATACCAGATGTAGAGTCGTAAAAATCTTCTGCCGCTATTTTGTCGTCTTATCCCAATTTCAGGACACGTCTTAGAAATCGAAAGGACGGGTACAGGAGGTTATTTTCTTTCTTGCGCACAGTTTTCAAGTGAAGGTGAAGGTTTCAAGAAATAAACCATTTTAAGGAATTGTGTAGAGGCCGCCATGGTCAGACACAATATATGACCTAGTGTCCTATAAAGGCTCTAATGTTCAAAGCACAAAAGGAACAACAAGAAGGACACAAATACAGAAAATGTAAGTGGACACCAAGCAGATTATGGTGTTTTTATTACTGTAAGACCTTCTGCGGTGCTATACAAAAGCTATTTCCACCAGTGCTTGATTCAATGGAGGGTTCAGCAAATGCCCACGGTTGTTTCTTTCAATTCCCACTTGAATTGACATAGGGTCTAAAATAGTTGGGGTCAGCAAAGGCTACAAAAATAGAAGAAAACCTTTTTTTTTTTTTTCTTTTCTTGATTTCATCATACATACATTGAACGAGCCTACAGTTATCTGATTTTCAAACAGGCAATAACAGCAGATATAAGATCCGATATCCCACTGTAATGCCACTTTGTTATATGAAGAAGCTCAAAACTCTAGTTACCTTTCTCTTTAGCCTGGCAACCAGTTTTGCACCTGAATATGCATACAGCAAACTCTTATAACTACAGATAAATTATACAAAGTCCATCTATATATAGCCCTGATCAAATTTAAAGAAGTCCAGCAGATGGCAGGGGTGGGGGTGGGGGGGGGATTAATTACAAGTACTAACTTACATCTTCCTGCGCCCGTGGTGAGTGTCAGAGGACCCAGGGCTCAGGGATCTCTGGAGCTGACACTTCAAGACTCGGATGATGGACTGGTCGCTCAACCAGTCAGTGACTGGAGTGGGACGCCACTCCAGTCACTGATTGGCTGAGTGGCCAGTCCATCAGCCAGGACAGGCCTTTTATCCCAAGTCGTGACATCATCACAACTTGGGAGGAAATGCTTTCTGGTGGGGGTCCCAAGTCCAGTCCCACCACTCACCAGGGAGAGGTAAGTTCATACTCCTGATCAAATTTCTCTCTCCAGCAGCCATACTTCAAATATCCAAGGAGTCTAAACCTGGTACTGAAGAAATAACATTCGTAAAAGTACAACAAATCCAGTAAGATTAGGATATCGACTGATTTCTCATCCACTGAGAACAGGTACGTGACCATCTGTTCTGTCTTGCATATTTTCTGGTCTTTACTAACATCAGAGTATTGAACAATTTCTACCTTTATTTCAAAGACTAAGATTTCAGATCTATTGTGTGAATTTCTATAATTTGAAAACATGGAATTCTGAATTTTAATTTTTTTTTTTTCCTTGGGTACATATCCTAAAGGTGGCCATACACCTTCAAAAGTATAAGGTGTATGGGGACCTTAAGAAACTAAGACAGAAATTGTTGATGGATAAGTTTAAAGAAATATATGACAAAGCCTTTGAACTATAATTTTTTATACATGGCTGTTGGAATATTGGCCTAATACTTGCACATTACAGCCCACTGTGGTTATTGTAACAGCAGTCATGCTATTTGCTTTTTTCTAAAACTGAACCCCATGTTGTTGTTATATTTCTGACACGTGGCTCTCCAACCATAGTAAAAGTAATCAATACACAGTATGGCTGCCATGCTGACCGTTTTTATGGAGAAGAGGTGAAATCAAAGTTAATGTTTTGATTCCGTACACCAGTGCCTTGGACATTGTATTAGATAAGGTGGAATATCACTTTGGATCTATTCTCTGGAACCATAGTCCAAGTAATACTATATAAAAATGCCATGATAGGACCAATATACGCTATTTACATGGTAAGTATTGGGTTTGTGAACGTTTTCTCTTTTCTTTCTTTTACATTTCACTTTAGCAGATTTCTTATTGGCAGTAATGTACTTTCAGTTGCTATGATAACAATACTCTCTGTACTTTTTCCAGAATATTTGAGTTCACACATTATTCACAGAGAGAGACGGCGTCTGGGATTCGTCTTGTTTGCAATGGCTCAGTCCATGATTAAAATTAAAATGGTGCAAAACTGTTCTTTGACAGCGCCTCCCACCAGAGATGAGAGCTGTGCGGAGAAGCTTCCGTTTGGATGCGGCTTATTAACTGCAGTCAGACATTGGCCATGTGCCACCCTCTCACTGATTCAGATAATAAGGATAAATCACTGGTTTATAATAAAGAAAAATTCTTTGCAAACTTTATATAATAGCATTACATTGTATGTGTTAAAGAGGACTCGGCAAACCCACAGGTGGCAACCAGTATAGCCAGCAAGTCATAAGCATTTGGGGAGCTGTGATCTTTTATACGCCGTTATTTTAGTCCTATTCACTTTCTTTTTGCATTTCATAACACATTTACCTACTGCAGGAAAGTTTGTAACACCTTTTAGAGTTTGCTTATATTCATCATGGGAAATAAAGCTAAATGCAGTTAGGTAAATGATTATTCTGAAGCGGATTGGAGGTATAATGGAATCATGCTTATTCAAACTCAGCAAACATTTTTTTTTACTATAAAATTTTAAATAAGTATCATCTTTCACATATGACACGATCGTACAAAATCTAATGACTGTTAATAGAGACTGTTGTCATATAGAGTGAATTGCAGAATAGTTTTTGTGGCTCTAAGACTGGCCATACACATTAGACTGTCAGCTGAAAGCGTATTCAGATGACAGCTTTCTCTGCCGATTTTCCCATACACAACAAATGAACGAAAAGGGAAAAGGAAGGGGAGGGGGGGGGGGTGGTACGTTTTTGACGGGGTCATCTGGCAGCAGCTTTTCTTCCCTGGACATTTTGAAACCAACTGCATTATTCTTCTGTTCTCATTTGCAATAGGGTGACAGAGTTATATCAGATTGGAAGCTGTTCCTACTGAACTTAGCAAATTCAGTTCATATTAAGGGGTTTGTCCAGGGAGGATAAGATGGCTGAAGACTTCGGCTCCCTGGTGTTCACTTTCTGAGATTCTACGTCTCGGAGGTACACCTTCTAAAATGTCCTTAATTGCGGAGAGACTGTGCAGCTATTGGATAGCGCATGTGGGCATATGCCGTCCATACACACTAATCACAACCCGGACCCTATTCCATCCCCTGTCTCTCCTGTCTGAGAAGAAATGGGAAAGAGAAGAAGTTTCAGCTCCAGGGAACAGAAGGCCTTGAGCTGTCTTCTGCTCCCTGGACAACCCCTTTAATCTAACGTATATAGTCATCTTAAAGAGTGTGCATTAAAGGGGTTATCCAGTAAAAATCTTTTTCTTTCAACTAATATCAGAAAGTTATATAGATTTGTATTTACTTCTATTAAAAAATCTCATGTCTTCCCATACTTATGAGCTACTTTATGTCATGCAGGAAATGTTGTTTTATTTTTAGTCTGAGACAGTGCTCTCTGCTGCCATCGCTGGCCGAGACAGGAACTCTGTCTTGGTTTTCTATGAATCCCCATAAAAAATCTCCTGTCTCAGATAGAGATGGCAGCAGAGAGCACTGTGTCAGACTGAAAATAAAACAACTTTTCCTGCATGACATATAGTAGAGATAGTATGAGAAGACGTGACATTTTTTAATAGAAGTAAATTACACATCTATATAACTTTCTGACACCAGTTGGTTTAAAAGAAAAATATTTTTCACTGGATAACCCCTTTAAGGAGTGCATCTACACAGTGCCTGACTGGACTTTCTTGGGAACTTCTAAAGAGCTGTATACATACATAGACATACAAACAGAACCTATAATCAATACTGTGTAATAGGTTATGTGCTTCTCGGCAGAAATAGAACCTAATGGCAAGCTACTGGTACCAAATTCTGTTCCAAATGGGTTTTCTAATGTTAGACCTTTGGAGTCCTTTGCTGCATCAGAGCCAGGTCCACCAGACAGTCTTCTAGTCCTCTGGTTTGGGAGCATGGCGCTGGATCTATAACAAAGTCATCTTTGTCATCTCTGTGACGTTAATATAACACCTGGCTTGTAGATTCTATGATCAAAGCAGAAAGTAGCACTCAGTCTGAAATCCTGAACATGTACCCGGGCTCTCATTGCTAAGTGTTAAGATATCAGAATTTGAAATTTTAATTAGAAAAAAAAAACGGACATTATTGCGGAGTTAATGTTTCCAGTTTTTAGCTTCATTCAATTAATTTTAATGAGCTTATCACAATGAGCTGAAACAATGTACGGAGCGAGCGTAACTTACGGCTTAGACGTGTCATAATGTATCCCCTGTAGGGCGTTATAAACGTATTATATCGCACATGGGAGTTTGGTGACCTTATGAAGATTGAATGCTGCTGACGAATCAGGTAAATCAATGTTATGATGGTTTGTACAATACATGGAAATCAGAGGCCACGGTATTAATGAGAATACCATCTACTCTGATCTACGCTATTATTATTAAGTAATACCGGAATCTAACTAAGGGCTGTTGTTGATGACGTGTCCTATAGTATATAGATGGGAAAACAGAAGACAAAGAACATGGATTAACCTTCACGATTAGTGATAACTATGAACAAATGAATGATTGTTTCAGGATGATATACAATATACAGCTTTGCAAGGGTGCTCTGAGGACGCACTGAGGACGCACTAAGGACATGCTGTACCATTTAAGCACATCCTGACATTTTGCAATTCTGTTAAAATGATTAACAAATAATAATTCTGTCGCTTGCTTATTATCTAATTCACAGTAGCAGCACGTCAATGATAAGTAACGCCATACTAGCTCCTTGTGTCACAAATTAGTATACATAATTTGGTAAGATGATGCGTACTTGCATGCTCAACTGCTGCTCTATTCATTCTCTATGGCACTTCTAAGCATGGCTGAGTGCTGGATTTGGAGATGTTCCTATACACAGTAAATAATGCTGTGGCCGAGCCAGTGGAGCACCACTTATTTTCTTCAGTATTCAATTGACCACAATTCTCATGATCAGTGGAGGTCTTACAAATCACCTAGTTATCCCCCATATTGTAGACAAGGGATCTTTTTTAAATGGGTAATCCAGAGATTCAAAAGCAAAATAGTTTGCTAATACATTGCTTTAATAAAGTTATATTACTTTGTAATATAACTTTATTAAAATAAATGTATAATTTTCTTTTATCTACCATTCAACGACACAGGCCCCGGAGGAAAGGCTGCCAGACACGGTCGTTGTGAGCGCTAGCAGTGGTTGCTATTCGTGCCTGCTCTGCTAACGGTTTTAGCCAAGTGAATGGTGATGGCAATCACTACTGACACATTGATAGTCTCAGGCAGTCCCCCCTACGAGTACTGTATATAAGAAGTTACAGTACACAGGGGAATGGGACCCTGCTTTGTATAGCATCGTGTGGTAGGAGATCAGGGACTGCAGAGCTTGAAGCGAATGTATAATCAGCTTTTTACATCAATAGACCGGCGCCATGCGCAGGAACCAGGCCGCGGGTCAATAAAAGGAGGACTGCAGCACCAGCATCCTTGCACTGGCGCCAGTAATCAATGCCCAGGTCATTTTAGGACATCAGCTTATGGGATCATAATGATCCCATAAGCTGATGTCCCTATGTCTGCCCCCTGCCTCTGTAACAATCTTGAGACAGCGGCAGGGGAGAGAGGGGAGAGGGGCAGAGCTCCCCCCCCCCCCCCCCCCCCGCCGACCTCTGTAGCTAGATTACCAGAAGCCTGAGGCTTCCGGTTTCCATGGCTGCCATCGGGGCTCTGCGATCACTTCGAAGAGCCCCGATGGACATGGGACAGAGAATATTCTCCCTCTGTAGATGGAGAATTCTCTGTCAGAAGCCCTATAGATGCTGCGGTCGTGCTAAGCGCAGTATCTATAGGGTTAACTCTCAGCACCGGAGTGCGGCTCCTGTGCTGAGAGTTGCGGCGGGTCTCCTGCTATCAGCTCCTGCGCCTGTGTCATCCTGCGGCGTAAATTAACGTCGCTGCTGCATCAGGCATAGGCTGCAGCGACGTTAATTTAGGCTACGTTCACACAGAGCAAAAGGGGCGGATTACGCAAGGAAATATTTCCGCCTGAAATCAACTGACGCTGAATTCCGAGCAGAATATAAGCAGAATGTAAGCAGAATCCCTGCGTATTCTGCTAGGAAAGTGTTCCGCTCGTAATCAGCTCTTGACAAATTCAGCGCGGAATACTCGAGGAATCCGCGCTGAATCCGCATGCATTCAGCGCTGAAATTCAGCGAGTATTTGGTGAGTAAACTAGACTATACCAGAACATATACTAGAATCCCCCCCCCTTTTCCCCATTTCCGCGCTGATTCAGCGAGTAATTTCCGCTTGTATTACGCTTGTATTCCGCGCTGAATACGCTTGTATTCCGCGCTGAAACAGAAAATCAGAGCCCCATTGGTTTGTATAGGCTTCCGCTAGCGGAAGAATGAACATGTTCATTCTTCTGGCGGAAAGCGGATTAGTTCAGTGCGGAAATTCCACTGTGTGAACTGCAGAGCAGAATTTCCATTCAACACAATGGAAATTAGCTCCGCACCTATTTTAACGGCTGAAATTTCAGCGCTGATTCAGCGCAGAAATTCAGCTGCTTTTGCTCAGTGGGAACGAGCCCTTACAGTGCAGTGGTAGGAGGGGGTTAAATATAATGTGAAAATACAGCCCAATACTGATTTCCTAAGAGAGAGAGAAAGAGAAAAAAAATGTGAATATTAAATGATTATTTAAAAAGTGATGTTAATATGTAAATTCTATTAGCTGTTCTTTTAATTCTTTGAGTAGAAAAACAAAACAACAAAAACTAAGCCCGGAGTTTCACAATGTAAAACTCTTAGGGTTTGTCCGGATTGGCAATCAGTTTTTCTACAGGTAGCCAATGTAATTTTTTGTGCCGTCAGATAAATGTAGCTGTCCGCTCCCTGTGATAACCGCTGATTAATGTCCACACCGGCTGGAGCTGAGATGTGCTATTCGGAAAGAGCAGGAAAAACAAGCGGAGTCGTGTTGTCCATCACAGCTAACATCTTCTGTTTTCTATATTACTATAAAAAATGACAGGAGGGACTAATTGTTTTAAATGGAAACATGACTTAGAATTGTGTGACCATTTGTTTCCCCCTGCCGCCACCGAACACAAAGGAGAAATGTGCCGGGAACAGTTCCAAATAGGAAAACATATTAGTAGTCTTCACCTGAATCTAGTATGACATGGAGAAAGCATGGCGGCACGTCTCGTTCCTAATGGGTAGTGTAAACTGCTAAGGAGACAAACAAGGAGATAGTCTATTAGCAATCATAGCAATCTGGCTTTATAATCATTGTTCTGTTGCTGGGTATAAGGATACTGTCTGTACTTAATAAAAATCCATTTTATGTAGAAAGTCAGACGGGAATTAAAGAAAATAGAGAGAGAATCTAATATAATTGGGTTTTTTGTGAAGCTGCCGTCTGACCTCCCTAGGTAGAACATCTACTTGAATGGCTTTATAGGCTTTTCACAGCTAATTCAACAAGCAACCCACATATACATTGTGCATGCATTCAATCAAAACAAGCAAACAAAACAAAAAGCCTAGACATGCATACATGTGGTCTGTATGCATTCACCATAGATTCTATGGGAAAGTTCTGCAGTACATACACATTCTGCATGCTAGATTGAATTAAAGGAACACTAAGCCTACAAATGAATGAGGGAAAAAACTGAAAACAAACATTTGCCTACTTATCACACTGCTTCCGGCCAGTGTATAATAAACTAGTTATTCTCCAGAAATAAGAAAGGTGTCTTTATAGTACCACCTATAGTCAATGTTTGAGCCATATGAGATAACTAGGGATATCAGCCAAACCAGAGTCTCTAAACAAAGAAAGAAAAGAGAACCCATCTTTAGGCAGTTGTTTTAGGGTTCTTCCTATCTTTGGTATAGCAAAGAGTTGGCTAGATGCTTTTGATGTCGCTCCAAGGGGTCTTCGGTGACAGATTACAATACTGTATATCCTTTTTGGGCAGTACAATTGAACATATACTTTCTGTGCCGAATGGCTATTCAGAAATCTAATGACTGTGCAGAACCTTAAACATGTGACTACGACATCACACAGGTCCTACACAGTCTGCAGAGTCTATAACCTAACCTCTAACCTGAATGATGGTCACCTGAATTGTGCCATTCATGTGGCCTTCTGACATAAAAAATTCCTTACTATTGATAGTACTTAGCCTCTACCAAATCACTATAGAAGAGGAAAAGAAAAATGAGCTGTATATATGTGGGAAAAAGGGCAGGGTGACCACCAGTTTTGGTAAGGGAAGTGGCAGGGTGACCAATCTGGGGTGATGGGGGATGCTAGAGTGACCAGTCTGGGGAGAGGGGAGATGGCAAAGTGACCAATTTGGAGTGCAAAGGGAACGGCAGAGTGACCAGTCTGGGGTAATGGGAGTGTCAGAGTGAACAGTCTGGGGTAAGGGGGATGGCAGGGTGACCATTTTGGGGTGAGGAGGGTGGCAGGCTGACCAGGTAGGATAAGGGGAGTGTTAGTGGGACCAGTCTGGGGTGAGGGGGTGGCCAGTCTAGGGTGAAAGGTCAGGTGGGGAAGGGGCAGGGTGACCAGTCTTTAGGGAAGGGGGTTGGTTAGTGGAGAATACAATACCCTTTTAGTTGATGTTTGCTGTAGTGTTTTCTTATACCCATTTCCTGATTTTCATCTTGTGTGTATGTGTGGCTATATTCTAGACTCAGCAGGAAGAAAAGGAACAGGATTAGAGATGACTGAACCGGGTTCGGGTTTGAGATGGTCCGAACCCAAACATTCGGCATTTGATTAGCTGGGGCTGCTGAACTTGGATAAAGCTCTAAGGTTGTTTGGAAAACATGGATACAGCTAATGACTATATCCATGATTTCCACATAGCCTTAGGGCTTTATCCAACTTCAGCAGCCACCGCTAATCAAATGCCAAAAGTTCGGGTTCGGATCAACTCGGGCATGCTCGAGGTTCGTTCATCTCTAAACAGGATATAAAATGATTGCCTCCAGGAAAAAAATATAGAAGGAAAGTAATAAAGACCTTTCTTTCATGTTCCCTTTGTATTTTTTTTTAAGCAGCTCAGAATAAAAGAAGAGAAGTGATGGTCAGTATTTTTGGGGTTTTTTCCCCTTCATTTTTAACCTTGGTGTTCCTTTAATGTAGATCATCATTGGGCCAGCTGTATGTACATTTTAGGCAGGATAATTATCGGTAATTTTGGTATTCATGGTCTTTCAAGAGTTCATCATTTTTATTTATAGTAAAGAACAATGCTTATTTTATGTAATGACATATTAAGGATATGATTCTGTATATACAGCTCTGCCCACAGGTAAATACGGAGTATTTTTCATGTTTTTTATACAGATTTCATGGGAGCAAATCTCATATGAAATCAACATGAAAAATATAACCAGAGAAGGACTGAGAGGTCAGGCTGTCAGGACTTTTATTTCTTTCCTATGCAACATGGCTAATGTGGATCTCCACCGGAAACTGTATAGTCAGTGGAGCACAGCGCTAAATAAATTATTACCTAAAGGCCTACAGGTTTCTCAGTCATTCTCTGAATACAACCATCTACCTGAATAACATTTAGCAATTTAAAAACAAATGGTAGAAAAATAATCATTTTTCTCAGCTTCCACAAAGTCAATCTGGACCATTAACGTGCAATGAAATAAATACAGTAATATAGAATACAAGAGTAAACTTTGGAAAAAATTTAGTTTTGATTATTTTTTACCATTTCAATTGGCAGATCTTCTGCTCAATTGATGTCATTATAAAGTGATATTCCATGCACAATAGCAGCAATATGGACATAACATATATATCACACATACTACTAATTCTAAAGAGCAAGTTCATCCAGATTTGTATTTTGCACAAGATTTCATAGTGCGTTCTGGGTTGTTAGATAGGTGACCTAAGGCTTCTTGGTTTATAATTTTAGAACTATAAAAAAGGTATTAAGGGAGTCTTGGAGCATGATGAGTTTAGATTTGCAATAACTAAAGCTGTCTCTTAAGGCTGGGGCTAAATGGAGAGTTTTTGAAGCACAACTGATTGACTTTAACTATTAAATGACAATCACGGTCCATAAGATTGTATACAACTTAGTGGACTGCATATGAAACCCAATAGTTCAAGGGGTTTTCTCGAACTTTTTTACTTATGGACTATCCTGATGGGCCAAGACTACTTGAGCAGTGTGTGTGGGGGGGATGGGTTGTCATGGAACACTGATTGTCTGGATCAGCTGATTGTCATGAATCACACAAAGGCTATGTTCCCACAACGTTTTTCTTGTCCGCTTATCATTTTTAAAATGACGTCCGTTATTTTGAGGATTGGCCGCCTGTAAGTGCAATTACAGCTGCTGGTACATTATTCTAGTTTGGGGTTACTAATTGGCCTCTGGATGTGTCTTTAATTGAAAAGTCCATTGAATTTATTGTAAAAAACGGAGAAAGGATGGTGAAAAAGAAAATAACGTCCGCTGTTTGCAAAAGACATCCGAAAATAATTGACATGATCGTTATTTCAACGTCCATGCAGATAACATCTGTCATTTTCTACACTGTGTGCACTGGACGTCCGTCATCGCATTGACTTCAATGCAATGCATTACAGTCAGTTAAATTGTGGCAATAACGGATGTCTTTTTAAATAGAAAAAGCAGACACCTTTACTCTTTTTTGGACGTTGGGTGAACGTAGCCATATACAGAAAACAGAGCTGGAAGCAGACAGCCCATACACTGACTGCGATGGAAGGGGACTGAGATGTAGTAACTAGAGATGAGCGAACCTGGAGCATGCTCGAGTCGATCCGAACCCGAACTTTCAGCATTTGGTGACTGCTGAACTTGGATTAAGCCCTAAGGCTATGTGAAAATCATGGATATAGTCATTGGCTGTATCCATGTTTTCCAGACAACCTTAGAGCTTTATCCAAGTTCAGCAGCCCCAGCTAATCAAATACCGAATGTTCGGGTTCGGATCGACTCTCATCTCTAGTAGTAACCCATCACAGCCATTACACAACGTACAGGCTATCCGCTTCCATCTCTTTTTATTGTATATGCAGATGCCATGGCTATGGTTGGGGTGCCAGGTGTCGGACTGCCCCTCATTAGATATTGAGGATAGACCATCAATCACTAAGTCCCGGAAAACCCCTTTATAATCAATCACTTGTAGTTATTATTCAAAATGTTACTCTTCTCCCCTAGCCTAAAATCATAGCAGACTACTGAAACTGCCATACTACAACATTCTATTTTTTTTGGAAGAAAATATTGCGAGTTGTTTGGCTGACTTTGCTCTGAGAATTGTACATTGTCTAGAGACACACAGTCCACCTGTATAGGTCGCGGCACTGCCTGAGGCTATGTCATTCTGCTGCCTCCAGTGCTCGCTCCTGTTTCACACATAGATGAGGGTTACATCCCAATATAAATGCTATCTGGTAGGAATTGCTCTTTAATTACTTAAAACCAATTAAACTCAATGTAATGTAATTAAACGCGCTTTTGCTGTGAATAATAATTCCATTGGTTTCAGTCCGGTTACCAATTATTGAATATGTCGCAGCCGTCTTTTAACTTGCCTTGAGTTGAAATCAATGTAGACAAGCCTTCCCAGCACAGAATGAAAAACCATTACGACAATGATTTTTTATTCACAGGGGACGTCTATCTTGAGTGACAACATGAGAGGGAAGAATTCTGCATTTGCCAATTACTGTCTTTTTTGTATTAGTATCTGGTGGCTGGTGAGATTGGCATTTGACCTGTAAAGGGATAGAAATAATACCGAGGTGTCTCCTCGTACAGCACAGTCATACAGCTAGCTGCCAAGCATTGTTAAATGTAATTTTTACTATTAGATTATTATAGTCTGATGGGAAACAAAACACACAGTAATGTAAACTATAAACTAGTTACTTCTAGCTTTCTATATAGAAGATCTGGAGTAACAGTCAAGCAAAAAACTTTTTGTTAATGTCATTGACTGTGGTACAAAATAATAAGAATGCCCATAAGCAATCTCATTTTATTTTATTTTAATGAACTAATCTCACAGCAGGGGCCAGTTCCAGGTAGCCCGGCTACTAGGTAATAATGGTCATGGGCCTCTACCAGCCACCATGGTCGTAATACATTGGAGACAGTTTGAACAGTCAGTATGTCATATATCAATTGGGATTTTATTTATTTATCAGACTTTTTAGGGTCCTATGAAGGCCAGATCTATATTGTAAACGAGCGCCAATCTGTTACATCGGCTCGTTTACTGGACCTATTGGCGGCCTGATAATCGCTTAGCAGGGCTGCACGGACATCGTTAGTGATGTCTGGGCAGCTCTTGCCCAAACAATTAATATATTACCGGTCCATGCTCTTGGTCTTCTCCTGCCTTCTCCTGCCTTCTGTTCTCTGCATGCTTCCCGGTCCCGCGGCTGCAGCTTCAGACCTCCGCGCACACCAGGACACATGCAGAGAGCAGGAGAAAACCAGGAGCTTGGACAGGTAATGTATTAACTGTTTGTTCAATGTCAGCCGTCGGCCTCCATCGGGCGATTTTATCATCGGCCTCCAACCGTGCATCGCTACGTATAATAGCGATGCACGGTCAGAGGCCGATGATCATTTCATTGGCTTATCATTGTCTCTATTATACCAAGCGATAATCAGCCGATTATCACTCTCTGTAATAGCGCCCTTATTTAAAGGGGTTGGCCCCTTTATAGCAAAATTTAGCAGCTTTATGCACGTAAAACTCCCTTGACATCCTTAATAGGCATATAGAGGCTCAATAGAGGATTCTGATGGAGGATCATGGTAATGTGCTCTTCCATGCTCACCCATATTATGGATGGGATCACCGCTCTGACCGCCAGGCAAGGTGGCACAGCAAGGGGGTCAAGCTTTCTAAATAATCATCACAGGGCACAGCAAGGGTGCAACTTTAAGTACCTATAAGGCATAACATTACTAATGGAGGAAGCTAGTAAATTTTGATTCAGAGGCTGTGACCCTTATGTACAGTATGTTTTAGCCCAAATGCTCAACAATGGCAAGCCCCTCAGCCAGTATGTTTGCCAACCAAGTGTATTACATTTCGAGGGACAGAGTTGAATGAATATATTTGTGCCTCAATACAAAACTAAAATATTGGTAGCACAAGTAGGATCTTGTTGAAGGGGTGAGGAGAGGTTTTGAAGATGAAGGAGAACAGCTTTTGGTCATAGATGGTTCCTCAAAACCTGAAACTTGTCAGGTAGTAGAAAATTATATGACAATAAACTTCTTAAAGGGGCATTTCCATCTTTTAGAGTTATCGCTAGGAGATGCCTAACTTTATAATTGGATAAAGTACAACTTGGAACCTCTGTTAATTCTGGAAAACTGTCAGTCCTCATCAATTTACAGGAATCCCCATTAATTTGTTCCCCTATATAGTGGGTGGAAAATTACTGTTGTGCAGGAAAAGACTGTAATTCAGTGCCGCTATTGCTTTTTTCCCAGGTCAAGTGAGGATTCCAGTGTTCGGACCTCCACCAATAATAGTAATGGCATAAACTAGCAATATATCTAGAAGAACTGGGAGCTGGCCATTCAGCTTCAGCGTAATATCTTCATGATACAGTAGATCTTCTTCCAATTTCATGTAAACTAAAAATATCGCCATGAACTATAAATGGCTAATAAGATCTGGTTATGGTTTTCCAATTGATTTTTTACAGTTCTTTGAAAGCGGTTAAGCTGCTCCTAGAGAAATTTCAGAATTGTATTTTCCAGAAAATTATATTTTAGTTCTCATAATATTGCTGTTTAATTATAGTATCAGCGTATCAGTGTATTCATATAGAGAGCAATCACCTGGGCCAAACAGATCAATAAGGTTTTCGTGATTTCTGGCGTTAAGCATTTCTATAAATGCCTTGTAGAATAACAAAAGAAAATAAAGGAACATTAAATGAAAAAGAATTGCAAATAGTAATTTAATCACTAGCTATTACATCTCTTAAAGGGAACTTTAGCTTCCTTTTTTATGTATAGGAAAAGATCTATGAATCAAGGCTGGTGGGAAGAGGAGAAGCTGCCGAGAACCTGAGGACTCCTGGTTATGTCATATTGGCTTAAATCCATCGGAAAGCCCCCCCCCCCTTCCATTTTAAGAATGAAGGGACACAGAACTAATGTAGCATGGCAGCCCCTTCTGACTCCCTTCATTCTCATGAGTAGCGGTGGTCACAGTGCGGCTTGCAATATGCCATTACTCAAGATGGAAAAGGTCCTTTTAAAGCTAAAAAAAAAAAAATTACAATAATAAATATACTATAGAAATATCTATCTATAGGATAAAGCGGGTCACATCTGAAGTCAATCATGCTAACCCTTAAACAGCTCTGTCTACACATGGGTAATTCTTACTTCTGGAGAGATTTTTGGCTTGACATATATCCCCAGTCATGGTCTAAGACTACTTGTTGGAGAGATACAAAGACTTGAAGGAAAAGCTACCTTGTAGGAGGCGTACGAGAGCTACTTTGCATGTCTGCTGCATATCTATAGGATTGGTATTATATGTATATTTAGTGGTAAAAGAGTGACATTAACAAAAGTGCCTGTACATTTTAGGAAAGTTACTCTAGATCTCCCAGTCCAATTCCATATTGTACTTAGATATTTAAAACCTAGACATCTTTGAAAATATATTCTTGCAAAATCATTTTATAGGTCTTTACTAGAGATGAGCGAACCTGGAGCATGCTCGAGTCGATCCGAACCTGAACCTTCGGCATTTGATTAGTGGTGGCTGCTGAAGTTGGATAAAGCCCTTAGGCTATGTGGAAATCACGGATATAGTCATTGGCTGTATCCATGTTTCCAGACAACCTTAGAGCTTTATCCAACTTCAGCAGCCCCAGCTAATCAAATTCCGAACGTTCGGGTTCGGATTGACTCGAACCCGAACCCGGTTCGCTCATCTCTAGTCTTTACTAACAAATGCCTCATTTTTGCTTCTACGGCCTCTACAATTTGCTGTATAAGCTCTATTTTCCTTCTATACTTGTATATAGCCGATATTATTCTCTCCAACAGACTGCATTGCATCTGCTCATCTTTATGTCATTTCAGCCTGTGTAAGCTGTCCTTCAAAGTTTCTCTCCCCTCTATCTACTATCTGAGCTACATTTCTGCAATCAATATATAATAATAATCAACAATGAAAAAAACATGCAAAAAAAAAAAGTCCACAGCTAATAGGCACATCAGGCAGGGTAAGACAGTGTTCACACATCAAAAGTTTCAGTGGTTTTATTCACTGAAAAAGTGACATCAAACAACACTAAGCTGTGAAGGATGCCTTACTGCCTGTCCCTACACACCCAGGACTGTAAGTGAATACAGTTGTTACCAAAGCGGAGAGAGGTCTATCCTGGATCATCAGGGATGTTTTACTGCTACAGTGTACAACAACCAAACCAACACATCCCAAAATTATCAGAAGAAAGGAACATAGACTAATAAATCAACAGGTATATACTCTACTTTACTATATACACAAGTAGAAAGTCATTACATAGGGCCTAAAAACGACTTTCATTAGAAAGATTCAGGCCGGATGGGGGGATCGGGGCTATGGGGGTGGGCGGTGCTCCCTTCGGCCCCCCTAGTGCTCTTAACGGTCTCACCGGACCATGGGAAACACGACTAACTGCCCCAGAATGACGCAGAGGAGGAAAGTAAGGTACCTTTCTTTCTCCTCAGTATCATTTTCAGGCTGATATCATTAGATGTTTTGCCCTTATGCAAAATGAGCAAAAACTACACATGCCTGGGCCAGAGGGCGAACCCAAACAATCCACAATTTACTATATTCTACATAACCTTTGTCGCCTACGATGAAAGTCAATAAAATAGAAGAATGGTCTTAAATAACCTCTATAGCGTGACACATTTAGGGCCACAGTCTGAAAGTCGATTGCTAAAAGCAAGGGCATGTCACATGGGCCCATTTGTTTATCTCTCTACCTGTCAAGACGCAGAACACATTTAGTGCATCATCTCGTCTTCAGTGGAATCTAACACATGGAGGTGACCTCCCGGCTGATGGATAGGTTTACGTGGCATGTTTTTGCTTGGGCAGCTCAGCGGTGACATAGCTAACCTAAGACTTATTTGTTTTCTTCTCTGCCAGGGTGGAACTGCCATAAAACGAGCCTATGATGGACATTAGTTTCAGCACGTCGTCTCCCTGTTGTTTAAGACTCTGGCGAAGGTAACATGGGTCATTTCCACCGTTGACTAAACAGAGAAACACTTGACAGTTCCCTTTCAAATGTTTTCTTCCTTGGCGAAATTAAAATAAATCAACCGCGATTCTGGCGGATTTGTAGGATATTTGCAAAGCCCCTGACATTTCTAAACACTGACAAATGAGATTCTCTTTTCAAGATTTATTCCCTGGAATAAGCAGATCGGTCCCATAGTAGAGAAGAGAAACTGTTTACAAGAGACGCCGCTTTACTATGTGACATGCGGAATAAATAGATGTTTAAGATTTATAATGGATACAATATCCCAGTAGAAATTCTTCTGCGGCATAACTAATGTATGGGAAACTGAATAAGGCATTATAACCTGGAGATAATGCGATATTAACCAAGCGATGACTGTAAAACAACATGGAAGCCGCATTTCAAAGTGGTTATGGAGTGATTATGTCTCTATAAAAATTCAACTAAAATCTACAGTGGAGGTGTCTGGTCCCTAGAGTGGTAATGCGATTGGACGCTATGACCCTGTAAACATTATAATATTTTTTATGTATATGTATTGTATCTAATAATATTCCCAAAGGGATATGTGTAAAGTCCAATGTCCATATACAGTTATTGCATCCACAGTATTGAGTAATGGAGCCCCGTCATGGAGGGTCAGGGGTTTCCTCCCACTGGGGATGGGCCGGCCCGTCTCCAGTGCCTAACCCCATTAACCATGAGTAAAGCTGCGCCGTACGGGGGAATCGGGCCTCGGTTCAAAAAAAGGAACGCGGCAAAGGCTTCCCCGTGCCGGCGCCGTCCGATTCGTGTGAGATTTTAAAGAGAGTGTACTTTAATAGACCACTCCATAATCTTGCGGCCAGGGTTGCACGAACATTGCTAGGAATATCTGTGCAGCCCTTTACTTTAATCAACCATCAGCCACGCATCTCTTGTTACATGGAGAAATGTGCTGCCGATGGTGGATAAGCTTTTCACATGTTGAAAGACATCAATCAGACAGCGAGTGAGCATCGGCTAATGTCCACCTGATTTGGCAGACAATATCTCCATGTAATAGGGCTTTACTTAAATGACTGAACACAGCATTAAATCTGCACCATCAAATCTGCTACGGAGCCTGTATATGTGAATGGGCCCTAAAGTGGTTTTGCCACCATGGACAATTAAGTATACCATCATAAGAGGCCGACAGCTTGAATGTTGTGATATTGCTCAAATTCGACTGCTGCTTAATTCACTGTCTATGGGAATGCTGAATATAGTGCTGAAGATAGCCAGATACTGTACTTGGCAATCTTCAGCACTCCCATAGACAATAAATGGGGCATCATTGAATATATGCACTACCACTACATTCCTAGAGAAGTTTAGGAGTCCTATTGTCAAGATTCCCAGCAGTCGGCCTCCCCTTCGCCCATGATCATACACGCATACAATTTCCACAAGACATAGATAAGTGTTCACACTTGTAAAAGCACTTCAAGCCTTCACTCTCTTAGCTGCCAGTCCCTACCAGTCCCGATATTGCTGGGACAATCCTGTACATTTTGGAAAATGTAAGGTTTTAGGGATGTTCCTTTGTGATTTGAGGGTGTCTCTATGAAGTTTCATGTGGGGCGTAAATGTAAAGATTTAGACTTGTTTAAAATGGTGGTAAACATGGCTACAATGTCTTTACCGCATTATGTTGATATTGTCTCCAATGAACGCTATTGATGAAAAACTGATATGGATGACTGAAAGTGGCTCCTTCTTGTGTTCTTACATGGAGACTAGAGGAGCTGAGAACACAAATCACTTAGTTTACTAGAAAGACTGCATTGAGTTTACTACGCTAGGAGTCAGGACCACACTGTAGTCTTCCTCTTGAGGTGGAGGTGCTTCTTAAGACTATGCGTCAGGCATAACCGGTGAGTCTCATGTCCATTTCTGATGAAGTGAAACCAGAGAGGAAGCTTTGGCAGATATGCTCATAAGCTGTACATCTATCTCTTGTTTAGCAAGATAATAGACTCTCTATGGACATAATTTAATGTTATACTGGGTTCAGGAGTTACAATAGGAAAAGGTTCAGAAATTAATGACCTCATAGGTTGCTCTGGTCAAGTGGTTTTCATACATAGGCCCAACTCTGCGTATCAATTATGTATTTTTGTTGGGTTTCTTGTTTTATTCAAATCCCCTTTTCACAATTTGTGCCCATAAATAAAACAGGGAGTTTGTAACTTGATATTCATTGTTTCCCTGCACTTTTTTGTGGCCTTCAAAACGATGCTCTTACTGCTAAACAAAATGGCCGCCGGTTTCATACATGTAGCATCACTGACGTAGCCTTGTGCGTTCGATCCACATTCACAACGTTATCATCCAAGGTCCTTTCTGACATGGGTTAAAGGGGAACTATCAGCAAGTTAGACGAATCTAACCTGCTGATAGCCCCCTATAGCGCCTGGGATGCTGAGGAGGAAGGTATGTGCGTTACCTTCCGCCTCTGCGCCGCTCCTGCGCTGTTCATCTTCAGCTGGAAGCAATGTTAGGAGCACTGCCCCACCCCGCATCATCACCTGGCTGGCCCGTTCCACTGATAATCAATAAAGTGGGCGGGCTGGATGACACTGTGGGGGCAGGGCTCCTAACAGTGCTCCCAGCTGAAGATTACACTAACAGTGCAGGACCAGAATCAAGGAGGGAGGTAAGACACATACCTGCCTCCTCAGCGTCCTGGACGCTGTAGGGGGTCTATCACCAGGTTAGATTCGTCTAACCTTCCGATAGTTCCCCTTTAAGTTTTGCCTGCACTTTACTTTAGTTATATACAGTATGTGTAATAGGGTTATATAATGGGGGAGATTTATCAAACATGGTTTAAAGTGAAACTGGCTCAGTTGCCCCTAGCAACCAATCAGATTCCACCTTTTATTTTCCAAAGAGTCTGTGAGGAATGAAAAGTGGAATCTGATTGGTTGCTAGGGGCAACTGAGCCATTTTATACCATGTTTGATAAATCCCCCCCTGTGTGCAAAGTAAAGAATATCAGGAAATCCTTGGCACTCTGGCGTGTCACCATCACAGGTCCACATGGGTCCTGGGGACATTACATGTTAATTAGTCATGAAGCCTCATTATTGTCCATAAAAGCTGCCTTACAAGTGGAAACATGCCCTACAGGCGTGTAATAGGTGTATGATATTGTAAGAGTTGGAGTCAAGTTAATTCTCTCTGTGTAATCTCCCACCATCTATGTCACCATTAGCATCGTACCCCCCATCAGATGGCTGTGTTGTGTAGGTGAGGCTTGTGGCAGATGCTGCAGGGAGTACTGGTGTACACCTTTGCTCTATGTTGTCTGTGTCAATTAGGAATTGATTGGGCTTATGTTAATAAAGCTGTCAGAAGAACGTACATTTCAATTAGTGCCTTCCAGTAAGAGGCAGGACGAGGCTTCTTCTCTGCACAGAATGAAGCATTTCCTCAGCCTGAGATCACTGCAGTACAATTACAGGCTGGGAGCGGAGAGGAGGGCGCACACTCCCATAGTATGTGCAAAATGCCCTAATGTGTCTGTAATTCTCTATTCATAACCTCTCCGGAGACGTCAGCTGGCTTCTACATCACTTACACTATATGTCTTTGCTTCTTCTTCAGTATTTAGTGCAAACCATGTACACAATGCTATATAACGGGACAAGGCAAAGTAATAAATGCTAATTATACCCAATGTACTAGTATAGTTTATATAACCTAAAAGGGCTCATAAAATGTGAAGAATATTAATGCAAAGTAGGAGCAGAGAGCAAATAATAGAAAAGAATACCTATCCATTTATCTCAGCTATATCTATCTGCAGAGGTGGATTAAATGTATCCTGGGCCCAAGGCTGTCTATCCAACCTGACTCCACCCCTCCCTTCAGATGACCCCCTGACTGCTGTCCCCAATAATGGATGGCCCTCTGCTCTTATTATAGTAGATGGCCCCCTGCTGCTCACACTATAGTAGATGCCCCCCAGCTATTCCCACTATAGTAAATGGTACCCTGCTGCCCCCACTATAGTAGATGACCCCCTGCTGCCCCCTGTATAATAGATAGCCCCCTGCTGCCCCCATTATAGTAGATGGCCCCTGCTGCCCCATTACAGTAGATAGCCCCCTGCTGCCACCTATTATAGCAGATGGCCATCTACTGCCCCCACTATAGTATATGTCCCCCTGCTGCCCCATTATAGTAGATGGCCCCCTGCTGCCCCATTTTAGTAGATGGCCACCTACTGCCCCCACTATAGTAGATGGCCCCCTGCTGCCCCATTATAGCAGATGGCCACCTACTGCCCCATTATTAAAGACCAGTGTACTTGATAAATCCCCCCTAAAGTCCCTAGGTATCTGCTTAGGTTGTCTTATTGGTCAAGACATTCAGATATTCTTGTCAAATATTCTTGGGGTCTCCCCCAGGCACAGTATTGTAGAGACTAAGAAAGCATAAAACTTACCCAAGAGAAAACCTAGGACAAACTCGTGTTTTTTCCCATCAAAATAACTAGTTAAAATGATCTATACAATGTAGCATGTGTATATCAAATAAAAAGGATTCTGGATTCAAGATGACTATATAAAAGTCTATTAGGTTTTTTCTGCTATTACTTTAGACTTCAATTGCTACTAAAAAAAGACCCTGTCATGTTCTATGATCCATTACTGCAAACGATAGGACAAGCAGTGAATATGTCTATCACTGCCATGTTCTGTTCTCCATTACTGCACACTAAAGCTCTAGGGTTATCATAGCGTACTGTATATCATGTTCTGGGACCCACTCCAAAAAAACGTACAGTAGTCAGTAAGCAATAGAAATGCCTCCTTTATGATGAGCGCTCTCACAAGAGCCTAAATACCCAACATCTCTGTTCTTTCATCCATTACAGATGCATTAAATTAAAGTGAGTTTCTTTGAATACGAGCGATTTCGGCAGATCCATGTTATCAATCAGACATGTTACTTACACAATAAAGCAAAGCTGACAGAATAATATACATAGCGGCAGCGTTCATCTCCCATCAGAGGTGGGAAAGACAATCGTCTGCTCAATTTACAATGCCATAATCTGCGCACCTCTACTGCCTATGAGCTAAGGCGTCTTCGGCTGAATGGTAAAAGGCAGTAATGAATTTTAAAGTGAAACGGGCCAAGAATGCGACAAGATGATAATTTCAATCAGAAAGCAATAAGTTGCCAAACCACACACACATGTCTACTAGAGGAGGACAGGTAATGGGAGTAGACAGGGTGATCGCAGAGCTCATCTGCTGGGATAGGGACTGGACTTTGATTCGCAGTGCAATATGCCGGGATTATAATATAATTGTGCCCCATAAAAAGTATCTGCTGGTATCAATATATTTCTGACTAGCATTGTATGTTCTACTTTACATAAGTGGTTTTCTTGGAAAACCTAAATACATTCTTTTTACCAAGTACATACTGTATATTAGTGCACAATTCCACACAAAAGGTGCAGTCTATCGGAAGCCCTCCCTAAACCTCAGAGACAAGCATTGGAGACCAATGGCCACCCTAAAGTATGATGGGTGCTAACAACCCTTCACAAACCTCAGGGACAAGCATTGGAAACCAATGGCCACCCCAAAAGATTGACAACTCTTCACTAAACTCAGGAACAAGGATTGGAAAGCAATGGTCACTTTAAAGTGAGATGGATGCCCGCAACCCTTCACCAAGATCAGGGACAAGCATTTTAAACCAATGGCTACTGTAAAGTGGGATGGATACTCACAACCCTTCACCAACCTCAGGGACAAGCATTGGAGACCAATGGGCACCCTTAAGTATGATGGGTTCTCACAACCTTTCACCAACCTCAGGGACAAGGATTGGAGATGAATGGCCACCTTAATGTGGGATGGATGCTCCAGCCCTTCACCAACCTCAGGAAAAAGGATTGGAAATAAATGGCCACCCTAAAGTAAGATAGATGCCCACAACCCTTTACCAACCTCAGGAACAAGCATTGGAAACCAATGGCCACCACAATAGTACGGCAACTCTTCACCAACCTCAGGAACAAGGATTGGAGATCAACGGACACCCTAAAGTGAGATGGATGCCCACAACCCTTCACCAACCTCAGGAACAAGCATTGGAAACCAATGGCCACCCCAAAAGTATGACAACTCTTCACCAAACTCAGGAACAAGAATTGGAGATTAATGGACACCCTAAAGTTCGATAGGTACTCAAAACCCTTCACCAAACTTAGGAACAAGGATTGGAGATCAAAAGATACCCTAAAGTGAAATGGAAGCTCACAACCCTTCACCAACATCAGGGACAAGGATTGAAGATCAGTGGCCACCCTGTGCTGAGGCTTAGTCTGTCTTGTTCCTGGCTTCCACCTGGGCTGCCACCTTAGTTTCTCTCCAGAAGTGAGGTGAGGAACCTGATGTCCACACACAGCCCTTCCCAGACCTCTGGGAGGGACTAATAAAAGGGTATCTCACTAGAGATGAGCGAACCTCGAGTCGATCCGAACCCGAACTTTCGGCATTTGATTAGCGTTGGCTGCTGAACTTGGATAAAGCCCTAAGGCTATGTGGAAAACATGGATATAGTCATTGGCTGTATCCATGTTTTCCAGACAACCTTAGAGCTTTATCCAAGTTCAGCAGCCCCAGCTAATCAAATGCCGAACGTCCGGGTTCGGATGGACTCGAACCCGAACCCGGTTCGCTCATCTCTATATCTCACCCTAGTAGGTTCCAAGTAACAGACAGTTGTGAACAGTGAACACAATGACAAAAAAAAATTGTAACAAATAAGGAAATATGCCATGAGCATAGTCCAGACATTCATCCAGAATGATAAAAATATATTATTTTACTAAGCCAGAACACTAGGAAAAAAAGCAATGAGTGTGCTCAAAAGTGTGAAAGAGAAGTATGGTGGTATGCTACATGAGACTATTAGCATAAAATTCTCTATGATTCTCTATATCTCCCATTCTGACCTAGGACAAAGAAGGTAATAGATCAGTATATTCATTATAAGAGCCGCGTGTTTTAGGATTCCTGGGTCTATAACTTAATGGTTTGTGAAACCTCGTAGCCCGCAGGAGGTGAAACTTATTTCTCTCCACCCTGGGGTGGCCATGTGTATTTACAATCTTCAATATCTAAATGTCCGAAAATGAAATGAATATAAAGGACCCTGTGGTGTTTGTATGGCCGCTATTGGGAAGTATGTATATGAGCGGATACATTATTGATTACAGTCTGCAGTCTGGTCCACCTGCTGCTGCTCTCATCTTACTCCATGAATAAAACATCCATACACAGGAGGGATCAGAGCAAATGCAGAGGAGACTGAGTGCTGGAGATACACATGGAAGAGAGGGACAGTTTGGGATAAAAAGCTTTAGACAATGATTACACATTGCATAATAAAAGGTGCCCATCATTTTCTCTGTGGGATTCTTAAAGTCCTCCTAGAACTTACACATGTAGGGTAACCCAGATGTATGAAGCAGAAGAGCACAAGAGCAGGAGCTGTTCACTGGCAGTAGCAGCGCTGTCCTGTCTTTACCAGTAATAGGGAAACTGCTGTATAGAAGGCTGTGGGGACTAGGGCTAGTATTTTTTTTATCCTCCTCCCTGGGAGAATACATGTTTTTTTACATTAGGGCTAGAATACCCCTTTAATTATATACTATATAACCAGAAGTGTGTGAGTGAAAACAATATAGCTTTGTTGGCATAACTAGTGACATGTTCAAGATACTGTATAGACTTGGCATCATCAGCCATAGATAAATCAGCCCCCGCTTATTGCAGGGTCCTTTTTTATAGGACATGTTAAAGGATTTTTAATGTCACAGTGTCCATTTCAGTAGGAACCCCTAAAATATTTTACTTCTATAAAGGAAGGTAAGGAGGGAGGTGGCATTGTTAAAGGGGATACTTTGGCAATTTGTTTCTTTCATATCAACTGGTGTAATAAAGCTATGTAGATTCGTAATTTACTTTACTGTATTTTAAAATCTCAAGTATTCCAGTACTTATTAGCTGCTGTAAGTGGTGTATTCTTTCCAGTCTGACACAGTGCTCTCTGCTGCCACCTCTGTACATATCAGGAGCTGGCCAGAGCAGGAGCAAATCCCCATAGAAAACCTTTCCTGCTCTGGACAGTTCCTGGCAGCAGAGAGCACTGTGTCAGACTGGAAAGAATAAGCCACATCCTGCAGGACACACAGTAGCTAATAAGTACTGGAAGATTTTTAAATAGAAGTAAACTACAAATCTATATAACTTTCTGACACCAATTAATCTGAAAGAAAAAAATCTCCGGAGTACCCCTTTAACTACTGGAGGTAACAGCGGTATTGCCAATGAAAACAACTTGTGTATCCATAGACATTACTTTATTGTCACAGTCAATTATCAATAGTCATACAGGCTTGAAACATTTGCCTCTGATCCCTCTACCCAGTAAACCTCTGGCTCTTCATCCCCCTATTGATGCCTGTGGACTCTTTTCTTCTCTCGTAACAAATTGCGATTTTCCCCACATGAATGTGAGTGCATCATTTCCAGACTGGGTGGTCTTTTGTTGCATACAAATCACCTATCTGAAGCTGCTCGTTTACATCAGCCCCGTCATAAAAGATGAGAAAATTATCTAAAATCAGAAATCTGCTTTGCGCACTTTCCAGCCGGGTAAGCACACAGCAAATTCATCAAATATTGGCTTTGCCAGTCTGGATACATCTAGAAATGCTCGGAACATAATTGGCATGTCAAAAGCTAAATTTTCCCTTTACATCTTTCATTCAGCCGGTCCCTTATCGGCACAGTAGGTGCACCGGCGGGATAATGGCGAGAAGCATCTCTCCCCTGCTCTCATTATAAATAATACCATGCCTAAACTCCCCAAACCCCCTTCTGGTCGGGTTATTACGTGCGTAGCTTTTGGCAGATCGCACCTTTTTGGCTGTGTAATAAAGCAGTGATTGCAGCCTATCCGGTAATGATAGTGTAAACAAGGCATTACCAGCCTTGTAAAGGGCTCAGTCGGCCCCCGGCGCGCTATCTTGTCACATAATACAAAGCCACAATTAGTGTCTCCATTTTCTCTTAATTCAGTCGTCCGGAGAGGAGATTTAATTTAGTTCAGGTCTGTGAAATTAATTTAAGTCGAATTGTTCTCTTTTGAAATAAAAGGACTTTCTTGTTTTAAAGAGACTTGAAATGCTTGATGTGCCGGAAATGAAAACTAGTTCAAAGAAATGGAGGCGAATATAAAAAATTTTACCCCCCCCCCCCCTCAAAAAACAAACAAACTGCTGCTATTGCTGGATAGCTGATTCTGAATAAGTAATTTACGTCTCTGTCACAGTCATCTTGCAAACAGTCCGTGTGCTGTATGCTAATGGCTACCGAGGACTTCCATACTGGGTGCAGTAAAATGTAGAGGACTCCTAAATGTGTTAGTGCAGAGATCTTGATTGGGGGGGGGGGGGATGAAAACTGAGATTTAAAAAAAAACATCTCAAGGGTCCTATTACACAGAAAGATTATTGTACAAAAATCGTTACATCGTTCTGGTTAGAGCTAAAAATTATCTTTTAATCTGCAGCGTTGTGTCAAACTGGTGTGTATTTGCCCCAGGTCTGCAGCACCTCTCCTTCTTCCCTATCCCCACTCTCCTAATCATTAGGAACGCCCCCAGGCAGGATTTTTTCTATTCATCCCTTGTCTAAGCTACACCTGGGCTGTAGCGACACATGTGCAGTTTAGATGAGTGATGAATAGTAATCCTGCCTGGGGGTTTTCCTAATGAGGAGGATGGGGTGGAAGAAAGGAGAGGCATCACAGACCTGGGGCACAGACACTCTAGACCACGCCAGTATGATACAACGCTGCAGATTGAAAGATAATTTTTTGCACAAACCAAGGCACCAGGTGCATTCTTAAAGACACAACCAGAAGGGATTTACTCTCATCAAACGGATGGTACTAGCGGTTCGGTGTGGTGGGTTGGTAGATACACAGTCCCTTTAAGCAATAGTCTTTCCGTGTGTATGCAGGCAACAATCAAACGACTAACAAAAATTCATTCAGAAGTCGTTGATCTTTTGAGCTGACCATAAAATCATTGTTAATCATTGGCTGAACGTGGAGTGTATGCACACATCGTTTGTTCGGTATTACGATCGTTCATAAACGAGAGAATACGAATGATCGTAATAATGATCGTAATTCTAATCGTAACTAACGACCATCATTCCACATATTATGGTATATGTTTTCGATCACAAAAGTGCTCATTTGTCATTGTTTATCGTTATTCAGAGAAAGTGGGGGGGAACACTTTGTCTAATAGGACCCTAAGAAATACGTGAAGGGATAGGGATGGATTCCCTTTAAATTACGGCATCTTAACTTGTCAATAGATGATCCTGCACAATGCAGATCAATACAAAAGAAGAATTATGCTAAAAGGGCTTTCATAGGATTACACTACAGATTAAATGCTTAGTATGCATGGACCATAGGGAACGGTATATATCCATGGCTGAGAGTTTTAGTTTTTAACAACAGAGTTTTGATTGGTGGATCACTGTGGAATGGTAGAGGAGTTACTGATTATTTAAAATTTTTGATTGTTTGAAAAAAAAAGAAAAAAAGATGGATACCCCCTTTAGGGGCCCTGTACATAGGTAATTTAAAGGGAAAATGCTTGTTTATAGGAATGGCCAACAATCAGCAATCATTGTTTGCTAAGAAGAGGAAAGAAGTAAATACAGCCCCTTCCCCTATCCCGTGTTTTCCTCAATTCATCTTTCATTATAGAAATATCCGCGCTTATCTCCCCTACTTGTTGTGAGACCGCATTGATAGCCTTCATGATATCGCTAAGGGAGGGAGATTCTTGTTGTTCTTCAATAGCTTTACTGGCAGGATTAAAAAATTTATCCACCTTGCCAGTCTTTGTAGGGCTTACTGAGACCCTTTTTGGTGGCATTCTGATCCAAGGAGAGAGAGAGCAGCAGTTAAAGATACAAAGATTCTACCTTTCTACCACTAGAGGTTAATTGATTTTCTGACTAAAGGCCCACCAAGCTGTACTTGCTTTCTGGGCAAGAAACCCTAAAAGATATACCACTTGTTTACTCTCCAGCTGAGAACCTACTAGGGAATACCACAGTACATAAGCGGGGAACCCACTAGGAGATACAGCAGTTACTTACTTTCTAGCTGAGAACCCCTAGGGAATACAGCAATTATTTACTTTCTAGCCGAGAATTTACTAGAAAATACAGCAGTTATTTACTTTCCAGGTGAGAACCCGCTAAGGAATACAGCAATTTATTACTTTCCTGGTGAGAACCTGCTAAGGAGTACAGCAGTTATTTACTTTCCAGGTGAAAACCTGCCAAGGAATACAGCAGTCGTTTCTAGCTAAGAACCCAATAAGAAATGCAGCGGTTATTTACTTTCCAGGTGAGAACCCGCTAAGGAATACAGCAGTTATTTACTTTCTAGGTAAGAACCTGCCAAGGAATACAGCGGTAATTTCTAGCTAAGAACCCAATAAGAAATACAGCAGTTATTTACTTTCCTGGTGAGAACTCGCTAAGGAATACGGCAGTTATTTACTTTCTAGCTGAGAGCCCAATAAGAAATACAGCAGTTATTTACTTTGCAGGTAAGAACCCGCTACGGAATACAGCAGTTATTTACTTTCCAGGTGAGAACCCGCTTAGGAATACAGCAGTTATTTACTTTCCAGGTAAGAACCCGCTAAGGAGTACGGCAGAAATTTACTTTCTAGCTAAGAACCCAATAAGAAATACAGCGATTATTTACTTTCCAGGTGAGAACCCGCTAAGGAATACAGCAGTTATTTACTTTCTAGCTGAGAGCCCAATAAGAAATACGGCAGTTATTTACTTTCCAGGTAAGAACCCGCTAATGAATACAGCAATTAATTACTTTTCAGGTGGGAACCCACTAAGGAATACGTGGAACATAGGGCTCTATGGGAACCATTGTTTAAAACAGACATACTGTATTCACATCTAATGCTCCATAGATCGGCTAGCTAGTAGCACTGCAGCCAGTCAACAACTATGGCACTACACTCCTCCACAATAAGAGCAGACTCGATCCGCGCCTTCACAAAGTGATATACAAAGTTATTGTGTTGCGGTTTCATTGTCATTTCCATGCACGCTTGTTCACTCCCGTTTCCCATGGCTAGATTTGCCCTTGGATGAACAAAGCATTTTCATTTTCTGAATTTAATTGGAAAACATCTGGTTGGTGCAATCTACAATAACAATGATATTTCTTATTCAAAGTGACATTTGTGTGTGTCATGTATAGAAATCATACAGCTTTATTGCCATCAGGCTGGCAGGTGACTGACAACTAGTCTTGGGGTAGTTCAAGCATAATAAGCTGGAACATAGACCTAATAGCATATTCGTCTGGTTACATACTGACTAATGTGACAAAGATAAGAAATTATAAGAAATTATGAAGCTGCTGAGATGCTAAATAACTGGTCCTTTAGGGGAATTGAGTGAGATATGGTAAGATATTCACTTTACCTTCTATTTCTTTATATAGTGCTGATATATTCTGCAGCACTGTTCAGAATTTGTCATCACCTACATCATTCTTTACAAGCGAAACTGTAGATTAACCGACATGTATGTTCTTAGAGAAAACTGGGGTACTGCGGAAAACTTGAGCAAACACGAGGAGAACAAACAATCTCCTGGTCCTTTTTTGGATTCGAACCAAGGACCTCAAATTTAACCACTTAGCCCCCTGTGTTCTTTGTTTTCTGGATGTCAGAGGGCTGGTCCAATCACGCCCTGGACTGGGACTCGAGCATCTCATAAGAAGACTTCTTGCGCTCTTCACTTTGCTTCTCTTGTAGCTAGAGCTGGCATTTTATATTGGGTTGCTTGGTGTTCTGACCTCTTTGCCCATCTTTTTTACCTGAATTTTTGCCTGCTTTTTTGCACAGCTCTACTATCTCTGACTTGACCTGTATCTTCTTGACTATTCTTTATTGTGCCTGTCTGTCTTGCCTCGCTCTGTGTTGAACTTACCTAGTGAAGAGAATGTCGCCCAGTTGTCTCCGACCACTTGGGGACAGGTTGGCAAGTAGGCAGGGACAGTCTTAGGTGACCAAGCATTAGGGTTCACACTGTGGGACAGTCTTAGGTGACCAAGCATTAGGGTTCACACTGTGGGACAGCCTTAGGTGACCAAGCATTAGGGTTTACACGGTCTGTCCGTCTATCTAGGTCCCAGGTTCCCTTACAAATTTAATTTGTAATTTAATTTGTAATTTACATTTGGAGCCCCATTGGGGACAGGAAACAATGTAAGTGATGACAATCTCCATACATCCCTACAGAATATGTTAGCACTATAAATACAGGAATTATTACTATAGTACCTTGTTAACGCTTCTTTCTTCTGTATGATTTATGGTTTGTATACTGTCCCTATCCTGAACTCTAGGATACTCTGGCTTAACAAAATATTTTAAGCATTGCCTTGAGGCAGAAATGTTTATTAACAGCAGAAACATGTCCAACAGATTTTATGCTAAAGGCTAAATAAAAGCAATGACCTAAAACTTAGTCATTTAGTGGCCATTACATGTGCTGTTCAATTCAAGCTCAGAAAACAAACTTTGGCAATGAGAGCCCATTGGCTCTTTTCAGTTGTAGTACCAAGGACTACCACTAGATGGTGATAAAGAGGCAACTTGTAAAATTTAAAGTAAATTGTTAACTATTCTGAGGCAGGATCGCTATAAACCTTAAGAAGGTGTTACCTGTACCTTTAAAGAGCATTACTATTTAAAGGGGTTATCCAACAGAGAGAAGAATACATGTCCTGTGACTACAAAGGGAGGGGGAAAGAGCGTGGTCTGAGTGGACCTAGAGTGGAGGATTTTAGACATCCAGAGCCAATAAGAATGAGATAAAAACAAGAAAAGTGTACAAGGTTATACATGTATATTAAACATATGGTGGTATTGGGGTGGTATTAGAATATTGTTTTTGTTACCCGAATAACCCCTTTAACTATTCACATCCAATCCCTATTTTCTATATACATTGTGATAAATTCAAGAGGATTTCATGCGGCTTTCAATACCGGCTCCATGTGAGAAATCTACATGTAAACATGGCCTAATGACTTTCACTTTTTCTGGGAAACCAAACCATTAGGAATATAAGTGGCATGATGGTAGTAGGCAATACAGTGACAGAATGGGAAGGCTACAGCCCTAGTTTGTAGCTCCATCACTGTCATCATACCATAGCACTAGATACAACCATTATTCTGCGCTAGGCCAAAGCAGTAAATTAACTAGCAGCAGCGGGTAATCCTTTCCTGCACATCAAACATATCACATTACACAGCGGCTGCTCTTTGACTTTTGTAGCCATCTATTTTTCAGTAATGGTACAAATAAGGAAGTCTCAATTAGCACTGACAATATTCCTGCTGCAAACCAGCCAAGAGCAGCATGGTTCACTGCAGATTAAAGGAGCCGGTCTGCGGGAACCTAAACTGCAATGTTACATAGGACACACTATACCCTGCATAGGAATTCTGCCTCATTGATCTACAGTCAGCAGGGCCGGGATGGAGACAGAATGGGCTACCTGCTGTGTGTTTTACAAAGGACCCGTGGACACAACTAACAGCAACTTTTTAGATTTCCAACTTTTGAGCAGCAAGGATAGAAATAATCTCTAGTAAATGGTATAACATACTAGCCATAAGGGAGCTGTAAAAGGTTTGTGTGTTATTGCACTGTGGCTCTTGTTAGAATCATCCTGTCAGTGAATCCCAACCTGTTTGTCTGTTACAAAACTACCAGACTCCTAGTATACCTGCCTAATGGGGGGACATACCTGCCTACTGGGGGGGGGGGGCATACCTGCCCAATGGGGGGGACATACCTACCTACTGGGGGGGGGGGCATACCTGCCTAATGGGGGGACATACCTGCCTACTGGGGGAGATACCTGCCTAATGGGGGGACGTACCTGCCTCCTGGGGGAACTACCCACCTAATGGGGGAACTGCCTGCCTAATGGGGGACATACCTGCTTAATGGGGAAACATACCTGCCTACTGGGCAAGCTACCTGCCTACTGGGGGGACATACCTGTTTACTGGGGGAGTTACCTGCCTAATGGGGGAACCTACCTGCCTACTGGGGGAGCTACCTGCCTAATGGAGGAACCTACCTGTCTACTGGGGGAGCTACCTACCTAATGGGGGGACATACCTGCCTAATGGGGGAACTACCTGCCTAATAGGAGAATATAGCTGCCTACTGAGGGAGCTACCTGCCTATTGGGGGAATTACCCACCTAATGGGGGACATACCTGCCTAATGGGGGAGCTACCTACATAATGGGGGGACATACCTGCCTAATGGGGAAACTACCCATCTAATGGTGGAACTACCTGCCTTATAGGGGGACATACCAGCCTACTGGGGGGGCTGCCTGCCTAATAGGGGGACATATCCACCTATGGGGGGGCTACCTGCCTTATAGGGGGACATACCTGCCTACTTGGGGAGCTATCTGCCTACTGAGGGGCATATCTGCATAATGAGGGAACTACTTGCTTACAGGGCAATATGTCTGCATAATATTGATACTACCTGATGCATAATGATAATACTTTTGCAACAGCTACAGGGATCCACAGGAATCATTGTCCTACAAATATTATTAACAAAATCAAGTCAGATGACTGCTTTATTTTTGCTCTTTTTTTTTCCATTATTGTTTTTATTAACCTCCATATGTGGGGCAGCATCTGTGGAGCTTTATTCTGCGTGCATTTGCATAGTTTGAGAGAATTAGGAGAATGTCATACGGATAGTTTTATCCTCTGGCAAGTTTTTACTCCCCGTTCTCTTGGTCTCTTTGTGTACTAAAGCGAAAAATAAATGAATAAAACTTCAATCTGAATAAATCTTTGGCCTCATTCACGTCACATTTTTGGGATACATGCCAGTATACATCACAATACCGGCAAAAATGTATCCCGATGTATACTGTGGCGTACTGAAGATGTGAGTAGGGACCACATGTAGGGGGCCATTTATCAAGACTGGCGTACTTGTACGCAAGTCTTATATAAAGGCCTGTCCCCTTTTTCCAGGATGGATTTACTAAGAGGCGCACACCTGTCTATACCTGTTCGGGAGCAAGTGTGGATTTGTATCATGATTTACGCCTGTGAGTGATAAATCAGGGACGGGAGGTGGCCACGCCTTTTCCCTGCCTTGTTGCGCACAATCCCACCCCCCACCCCTGCCCACCCATCAGGTGAGCAGGGAATACAGCTGTCATACACCACCAAAAAGGGGCAAATCTGCCCCTCTTCATACGTAAGCCAGGGATGCATGATGATAAATGTCCCCCATAGTCTACTAGGGAGCATGGTTGGTTTGTTTCTTCAACTTATTTTCTGTGTGTGACCCAGAGGTGTAGTAGATGCTGTTTTTGAGTCCTACAAATAAAAGTGTATGCATAAGAAACAAGCAAAACATTTCCTTGTAGACCATGTCTTTTCTATTAAAAACAAAAAAACTTTTTATAGGTCAGGTTTAGATATGAGCAAACTTACAGTAAACTCGTCTAGACCCAATCCTTCGACATTGCCGAAGTTTCGGGTTCGGCGGAATTTACTGTATTTTCACTCATCTCTAGTCAGGGTCTGGGTGCTGAGACCCCCACCATTCTATGAAACAACTGGGAAGAGGAACTTAGCTTAGCATCTTCCTCACTTTCTTTATGACATGTCAAAAGTTGTTTTTTTTTAAACGACAGTAAAACATATGACCTCTGCAGTTTAGCTTTTTTAGCATTCACTCAGGTATGAGCCATTATAGTTGTACCATCTCAGTCATACCTTAAAGCCAGCTAATAAGACTGGGTCCACACTGCGTTTTTGCAATCCGTTTTTGCAAAAAAAACGGATGAAAAACAAATGGTAAAACGGATGCAGTTGTGTGCCGTTGACTTCCATTATAAAATTTAGAAAAAAAACTGATGAAAACGCATCCGTTTTTTTAACATATACAAAAGTAAGGGCAGCTACGTTTTTGTGTATGTTAAAAAAAACAAATGCATTGTGATCCGTTTTTTTTTTTTTTATAAAGGAAGTCAATGGAAAAACAGATCAAAATGGATGCACACAACTGCTTCCGTTTTTCCCTCCCTTCTTTATCTGTTTTTTTTTTTTTTTTTTTGCAAAAACGGATGAAAAAACGGATTGCAAAAACGTAGTGTGGACCCAGCCTAACCCAATAGATCTGGATGCTAAATGATTATTCCTATCCTCAGCATACGCCATACATATCTGATAGATTTAGGTCTCTAAAGCAGTAATCCTGGCCACTTTTGTCCAACCAGACCAAATAGGATCAGGGGACTCTTGTCTAGTGTATAGGCCATAAAAGTCCAGGATGGACATATCCCTTTAAATTGTGATAGTAATAGTAATTAATGTTACTGGGTCTGCGTAAATATAGGACTGAAGTCTCTCCCATTCTTAGGCGAAAATGAGTCGTTTGGCAGTGCCGCCGTAAGTCCTCCGCAAGTAATATTTTGTTCAAGTTTTGCTTCTGTCTATATGATTGATGGCTTCCTTGAGATAAGCAAAAATGTTATTATAATGGAGGAAGCTGTTCAGAGTGAATAGTGCTTTGTCTTTACTGGGGTGCGTTAAGGCATTTTCATTTCACACATCATGTTGCATAAGTTTCACTTAAAGAGTCCCTGCTATTACGGTAGCTCCAGGCACTCACAAATGTATATTGGAATTATTATACTGCTTCAGAGTAATATGTGCAAAGCAAAAGCTACAGTAATATTAATTACGAGAGCGGCGAGCATCTCCACAGAACGTTATCAGTCCAGAGATCAACTGAGGACAAGCCGCGGCAATCTATCCATTCATACACATTGACCTCTTCTACTGCCACCTGCGATGGATCTGCCCCGCCTAATTCTAGATACGTGATGTACAGATAGAAGCGGGTTACATCGAGAGCATCACGCCATCATTTCTATCATATTGAAAGAGACAAATATTCATCCATTTTTATACACACTTAAGCCCTCTCTGGAGAGTCAGGGGTCCCTTAATACGAATAAACTCCAAACCCACAGGCCGTAGCCCGGGGTAAAAAACCCCTTTAATTATTATCACCCCCCTAGTAAAAGTTAACTTTTATTACGTATCTTTAAAATAAATATGTGAACTTCTTTAAAACCACAACACACCCAGTACTCCTATCACTAGCTAATACTAGATGATATATAGGGATATAACTATCCTCTCTAACTAACTATATCAATCACTATCACAGTCTGCAGTCCTGTATAGAAGGTAACTAGGAGATACTGGATGTCTGCTATTTAAAACCACAAATAGTGCCCCCTCTCTACATGTTTCGTTGCCACAGCAACGTCATCAGGAGAAAAATTAGGCAACACTTGCTGCTGGTACTGGCCGATATTTATATCCACATCCAATTAGCTAGTATCATAGTACCGCCCCAAACACTCACCATGGTACACCAATAAGATCTTATTTTATTATAAAGAGACTCGCCCCCTCTATCAGATTGGTGGGCTAAAATGGACACACACGCCCACCTACTCACCCTCCAATCATCTCCATATGACACAACCCTGCATCATCTGAGTATCAGCGTCACGTGATCCATTGCGGTCACATGACTGCTACTATCGCGGAATCACTTCCGGGTTCCCAGTGTCATGTGATTACGCTGTGTCATCTAAATCTCAGCGTCACATGATCTAATACACTCACATGACTGCTACTATCACGGAATCACTTCCGGGTTCCCAGTGTCATGTGATTACGCTGTGTCATCTGAGTCTCAGCGTCACATGATCTAATACACTCACATGACTGCTACTATCACGGAATCACTTCCGGGTTCCCAGTGTCATGTGATTACGCTGTGTCATCTGAGTCTCAGCGTCACATGATCTAACACACTCACATGACCGCTACTATCGCGGAATCACTTCCGGGTTCCCAGTGTCATGTGATTACGCTGTGTCATCGTGCATGTCACTGCACTTAGACTATATCCAATGCGCATGACACCTGACTTGGTGCTAAATTACACTCCATAGTCAGTGCGCTTGACACAAACTCCATTGGCAACCCCGTTCTATGTATATAATAATGGTTATAAAAGGTGGATCAGCTAAATAAAATCAAAGATCCGTAATGTTCACAGGGTTAGGAATTCATGCAATATTATAAATATATGCCAATGGAAAAATGGTACACAAAATTAATGCATGACAGTGAACAACGCTAATAGTATATATAAATAAATGTATAAGGGTAAGTATCAAAGTGTATAAGGGTAAGTATCAAATAGTGGATATAAATCAAGCTGTTACACTGATAGTATATATAAATATATGTATAAGGGTAAGTATCAAATAGTGTATAAAGGTAAGTATCAAATGGTGGATATAAAACAAACTGTTATTCTAGGGTCTAAAAACCCAAAAATCTTAGCCAGCCAGCAGTCACTTATCGTTCATCATCATTATTTGAAAGTATTAAGTCTATAACACACTTAGAGGAAAGCAGCAAATGAAAAGCCCTCATTTAATCCAAGAGGTGCTTGACTCTGGAGGCGAAAAATCCATCTCGCCTCCTCTTTTAATAATAATCTGTCAATGTCCCCTTTTCTCGGTCCTAATTTCAGCTGGCAGAGTCCCCAAAATTTGATATCCTCAATTCTCCCACTGTGTCGGTGGCGAATATGTCTAGCCAAAGGCATGTCCGATTCAGTTCTAATGGTACTTATGTGTTTGGACACTCTACGTCTTAATTCCTGAGTCGTCTTACCCACATATAGGCGCGGGCATGTGCATTGCGCTATGTAGATAACATTACTGCTACTGCAGTTCAAAAATTGTCTAACTTCATAGGTTCTCTGGTCTACTGGATTCTCAAATGTTTTGATCTTAATCATGTACTTGCATAGACCGCAATGGCCACATGGAAAGAAACCTTTTACTGCACTTGTTAGCCAAGTACGTGGGACAGATGGCATCTGTAAATGGCTGTGCACTAGCATATCCCTAAGGTTAGGACCCCTACGGAATGTCACCCTAGGATGTCTACTGATCACTGGGGCTAGATCAGAGTCTGCCTCCAATAAATGCCAGTGACGTCTCAAAATTGCCATTATTTGATCAGTGTGTCCATCATAATTGCCAATGCATCTTATCTCTTTCTTGTTGGTCACAGGTCGAGTGTTGTGTAGGAGATGGGTCCTATCTCTATCACATGCTCTACGGTATGCCCTTCGTAGATGTTTACTAGGATAGCCCCTGTTCTTAAATCTCCTATACAAATTCTTACATTCCAACTGGAATTTGGATTCTTCAGAGCAGTTTCGACGGGCCCTGAGATACTGGCCAATCGGAATACTGCGTCGTAAAGAGTTCGGGTGCCAACTTTGCCACTGAAGGAGAGAATTTGTCGATGTAGGTTTGCGATAAATGTCAGTCTGGATCTGGAGGTCATCGTCAATGTATATCTGTAAATCTAAAAAATTAATAGTGCGGCCACCAAATTCATATGTGAAAAGCATCCCAATGTGATTAGTGTTTAATGTGTCAACAAATTCCTGTAGTAAGGACGCATCCCCATCCCAAAGGATGAGGATGTCGTCGATATATCGTGCCCAAAGTAAAATATGTGATGTAAAACAACTCAAGGTCTCATCTCCAAAAACAATCGTGTGTTCCCACCACCCCAAAAACAAATTTGCGTAATTTGGCGCACAAGAAGACCCCATTGCGGTGCCCTGTGTTTGGTGATAGAATTGTCCATTAAACAAAAAATAGTTGTGTGTCAAAATAAATTTTAACAAATCAACAACAAAATCATTATGTGCTTGAAAGTGTCTACTCTTGGTGCTCAAAAAGAACGAGGTGGCATGAAGACCTAAGTCGTGTCTTATATTGCTATATAGACTCTCCACATCCAGACTGGCGAGTACAGTGTTCTCATTTACTGTCAGATCCATAAGTTTCGCAACCATATCCTTCGTATCTTTTATATATGAGGGTAATGCCGAGACCAGAGGTGCGAGAATTTCATCGACATATTTACTTGCTCCTTGTGTCAGACAGTTGTTTCCGGACACAATAGGTCTGCCCCTAATAGGGGTGGTGGACTTATGAGTTTTGGGAAGCGCGTAAAAAGTCGCGATGGTGGGATGTGGATCAAACAAATATTTCTTCTCCTCTTCTGATACCAGACCCCGCTCTCTTGCTGCCATTAATATGGACTTATACTCTACGAGGTAACGGGGTGTGGGATCAGAGTCCAGTTTTTCATACTTGGTATCATCATTCAACAGTGCCAACACCATCCTCACATAGTCCTCACGGTCCATCAAAACAATGTTCCCCCCCTTATCGGAGGGTTTAATTATAATCCCCTCATTCTCCTTTAAGCTAGTCAAAGCCTGTTGTTCTGCCGGTGTGATATTAGAGTGTATTACATCTCTACTCCAGTGAATGCCTGCAATGTCCCTACTCACAAGTTTTACAAAGGCATCTATATATGTATACTGCCCAAAATGTGGTGTCAGTGTTGATCTGGGTTTAAAATTAGTGAATGGTGCTTGTAGGTTCACATCCCCTCCTTCATTTTCCTGTAATAGATCAGTAAGTGCCCTAATGCCCTCCTCTTCTCTTTGTTGTATACCTCTCAGATGAATCTCCCGCTGCAGATGCCACTTATGTAGCGCCAACTTGCGCGCAAACAAATTTATGTCCTTCACCCAGTCAAACGACTGGAATCTCGGTGTCGGAGTGAAGGACAAGCCTCTACTTAGTAAGATGATCTCATCATTGCTGAGGGAATATGAGGACAAGTTTACTATTTGTAAACTACTCACATTAGGGTCCCCTAGATTCTCAAATTCTTGGGTTGCATTTATGTTGGTTGCATCCCCAAAGGGGGCAACCCTAAAAAAGAAGGTAGGGTCATAGTCTTGTACGCAAGTCTTATATAAAGGCCTGTCCCCTTTTTCCAGGATGGATTTACTAAGAGGCGCACACCTGTCTATACCTGTTCGGGAGCAAGTGTGGATTTGTATCATGATTTACGCCTGTGAGTGATAAATCAGGGACGGGAGGTGGCCACGCCTTTTCCCTTCCTTGTTGCGCACAATCCCACCCCCCCACCCCTGCCCACCCATCAGGTGAGCAGGGAATACAGCTGTCGTACACCACCAAAAAGGGGCAAATCTGCCCCTCTTCATACGTAAGCCAGGGATGCATGATGATAAATGTCCCCCATAGTCTACTAGGGAGCATGGTTGGTTTGTTTCTTCAACTTATTTTCTGTGTGTGACCCAGAGGTGTAGTAGATGCTGTTTTTGAGTCCTACAAATAAAAGTGTATGCATAAGAAACAAGCAAAACATTTCCTTGTAGACCATGTCTTTTCTATTAAAAACAAAAAAACTTTTTATAGGTCAGGTTTAGATATGAGCAAACTTACAGTAAACTCGTCTAGACCCAATCCTTCGACATTGCCGAAGTTTCGGGTTCGGCGGAATTTACTGTATTTTCACTCATCTCTAGTCAGGGTCTGGGTGCTGAGACCCCCACCATTCTATGAAACAACTGGGAAGAGGAACTTAGCTTAGCATCTTCCTCACTTTCTTTATGACATGTCAAAAGTTGTTTTTTTTTAAACGACAGTAAAACATATGACCTCTGCAGTTTAGCTTTTTTAGCATTCACTCAGGTATGAGCCATTATAGTTGTACCATCTCAGTCATACCTTAAAGCCAGCTAATAAGACTGGGTCCACACTGCGTTTTTGCAATCCGTTTTTGCAAAAAAAACGGATGAAAAACAAATGGTAAAACGGATGCAGTTGTGTGCCGTTGACTTCCATTATAAAATTTAGAAAAAAAACTGATGAAAACGCATCCGTTTTTTTAACATATACAAAAGTAAGGGCAGCTACGTTTTTGTGTATGTTAAAAAAAACAAATGCATTGTGATCCGTTTTTTTTTTTTTTTATAAAGGAAGTCAATGGAAAAACAGATCAAAATGGATGCACACAACTGCTTCCGTTTTTCCCTCCCTTCTTTATCTGTTTTTTTTTTTTTTTTTTTGCAAAAACGGATGAAAAAACGGATTGCAAAAACGTAGTGTGGACCCAGCCTAACCCAATAGATCTGGATGCTAAATGATTATTCCTATCCTCAGCATACGCCATACATATCTGATAGATCTAGGTCTCTAAAGCAGTAATCCTGGCCACTTTTGTCCAACCAGACCAAATAGGATCAGGGGACTCTTGTCTAGTGTATAGGCCATAAAAGTCCAGGATGGACATATCCCTTTAAATTGTGATAGTAATAGTAATTAATGTTACTGGGTCTGCGTAAATATAGGACTGAAGTCTCTCCCATTCTTAGGCGAAAATGAGTCGTTTGGCAGTGCCGCCGTAAGTCCTCCGCAAGTAATATTTTGTTCAAGTTTTGCTTCTGTCTATATGATTGATGGCTTCCTTGAGATAAGCAAAAATGTTATTATAATGGAGGAAGCTGTTCAGAGTGAATAGTGCTTTGTCTTTACTGGGGTGCGTTAAGGCATTTTCATTTCACACATCATGTTGCATAAGTTTCACTTAAAGAGTCCCTGCTATTACGGTAGCTCCAGGCACTCACAAATGTATATTGGAATTATTATACTGCTTCAGAGTAATATGTGCAAAGCAAAAGCTACAGTAATATTAATTACGAGAGCGGCGAGCATCTCCACAGAACGTTATCAGTCCAGAGATCAACTGAGGACAAGCCGCGGCAATCTATCCATTCATACACATTGACCTCTTCTACTGCCACCTGCGATGGATCTGCCCCGCCTAATTCTAGATACGTGATGTACAGATAGAAGCGGGTTACATCGAGAGCATCACGCCATCATTTCTATCATATTGAAAGAGACAAATATTCATCCAGGCGTAATGAGTTTTACTCCTCTCCAGCAGAGACGTGAGAATACATTACGTCTTAGGTTTCTATTAAACAAAAGGAAAAGTTCCAAGGAAAGAAAATTCTCCCCACGTATTTGGATATTTTCTATTGGTTCACCTGAAATTGACCACCAGTTGACTCACTAAATAGAGATGAGATATGATTGTGTTATATTACTGCTAGATCTCCATAAACTGCCTACATATTGTATGTATTAGAATGATGCTTTTATTCGGGGGTGTAGCTATAGAGCCCTGGAGATTAAGGGGGTCTATATAAACTTCAAATGGCATGTACTTAGAGTCAAGCAAATCTACAGTAAAAATGGACATTCATTTTTAGTAACTGTTGGCTGAATGTTCCCTTATTTCTCCCAACCTCTCCATACATGTTTCCTTTATGGCAAAGGGTAATCTCTGATGGCTTATTACCTCCAGAATAAGGTCAGGTGGTTAAAATTCAACATGCCTGATCCTTCTTTTCTCCAACGATCGGTGGACAGTGAGGAGGCAACAATATACTGTACACCTTTAGTCTATAGTTATATGGCCCTCTTTATATTAGCTAGACCTGAATTTAAAGAGACTCTGTCAGTAGGTTTATGCTGTCCTATCTAAGGGTAGCATAAACTAGTGACAGAAAAGCTGAACAGAATGATGTATCGCTTACATTGTTCTGTGCAGCTGATCCGGAGATATCCTCCTGAATAGCATGGACAATAAGTAGTCCTCTCCATTATGTCTGTAAACCCAGTAGTTTTGTATATTCATGAGAAGCAGAAAACTCCGCCCACCCGTTGTTGATTGTCAATTATCTATCAGCAGCTGGAGGGCGGGAGGAGGGGTGTGGCAACAATCCTATTCTCCTGCATATTAGGAGAACGGCTGAACAAAATGATATAAGTAATACACCGACCTGTTCTGCATTTCTTTCACTACTTTATGCTGCCCTCATTTAAGGCAGAATAAACCTAGTGATAGGCAATTGACTACTTTATTATTCTGCTTCCAAAGTTTTTCTATCCCCTGGAGACTTGTGTTTTGACTGTCTTATTACAGACTTCCCTAGGGAATTGTAAGACTTGAAAAGCGGAATGACTTTTACAATACCTAAATGAATTGTGGTCTAGATCAGGGTTCAGAGTTGTTCAGCTCTGGTTACAGGTTTTCCTCCTGCTGCTTCCATGCCACTTCTATGTGTGACTGCTACACCTCTAAGGGCACCATTGATAGATACTCCTTATATTTCTATGGTACATACATAACATCATAGACATATCTGGCATTCGTCACCATTTATTTTATTTTTTTTATCTTTCTCATCAAGTTTCCCACTATGCAATCACTAAAGTAGAAAATGAAGGACCAGCCAAAGGTTCATGCCAGTCTTTTCTCCAACAAGACATAATAAGTGGTGGAGGAACTCAACATTTTGATATTGTAATTGAAAAATCAACATACTATACTATATATGATGGGAATCACCATTAAGGAAAATGGATGGGGTGGCTGTGTCAACACTTTGATTTTGCAATTGGTAATTTACATTTGACACCATATATGATGGAAATCACCATTATGCCAAATGGAGGGGGCGGCGGTGACAACATTTTGACATTGCAATTTAAATACCTCCCCCATATATGAAAGCAAAGACCATTATGGGGAATGGAGGCATGTAGTATTCCATCTTACCCATCCTCTTTGCTCTCTAATATGCGGGAACAAGTAAGAATCTTACTAACATTTTTCTCTACAGCTATGACAGCTTTATACATGACAGAGAAAATGTGCTGTCAATCCTGTATAAATGCACCCTGATGTGTCGGGAACATCAAATCGCTAACTATCTGTATCTGTGACAACAGCAGACAGACTTCTATAAACTATCTCATCATCTATCACCCCAGGACTACATTTAGGGGCTTCTCAATTTTTGTACTTTTTCAAAATATTTATGGAATCTCCCTGAATCTTCTGGTTATCGGGAAAAAGCCATATGTGATAATGGGCGTCATGAATGGAAGTATCTCTAGACATAAACGGTATCTGAATTGTGCTCAACAGGGATGTTTTCATTTTATATTGTGATGGTGTATTGCTAGTATAGACCATCACTTCATGATCGAGACTCCATCGTGTGGGACCTGTGGGAAGTTATACCCTACATAGCAGCACATTGGACCTCTCGGGAACTGCAGTTGACCTATTGTCCACAATGAGGCCACACAACTGGTGGCTGGGGCTTCCATGTTGGAGAAGAACAGACCACATCTGTTCCAAGATGGCAATCCACATATATACGACTATAGGAAGGTGAAGCAATTATTATTTGTAATATTACACCGTGTAGTTCTGGTCAAAAAACATCTGCTAAGACAAACACATAAAAAACATATTGGTCACATTGGTTTCATATTGATCTCAGCTCTCAACTATTATATTATGCACCATTATACGATCCTTCTCCTCCAATAATTTGCTTTTGCTAACATCTCGCACCTGCATAGTATACATAGGAAAAAGACAATAACCTAGAGGCGTATTATGGACTATTGGAGGGGACTGATGTGTGGAAGACATAGGAACATAAATAAAAGAAGACATAACCGGTATACTAATGCAGTACCATGATGGCATATGACAAAACAGTGGCCAGTACCCTTCTATGATAAAAGAGTCAGATGATCACAAGCTACTATAGTGCAGCTATAACATATATTTTATTTATAAGGAGTCCATTTGCATTACCAAACCTCTGAATTATTCTGGCACAGGATCTGTTGCCTTGAACCTAGACCTAGAAGATCTAAGCTTTTCAGTGTAGCTTGGGGCCAGCACAGGCATCACACATAGAAGATGCACGGTCTCTGGCCGTGCATAATGCTGATCTATGAATGATACATTATTCTACATTCTTCGCTCCTCCAAGGCAGCTCACCATGTTGTTGGGAAAAAAGCAAAAAGTTCAAAACGTCCAAAAAATTGTTATCCCGTATGCAGTGTCATGTTCTGTATATAGCTTCAGTAATGACATTCTCTACGGAGATCCATCACTGGAGTCACTTATAGTCCGGAGTCCTCAACATCTTGTACCTAGTGACCCACGTTCAATTGTACGCCACTGGTTTAGGGGTATGTTAGGATAGATAGATAGATAGATAGATAGATAGATAGATAGATAGATAGATAGATAGATAGATAGACAAACAGACAACAAAAGCCCACGGCACCCGGGCAGAAAGTCGGTGCCACCCCTGCACTGTGGATCCTCGAGTGCAGAATATACACGTCCAAAATGAGGGTACCGGCACTCCAGATAAAGAATAAGTGTTTTATTTCAGCTCACAGGAACAAACTAGCAACAAACTGTGAGCTGAAATAAAACACTTATTCTCTATCTGGAGTTCCGGTACCTTAATTTTGGACGGATAGATAGATAGATAGATAGATAGATAGATAGATAGATAGATAGATAGATATCAGTACATTTATCAGATTGCAAAACCATGATGTGAACGAGCACTTATATGTAGATTACTACAGCTTCAGTATCCATAGAGAATAAATAAATGTGACTTTTCTCCTACCCATCCTACGTCTTAATCAGATATTCCAAGATTTCCTTAGTGCAATGTGCTACCGCATTCAGCTATAGGACCTGTGTATGATTGATTGAATCTTATTTCATGTTAAGTCTATATAAAATGCACCTAAACAAACACACAAAGAGCATTGAGCAATGCGCTGCGAGTTCAGCCGTAATAGTGACAAATATTACACATACAGAGCTGTGTTTTCTGCAGATTCAACAGAATACAAACAAGTAAATTATCGTGGGTGCGAAAACAAGAGTACTCAGATGTAGCCTTCCCCCGCCACACTATGCACAATAAACAGAAGGTGTACCGCACAGACTTACAGGGAGGATTTCCTTCACTACAATTCACCATATGTTTTTTTAATTATTATTTCACCTACAATATGCATTTGTAGTTTCTGAGTAATATGAGCCTAATAAAAGTCCGACTATGCAACGCACATGGTCCCAATCACCATGGCATACCAAAGTGGCGCACAAACCTCTATAAAGTAGCTGCTATGATTTTTAAAAGGGGCAGGGGGGGGGGGGGAACATTATAAACAACACTATTAACCCTTTCCCATGCCTGTCCAGCACCAGATGACCACTCCGGGACCCCCGCTGGCCAGCGTTACGACACGGCTGATTGACAGCCCACTTAGCCAGTTAGTGACACCATTCCAGTCACTGATTGGCTGAGCTGGCTGTCTATTAGCTGGGTCGGGCATCTTCCACCATCTGACATAATGATGTCAACACAAATTGGAGGAAAATACCTTCCAATGGGGGTCCCGAGGACCGTCAGGTGGCGCATGACGGGCACGGGGAAAGGTAGAAAATGAATCATGATCATTGTCTCCCCTGTCCATGCCACCTAACAAAACTTTGTTATGGCAGGACTTCTCCTTCAAACATTACTGAAGAAATTCTTCATTGAAACTTAGTTTCATAAGAATTTTTCTTTTTAATGATGGTCCAATTTTTATATAGGATCCTGGTGCTACACTGTTTATCTATGAGAGTTATGGACAGTGGGTAAAATGGTCAATTCAGCTATTGTTGGTTAATAGAGATGAGTGCAACTAGAGAATACTTGATTCCATCAGAACCCGAGCTGCGGTATTTGATTTCCAGTGACTGCAGAAGTTGGATGCAGTTCTAAGGCTACCTGGAAAACATGGAGAAAGCCATAAGTCATATCCATGTTTTCCAGGACTCTAACTTCAGACATCAGTATTCCAATGCCAATCAGGCTCAAGCTTGCTCGAGTTGCGCTCATCTCTACTAGTCAGAGAGAGAGATGCTCTGGTCCCTACAAACCCAAGGGTGCAGCATTTGATTAGCAATGGCTGCCTGACATGGATACAGCCATAGGCTATGTTCACTCGGCCGGGTCTCCGCCAAGATGATCTTTCCGGCTGCAGTGTTCTGATGTGGGCGCATCAGCCCGCGCCCGCATCAGAACCTCCCACAGCACACTATGGAACGTATGGCCGGAGCCGCTCACTTCATTGTGTGCACTGACATAGGTTTCTACGGCCGCTATTCACTGAATTCACATGTCAGGTCTTTGCGGCGCCGCACGGGATCCTGGCCAGAGCGTATACAATGTGTATATGCTCCGGCCGGGATCCCATACAAGAATAGAGTGTTCCACACCGTACAAATGGCAACAACGTACGGTACATGTCCTTAGTATATAATTCCACCTCACCGTACACATTGGGTGTACGGTGAGGTGGACTTATATACTAAGGACATGTATGGGTAATATCTACTATGTGTTTATGGCGTTTTTTATATGTCTCTCTGCCATATACCCACTGTGGGAGTTATTTACTTGCTGTATGTAGTACCAACCCAGTGCCCAGTATATATGTTTGTATATGTAGGTTGTTTATTTTTCCCCTACCTTTTGATATAGCATTTTATGTATAAAGAACTCTTTGATCCACCGTTTGTATGGGGATTTGTATTAGCTTCAGCCCCCCCATTATGTATTTTTAAATAATCCTTTTTTTTATATACTAATAATAATAATAAAAAATATTTATATTTACATTGGTCTTGCATTCGGTTTTTTTGTTTTTTGTGTTGGATAGTTTCGGGTGCGCATAGACCGCACTATTTAGGCCTTTTGGTAGGATGTTAAGATGGAGGTAAACTTTTAACATAGAATGGCTTCTATAAAATTTCAATGGGGGACTACCAATGCAAAAATCAATGAGGAACCACCATGAAACTTAAAAAAAAACCCTGGCAAGTAGAGCCTGTTGTAGACCCAGTGCCCCTTACCCAGTGCCCCTTGCATATAAGAGATCTGCTTCTTTATGGCTATGTGGCTTATGGCTGATGTATAATTAAATACCACACAGAGCATTTCACATTGTGAGATTTTTGTGGTGACTCTTTTAGAAGCCTTATACAAAGCGTGTGTGAAAAATACAGTAGGTTAAGGAGAGCATGTGAGCAGGTCTCCACTTGATATTTGCACGCTTAGAATCAGGGTGTAAATTATGTATACGTGAGAGTGTGAAATGTTATATACACCACTTCTAGGTGATAGAATTTCAGTGAAAGTTCTTCCTGTCACCAAAGTATTCCTTATTTATTTACACCGTCATTTGCATTTTTAATTTTAATTATGTGATGTAGAAGAAAGATGGTTGCCAGTCAACAAAGTCATCAGACATTCTGACCTCCATTTATAGGAGTGTTGATCTCTCCAAATTTTCTAACAAGAGGCGTTACCTCTATGACATCCATGGTTCCTAATAGGGTGTATGGAAATAATTTATCCTTCTAATCCCTTTTAATGTTTATGTCTGGGTCTAGCTTAGGAACCCTCCCCCCCCCCCCAAATTAAGGTTATTTCCCTCTTTTTTTTTTTCCTTCTGGGACCAAAGGAATGATGTTTCTTATTGAGAAGAGAGCCATAAAGACATGTGGAGACTTAGGGGGACATTTATGAAGATGCGCCCGAGGCGTATACCAGGGAGAAGGAGCAGATTCGCCCCTTCTCCCCAGCATACGCCTGCCTTATCGCCTTGCCCCATGGGCAGGAATGGGGGGCTGGGGGGGGGGGGGGCGCAACAAAGCAAGGAGGAGTCATGGCCTCCTCCGTGCCGCATTTATCATGATTTACGCCTATATTTTCCATTTCTGGGGATTTTCTGTCTCAATTTATTGAATCTCCAGCCATGTTCTTAGGCTTTTTATAGGAGTCGAACACTGGTTTGAAGGGAAAGTGACCTCTAAAAGGTGGCATCAGTGAACTGCTTTGTATATCCTTCCCATACCATATCTACCGACCTGGATCATTGAAGAGGGTTCCTGTAAATTGAATAGGAACCCCTGTGATTAGTCGTAGGGATAACCTATCATAAGAAAGTGACTGTTCATTTAGTGCAGGGATGGGGGACCTTCGGCCTTCCAGCTGTTGCAAAACTACAATTCCCATCAAGCTTTAGCTTTGGCTGTTAAGGCATGATGGGAATTGTAGTTATGCAACAGCTAAAGGGCCAGAGGTTCCCCATCTCTGCTTTAGAGCATCACCCATTCATTGTACTTTTATACAATCTTTACTATAACAACACCTCTTGCTAGTACGGCTTCAATGTTTTACTTGAGTAGCCCCCCGACAAGCCAGTACTTCCTGTCTAAGTGATATCTTCATAATTAACGTGTATGAAATAAAAATGAATGTTTTCAGAAAGACCCCATCTTACTGTGTCCACTTAGCTTTGGCCCCTTGTGTTTATGGGTTTTGCATTGTGCAGCTGCACAGGAACCAATAACCTCCACTTTGTTCGGTGGAGTGGATGGAGATGTCTGTGTTCAGTAAGGATACTTCAGTAGATTGTTAAATGTCCATTAACCTACAGAACTTGTCAACACGCTGATCGCAGAATGTGATTATTAGTAATGATTGTAGCTTTATAGGTCCTGGGAAGAGAGGGAGAAACAGAAATGAGAGAGAAAGAAAGAATAGGTGGATAGACAAAATGGAGAGAGATAATGGGCCTCATTTACTAACAATGCGTCAGTATTAGACTATGTTCAGACATAGTATAACAACGGCCATTGCTTAGCAATGGCCGTTGTTTTACTGGCCAAACACCACCAGGTGTTTGTATGTTCCTGCGGCCGTCAGAGCCCTTTTCATTTATTTCCATACGGTCCATTAGAGGTGTGTCTGGAAATCAATTCAGCATTGATTTCCATACACGCCACGGGTGAACAGACTACATCTGTGTGTGCATGTGTTCGTGGAACAGCGCCCATTATTAATTGACATGATTGGGTTTTTTTTGGGACGGACGCACCGAGTAGTGCCCAATGTCTGTGCAGCGTGTTCATGGAAAGGGTGGCACTGCATTGATATCAGTGCAATGCCGCCCAGGCTGAAAAGAACAGCCAATCGTTTTTTCTCTAAAAAAAAAAAAAAAAAAAAAAAAAAAAAAAGTACATTGTGTGAACATAGCCTTAAGCCGTTATGCTTTTTTTTGTGTGTTTTTTTCCTGCACTAAATTCTTTAATGTGGTAATTGAATGTGATGTAAATCTGGAAGGTTTTTCACAGAACAAAAATAAAACTCGACTATCCTGTCACACTAGAAGTTGCTGGTTTTTCGAATAGAAAACCCGTAAAAAAGGATGGTTTGCTTAGAAAATCAAAGTCAGTTGTTGTGGGTTTTTAAAGATCACATCCATGACACACCCACTGGGGGGGGGGTGTTGAACAAAAAATGAAGGGTTTGTTGTTGTTTTTTGTTTGTTTGTTTTTTATGACAAACCGTGCTGCACACCTTTAGCCACAGGTTGGGGAACACTGTCCTAGACGATAGGACTGCATTGGGGATAAGCAAATTTACAGTACAAGCAGAGCTAAGAACTTTGCTAGGCTTAGTGGTCAGCTTGTCAGTCGGCTGCCTTTGAACTCCATGCCACTCTGCTCTGGGTGCCTGGAAAAGTTGGATCCAGTCTTGGGAAAATGGGAGAAGTTTCTCAGGACTGGATCCAGCTCTTCCAGGCACCCGGAGCAGAGCAGCACAGAGTTCAAAGGCAGGAAGCTGACAAGCCAGCCGCCGAGCCTAGCGAATCGCCTTGCTAGTACTGTAAATTTGATCATCCCTAGACTTCATAGTAGAGGTAAATAAGCACATATATTATGTGTTTAATTTAGATGGTGCACAATAAAGTCTTCTTTCAAAAGAAACATTTCTATTAGAGATGCATGAATTTACAAAGCAAAACATAGGGAATCGCATAGTTAGTTCGGCAATCTGCTTATCTGCCGTCTGCCTCAGAAATCCGTGCTGCTCTGTGCTGGGTGCCTGGAAAAGCTGGATCCAGTCTTGGCAAAAGTCTCCCAGGACTGGATCCAGTTTTCCAGTGGAGTGGTACGAAGTGGCAAGGACTCCAAAGCAGCAGGCTGATAAGCTGATCGCCGAGCTAACAAAGCGACTCGCTTCCTTTGTACTGTAAATTCGCTCATCTCTAATTTCCATGTCCAAAAGTTTGGTGTCCATTTATTTCCAATCAGCTCAACAATAAAAAAAAAAAGTGGAATTTCTACAAACTTTGTACGTAGCTTTCTTAAAAGTCCTTGATAAGCAAACCATCAGGAGATCCTCTGTAGACTCCGCAGTTGCTGAAGGAAGGAGAGATTTTCACTTGATTAGAAGAATAGCTTGGGGCTCTCTTTAGCGATTCTTATACTGTCACAGGGAAGAGAATCCCTCCCCAAAACAAGAAGATTTCTCACTACTTACTTCTGTAAGGATAAACATGTTTGCTGCAATTACAGTGATGGAGAATGTGATATTAGGATAAAGGGGGCTGCCAATGGATTAGCTTGTTAAGATGTGGACAAAGAGGCACAAATAAAGTAGAATATATTAAACTTTGAAAAAAATTGATGAAATCAAGTGATTCATACCCATATCAATGGGAAGTGACAATCAAGAATTACATTTTAACATGATGTAATCATATGTGATCACATAATTATGTCCTCATATCTTCCATTTAGGAGCTCATCCACCGCAAAATGCTTCCAACTGGTTTCACATTTAGCTTGGCACATGCTGAGCCTGGTGCTATGAGTCTGTAGAACCCTATTACTCTGAAGCCATTAATATCATTGATGTGTTAAGACACCTAACAGCCTGGATGCTACATGATGGAGCTAAATTGTAAGGAATGTATCATGCATGTGTATGGGAAGAAGAGGAGACTCCATATTAAATTGACCTCCCACTTTAAGTTCGTATATACAGTACTTATTCTCTTCTGGACGGGAAGGGTTCTGGAGTTATGGAATGATAGTCTCTAGTTTACATAGTCTAGTCTAGGTAGTTTTTACTATTGGTCAAATAAAGGTCGGTGGTGCCTATGATAAGGAATTGGGACAAACTAAAACAGCTACATCGCATTCTAGAATATATGGAATCCATCAAAATAAAAAATGTTTCTATTAAATCTAGTCCTAATTCAAACCTTTCATTCCATTATGGTTTTGCAAATTCAAGAGCTTGACCCCTGTCCATAGAATAGAGAATAAGAGTATGATGAGACCCCTGTAGAACGAGGGAGAACTGGCTCCTGAGTCTCCCATCAGATTGGAGTGCATGCACTGCCACTTCATTCCTGGTCTATGGAACCTGCATGAGATACAACACTTGACATCTCCAATAATTCCCACAGACATCGAATAGAACGGGAGGGAACCCAAGTGACCATCCCTCTATTCTGATGTAGGACTCAAAACCTTGTTCTCTAAATTTTGGGGAGTCACAGCAGTCGGACTTCCGTGATCACATACTTATTCCCTGTGCCCTCTGGTGAGACAAGTCCTTTAAGTATTAAAAACATTATAGACCCTTTACATTTCTTATATTGGTTATATATTGCTAATCCAATGGCTGAGAAGACCAAGTCTTAGGATTGTAGAAAGGAGACTTATGGATCCATTCATGATAAGAGTGTCTACCAATGACTATGCATAGAATACAGGGGCTATAACCAGTAACAGTGTGCTCTTAAATAGTATATTCAACTTTGCAACCAAAATGTTATTGCTCTTATACCTATAAATGAAAAAAAAAAACTCCAATCGCACTCCCTTCCACCTGTCGCTGACTTCTTGCTAACATATATTCAGAAGATTAGCAAAGTGGGGCTGCAGGATACAACTTTAAGTTGCCTACATAGGGTCAGTTTTATAATGATACATGGGCCTATATAGGAGCTGTGGACAATAAACTATTGGATATTTTCAGACTAATTTTTATTTTTAGCCTACGCAGGCTATGTTTCTAGGAACTCGGATGTACAGACCATTAGAGGACACGCTACGTCGAGCACCAGTAGGTGTCTATGCATCATGAATATTATAAAGTTCATTACGTATCATTAGGTCAAGGCAGCATATAAAGTCATACAAATAGGGAAGTAAAATGCAGCTTCATTTTCTACATTGACTAACCCCTGGCAAGAAAAAAAAAAAAACAGAAATATGATGAATGCATGAAGCATGAAAGGTCTACCACTGATCTGAAAAAATATGTCCTATACATTCTATATTTTTTCTCCGAAACAAAATGGCCTTAAGTAGGTGTAATCTTTCTAATCTAATTAGAAAGCCACAGGTAGGGCCGTGAAATGTGCCGCGCGAGGCCCTGACAAGCAGAGGCGGCATATGAAATCGAATATTATCCTTAATAGGGAACCACTGACATATTTAATGCAGAAAACCTAAAAATAACATCTCGGCTCCTTTCACCCAAGGAAACCTCTTCTTCAGATTAGTGCGACACCATCTTCAAGGCAGGGAGAGAGCCCATCAGCCTTCTTCCCTCCCGTATTTTACATTTTCATATGAAATATCTTTTATAATGGGATAAAACATTGGCACGATTTGGTGGTGCTCAGAAATCCTTCTCAAAGCTTTTCACTTTTCAATTCATTTCAAAGAGATGGCATCTGAAGACCCTTCGCGACCCGCAGATTATCTACATACTCTCATTTCCCTTTCCTTCTTCTCAGCAGAATCCTGATCTTTGATGATATTATGTTTATATATATATATATATATATATATATATATATATATATATATATATATAAAATGACCCATAAAAAAAGCTGAAATATGCGTTTTTTCCATACTAAAGTCCCCAAAGGCTCGAGACGCTTTAAGAACCGATCCAGGTGATGTGTAGCCCGGATGAATATGCTATTACCGGAGAAATGCTTTATATTAACAGGCGGTTATTTAAGCAGCGCAGTAGGGGAGATAGGATATTTTTTTGCTGACAAAATGCAAATAGGTATCTTGGCGTTAGATACATAGTCGATGTAGATGAAGACTGTTATACGAAATGAAATGCATTTATCATTACCAGGTTACTAATTTACTGTATGTCCCACTTGTCTGGATGCCAAAAGAGTTGGTTCATTAAAAAGCTATGAATAGATGAACGCTACATTATATGAACATTCGTCTTTACAACAACCGAACCCTTTAAGCCTTCATATATGGAAATATTGTCCTATGACCGTGTCGGATTCTTATTCTAATCCAAGCACATTACAAGTACCTGAATGGGAAATTCTTAGCTGATTTATGTTGAATGACACATTTAGAGACAACCAGAAAACACATGTTCAGGGGCATGTAATGATATTGGATTTCCATTGGTGAATGGTAGTTAGTCATTGTCACTCTGACAATAATGGTCAGATAAGCTAACTTATCAATGTCTTTTTGCTATATCTGATCAATATCTCAATATTGACTATATCAGTAGCATGGGTCTATGACAATGTGTAGCAATATACAATGACTTGTAATTAATCATCAAAATTGTTTGCCTGTCCATCCATCTAGTCTTTCTTGACCTATTATATATCTATAGCCACTTCTATTGTTGTCCTTTATTCATATATACAGCAATAATAGAAGTAGAAATAACAGCCATGTAATGATAGGATCTCTTTCTTTTGGGGAAATTTCAGGTTTAGCTAAAAATCCCCATGTTTTATGTTTTTTATGGGTCACACAACAATAATCAGTAGATGACCTTCCTTCTTTCCTTCCCTATTTCCTTCCTTCCTTTCTTCCTTCCTTTCCTCCTTCTTTCCTTCCCTCCTTCCTTCTTTCCTTCCTTCTTTTCCTACTTCCTTATTCTTTCCTTCCTTCCTTCCGTCCTTCCTTCCTTCCTTCTTTCCTTTCTTCTTACTTTCCTTCCTTCCCTCCTTCCTTCTTTCCTTCCCTCCTTTCTTTCTTTCTTCCTTCCTTCCTTCTTCCTTCTTTCCGTCCTTCCTCCTTCCTTCCTTCATTCCCTCCTTCCTTCTTTACTTCCCTCCTTCTTTCATTGCTTCCTTCCTTCCCTCCTTCCTTCTTCTCTTCCTTCCTTCTTTCATTCGTTTGTTCGTTCCTTCTTTCCTTTCCCCTTTCCTTACTTCTTTCCTTCATTCCCTCCTTTCTTTCTTCCTTCATTTCTTCCTTCTCTCCTTCTTTCTTTCCTTACTTCATTCCCTCCTTCCTTCCTTATTTCTCTCTCTCCTTCTTTCCTTATTAACTTACTTCACTCCCTCCCTCCTTCCTTCTTCTCTTCCTTCCTTCATTCATTCCTTCCTTCTTTCATTTCCCCCTTCCTTCCTTCCTTCCTTCCTTCCTTACTTCATCCCTCCGTTCTTTCTTCCTTCCTTCTTCTCTTCCTTCCTTCATTCATTCCTTCTTTCTTTCATTTCCTTCCTTCCTTCTTTCTCTCCCTCCTTCTTTCCTTCTTTCTTTATTTACTTCATTCCTTCCTTCCTTCTTCTTTTCCTTCCTTCCTTCTTTTATTCCTTCCTTCTTTCGTTTCCCCCTCCTTCCTTCTTTCCTTACTTCATTCACTCTTTTTTTTTCTTCCTTTTCTCCTTCCTTCTTCCTTCCTTCCTTCCTTCTTTGCTACCCTCCTTCTTTTACCTTCTACACAGACTTGTGTATAAAATAAAAACATGAAGACAGGGATTTTCAAAATGGCTGCTCAACTCTTTATATGAAATATCCCATACTGTCACATATTGTTCTTCACAGTCGAATTCCATACGAAAGAATCATTTCTGGCTTCTCGGAATTTCTCTCAGGAAGCTCCAGTCTGAAGATAGTACGAGAGACTACTAAATATTATTCCGCCATAAGGACCATTGATTGATCTCTTGCTCCCTTTGCTGCTGACAAAAACAACATTAGAAGCTAGAAGTTGGTCTCAAAACACAAAATATTTTTCTTTATTGTATATTTTGATGTTTTCTTTGATGGCCTAAGGCTACTGAGAGCATTGCTTCCGAAGAGCAGAAATGTGCAGATTTATTGGCCAATATTTAGATTTATTCAAGACACAGAGAAACACTTGAGCAAATACAATGGTTTATTTGGGTCATGGTTCATTGAAAAATCTTAAAATTATATTCTAAAGGTGGACATACACTTTTAATAACTGATTGTTATTTCCTTCAACTTCCCCATACATATGAACGTTCGGCATGACTGTTTCCTCTATGGGGAGGGGTAAACCAGAGCCAGACAGTAGTTTATGACGATAGAGTCAGGCTTTAAAAATCAAACATGCCCGACCCTTTCCTCTAGTGACATCATTTATGTGAAAGATGGAAGATACAGGAAGCCAGGGCCATCTTAACATTATTATGGGCCCCTGGGCAGAGCTGTGATCTGCCCTCCCTCCTCCCGCCTCCTACCCTGCCCAATGGGAAAGACGGCTCTGTGGCAAACCTCAGAGGTGCACTTCTCCTGTTTTATTCTATTGATCAGTGGGGGGTCTGAACACCCAGATCCAACTGATGAAAACTTTTGTGACATCTGAAAAGTTTTTCAAATGGCAGAGACACATTAAGTGCATGTCTATCCTTTTCTTTACTAACATCTATCTCTCCATCTCTCTGTACAATACTCTTCCCATAACTATGCAAGTCAACCCATCAGAAGAAGGATAGTAGGGGTCAGTCATGTGTAGAAATGCTCTTATCATGGAAAACCAATACCATTGGTATTAACCTAATGTAGTCCAATATAAAATAATAAGTAGTTGCTTATGTTCCAGACCCCCCTTTTAATCCGCTACAGATAATACACTGCAGAATACATGATAAAATGTACTTTACAACATTGCCCTTTTAGCATGACCATGGCACAGAATGGGCTGCCTGTCATCTATCCGGCATCTCACCAAGACAACTGACAGACAGACAAGACAGGACATTTTTAGAGACATCGTACCCACATTAATTGGCTCTTCCAAAAGGTCTCCCATATGGTATATTAATTCAGGGAATCAATCATATACAAGGATTAAGGAAAGTTACTTGTGTTCACTGTGTCAAAGAATGAGTCAGAGTCACTGTCATGAGATACTGTGCCAAAATGACAAGATCCCCATGGCAAGATACAGGAAATAGCTCAGACTGTTACCTTCATGGCAATTAGAATGATGAACCTTAATGTCACTCAGTGTAACCCCAAGTCGAAAGCAGCTTCACGATTTTATATATATTGAATCTGTCAAATTACAAAATACCTAATGACCTGAAAAGCTCTATCATTGACTGCCTCTCTTGAGGTCCTATTATATAGGTTGATGATTGGAGATTGAACGTTCGTTCCTCGGAATGTTCCTTCATAATCACTGCCCAGTATAAACATCCAGAGATCACTTGACAGACAAGCAAACGCTCATTTGTCGGCTCATTTAATCTGTTATGTGAATATTAAAATCCTTATTTGTCAGCAGCTTATCTCCCCGTGTACACAGGGAATGTGCCGCTAAAAAAACAATGATGTCTATGGGTGGTAGTGGGGGAGGAGTGAAAAGTACAATAAATTGGCTGGACAAAGTAAAAGTCCTTTTACATGGCCCAATATAAGATCATGTACGTTCATAAATTTGCTTGCATTACCTTTACATGGCACAACCAATCGAGTGGCCAGGCCGCGTGAACGATCGTTTCTTTGGCCAATAAGATTAATTGTTATAGGCCACATATTCCCTGATTTGATGTGGGCCCAATAAAAATTAATTCAACCACCAAAAGAAAAAAAAGATATGAGAGTCAGATTTCTGACACTTTTAGAGGGGCAGATTATCAGCCAAATGAGGGCTTCTAGGATCGCTCATTGCTGACAACTGACCCATGTGAAAGGCCCCTAAACGTGAGTAAGCATTAATCGGCTATCAATATTGTACTCGCAATGGGCACATTATCTTCCTGTGTAAATAGACCCTTAAGCCCCTATTACACGGGCCGATCAACGGAAGCAAGTGAGCACCAACCGGTCAGGTCAGCGCTCGCTTGCTTTTCATTCCTGGCTCGCTTCCGGCGCGTGTAATAGAAATCAGTGGGAGATTACTTTTGATGCAAAACCTCGCTGACTGTGATGCAGAATCCAATGAAACTATGATAACAATGCCTATTTGTGATGATACACAGTAATGGGTGTTATTCCTCACCCCCATCCTGCCATGGGATCTGCATTTTAACGGCATACTAACGTCTATGGGTGGTTGTAACGTAGACTCTATAATGCCTGTATGAGCTCAGGATATCAAAGAAGAGTCTGTGTGGAATATTCGAAAAGCCGACACATGAGGACCCTGATCTTTAAAGGGTCATCCATTAACTGTGTTCAGACAAGAAGAACATCACCAGTCCTCCCATTATTGGGATTCCCAGGACTCAGATGTAATCCTTGGAGGAATCTGGTAGAAAGTGTTTGATTCCCTTGCAATACCACTACATTGTAAAGTCAGCATCAAATAGTTCTCATAGAAACTAATGGGCTTTCCTTACAATTTATAATCATGTCAGGTCCTTCAGATAGAGGCTGGAAAAAAAGAAGACGATCCTAAACCAAGGCTGCCCCTCTAATAACTCACTGTTCACTCATAATAGAGTAATTCTGGTAAATATGGAATTCCTAAACTAGACAACCACCTTAAAGGCAATCTGCTTGCTCTATATTATGCATAGAGCTACAGACATGGACAGATAGCCCAGGCTGAGCTGAATCTTGCACACCTCCTCCCTCTCCTACCCCTTTCTGCTAGGCCTCCAGCACTGATTTTTTTTTTTTCCTAAATCATGCAGAGCAGAGAGGGTGGAGGAGGAAGGAGGCGTGCATGCTGCAACTCAGCCCGGCCTCTATGACACTTGAGCTTCGAAGGAAAACATGATTTAATAAATTTATAAATTCGCAAAAAGCCAATAGCTAAGAGACGTGTCATTTGTTTTATCAACCTACCAGCTATCTGCCCATGTCTGCAGCTCTAATGCATGATGAACAACAGTACAGGCAATAAAGGCCGTTCCCACAAAAAGTCAGCATATAAGTGTGAAATAGCCATCCCTGTCATCCCTCCTACAAGGTGGCTGGGGTCAACAAGCATGGTGCTGTACAGTAACAGTATGACCCAATTTGGGGGTGAGGGTATCTGATTTTGTTTTCGACAACATGACCTCCTCTTCATGCCACCGACTGGGACTAATATAGAGCTCCAAGTAATTTAACTAAGCTTACTGGTTATTGCTATATTAAGTAACACGGAAGCATACATATAATGACTGTCATTAATAAGCAAGATGTAAACCATGAAACTACCATCTTAGGTGCACTAAGAGCTATAACCAATTTTCTTATGTTTCTGTGAGCAATACCCTGGGTGGTCCAGTTTGGTAAATGTCACTTCCATCCGATCCCTACAGGCGTTTTAGGCATAGGCTATGTTCTTTTTTTTTTATTTTTTTATAATTACGTCAGTCGCTTCGCGTTTTGGACACATGTCAAAACAATGAGGGCTGCTGGTATATTATTGTAGTTCATGTGGACTAATTGGCCTTTGGGTGTGACTTTAACTGAGAAGTCCATTGAATTTAATAGCAAAGATGGTGAAAGGACGGTGAAAAAATAAAAACCGTGTGTGAACATCTGCAAATAATTGTCATGATCATTATTTTGACGTCTGCGCAAACAACGTCCGTCATTTAATACACTGCGTGCATTGAACGGCCAACATTACATTGATTTCAGTGCGTTCCATTGAGGTCAATTAAAATGCTGTAACGACGGACATCATTTTACAAAGAAAAAGAAGGGTGAACATAGCCATAAACCGCAGGGCGGCACTGCAGATGATGGGAGTAAGGTGAATATTCCTGCCACATATACTAATGTGACTGGTTTTGACTCTAGCGGGATAGAACTTGCTTAACACTATGAAATTAAAATGTGTTTAGCCGGTTTCCAGCTATATAAATCCCATTACTAAGCACATCTAATAGACCAGCGGTGGAGAGCTAACACAGGAAGACAGAAAGCATTCAGCATGTAAATGGCACTTTTTATTATATTACAGCTAAAACAAAGGAAACACATTAAACAACCAAACAAACACATAAACTGATCCCCATTGAGAAGATATATGGAAGAGGAAAAGCGCTAATTATTACCATCCATAAAATGTATTACTCTTAACACATATCCCTATAACTTTTATGAGACGTGAAGGCATCAGAGACTTATATTTCCAATGTGTGTGTGTGCGTATAAATATATATATATATATATATATATATATATATATATATAGAGAGAGAGAGAGAGAGAGAGAGAGAAAGAGAGAGAGAGAGAGAGAGAGAGAGAGGGTGGTCCAAAAGTAGGTGGACAGTATGCGTAATAGAATTATGAAGGGGGCCATTTACTGACATGGGGGGCGATTTATCAAACATGGTGTAAAGTGAAAAAATAGAGGCCCACAGGCAATATACACTGTAGACAGAGGTTGTAAATGTGATGTGTGATTATGGCAGGCAAGCCCTATGGGATCATTGTTACAGAATAGTGGTAGACACTAATAAATCAGAATCTGGCTTTGCCCATAGACAGTATCTGCATGGAGTTTGTATGTAAGGTGAGGTAGTAACAACCATTATTATGGCTACAGTCATCCTGACCAGGTAGGAAGGAAATGTACATAAGCCGCGCCAATGGTAAGCCGTGATTTACACGGGTGGGATACGTATCTGATGACTTACGATGGATACCACTATGTTTTACAGACATTACGTAGTGTCAAAATTGGAATTTGCAAATGGAAATATCGTATCTTTTTGGGCTTGGGTCAGACATGATATATATATACTACTGTTCAAAAGTTTGGGGTCACATTGAAATGTCCTTATTTTTGAAGGAAAAGCACTTTACTTTTCAATGAAGATAACTTTAAACTAGTCCTAACTTTAAACAAATACACTCTATACATTGCTAATGTGGTAAATGACTATGCTAGCTGCAAATGTCTGGTTTTTGGTGCAATATCTCCATAGGTGTATAGAGGCCCATTTCCAGCAACTATCACTCCAGTGTTCTAATGGTACAATGTGTTTGCTCATTGGCTCAAAAGGCTAATTGGTGATTAGAAAACCCTTGTGCAATCATGTTCACACATCTGAAAACAGTCTAGCTCGTTACAGAAGCTACAAAACTGACCTTCCTTTGAGCAGATTGTGTTTCTGGAGCATCACATTTGTGGGGGTCAATTAAACGCTCAAAACGGCCAGAAAAAGAGAACTTTCATCTGAAACTTGACAGTCGATTCTTGTTCTTAGAAATTAAGGCTATTCCATGCGAGAAATTGCAATTGCTATTCCATGCGAGAAACACAACGGTGTGTACTACTCCCTTCAGAGGACAGCACAAACAGGCTCTAACCAGAGTAGAAAAAGAAGTGGGAGGCCGCGTTGCACAACTAAGCAAGAAGATAAGCACATTAGAGTCTCTAGTTTGAGAAACAGACGCCTCACAGGTCCCCAACTGGCATCTTCATTAAATAGTACCCGCAAAACACCAGTGTCAACATCTACAGTGAAGAGACGGCTGCCGGATTTTGGGCTTCAGGGCAGAGTGGCAAAGAAAAAGCCATATCTGAGACTGGCCAATAAAAGAAAAAGATTAAGATGGGCAAAAGAACACAGACATTGGACAGAGGAAGACTGGAAAAAAGTGTTGTGGACGGATGAATCCAAGTTTGAGGTGTTTGGATCACAAAGAAAAACAAATGAAAAGATGCTGGAAGAATGCCTGACGCCATCTGTTAAGCATGGTGGAGGTAATGTGATGGTCTGGGGTTGCTTTGGTGCTGGTAAGGTGGGAGATTTGTACAGGGTAAAAGGGATTCTGAATAAGGAAGGCTATCACTCTGCACCGCCATGCCATACCCAGTGGACAGCGCTTGATTGGAGCCAATTTCATCCTACAACAGGACAATGACCCTAAACACACCTCCAAATTGTGCAAGAACTATTTACAGCAGAAGCAGCAGCTGGTATTCTATCATAGGTAATGGAGTGGCCAGCGCAGTCACCAGATCTGAACCCCATAGAGCTGTTGTGGGAGCAGCTGGACCGTATGGTACGCCAGAAGTGCCCATCCAACCAATCCAACTTGTGGGAGCTGCTTCTAGAAGCGTGGGGGGCAATTTCTCCAGCTTACCTCAACAGATTAATAGCTAGAATGCCAAAGGTGTGCAATGCTGGAATTGCTGCAAAAGGAGGATTCTTTGACGAAAGCAAAGTGTGATGTAAAAACAATGTTATTTCAAATACAAATCATTATTTCTAACCTTGTCAATGTCTTGACTCTATTTTCTATTCATTTCACAACGTATGGTGGTGAAGAAGTGTGACTTTTCATGGAAAACACTAAATTGTTTGGGTGACCCCAAACTTTTGAACGGTAGTATATATATATATATATATATATATAGATGAAAACTATCTTCACATTATTATATATATCAGATAATCACAGAAAGCACAAGGAGAACAGAATGCTGTAGGCGAGGGAATATGTATTTGTTTCCAGAGCAGCTTTGTGTCTGGTCATTTAGTTACATACGTTTTACCAGAATAGATCTTACAGTGAGTGGGAGTTAAAGAAGAATGTATTGACTTTCACAAATGGAGACTCTGCTGTTTACAGTGTAAATGTTACCACTGGGCATGAATTATTAACACAGACATGCTCCTAATGCACCTAATATGTTGATGTATTGAACAAGCCAAGTTCTCATTCCAATGTAACAAGGCAAAAGTAAAAAAAAAAAATCATAAAAAAAACAGTCATCTCTCTCCTCTACAAAACAATATGTGGCTCGAAGTTTAGAAAGCAAATAGTAATGTTCCTGCACCGGGGATATACACAAATAAAGGGGAGACACATTACCAAAATGAACAAGAGGAATTCTTCCTGGAGTCAGTTCACATGATCCCTACCAAGGACCACAAACCAACTTCCAGGAAAGAACTGACGCTTCCAATTTAAGCTAACAGTTGGTCTAAACTTAAAGTAGACAATAGTGTTAAGCAGACCTGTCCAACTGTTTGGGTTTGGCAACATTCTCCGCACCCGAACACTTGGCATTTGATTCCCCACTGCTGAAAATGTTGGATGCCAACCTAGGTAGTCCTGGAAAACATGGATACAACCATAGGCTATGGTCACACATAGTATAAGACCGCCCATTCGGCTGGTCTCGAAAAATATTATCCCGACCGGTACTGCAGTACCTGCCAGATGATCTTTAACGCTGCTGAGTTCTGATGCGGGCGCATCAGTGCATGCCCACATCAGAACTCCCCACAGCACACGATGGAGCATGCGGCATGAGCTGCTCTCTCCATAGTGTGCACTGACACAGTTTTCTACGGCGCCGCTAGGGAACCAGGCCGGAGTGTATACTATGTGTATACACTCCGGCCGGGTTTCCCTCAGCCTTCAGCACTATGTAAGTACCGCAGAAAACACGGCCATTGTAACAACGGCCGTGATTTCTGCTGAACTTACATAGTGTGAACATAGCCATAGATTGTATCCATGTTTTCCGGGGAGCCCTTAGAGCTGCATACAACTTCTTCAACTTCTATACATCTGCAGTCGGCAGGGGCAGGGGGGACATTGATTACAAGTACTAACTTACCTCTCTCTGTGCTCACGATGAGCGGCGGGACAGGACACGGGACCGGAATTATACGTCATGACCCAACTGTTGTCCATCAGCTGGGACAGGCCTCCCCCCCCCAACCCGGGTCGTGACATCATCACAGCACGTCATCACAACTAAGTGGAAAATGCCTTTCGGCGGGGGTCCTGCAGTCACGGGAAGAGATAATTTATTATTTGTAATTAGTTCCGCCCCCCCCACCCGCCCCTGCTGGCTGCAGGACTTTATATTCCACCAGACTTCTCCTTTAAAGCCCTAATCCTCAGGATAGCCTCTCAATAACCTCTCCCTACCTATCAGTTTCAATTATGTTGGAAACTGAAACTCTTTAAGCCATGTTTTGGTTGTACATAGTTCTTTATGCAGTAGAGAATGTGAGACGATGACCTATATATTGCTCCATGACATCACACTAGGTGATCAATTCCTTTTGCCTTTCCTCCATGAATTATCACCTCTCTTTACCACCTCCCACAATAGTTTAGAAGCTTAGTAAAATATGAGTCACGGTTTCTTAGAAGGCAGATTGTGTAGATTTGAGGGTACAGTACATTCATTATACATGGCGAGGGAAAGCAATGTCTTGTATAATATTGTGCTGCTTCTTCTACATCCTGGTGAAAGGCGAGAGGAACGCTCTCTCTTATTAAAGCTCCCACACTGCACAATATGACTCGAAGGAATGCCATTTACAATCCACTCAGGCCGAGAGGAATTAAGTAAAGAAATGGGCTGAGATGGTAGATAATAAAGTTTTTATTGGACAGAAAAATATTTTCATATTCTTGCTCGGGGCATTTCAAATGGCAAAAGGAGACCCTGCACAGCAATCTAGTACAAATAACAATAGGATATTATCCGGCTCATTATTCATGCCCACATGACCCCATGTTCGTGAAGACTTTTAATTAAATATTTCATATATGTTTTCTAGCCTGGGTATTTTCTCAGAAAGGTCTCTAGAAGTAATTGCCCAAACAAACCCTCATCATTATCATCATCATCATCTTTATCATACACTTCCTTCTCTTCGCCTTCAAATACTATATAAGCAGTGGCAGGAGCATTAGTAATATGTGATGGTGCCATATAAGAATGGCTATTTTATACTATACTTTTGCATGGTCAAATGACATTTTTTTCACTAAAAGTTATTCCCCCCCCCCCAGGATCATCCTTCCTACAGCCCCTATTGCACAGGGTGATGAAGAGGAGCAAACGAGCATTGTCAGCGCTCGCTTGCTCCTTGTTCCCCACTAGCTGTCGGGCTATTGCTCACTTCTGCAGTGAGCGGGTAAGAGTCGGGGGGGGGGGGGGGCAGGGAGCTAGATCCTCCTGGCAGCCCATAGAAGATAGCAGCGGTCTGCTGCCACCACTCCTACTCTGCGGAGCGACGGCAGCAGATCGTTGCTATCGTTCAACATGTTGAAAGACAACGATCATCCGGCATCGTGCGTGTCGGCTGATCATTGTCTTCTATTACACAAGACAATTATCGGCAGTATTGGCTAATCGTTTTGTGTAATAGGGCCTTAAAGTGACTCTGTGCCCACAATCTGACCACCCCAAACCACTTGTACCTTCGGATAGCTGCTTTTAATCCAAGATATGTCCTGGGGTCCGCTGGGCAGGTGATGCAGTTATTGTGCTAAAAAACTACTTTTTTGCTCAACGGCTGTGGCCTAGATTGAGTATGCATTAGGCTGGCACAACCTCTCTGTCCCTCCTCCCCGCTCTCCTCATCATTAGGAATGCTCCAGGCAGATTGTCTCCTATTCCTCACCTGTGTCAGGACGGCACATGGGCTGGATCGTCTAGGCAAATGTGCAATGTTCAGACAGCAGAAAATGTTCTAGGGGCATTCCTAATGATGAAGAGGGTGGGGAGGAGGGACGGAGGGGTGGTACAAAATTAGGGCACAGATATTGTAGGCCACGGCCGTTTGATACAGGGCTGCCAGTTTAAAAGTTGTTTTTTAGGACAATAACTGCATCACCTGCCGAGCGGACCAAGTGGTTTGGGGGTTCAGATTGTAGGTAGAAAGTCACTTTAAGATCCAATGCCTCTCAGGTCAACTACTATTATGCTTCCACATTGATATGGTAGTGTTGCCAAGTTCTGCTAAATACCATTTATAACTCTATGCATTGTTTCTCAATATTCCCATGGCAACAGACTACAAACTGCCTGGCTTGAAGTCTGTTGCCATAGAAATGGTGAACAGCAACTGGTAATTTTAAACGACATGGAGCAAACAGCAATGAGAAACTTATGCTTAAAGATAAAGCTCCTTATAATGATAGCATGGTCATTAGCCATTATGGGGCCTGCTAAGTGGCTACACCTCATTGCAATTGCTTATTAACATACATTTTGTCCATCTTGGTCTCTAATAAAATGCAGATTTAAATGGTAATGTAGGGAATAACGTTATAGATGAGACACTGAATTGATTCTTTATGGGTTGTATCGCTCCTGGGAAGCCTGAGTGCTTTATACCGAAAGATGTATGTGATGGTGACAAAAGTATCTGACTCATTATATCGCTGCTGTAAAGTGAGGGCCCATTTCACTCCTATTGTATTGCTTTTATATGTTAAATTTGTAAGCAATTTCACCACTAGTCCCTGAATTGTACTCTGTAAACTGTTATAGTAAAGCTACCTTGATGAAGGAAAAGGTATAAAAAGAAATGGAAATGGTTGCATAAAAGGAAAAAAACCTGACAGTATAAATATACATATAACCTGTGACTATAATAAGCATCTAAGTCCAGTAATATTGTCATGGTATGGGTTTCATCATTATTATTTTTGATATTTATATAGCACTAACACATTTTGTAGTGCAATACACTATTCACAGTAACTATACACAATGAAGCGTACAATATAATTTCCTTTTCCAGTTTTTTTCCCCCTTCCTACTTAAAACTAATTCATTTGCCTAGAGCATGTCCACTATAAACTAACGGTCTAATGAAGATGTCCTAAAAGCCTATTTACACAATATATGCTTAAAGCTTACCTGCCATTGCATGTAACTTTTTCTTTTTTTTTTTTTTTTTTTAGAAAAAGCTGTCATGTGTGTACATGAGGAATAGCACTAGTTCTGGCTACTATATAACTTACAGTATATGTGGCATTTATTTCTGCATCTCAAATTTTCTATTTGTCCCTGAGTAGGTTAGGTTCCCTGATGTCACACAGAAGCAAGGATTCTGCTCCTCTATAGCATACCCTCCGAAGCAACAGCAGCAGCATGGAGGACATTACAGAGCAGCACTCAGCAGCCCAAACTGTGAATCTATCACTGCAGTGAGATATATGCTCAGTATAAACTGTCTTTCTGCTTCTTGTCTCTCTTCTACCAACCCCTCTTCCTCTCCCTCTTCTGCCATTCCCTTTCCGTCTTCTACCATGAGCAGGTGTAACCTGATAATTCAGAGAACTGATCTGTCTGGTGATGGACTTGAGCTTGTTTTTAGATTATTGGGAGGGGGGAATCTGACAGTGAAGAAAGAAGCATTTTTCTCTGATAAGGTGCCTTACAAACGTTTCCTACATTTGCTTGTACTATTGACTTATGTAAAGTTGGTTGGTAAATGACAGTGCCTATTTAATGCTCACTTTCAGTATACACATAGTAATTTTCTTACTTATCTTTATTCCTTTATATATCATGATGTTTCAAGGTGGTAATTTATAAATCTCATAAATCTTACTGACTTGAGCAGCAGTCCCCTAAAATAGGCAGCATGGGAAGACAATCTCTTGAAAACTGGAAATTTATATAGCTCATTGGAACACAGAGGAGCTGCAACAGAAGAAATAAGGGTAGGGTCTCACAGTGCAGCAGCTGGGTGGCCAAGATGTGGCTGGCATGCAGGTGAAAACCAAGTGGACCTACTGTTCTGTATAGTTCTCAACCATGCAATGTTTTCATGCAAAATTGTTCAACCATAAATTAATATACCCTATGATCTCAAGATTTTGCTGGGACTAAGCTTGAAAAATCAAATTGCCATTTATGGCACAGCAAATCATATCTTAGCCCAGTGTCGGACCGGCCGACCTCCGGTGGACCCCCAGTTTAGAACCTGCACTAACACTAACTGACATGTCTTTTCTAATTGGTTCTTCATTGGTAGGCCCCCAGGATCATTTCCTCTGGTGGGCCGAGTCAAACACTGTCTTAGCCACCAGTAGAGATAAGCATGACCTGAGCATACTTGAGTCGGATCGCTCGGCATTTGAATACCGGAGGCTGACAAAGTCTGCTCAAGTCCCACTCATCTCTAGTCAGGCTTCTCCACTGTTAGATTTTTTATGCCTAAATTAATTAAAAACAAGTGCATATAGTACCTGCAGTAGATTTTGGCTTCAAGAGGTTGAAGGATCAAGCAATAATTAACTGGCAATTTGAGGTGAAGATTCGGAGTAGAACAAGGTCTCAGCAAAAGCAAATGGAGACCTGATGATTCAGTGAGACCGTCGACTACATCAGCACTTGATACAGAATTTGGATGGGTCATTTACTGCGTGAGAATTACCTGCTGCTAAAGTAGACTTGTAGCTCACGGTAGATTTGTTTAGTGACCCCATACAAAGAAGTAAGTTTATGAACATTGTACATTGAACAAGTGGAGCCCATCCCTCCATCGTGTATCTCGTAATTTTGCTAAAATTATACAGATGCCAAGACTTTTTTTTCATTTGCCTTTCATGCTAATAAAACTAATACCGAGAATTAAATCTAACACATTTTCGCTGTTTAATGTCTGTATGAGATCCCTTATGGGCTATACAAAGTATTCCCCGCAACAACATATGTGTTGGGAAAAGAATATGAAACTATCTAGCACCGCATATGTTCAGAACATGCGACGTGGGTCTAGAAGGCTATGTAACACCATATGGGCTTTTGTTGAAAAGGGAATAAATCGCTTTTTTATTTTTCATAGAAAATGTGGAATGTATTATGTAAAATAATGATTTTTAACAATGCAGGTTTTTCTTATTTTAACATCAAAGGAGAGGCATCTCTTTGAAATGAATTACATAGACTTTAATCAGGGTTTATTATGCATGCATCAGGGGAGATTTTGTCTCCTGGGTCACAAAAAATGTGAATGAGACCTATATCTTGGGTATCTGCACCATCCATTTAGAGAGTCACCTACAAATCTCACCGTGTTCTACATTGTGAATGTCGCAGACGAGTTAAGCAGGTATCTTACTTTGCTTGGAGTTAATGCAGACCTAATTTCGGTTACACCATTGAAATCCTTGACGTAAGCAAAAAATATATTTAACTTTTTTAGTCTTTTTTTGGTTTGGTTTGTTAATTCCTTAGATCAACTTTAGCCATTTAACTAATTTAGCAATGATGACAGATAGTCAAGCAGTATACTGTAGTTGGGGGCAGGGTGTGTGACCTGGGTGCTAGAAGAGGACACCAAAAATCCATTTTGTTCATGGTACCTAGATATAAGACCAGAGTACCGAGCCTAATATTTGCCCCAGATGGTCGGAAAGCACCTCTAAAAATCGCATTATTCTATAGCAATATCATTATATCATGGTAAGTTTATAGTATTTCACAATTCTTTGGTGAAAGAACCTGAAAACTTTTATGTAAACATACCTAGCACTGTAAGTATAGTCCTTAAAGGGAACCTGGCACCAAGACAATTTATCTAATCTATTGCCATCTTATTATAGAGCAGGAAGAACTGAGCAGATTGATATATATCTTTGTGGGAAAAGATTCAGTATAACTTGTAACTTGTTAATTTAAATCCCTGATCATCCTGTGTTAAGGAGTCCAGTGGGCGGTGTCTCTCAATGGACAGGACTCTTTAGCAGGGAAACATCAGAGATTTCAATCAATAAATTACAAGTTATACTAAATCATAACGATATATATATATATATATATATATATCAATCTACTCAGCTCCTTATGCTCTACAACATGATGGTGATAACTTAGGTAGCATTTTTATAGTGTCAGGTCCCCCTTAAAAGACAGTTTTGAGAATGGTTTGAGATTTTTGAGGCACAAACAACATGATGCAGTAAATAGATATACGGCAAGGGTGTATAATAATAATTCTGATTACGCAATGACCGACTACAGCGAACAGAAGGCACATCAACAGGAGACAGAATTATAACATCTTACCAACTTCTCACTATTCTGCAGCTTGAGATGTTGATGGACACAATATGGGGCACATTATAAATCAATCCACTGTGTTTTAATTTTATCTTGCTTTACCGTGTTAGGTTGGTATCCAATTTCTATGGTATTAATATTCGGTATTAATAACATGTCCCAGGGTTAACAACCATTGTAATAAATCAATCTGGTATAATCCACTTAATCTGCATAAACAGAGACTTCTTTTTTTATGTAGAAAATTTCATTAAATAAATGTTGCTTTAAAAGGATAGATGCATGCAAGGATTCAAAGACGAGGAGCAGAATAAGCCCCAATGGTATCATTTCACTATACAAGTAAGAAAATAAAACCAGAGTAAAATGTGGTTCATGCTTCAAATATCACAATATCAGACTGCTGTGGGTCTCACACTTCCACGACAGTGAAAATTGTACTGTGTTAAAATGGTAATACCATAGAAGAGAATAAAGTGGTATTCTGACCACAGACCACATATAAATATAAGATACATATCTAATAGGGGTCCTACCTCTGAGCTTCCACCTATCGGATTAACATCAACCACATATAGGAGAAGATGAGAAGAGCTGTCAGTGCAGCTCCCTCCACTATAGCCTATGACGTTCTGGAATAAAGTGTGGCCCCTAAGGGTAAGTGACATTACAAACCACTTTCCACAGATCAATAGTACAAGTGAACATAAGAAACCCTGTAATAGATCCTGTATGTTCCAATATGTATGTAAAGGGAATATGTACAGCATAGAGATGGAGGTTCAGCTTCTAAGAGATTAAGTTTCTCTGCCCACAGAAGTCTATAGAGGGAGATCAAGGAGGAGGAGAGGAACTGCAGGAAGAGCCCTAGAAACACAAAGAGTGTAGATTGAAGCATAACTTTGACCTTAATGTAACTATTTCAGGATTAACTCCTTTATGTGTGTACATGAGGAGTAGCACTATTTCTGCCCATTATATATCTTCCATATAGCATTTTTTACTGTTACCCCCCCCCCCCCCCCCCTGCAGGCATCATCTTTAAGTACCCTTAAGAGTGGATGGACACTAGCCATTGATCTCACTCTCTAAACTCTCTATGGCAAATCCTCAGAAGTAACAACAGCATGGAGAACATTATAGATCAGTATTGAGCAGTGTAAGCTGTGCATTTAGCACATTGGAGGAGTGGCTAATATTTTGATACATTTGTATATAAATATAGGGTGTCTGTAATCAATTGGACCAGAAATGTTCTTTTTTAATCTTTTCACATCTATAAGGCTTATAAAAGCAACACATATGTAAAAGTCAGCAAACTATTACAATGAATAAACCTGTCAAAACAAGTGATTTGATCACAAAGGTTGAAATGATGAATATCATGAAAGAGTTAAAACGCTAGGATAAGTAGAGGTACCCAGTGCCACCATCATTTTTAATAGCAGAGGGACGTTTCAATCGCATGTTTGCTAAAACCAATGAATTGCCACCTACTTTTTCTCCCTCGATTCCTAAACACTTGTTTTCCGCTAGACCTGCTGACTCCTGCATTTATTTGCCTAGCAGCTAGGAACTAATATTTTGTGAAGTTCTCCTATCACCACTTGCTTCCTAACCTCATGGTTGGATTTATTGCACAGAATTGTCTCGTCCCCTGGGCAAAGCCTGTGCTTTTGTTTGACTCTGCTGTTCTTCCCGCACCTGCCGTCACTCGGCTAATTACCTGTCTGAGCCGGCTGCCGGTGCTGCTGATCTTCTCTGCTACCCTCTTATACGCTTGTGTTATGACACCCTACCTGGATCCGATACCTCACAGAAATAGACTTTCATAGAAGTGTTAGCTGCTAGCTCTAGATAGTAGCAATAGCGTGTAAAAAGGTGCCATGCACGTATTTAACACCCTGTCTCTTGTAAAGAGCCATGAAAGCACATGTTCTACAGGCGCACAGCAGCAGGTTTCTTCGGAACGTTCCTGTGTGTAGCTGGCATCCGTATGGTACTGCAGTTGCGTAACAAGTCTATGCTGCCAGATCTTCATTCAGACACACACTGCTAGAAATAGACCCTAAAACCTATGTGTACATAGCAGCATGGAGAACATAGAGGGGATGAGTGGCCACTAGGAGAGATATATATGCCCCCCTATAGTGTTGGGTCATATCAAAACACTTATCGCTAGTCAAAAATCAGTCCTCCCTTTTCCATAAAGATTGCTTGATGCTTGTACACCTTTACTTTTTTATGTAGCATTGCAGTGTTTCATATAATCTTACTTATGAACCTAAGCTAGGTCCTCCGAACATCTGTTCCATAGCAGCTATAGAGGCTACAAACACTAGAATGTCAATTATAGCCGATGCCTGGGAACCTGATCAATATTTTTGTCATTGATGTGTACAGGCAATGGTGCCTATTCTTCCCACAACCAGATAAGTGTGGCTGTAAGCAACGTCTTCAAAGAAGACTCCTACTGGTACCAAAGGCTCTCGAAGACAGTCTGCACAAACATACTATATAGCAGGGGTAGGGCTCTCCAGCTGTTGCAAAACTCCAACTCCCATCATGCCTGGGCAGCCAAAGCTAAAGCTTTGGCTGCCCAGGCATGATGGGAGTTGGAGTTTTGCAACAGCTGAGAAGCCAAGGATCCCTACCTCTGCTATGTAGACTCTTAAAACTCCAATATTTGTTATTTTGCCGGTTTCCTTCCAGACCATTGAACAATGTATCATCCCCTTTCACTCTAGCCTTTCTCCATCAATGTGACACTAGTCTTACTCATTGTCATATCCTTGCGCCCACACATCCATTGTAACACTGCCCTCGCCACACGCAGCCCCATTCTCATTCACACATTTACTAAAATGGACAAGTCGCTGCCTCCCACAAGATCCCCACACTCATCCCTTTGTGCAGATGATGAATGGGAACCTATAGAACACCTTCTTCTAGTCTCAAGATGTTCTCAAGGAGAGGAGACATAGAAAAGTCAACTTTGTCCATGGATATACAGAAAGTTGGTATGGTACAGTATGTGTCTAATATTGTTATAAAAAGTTTTAAGACGTTGCTGTATCTATGTTTAGGAAGAACCTGGTAAATGTTTCTTCGACCACTGAAACCAAAGGGAAACCTATCCATTAAAATTGCCAAATTGAAATGCCGGTCATGGAGATGGGAATTGGCAATATAACCTTGAAAAGAAGACTTTTTTCTACGCCTGGAGCATTCAATTAATCTTCATATTCCAATACACTTACTTTGCCCTACTCTACCCAAACTATTAAAATAGAAATGTGCTGCCCTATGTGCCATCCTTCCTGGCACTAGATGCTTATAAAATCTTCCGGTAAGCCGGCTGTATCTACAACCCACACCGCCCAACCCAAATAAATAAAATATCTTTCTGCACTTTACGAGCCGGGCATCCATGGTGAAGAAGTGACAGCCATCAAGAAGAAGACCTATTATAGAAACCATTTATTTCTAATGATCATTAGCTCCTTTCCACTGTCTGTGTCTCCGGGAGCGTGCATTAATAATAATGCTGCTGCTGCTGGTGGTGGTGCACACGAGAGGACAATTTATTTTGCTTCTTGCCTGTGCTGCATAAAAAAAAGTAAAGGCATTTTAACCCATTGGGTGCTAGGGATGCCTGCAGTGACGGGAAGCCATTTACAAGGGTGCATTCGGAGACACCGGTTTGATGCTTCCAGCGCTTCTCCTAGACCCACGGAGCTTAACTATGTCACAAGCTATCAGCCTCCCCGCTGTGTGAAGTAGGGACTGGAGCCTTAGCATTGTGTCCTCTGATTGACACTGACAAAAAGTGAGCATCTAGAGAGCAGCGTGCAGGGAGAGTGCTGGAAGCGCAGGCATCTCCTGGACTTGTCCGTGTCACATTGTCTTAGCTACGTGTGCAAAGGTTGGCCAATTTGTTTGCATTTTATAAGCAGGCACCCCTAGTGGGTCATGAAGTCAATGGTGTAAAAATGGTGGAGGCGTAAAGTTTACCTGCGAGAAGCCAGCAAGCATCACATCACCAATACAGATGTAGACAACTCTTATCCCTCATCAGGAAGAATAATGTCATCCTAGTATATATAGTAAACACCTTCTCCAATACTTATAAAAAGTCTGGTGTCTACTAAGTTATAATAGAATAAAAACCTCCGACACGGTCCAGATACATAAAAAAAACAATATATATAGATGAGTTCACAATAATGTGATGTAGAGGACAAACTTTGCTTTGCTACATATGGAAACATTACAATAATTTACAGTAGTAACATATCGGTGCAGAACTGACTTTCTTTCTGGCTTGGTCGACTTTATGTGACTTCAGGTAACTCAGCTACAATCTAGTCGAATAACATTGATGTTGCATTGAGTAGACGGAGCAGTGTATTTGGTTACAGGTAACAGAACGGTGAAGACAGGTGGTAGAGAGACACCATTAAAGGAGCAGAAAGGACATTATAAAAGAAACATTGAAAGTCATGGAAATAAAGACTACCTACTGTGCCTCTGTGGTAGGCTTCCCAAATCCATTGTCTCGTGTAGACAGAAGAGCTGTGTGTGTTAGGATGTAAATGCTCCCATCATTGTCCTCTTCTTTGCGCTGCCTCTCTCTCTCTCTTTCTCTCTCTCTGCTTTTCTCAGCAAGTGGAGGATCTCGTGTGCAATTGTCTGTTTCTATGGGAAGCTAGTTTGAATTTTATCCACTGATTCAAGCAGCCACTAAGGATTCGCCTTCTTTGCCCTGTCTCCTGTCAATGTGCTCTCCTGTGCCACTGAGTACATAAGGAGGGAGGAGGGCTATTTACATCTTTCTTTTCCTATGGTGCTAGAAGGTTGATTCCCCTCGCAATTTGATTATTATCAACACTTAGCTGTCAGGTGCTGCAGTATTTAAGGAGAAGAGCAGAATAGGACTGGGATAGGACCATGTAGCCTTGCCATATCACCCTGACCCATGGGACCCTGAAATGACCAACAATCTGCAAGGTTCTCCTGGTGGTAAAAGGAATAAATGTCTTTATGGTTCATTTAGTTAGAAGTTAAGGTTGCAATGTTTAGTGCACAAAGGTCTAGGATATGTCTAGTGTATAAAGGTTGGGAATACTCTTCTATTGAGTGTCATTGCATACGGGTGGAAGGCACTTTCCTATGTAATGTCTAGTGCATAAAGATAGGGAGCACTCTCTTATGTAATGCCTAGTGCAAACAGGTTGGGAGCACTCTCCTATGCAATGTCCAGTGTATAAAGATAGGGAGCACTCTCTTATGTAATGCCTAGTGCAAACAGGTTGGGAGCACTCTCCTATGCAATGTCCAGTGTATAAAGATAGGGAGCACTCTCTTATGTAATGCCTAGTGCAAACAGGTTGGGAGCACTCTCCTATGCAATGTCCAGTGTATAAAGGTTGGAAGGACTCTCATATTCAGTGTCAGAGCAAAAAGGTTGAAGGCGCTCTCTCATGGTGTGTCCACAGAAATTTAGTTGACTTTCCTATGGAATGTGAAGTGCATAAAGCTTAAGGGAATTCTATGCATTGTCTAGTGCACAAAAGTTGGAAACACTCTCCTATGTAATACCCAGAGCACAAAGGGTATGAGCACTGTTTTATGCAGTGTCCAGTGCACAGAGGTTGGAGGCACTCTCCTATACAATGGCCAGTGCATAAATGATGAAGCGCTCTTCTATGCAATGTCCAAAGCATGAAAGTTGGGAAAACTCCAAGATACAATGTCAGTGACAAAGATTAGGAACGCTCTGTCCAGTCCACAAAGGTTAGGAACACTCTCCTATACGATGTCCAGTGCACAAAGGTTAGGAGCACTCTCCTATGGAATGTCCAATGCACAGAGGTTGTGAACACTCTCCTATGTAATGTCCCAGTGCACAAAGGTTAGGAGCACTCTCCTATGTAATGTCCCAGTGCACAAAGGTTGGGAGCACTCTGTCCAGTGCACAGAGGTTGGGAGCACTCTCCTATAAAATGTCCAGTGCACATAGGTTGGAAGCACTCTCCTATGAAATGTCCAGTGCACAGAGGTTGGGAGCACTCTCCTATGCAATGTCCCAGTGCATAGAGGTTGGGAGCACTCTCCTATAAAATGTCCAGTGCACACAGGTTGGGAGCACTCTCCTATGCAATGTCCCAGTGCACAGAGGTTGGGAGCACTCTCCTATGGAATGTCCTAGTGCACAGAGGTTGAGAGCACTCTCCTATGCAATGTCCCAGTGCACAGAGGTTGGGAGCACTCTCCTATGGAATGTCCTAGTGCACAGAGGTTGGGAGCACTCTCCTATGCAATGTCCCAGTGCACAGAGGTTGGGAGCACTCTCCTATGCCATGTCCAGTGCACAAAGTTTGGAAGCACTCTCCTATGCCATGTCCAGTGCACAAAGTTTGGAAGCACTCTCCTATGCAATGTCCCAGTGCACAGAGGTTGGGAGCACTCTCCTATGCAATGTCCAGTGCACAAAGGTTGGGAGCACTCTCCTATGCAATGTCCCAGTGAATAGAGGTTGGGAGCACTCTCCTATGAAATGTCCAGTGCACAGAGGTTGGGAGCACTCTCCTATGCAATGTCCCAGTGCATAGAGGTTGGGAGCACTCTCCTATAAAATGTCCAGTGCACACAGGTTGGAAGCACTCTCCTATGAAATGTCCAGTGCACAGAGGTTGGGAGCACTCTCCTATGCAATGTCCCAGTGCACAGAGGTTGGGAGCACTCTCCTATGCAATGTCCCAGTGCACAGAGGTTGGGAGCACTCTCCTATGGAATGTTCAATGCACAGAGGTTGGGAGCACTCTCCTATGGAATGTCCAGTGCACAGAGGTGGGGAGCACTCTCCTATGCAATGTCCCAGTGCACAGAGGTTGGGAGCACTCTCCTATGCAATGTCCCAGTGCACAGAGGTTGGGAGCACTCTCCTATGCAATGTCCCAGTGCAAAGAGGTTGGGAACACTCTCATATGCAATGTCCCAGTGCACAGAGTTTGGGAGCACTCTCCTATGGAATGTCCTAGTGCACAGAGGTTGGGAGCACTCTCCTATGCAATGTCCCAGTGCACAGAGGTTGGGAGCACTCTCCTATGCCATGTCCCAGTGCACAGAGGTTGGGAGCACTCTCCTATGCAATGTCCCAGTGCACAGAGGTTGGGAGCACTCTCCTATGCAATGTCCCAGTGCACAGAGGTTGGGAGCACTCTCCTATGCAATGTCCCAGTGCACAGAGGTGGGGAGCACTCTCCTATGCAATGTCCCAGTGCACAGAGGTTGGGAGCACTCTCCTATGCCATGTCCCAGTGCACAGAGGTTGGGAGCACTCTCCTATGCCATGTCCAATGCACAAAGGTTGGAATCACTCTACTACCAAGTTTATAGATTATGTGTTGCAGTAATTCAGACATGAAGGGAGAAAAGCACATGCTGAAACAGTATTAAATACAATCGTCATGTATCCTGTTAACAACTAATTATCTGTATACGGGAGCCTAAGGTAATTGCCATGGAAACAGACGCATCATTGTTCCGTGTCACTTCCAAAGTGCATACATTTGATTGTAAGCTCTCTAACCTTATCACCAAATGCAGCACAGAAAGGTGGAGGGGCTGCCTGGGGCTTACCCAGAATAGAATTACAAGACAAGTAGTAAGGAATAAGCTTTTACTTATCATCTGGAGTTGGGGCATGGTATTAACAGCTGCTTATATGTATGGACAGATGTATAGAATTTAATGGCCATATATAGCATTGGCCGTAATACTATAATCTGCTTTTTTCCCCTAGAAAATAAAATCTTTTGCTGCAGTGGATTTTAATAAAAATCAATATTAAGATAACTTAGGTGGTACTAAGCTGACTTGTGAATCTATGATGTTATGATGACTTCCATGCACGTGCAAGCGTTGTCAGATGTGAATATAACAGAGCGTTCTTGTGTTCTTCGCTTACTCATGACCTACATTCAAGGTCTTAAGTCTAATACTGAAGTCCAAGGATTGGCAACCACTAGTCCTCCAGATGTTGATGAGCTGCATAACCCAAGAGGATATCACAGCAAAAGCTATGGTGCCAAGGGCCGTCTACTTCTATGGCGCACGTGCCTCGTGTTCTTAATAGAATGCAAATTCACAATGAAGATAATTTATGAATGTAAAACATAATGTGCAGCCACCATGAAACTGTAATTATTTCCTAATCGGTGATAACAAGATGCTATTTTTCAGCTATTAGAACTAGTTTTACTGTTGGTGTATAGAGGTTAGCATGCCCAGGATGATCAGGCTATTCTATGTCCATATTACGATGTGGATAAGGTGCCGCCAAATTATTAGTTACAGCAAGTCCGGGTAATAATGTGTTATTAGTCACCATGGCGGGCACTCATTATATGAATGGAGAGGTTAAGTGGACCACATTTAAGTGTCTGTGCTATAATAATATCTGGTCTATATGTAAACGTGTGGGTTGGGACCTATTGTTCAAATGTTCTTGTATTTCTTGTATGTTTTGCTGATATCATGTTACATGTGTATACATGGGGAGCAGGACCACTTATGGCCATTATATATGACATTTTTCACCAGTTTCCCTGACGAGTAGCTGTTATGATGCTTCCTATACACAGCATACACACTATGGAGCACACCCTAACAAGCAGCAGCAGTATGGAGGATATTAGAGAGCAGTAATAGGCAGTTTAAGCAGTCAATGAAGCCCTGGGATTAAAAAAAATCTGGAGGGGGAAATCAATTCAGGAGGGGGGTGGGGGGACATAATAAAGAACATATATCTATCTATCTATCTATCTCCTGTCTTTCTATCTATCTATGTCCTATCTATTTATCTACTGTATCTATCTATCTATCTATCTATCTATCTATCTATCTATCTATCTATCTATCTTTCTATCTATCTATCTATCTATCTATCTATCTATCTATCTATCTATCTATCTCCTATCTATTTATCTACTGTATCTATCTATCTATCTATCTATCTATCTATCTATCTATCTATCTGATCTATCTATCTGATCTATCTCTATCTATCGTCTATCTATCTATCTCCTATCTATCTATCTATCTATCTATCTATCTATCTATCTCCTATCTTTCTATCTAACTAGTATCTATCTATCTATCTATCTATCTGATCTCTATCTATCTATCTATCTATCTATCTATCTATCTATCTATCTATCTATTATCTATCTATCTATCTATCTATCTATTGTACATAGAAAAGCAACACAGCCTAAAGTCTATCTTCTATCTATTTGCCTATCTATCATCTATCTCTCAATATAGTGAGCAGTTCTCCACTGATTAAAGCAGAAAATGTGCTCCATATGCATATTTTATATGCTGCGTTCACACTTGTGCTATTTTAGTGCACGGTATCCTAGTTTATTTTAATATTTTCACATAATTGTCAATAGGTGATAAATTGTGTGATCCAGGGAAGGAAACCTCATGTAAGATCTCATCCGTCTTATAGAACACATTATACCTATTTTTAGTTACAGTCCATTGGGTATAGTTCCCCTTTATGCTTACTGCACTCTATGGCCCTTTTTAAAGAGTAAATAGTCATTTAAAAAGACTGTAGCTAACATGGGGTCACAATGTCACCAATGAACCTCTATGGTACTTTGTCTCGCCTTTATTGTGCATTTGTGTCGCTGAGCTCAGGAATTGTCATCTATGACCTGTTATAGGGGTCGATATTTATCAATATTTATGCATCCGATTGCATTATACTAGTACATTAGATCATCCTATGCTTATTGATATTGGCTGTTCATGTGACGTGATGACTAGGGGCAATGTGAAATCCGACAACAAAGTTTTCCTTGCAGTTGTTGACATTTTTCTGCAAACACATTAACTGCATATAGGCATATAAAGTATCAGCATCTAGGACATACTGTCTATCAGAGCACAGAGTACCTGGACTAGTGTGAGCAGAGGGTAGAAGAGAACAACATGGTATATTTTGTGATGCAACTTCAGGCTATTTTCACACAATGTATGTTTTGCATAAATCATGGCCGTTGTTGCAATTTGCTACAACGGCCGTGATTTATACAAAACATATGTTGTATGTGAATGAATGGAATCCTGGACAGAGCGTATACACATAGCATACGCTCTGTCCGGAATTCCATCCGGCCGCACGAAAAACTGACATGAATAGTGGCCGCACAGAACTTGTCAGTTCCGTTGTGATGCGGGCACTCACGGGTGTACCCCTATCCGAATTCACCAGAAATGTCACAGAACGGCCGGTGTGTTATACTTAGTGTGAACAACCTGGTCTCAGTCTGCACAATTATTACCAATTTAAAAAAAAAAATGTTTAAATTAAAAAAAACAAAAAACAATGACCTTGAGAGTAGTGAAAAGGAGTGTTATACGTAGTGTGACCTGGCCATGTCACAGAACGGCCGGTGTGTTATATGTAGTGCGAACACCTCTATAATGACACTGGGACATTAGGGGGAGCATGCCTGGGTGCACCCAACACCCCAAAATCGCAGTAAAATGCCACTCTCTGCAGTTGCAAGGAAAAATATTTGTGAACGCTTTACGGCACTGATCACACTTTTCGTTCGTATTTCTTGTGCAGCGTTACATACATGATTCCAATGTGCGTCTGTAGAGCGCCATGTTATTCACGCGTATCACACATCATGCTGTACGAACGTTACTGGAACAATATGTATCACATGCCTTTTACTGGGCTACTGGCACAATATGTATCACGTGCCTTTTACTGGGCTACTGGCACAATATGTATAACATTTACATGCCCTTAGTGGGCTAAACCAGGGACACTGTAAGTCACTTGTACACATAGGGTACTGGAATGAATACACCTGCTGATGCTGCTGCTGTTATATCATCTATTTCTTAGCACTGAGAAGTGCTTTGGATGCAGACTCCAGAGATGACTTTTTTGCTGGATATTAGCCCTGAAAAAGACTTTTGGGTTCTGTAGTAAGCCTGCCTAACCAAAACACTATTAAAACCCATCTTTCCCTGCTCAAAGAACTCTCCCTGACTAGTTTGAAAGCTCATCTGCGGTTGAGAGGCGGAAGTCAAATCTTAAATATTCAAGGTCATGTGGTTCAGCCATCCAATGAGGGTAGACGCAGTTTTTACGCTGTGTGCGTACTCCCAGGGTCCCTCATGGCCTCCCTGCATGGTGATTGGATTAAAAAAAAGCGCCAAGTGCGATGGGAGGGCTTTCGAATGTTTCCCGCGTATTCAACACACTACACCATTGTATTCGAATCTTTCGAATACCGCAATATTCTATCGAATACCTACTCGATCAAATCGTATTCGCTCATCTCTAGTAATGAAGCATAAGTTATAAGTTAACAGGGACCTCTATTATTGGGATGGACACTGTGAATACATTCCTCAATTCCCTAAACAATGTTCCTTGGCTTCACAAAAATGGCAGCCAAAAAGTTGACAATAAAGTCTTAAGAAAATTACAGCAATGTAGGTTGGTACTAATATACTTCTCACAATGAGCCCCATCTTTGTCATCTCTCTAACACCAGTCAATACATTGTTCCTATCGCAGTAAGGGGTCCGTCAATGTGAGAGAGTACACAGATTAAAGATGGTTAAACATAAGCTTCATCTTAAGTATAATTTCACGTCAATTGCACGCTGTTGACATATATAATCAGATGTTAAATGAGCACTTAAACACGTTATACAGCGACAGTAACAAATAAACATGCAGACGATGAGGACATGGCGTTCGGGGAATAGTAGCGGGACCTTAGAGGACGTGTAATTACTTTAAGTGCACGGTCCTTCTATTGATGTGTTTTGTACACAGTATTAGATCTGTAACAAGGGCATATGAGTTTATGACCTTAAAAAACTTCAATGCTTAAAGCAATTGCATATCATATGTTGGATAAATAGGTGTTAAACCCTCAGCTATTGATTTACCATCAAGGACAAGTGGCAGGTTCTGCTTTTGCTTAAAAAAAAAAAAAAAAAAATTCTTTATGTGCAGCGTAAACTAATTATTATCATATTTTATAATTACTGATAAATAGATCACATCTAGAAATGAGCAAAGCGAATCTGGTGAATCAAGATTCTCTGTCAATTCCACCCCAAAAAACACAAAAATAGCGGGCGCACATGCCGTCTGGAGCGTCACTGGGCTGGAGAAAGGGATTAACCATAACACGAAATGTTGCAGATATTCTGTTCAAATTTGCTGTGTATTTAAGTAGCAGAAGAGTGAGGGTGTGTTCACACCTCCAGGATCCGCAGCAGATCTGCAGCAGATCCGCAGCAGATTTCATGGTGCAGATTTGATGCTGTGTTCAGTTATTTAAATAAAATCTGCAGAAAATATAATGCGGATCCGGTAAGTGTGAACGTACCCTGAATGAGATTTTACTAAATCTCATCCATATTGCATAATTAACACAAAACTGAGCCATCTCACCCTAGTAGTATATTCATCCTCAAAAGCAGCATATAGGACGTTATACAGCAATACTGAACAGTGTCGACTGAGAATCCAGGACTAGAGTGAGCCTGCAGCATCTCTTTCTCTCTCGCTGCACTATATCTTTCCTTCTCCTTCTTTCCTTCTTTTACCTTTTTCTTAAAACTATCTATAGAATGTAACCTGTTCCCTAAGTAAGCTTTCAGTACACCTCATTTTTTCAGAAGAATTTTAGAATTGTATCTGTAGTAATGAATGATCAACATAGAAGGGGCTAACAGGGAGATTTGACTCACTAGTGAATACGTGAATACAAGTAAAAGTAATTTTTTTTCCTAATAAAATACAGTTTCCTGATTTGCTATTGATTGATTGTCTTTCAACCAACATTGCATAAATCAATAGTACAGTGTCCATCAAAAATAAATAGTGAAATCACTATAGAGGAAGGTGCTGGGAGGGTTCTAGCTAGATATTTACGGTGTCAAAAAACAGCTTGCAGAAAAAAAAAAAAAAACAACTGAAGAACTCTAAGGCTAGGTTCACACATAGGTCTGCATTGGGTGGAGGCTGGTGAAAAGTCACAAATGCCCCTCACTGCACAAACATTTTGTGATTCTTCACCAGTCCCACTCGCCAAATAGCCAGTAAGGGAGCGTAGAACTGGGGAGAGGAAGGTATATTGGCGCACAACATTTGTTACTATTTACAGTTAAAAACTACGCCAGCTCGGTGCGCTGGATTGATTGAAAGATGTAAGCCTCCTAATACATCAGAGAGCAGAGACAGAGGGATTGCAAATTAATAAATTCCCCCTGTAGTATTTTGGTTGGTATTGTTCCTCATTTTAGAGCTCATTTTGGTCTGGGGGCTTTATATCTTAATAAAGCATGTTCTCCTTGTGCTTGTATAAGGATATTCTGGCTACATACTTCAAAAACAGACTGGTACCTCTCCCCGTGCCCGCGGTGAGGGGTGGGACCAGCTTCGGGACCCCGGCCACGTCACGACTCGAGGAAAATATTCTGTCCAGGCTGATGGACTGGCCGCTCAGCTAATCAGTGATTGGAGTAGTGTCCTGCCCCAGTCACTGACTGGCTGAGTGGATAGTCCATCAGCAGGGTCATGGCGAGTACACCCTAGAGATTCCAGAGCCCGGCTGGGGTCACATGGCCGGTCCTGCTGCTTACCGCGGGCACAGGGAGAGGTAAGTTCGTACTTGTTACCAAATCCCCCTCTGTCCTTGCCAGCTGCCAGAATTTCAAAATGTCCGGACTTCTCCTTTAAGTTGCAGTAAAGATTGTGACATCCAATGGCAACAGATGTGAGACCGAGAGTGATGAATCAGCATTGCACAATATTTTGGTCATGAAAAAAAAAAAAAAAATGTTCTTACACTGCTGATTTTCCAAGCAGCTTTGCATGTGCAAAAGCAGCAGCGTATAACATTACCAATGATGTTATTGAGATTTTATTAAAAGGTTTTTTTTTGTGCTGTTTAAAAAATCTGCACAAATTATATATGGAAATTGTGGAGCTGTGATTTTGGATTTCAAATCTTAAAGGGGTATGCTGAAAAAAAAAATCAAACAACTGGTGTCAGAAAGTTATGCAGAATTGTAAATTACTTCTATTTAAAAATCTTGTCTTCCAGTACTTATCAGCTACTGTATGTCTTGCAGGAAGTGGCGTATTCTTTCCAGTCTGACACAGTGCTCTCTGCTGCCACCTCTGTCCATGACAGGAACTTCCTAGAGTAGTACTAAATCTCTATAGAAAACCTCTATTGCTGTAGACAGTTCTGACACGGACAGAGGTGGCAACAGAGAGCACTGTGTCAGACTGGAAAGAATACACCACATCCTGCAGGACATGCAGCAGCTGATAAGTACTTGATGACTTCAGTTAAATATAAGTAATTTACAAAACTATAAAAACATACAATAAAATTTACACAATTTCCTATATTCTTGTCTCACCTAGAAATACCATATAATCCACACAGCCCTATCTTGGAGCTCTCCATCCATAGGTCACTATCATCATATATTTTTGTTCCAATAATATTTTTACATAAACGTTCCGAATTAAAAAAAAAAAAAATCACAGTCCCTTTACTTTCTAACAATGGTTCCAATAATGCATTTTCTAGTGTTAGTTACAACAGCTCTTGGTGTAGGGGGAGCGGTATGTGTACTCCATGTCGCTCTTATCCCTCTGCTGCAATCTCCGGGCTCTTGTCGTATTTATATTAGCGCGGCTTAGAGGTTTTTGGCTAGATAAGTCGGGATTGGTTGCTATGGCAGAGAATTGGGAGCCAAGGGATTTGGCTCCGTTGTAACCTTAGCCTGTAAATGAGATTTTTTAGGTAGGAGTTTTCACATCTTGTTACTTCCACATAGAAACTTCTGCTGTTAGCGCTTCAGATATAAAAGCAGTAAAATCAATAGTAAAAAAAAAAAAAAATAATAATAATAATAAAAATAGCGCAAAATAATTGAGGATGAAAGATTTCCAATGCTTCCCAGAGGAAGAAGGAGAAGTAAGGTGAGATGTATGTATAATGCAGGAGGGAAGTGTCAGGGTAAGCGCTTCTGATCGGCCCGGTGACTACTCGGCTGCGCTCACAATCCTGGGAGCTGGTGAGAATTTGCTATGGGATAATTAAAACCATTTATAAAGCTTGAGATGCAAATGAGAAGGGCTGTGAGATTTGCTGTCACAATGCAGATTTGCAAATAATAGTTTCCCTGAGCCAGTTAGGCCACTTTCTACAGGGAAACATACAGGCAACATATTAGTAGTGATGTGATATCTCCAGGGAATTGCTAATGAATACTGCTCTTCTTCTACCTGCTGGATACATATACAGGAGCTGTATACACATCTGAGGAGCCATATTATATGAGGTCTTCATTAGACCATGAAGCTATTATTATGCCAGCACCTCCGTGGCTAATCAACGTGTGCTGTGTGTATCAGCTGGCATGCTATACAAGAAACAAAGTGCACCAGCATCTTCATACACTCAGTGCTGGACTGGGGTATCTGGGGCCCACCAGAGGAAATGATCCTGGGGGCCCACCAGTGAGAAACGACAGTGTTTGTGCAGTTTCTAAAGCTGATGGCCCACCGGAGGATTCTCCGGTCCTCTGGTGGGCCAATCCGGCACTGCATACGCTACATGCTTCCATATCTATCTTGCCATCATTGCCTATATTGATGCAGCGGCTTTGGTTCGCTGTGATATCGACCACACATTTACCTTATTAGATACTACTGGATTGCAGCACGATGGTGCATTTATCGATACCCCAGAAGCTATGAATTTTATTACACTGGTGATCAAAACCTGGCCCCAACACTTTGAGATATCTTCAAAGGAGACATACTGCTTCACCAGTCCCACATTGAAAGCGTCACTAGCCAGGTGACAACCTGCTCCGTACTGGCGAGAGGAAAAAGAAACCTAAAATACCTCTCTACAGATGTTAACTCTGGCTCAGCATACAATCCCTTATCATGTTTTAAGACTCTGTAAGGGTCGAACATTGATTTGAAAGGAAGCTACCTCCAGAAGGTGGCAGTGTAGAGCAAAGTTTTTTTTACCTTCCAGACAACTTTTTTATTTTCTATATATGTGCAGACATTGCAGAGCAGATGCCAGCTGGGTGCGTGTAACAGGCTTGTTTCGCGCTACTGCGTTTCAACGGACCCCTCCGTTGAAGCGCAGTAGCGCAAAACAAGCCTGTTACCCGCACCCAGCTGGTGTCTGCTCTGCAATGTCCGCACATATATAGAAAATAAAAAAGTTGTCTCCCCTGCCGGTGAGTGCAGTTTTTCATTTTTTCTACTCATCATTGCTCAAATACAAGGACTGTCTGTATACTAGCACCGCTGAGCATACCCCTGTTTATTATCTGGTTACAGTAGGGAGCGGCTCCAGACTGTAGTGCCGACCATATCTCTTTTTGCTTCACTATCAGCAGGTTCCCTTCAATGTTTTTTACATTTCATGACATGTTCTCGCTTCTCCCCCTTCTCTCCAGCTAGTGATAAGATAAATATCCTCACTTAGAGGTCTCCTCTTCTTCTAGCTGTACCTGTGTTTTCCCTCGCAGGCAGATGAGCGCTCTTACATATTTAATGTCCAAGTAAAAGCACTTTTAAATGAGTTTAGCTATGCAGAGCAACCACCGAGAAAAGGTCCAAAAATGGCGTATTAGGCTCTCCCAAGGTGAGTCATAAATAATAGGGAACACTAACCCTTACAACATGGAAACACAACAACATGCAGTATTAATACTGGCCTATTTGCTGGCATAATGATACGAACTGTAGTATTGCAGCTTTTTTTTTCCTTTTAATCGTGATTAATATTTAAAGGGAATCTGTCACTAGGTTTATGCTGTCTTAATCCCTAGACGACCCTGGTACGTCCTGGGCCGCCTAGAGGTGTTCAGAGCGGGGCTGCGCACCGGCCCCGCTCTATACCGCCGTGATCCCGGTTGCCGCATGTAGCCCGGGACAGTGGCTATTAGCGGGCACGGTCTGATCGCTGTGCCCGCTAATTAAGTAATCGGATGCAGCTGTCAAAGTTGACAGCTGCATCTGAATACATACTGCAGCCTCATCCCTGGTGTCTAATGGGGAGATCGATCCCTGTGTTCTTACCCAGCTGGGATCTGCGCCTTAATGGAGCTGATATCGCCTCGGCACTCGGTTGTTTTTGGCTGCAGCAGCCAAAAGCAATCGAGTGCCAATCTCATTGATCTATGCAGTATACTGTAACTATACTGCATAGATCTTAATGAGAAATCAGTGTACCTATACTAGAAGTCCCCCAGGGGGAATAACCCTAACCCCAGTGGGAATAACCCTAACCCCAGGGGGAATAACACTAACCCCAGGGGGGCTTCTAGCATAAGTGTAAAAAAAAAAAAAAGTGTTTTTAGTAATAAAAAGCCCCCTCCCCTAATAAAAGTTTGAATTACCCCCCTTTTCCCATTTTCTAAATGAAAATAAATAAATAAACGGTGTAAGTGGAATAAAATCCCAAAGTGCCCAATTGTGCATTTTTTTTGGTTGCATCAAATCAAAAAGTCGCATATGCGCAATCAAGGTACCGATAGAAAGTACACATCATGGTGCAAAAAAGACAGCCCCATAGACCACAGGATAACAGCGATATAAGCCTGGGAATAGAGCGATTTTAAGGACCATATATTTGTTAACAATGGTTTGAATTTTTAAAAAACCATCAGAAAAAATAAAAGTTATACATGTTACATATCGTTGTAATCGTAAGGACTTGAGGAACATAATTAACAAGTCAGTTTAACACCAGGGCAAATGATGTAAAAACAAAAAACAAAAAATAAGGGCTCATGTGGGTTTCTAGGTAAAAAAAAAAAATGCAACTGCTATGGCCTTTTAAGCACAAGTAGGAAAAAAGAAAAACGCAAAAAATTTAATTGGCCCGGTCCTCTAAGGGTTAAATAAGGGCAGCATAAACTAGTGACAGAAATGCTGAACAGATCGGTGTATTACTTACATAATTTTGTTCATCCGTTCTCCTAATATGCAGGAGAATAGGATTCTTTCCATACCCCTCCCCCCGTCCTCCAGCTGCTTATTGACAGGAGACTGCCTATACACAGCATGGATAGATAACTGCCAATCAGCAGCTGGTGGGCAGAGTGTTCTGCTCCTCATGAACATACAGGACTACTGGGCTCATGCACATAATGGAGGGGACTTCTTATTGTCCATGTTATTCAGGAGGATATCTCTGGATCAGCTGCACAGAACAATGTGAGCGATACATCATTCTATTCAGCTTCTCTGTCACTAGTTTATGCTACCGTTAGATAGCACAGCATAAACCTACTGACAGAGTCTCTTTAAGTATAATTCATGTACTTTACATAAATTATATACAGAGGGAAAAAGGACATACAGTAGATGTAGGGGTATCACATTAATTCAGCCCCCTTCCTCCAAGAGCCCGTTTTACAGATCTTATTTTAGAATAATTTTTCTTATCATTTATTTTGGGATAAGGAATCAGCTGGAGATTTGTACTAAAACATAGTATAGGAACAATGACGCCAATGGCAGAAGAGTGCAACACAATACTGGGTGTGAGCATGATATAACTACACAGAAGGAAACAGTTTAGGCTTGAAATATGTTACATAACATCTTACATGCGTCAAAAATCATAGAAGACTTCCAGAACTTGACAATACAACCAAGCACCTACAGTACATGGGGGAATGACACAGTCCAGCCTGTTCTCTGTATAAGGCTGAGGTTACACTGTGGTTCCTAAATTCTCTCACTAATACTATAGCTGTTAGGAAACATTTCACCTTAGAGCTTCATTCACACTGGGGTCAGTGGGGTCTGTCATTCCATAGCTCTTGTAATGGTGGTGGTTAGAGATGAGCGAACCTGGAGCATGCTCGAGTTGATCCGAACCTAAACTTTCGGCATTTGATTAGCGGTGGCTGCTGAACTTGGATAAATCCCTAAGGCTATGTGGAAATCATGGATATAGTCATTGGCTGTATCCATGTTTTCCAGACAACCTTAGAGCTTTATCCAAGTTCAGCAGTCCCCGCTAATCAAATGCCGATCGCTCAGGTTCTGGATGGACTCGAACCCGAACCCGGTTTGCTCATCTCTAGTGGTGGTATAAACAGAGACTGAGATGTATGTTTCAGTGGATGGGAGAGCATACCCTATAATAAGGCCCTTTTATATGGGCTGACAGTCTCCTAATAACAAACCCCAATCTCGTCTATCGACGCTTGCTTACTGAGCCTTAAAAGGACTCAAATAATTGTGTGACCAGGATAGATTAATGATTGCCGGATCGGTCGTGCAGCTTTGTTATTGGTTGCAAATCACTTTTAGACAGGTTGATGTAAGGCCGATTATTAATTCATTGGTCATACAAAATATCTCTTCAGCCAATGAAGGAACATTTTTTCATAATCAGTTGAATGAGCTTCCAATAGTTGGCCCATGTAAAAGGACCTGAAGACTATTAAACAACCTTCTCAAGCCTAACAAAGATCCTAGGGCCATATTAGATTGCCCGATTCATTAGCAAGCTGTCAGGTTATTGCTCGCTCCTAATTCCGTGCTCCCTGCCTGTGCTGTTACACACACAGACATTGAGCGGGTAGGAGCTCCGGTCCTTTGGTGAGCCAGTCCGACACTGACCATCGTACACACTTTCAGGCTGAGTTCACACAACGTAACTTTTCTATTAATCACGGTTGTTGTTGTTGCTGATTTGCAACTCGGCCGTGATTAATAGCTAAGTTATGTTGTACTGCGGTAAGGGGGAATCCTGGCCGGAGCGTATGCACATAGTATACACTCCGTCCGGGATCCTTAGCAGAACCGGCCGGGATGAACTTCACTGACACCAGCCGTTCTGTGACACGGCCGGGTAACAGAACGACCTGTGTCTTACGTAGTGTGAACCCGGCCTCAGGCAAGCAATTCTAGGCTCCAGTTGGGGCAAACAGTCAGTTTGCTGCCCTAGCACTTTAATGCCCTGGCCGAAGCAGGGTGGCACATACGAGCTAGGCCCTTTCCCTGGCTACACCCCCGCTTACCAGCCAGGCGCTTCTACTTTCTTTAGCTAATAATAAATAATGAATTTATTGGTGAATTGTTCGTCTTCTTTTAAACAGTCCGCACTATATCATTTGCTTTAACTACCTCACTTTCTTTTTTATATCTCTTAGCTAAATCTATTAAATCTTATACTTAATCGGTGATAATTTTTTTTTTTACAGGGAGAAAGAATTACAGAAATTTGTACAAGTTCACGGCACATAAAACCGTAAGTTTCATTCAGGGGGATCTTAAGACATCATTAGGATATTTTGTTGTGTTTTGGCATTCAAGGTTTTACGCCATAAATCACAGCTTGCTTGTTTTCGCCTCCTTTAGTGCGGCGTTGTACTTCATCACAAATCTCCATACTCTTTGTTGCTTAATGACTATGTTGAGAGAGATGCGCCATCAATTACATTGGCTGATATCTAGAAAAGTACTGTCTGATTTTAACAAGTTCTATTATTTTACGTGATGCATCTGCACTCTATAATCACCGCAGGATCCTATACATCAGTATTCAACATCAGTACTCAAGACAAAGGGTGTTCCATGAGTCAGAAAGGTCCCCGGTAATTAGTTAATTTATCTCCTATTAGATCTGTACTACTCTGATTATTACTTTAACATAGCCGGAAGTTCATGAACCTAAGTGCAAGACTTACCAGATGTTTACCAATGACTTTACAAGCCCCCACAGAGGATCAGATTATACCAGGCCGTCTCCAACCTGTGGTTTTCTGTTGCAAAACTACAATTCCCAGCATCCCCAACAGCTACCGGCTTTCCGGACCTTCTGAGAGTTGTAGTTTTGCAACCGCTGGAGAGCCACCAGTCGGATACCACTGCCCTATACAGAATTTATTTTTAGAGATATTTTGTTTAGGGTGCCTTCACACGTACCGGATCCCCAGCGGATTTCACGCTGCGAATTCGCAGCGAAATCCGCTGCGAATCCAGTGCCATGCATCCCTATGAGAGAAAATACTCTCAGTGGGATTGACATCCCACTGTATGTGAGTTAACCGCCCGCAGCCCGCCGCCGAGAGCATACATTACCTGCTTGGCATGTGAGGCCTCACATGCAGCCGCGGCGCCGAGCAGGCAATGTATGCTCTCCGCAGGCGGGCTGCGGGCGGCAGGGGGTTAACTCACATACTCACAGCAGGATGTCAATTCCGCTGCAAGTATGTGCTCTCATAGGGATGAATGGCACTGGATCCGCAGCGGATTTCACTGTGAATTCGCAGAGTGAAATCCGCTGCGGATCCGGTAGGTGTGAAGGCACCCTTAATCTAATTGTTAAATGCTTGAAGTCATTTTTATCTGTAGTGCTGATATCACGTGTATAGCAGAGACAGGGATGCTGTCAAGACATAGGAACCAATTGGTCTGGAAATATGAGCCCTATATGTCCATGTCTTAGTCAATAAGGGGGACATTTTTTAGAGGCTCCAGGGAGACAGCGCAGATTTGCCCCTTCTTTCTGTATCCACCACTTGCACAATGGACAACCGGGGGACGAAGGTTGTCAAGGCAGGGAGAAGGCATGGCCTCCTTTCTCGTCTGACTTGCCATGAGGCGTAAATCATGGCAGAACTCTACAACTGCTCAGGTGTAGATTTTAGCGTCTGGGGTGTGACAGGTGCAAGTCAGGTCGGATTCACTAAGACGCGTGCACTCCCCTGAAGGAAGGGGGTGCGGGAACATAACAAAGAAAGTATATTCACTCATCCCCGTGCCCCCCATAGCGCTGCCTTAACGATATCTTCCTGCCACCAGCTTCCAGCAGCTTCCGATGCTACAATGTCACATACCCTGTTGATAGACTGCCCACTAGTCTGGGACAGTGACTGGGATAGGACCCTGCTGCAGTTACTGAGTGGCTGAACAGGCAATCCATTAGCAGGGACGTGACATTGCAGAAGCCGGAGCCGGGTACGTGACATGGCATTGGGCAGCTACTGAAGAGACTGGACAGTGGTACTACAGAGGCACAGGAATGGTTAAGAACCCCCTTGCCTGCCTGTGAGTATTATATTTCGTGGGGATTCCTCTTTAAGTATCTGGTTTTACACTACTCATGAAGATCTATAGAGACAGGAAGAGAAGGGAATTACAGAGTGAGACAAAAGCTCAAAAAGACACATAGAGAGACTGTGGCAAAGTCTAGCAATTTCTTTATCTCATTCCGGTGCTTGATTCACAGCTTAGACTGCTCAGTACTGCTCTATAATGTCATCCATGTTACTGCTTATTTTGAAGGTGTTCTATAGAGATATAAGAAAGAAGGATCCTCTCTTTGTGTGTGCAGTGCATGGGAGACATCATAACTGGTGTTGAGCGGACCTGTTAAACTGTTCGGGTTCAGCAAATACAAGATATATAATGGCCAAATGCAGCGTCTTGAAACGATTCTTGAAAGGTTAGCAACCATTTAAAGGTTAATTCCATGTGTAATCTTTCTGGAACTGTTATTTTTTTTATTATCCACCAGAACAGATGAAGGGATGTATAAAAACTCAATTGAAATTCAATGATGTCTACTGCCCTTTTATATCGCAGGAGAAGTTAAGGACTAAAATCGGGTTGGTTTCTGTAGGTGATGGACTGTATGTGGAAATGTTATTCTTCCATTGTAATAGAGCTGATCAAAAAAAGTAAATTGCAAATGAAGGGCCATGTGTATTTTTGCTGTTCTGTAGACCACATTTACATACATCTTTCCAATGCAGTAAGGTAGTAGTGTAGGATTATTATGATCCTGGACTACAGCCACCTCATGTCATAAAGAAGCCTTGGGACAGAGGAGATGTTAATCCAATTCAGGAGATCAGTGCACATTATGTCTACCAAGGGCAATGTTCTGAAGAACTCTTGATGAGATACAATAATAAGGAAATTACTATAGAAGCAAAGTGGACTCCTGGCTTTCATTGTCAGGCAGTGTGACAAATGAACGACCTCTTTAAGTCTTAAATTGTGAGATGTTCATATATAATACGAGACATGCCTAGCAGTCTATGAAGCTTGTAGCGAGGATTATAGATTTCGCTATGAATGCTCCCAGTAATCTTGCACAGATTTGCAGTAAAGAATTCCTTTAAAGTCTCTCCTGTAACGGATAGGGACCACACTCCCCAGTCATTTAGACTTATTCACTTCACGCCAAAACTCTGCTTTAATTAAACTTCCTCTATGTCCACCTAGAACCGCTCATTCTTGTCTTGTGTAATGGCTGCTTGAAAGGTGCTAAAAGCTTTTCATTAAAACTAGGACCAAGGTCTGGTGTCTGCCCTCTCCAAAGATGAGAACAATGACATGTCTTTGGTTGTCGGAGTATGCTCTGCAGTCCTATGCCAGACAGTGAATCCTCCTTCTCTATGATCTTATATGATTTTAAGTGAATGTAACATCAGTGCTTTCACTTTAAGTTTTGCACAGGAATAGAACGGCAGCGGTGCGGGGAAGCCGGTGCTGCGGTCCCTTCCTTGAGCCGTGGGCCGGTTCCCGCACACAGCGCCTGCCTATTACTGAGCACCGGCCTGGGCTGAAGCACTGGAGGCGGACCGGCTTGCCCCCAGTGGGAGGAAACCCCCGCCCCTCTATGATGCGGCTCCATCACCGTGCACGGGAACTGGGCCGCGGTTCAAAAAAGGGGGCGCGGCATCAGCTTCCCTGCATCAGCGGCATTCTATTCATGGGCACAACTTAAAGCGAATATACTGCTGGTACATTTGCTTTAACCACTAATTCTCATTCCATTTTAGGCCTAGGCCCATGTTTGCAAGTGTCCAGATAGAAAGTTTACAGTATTATGTAATATCCAAGACATAATTAAAGGGGTACTCTGGAAAAAAAAGAATGATTTTAAATAAACTGGTGTCAGAAAGTTATATAGGTTTTACTTCTATGGGTTATATAGGATTTACTTCTATTCATCTTCAAGTACTTATCAGCTGCTGTATGCTTTACAGGAAGTGGATTTTTCTTGCTCCCTGCCTGTGACAGGAACTGTCCAGAGCAGTAGCAAATCTCTACTGATCTGAACAGTTCCTGACATGGACAGAGGTGGCAGCAGAGAGCTCCACTGGAAAGAAAACATCACTTCCTGCAAGATGTACAGCAGCTGATAAGTACTGGAAGGCTTGAGGGTTTTTTTTTTAATAGTTTTACAAAACTTTCTGACACCACTTGATTTGAAAACAATATATTTTTTCCTCCTGAGTACCCCTTTAACGGATCATTCTCTGATAAAAAGTCATTTTTTTCAATGCTCAGACTTAAATTTCATTTATTGTGCTTCACCCTAGAATGCGGTTCAGTAATGTTTACATATACAGTACTGTATTCTACTGTATGTTCTGTACTGCTTTTACAGAGGTATCCGATGTCCATGCCAGCTTTAAGGATAATCTTGAGGTGCGTTGTGCTAAAGCATCCACAAAACTGGCAGTCGAGAGGGACGGAACTGCACCACAGTCTCTCGTGTTTAATAAATCTGCCTTTTTTTAATGTTCTTTCCCATAGAGCCTTTGACATTATTGTAATGCAGATTGATGATATCAGATGTACAAAAGTTGCTACAATATCCTCTAATCTTATTGAATAAAACTAAATAAGATTTATGACTTTGTTTACTCTTACAAAGTCGGAGAACTCTAGAACTCTAGGAGCATTGAGCATTGCCTTAGGGAGACATTTCTTCTTGTTAAGCTTTTTGCAAAGTGGCCACGGAGGGACTGTGAGAGTCCAATGAAAATAATGGGATCTAGGTTCTATATGGAATTAGAACTACATATTGAGTCCTGTAGAAGTTGTGGCCTCTGTCACAGATAGCGTACAGGAAGAGTGAATGGAGTGAATTCCTAGTTTTTTAAATTCATTAATTAAAGGGTACTCTAGAGAAACCAGAGAGGGCAGGGGGTGGAGGGAACATAATCAAGTAATACTTACCTGTCCTGGTGCCAGCAGCGCAGCTCCACTGCTCAAAGTCATCTGCTGGTCTCCTGTAACTTCCAGTCCTGTGATGTCATGGCCCTGCTCAGCCAATCAGTGGTTGAGGCGAAACACCTCTGCAGTCACTGACTGGCTGGGCGGGGAGTTCCTGTGGTGTTGTGACGACCAGGGGTGTAACTACCACTGTAGCAGCCATAGCGGGAAGGGGGGGGGGCAATCAAAAGTTTGCTAGAGGGCCAGCCATTTCTAGTTACACCCCTGGTGATGACAGAGGACCCAGGAGATACAAGAGACCAGCGAGTGACTGTGAATGGTAACCATGAGGGGCACAAGGACTGGTAAGTATTACTTGATTGTTATGTTCCCACCACCCTCTGCTCTCCCTGTTTGAGTATCCCTTTAGGTTTAGAAAGAGGATATGCACTTCATACAATTAATAAAATTTGAAGGCAAGCCATTTCCCTATGTTAGGTTGTATGAATTCAGACACAACGCTAAGGTAGGCACAAGCCTAAAGGACAGAAATGGCTGCACATCGCACCCATGGTTGACACAAAAGCTTGTTCAGCTACATTAAAAACCAACATTAAAAGTTAGTTATATAATCTGATCAAACCATATTGCCTCATGTACCACGTGCAGGTCTCTGATACACATAAGTCCCTAACCAAACAACACTGTGCCGGTCAGCGGACGCAAACCCGCAAAGCGTGCACAAGCAGGGAAGGAGGGCCACAGAATGGCCCTGCAACCCCAATGTCACAGGACCAAACCCCAAAGGCCCCCCCAAACCCCGCAGGCACTGCCGTGAACCAGGGGACCTGCACATGGTACATGAGGAAATAGGGTTTGATCAAATTATATACCAACATCCTGGCGTTGGTTTTTTAATGTAGCCGAGATGCATTAGTGTCAACCATAGGTGTGAGGTGCAGAAGCTTCTTTCTCTTTTTGTCCGTATTTTACTTTACCTGCAGGAGTAATGGTGAGTAGTAAGACCTTGTTCACACTTGTGTTGCTTGGAGGCGGCTTTCTCCGCCAGCGGTGCCTGCTGGGTTTGGGGGGGGGGGGGGCCTCTGGGTTTGGTCCTGTGACAGTGGGGTTGCAGGGCCATTCTATGGCCTCCCTTCCCTGCTTGTGCCCGCTTAGTGGGTATTGCGGTCGCTGACCGACACAGTGTGGAGTTAGTGTAGGGACTCAAGGGACCTGCACGTGGTACATGGGGCAATATGGTTTGATCAAATTAAATACCAACATCCTGGCATTGGTTTTTAAATGTAGCAGAGAGGAATTAGTGCCATAGGTGTGATGTGCAGCAGCTCCTTTCTCTTTTTGTCCGTATACACCACTAAGGTAGATATGATAGAATGACGACTCCCATAGAATGCAGAAGTCTGAGCCCTAATACAGCATCCACCAGAGAAGACAATCTTTGTCCAATTATCTTCCACGGCTTTATTAGCCTCAGTGTAATGCGTTTTGGGATGCTAATACTATTGTATTGCGATTTGACAAAAAGACCCCTAGTGTCCTGAAAATGATTTTCCTGAAAACAATAAAACTGTTGACATTAATTGGAGAAAAATCATCTTTATTCATCTGAATAATCAGTCAAGGGGGACGTTCGTCGGTCTGTCAGGGGACTCCTCTCATACAGCTCTGTGTTGTTTTACAGATTGTAAGATCAACATTTTCTCAGATTAAATTCAGGGCTGGTCTATACGCTAGATGGTGACTGACACTGACGTCTCTGTATACAGTAGCGGTCTTGGGCACCACGCATTCCAGGGGGGCCCCGCTCTGGTGCCCAAGACCGCTGCGGCTAACTATGTGCGCTCGTAACGAGCGCACATAGTTACAGGCAGCAGCGGCACTGACAGGGCAGGAGCCATTGGCTCCCTCCCTGTCAGTTACTCTTGTGGCCGCAGGAAGTGTTTTCCCTGCGGTCACAAGAGGCTGCTCTGTGTCTCTGGTGCCGGCGCTCGAGGCATCACTGGAGCGCAGCTGCCATGACAACGGGAGAGCGGCCTTATGTGACCGCAGGGGAAACACTTCCCGCGGCCACAAGAGGGAAGAGACGAGAAGAGGAGACGCCGGACCCAGGTGAGTAAAAATGTTTTTTTTTGGTTTTTTTTGTGTGTTATATATAGGGGGCCTATATAAAACGGGAGGAGCGCACAGGGGGGCTATATAAACGGGGGTAGCGCACAGGGGGCTATATAAACGGGGGGAGCGCACAGGGGGGCTATATAAACGGGGGGAGCGCACAGGGGGCTATATAAACGGGGGAGCGCACAGGGGGGCTATGTAAACTGGGGGAGCGCACAGGGGGGCTATATAAACGGGGGGAGCGCACAGGGGGCTATATAAACGGGGGGAGCGCACAGGGGGGCTATATAAACGGGGGGAGCACAGAGGGGGCTATATAGACGGGGGAGCGCACAGGGGGGCTATATAAACGGGGGGAGCACACAGTGGGGGTCTATATAAATGGGGGAGCGCACAGGGGGGCTATATAAACAGGAGAGCACACAGGGGGGCTCTATATAAGTGGGGGAGTGCACGGGGGGCTATATAAACGGGGGGAGCGCACAGGGGGGCTATATATACGGGAGCACACAGGGGGCTATATACAAGTGGGGGAGCTCACAGGGGGCTATATACAAGTGGGGGAGCTCACAGGGGGATATATACAAGTGGGGGAGTTCACAGGGGGGCTATATAAGGGGGAGCACACAGGGGGGCTATATACAAGTGGGGGAGCTCACAGGGAGGCTATATACAAGTGGGGGAGCACACAGGGGGTATATAAAACTGGGGGCAGCACACGGGGTATATACAACTGGGGGCAGCACACGGGGGGTTTATACAACTGGGGGGAGCACACGGGGTATATACGACTGGGAGAAGCACACAGGGGGTCTATATAGTATACTGGGGGAGCACACAGGGGGGCTATGTATAACTGGGGGATCACACAGGTCTATATATAACTGCGGGAGCACACAGGGGGGTCTATATACCACTGGGGACAGCACACAAGAGGTATATACTACTGGGGGCAGCACACAAGTGGTATTTACTACTGTCGGCAGCGCACAAGGGGTCTATATAACTGGGGGCAGCACACAGCGGTCTTAATTACATTGGGACTGCACAGAAGTGCCTATATGCCTTACTACTATACTGGGGCACAGAACATACCTAATTATTAAGTGGGGGCACAGGGACACCTTTAATCTGTGGGGGCACAGAGGGGCGTAACTACTATATAGACATAGAGGGGACCTAACTACTGGATGTGTTGGAGCCTAAAATATTTCTCAGATTCTGGAGGGAAGATTACCAGCCGGGAGAAGACTTCAAGGTGGTCCAGGCTGGATGGAGAGAGAAAGAAAAAAAAGTAAAAGACGCTGATCAGAGAAGACGCCTCCTGTAAGTCACTGGATGTAACTGCACTCTGTTATAGGGTCTGTAGTGATAGGGGTCATGGTGTGGCAGTATTATGTTATGGCATCATTGGTAATATCTTCCTGTTTTGTTCAGAGCAGTTTTGAGGTGATATGTAATCTCTGTATGGTGGTAGGAGGGTTATAAGAGGACTACTGGGGGGGGGGGCAGCGCATGTCGAGGAGGGGGGGCATGGGGGGCCCCAGACATGACTTTGCTTGGGGCCCCAGAAATGCCAAGACCGCCCCTGTATGTATACAGAGGAGCGCTGACGGTACAGTCCTTAGACTGGACTGATTTTTGTTCCTATCGGAAAAGCCAACTAAATGTTTCATCTGCTTTTAAAGTTGAGACCCTGACAGAGAAAAATAATGAGTATGAGCCGAGTAGAAGACGCCTGGTAACAGGGAGCACAAATTACATAGTGATTGCTGCTAATCAGCAGTGCCAGGAAGGCAGAAGTAATCCCCAGCCGCTGCCAAGTCTTTTACTCATGGTTGTTGTAGGGTATGTGTCACTTGTTTATCATCTCTGCATGTCTGGATTGTAATACTTTTGCGTGGTTTTTGTAACATATTATAAGTGCACTTACCTGCAGCACCATCATTTCACAACGCTGTCTGCTCTCACATGACCCTTATTGGACTATCATGTATAATGTGTGAGACTGTGGAGAAGATATATGCAGAACACTGTCTGTATAATATATCTGACTATACATTGCCAAAATGTTCTGCTATTGTAAAGAGTTAGGCTATGTTCACACAACGTAAAAATAAGGGCAAAATACGGCCCTATTTGGATAAATACGACCTGAAATAAAGAACATGATCATTATAATGATCATTATTTCTTTATCCAAACACGGCCATATTTTGCCCTTATTTTTATGTTGTGGAAACCTGGCCTTAAACTGCAATCCTGAATTTACATACCAGATTTAGAACTAGGTGATCCCAATATCTGGGATCTGTTGGCGGTCACTTTGTTTTGCAGATGATCCTGTAAAGTTCCTTTGAAGCGGCCTGTTATGGGGCCGTGTATGGACACAAATGAGCACCGATTAGCGAGATCAGTGCATGTTTGCAGTGCCCTTCCATGGTACAATCAATGAAGTGACCAGGCGGCATGAACAATCACAGTATTGTTTGTGCTGCTATTAACATTCTTTGTTATTGGCCGGATATCTCCTGCATACACAAAGAGATGTGCAGCCGATATCGATAGATTTTACCACCGCACAAGAGATCCAATTAACTGACGAGCAGGCGCATTCTTGCTTATCGGCTGATGGCTGACACTTTTACATGGGCTGAACACATGGGAACACTTGTTGCCAAAAATCGGCCTGTGTAAAAGGGCCCTAAGCCTCATAACACATATCTTTCCATGTAATATCTTTATATTATTATTACATGATATCCTCTCTCTTTTGAAGTATCTTGTAGGGATGAGCGAACTTTTGAAAAGTTTGGTTCGGTTCGATCTGGACTTTCGTGAAGTTCGGATTCGTGCAAACCAAACCTAAAACGAACCTTGCTATAAAGGCTGAATAATTGCAGCTACAATAGTGGGAGTCTGATAGGGTCAAATTTTGTTTAGTTGCAGTTGCTATTACAATGAAAAAAGTGGAGAAATAGTGGAAAAAAATTGCCGGCAAAATTACCGCACCCTGTAATAGTTAATATTTAATTAATAAAAAAAAATTTCATTCTAAAAAAGCTATTTTCGTTGTTCAATAGCATAATTAAAACGAATCAATGCTTTTGCAATTAAATATACTGTTAATAAAAATATATATATATAAATAAATGTATATACAGTATATATATATTTATTTACAGTATATTTAATTGAAAAAGGGAGCTGTATTAATGCTGGCAATACCTATTGCCGGTAATACAGTTCAATGTAATACTTAATTAATACTTTACTTTAATTAAAACAGCATATGTTTCTTCTAATTATGCAATTTTTTTATCACAATAGCAGAATGAGAAGAAACATTTAGATTTATATGTCCGCCCAGCTGATTGGCTGAGCGGACATATAAAGAGCAGGTCACAGAACGGCCGGCCTCTGAAAAGATCATCTCAGCCGGTATTACAGTACAGGCCGGATGATCTTTAGGGCCGCAGAGTTCTGATGCGGGTCCATCCCTGCGCACCCGCATCAGAACTCCCCACTGCACAGTACAGAGTGAGCGCCCAGAGCCGCTCGCTCCACAGTGTGCACTGACAGGGTTTTCTGACATGTCAGTTTTCTACGAAGCCGCAAGAGATCCCGGCCGGAGTGTATACCATGTGTATACGCTCCGGTCGGGATCCCATAGAAGGCAAAGCAACGTATGTTTTCATACAAAGTACGGCCATTGTTGCCTTATGGCACATCCTTAGTGGCAGCGGCAGCATAGGGGGCATTATGCAACAGTACTGAGCAGTGTAAGCTGTGAATTCAGCACTGTGGTGAGAACTAATACTTACTAAAGTTTTCAGCCCAGTCTGTGTGTTTCTCTCATTTTGCAGCTCTCACCTCCTCCACCTTTCCTTTTTATAGACTTTAGTAAGGAGATTGATCACAAGATTAATTTTTAAAGCTTTGGGTGAAGAGAGTTTTTTTTGTTACAAAATTTCTAATATTTATGCATTCTATTGATTTACGCAAAGTTTGTCGAAAAGTTACAAAGTAAGTTAAATCATTCAGTCAAATACCGTCTATCCATTTTACGTTATCATCTATAAAATATGATCAGGTAGAAACGTTTTAGCTTTTAGACCCCTCTCATCTAGATGAGCTGCGACTGAACAGCACTTTGCTGTTTGTTCATTTTTTTAGCCCTAAAAAAAAAAAATGAAACATGGCATGAAACAAAATTCCAATAGAACAGAGGATTTTTCAATTATTCAGAGGCTGGATTCCTCCTGATACTCAAAGTCATTGAAAGCCTCAGGCAATCTACCTGTTAGAAACCTATAGACTGCATACCGCCTGGGAATTAGAAAATCCTTCCCTATCAGTCCCTAAACCTGGTCTTTTTTTTTTTTCATTAGAACTTTTGTTGGACTAAAAAAGAATAAATGGCTGTCATTGTAAGGGGGGAGCGGATGAAGAAACGCTGATTATTGTATTCAATTACCACTTCAGAAGAAAGTAATAGAAAAACTAAAATGTGTTAATCTTCTCCAATCTTTTCTGATCGTTGTATGAATGTCATTAAGAAGAATGTGTATGAAACACAAAACTGCGCTTATGTCATTATAAAGCAGACGCCGAATCAAGTACCTAATCATTTTAATCTCAGATTGACAAAAGAAAAAGTGTCACTGAGATGATATGGATTATTCTCTGCTTATCCTGTATGTATGCCGATACAGCGCTGCTTAATACATCCTACCTCCAGACACCAAATGAAGGTTATTCAATCATTTTACTTTGGCTGTTGTGTTGCAACCTCCTTACTCTTCTAGCCAATAACCAATCAATCCTTGAAGTAGAAACTTAGAAAGTGGTCAATAGCAAATAAATTGTGTTATAATATAATAAATAAAAATGTAGAATTCATTATTATTATCGTTAAAGGGGTTGTTCAGACAGGGGACTTTGATATATGGCCGTGAATGGGGTGATCAAAAATTAAAAATTACAGTACACTAATTTTCATGGCTTCTGTTCTGCCATCCAGGGCTGGCGTCAACACACGGCATACCTGGGCAAGTGCCAGGGCACACAGCACCCCTAAGGGCCTAGAGGGGGAAAAAGGTCTGGTGCTCTAATGTTCAGCCTGCTCAATGTAGTGCAGGGTGAGAGGTCTGAACATCAGAAGACAAAGAAGGAGCAGGACCTGTGAGCATCCTGCAGAGAAAGAGAGAGACAGGGGTGAAGGACCTGATCACATGACCCACAGGTCCTCCACCTCACAGTGTGGAGATTAGCCTGACTGAGAGGAAGAGGGAGAAGACTCCCCCCGTTTTAAAACTCTTTCTGCAGGTTCTTTTACAGCTCTGTTCTTGCTTTTAATAGATTGAAATGAACATGTATTTTTAAGGCTGGAAATACCTATAGATTACAATTAGCTCCTGCCAAGAGCAGCATGGCTTCTTTTGTTCCACGCATCCTCAGGATCAGATGGAATTACTTCAAGTCTTAGGTGAAGACAACAAAGTGGTGAGCAGAAGAACTCTTTTCTATGTGTGAACTGAAGTGAAAGTTTATACTGATCATTTCCAGATACTGAAACATTATCTTTTTTCCCTACTTTGTTTCTTTTTTCTGATTGTAATTAGTTTTATTTTATTTTTAGTATATTATAGGGAAAGCCATCGCCCATGAGCTGTTTTTACCAGCATTTAGTGACATGATGTATAGCAAGCTCTATGGACGCAATGAACATCTCCAGACCTTAGGGCCCTATTACACGGGGCGATTATCGTGCGAAAAATAGATATATAGTTCGAATTTAAACGATAATCGCTCTGTGTGATTGCAGGCAAGGATTGAAAAATCGATCGTATGTCATTGATCGTTGATTTAGATCTGAAACTAAAATTATCGTTAATCGTTCGCTAACCTATCGCTGTAATTCCACATCCGTTCGCTTAAGTTTAGCATTTTTTCACTAATCGTTCAGTGTAATTGCACATGTTTTCATTGTTTTGCTGGGATCAGAAGGAAAAAACGATCATAGTAACGATCACAATAACGATCATAGTAACAATCGTAACTAATGATTATCGTTCCGTGTAATACGGTGAACTATTTCAGGTTAACGATAAACAATCTCGTTTGTGAACGTTTATCGTTACTCGTTAATAGTTAAAAATCACTCCATGTAATAGGACCCTAGTCTTTGGATGGGAAATGTTTCTAAGCATGCTCTGTGACCTGCAAAGGTCATTCTGGGGGGGGGGGGGGTGGACCTCCTATTGTCTTCCCTTTTTACTGGGGTCATCTTTTGCTGTAATTCTGTACACATCCCTTTCCAGTAGGCTCCTCCTTATTACCACTGACAGAACACGAAGTCTCAACTTAGTTTCAGGAATAATGGTGAGAATGAAAACTGCAAGATTTCAGAAATATTTCATAACATAGATAATAAAATTGAAAATTATTTTTAAAAAAAATCACCAAAAACTCTTAAAAATATATATAACCACGAAAACCTGATTTAAACAACAGGACATTTTAAGCCATTCAGAGAATATCCATTCAGAGTACAAAGAGGTCAGTCAAAGGCCAGGCACATTACAAAATGGCACTTGTTTGTCTATTCTATGAGCTTGAGAAGTAAAATACGTTATAATCGTCCAATTGTCGAGGAAGAAAGATGAATACTTCTATTATTCTGAGTCAGCTATTCATCACGATTGACTATTGGAAAAAGAAATATAGAAAAATACAAATAAAAACAACAGAGAGGAGACACTGGGCTCATATCTTCTGTTGGTGGAAAATAACATTTTGTCATAGATGTCATAAATTTATTTCAAATGTCAAATGTACCAGTGTGGAAGAAGAGGCATGGAGGTCCACAGAGACGTATTCAGCTGTCAGGCCTATAACATTATATATCAGTTACTGTATCATTCTCTGCTGGTGCATATGGCTGGTGACTATAGCTAAGGTGCAATCACATTACAGCAACCACATATGAAACCAAAGTATAGTCTACGAGGAGGACTGTGAAAAAGATATACTGTACATGAAATACAAGAAAGAAGAATAACATATCTGGCCATTCCTGTGTTTTAAGACTCGCAACCGAGACTCCACGGACCCCATTTTTGCATATTCAAATTTTATAGCGGGCAATGTATCAATGGAGACTCCTGAATGAGTACTCCATTGGATTTTTTTCACTGATCTCCCTGAGCTCAGTGATTGTTGCGTTTTCTTATCCTAAATTTGAAAAGACACTTTCTTGCAGCAAAAACAGCACCACCCCTGTCCTTAGGTTGTATGTGGTATTACAATTCAGCTACATTCACTTCAATGGAAAACCACACCAAACCTGAGGACAAGGGTGGTGCTGTTTGTAGAAGATAGCGGGCATGTTTTCCTAAGCCTGTATAACCCATTTAGGGTGTATTCACATATACAGGATCTGCAAAAGATCCACAGCAGATTTAACGGCCCACATTTGATTTGCTTCAAATCTGCCCCATCAAATCTGCTGCAGGTCGTGTACTTGTGAACGCACGCTTAAATGGAAATAAAAAAAAATATCAACAATTGTACCAACCATAATCAAACTCAAAGTGAGGCATGCTGGATACACAGCACCATGTCAATGTTTTACTAATTCTGTACAACTAGGGTTCTGTGATCAAATAAATTGCTTACGACAAGTCGGTAAAACAACTTAAAAGCGTAAAAAGAAAAATCAAGCAAAACTCAGTCATCTGTTCCCTTTTGGCAGAGGTTCCATATGGATTGAAAGAAGGAAATTGTCTTTTATCATGCCGGCAGCCTTCAAATTAAACATGTCTCATTTACTCTCGGAGAATGAGGCGGTAAATGTGAGCTAATGGATGTATATAGCCCAAGTGTTCATAGAGAGCAGCTAACTAGATACCCTGCGGGTCATTCCAGTGAGAGCACTTATCAAAGGTGACTGACCACCTAGAGATCCATCCTATAGGGACTAACACTCACATCATCTCCACGATGAGTTCACTTAGTCTTTTTTTTTCTTGTTAATAATAGCGCGTTATTCCCTTTCCTCATATATTATAAGTTCAAAGAAAAGAAAAAATAATTCTTTGAAAGAAACTGGTATTTTGCTAGTTAAACAGTGGAACGATACCAGGCAGAAATAAGAGCCAGTGATTCAGGAATTAACACAGAGAACGGCAACTAATGTAAGTCTTATTGACATGTTAAACTGTGAGTGTCTCATCTGTCACTTGGATGAATATATAAGTGCTCTCGATGCAACAGTGCCGTGAGTCATCTGCAAAGACATCACAGTATAAATAACGTTAAAGCCGTTGTCCCACCTTTAAATATCATGTTCATTGCCTGATCATGGAAGGTGAGCAATGTCTGCCATTTACATGTTGTTAAAATACAATTCATTGAAGAGTTATGATGTTATGATACAGCATCCCCTGGTGGTCAATGTGTAGAATGGTGTGTACGTCCACCTACTGAGCTGAGTGCTGGTGGTCGCACATGCTCACACACTCTCTCTACAGCCAGGTCACTGCATAGTGATAATCTGGTATAAAGCTTGACCCTTGACACTTCTTAAAGAAAAAGTTCGGCCAAAAGTATTTTTTAATATGTCATTACATGAGGAAAGTTATCCAAATTCCTAATATACACTTATTATGGGAAATGAACATATACTGCTATTTTCCTCAATTTAGTAGATCAGGCAGACTTCAAAAAAACGTGACATCACGAATCAGAGCAGGGCTGAGTGTAATTCCTATGAAGCGTCCATTGTAATTTCGGCACGGGTTGCAGTCATCCATAGCAGCTTGTGCACTCACCGGGTGGCAGGAAGAGGCTCCCTGGCACCCAGTCATTGATTGCAGTGGGAGAGAAAGCTGGGAGGGCAGCCAGCGGCATGGACAGTTGCGAGGGGGGGGCTAGGGGAGGGCGGCCAGCGACATGGACAGATGCGGGGGGCTAGGGGAGGGTGGCCGACGGCATGGACAGATGCGGGGGGGGGGGGCTAGGGGAGGGCGGCCGGCGGCATGGACCGATGTGGGGGGGGGGGCAAGGGGAGGGCGGCCGGTGACATGGATGGGTGGGCGGGGGGCTCGGGGAGGGCGGCCGGCGAGATGCACAGGTGTGGGGGATCCTTGGGGGCCTAGGGGAGCCGGTGAGGGATGGATGAGTGCCGGGGAGCCTCTTCCTGCCATCCGGTGAGTGCACAAGTTGCTATGGATGACTGTAATTTCTCCATATACTGCGCCCCCTGCTGGAGGCTTCATGGGAATTATACCCAGCCCTGCTTTGATTAGTGATGTCATGGTTTTTTAACGAAAATGAAGTCTGTCTGATCTACTAAATTGAGGAAAATAGCAGTATATGTGCATTTCCCATAATAAGTGTATATTAGGAATTTGTCTAACTTTCCTTATGTAATAACATATTTAAAGATACATTTTAGCTGGATTTGTCCATTGAATTGGGTTAAGTTATAAATGTTATCCTGATACCAAGCGTGAGTGTGGTACGGATTACCAATAGAATTCTATAGAATTTTTTTTTTACGGAGGTCATGGATGTCACATCCATGATGTCCACGAAATCACAGAACAAATCTATGCAATCTAGTACTATTCACTTTTTATGGAAATTAAAACGGAACAAAAATCACTGAATGTGTGAATGAGGCCTAATAGTCAAGTAAGCATGGGATACCTTTTGCTTAGATACACATGCCACCTTATCTCAATAAATCCAGAAGATCCTGCTCTTATAGAGCATTTGGAAAGAAGCAGCTATCAGCCTATTCTTTTAACCTTTAGAAATGTTATCTTCAAAGATTGGAGCTAGAACAAGAAGCTTCATGTGAAAAACCTTTCTGGAGGGGACAAAGGAGAAGAGAAGGGCACAGATACCTGATGCTGGAGGGTTTACATCAAGGACATTAATGACAGGAACATGAATATCATCAGAGAAGAATAAAGGACCATCTAAACTGCATTCAATAGAACAATGAACCCAGCTGCAAAGTGTTTGACCCCGAACACAGCAGATACGTTACTTACACTACTAGACATTAGGGCACAATCTACAGCCGGTTGGAAATGAATTGTGTAAATTGCTGTAGACATAAGATACAAGGCACGTCATAGCAGGAATCTAAACTGGTATAGAGTTAGTGAACCCGAAGCTGATATATTCTCCAAGCATAACGTATGCGCCGTGCATCCACCTCTACTATGTCTGACTCCCATTGAGGATTGTAAAGATAATGTAAGCAATCAAATAGACATAATAATCAATGTATTTCCAAATGCAAGAAAATATTAAAATGATTTAATTTACAGAAAAATACATAGTACGTGGTATGAGTATTGATATGGAACAGTCTAGACAGGTTGCGTATCAGTTATGGAATTCTAAATAAACCATTTACTGCATCTCCTAAATATATTCTGCAGGGCAGAAACAGAGGTGGAGACATGCATTGTGGGAATAAGGACCTTCAAAGTGAAAACATCAGCCCTATTTTCTGATACAGAACTCTTAAAGTAGTTTTTTAGGACAATAACTGCATCACCTGCCAACCCAGACCCCAGGACAGGTCTCGGAGTACAAGCGTTTTTTTTTGTTTTTGTTTTTTTTTTGTTTGGGGGGGGCAGATTGTGGGTATAGAGTTGCTTTAATTCCTTGAATTATAGAATAATAGGATCCCTGCTTTAAGTCTCTTTCAGCTCCTATTGGTGTCAATGGGAGGTTCAAGGCAACAGCAGGGGAAAGAACCCTTTATACAATGCCGTGGGCTAATCCCTCCCCAAAGTCGCAAAAAAATTCCCATAACTTTGATAAAAAATTTTTACCTCCTCCTCCCCCCCCCCCCAGCTGTGGTAGGCACAGTCGCCATATGTAATAGTTAAAGGAGAAGTTTGGTGAAAATTTTTATTTAAGTATTGTATTGCCCTCCCAAAAGTTATACAAATCACCAACATACACTTATTATGGGAAACACACAAAGTCTTTTTTTCCCTGCACTCACTACTGCATCAAGGCTTCACTGCCTGGATAACATGGTGATGTCACTTCCTGAATAAAATGGTGATGTCACTTCCTGGATAAAATGGTTATGTCACTTCCTGGATAACATGGTGATGTCACTTCCTGGATAAAATGGTGATGTCACTTCCTGGATAACATGGTGATGTCACGACCCGACTCCCAGAGGTGTGAGGGCTGTGGCTGTTGGAGAGGATGATGGCAGAGAGATGCTCAGTGTCCCCCAGTGCCGAGTCCCTCAGTGTCCCCGCGCCATCATCCTCTCCAGCAGCCACAGCCCGCACAGCTCTGGGAGTCGGGTCGTGACATCACTATGTTATCCAGGAAGTGACATCTCCATGTTATCCAGGAAGTGACATCACCATATTATCCAGGAAGTGACATCGCCATGTTATGCAGGAAGTGACATCACTATGTTATCCAGGAAGTGACATCACCATTTTATCCAGGAAGTGAAGCCGCGATGCAGTAGTAAGATCAGGGAAAAGAGCTCTTTATAAGAATTTCCCATAATAAGTGTATATTGGTAATTTGTATAACTTTTGAGGGGCAATACAATACTTTAATAAAAAAAAATTCACCTGACTCCTCCTTTAATAATCTTCCAAAGATAACAGACTTGCATGCCAGTTTTCTGGTGTGAGCATTGATAAACTCCCCCCAATGTATGTTCCGCTTATTTTGAGAAGATCTGCCATTGCATTTTCTAGGTCGCAGACTTTAATGAGTGGAGCCTATTGTTCTCGCTAATTCCATTCCTAAGGCGGTTCTTCAATGGTCTCAGTAATGAGTGCAACCGTAAAGTTCCTGATATGCATCTCCCTATGGTCCAAAATGGCTTTTAAGAGCTCTAATCAGGGATTTGGGAGGCTTGTAATGGAATGATTGTAATCTACTGCTGAAATGCATTGTAATAAGAAGCAAGATATAGTATTGGATCAGCATTTCTGTTAAGCAGTGGTGAGGGTCTTTGCTTACTAGCTGTTAGGTAACCAGTGGTGTGACATCAGAGAGGCTGGACAAGTCTTATGGATGATGGGGTTGACCCTAGTGTGTATATGCAAACTTTCTATTCCGGCTAACATAGCAGACACTTTAAACGTATACTCCAACAAAATTCTTTTTTCTTTTAAATCAAAAATTTGATATTGATTTGTACATTACTTCTTTTTAAAAATCTCAAGTCTTCAATCACTTATCAGCTGCTGCCTGTCCTGCAGGAAGTGGCGTATTCTTTCCAGTCTGACACAGTGCTCTCTACTGACATCTCTGTCCGTGTCAGGAACTGTCCAGAGCAGCAGTAGCAAATCCCCATAGAAAACCTCTCCTGCTCTGGACAGTTCCTGTCACAGACAGAGGTGGCAGCAGAGAGCACTGTGTCAGCCTGGAAAGCATAGAATACTTTTGCATGACATACATAAGCTGTTAAATATGGGAAAACTTGACATTTTTAAATAGAAGTAAATTACAAATTTATATAATTTTCTGATACCAGTTGATTAGAAAGATTTTCGCTGGATAACATAAAAGCTGTAGACAAGTCTGTACATGTAACGTACAAAGGTTAGAAGTATAGTCACATATTCTGTCTAAACATTAGTCTCTATTTTATTCTGTTAAAATTCACCAATGTTCTCACAATGTTATAAACTTTAGCAATATGTGTCTGAGAAATGTATACCCCTGTACATTCTGTGCTTTCTGGTTCATCACCCTAATGACATACTTACCAAACTAGCAGAATGACTGTGACACCTAGGTAATGCAGTGGGTGTAAGGAGGCTCTGGAGGAATATAATGCTGCATAATAATGCAGGTTAATCTATCATTCATGGTCTGTGGAAAGTTGGATAACAAATCCTATCAGTCTTGTCACGGCAGCTATTATGCATTGGCATCTACCATGAGCAATAAAAGGAAATGTGAGTAGTATATTACAGCTGGAGATCCTAAAGGTTTTATCCCACCTTGCTAACAGGGGTAGAATTTGGCATGGCTTACACCATTCCTTTAAGGCATGGAGCTTGCATACAGCAACACCAATTTGTTCTATCCTTTGAATATGACTTGGGAATACTGGGAAGAAAGGATAAGCAAAATAGCTCTCATACCTCTTGAGTAAAGAGATGTCCCTTCAAGTCAAGTCCCACTCAATCAAGGAGTCTTAGAATATTGACTGGGAATTAAGAGGTGTGAGAGCTATTTTGCATATCCCAGAATTCCCAGTGGAATAGCAATGGTCTGTAAGTCTCCACAGGTCTTTGTGATGAACTCTCCTTAAGGAGAGTCACTACACCTTTGACCCTTGGGAAAACTGGAACATTGAGCTTAACTCTAGTTAAAGCAGAACCCTGGGCAAGATGACAAATGACCTGCCGGTAGAGGGGTGCGTTATTACAACAACGAAGCTCTACTTACTCATTTCTGTGCCCTTGCTGCGTTGGCTTACCTTACCGGGACCCCCAGCAGGCTCCTGGATCTCCCACTCCTGGAACAACTAGGACGGGACACCACTTCAGTCATTGACTGGCACCCCCCTGGCGGTAGACGATTTTGCATTTTGGCCAGATTTCCCCTTTAAAGGGGTAGTGCGGCGCTAAACAATTATTCACAAAATATCACACATTACAAAGTTATACAACTTTGTAATGTATGTTATGTATGTAATTCGCCCCCTTCCCCGTGTTTCCCCCACCCACGCCAGACCTGGAAGTGTGATGCAGTATACTCACCTGATTCGAGTCGACCCCCGTCCGCCATATTGGGACAATGATGTAATCTTCGGGCATGAGGGACGGATGGAGCGGTTCGGCCGGCCTCCCAAAGATGACATCATTGTCCTAAGATGGTGGACAGGGGTCGACACGAATCAGGTGAGTATAGTGCATCACACTTCCGGGTCTGGCGTGGATGGGGGAAACACGGGGAAGGGGGCCATTCACATACATAACATACATTACAAAGTTGTATAACTTTGTAATGTATGTTATTTTGTGAATAATTGTTTAGCGCCGCACTACCCCTTTAAAGCTTAAAGGGGTATTCCAGTATCAGAAAATTACATTTTAATCAAACGTTCACCCAAAAGATATATCACTTACTAATATAGTGTTATTACTAATAGTACTGAACTACCCCAGACAGGAAGTTATGTAGTTCTTTTATTTTCAATGTGGTATTGCCTCAGCATCTCAGCAGCTCCTCCCTTTCTCCCTAAACAATAGCAAATAAAAGTAAAAACACTATTGGAATCAAATCATCCAAACCTTTAAAATAATAATAAAAATATATATATATGGTTTTTTTTTTAACTGCCCACCGGTCCTTGTTAACAATCTTTTCTAATCTTGCAGACAATACCTGATACCTGCCAATGGCTACATAATACATAAGCAAAATCTTGTGCCCACTCTCGTGCTCAATGTCAACATGTAAGATTTTATATAACAGATAAAATTTTATTCTTCTTACTTTTCTTAATTCATTAGAACTGGCTTATAAATGTTGCCCTCTAGTAAGATATTTGACTTTACTATCAGAAAATACCATGTATCTTTAAGGGCTGACCCATGGGCTAGACGTGATTGGTGAACTTAATGCTGAAAAATCTTTAATTAGATGGCAGTGTTGCGGCCCTGACATAACTTACCTTAATGGCCTCCAGTAGATACAGAGTAACATAAGTTGTAAAATCGTCAAAGAACCCTGGGAAAATGTCAGCATTAAAGTGGATATTAATTAAGGAATGGACATATGTTCAGGGCCAAAAAATGTGTTTTTAATGAAAAAAAGAAGAATTCCTCAGTAATTTGAAAACTACTTCAAGAATAAGATTAAGTTCAAAAGGGGTTGTCCAAATAAGAAAAAAGAGTCTGCTTTTATTACTAAGACAGCTCCATTTCTGAGACAGCTACAACACCGAGCTCAGCCCATGTAGAATAATGACTCTCTTTGGAAAAAGTAATCCCAGGCATTGTCTTGTAGAAGCTTTCCACCATCATAGACCCTAATTGGGTTCCCCAAGGACCTATGAATATAAGCAAAGCTAATAATTTGTACATTTTTTTAATGATAACGATGGTCTGCTGGCTGTCACAGCAGCAGACCACCATTATCTCCTATGGGCTCCCCGGACGATCGTCCAGAGAGAACCTCCCGCAGCTCAACACACTATCCCACCCCCCAACACTCTTACCTGCTGTGGGGAGTGGAGAACGAGGGAGGAACGAATAGCAAGCAAGCAATAATTTGACAGGTCGGCACTTGCTCGCTCCTTGATCCTCCTGATCGGCCCGTGTAATAGGGCCTATACTCATTTACCATAATCCTCTGCAGCTCCTGGTGTGATGCCATGTGGTCCCATGACTTCCTATTTCAGAGATGGACTAAAGGCCCCCATACACCTTTAATTACGGATGGCCAAACAGTTACATCTCCCTCCCACTCCCTGTTCCCCCTATACACAGGAAAGTTCGGCGCGGATGATAATTCCTGTGTTCTAGATAGGGACGGTAGGGGTAAGCCTCAGTGAACGGGCTCTGAACAAAGGGGTTGGACGTGATTTTCCATCATACCTGACGACTATCACCACCAACATCATCTGTCAGTGATTGTTCAGGACAGCCCCATACACATTAAATTGATGGCCGAACCCGCCGTATGGGCACCTTTATCTCGACAGTGAGGGCCCTCTCAGCCCACTAACTGAGGTGGAACACTGCTGCAGGCCATCGCTGCCAAAAGGAGTTCATCTCGGAAGTAGGAAAAAAAATGGCATCACTCTGGGATCTATCGGGGACCGTTTTTGGTGCCTAGATAAACCCTTTATTATGAGGGAGCTGCACAAAAAAGCAGGTTTAATAGGGTTGTCTGGTGAACACTGCTAATTTACCATGCTGCCGAGGAAGAGGACAGTGGCTGACAGCGTCAGACACCAGGTGGCCTTCCAACTGGCAGCTGCGGCGGAGTCAGATGGGTAAGTATTTTACATTTGATAGCCCCTTTAAGTAGGATTTTCAAGCCCTTAAAAATGTAATATGTATCCTCAGGAAAGGCAATCAGTATTAGATAAGGCATAACAACTGTGTTCTGCAGCCTCTGTAATTTTACACCAGCAGTAGGCCAGTTTGTATGTGTAAGGTATAGTAGTCTTGTCTTGTTTGTTTTATCCTTAGAATAGACCATTAATATATAATCAGTACCAATTCTTGGTACCTTCACCAATCAGTTGTTTGCCAGCAGCATACACAGAGAATAGAGCAGAGAGAAGACAGCGCCATTCATTGTGTAGTGGCTCGTCTGGGTTACTGCAGCTTAGCTCTTATTAGAGTAATACTGATAACAACAAAGAGGACTGTTCTACCCTTGTTATCGGCCAGGTGTTGTATCCATTAACCATCAGTAGAGAACTAAATGACAATGCAAACACAAATGTACCCTGAACTTGCCCCCACCTACCAGGATAAGTTATTACATAGAGCGCTAAGCAGACAGTACTTCTCGAGAGCTTCTTAACTCAAGAAAAGTCCTTGACATTCATCATGTCATAGAACAGCAATGCCGCTCTTTGTTACATCCTGTCAGGGAATGGGTTAAATTAATTACCAATTACAGCGAAGGAACAGAGCTACTGACAGATATGGAAAACCTTATTCATGGTAATACTCCATAAGAACATTGTGCAAGGACAATCCTAAGATCTTGTCTCACAACGTTTTAATTGGAATAAATCTTTTGTCTCAGAAATGGTAAACAGGGATTCAGACCGCTGTCTGCCGCTGCCTTCCACATATTTTATCTGTATAGACAATATAAGTCGCTCAGACTGACTAATATTACTTTCCGCTAATCGGCCATAGTATAGAAAAAGCCATTTGTATTTATTAGTAAACAGCTTTCAACGTTAAACGGACGATTAAGGGATTTATCATGCAAATGCAACTGTGGGCATTGTGGTTGAGAGAAAATGGAGAAAAACCTTGAGCTCTGGCCCTAAGTGAAGCATAAGGATTGGGGTATGCAGGGTGTCTGATAACTAGATCAGAATACATCTTGAGATCAGTAGGGACTTGATTGTTCTTTGACAAGTTAAAACTCTGTGACTTAGTTTGATACCCCCACCGAGATACTGTATATACAGCAATAACTGTAGTTCAAAACCACTGCATAGAGTCCATCCAATAGAATCCTCCATCCCATCATTTTCACCTCTGACATGACTGTGGCCTGGTGTATAGTCCAGACGATATACAATCAGAAAAAACACTATGCCATCACTTTACTTTGGATCCCATGCAGAGAGGCGTAGACGCTTGTTAACCAATATATATATATATATATATATATATATATATATATATATATATATTTTATAATAGTGTCTTCTATGGTTTTCACATACAACACTCATTTGTCTAACTACTGTATACTGGACAAATGATGTTTGTGATGCAGGCTGTAAGCCTACACAGTCCTCAGTTCCTACCTGGTGGCTTCCCGTAATGTTTTGGCCTCATAGACTTTTCATAACAGAGTTTATTCTAACCCTTGGTAGCTGTCTTGTAAACCCAGTAGCCTTCTAGGAAAAAAAGACCCTAGTACAGTTACTAGTATAGTAGCCAGGATCCAGCCACCCATGAGGGAAATTAAACATGGCCTGACTCTGGCCTGACTCTGATATCCACCCCTTTAGTCACTTTCTGTTGCTGGGCAGAGCTAGATAGATGCCCAGTTCTTCTGCACCACCTTAACCTCAAGCACTGTTCTTTGGATTTGGCAAAGTCTTATGTAGTGTCTCGTAACCCATGTTCCACTAATGGGTTGGTTTTACTAGTCCAGTAAGCCTCGGAAAGGTTTTCTTGTATGGGTTGCCTATTCCCTTCTGTATTATATTTCCAGAGATGTCTTACTACTGTTTGGCCACAAGATGCCGCCACTGAGTATTATCTTATCTTTCTCTAGCACAGTGAAAGCAACAGGAGTTAAAGGGGTTATTCAGTGCTACAAAAACATGGCCTCTTCCAGAGATAGTTCCACTATTGTCTCTAGTTTGGTAGAGTTTTGCAACTTAGTTCTATTAAAGCGAATGGAGCTTCATTGCAAACTACACCTAAACTGGAGACAATAGTGGTGCTGTCTTTGGAAAAAAGTGGCCATGTTTTTGTAGTGCTGGATATCTCCTTTAATTCATTTTCCAGTTTTGTTTTTACTTAGTAAGTGCAGAGTGTGATGGTCTGTCAAGTCTTTTCCTCCTGGGCTACCAAAAGACTATTCTAGAAAGTTCCCACCAACGGGGTGTCAAGTCAGCTTACAGTTCCTCCACCAATGAGGGAATTCACTCAATTTTTGCCCCTTAAGGGAACCTGTCATCCGGTATTCCAACACAGAGCCTGCCCGACCCCCCTGTGGAGCCCCGGATTCTTACCCTTTGCTGCAAGTCCCGCTCCTGGACCTGGTCCCCGGACAGAGATATCGGCGCTGGAAAGTGAGCACGCTCTATATGGCAATTACATGAGATAAATCCGATGCCCATAGAGAATGACTGGAGCCGTCATTCTCTATGGGCGTCGGACTCATCTCTGGAGCACACGGCTGCCGACGGCAATATCTCCGTAACGGGACCAGGTCCAGGAGCAGGACTTGCAGCAAAGGGTAAGTATCCGGGGCTCCACTGGGGGGGTCAGGCGGGCTCTGCGTCGGAATGCCGGGTGACAGGTCCCCTTTAAATAGGGAAGTGTTAGTCATTCTGGGTTGTCTTAGTTTGTTAGCTCTTGATTAATTAACAGCTGCTGCTCAACAGAGAGTTCAATACAGGGTCTGGCCCTTGTGGCCAGGTGCCTCCCCCTGCCAGATACTAATTCTTTCCTTACAAGTTTCAGTCTAAAGGTTGATGGCCTGCTAAAACCCTAAGAGGGGCACCTACCGCCCAAGGGACCTAACCTGTCTACGTCTGGGATGACTACATTCTACCAAGTATTAGTCAGGAAGTCCTTTAGCTGTCCGGACTATCCCCAGTGGTGGCAAAGAGCAGATAAAGCCAAAGTACCCCATTGAACCTTCGCTCAATCTCCTATGGTCTTGAGCGATTAGCTACCTCCCCTCTCCTGGTCTAGCGCGGCAGGGAGTACTTTTTCTCCTTACTAAAGCTGCACAGTAGCTGTATACTATGATTCTGGGAACCATATCAGCACACTCATGCTGATTGTTCCCTTTAACATTGCACCCCATAGAGGTAGACAAAGACATGGCAGTGCCCCTGTCAGGGACTGAGCTTACCTTGACTATTTAGGCTTGGTTCACACTGCGTTTTTCCAAGTTTTAAGGAAAAATAGGATGCAAAAATGGATGCATTTGTGTGTCATTGACTTACAATATTAAAAAAAAAAAAAAAAAAGGATCAAAACGGATGCCTCCAGTGCTTTGCGCCCATCCCGGAAACCATGAATAGAGCAACGCAGTAGGTGGGTACCGAGCCTCGATCCAAAAAAAGGACCGCGGCATCGGCTTCCCCGTGCCATCGCCGTTCGATTCATGTGTGATTTTAAGGAGAGTGTACCTGATGGTAAATCCTCTTTAAACACTCTGCTAGGAGAGTCTATTCTAGCTTTGCTTTTTGCCTATTTTGACTTTGGATGATTCAGCTACTGTTTACTCTCCTAATGTGCTGTACCTTACATCTCACCACGTCTGATCTCTCCACTTTGTATCATACCCTGTATTGCCTATAACTATAACTGAGAACTGGGCTGTTGTCCCTCCTACTAAGATTCCAGATCTGAGAACCGGCACTATTGTGGCCCCTAAACAGAACACCATATGTGCCTATCTTTCCAACTGGTGATTTGCAGCACTATTACTATTCATTTAAAGCAGAAGTGAGCCCCTTGCCACCCGGACCCCTGTGTAGCTACCAGGTTGCCCGTATGGTAAGTGTTCTCCTGCTCCAAAACTAAATACGGTTCTCAACGCTGCTTAATATAACTCCCCATATCCAAGATGAACTCTTTTATTCTACAAAATCTAGAGATAAAAAATCTTTTTGGAAGCTTTAAGCTCCTTTTGGGATGTCAGTAATATGGATGCCGCTGAATGACGGCTATCTCCGCCATGGGAGAGAGGGAATTGTTTTATGACAGTCACAGTGCCTTTCCCAGCATATGCCTCGTGCAATGCTAAGCAGACACCATTAATCTTATCACTTTGTGCCTAAACAGTCTAGTGTCTGCTCGGCATTGCAGATATACATTTATAATAATAAGATGCCGAGAACAAAAGAAGTGGTGCAACTAATGCATGCCCGGCTCCATCAGAGAGTTCGGCAATGTCTTCATCGCCTTCGTTCCTATAACTGAGAGACACAATTATATTCATCAACAAATTAGGCTCCACAAATTTGCATGTAATTGCATAATTTGCATAATCATGAGCACAGTCAAAAGTAAAAAAAAAAAAATTGCAACTGAAGCATTACAAAAAGTACATTACAGCATATCGGTCCAGCACTAAGGTGAATGAACGCTGTTAGGGATAATTGCCTTACGGCAATGGTGGCATTACAGAGTTGCCATGGCAACACAGAGCGAGTAACTTGGCTTTGCTACGAAAGCCGCCCAGATCGTAAAATCCTGAATACTCATTTGTCATGTCCGCCAGGATGAGGCCAGGCCCGGCTTCCTTCCTTTAAATTAGTAAGATACATCAAAACTTTTGTGTGCTGTTTGCAGCCCAACCTGGGACTTAGAGAAGCGGCATTTATTATTCATACCGGGGATAATGGGAGGATGTTCATTTTAGGCGTACTGTTTTATTGCTTTTTAATTTTACAGAATGTTTTTCTGTAATTCGGAGTCGTAAAAGGAGTCAGATTTTTTTGTCTTCCTTGCATTTACTTTTAATTTAATATTAGCCAGCTGTTCCCTAAGTATTGTTCATTAGAAAAGTCATTTGGGGCACGTATAGGCGTAAAGTATGGAAAATGGCGTGTTTAGGCAATTCGCTAAATAGGCACGCGACTGGCCTGGAGGTTCAAGGGAGGAGGATACATCACAAAGTGGAAGGAAGGCGCTTGGAGGATCTCTGGGTAACACAGTATTGTTATCTGCATTTGCCCTTATGTGAAGTTTTTTTTTATTACGGACATTAAAAAAAAAGGTAATTATCATTATTTACAGCCGTAATTATGAAAAATAAATACTTTTTTTCTCACCTCAAAAAACATTGTGTGAACATAGCCTTAGGTGATAATGATCATTATTTATTTTTTATATTTATATTTATAAATATTAAAAAATAGGATAAAAAAAAAAGTGTGAACATATCGTTAGGGGCCTATTCCACGGAGCGATAATCGGCCGAATCGGCCCGATTCAGCCGATTATCGCTCAGTGGAATAGAGACTACGATCAGCTGATGATCATGTTATCGGCTGATCGTTTATTTAGGTTCAAACCTAAATTAATCGGACACCGACCGCATATTGCTGCATGGAATAGTGATTGGCTGAGCGGTCTGTCAGCCCAGACAGGCTGCACAGAAGTTGTTGCTGCGCGCAAGACTGGGAGGAAGAAGGAGCGCAGGAGAAGACCTGCAACATGTTTAGGTACTGTATGGTGTTTAAAGAAGGGCTGCAAGGACCGATGTCCCTGCAGCCCTCGCTAAAGGATTATGGGGCCGTGGAATAGGCCCAATAAACAAGCGCCGATCTAGCAGATCAGTGCTCCTTTACATTATTGATCGGGCCCCTATCGGCCCGTGGAATAAGACCCTTACTGTGGTTTTGCCATTAGCTTTCCTGAAATGTCCATTTTGGTACATGTATTCCCAATTAAATAATAACCCACCAATCTGAAAGACAGGTAGCCCCGGCCTGGAGCTGCTGCCCAGCCGAGAGAGACGACCAATGTATTGGCATTTTAAGGAGAATTTTTGTATCTCCTATAGGCTATGTTTACACAATGGTTTTTCCACTCCGTTTGAGTTTAAAGTAAAGGATGCAATGACGGCCGTTGGTACATTGTTCTAGTTTGGGTTGACTAATTGCCCTTTGGGTGTGTCTTTAATTGAAAAGTCCATTGAATTTAATAGTAAAAACGGAGAAAGGACGGTGAAAAAAGAAAAACTGTGCGTGATCAGCGAAAAAATAACATCCTGTTTGCAATGGACATCTGAAAATGATTGACAAGATCATTATTCTGACATTTATGCAGACAATGTCCATTATTTTATACACTGTGTGCATTGGACGTCCATCATCCCATTGATGAGGCGGAATTATTAAGAGCCACATTTCCTGCACCAGTCTTAAAAATCTCCTGGCGGGCCGCTCAGAGCTGGTGTAGATTTCACTGACATTGAATGCTAAATGCTGGGCATTCTGAGGCCCCCTCTCTGTGTGGTTTCACCCACCATCCCGCCCTCTCCCCACCTCTTTGGTGCAAGCGGAGTAGAGGGTTGAGATGCAAACAATTTATGTGCAAAACAAGCATTTGTATTTCCCAGGATGCATTGCAGCCAGGCCCTTGGTAACTTCCTAGTTATCACAGCACACCTCGCCTGTGTCCCTCCACTGAGCTGTATACAAAGTAGTCCCTCACATACAGCTCCAAAGATTTCACTTATACATAGTGATTTGGATATCATTTTTCTGAATTTATTTTTTCTATTTTTGCCACTATTTTATCCTTCTTACTTATTATTTGTTCTTTATATACTTTATTCCTGCTATTCCTGCCTGTATAGGTAAAGAACAGCAGGGGGCGCTGCCACTGACTCCAACGTAACATATTGATTAAGAAACAGATTTAATTATATATCTATTTTCCAACATACCACTGAAATACACAGAATAATTTTAAAGGGGTTGTCCAGCAAAAATCTCTTTCTTTCAAATCAACTCATTTCAATAAGATATATAGATTTGTAATTTACTTCTATTTAAAAAAGTCTTCCTGTATTTATCAGCTGCTGTATGTCTTGCAGGAAGTTGTCGGTTCTTTCCAGTGTGAGACAGTGCTCTCTGCTGCCACCTCTGTCCGAGATAGGAACTGTCCAGAGCAGGAGCAAATCCCCATAGAAAACCTTTCCTGCTCTAGACAGTTCCTGTCTCGGACAGAGGTGGCAGCAGAGAGCAATGTGTCAGACTCATGTCATGAAATGTCCCTTTCTACATAAATTTTCAGAAAATTTGCTATCTAAATATTGGGGACTGTGGGGGAGCTTTATCAAACATGGTGTAAAGTGAAACTGGCTCAGTTGCCCCTAGCAACCAATCAGATTCCACCTTTCATTCCTCACAGACTCTTTGGAAAATGAAAGGTGGAATCTGATTGGTTGCTAGGGGCAACTGAGCCAGTTTCACTTTGTGTTTATACCCTTCATATACGGTTACATCTAGTAAGGGCGATCACTTTGCCTCTGGATTTTCTATACTTATCTTCATACATAGTAATTATTCTCCAACCTTGTGGAAACATTCAGCCAAGTAAAGGAGAAAATATTGAAGTGTGAACTTATGTGACATTCGTTCTTCCAAAATAATTGCCCAATACTGCCACCAGAAGACTATGAAGAACAATGCCCTTGGCATTGGTCATGGAATTTGCATTGCTAATTGAAAAGAGAGTTATATTTTTGGATCTTCAAGAGACTTTACTCCTCACCCATATATTAGCATATATAAATTTCAATGGATTATCGCAGCCTTTCTGTCCATATGTTAGCCAATGCTGACATGGGACCCGGAGACGCTTCTACTTTAAGAACTTTTTATTCAATTATAAAGAAATATTAAAGTGTATTAAAGACAAGAAAATATCGTATAATATATATATATATATATATATATATATATGTGTGTAAATGGTTAGATTACCATTTTTAGAACAAGTTAAAGGGTTATACCAGATAATTTATTTATTTCTTTTCAAATAAACTAGTGTTAGAAACCTCTACAGATTTTTAATTTACTTCTTATTACAAATCTCATGTCTTCTATTGCTTATCAGCTGCTGTATGTCCTGCAGGAAGTGGTGTATTGTTTCCAGTATGACACAGTGCTCTCTGCTGCCACCTGTGTTCATGTCAGGAACTGTCCAAGGTTTTCTATTGGGATTAAAGCGAATGTACCATCAGGTACATTCGCTTTAACATGACCCACCGATAGATCAGCGCCGGCGCAGGAAGGTTGGTGCCGCGGTTAATTTTATCCACGAGTACCAGGCCGGGGCTGAAGCACTGGAGGCGGGCCGGACCGCCCCCAGTGGGAGGAATACCCTGCCCCTCTATGACGCGGCTTTGTTAGAATCAATGGAGCTGTGTCATAGAGGGGCGGGGGATTCCTCCCACTGGAGGCGGCCTAGCCCAGTGCTTCAGCCCCGGCCTGGTACCCGTGGATAGAACTGTGCAGTACACAGGAACTGGGCCGTGGTTCAAAAAATGGACCACAGCACTGGCGCCGATCTACCTGTGGGTCATGTTAAAGCGAATGTACCTGATGGTACATTCGTTTTAACTACTGCTTAGGACAGTTCCTGTCATGGACAGAGGTGGCAGCAAAAAGCACAGTGTCAGACTGGAAAGAAAACACCACATATAGCAGCTGATAAGTACTGGAGAACTTGAGATTTTTAAATAGAAGTAATTTACAAATCTAAGTAACTTAGACACCAGCTGATTTAACATTTATTTTTTCTCCAGAATATCCCTTTAAGGACTGTAAAGTGTAAACGACTTTATAATAGCTTGCATTTATATATAGATGAGAAACATAATGCTACATGAATGAAAGATCAGTCTGTTATAACAGCAACACTGCAGTCCCATTAAGTATTGGCTTGTTTTTACATGCCATGGGGTCTTTAGAGAATGGAAATCTCAGCTACAGTTGCCCCATGGGTAAAACATGGCTTCTCCTTTGGCAGGACAACATTTTAAAAACTCCATTAGGGGAAACAAGGACTGAGCCTGAGGCCCTATGTACACAATAGTATTACAACTCCATAAAACCCTGAATATGGGTAATACAACACCCATAGGCTATGTTCACATCTTTTTCTGGCCGTTTGAGGCCAAATAACAGCCGTTATTTCCTAAGGACGGATATCATTTGTACAATAACAATGGTTATTATGAAATAAGGACTGCTATTTAGCCTAAAACAGCCAAAGAAAGAACATAGTCTCATATGGTAAGTCTACAGGGCCCTAATGAACATAAAAATGGCTAAAGGGGGCAGGGGGCACAGTATGGAAAATTCAGGGAGGGCAGGGGTCACAGTGTATAAAATTCAGGGAGAGAAGGGGGCACGGTGCAGATTATTATTCATTTCAGGAGGCAGAATAAGTATCTGTTTTCAGTTGACTTCATGCATGGCGCTAATATTGTTAGATCATGCATCATGTGACTGTATTTTATTCAGGGCGCTCAGTGTGGGCAGCTGTTGAATTCAGGGGGGCACAATGTGTGAGGGTGTTATATTGAGGGGCTTAATGTATTGCAGTACTTTATTCAGGGGGCACAGTGTCTGACAGTACCATATTTAGCGGATAAGTTGTGTGTGGTATTGTATATTTAGAAGGCTTAAAGGGGTATTCCACTCAAACTTATTATATGTTGCTGCCCATGATGTCTGATACTAATAATTCCTTCCATACTTGTTATTATCTATTCAGTCTCCTTCCCCCAGTTCTGAACTGCTGCTTTCTGCTGAAGACACAAAAACTATGCATGGGACTTTACTGTTCTGTCTTATAGATGCGTAGCAGTGTTAACCAACAGTTGGATTCATTCCGTTGCTTTCTATTATCATCCATTTCAGTCCATGAAGAGGCTGACTCTGTTCTTTAATAGGATATGGGATGACAAAACCTTTTATATAAAAATCTCGTCATAGACCGTCTTTTTACGAGATCTATTTCTTGAGTTTAATGTTGCTATAAATGGTATACATTGCTATAAATCAGCTATTAAATTCTGTATAGGGCAAATAAAAAATTGTAGAGAACGTTCTCCGCAGGTATTCTCTGATCATTTTTGGACTCTAGAGAAGATGATGGATCATGTTGGAACAGGGAAAGAAATTTTGACTGTAGGGTGACTTATATCCCCCCATCCAAATTACCGCACGGGTCTGAAAGTGACATGATTTATGGTAATCTCTACCTGCATGTTGGATTCCTATCGAATGTTGGTAAAAAATCAAGCCTTTTTGCAGCGTTTGATGCTTGAGCTGTAAAGTAAACGGCTTATTTAGGTAAAGTGAATGCACCTTCTCTGTGTTAGTGTTGCCTGCAGTATGATGAATGGTCCTCCATACAGATTAGTGCCTTAGAGCCTCCCATTGGATTTTGAATGCCGCCATCTCATCTTCTATCAGGTGTCTGACAGCTGATGGATAAATGACGCCTTTGTCACATTCGTCACCTCCCCCCCCCTTGCCTTCTGCTCCTGGATGGCGATCACTCCCGAGCCAGCTGCAGTGTGATAGATAACGTCTGCCCTATTTATGCTGGAAAAGCTTTATGAGGAGAGGGCTCGAGTCGCTGTGTGGCATCCATCAGCTTTATGCCTAAGACGGTTGACGGGAAGAAAAAAAAAAACTCAATGTGCAATACACATCCTCAGATACCCAATTCACAAATCCAAACTGAAGCCGGCGCTATAACTTTTACTGTGATCACAGGAAAGATTCTGCTTAAACCAAAGGACAAGTATATAAATCCAGTATTACTGGTGCCAAATAGCAATACGTTTGTGGGTATCTGCATTCGGTGGCAGCTGCTGAGCCCAGGGAATATGGGCCAGATCATTCTGTATGATGCCAGTAGGTGTGAGCAGTAACTGTTCATTCATAAAGATCACAGTCAGCATTAAGGCATTTAAAGGGGACCTGTCACAATGAAAATGCAGTCCAGTCTGCAGGCAGCATGTCATAGAGCAGGAGGAGCTGAGCAGATTAATATATGATTCTGTGGAGAAAAGTTCCAGGATAACTTGTCTTTTCTTCACGTTAATCTATTCTCATTCTGGGCTAGGAAGCCAAGTGGATACTCCTACTCTGTGTATACATGAGCTATCAATCACTGATTGGCACCGCCCACTTGACTACTTTGTCTAAAATAAATGACAAGTTATTCAGAAACATTTCCAACAAAATATTATATATTGATCTGTGCAGCTCTTTCTGCTCTATAAGGGCCTGTGAACACTACGGGAATCACGCTTATAACTTGCGGATTCCGTTGCTCGTCCCCCTGCGTTTCCACTTGAAGTTCCACCAGTCTCATAGCTTCATTCTATGGTCAGGTGGATTCCGTCAGCCAAGTCAACTCTTTGGGTGGACGTCTGAATCTGCCCAAGCATAGAATAGAGTCCATGGGGCGGTGGAGGAGAGTCAAGCAGGAGCGTGCATTGGAATCCGCAGCAAGTTATCCACGTGATTTCTGTAATGTGCAAGGGCCATGCAAACCTTTTGCACTGACATACAGTAGAATTAAAGGATAACATTCTGGCTGCCTTCATTGATTATTATAAAGATTTATATTCGTGCTTCATCTTAATCCGAGTTGGCCAAGGACAGAGGACCAGTACGTTTGCCTTGAATAACCATTTTATCTCTATAGAGGAGAGCCCTGGCCATTGTTATGTAGTCCCATTTTACAAACTCCGATGGTAAGGTTTATTGACACAATTCTCAAGGTGGCCTTATACTTTTAATAACTGTTGGCCAAATGTTCATCTTTTCACAATACCTCTGCATCTAACATGCTTGTTTTCTTTTTGGGGAGAGGAGGGTTAAAGAATAGAGGTGCTTGAGTCTGATTGTTCGCCATTTGAATAACAGTGGTTGAAGACATAATTACAGCCTATGAACATCCAACTTCAAATATTCAAATGCAGAACAATCGGACATAATGCCCAACTCAACATCTGGAGAGTTAAGAGGCCGCCATACACCTTAGATACACTTTTCTAAGGTATATGGGCCCATTTAGTTTCCTATAAATTACCATACGCAAGCCAAGCCAAAGGCAGAAATTAAAATGGTTATCCAGTGCTACAAAAACATGGCCACAAAATGACTCTTGTCTCAAGTTCAGGTGCGGTTTGCAATTAAGCTCCATTCACTTCAATGGAACTGAACAGCAAAACCCCACCCAAGCTGGAGACAAGAGTGGGGCTGTCTCTGGAAGAAAGTGGCCATGTTTTTGTAGCGCTGGATAACCCCTTTAAATCCAGGGGTAAAACTAACATGTGAAGTCCCATCTAAAAAAAAAAAATAAAAAAAAATAAATATATATATATATATATATATATATATATATATATATATATTCAGGGTTACTTTATTTATACAATCGCTACATGTCCCTCGTAGAGTTCAATGGAACAATTTGGTGCCTTATAAATAAATTAGAATTATAATAACACACAAGTGCCGCCTCGGGGACAAACTCTTTTATATTTTAATTTCTAAGCTCGAGAAGACTTTGATGTATAATGCTTGGCACTGTACGAATAAATCCTACAGTCCAAGTCCTTATTCGCCATTAAATAGGGACTCGGGAGAGGAGAAATATAGCACTCCACGTAATTGAAAATATATTGAGCTGAAAGCATCAGGGAATTCCCTTATTATTTCCAAAGTTTAAATACACATTGAAAATGCAAAGTCCTAAGTATTGTGTTGAGGTTTTCGGAGACATAAGTAAATAATAAACCCAGCAGTGCCCATTTACTATCCTAATTTTACAAATCGTTATCAGAATTGTTTGGGGAATTGTATATTTCAATTTCACTAAGCATCGAAACTGAGAAAGAAAAAATTAAAAAAAAGTTTAAAGGGCCATATTGTCCTTTAGATTTGGTAAGCATAACCCATACACAGCCTCCACCCATTGGCTTGCCGAGGAGCTCATGGCACATACAATGGGTGCCACAACAAGCCAAATAGCCATGTCTAGGATGATTAACAGGTTATCCCAAGATCAAACTTCATCCCCCTATTTACAGGATAGGGGTTAACTAGCTGTGACAGCTGGGACACCCACCAAACCTACAAATAAAGTTGAGTTGTTCCCCAAATAAATGGAACAGCGGTAGGAATGGGCAACTATGGGGCTTAAAAAAATTGCAGGACAACTGATCGACTTGGGATCGATGGAGGTCCCATTGGTTGGCCAGTTATCCTCTAAGTCTTATATTGTGTAGTGATTTGCGAACTTATAAAATGTCAAATGCCAAGTGTTTGGGCGAACCTGAACGTTTAGTAAGTCCACTTATCAGTAATCTTAGCATAACCCCTTTTAAAGGGAAGGTATCACCTACATTTTTTACTGCTCCATTAGAATCAAGCGGGCTGCAGTTCAAAAAAAGGACCGCGGCATTGGCTTCCCTGATGCCGCTCTATCCATGTGAAAAACTTAAAGGGGTTCTCCAGTGCTACAAAAACATGTCCACCTTCTTTCAGAGACAACACGACTCTTGTTTCCAGTTCAGGTGCGGTTTGCAATTAAGCTCCATTCACTTCGATGGACCTGAGCAGCAAAACCCCGCCCAAGCTGGAGACAAGAGTGGGGCTGTCTCTGGAAGAAAGTGGCCATGTTTTTGTAGCGCTAGATAACCCCTTAAAAGTGAATATACTGCTGGTACATTTGCTTTAAGATACAGAGCTAGGACAACAAACTGAACTTTTGCCCCAGATGAGGGAAAGCCTATTGCTTCATCTCTGGGCTGCCCACCCTCTGAGCCGGGGACAGGAGCATTGTAATGTGGTCCTTGTCTAATGGCATTAAAAAGTCATTTTTATAATCTTTTCATCAGTATCATCAACACATTACATTAGGAGTTTTCATATTAATAGATTTTAAGCCTGAAGGGAAAAAGCTCCTTTCCAATTATTTGCTTCAATAAATACTCGCGTATATGCGTTTTGCCTACTGTGGTGCTAATAATTTGGATGGAAGCCTTTAGTGTAAGAGAAGAAGGTTTGGGCAGGTGCGAGGTACAGAGATGGATTATCCTAATTTAACATGCTTCTCCCATACTCTCTGTGAGGTTGTTTTTCTGAAGTATCATTCACAGAAGTAATTTGTCCTTCAGGAGATGGTAGTACATATATGTTATCTACAAGTTTATTGCTCTGTTTCAATGAGGAGTAAAGGCCCTATTACACAAAACGATTATCAGCCGTATTCGGCCAATATTGGCCCTTACGATCGATAATCGAGATACCACCATTTTTTTTATTTAAAGTGGCGAACGGGTAGGCAAGTGCCTGGGTACAACCTGTAGACGTTTTCTGGTCTGCTCTCAGCTTCGGTTAAGAGTGGACATCTGTCCTGGGCCTTTGCAGGTGTGCAGGGAAAATTGGTGTGTTGGGGGCCCATCTCTTCTCAGAATGGGCTTACGATAGACATGCTATGCTACACTTTTTTAGTAGCACTTGGGTGATGAGAGCACGCTTGTCGACTCTCAAAAAAAAAATATATATATATTGTCTTGTGTAACAGAAGGCAACGATCAGCCGACATGAACGATGTCGAATTTGCACGATAACGATCGAATTTGAACAATAATCGTACGTGTAAACACAGCGAACGATCAAACAACAAGCGATAAATCGTTCATTTTGATCTTTCAACATGTTCACAAATCATCGTTGATCGTTCGCAAAAAATTCGCAGATCGTTCAGTGTAAACAGTCTTTCAACGATTTCACCTATAGGCTTAAACGATCGCAAAACGATCGCATAGCGAATTTTCCGTACGATGTATCGTTCCGTCTAAACGCTGATCGTTATAAAAAAAACATTGTTCATTCAAAATCGTTAATCGTGCGATCGGGCGAATTATCGCTCCGTGTAAAAGTACCGTTACATAAAGATATAGGGACATATCAGCAGGTTAGGCTGGGTTCACACTACGTTTTTGCAATCCGTTTTTTGCAAAAAAGGATGAAAATCGGATGGAAAAAACGGATGCATTTATGTGCATCTGTTTTGATCCGTTTTTCCATTGAATTCCATTATTATAAAAAACTGATCAAAAGGGATCCATTTTTTTTACGGAAACAAAAATTAGGTTGACTACGTTACTGTGTACGTTAAAAAAATGGATCCGTTTTGATCCGTCTTTTTTTTTTTTTAATGGTATTCAATGGAAAAATGGATCAAAACGGATTTACACACATGCATCCGTTTTTTCCATCTGTTTTTCATCTGTTTTTTGCAAAAACGTAGTGTGAACCCAGCCTTAGTTGCTTTTAACCCTTTCAGTAAAATGGTACGAGAAATTGGTCTTTAATTCCTAATTGTTCTTTCTAAAAAAAAAAAAAACTAAAAAAATCTGGTCGTCTTTAAAAGGTTGTTACATCCAGCGCCAGCGGCCAGAGTTAGCACTTTGTTAATGATATCTGCAGGCTGGAACAAGACTTGCTTTTTCAAGCTGTGGCAAGTCCAAGTGCAGCCACAATTATCAGTAAATTGCCAGTGTTAGCTCCTGCGCCTCATTTATGATGATTTACCGCTACTCGCAGGCGTAAACAGTGATCATTGTTGGAAGCAGGTGTAGATTTGGTACGCCGGACACAGGTTTAGACGCCCTGCCAGCTGGAATCACTAAGAGGTGCGGGCCTCCTAGTAAATCCGGCCAGGGGAAAGGGAGCGGGCCTAATTTAAGACCAGAGTACGAGTACAGCGGTCTTGATAAATCCCCCCAGTGTAATTACAAGGATTGGTGCAAGTAAGCATTGAAGGGGCGGCAACCATGGGCCAAAACAACAGAGCAGTAGGTGTTAGGAGTTGGAAATTTTGATGGTCTATGTGGAGGAGAGGCCTTCACTTTTTAAAGACTAGATGACCACGATAAAAAAAAATCCCGCTTTAAACAAACTAGCCTTTTCCCCTAGTTCTTATAATCCCTCATATGTATATCCAGTAATAATTCTCAGAATTTCTCTTGCTTGCTTTTAAACAAATCTGAAACTTTCCAAGATGGCATCAGAACATAAATTGTCTTGAAGCTTCTTTCCTATCTGATCTTGCATCCATTAAGCGGGGAGCTGCAGCGTTCATTATACTCTATGCACCACTGTGCAGACTTTTATCTGTATTTCATATATTTGCATGACAGCTAAGCTAATTATCATGTATGCCGCCTGCAGCCCTCAGTCTACACTATCTGACTCCTCTCATTGAGAACGTGTGGCTGGATGCACTGACACCGAGCACATTCCCTTCTATAGTCAGACAATTCATTTGCAGGTTTAATTGCAGGTAAACTAGGTTTCCTACTTACTGTGTAGACTCTATTAGGATTAATCAGTGACAACGCTTGGCAGTCACCAGTCAATGAACGACATGATGACAACCAGTCCTGGGTGCTGCTGAGCTACTAATATGTAAGCTAGGCTGGGGTTTTTTTCTGCAGAAAAACTTAGTAAGGATATGTGCACACTGCGGAATGGCGACAGATAATCCGTCGCGCATTTCGCAGCTCGCAACCGCCTGCGGACTGTGTCATAGATTCTATTCTATGCATGGGCGGATTCTGTCATGCGTCCAAAGAATGAACATGTTTTTAAATAGAAGTAAATTACAAATCTAACTTTCTAAAACCAGTTGATTTGAATGTAAAAGATTTTCCCTGGATAACCCCTTAAAGGGGTTGTCCAGCAAAAATCTTTTTCTTTCAAATCAACTGTTATCAGAAAGTTATATAGACTTGTAATTTACTTCTATTAAAAAATCTCAAGTCTTCCCATACTTATTAGCTGCTGTATGTCATGCAGGAAATGTTTTATTTTCAGTCTGACACAGTGCTCTCTACTGACATCTCTGGCCGAGACAGGAACTGTCCAGAGCAGGAAAGGTTTTCTATAGGGATTTATAGAAAACCGAGACAGAATTCCTGTCTCTGCCAGAGATGTCAGCAGAGAGCACTGTGTCAGACTGAAAATAAACATTTCCTGCATGACATACAGCAGCTGATAAGTATTGGAAGACTTGAGATTTTTTAATAGAAGTAAATTACAAATCTATATAACTTTCTGATATCAGTTGATCTGAAAGAAAAAGATTTTCGCTGGACAACCCCTTTAACAAATGGGCACCAACAAGCCACGCTGCCTATTATTATGACATATAGGGAGGGTGGCAAACTACGTCTTTTCCCCGGGCGGGGGAATGTATTAACACCTGAACCCTAGATCCTTAAAGGGGTATTCCCAACTAATAACACCATCCCCTATCCAAAGAAAAGGCAATAACAAGCTGACCGCTGGCAGTCCGATTGCCACAGATACATAGAGAATGCATAGACCACTGGCCACATAGGAGCATTGCACATCATTCATTCAGGGGCAGGCTTCCTCCATTGTTGTGATGTGTGGGGGTCCCAGCACTGCCACCGATTGTTATCCCCTACCCTGAGGATATGTATGTCACAGAACATATCTGTGTCAGCTTTTCCATTGCAGATTCTGACAAAAATCCTCGACATAAGAAATGCAGACAGGCTGCAGATCCAGCACGGCGTCATTGTGTTGTTCTGCAGGACAGAAATACTCGACAGAGATGTGAACACGGCCTAATATCCACCAACATGCGTCACTATTGGCACGGCAGCAGCTTTCGGCTTGGCTCGCTTTCCAAGCACATCTTGAAGACAAGCACCAGAAGGATTTCACTTCTGCCAGGTCAAGAACTAATGAGAAACCTAACCAGCATAGTCATTTCAGGCCTATTCAAGGAGGGTAATGAATCCCTTTTTGTAAGGACAATAGAGAAAATGATACTACAGTATGGGTAATGAGGAGGACACTGCCAAAAAGAACACAAGGCCGGAGCATAGTTTTGGACTTGAGGCTTCTCCAACTCTGATTGACATGTGAAGTCGAAAAAAATCTTTACTGTTACAGACCGTTTACTATGTGGAGACCACCATATAGCATACGGAGACCTGTAGACCAGGCAATGCTCCCTGGTAAATGGGGGGGATTTATCAAACATGGTGTAAAGTGAAACTGGCTCAGTTGCCCCTAGCAACCAATCAGATTCCACCTTTCATTCCTCACAGACTCTTTGGAAAATGAAAGGTGGAATCTGATTGGTTGCTAGGGGCAACCGAGCCTGTTTCACTTTACACCATGTTTGATAAATCTCCCCGGATCTATCTAGTGTCATCTATTAAAGATCAACCTGTGTCTAGAAATATAGTAACACATCGAGGCATGATGGGAGTTGTAGTTTCACAACAGCTGGAGGGCTGCAGATTCCCAATCGTTGATGGAGGGGGTGCAGAGACAGTTGTTGCCCCTAGGCCTTAGACCCAATAGGGGCCAAAAGACCCCCATAATACATCAGTATTAAGAATGACATCTAGTAAAAGATGGATCATATTCAGATTTCAGATGCTGCATTCACATTACCCATCTTGCTGCTATACCAGCTACTAGCATAGACGGCTACAAGATGGAGTGTCCGTATACTGGCCACAACACCTAGACACTAAGCCGACCCTCTACATGCCCATTGCTATTGAATGTATATTATCATGGATATGGGATAAATATAGGATAAATCTCCTCTTGCCTTTAGGACAGGGGTAGGAAACCTTGTCGCTCCAGCTGTTGCAAAACTACAACTCCCATCATGCCTGGACAGCCAAAGCTAAAGCTTTGGCTGTCCAGGCATGATGGGAGTTGTAGTTTTGCAACAGCTGGAGAGCCAAGGTTCCCTACCCCCACTTTAGGATGATCTCATACGCTGCACATTAGTATAACATGTTTAGAAGTAACAGGAAGGACATTTTATTCCGTCCCTGGCATCAGACATTTACTGCATTAACTTGATGTATGAAGAACATTACATTTGTTTTTAGGGGGTAAGTAATAATTTTCCTTCATATTAAATGGCTAAATTATTATAGTGTGTTGATGAAAACATATTAGACATTTACTTGCCTCTGCCTCAGAATTATTACCTGGATGTGTGCCAGTCATACCAAGCGCTACAAGGAATGGAGACTGCAGTACACTGCTGCCCTCTACTGGTCATTAACAGGGTACTGAAGGTCTACATTTTAGAACCTTAGATTATTTTCTAAAAATGTATTTATAGAGCCGCTTATACACAGCTGTCATCTGTAACCAGGGGCTTAGGAAGCTAAAGGCCCTAGCATGCCCTAAAGCAGCTTTGGCTGTCTAGGCAGATGTAGTTTTGCAACAGCTGGGGGGCCACCTGACACCTGTGCCCTAAAAGCTACTGAGTACCAATGCACGCTGGGACTCCATGTTTATGAGCATCAGTTTTGTTCACTTGAACTTGGTACGTGTCTGTGTTCGCTGCAGTCCTGACATTGTAATTATGAACCAGGAAGATCTGGATGAACATTAAGAAAAATCCCCATAACTGCATTATGCTGCAGCCCACATCATCATTATAACAAGAAAGCATTAAAAGGGGTTGTCCAGCCCAAATTTTTTTCTTTCACATCAACTGGTTTTAGAAAGTTATATAGAATTGTAATTTACCTCTATTTTAAAATCTCAAGTCTTCCAGTACTTATCAGCTGCTGTATGTCACACAGGAAGTGGTGTATTCTCTCCAGTCTGACACAGTGCTCTCTGCTGCCACCTCTGTCCGAGACAGGAACTGTTCAGAGAGAGCAGGAGAGGTTTTCTATGGGAATCTGCTTCTGCTCTGGACAGTTCCTGTCTTGGACAGAGGTGGCAGCAGAGAGCACTGTGTCAGACTGGAAAGAATACATCACTTCCTGCAGGACATACAGCAGCTGATAAGTGCTGTACTTGAGATTTTCAAATAGGGATAAATTACAAATTTATATAACTTTCTGAAATCAGTTTATTTGAAAGAGAAACATTTTTGCTAGATAGCCTCTTTAAGGGTAACCTCACACGTACCGTATCGCAGCTCATTTTCTGCTGCGGATCCGCAGCAGATCCACAGCAGATTTGACTAAATTAATGAACACAGCATCAAATGTGCACCATCAAATTTGCTTCAGATCCGCATCAGATTTTACAGTGCGGATTTAATGCTGTGTTCATTCACTTAGTCAAATCTGCTGCGGATCTGCAGCAGAATATCAGCTGCGATAAGGTACGTAAGAAGCTACCCTAAAGGAGTTTTCCACGCCTAAAAAAACATAGACGCATTCTTCCAGAAACAGCACCTCTCCTGTCCTCAGTTTGGGTGTCTGGTCTTGCAACTCGGTTCTATTAAAGTGTATGAAGTTGAATTGTAATACCGCACACAACCTGAGGACAGGAGTGGCACTGTTTTTGCAAAGAAGTAGCTGTGTTTTTTTATTTCTGGATAACATCATAGTTGTCTGCTAGTTGTCTGATATCAGCATAAAGATTTCTCCCAAGCACCAATATTTTCTAGCTGCGAGCTATGTAGGTCTGACAGCGGCACCATTGTCCTGAGTCACATGCCGCCTCCTGTAGGGACAACGCTCGGTTTTACTGCTGCATAAATTACATAGGAACAATCCTCCGGTTATTGTTTCCTGAACTGATGTGCAACCTCAGCACCACAGCGGGAGACACTGCTTCTTTGTCATGTGGTGGCAATAATATACTCATATTCCACCGCAGTTAAAGTCCCTCCATGGATATCTCAGCATTGTAATGTGATTGACAGCTTCTGCTTCTGTATTGAGGATGACCCTGGAAGCAGGAAAGTTTAAGATCCATCTATTCTACAGAGGGGGACATTGTGGCCCCCTGTACAGGGTCCTACATAAGCAGCTACCCTATACGGCTGGGATTACCACAATATTATAAGGAGCTCAGCACTGCTACATCTGACTTATGGTGCGTTTACAGACAGATTTATCTGACAGATTCTTGAAGCCAAAGCCAGGAATGGATTTGAAAAGAGGTGAAATCTCAGGCTTTCCTTTATGACCTGTTCTCTGTTTATAGTCTGTTCCTGGCTTCGGCTTCAGAAATCTGTCAGATAAATCTGTCTGTGTAAACGCACCATTAGGGTCCATTTACACAGAAAGATTATCTGACAGATTATCTGACAAAGATTTGAAGCCAAAGCCAGAAACAGACTATAAACAGGTCATCAGAGATCAGGTCATAAAGGAAAGCCTGAGATTTCACCTCTTTTCAAATCCATTCCTGGCTTTGGCTTCTAATCTTTGGCAGATAACCTGTCAGATAATCTTTCTGTGTAAATGAACCCTAATGCTAAGTTTACACGAGGCGATTATTGGCCCGATCGTACGATTAACGATTTCGAAGTAACAATTTTTTTTTATAACAATCAGCGTTTAGACGGTACGATATATCGTACGGAAAAATCGTTTTGCAATCGCCCACCCGCAGCCCGCCCCCCACTCAACCGCAGCCCCCTGCGCCGTCCCGATCGCCACCCCTGCCGCTCCAATCGCCCCCCCCCCCCCGCTCGATATATCGTACGGAAAAATCGTTTTGCAATCGCCCACCCGCAGCCCGCCCCCCACTCAACCGCAGCCCCCTGCGCCGTCCCGATCGCCACCCCTGCCGCTCCAATCGCCCCCCCCCCCCTGCCGCTCCAATCGCCCCCCCCCCCCAATCACCGCCGCCGCTCCGATCGCCCCCCGCTCTGATCGCACTGATTGGCTGAAGGGGAGCCGTTTGAAATTCCCGTCTCCCCTCTTCAGCCAATCAATGCAAGGCAGCACTGATTGGTTGAAGGGGAGTCGTATGAAATTCCCGGCTCCCCTCTTCAGCCAATCAGTGCTGCCGTGCATTGATTGGCTGAAGAGGGAAGCCGGGAATTTCAAACGGCTCCTCTTCAATCAGTGCTGCCGTGGTGATCGGAGCGGCGGCGTTGGGTGGCGATCAGAGCGGCGGTAGTGGCGGGGGTGGCGATCGAGCCGGCGCAGGGGGCTGAGCGGGGGGCTGGGCTGCGAGTGGGGCGGCGGGCGGGGCGGCGGACGGGGCTGCGGGCGGCGGGTGGGGCGGCACGCGGCCGGACTATCGCGCGACGACTGTTTACATGGAGCGATCAGCGAATTTTTTCCGATCGGCGAACGACGATTTATGAACATGTTAAAAGATCAAAATGAAGATTTTTCGATCATTCGCCGCGTTTGCATGTATGATTATCATTCGAATTCGATCATTATCGCGAAAATTCGCCCGATAATCGTTTCGTGTAAACGTAGCATAAGAGTCCTTTTACACAGAAAGATTATCTGACAGTTTATCTGCCAAAGATTTGAAGCCAAAGCCAGAAACAGACTATAAACAGAGATCAGGTCATAAAGGAAAGATTTGAGATCTGAGACCCTCACTCAATTCTGTTATATCAGTCACTCTAATGGTGCGTTTACACAGAGAGATTTATCTGACAGATTTTTGAAGCCAAAGCCAGAAATGGATTTGAAAAGGGGATAGATCCCAGTCTTTCCTGTTCCCTGTTTATAGTCTGTTACTGGCTTTGGCTTCAAAGATCTGTCAAGAAAATCTCTCTGTGTAAAAGCACCATTAGGCTATGTTCACATTTAGTAAGAGACCGGCCGTTCCATGACCCGGCCACGTCACCGAACGGCCAGTCTCATAAAAGATCAAGGCCTTAAAACAGTGACAGGGGGCACTGGTGGTCTTTGTAGTTCCTCCATGGCACTCCCTATGCATGTTTCCCATACTGTATATCTGGTAGTTATGTGCAATAAACTACAAGTTAAATAGTTTACCGGTCATGCTGAAATCGGCAGATTTGGTAGCATTATTGTAACCTCTATAGCCAGCTTAAAGGGGTTATCCAGGGTTAGGGAAAAACTACGTTTATGCAAAAACAGCGCCCCCTTGTCCTCAGGTTGTATGTGGTATTACAATTCAGCTCTGCTTCAATAGCACAGAGCTGCAAAACTGAAAACCCAAGAATGGTGCTGATTCTGGAAGAAAGAGTCCATGTTTTTCTAACACTTGATAACCCCTTTTAAGGCACTAGATAGAAGATAACTACTGACAAGGGAAGGATAAAAACTCTTGCTGTCTCCTTTAAGTGAATATTCTCAGTATTTCTAGAGAGTTGTTCTGACTGCCCACACTTTCAGTGGCCCAGAACGCCAGGGACTTCCCTGATTCTTGCGCTTCCTACATCAGCCTACTCTTGTAAACAGACGTAATTGTTTCTGCATGTTGTGAAGGGTAATTGATAGCCTTATCTCTAGTACAACCTCAGGCACACATAGCATGCAAGAAGATAAAGGGATTGACACAATTATAGTGTGAAGGTGTTCAAGTGTTATGGGCCCCAGGTGTTTCTGCAAGGAGCTTGTTACTCACACCCCTTGGTTTCTGCACTTTTCAACTCATTCAAGTTCTCTGTGTATATGTGGTCCTTGTCTGTTAGTAGTTTCCAAGCACCACTACTATTCTTCTTATTTGCACCTAACCTTAGGGCCCTATTCCACGGGACATTTATCGTTCGCATAATCGTTAATCGATCCAAACGACTGCTATTGCGAAAGACCTGAAATCGTTCACCCATTTACATGGAACGATAATCGTTACTTATGGTTGTTCTTGCGGTCATCTTGACGTCGCTATTGCGTTTGTCACTACTGAGAACGACAGAACGACGTCTTATTCAATGCAAATGATTTGTGAACCAGCAACGATAAAAATAGGTCCAGGTCTTATTAAATGATCAACGATTTCTCGTTTGCTTGTTAATCGTTAACTGCTATTCAAACGAACGATTATCATTTAGATTCGAACGACTTAACGATAATCTGAACGATAATCATCCAGTGGAATAGGGCCCTAAAACTCCTTTTACACGGGGTGACATAGAGGAGCAAAAGAGGGCTGTCAGCGCTTGTTCGCTCCTCGTTCCCCGCTCGTTGCGGCCGCCACTACACGTGGCGGCAGCGAACAGGTGTGTACAGGGGGGGGGGCGCCCGGGTGATCGTTAGATCGTCCAGGCAGCCCATAGAGGATAGTGACTTTCAACATGTTGAAAGACATACAACAGCAACCCATCAGCCGAGATCGTTCATGACGTTTGGTTGTTGCCTTCTATTACACTGGACGATTATCGTCCGTAACGGCCGATATCCGCCGAATACGACCAATAATCGTTCCGTGTATTAGGGCCTTAAGGGAGTAGCTGCTCAAGTACAGGTTATCTGCTCCTGACTGCTGCAGCCAAACCTACGGCCCTATTACACAGAACGGTTATCAGCAATATTCAGCCGAAAATCGTCCTGTGTAATAGAAGGCATCAAATGATGTTGGCTGATTGTTGCTGTCATTTGCCTTTAACATGTTGAAGACAAACGACTTTGATAGCAGCGATCTGCTGCAGTTGCTCTGAGGAATAAGAGCGGCGGCAGCAGACCACTCCTATCCTCTATGGGCAGCCCCCGCACCTCTCCTGAAATCATCAATATAGAAAGGGTTCTTTACAGTAAAAGCAGTCAAACTATACAATGCTAAAACATGGACAAAAATCCCTATAGATTTATCTCTCAGGAAATGGCTTTGAGATATATAGTGGAAACAGAAATCCAGCAAAGCAATACAAATTGTCTCCTTCCGGAATTATCTGGCTAACTGAGCAGCCTGGGTGGGAAATGAAAGCTAGCATGAAGCAATTCAGCTGCCACTGTTAATAAATCCTAAGGTACATTGCACTTGTGTGTGGACAAGTCTCTGCAAGGACGGGCACCCTGTCATCTCCTCTATTGTTGCTGCTTTTCACACTACATCGGTTACTCATCTTGTACACACTCCATACACACCTCATTGCTGAGGAGCGTACTACCTGAATATCCGCCATGATTATTATGCTGTGTATGTACAAATGACAGGGGTTGGCTATGTCATCTATTAAACTCTACAAGGATTAGCACTTCAGTACTGTAGGCACCCTTTTTTCTTTTTTTACTAAATTCTCCCGGATATATAAATATTATTATAAAAGTTGTTTCCGACCAAAAAAGAAGCCCTTACTTTGCCATTTTCTGTAAAGTTTTTGAAACTTTAATTCAGCAATTTTTTCTGGATGAAAGTAAATATATTGGTGCCTGCATGGGCTCTGAGGGTCTTGTCACACTAAAGAATCCGCTCAGATAAGCTTGGATTCCGTGCGCTTGACCCCCCCCCCACACACACACACACACATATGCTCCATCTTGAAGTTCTGCCCGTCCCATAGACTTTATTCTATATTCAAGCAGATTCCACCGCCCTTCAAAAGAATTGACATGTCAACTCTTTTTTAGGTGGACTGCGGAATCTGCCTGAATAGAATGGATCCTATGGAACAGGCAGAACTTCAAGCAGGAGAGCGGGAGAGGGGGGGGGGGGGGGGGTCGGCAAGTGCAGAGAATCTGCAGGACCTTACCCATGCAGATTCCGTAGTGTGACTGGGCCCTAACTGGCAAATCTACCCAGCTGTGCCATAATTCACCTACCAGTGGACATCCAGAAAAAGGGGGACAAACTTTACAGGAGCTTCAATGATGACTATCTTGGTTGTCACCAAGTCTTCTCAGAAACAACTTTGCGATAATACACGGACAACTCAAGTAAAGTAAATTGATAGTGTCTCCTGCTTATAAGAGAATTTCTATTCAGAAAGCCTTCTGTGACGTCTGTTGTGCCCAAAAACCATAAAAACAATAAATAGTAAGCACAGCCACATATAGATAAAGCAACCATAAGGGTGGAGTAACTAATGGGCCTGGTAATTGCAATAAAAAAAAAAAAAAGCAAAAAACATACTTTATGCTCATGGTCTTTTTTCATATAACATTTTCCTTAAAGGTATATGGAGAAGGTTAGATTAACACTGCAATATAGGAGTATGTCCTAGATATACTGTGTCGTCCTGTCAAAAATGGCATGTTAGTGTATACCATGGCACACGGCACAGGACCTATTCAGTTTAATGGCACATATACATATTTAATGCTTTCGAGCCCCTAGACAAATGCATACACAAACAAATGTATTCACTAGCTGTCTATGTTTAGACCATTACGGTGGATGGGCCTGCCACATTATGCCATAATATAAGCTGACAGCCCATTTTTGATAGGATGTCAATGTATAGCTAGTTTGTACTGCATTAATGAAGTGAGAACCTAGCCTTAGGGCCTTATTACACAGGGTGACTATCAGTCAAACCGAGGAGCAGTATCACCCTACGTAATAGGGCCAGCGATCAGTCAGTGTTGGCTGATCACTTCTTTTTGGCAGGTTTGAAAACCATAGTTTGTCGACCACTTATTTCCCCATGTAATAGGGGGTGCGCGGCTGACAAATGTAAGAAAGAAAGAAATCCAATGATCATTCATCCTTCCCTGCCCGCCATGTAAAAGGCTCTGTATACAAGCATAGATCCACAAGATCAGCACTCATATACTGAACATGTCACGCTTAGAGCGGTTTATGTGACGTAATCTCTTTAAAGATTTATACATTGCATATCTATGTAATAGGAAGTGATACCCACATCCCGGCTTCCATGGCTGAAGATATAGTCGTCATTGCCTCCCTCCCTCTTCCTATAGATGTTGGATGGTGTTTTCATGTTGTGCTGCTAAAACATAGGGAGGCAGCTTCTTGCTTCCGTCAGCTCCAATAGGATCAGATACGGTAGACGAATAGAGATATTCCCTTCTCTTTGATTTAAATGACGTACAAAGCCCAAACCGCCTTGAAGGCGCCCAGGACTAATGTGTAAATAAACAGCTGGATATAAGGAGCTACATGAAGTGGTCCATTGATCTGCCATTCAGCTAATCCGGCATAGTAATGAGAGCGGTAATGTGACGTCTGTCAGATTAATTGAAAAACAAAACTCTGCGTCACTATAGGGATGAGTTATAAAGAAGGTATGGGGGGGGGGGCCGTAAATCATTAGGAATTACACACACATGTACTATTGTACATGACTTGTATCTATTAATTCTATTCGGATTTGGTTACAACAACGATCTAATAAACTAATTTGTATCGTGTTTAATGTGAGAGTAATTAAAAAAAGCTGTGAAATGTATAAATGCAGAAGAAGAGTCTTTATTACAGCTGTGCTGATAGAGATGAACATTCACTATGTTATTTCTACATATCCTATGTAGGCCTACGCGTCTCCATGGATACAGACTACAAACAAACCTTGTGTAGTCAGATCATGCAATCATTCTCTTTTCCTTTTGTCCCCTGCTGTCCAAATTACACAGCTTGCACAGAAAAATCCATAACAGCAGGAAGAACTTATTACAATCCATCATGTTTCGTGCTGCCTGAACCTCATTGTGCATCATTACATCTAACTATAATTTACTCTGAAAACTGTTATAAAGAAATTCTTATTTGGAAATTATCTGGGGACAGGGCGAAAAGTCATCTGGGTGATCCCATGGCTTCTTCTGGCCACTCTTATCTTGATTAACTCTTAAGCCTTAAGCTCCTATTACACGGGCCGATCAGGAGGAGCAAGTGAGTGCCGATCTGTCAGGTCAGCGCTCACTTGCTCCTTGTTCCCCGCTCGCTGCAAGCGCTATTACACGCATCGACAGTGATCGGTTAAGAGCAGGGGGGAGCGCAGATAGCTGCCGGAGATGCTCCCTGGATGATCTTTACATAATCCAGAGAGCCCATAGGCGATAGTGGCCGTCTGCTGCCACCATTCCTGTTACATGGAGCGACGGACCGCAGACTGTCGTTATCATTCACAAATTTTTCAACATGTTGAAGGACAAGGATCAGCTGACATCATGGATGTTGGCTGATCCTTGCCTTTTAACAGTAGCCATTGCACCAAGCGATTATCGGCTGTAACGGGCGATAATTGTTCAAATACGGCCGATAATTGCTTGGTGTAATAGGGTCTTTGTCCTATACCTCAATATGGAGACTCCTATTCAAGACGGCCAAATGAGAACAGAGCAAGACCCATCCAAAAACCATCCAAAAACGTTTGTGCCTAAAATCTGATATACTACCGATGGCCATATAATGACTACCAAAATTAGCAATAAAAGCTATACATACAATGATGGAGTAACAAAGTCATGAGAACATTTTTTAGATTCCTGCACATAATATTCAAATTGTTAATGCAAATATTGCAAAGCAGATAGAAATGGACCTCAGAACTGGCCCGTGGGAATAGACGGAGGTTCCCAGGCTTTTCCACCAGTTTGCAGACACCACCCCATGGTTAAAACTGGGTCATAGCCTAATTTCCTGGAAAGGAAGCACTGGCACTATATTTACCCAGGAATTTCACAGCCCTTTCCTATATATAGGGCAGATTGGTAGCAGAACTCATTTTACATATACATACAAGTTAATTACTTTTGTGCATGAAGCATATTACACTTCTATTGAGTTTCCAAGTCATTGTTTGGATTCTTGACTACTTGGCTGAGATTTTCAATTACAAATTCATGCATACTCATTCGACTGCTGCAGTCACCCAGAATTAATATATTTTGCATTGAACAAGGGAAAGCGCCACTTAATGCTCACCGAAGCTTGAAATGTCTTATTAAATACAATTTAACCCAATTTAGCTTAGAATACACAACACTGGAGATGACCACAATAACGATATGGTAGGAATTGGACAAGATATGATTTATAGATAGATAGATAGATAGATAGATAGATAGATAGATAGATAGATAGGAGATAGATAGATAGATAGATAGATAGATAGATAGATAGATAGATAGATAGATAGGAGATAGATAGGAGATAGATAGATAGATAGATAGATAGATAGATAGATAGATGATAGATAGATAGATAGATAGATAGATGTATAGGAAATGAGCAGCACTTCTTTGAATAACGCTGTGGGTGCCTGCAGATCAATCCCAGACCAAGGATCAATTCACATAGAAAAAGATACTCTGCAGCACTCGAATCGTGAAAATACGTGTAAAACGTGGATTTATTCCAAAAAACGATATACAGCAACAGCACGGGTGATACACAACGTTTCGACGTCTCCTACGCCATTTTCAAGTGCACTTGAAAATGTCGTAGGAGACGCCGAAACGTCGTGTATCACCTGTGCTGTTGCTGTATATCGTTTTTTGGAATAAATCCACGTTTTACACGTATTTTCACGATTCGAGTGCTGCAGAGTATCTTTTTCTAGATAGATAGATAGATTGATAGATAGATAGAATACTAGGTAGATAAAATAGGAGATAGAGAGATAGATAAAAAATTCTGATCAAGTGACAACTCTTTGCATCCAAACATTTTGTCCTAGGTTTGAGTAACCCCAATTCTCCAGAGCTTTATTATTACTGCTATAAATTGAGGGGGCTGACAGATTCACAAATACGTTTTCAATGAACCATTGCCTGAAACAATGAAAAGATCAACATCCGCACCCCAGGCACCATTTACCCCTGGTTTATGAGTTAAAGACTTCATATGTGGTGACGTCACTAACCCAGATACCGTGATGTCACTAGTCTCAAGACTGTTAGACTGCCACAATCTAATAGATAGCGTTAACCATTTCAACCAATCAGAATTACGTTTTTTTTCCAATCTTAATCCATACAATATTAATCAATTCAATCTATTTTGATCAATCATTTTATTTTAGATAATAAAAACCACCTACTGGCTACCATTAACAAGGTTTTGCATCCAAATCTTACACCATAGAAAACCCAAAACAAACCGCAACTGATAATTTAGCAAAAAACTGTTGGTTACTCACCCACATCAATTTACAATTTTATAAATGATAAAAAATTGTTGGTTACTCACCCACATCAATGATATTGTCAAACAGAAAGACAAAGCTTTGATCTTCTCCATTGACTGACGACAGAGCTGCCTTTTTCTTGGACTTTACTTTTGGAGATGGTATTGCCATGGTGACTTTAAAAACTTTTTCAATAACTTCCTGTTAAATCCGCCAGTATAATCCTTTCGTCTACTCCACCAGTAAAGCTTCGTGCCAGTTTTCAGATCGTTTTTGCTAATAATCCAACGTTATAGAAACCAGATCTGTCCTCTGTGTTTTCTTTCTACAAGATGTTCAGAAATCTGTTGCTTGGAATGTTTTTCTTCTCTCACATTTCCATGTCAAAGGCGGTCATCATGAGCCAGAGATCATCCCACCTCCATATACTGCTGTACAAATAATCAGGTGTGAGCTGGGAGAGAGGTGTGCCTGGATCATGCCCAGTACAGACGACACTTTACAACGTGTCTCCAGATAATTATCGCTATAATAAGTACTTCCTGTCCCCGCTCATATATGTATATATATCTTCACCCTGTCAAAGCAAAAGAACTGTTTATAGAAAGTCATTACGGTTTTACCGACAACAAATAATTATAAGAAGGAAAACCTCAGTTGGTCCCACGATATTATCATTGATTTTATGGATATCAGGATGGTGCGTGTTATAACCTAACATTTCATTTGAATTGTTCTGTTCAGTATCCTAAAATAAGGAAATGCACTGAATAGTTTTTGTGATGGAAAAAGACGAATATACAGTTTACAATAGTTCATAATAATGGACGTTTATTATTTCAAAATTAACGGATGTTATTTGCACAATGATGACCGTTATTATGAAAGACGGACGTCCTTTTTACAGTGTGAACCTAGACATAGGGATCCTCTTAAATGGATCCTTTAGAGCAGGCATGTCCAAACTTTTTTCGAAGAGTGCCAAATTTGATGAAGTGAACATGTGCGAGGGCCGACCATTTTACATGCTACATGCTATATGCTTTATAACACAGGCAGATAATAGCAAGCTGGATACCTGGGGGGCCGTAAAAGTTCGGAACGCGGGCTGCAAATGGCCCTCCGGCCGGACTTTGGACATGCCTGCTTTAGAGTGTACCAGCACTAGTTTGGGAACACTGAGCTATTGCATAGTCTCTTAAAGGGGTTGGCCACTTAATAGTAAAATTGTTTTGTGTGTAGTATAAGTTAGTGTATTCACATTACTTACTGACAGCAGCTCCCTCTGTGCCTCATAAAACTAAAATAACCCCCCCCCCCCCCCCAGGCTGTGCTGTCCTGCTCTGTGGTGATTCTGTCCATAAGATAACTGACATAAAGAAGCATGTGATCATGCCCTGCCCCCCAGTGATTTCCATAGGCATATACAGGCTCCGTGTTGGACACCAGGGAGTGGGGCATGGTCACATGCTCCTCCATGTCGGCCATCTTATGGACAGAATCACCACAGAGCAGGGCAGCACAGCCATGAGGATTCTGATGTTAGCTCTATGAGGTACACAGGGAGCTGCTGTCAGTATACTTACTAAGTGTACTAAGTACACTTACTAATACTGTACACTGAGCAATTTTATTATGAAGTGGCCAACCCCTTTAAGGAAAGGCAAAACTAATAAGATACGCATAGGCATATGCATAGGACACAAGTGTAGCTGATTTTATTAGATTTCCAAGTAACAACTGTGGATAAGTCACTACATGACTACAAAGGACTGACAGATACTGTGAAAACTGAAGACCAAGTGACTAACATATTACCAGGATCATTCTTGTCAAACGCTTTCCAAGTTCTTCTTTATGACTTACGACAACTACGTCCATAGTGCTGCTTTAGGGCTCGTTCCCACTGAGGAAAGGTAGCGGAATTCTGCGACGGAATTGTCCGCCGCGGAATGCCGTTAGCCTCCCGCTCATAATGGGAGTCTATGGGAGGCGCGCGCTCCTGCCCTGTCCGCGCTGAAGAATGAACATGTTCATTCTTCAGCGCGGACAGGGCAGGAGCGCGCGCCTCCCATAGACTCCCATTATGAGCGGGAGGCTAACGGCATTCCGCGGCGGACAATTCCGTCGCGGAATTCCGCTACCTTTCCTCAGTGGGAACGAGCCCTTATCTGTTGTCTGCTAAAACTTCCAATAAGAAACTAATATAACTGCTGAAATTCTGAACGGGACCTTTATCTGTCCCTTGACATTGCTCTGTGACCTTCATAGTCAGACCAAGAGTTCATTCAACATGATGGTCAATGCGTGTCAAGGTGCTGAAGAGGTCACTCCTCACATTGCCCAAGCATGTCTACATCAGATGCCGTACTTACCTTTCACACTATTTTTTACCTAGCAATGTAATACTCCTGTTGGACACTAAACTTAATGTTTGTATGTAATATTTATACAACTGATATTACTTTAGGTGACCTACTACTGCTACTTCTGCTATGCACTTTGGGGACCTTTTATCTAGATGTGCCCCTGGCGTACACCATGAAAAAGGTTTCAATTTTGGACTTTTCCATAGTATATCCACCATGTAAGCCACACTTGATTAATGGGTGGGTGTAAGAGACGGAGAAGGTGTGGCCTCCTTCAGGATGATTGTTGGTCTATTATTTTGAAGAATGTTAGGTTTAAACCAATTGATCATCCTGTATCACATATATAGAAAACCATATAGGATCACATCCCCTTCCCTTTTATCCATCCATTCCCCTGCCCTTCATCTATCTTTTTCCCTCCCTTGGTTGAAGCTGATGGATACGTGTCTTTTTTCAACCTTTCTAACTGTGAAACTATGTAATATTGTTGACTGGTTTTCTGTTGCAGTGTCCCAACACCTGTACCCTAACTTCTGGGTTATATAGGTTGTTGTGTGGCTGGAAGCAGTTGAGTCTAGCTTAGGCTAGTGAGCAGACAATTCTCTTGGCCAACACTGGGTTGTTAGGGCTGTATTACACAGAGCGACAATGGGCCAAATCGTCCCAATGTGGATGATTGTCGCTCCATGTAATAGACAATGATCAGTTGATGAAACGATCACCAGCTGATCGTTTCTTTAGGCCCAGACCTAAAATCATCAACCACTGACCGCGCATCACTATGTATAATAGCAATGCGCAGCCATTGATTGCCCAGTTAATACATTACCTGTCTACGCTCCAGGTCTTTTCCTGTGCTCTTCTCCTCAGCCAACCACTAGCCGGGACCAGCTCAGACAGGCCGATCTATAGCTGCAGCACGCGGTGCAGGAGAAGACCAGGAACATGGACAGGTAAATCGGCGCTCGTTTACAATATTGATCGGGCCTTCATTGGACTGTGTAATAGGACCCTTTGTGGGCTTCTGGCTGGAGTCAGTGCTGTGTAGCTTGAAGTCACAACATAACTTGTGTTGATGGCATAATCAGAAAGTTTTACGGATACTATCAAAAACTGTTTGGGCACTACACTGCCATCCTCCCACAATTGGCACACAGAGTCCCAAGTGGTTTATATGTTGGACCTGTAGCCATGGTATATTACCTCTGGTAAAGAATGCCTCTAAAAAATATTCCGATGCGCGCCAACGGCGTCCCTAGCTACTGGCCAGGTTGCTGAGGGCGCGGTGGCATTAATTGATTCTGCCGCGGCCAGGGCTGCCTGCCTCCGGCTGAGCAGCACAGCTGTTCTATGTTTAGTTTAAACGATTGGCGGCCAACACCACCAGTTGTTCTGTTGTATGTCTCCTGGGGCTGGGACTTCAAGCCCCACAAGTATCCCCCCATGCCTGTGTCCCTTGCTTTCGATACAGCCTAGTTTAATAGTGTGTCTTGACCTAGAATTTCCTGCATTGTGTATTTGGCAATATGACTTTTTGAACTTTTGGCTACACATGTTGTACTGTGCCTCTCTTTTGTTACTGACTCGGAACCCTGACCATGACTTATTGTGTTGTATCTGTCTTGTCTTTGTTCCATTTCACACTTATATAGGATTAGGGACTGTCGACCAGTTGTCCATGGCCGTTTAGGCCTGTTAAGGCAAGTAGGCAGGGACAGCAGGGCTGGTGCCAGCATCAGGGCTGCACCTGTCCTTTGTCATCCTGGTCCCATATCCTGACAAAAACAGAATGTAATGGAACAAGCCATGTGTATCTCCATATGGAATCACCTACATAATACACAGTATCTAAGATATTTCTAAGTACAAGCACTGTGCGCATGTACTGGAGTGAACCTTCCAGAGTAAGCAAAGAGCCTGCACCTTTTTTCATTAAATTAAATTAATTGCATGAAGATATTATTGTGAGTTATGACTAAAAGCAGCACAAGTCTCCAAGTACATAACATGCAATTAAATTTTATTGGACGTTCTTAGGAGGAGCGTTCTCGCCATCTTCGCCGCGGACAGGATTGCCTTATTCAAATGCATCAGTGAAAATGTTCTTGTAAATTAGAAAAGCCTTTATTTCTGCATAGTTAATTATATGTTAAGACGCAAAAAATCATGTCAGCAGATTTCACAAGATGTACAAGTTGAAACTGTGCAAAATTAACTTGTCAAAAACACACAGCTCAATGTGACCTAAAACACTTACGGTTTGCTTGGCGCTCTCTATGGCAGATACACCTCTGCTGTACAAAAAAAGCTATTTAAAGAGATGGGGGGGTTGTGAAGTTTTAAAAAAAAGGTATTCTTTGATGTGGTCCCAGAGGGGAGGATTTGTCGACGGCAACTATTTAGACCTACTGGGGCAGATTTATTATTGAAATGTGCTCCGAAGGACTGCTGTATATGCTGTGCACCATATTTGTTACTTGTTTAACCCAATTTTTTTGTCAGCATTTGACAGAGGGTGTGTGGCCTTGGTATAAGGAAGGGTGTGTTGTTATAACTTTCAAAATCTAAATCCAGAGTAGATGTGATATGAAGCAAGTTTGCAATTTACATTCATAATTTATTTATTTCTTTAGTTATCTTGAAAAACTCGTCGCTTCCTGTTTTCTGGCTCTTTTTTTCTCAAAAAACGTGAAACAGTCAGAAAACAGGAAGTCCTGTGTTTCTCAGGCTATCTGAGCGCTCACAGAGAAAGCAGTCATGTGATTGATGGATACAATGAGCCGTGACTCTCTGTACCGGCCGGAATTCCTGTGTTTAGTCTATTTTTTTTAACCAGCACAAGTCAGAAAATCTGCCTTCAGAAGACTGGACCTGGAGTTCTGGTAAGTTCAGCTTTGTTTCACAGCATGATTACAACAACAAAAAAGCAATGAATGTATATTGCAAACTTGCTTTATATCACATCTACTGTTGATTTAGATTTAGAAAACTTTAAAGTGTACCTGTTATGATATATAAAAAAAGCACTCAAAAAAACTGTAAATATACAGTTAAAGTGACTCTGCCACCTTCAACCCTCTTCCCTCAACCTCTAAACTAAAATCATCTGTTAATAAGTATGCTAAATCTGTAATTTGTCGCTTTCTACTCTTTTGCATTTGCAAGCTGTAAGCCTACAAACTGGGCATGCTAATGCATAGAGAGGACTACTTAGCTCAAGAGTAGGATGGAGAGGACTACTAAGGGCCCTATTCTACAGGAACGATAATCGTCCGAATAGGCCCCATTTGGCCCGATTCAGGCCGATTATCGCTCGGTGGAATATAGAGAACGATCAGCCGATGATCGTGTCATCGGCTGACCGTTCATTTAGGGCCAGACCTAAAATCATCGTTCCCCCACCGTGCATCGCTACGGTGGAATAGCGGTGCGCGGCGGGCGACCGACAATTTGAGAAGCAGCATACATTACCTGCAGGGCTTCTCCTCTGCTCTGTCTTCCTCCCCGGGTCCCGCACACTCTAGCTTCCGAATGGTCTGTCAGCTGACGGAGCGCTCAGCCAATCACAGGCCGGGACCGCCGCGGCCTGTGACTGGCTGAGTGGCCTGTCAGTTGACAGGCCATTCTGAAGCTAGAGCGCGTGGGACCCGGGGAGGAAGACAGAGCGGAGGAGAAGACCTGACAGGTGATGTATGCTGCAAGGGCTGCAAGGACATCGGTAACGATGTCCCTGCAGCCCTCGTTCAATGATCATTGGGCCGTGGAATAGCCCCAGTAAACGAGCGGCGATCTAGCAGATCGGCGCTTGTTTCCATCGTTGATCGGGCCCTGCTCGGCCCGTGGAATAGGGCTCTTAGACTCCTTCATTTGTGGGCTTATAGTAAAGGAACGCAAGCAAGTAGAAAATAAAAATTGCAGTTTCAGAATCCACTTTGTTTATTCTATTGACTGATAACTTGTCTAAAGTTTAGGATTTGTTTTGGAGGTGACAGAGTCCCTTTAACGCTTGCCTAATTTATGCAGTTTTGATTTAAATTTCGTAGCTCCAGCTCCATTTAGTGTCCCATTCTGCTGCTCATGCTTCTGAATTTCGCTCTGAGCTGGTGGGCAGGCCCTTTGATTAGTTAGTTTGCCCAGCTGCAGTAGTGCACAGGGCTGTGTACAGGGGCATGCCTGGCCGCTTGCCAATCAGCATTCATCTTCAATGGGTCAGTCTGTGCACAGCAGAGGGACAACTGGCATCCTTTTCTACATCTGGCCTCTTTTTTTTGCTGTTACTAAAGACCAATGGCCCTAGTGTTGGAGCTTTGACTTCAGTTTTGCAGTAACAGTGTAAGTCTCTGTGACAAATCTGGTGCATGTCTACATTAGCACTGGCTAAGACATTTCTAGTAAATGTGGGCCACTGCAGTATACATCTACAGTAAGTCCATTCAACTCGTTGCCTAAACCCACAACACATTCAAAGTGATTTTGTGTCCATACAGTCATAGTCCAGAAGGTTACAGTTCCAAGACTTAAAGTCACTGGGTTTTATGTGGTTAAACTAAGTGCACTGTTGTATACTATGGGGGAGATTTATCAAACGGTGTAAAATTTAGACTGGTGCAAACTGCCCACACCAACCAATCACAGCTCAGCTTTCCTTTCAGCACTGCCTAAAGCTGAGCTGTGATTGGTTGCTGTGGGTAGTTTGCACCAGTCTAAAATTTACACCCTTTGATAAATCTCCCCCTATGTGTTTACAGATTGAGCCCTGCAGCACTTAGATGTATTTTTATTATTATGGAAATCAGCTCCAAAAGATCAGGGGTTGTTTTCCCTGGAGGCATAAGCCCAGCGGTGTAAATCCAAGCTTGTGCTCACTTCCATCTGACTCCAGGTGGATTGACATCCACTGGGCTATACTTTTAACTACGCCTTCTAACATTAAGGCTATGTTCACACTATGTAAGTTTCCGGCCGTAGCGCGTTCTGTGAATAAGCGGCTGGAGACTTACGTAGTTTGCGTATAATGGAAAGTATACGAAGTACGGCTGCACAGTTCACACTACGTACGAACTTACGCCCGGATCGTATGCGGCGGCGTAAAAGATGAACCAGACGATTGTTTGCGGACGAAAATGCCGTAACTTACGCCCGTAGCGTTACATGCGGTCCCGTACGTAGTGGTGATTTGTTCATTTTTGCAGCTTTTTGTGCCGATCCAAAAGGTTCTGTGGGGTGTCCGGGGCTAGCCGAAGATTTCCAAGTAAAAGACCGCTGTCAGATCGCTATGTAGGGCGCTCGGGAAGCGTAAGTAGACTACGGGCGTAAGTTTGCGGTCCGTACGTAGCCGGTCGCAAATAGCGTAAATCTCCGGCCGGAGTTTACCGCGTATATCTCCAGCTGCGAAAATATGCGGCCGGACATATACGCAGTGTGAACATAGCCTAAACCTGCATGGGTGCTCTGCAAACCATGCTCAGCGCATGAATGGTTCTCTGGGCTTCTCCCAAATGCTACTAGGGCTTATCTGAGATGTGAGAAAGCCCAAGTTTAGACCAGAGGCTGTTGGGACAAACTCAGCTCTCAGTAAGTGAAGTTCAAAATAAAGCCTAGGTCATGGCAATTCTGCCAATATGTGTGGCGCATATTCATACAGTTTCCCCGCTCCCAGCATCATATTGGATATGCTGCTGTGCTGTGCGGGGGGGGGGGGGGGGGGGGGGGGGGGATTCCACGTCCTTGTTGTTTGTGAAACACAAAACAGAAAAAAATTCTAAACATCAACATGAGCAAACTTTTGACTTAAATACCCTATTGAGGCTACGCTCACCCACAGTAACATAAAAGCAAATACAACGGTAAAATAGATATTAAATATGCAGTCATATTTTGAATCCAATGATGAGCTACATTAAAACGATACTGTATCCACCCCACCCCAAGCTGCTGGTACCTTCCTTTTGATGAGAGTAAGTCCTTCCCAGCCGTGTCTTATAAAATGCGCCCGGCACCTTGGTTAGGGTAAAAAATAATCTCTTAAATTGCAGCTGCCGAGTCAAAGTGGTGTGGCCTAGAGTGTCTGTGTCCTAGACCTGCGACGCCTCTCCTTTCTTCCTACCCGTCCTTGTCTAAACAGTGCACAGTGCCACTTCAGACTTTTAAACCAGCGGTTTGAGGGAGTGGGTTGGTCAATACGGTATTGCTTTAAAGTCTATGGAAAATCTGTGCACACATTGTAAAAAAAATATATTATTGTCTTTTGCTTTTTTTTTTTTTGAACATAGCTCATTTTGTAGAAGCATCTAAAGCAGTGGGAACTACCAGTTTTCCATTTTTCTCACGTTTCACTGCTATGCTGTATACGTGGGGGTTGTTTTTACATTCCAGTTCGGCCCTGTCATTAGATCCTTACATTTCTCTTGCCTCCAGCACAGGAGACGGCCCATTATCACCTTACCAGGAAATCTGATTTTACGGACTGACAACAGAGATAAGCAAATTATCTTATAAGTACATGCTTCCCTATCGTGACTCTTACATTGACAGACAATATCACAATCAGCCTCAAAATCACATCAGAAAAATTTATAGGTAACCTGAACTTGGCTAAAGATTTTAAAATATTTAGAGAATTGTCTAAATGGCCCTCCAGTCATGCAACGTTAGTATTAGAATTGCATTGACAAAATTTTTTTATTGGACAGGCATCATTTAACGACGAATAATGGGCGTTATTTTATAACAATGGTCGTTATTCGTATAAAATAATGGCCATTATTTGACGTTAAATGCCGTCTGTCCAATGCGCCTGCCATTATGACGGTGTGTGAACATAGTCTAATAATCACATGTAAGTTAGGGAATTGCAAGTTCACAGCGTCTGTCTCCTGTAGAGTGGAATCACTCTAGGTATTTTTGCAAAAAGAAAACAAAACAAAAACCCAATAAAAATATAGATTTTTGGGGTTCAAAAAACCTGTGGCCAGATGTCAGCCGAGATTCAATAGGAAAATAATGAAACCAAAGCCATATAGCATAATTTCCATTGATACATTGATAGCTTCACTATGGCAGTTTTGTTTTTTGTTTTTTTTTATATTTGTGGCGTTTTTTCAACCCAAAAAACACCGTGCAAAACTTAATTCTGATGGAAGCCAAAAAACCATGTGCTGCTTTAGGCTTTGCTCACCATTCCATTATACCATGATGACAGTGCCAGACCCATCAAACAATTGGTAACTGTGCCCAATGATGGGGTACACCAGGTTCCATCATGGTGTCCTTTGTTCTGAGCATGCTGTGCTTTGTTTCCCAATAAAATATAATGGCCCTACCAATGGAGACTTAATGTCTGACAGTAGTGTGTACTAAGCCTTGTGTCATTGGACTATCGTAAATCAACTATGTGTAAAGCTGTCTCTTTGTTAGGGTTCTTTTAGACACAAGATTTGTCAGCCGCGGGTGTGTGTGTGTGGGGGGGGGGGGGGGGGTAAACAAGCGCTGATCAGCGCTCATTCGTAGTGCTTTTACACGGCACAGCAAATAGAGGAGCCTGGGCTATATATATATCTGTGCTGTCAGTTTCCCTTTGTCTTTATCGGCCGCACAAAACCTGTTTACACAGGAAGATGTTTCCGGCCAATGAGGATAAATTTTAAAGCAGGTTCTTAACAGATCGCTGTCACTACAGTCAGTGGTTAGTGACACTCCTGGCCGACAATCGGCTGTGTAAAAGGCCCTAAGTTATATGGAGAATCCTTGGCCATTTCTTATTTTAGGGCATACTTAGGCCATAGAAAAAGGGTCATGGACACCCCAATTTCATCATGAGGGATGCTGCCATTTGGATGGAATCGACGCAGAGATTCCGCTCGGAACCCCTGCCCATGCCAATTCTTTGAGCGGAGAGGTGCGGAGAGCGGAGGTGCACGAGGCCTCTCATTGAAGAGATAGCAGACGGAATTTGGCACTGAGTCCGCGAGTGGGGGTTCCAAGTGGAATCTCCATGCTAATTCCGTAGTGTGAACGGGCCCTTATGCAGCCAGGCATTCATTAGTAGAATGGCATGTGGGAATAGCAGAATGAGACCCTTATTTGACTTTTACAGAGAATAGTTGTGGGTTTTAGAAGACAGAGCCAAAGCTATTACCGTATCGCTATAACGGGTGTCTGCAGAGAAGGGGTTGTCTTCATTGGACCTCCCTTTTGAACCATCTAGACATGGTATTACCGTTGTAGTATGATGTAAGTGGTTGTAATATGCGTACAGAACTGCAGAATATGTTGCAGCTATATAACTTGTAAAAATGGTAAGCTTATATGTGCAAAATTCCTATTTATCTCTCCCAGTAGGTGAGAAATGTGCTACAGAGAACATTTTTTACTCACTCCACATTCTTCATTCTGAGGAGAGGAAATTACCGCAAGTCTTTGCTTGTCCTGAAACACATCACCTAATCAAACAGAGCAAACGTTCTTGTGGGATTCTGCAAGTACCAAGCAATGACGTAAATTCGGAAATCATCCAGCTACAATGAGAAGTTTCCGTGATGGTGAAATTCGGCAGTTTGTGACCTAGTGAAAAGGCATGCACCCAGGGGCGCAACTACCACTGTAGCAGCCATAGCGGCTGCTATTGGGCCCACCGCATCAGGGGGCCCCATGGCCTGCTCCTGCAATAAACTGGGCCCCCTGAGCTGGCATTATTTGCAGCCCGAGTGGGCCTACCGGGTTCTGCAAAGTTCCCTTTAACTGAAAGCCCTCCTGACCAGCACTTGCAGTTATGCAGGTATGACTACACTTGTTGGCTTAGTGGTCAGTCAGGAAGGGGGGGGGGGGGGGAATCAAAAAGTTGCTAGGGGGCCCAATCATTTCTAGTTACCCAGTTACACAAAGACAGACATGTTCTCAGTCACTTTCTTACACCTTTGTGGGTTATACACATTGACGTTTGTGACAACTGTTTTATTTTATTGATGACAATAGGATGGACTGCCCTTTATTTGTCATTGTTTTAGGACACAACAAGATGTCATTTAATGGATATATGTTATTTTAAACCTGCATGGTTTGGTTACATTAAAGGAGAACTCCAGCCATTTTTAAAATCCGGCAGCCGGCAAGTTGAGGGGGGAATTTGATGAGTATGAACTTACCTCTCCTTATGCCTGTGGTAAGTGGCGGGACCAGCCTTGAGACCCCCGTTGGAAGGCATTTTCCTCCGAATTGGGATGATGTCATGACTCGGGGGATGGGATCAGCCAATCAGTGACTGGAGCGATGTCCTGCCCCATTGACTGACTGGCAGCCATTCAATCAACCAGGTCGTCATGTGTGCAGCGCCAGAGATCCCCGGAGCCTGGCAGGGGTCCTGAGGCTAGTCCCACCAAGGAGGGGTAAGTTCGGACTTTTTAACAAATTTCCCCCTGCCCCTGCTGGAATTTACCAGTGGATGGAATTCTCCTTTAGCGCCAGTTCACACATGGTAAAAGAGGCAGAATTCCGCGATGGAACTCTCCGCCACGGAACCCCACCTACCTGGGTGTCATACAGGCTGTCTATAGGAGGCCTTGCGCACCTCCGCAATTAGCGCCTCTATGCTCAAAGAATTGACATGTCAATTCTTTGAGCAGAGAGAGGCGGAGAGAGGAAGCCCGCAAGCCCTCCCATAGACAGCCTGTATAACAGCAGAGAGTTCAGTCACGGAATTCCGCCTCTTTTACTCCATGTGAACTGACCTTAACCCTTCAGAGTGAGGAACAGTGTTCCCACTACTGTTATTGAGGGAGTGCCTGTGAGTCAATTCCATAGTGCACTGGGCTACTGGGCTGTTAACCAGTAGCATGGCCAGTCACAGGAGAACACAGCACCTAGCCTTTTCTGCTATGCCATGATATAGTGCTGGGGAGTATACACTGAACAGGATGGTGGTTTATTGGGGGACTAGTTTTAAAGGGGTACTCCAGGCTAGGGGTATTTTCCGTGTATGGCCAGGGAGGAGTGGATATAGATACCGCCGGTCACTTACCTCCCAGGTTCCAGCGCCGGGTCCCAGATCGCGCCCCCGAGACCCTGCGCTGGAACCGGGGAGGTAAGTGACCAGCGGCATCTATATCCACCCCTTGCCTGGCCATATACGGAAAATACCCCTAGTCCGGAGTGCCCCTTTAAGTTCACTTCTATAAATGGCATGTGGCAGGAGAAGGGGTGCACTGACTTTACAAGGTGCTATGTGACCAGAAAGGAAAGAAGCTGCTGCAGCACAGCAATGAGGGGGCTACTCTATGGGTGGGTTTACATAGATTAGGTGGTCCAGCATCCTTCTTTTCATGACAACTTATGCCACAACTAATAGCAAAAATGCATCAGTTGTCCTATCCTTTTTTTCCTTTAACCATCAGTGCTGGAAGACAGAACACTGCAAGATGCATTTCTAAGTCTGGCCTGTCCCACGATCCAGCGCCCCAATTGAATCGCCAGATGCTTTAGTCTGTCCCATTCAAATGAATGGTATCAGTTCAAAGATCCATTTCCCTCTGGCACTTTGCTACTGGGCCGGAGGAAAAATCTGTCAGATCGCCTGATAAATGTAAACCCACCCTAAGCACTAAAGTGCTGCTATGCTAAAAGGAAAACTATCATTCACCTTTCAGGGAAAGTGAAAATGCTGTAGAAGAAGTAGACAAGCTCGTAGTTTGCAGGTACACAGCCCAGGCTTGCCCTTCCCCTTTCTTGCATACATCATAGGCTAATCCCTGCCCCCCACTTCCTATTTTTTCAGTCTGTTCTGTCTGCTACTAGAGACAGATTTTCCATGACAACAGACTGACTAGCAGATTTCAGGAAAGGGAGACACCTAGTGTCCAAGACTTAACAGCTGCTTTATTGGGGTACAGAGTCATTTTTGGTGAATTAACTGATTTGCAAACATGTTAGGAATCACAAAAGCTTTCAAATGGAGGGAAGTTGTATGACCATTTAAAGAGACTCTGTCAGTAGGTTTATGTTGTCCTGTCTCAGGGTAAAATAAAATAGTGACAGAGAAGCTGAACAGAATGATGTATCACTTACATTGTTCTGTGCAGCTGATTCAGAGATATCTTTCTGAATAACATAGACAATAAGTAGTCCTCTCCATTGTGTGCAAGAGCCCAGTAGTCCTGGATATTCATGAGAAGCCTACAACTCCGCCCACCAGCTGCTAAATGTCAGTTATCTATATATTCATGCTAAGTATAGGCAGTCAGCTGTCAATCAGCAGCTGGTGGGCGGGGAGAGGGGTGTGGCAAGAATCCTATTCTCCTGCATATTAGGAGAACTGCTAAACCAAATGATGTACATACTACACCGAACCGTTCAGCATTTCTGTCACTAGTTTATGCTGCCCTCATTTAAGGCATCATAAACCTAGTGACAGATTCCCTTTAAGTCACATCCTAGGACCTGCATGATATTAGTAACTGTTAATCTCAGCTAGGGGAACTATATGCATCACTTACAGGAGATGTTCATTTTAATTTCAGCCCCCTCCTCTTCGTCGGCTCCTGATGTGGATTATTTACAAAAATACATTTATAGTAAAGCCAGGACATTAACTCCGCCTGTACGCAGTGCTTTCCCAGTCATTTACTTTGATGTCTGGAAAACATAATGGTTAATTGTATAACTCATTAATGCCCTTTCAACAACTCCATAGGCATATCAGTCTCTGCAATGGAATGCAGCAGGTAAACCTAGCAGAGGCACAGATGATGTCTCCGGGACAAGCTGACAGGCTCAGATATTTAATATTTTATCTTCCTTCCGTGCCTTCCTGAGTACATATCAACACACCAAACAGCTGTCTGCTCCATTCCAGGGGTAATTCTGTTACACCTTCACCCACGGTATAAACATCTTCTTCTCATCAATTATTAAAGACAATCTTTATGGCTTCTTATTAAAATTTATTGGGGTGGGGGTGGGGGGGGCGACAAATAAATTCCCAGATTAATGTGGAACAAAGTTTATGATACTTCAGGGACAAGATGTGGAATTAGTAGCTACAGACTGTCATCTGTAATTGTGTCTGTCTGTAGTGCAAGGCTAATGTTTCAGGATTGCCTGTCCAATGATGGGAGCGTAATATATACTAAATATAATAATAAAAAAACAATATTGAATAATTGTATATACAGTATTAGGCTATGTTCCCACAGCGTGAGAGACTGGCCGTTCCGTGACCTGGCCGGGTCACGGAACGGCCGGTCCCTAAAAAGATCACCCCGGCAGGTACTGCAGTACCGGTCGGATGATCTTTCCTGCCGCAGAGTAGGGATGGTCCGAATCGGGTTCGTACGAACCCGAACCCTCGGTAACGATTCCCGCTGTCTGGGATACAGCCATAGCCATAGGCTGTATCCCAGTTTTCCAGGCGTTACTCCCGCTGGATCCGCCCGCTCCACGGAGTGGGCAGACAGCGGGAATCTGCTGCCGAGCGTTCGGGTTCATACGAACCCGAACCTCGGCAGGTTCGGACCATCCCTACCCCAGAGTTCTGATGTGGGCGCATCCGTGCACACTTACACAGAACTCCCCACTGCACATTACTGAGTGTAGTGTGCACTGACACGATTTTCTGCGACCGCTATTCACAGAATAGCAGCCGCAGAAAACTGACATGTCAGTTCTTTGCGGTGCCGCTAGGGATCCCGGCTGGAGTGTATACCATGTGTTTACGCTCCGGCCATAATCCCATAGAAGATGAGGCAGCGTGTCTTTTCGTAGAAAGTACAGCCGATGTTGCTGATTGCAACAACGGCCGTACATTTACGAAAAGATACACTGTGGGAACATGGCCTTAGGAATAGCTGAAACTGAATACTGCTGTATTAGGCTGGGTTCACACTGGGTTTTGGTTTGTTTGTTTGTTTGTTTTTTGCAAAAAAAAATTATTTTGAACAGTTTTTTCATTGATTTCCATTATAAAAATATGCAAAACAAGAGTCCGTGGAGCCTCGGTTGCGAGTCTCAAAACACAGGATAGCCAGATATCTCTAGCCTGTTGCCACGGAGTGCCCCATGATGGGGAGAGCACCATACCACCCTGATAGATAGCCCCTTAAGTCCCACTCGGTTGCGAGTATTGGAACATAAATAGGGAAACACCAGGGTGGCCCCTTTTTGTCAACATCTAACTCAAGGTGTGAGTATTGCGATCATGACAAGGGCTTGCCAAGGCAGGCATCCACCCACAGACAGCCGTTTTGGGGTATTTGCCCCTCGTCAGTGTGGAGCAGGATTCTGTCTGGTTGGGGGAATGACAAATCAACCAATAAAATACAGTAATCACTGAACTCAAGGAGATCAGTGAAAAAATTCCAATGAAGTACTCAATCAAGAGCCTCCACTCACACCTTGAGTTAGACGTTGACAAAAAGGGGACACCCTGTTGTTTCCCTATTTATGTTCCAATACTCGCAACCGAGTGGGACTTAAGGGGCTATCTATCAGGGTGGTGTGGTGCTCTCCCCATCATGGAGGTTCCCCGTGGCAACAGGCTAGAGATATCTGGCTATTCCCGTGTTTTGAGACTCGCAACCGAGACTCCAAGGACTCCTGTTTTTCATATTTAAATTTTTGGGGCCATCAGTGGAGACTCTTGATTGAGTACTTCATTGGAATTTTTTCACTGATCTCCTTGAGTTCAGTGATTTCTGTGTTTTGTTGGTTGACTTCCATTATAAAAAAAAAGGATTAAAACTGAACCGTTTTTTTTTAAATGTATACAAAAACATAGTCGGACGTTTTTATCCATTTTTTTTTTATAGTGGAAGCCAATGGGAAAACAGACACAAATGCATCTGGGTTTTTTTTTCACTTAAAAACGGATGGAAAAAAAACAAACAGATTGCAAAAATGCAGTGTGAACGCAGCCTTACTATAGATGTTGATTTTGATTGGGAGTCAAGTGTTTATATTTTAGAGTTTCGTGAACTCAAAGTTACTTTAGTTTCGCTCATCTCTAGTTGCCGATAGCCCAGCTCTATGATATACACTTCATGGTGGATTAATGGGTTAAAGCATTGTATGCATAATGAGTCTAGTGAATATTATTATGCTTAGTTGGCTGACAGGATGTAATTAAATCACTCAAGAAGAGGCAAGATGATGCTCCCTGATTGGGCGTTGCATCCTTTAGTTTATAGAGTTTTGTTGCTTAGGTAAATTTACATCTGATTATCTGAGAAGAAAAGGCGAAGCTTCAATGTTCTAGAGTTTACTGGACAGGTTTTTGTTTATGTTTTTTAAAATGTATATATATAGTTAGCAGGATACGTCGTTGTATACAGTATATGGCTATGTTCACACTACGAATGAGACCGGCCGTTCCGTGACCCCGGGCGGGTCACGGAACAGCCGGTCTCAGCCCGGATCATCCCGACCGGTACTTAAGAACCAGCCGGGTGATCTTTCCGGCCGCGGAGCTTTGATGCGGGCGCATCAGCGTGTGCCCGCATCAGAGCTTCCCATAGCACACAGCTAAGCGAGCGGCCGGAGCCGCTTGCTTCACTGTGTGAATTGACAGGTCTTTCTGCGGCCGGAATTCCAGGCCGCAGAAAACAGACCTGTCAGTTTTTTCCAGCGCCGCACAGATCCCGGCCGGAGCGTATATGATGTGTGTACGCTCCGGCCGGGATCCAATTGCACACAAGGCATGTTCAACTCCGCAAAACTACAGCCGTAGTTCTGCGGCGAGAACTACGGCCGTAGTTGTACGTAGTGTGAACATAGCCTATGAATGTTAGTTTTAATTTAACAGTCGCTTCTAAAAAAAAAAAATAAATCTAAAGTGGTTGTGGCAATATACTCACTTATTTTCTATGTTTTACATAGTTTTCTATGTTTGAATCAATATTATACACAGCCTAAATGTGCTCCATGCTCCCTCCATGTTGATATATAAATACAGGAAGTCCTAGTCCTCTGCACTCACGCAAGGAAAGACTCCTGTTCATCATGAAGGTTTTATATCAACTGGGGGCAATTAATTAAGCTTAATTATATTATTAATTTTGCTTATTGATTTATCGACTATGCATGCTTACCAGGAGACAATGCTCTTTCTTATGGAACTTTTCAGTCAGTGTAATGTCACTGTGTGGTTACAGAGGTTTTGGTGATGTGTGACAGGAAGTGGTGTATTCTCTCCAGTCTGACACAGTGTTCTCTGCTGCCACCTCTGTCCATGTCAGGAATTGTCCAGAGCAGTAGCAAATGCCCATAGAAAACCTCTCCTGCTTTCCAGACTGGAAAGAATACCACTTCCTGCAGGGCATATGGGGTGACCACCGGTGAGAAGGTACAGCCGGTCACTTGCCAGATGGTAACGTGTGACGCCAGTTCTATGGTGGTTGGCCGGGATATAGCCGGACCCAGTCATGTTATGTCGTGACGCCAGTGCTGGTTGGGCACACAGGTATGGTGGCACACCTGCTTTTATTTTAAAGGGACGGTTATACCTTGTTCCCCTGTGAATAGTGTCCTGCCGGGTTGTTGCAGGGTCCCTTGGGTACTTATCACGGTGGTCCAGAGTGGAGTAGTGACTGACCCGGACTATTGGCACTGCCACCCACAGAAAAGGGAGATGACCCAAGGAGTGTGTGTGTACTGCTTTGTATTGATATAATACTTTACACTTGATAAGACACTTGATAGTTTAGGATCCATATCTGTAGTGAGAGTATAGAGAGTAGTACAGTTGTGCTGACTGGATTGCGTGCTGAGAGGTATGAAAGAAGAGCAAAAGAGCAGAGAGGAGGATGTCGTGAGAGTCCAAACCCAAGTAGTACTGTGCTCTGCGGGGATGTCGGAGGTAGAATCAGAAGAATACTTGAGAAGAGAGAGAATACTTGTACCTGTGTTGTGACTCCTTGGTCTTTGCACCACCTATTGCCCACCAGTGTTGAGCAACCCGTCCTAGAGGGTGACACAAGCCCCAGACCTTGTTACCTGAGGTGAGCAGAATGCCGAGGGTTCCCTGTTTACACCCGCGCTGCGAGATAGAGTTCATAGGCTTCTAGCAACTTTGCTCTATCTGGATCAGTTCCTTTACTTTCTATATGGATACTGTCCTGCACTGCGTCTCTCCTTGTCCACGGCGTGGGTTGAGATGATCTCTGACTTGTCCTCTCTAGTGAAGGTTTAACACTGCATAGTGTTGAGTGGAGTTACTTGAGAAGAAACTGTAGGTTGCATGTGCCTGGGTCTGCTTCTAGCCTGCACACTGAGACTGGGGACCTGGCAGAGGGCCAGGGCCCAACTGGACTGCTGTAGAGAGCATTCTGGCTTGCATCCTTCCTCTACAGAATTTAGCGACAACAGACCTTACACTTCCTCTAACCATGTGACTTCCTATCTACAGCCCCTATAAAGTGTGCTGTGAGTGGGCGAGGAGTGCATAAGTGAGAAGTAAAGAGAGAAATGATAGGATAGAAGAAGAGAGTACTCTCATTGGCTTACAGATCCATGTGACATACAAATAAACACTAACCCCTTCAATACTACAGCTGTGCAATAACTGAATACACATACTTGCAATAGCGACATCTTGTGGCGAAACTTTGGCACTACTACATCACCACTTGCACACAAACAGTACAGGCTTTTACGAAGGGTGTAACTAATAGCAACACCCGTGGTGGGACACCACACATACAGCAGCTGATAAGTACTGGAAGACTTAAGATTATTGAATAGAAGTAAATTATATATCACTGGCACTTTCTGGAACCTGTTGATTTGAAAGAATTTTTTTTTTTTTTGTAAACTACCCCTTTAAATGACATCATGTTGTAACCTGCAAGTAACCGTAACTCAACAGTCACACAAAATCCATTTGAGAAGGTTTTTTTGTGACTTTTGGGTCATGGCATCTTGTGGGTCATAACATAACCCCATTTACTTTGCTGAGCCTAAATCCCAATGTAGCCCTAGTTGTATGGGCCAATCGGAGATAGATGGCTGTACTCAGCTGACTCCAGAAGTTACATAGACTGAGAATGGAGAGGCAGCACACACCTGTGTCTGCTGCTGTATTCAGACAGGAGAATCGGGACCCCTCTTCTGGAGAGTGTTGGGGGTCCCAGTAGTTGGATTCTCAGGGATCAAACAATTATCCCCAATCCCGAAGATAGGTAATCAGTGGGGAAACCCCTTTAATGCAGATGGCAAGGCCTCATGTATTTGAAGTTTTTAACTACTTTTGTCTAGGCAAAGGTAAAGATAGGAGAAGAGACAACAAACTACTACATTACGTATGTGTAGCTAGTATGCAGACCTTAGGGAAATCACAAATCACAAAATTCATTCCAGGTGAACCCAAATCATTTGGCTAAGATTATCATGCAAAGTGAGCGCGGCAGCTCATTACCATCCCACTAATTGCTGTTTTCTCAATACGTGAGCCAAGAAAGATCTCCGCTTTTGTACAGCCTCTTCAAATTTGCATATCATACAAAAAATAAATAAAAAAAAGTCTTCGGTCTGTGTTGCAGAGTGCACACAACTGTCTATGAGATCCAGATTCCCTCTAGTAAACTCTTTGCGGTTCATTATTAATTTTCCCTTCAAATGACCATTTCAGAAGTGGCCTTTAGAGTTTTTGTCAGGCGATAATGAGTTCCTCGGCGCTCGGTTTGTTTGTCAACATGGCCTGATTATGCTTCAGCCACATCAGCAGGAATCCGTCTCCGCACAGTACACATACTCTCTGACCGGGGGCAAAGTGGAGGAAACGCAAAGCTTTAGAGACCGCCTGGAAGAACACTCTCAAGTATCAGGTGTTCCTGGGTTTTGGAAGTAATAAAACTCTTTTTGACTGTAAAGAATGTGAGATCAGATGCTTGGAAATATTCAAGATATTCAGGTCCGGGCATGTTGTCTCCTCCATAATGTCATGGCATTAGATGGCACAGGATGAGGACTTACAGGACTGCGAAGACGAATAGGAGGGCACACCTGGAAAGTAAACCCAGCAGCCAGTAGAGATTTGCTCACCTTGCTTTAAACCAGATGGTAAGTCTAGTCATGGACATACCTTAGCAGGTTTAACTGTATTTACAGGGAGCCACAAAGTGTTCAGAGCAGGATTGTTGGGGGGTGGCCACATTGGACCCAACTGCAGCAGCTAAGGGTCCTATTCCATGGGTGCTTGTTTGCTCCTTGTTCCCCACTCGCTGATGCCACGTGGAGAGCGGGTGAGTCCAGGGGGGGTGCCGCGGGGATCCCTTAGCATACAGCAGCGGTCTGCTTCAGCCACCTCTATTTCATGGGGGGCCAGCAGTAGATCGTTGCTGTATAAGTCGTTTGTCTTTCAACATGTTTAAAAGACAAACGACGCAATGATCAGCCCACATGAACAATGTAGGCTGATCGTTGCCTTCTATTCCACGGGAATGATGAGGGGAGTAGTTTTATGGACGCTGGAATCCTAGCCCCAGGACATGATTGGGGACTGAGACTCCGGGCCCCAGGACACTATAGAGCTGACTGACGGTGCGAGACACCAGTCAGCACACAATGCACTTAACAGCTGTGCCGTCCGGCCGGGGAAATAGTAGCTAAGGATTTCAATGAAGCACCCCTAGTAAGGTTGCCCTAGTAAGGTGGACCTCATCAGCACATCCCTCAGGCCGGCCGTGCGCTCCACCAGCGTTGGTGTCAGGAGCAGAGAGTGATGGCCGGCACCCGCTCCTGATACATGGGCTGTCCAATCATGATGGCAATTGTAGTTTTGCAACAGCAGGTGCCCCATCCCTGCTCTAGAACAAGAGATGCTCATTTTAACTCCTAAATAGACAAATTTATTAACCTAGAACTCCCTAAAAGGATCCAACTTCTCCAGCCACCGGGAGTCAAATGCCGAATGTTTGGGTTTGGATGAACCCGAAAGTTCGGCATGCTCCCTCATCACTATTCCTGAATGATAACCGTTCATGCTTCTTTCATGCATTAGACTTTATCATATGGAAGAAATTGTCACGTTGTGTCAGCATTCCATAGCAATGAGTCCAAAGATTTTATTCCAAACCACAGGAATCTATCAATAAAATAAAATCAGAACCAAAAAAAAACAACACAGGTTTACTAACATTTACAAAGACTGCCAAGTGGTTTTATGGTAGGATCAACCCATCATTTTATTCCACATCGGTTACAACACGCATTAGTAAGTTACCGCTCAAAACAGGAAAATAAGAGGTTTAAATGAGCGAAAAATCCTAAGCGTACGGTACAAAAAATCTTCATGTAAGTAAATAGAAAATATTTTAGGGTTGCAGACATAATAAAGTGTTTCGTCAAATGCACTGTAGACACAACGAAACCTGCAGTAATAAATAATGTGATACAGCAGCCATCTCATAGCCTACAGCTTAAGCTCTACCATTACAACTACTTCACCAGTTTCCTAATACAATGCCGTTAATTGAATTGGTCTCATAGAGCCTGAAGAGCAGTGGAGAATTTACACTTCCCAACACTGTGGACAGACATATTAGTAAGATGTTTATGGCAGCCTGCATTCTGTTTGTTATAGCCAACCATCCGTTATCAGAGAACAGGCTGACCTGTGGGCCCTATTACACGGATCGGCCGATTCGGCTTAATATCGCCCTGTGTAATCGAGACAACGGTCAGCGGATGACAACGATCATTGGCTGATCTTTAATTTAGGTTTGGACCTAAAATCGTTGGGCACAAACGGGCCGACGCCTGATGATTCCCCAAGCTTCCCGTCCCCGGTGGCTGCAGCGCCTGGAGCAAAGGAAAGAAGACTGGGAGCGGGGAGAGGTAAGATATCAGGTGTTTGCTAATGATGTCCATGCAGTCCATGCGATTATCGGGCTGTCTAATAGATCCAGTAAACGAGCGCTGGTCTAGCAGATCGCCATTTTAAATAGTACTACTACTAAAATGATCGGGCCATAGTTGCCCGTGTAATAGTACCCTAAAGGTCCTATTACACGGCCCCATCATAAAAGGTAAGCGAGCGCCAATCTGCTAGATTGAAGTTAATTTCCTAAGCATTACACAGGCTGACTATTGGGCAGCAAGGGCTGCACGGACATTGTTAGCGATGTCCTTGCAGCCTTTGCCTTTAGTGTAAAATAATAAAGTATTAACTTACCTAACGTTCCCTGGTGTCCTTGGGCCCTCCCCGATCTCTGCAGCTCTGCCTTTTGTTTCGGTCTTTACACTAACAGGCCGTGCCCACTCAACCAATCACTGGCCGAGACTAACCACTGGCCACTCGGCCAATGACTGGCTGCAGCCTGTCTCAGCCAGTGATTGGCTGAAAGGCAGAGCTGCAGAGATCGGGGAAGGCCCGAGGACACCAGGGAATATGTTAGGTAAGCTAATACTTTATTATCTACAATCATCAGCCGTCGGATGCGTATCAGTATTTAACGTAACAATGCGCGCCCGTCGCCTGATGATTTTAGGTCTGGATGTAAACAAACGATCAGCCAATGATTGTTTCATCAGCTGATCATTTTCTCTATTACACGGAGCAACAATCAACCAAATCAGCCTAATTCGGCCAGTTATCGATCTGTGTAATAGGGCCCTAAGTGCCTGTCTATTGTGCAAGTGTGACAGATATGACATTTGTTTGAAGGAGTACTCTGGAGAAAAAAAATAGTTTTCAAATCAACTGGTGTCAGTAAGTTATACAGATGTGTAAATGACTTCTATTCAAAAAGTGAAGTCTTCCAGTACTTATCAGCTACTGTATGATCTGCAAGAAGTAATGTATTCTTTTCACTCTGACACAGTGCTCTCTGCCACCACCTCTGTCTGAGTCAGGAACTGTCCAGAGCAGGAACAAATGCCCATAGGAAACCTCTACTGCTCTGGACAGTTTCAGTCATGGACAGAGGTGGCAGCAGAGAGCACTGGAAAAAATACATCACTTCCTGTAGAGCACACAGTAGCTGATAAGTACTGGAAGTCTTCAGTAATTTACAAATATTTATAACTTTCTGACACCAGTTGATTTGAAAACAATTTTTATTGCTCCGTAGTCCCCCTTTAAACCTGCAAAGCCGTGAGTTAGGTGACTCCCTCCATTTTATCTTTCATCTACTACTTTTACAGCTCTAACCGTGATGGTTTACTTTAAATTGTTCACGGGCCTGTGTGCCCAGCAATGGAAGTGGATGCTTGGCCGGCTCTGTACAATTCATCTGCTGCCAAGCCACAATCTCTTTCAACTGTACATTAGTAACAACTCCGATTCCAATGTTGCGTGTGCAAGCATGGTGCATTAAATACAAGGATCATGTTTTTAACTGCATAGATTAGAATCATTAGAGATTACCAAGGACTGGGAGTAAGGGGATCTCTATGGGTCCGCAGCTAGAACTCTCGGGCCTGTACAATAAATCCTCTTTATTGGCATACTTGCCAGGGTTGGGGATGGCTGGGAAGGACTCTGTGCTTCTTTGTGGGCGCTGCAGCAAGAGACAGGTCTGAATGGGGCCGGGTGAATAGAAACGGCTCCCTGTCTGACTGGCTTTTGTAGTCAATGCAACATTTGGCAAGGAAAGAACTATGAAGGGGGCTCCGGAGAAGAATTCTCCTCCTGTTCTGGGTCACTGATCTGTCTGCAGATCCAGTTTTCTTTCGCTCAGATTTACTGCTGTAAAAGTTTCTCGACTTTATATTATTTTAATTCCAAAGCTTCTTTTGTTCCTGGGAAAGTTTTCTCCATTATATTAAAATACATATAGTCAAATCCTGAGGTCAGGGTCTGCAGGGTGTTGTGAGTTACTTTATATTATATTCCATGTGAAAGCCGACATGTATTCTATGTTATGCCTGCTCCCCTCATCAATCCCTTTCCTTACAACGTCTTGCAGAATGTGCAATGTGATGTCTCTTCTAAGGCTTCGCTTCCATATCCAAAAAATGTAAAAATGTGAGGGATCTTTAGAAGCGTTTCTGGTTATTAGAGTGTAGAGACCTGTGTTACCCTTTCAGGAACATCACTAGAGGTGAAGAATAATCCAGAAGAAGTTGTGACCTGGAAACATCACCTTTACTATATATTTAGAAAATTTGATACTCATGTTAAAGGGGATTGGCACATCATCTGGTATGAGAAAGTTTTACAGGTTTGTAATTTACATCTATTTAAAAATTTCATCTCTTCCAGTACTTATCAGCTGCTGTATATCCTGCAGGAAGTGGTGTATTATTTCCAGCCTGACACAGTGCTCTCTGCTGCCACCTCTGTCCATGTCAGGAACTGTCCAGAGCAGAAAAAGGTTTCTATGGGGATTTGCTGCTGCTCTGGACAGTTCCTGACATGAACAGAGGTGGCAGCAGAGAGCACTGTGTCAGACTTCAAAGAATACATCCCTTCCTGTAGAGTATACAGCAGCTGATAAGTACTGGAAGACTTGAGTTTTTTAAATATAAGTAATTTACAAATCTGTATAACTTTCTTACACCAGTGGATTAAAAAACATTTTTACTTCATACCCCAATAAATATTTTTACATATGTATTATTTCTACAAGTGCAATATAAATAAATAAATAAATAAATATATATATATAGCTTTATGCTGATGCCCAGTTGTCATTTATTTATACATTTCCAGGAAGCATAAAAGTAAGGAACAGTATTGTGCAATTTTAATAAAGGGTATTGTATAATAGTTATTTTATGGGGAATGGCACGGCAGTATCTACTAAATCGGACATACCAGGGAAACTAACAAACAGGTCTGATAAATCTACTCTATGGGTGTCATTGTGATTACTGCGGCCACACATCACTGAGTCTAACTGGAGCACAATCTGAGTGCAGGACCAATAAGTGTCCTGGCACTATGGAACACATTGATATTTAATTAATACCAGGAGCTGAATAACCATTCATGCATTAGGGAATGCCTAATGGCTTATGGCACACATCCATTAACATTTCCGTACATGATCTGTAAAAAAAAAAAAAAAATTATATATATATATATATATATATATATATATATATATATATATATATAAAATAAATGTTGCAAGTATATTATAACTATGGTGGTTGAGAAAAGCCTATGAGCATGACTACCTGGGTGACCGGACCTTTCTCTGTCCATGCTGTGTCAGCATTTCTGTGTCTTTTATAATACACTCAGTCTCTACTAGTGATGAGCGAACATGTCCGTAAATGTTTGTATGTTCGTACGAACATGACGCTAATTGTTCATTGTTCACGAACAATTTGTTGAATGATCAGAATGGTTATAAGTAACTATAATTTTTGAACATATTCAAACATACAAACGTTTATCTTGCGATGTACGCAACTGTGTAACTTCCCCCCACCAATTTGAAAGAGCCAATGAACATGTGGGGAAGGAAGGGCACATCAGGTAATGTAGTAGCCATGGTCACTACTGGCATTACTGCGATTGGCTGTACGATTAGCGTCATTACGTATGTTACGTACATGCTATAAAAATGCAACGCTGAGGTGAATTTTCTCAGTCTTTCCTGATTCTTGTGCCGTTCAGTAGGGAGAGTGATACAAGCAGGGACAGCATCTGAATTTAGCTAGGCAGCAATATTCACAGTGGTAGTCAGAGTAGGGAGGGAGAGCTGACCGAGTAGGGCTTAGAACATTGTCAAATTGTCAATGTAGGGAGGGTGAAGGAATCCAGCATTTTAGCACTATAACGATTCATTCGTCAACCCTGCAGTTACCAGACCAAATTTAAGAACCCAACAGTCTTTTTTAGGTCTAATTTATATATATTTTTTTTCATTAATCTTTCTGTCTGGCTCTGCTGTGTGCCAGTATATACGCAGGGGCGAATAAAAGATACGCTAATGCTACGTAATTGCTCCGCTATTACTTATTTTATGCTTTGCACCTGATAATCTGTATGCATGTGCATAACTATAGACTGAAACATACGCTTCTACTGTACGTTTGTTATTAATCTATGAATGTTATGTCATCTATGAATCGGCTGTCCGGGCATGATAGGAATTGTAGTTTTGCAATAGCTGGAGGGCCAAAGGTTCCCCATCCCTGATTTATAGCATAGGCATGTGCCATAATTGTCCGACGGATGCAGGACCCACCTCTGGGACCAGAACCTATGTGCAGACCGGGAGCTACTTGGATGTTTCTGTACTTTCCATTGAAGTAAATGGAAAAAGCAATAGATATGATAGTGGCTGTCACAGGCTGTCAGGACCCGCCATTTTCTAAATCAATAGGTTAGGGTTCCATTGGTAAGAGCAGCATAAATCAGTTGTTAATAGAAAATTCTTGGTATTTGCCCTAAATGTCTGTGTTTGTTTCTTATTTTTTTTTGTGTTAGATAGCCCAACCTTCTGACTTGGCTGCATCACATTGCTTGCCTCCCCTTTTCTCACATAAATCATAAGAATATATTACTGTCAAGTAAAGGTTGAATTATTAGCGTAATGTCGTGGGTGTTACTTTCCATCCTCTTCTTAAATTTCCCTTTCTTTTCATACCAACCTTTGCTACAGAAAACCATTCAGCTCTGAAGAACCAGTGGCGCATAGAAGAAAAGTCACAATTAATCTCCGGGCACTTTGTTACACTGATAGATGGCCTATATACAGTACCAGGTAAATATCGGAGGCGCAGTCATTATGAGAACTTAATAACTGGGAATGATGGGAACAGGAAGAGCCAATCAAGTACATCATTTGAGTCTCTATAAAGAATACAGTAAGCAATTGTTTAATGTGTTGCTGTCACTTTAAATAAAAACTTTTGATGAGTCACACAAAGGGAAATTAGGTCTAAACTGATGCATTTGGTGAAATTAAACATAATTTAATTGTACAAGCATTTCTGAAATGGTACTGTTTGAGAGATATAAACTTACTAATCCCCATGTGCCTGGTTTGATAAACTGCTGTCTTTTGTTACGACCCACTAAGGGCCCTTTTCGGACGACCCATTCGACCCGATTCGGACGATTTTCGCTTGGTGGAATAGGGAGAACGATCAGCCGATGATCATGTCATCGGATGATCGTTCATTTAGGCTCAGACCTAAAATCGTTGTTGTCCTTGCAGCCCTTGTTTCACGATCATCGGGGCCATTGAATAGGCCCAGTAAACGAGCGCCGATCTAGCAGGTACTGGCAGCTGGTCTCCACTGAGCCTTCAAGCAAGAGGGATTGTGGGAAAGGAAAACAATGGAGCAGAGTTGAAAGACAGTGGCCATTGCCCATGTTAGCTGTGGTAGGAAAGTACCACCCACCTTCCCTATTATACCCCGTCATATGCGATGGATTGTTTGTAGGTGGCGGGGTAGAAGGGGCAACTTGGAGGCAAATTGGGAAGGAGGTGCAAAAGTGATGGTGCGTTTACACGAACGATTACCATTTGAATTTTCGCAATAACGATCGCATTTGAGCGATAATTGGTTTGTGTAAACGAGCAAGAAATCATTCATTGGGATCTTTCAATATGTTCTCAAATTGTCGTTGGTCGTTCGCTAAAAATTCGCAGATCGCTTTGTGTAAACAGTCTTTCAAAGATTCACCCTATGTGTGAGATGGGCTTAAGCGATCTTAAAAACGAATATAATGTTGGTTGGTTTCAAAAAAGTTCTATGTAAGCCTTGAGTCTTTGAAGAATAGCCTGCAGATCTACAGGACTAATTTTGGCCTAGCTTTGCAGATTACTGGATTGTAACCATAATGCCCCATCTACGAATTATTCAAAATAATGTTATATTATCAACCCTGACGGTAATTTTTGGCAAAAATTTATAAGATTTAATTGAAACTTTGAAGGCTCAAATATTACAGCCATTTATCCCACATACAGTACATTATGAAGGATCCGGTATGCTGTGGTTGCTGGGATGTGACCAGTGGTATCTGCTCTATCCTGGTCCCACGCGATATAGTAAAGGTTTTCTGACTTTCTGACTCTCATAAAATTGCTGCATGTAGAGCAGTAACAATGGTGCTGCCCCCTCCAGACATTGATGATGAGCATATTTAGTAATAAAGCCTAGCAGATTACTCTCGCCCCATTGATGGCCGTCTTTTCAGGATTATCACCACTGTGCATCGTATAAACCAGACCCTGGCACAATGTTTCTGTAAACATCATTAGATGCTTTACCAAGCAAAAGGTTATCCAACATTAAATTTTTTTTATATATATTTCTAGACTGTTGGTAAACATAATAAACATGTTATGCTTACCTCTCCTCACTTTCCGGTGTCCCAATGTGGTGCCGCCGGTGTCCCCCGCTGACTGCAGGCTGGCTACTTCTGAGACTAAGGGGACTATTACACGGGCCGACTACGGCCCAATCATTTTAATAAACGAGCACCAATCTGCTAGACTTGACCTAGATAGCCTGATAATCGGGCAGTAAGAGCTGCATGGACATTGTTAGCGAAGTCCATGCAGCTCTTGCCCAAACACCTTACAACTTACCTCTCTCAATTGAAAAATGGAGGTGTTTCCAATAGCACCAATGGACCCAAGGCTTAGGAAGGTCAGCTGCAGTTTCTGAGCGGCCTGTCAGCTGACAGGCCACTCAGCCAATCACAGACTGCGGCAGGGAGAGGTAAAGTGTCAGGTGTTTGGGTAATTGTCAGCCATCGGCCGTTCATTGCTATTACATGTAGTGATGCGCAGTTGGCGATTTTAGATCCAAACCTAAAACAGCGATCAGCCGATGATAGTTGTCATTGGCTAATTGTTGTCTCTTTTACATGGAGCAATAATTGGCCAGATTGGCCCGATTTGTCCGATTATTGCTCCTTGTAATAGAGCCCTTACTTTTCTCGAGAGTCACAACCCGCTCAGCCAATCACTGGCTGAGACAGGACAGCCCCTCGTCCATTAATGGGCTGAGCAGGCTGTCACTCTAAAGTTCATAGCAGAGCTGCCGTTGGTTGTGAACACCGGAGAGGCATCATCGGGACACTGTGGGAACGCGGGGAGGTAAGCATAACATGTTTATTACATTTACCAACAGGCCAGCAATATATGAGAAAATGTAAACGCTGGATAACCCCTTTAAATGATGTACTCTAAATTTGGACACTTTTTATTTCTCCCTCAAAAAGTTTGAAAAGTAACTAGAAAAAGGGACACAAATAAATAGAGTTAGAAAATGTCCAGATTTTACTGATTTACAGATCTGCAAACAATACTGTGTAAAGTATAGCAACTAACAGGTGGTGTAAGGAAGAGGAAAGTTTCTAACCTGGCTTACTGTATATATCCCATTCATCCCAGTTTCTGCCTAACGCTGTCTAATCTTACTACAGTATTCATAAATCTGCCCCGCTGAGTGTAAAACTGTTTGGATTTTGAAGACGTTTCCATATATTTCCACCACTGGACGTCCATGTCTGTTATTGCATTACAAGAGACATATGGCTGCTGGAAATAAGCGTAGGTAGGAGTTGTAGTACATTGCTCCTTATACAGTTTAATCACTGAAGATAGACATAGCCTGCAGATATATAGACAGTACATAAAAGGTATGTACTAAGTGACTTCACAAGACACCTATTACCTTAAAACTTTGCTTAGGCTTGTTTCCTTTAGAGAACAATAACACACAAAGGGCTCACACACAGGACACGTATATAGTATGGCATGCTCCGTCACATGGAGTATCACACAGGACATGTACATATGGCATGTTCCATCACATGGAGTACCACACAGGAAAGGTATATAAGGCATGCTCCATCACATGGAGTATCACACAGGACATGTATATGAGGCATGCCCCATCACATGGAGTATCACACAGGAAAGGTATATAAGGCATGCTCCATCACATGGAGTATCACACAGGACATATGTATATGGCATACTCCATTACATGGAGTATCACACAGGACACGTATATGGCATGCTCCGTCACATGGAGTATCACACAGGACACGTATATGGCATGCTCCGTCACATGGAGTATCACACAGGACATGTGTATATGGCATGCTCCGTCACATGGAGTATCACACAGGACATGTACATATGGCATGCTCCGTCACATGGAGTATCACACAGGACATGTATATGAGGCATGCTCCATCACATGGAGTATCACACAGGACATATGTATATGGCATACTCCATTACATGGAGTATCACACAGGACACGTATATGGCATGCTCCGTCACATGGAGTATCACACAGGACATATGTATATGGCATGCTCCGTCACATGGAGTATCACACAGGACATGTACATATGGCATGTTCCATGACATGGAGTACCACACAGGAAAGGTATATAAGGCATGCTCCATCACATGGAGTATCACACAGGACATGTGTATATGGCATGCTCCATCACATGGAGTATCACACAGGACATGTATATGAGGCATGCTCCATCACATGGAGTATCACACAGGAAAGGTATATAAGGCATGCTCCATCACATGGAGTATCACACAGGACATGTGTATATGGCATGCTCCATCACATGGAGTATCACACAGGACATGTATATGAGGCATGCTCCATCACATGGAGTATCACACAGGACATATGTATATGGCATACTCCATTACATGGAGTATCACACAGGACACGTATATGGCATGCTCCGTCACATGGAGTATCACACAGGACATGTACATATGGCATACTTCATCACGTGGAGTATCACACAGGAAAGGTATATAAGGCATGCTCCATCACATGGAGTATCACACAGGACATGTACATATGGCATACTTCATCACATGGAGTATCACACACATATTTACCCCTAGAACTATTGTTTGATGTAAGATGCATATATATTGTCTTCGGGTCAATATGGAATTTGATATTGCCATCTCCACCAATCATTGAGCAGAGAATTGCATCTGTGCTCCAGTCAGATTATTACAGCTATGCTGCTATTTCCTGACAATTGGTCGACAGTAGTGATAACGTAAAGAAAGAAAACTGTGCACTAGGACCTTGTTACTGGTTTCATGCTCCCTGAATCACAGGCAGCATGAAATCCCCACATGCTCATTTATCTCGATGATTTATGATTTACTCATTTCAGAGAAATAATCATTAGAGATAAGGGAACTTTTCAAAAGTTCTATTCAGCAGGTTCACCAAACTTTCAATGATACTCACCCTTTAATGCAGTAGGTAATGCTGCGTTTACACGGAACGATTATCGTGCGAATTTGCACGATAACGATCGAATTTGAACGATAATCGTACGTGTAAACGCAACAAACGATCGAACGACGAGCGAGAGATCGTTCATTTTGATCTTTGAACATGTTCTTAAATCGTCGTTCGCAAAAAATTCGCAGATCGTTCCGTGTAAACAGTCGTTCACCTATTTTACCTATGTGCGAGATAGGCTTAAGCGATCGCAAAACGAATTTTCTGTACGATATATCGTTCCATCTAAACGCTGATGGTTATTAAAAAAAAAAACGTTACTTTGAAAACGTTAATCGTACGATCGGGCGAATTATGGCTCCGTGTAAACGTAGCATAACAGTATGAAATAAAAGTAATTTAAACTCCCTAATAGAATCTTTACCTATATTTCAATGCAGACTCTAACAGCACAAACATTCAACCAAAATCTGCCGCTATGTTTATCATAGTAATAAAACCTGCTTATCTTAGGGCGATAAACCAGCACTATGCACCCAGATGTAACCTCTAAAATAACGTACTCAGAATACCATCTTATTTACAATGTGGAGAAAGAAATGGCTTCCATTAAACTATATACTGATGGAAATGGCCCATAATTTGTCTTCTGTGCAGTCCGTAGAATTCTGGTTTCTATTAAATATTTATGGAAGATATACATGGTATACAAGTATGTCACATTTTATATAAGCAGAGATAACTTCTTGTATGCAGGTTTATGGGAGGAATGTTTTTGCAAATAGAGCAGTGGAAAAGTAAATCAGAATGTAAAAAAAGTTGTTGTTTTTTTTAAAAAAAGAAGAAGAAATAATAAAACTAGTATGGCTGCATTCATGTTAGTGTCATTGGGGAACATTTCTTAAGATCGACAGTCTTGTCTTAAATTAGGTCCTGTCTCCATCCACCCTGCTGGATTTACTAATAGGCGCTTGCCTTAGTAAATACAGCGGGATCTGTACCTGCCACATGGCGGGCGCAAAAATTTAAACCTCTTTCAAAGCGGGTGAAGATTTCTGCCATGATTGACACCTTGCGTAAATCATGATAAATTAGGCCACACTCCATGCCTTGCTACATCCCTGTCCCTGGAGTATACCATAGAAAAGGAGTGCCCACCCCCACTTTATCAAATAGGGCCCTTTGTTTTTATGGTCCGTAGAGATTGCACAACTTTTTTTGTTTTTTAATTTTTTAAAAAAAAATTTTAATTGTCTTATTGCTTATAGTGAATATGATGCCATCTTACAGTAGTAAGCGGTAGCATTAGCCATCAGTAACTGCTCTGACCACCATTGTACACTAGATCTAGAAAAATGGTGGGCCCTTTTTGCTCCCATCTGCTTTGCTTCATACATTAAAAAAACAATACTTTATTTATAGGGATCATCCAATCACACACAATAAAAGTTATACTCACCTACCCTGATCCCTCACTACATCCATCCTGATGGTGCCCAGTACTAACTGAGCAGCATTTTCTGCATTTGTTTCAACAGGAAGGAAGTGCCCACTGAGCCAATCATTAGCTCAGGTGGGTCACCGCTATAGCCATGGATTGGCTGGGTAGGAGCTTCCCCAGTGTCAAAAATGAGGGATCAGGGTAGGTGAGTATAGGTGAGTATAACTTCCTTTTTATGCCAACCTTAAAGGAATTTTTTTCCAGGGTTTAAGAAGCAAACTTAAACACTAATTTATTTGTAAACAATAAAATAAAAATAATGATTTTAAAAATAAAGATAAGCTTTAAGATAGATTCTTTAAGTAGATTCTATAAAATACCTTGTGGGTACTGGAGTTAAAGTGAACTTTTATGATGGAAAAGCCATTTTGAAACTGCCTTTAAAAATGCTTATATTGTTTCACACTAAAAATAAACATTTCTTGAATTGCTGCAAATCGCCCCATTTGTTGCAATCTCCCAGATTTTCCTCTGCCGCGTGATGTATTATTTTTCCTGTGCTAAGAACATCTTTTTAGTAAAGTATATAAGTGGATACTGTATTGCATGATCATTATAGGCACAGATATAACCAGAGCTGCCAGGTACATTTTTTGGTATATTTGTTCTGCATCAGCTGTTTTGCCAAGGAAAACTGTGGGCAGGTATTCATGTAGTCAAGTGAGATGCTGCAGATGGAGCCTGGTAAAATAAATGGGCAACCTTGTAATGCATGGTCATAGTGAGTCCACCAAAGGGGTATTCCAGAGGACAATATATTGGTTTAATAAAGTTGTGTAATTTTGTCACATAAATGTATTTTTTATACCATTTTTGCATCATATTTTTTTTATACTTTAAAGCGACTGTACCATCAGGTACCAAGTGTTGCACATAAATGAAACAGCGCCAATGTGGGGAAGCTGGTGCTGTGGTCCTTTTTTTTTGAACCGTGGTTCAATTCCCATGCACATCAGTGGTCTATTGCCGAGCAACGGCCCGGACTGAAGCCCCAAAGCCGTGTCACAGAGGGGAGGGGCCCGCCTCCAGTGCTTCAGCTCGGGCAGTGCTCTTATGGTACAATCACTTTAAATGGCAGCAGTAAGAACTGAAATGGGGCTCTATACTGCCACCATTGTCTGTGTTGGGAACTGCAGAGCTTCTCATGCCCTGGTCCCACAAGCACTTCCAAACACACACAGCAATAGCCACTGAGAGCCAACCCTGCAACTCCCAGCCCAGGCACAGAGATTAGCGATTTTTTTACACACTAGAGTTCGTCCAAACCCGAGGCTGAAGAAGTTGGATGCAGCCCCAAGGCTGCCTGGAAAACATAGATACAGCTATAGGCCATAGGCCATACGCATGTTTTCTAGGACTCCTTAGGGCTGCATCCAACTTCTTCAGCCACCAGTAATCAAATGCCACATGCTTGGGTTTAGACTACCCGAACATGCTATAACTTCACTCATCTCTAGTAGAGAACCTTTTGTTGGTTCTTACAGGTGCTATTCAATTTACAAAAGTATATAACACTAAAATAGTAAAAAAGTAAATAAATAAAGATATATTAAAAAATATCACTAAACAAATGTATTAAGAAAAATTCTCTGGAATATCCATTTAAAGAAAGTGGTTGTGATCCTTTATACTGTTCCCATGTCCAATATGACATATTCAAAAGCCCCTATCACATGGGGCAATTCAGAGGAGCAAACGTTCGCCAACCTGTCAGGTCAGAGCTCGCTTGCTCCTCATTCCCTGCTTGTTGGCGGCGCTGCACGCATAAGCAGCGAATGGGTGAGAACCGAGGGGTTGCGGGGAGCTGCGGGGGGCTGCCCGGCTGATCGCTAGATCGTCCGGGCAGCCCATAGAAGGTAACTGCTTTTGTGATCGTTGATCTATCAACATGTTGGCTGATTGTTGTCTTCTATCACACGAGCCGATTAACGGCCATAACGGAACATAATCACTTCGTGTAATAGGGCCCTAAGGGATTGTCTTGAAAGAACACTGAAGTCTGATCAAAAAATAAAAAAAAAAACACTAAATTATAGATTATTTTACTCTAGTATTACATTGTGGTTTTACTGGTTAAAAATCCTTCATCCGGACACCCGTGTTTATTCCATAAATCTACGAAACCTCTGCGGTCAGAAATCTGTCGGGCTCATACTGTATCTCTGAGCAATGAGAATGGCAAACAGATAAAGCGTTAGCACAAAGCCCCTTCACTAGTTTCTTTTAAGTAGACTGTTAAGGTGTTTTTATTGTCCTGAGATACGATCAGAGAGGAGTCAGACACACAGACCTGGAAGCAATGACTGTCACAGGGAATGAGCGATGATATCATGAATTTCCTCACCTTCTGTGTTTTGGGCAATGAGAAACAAACTAAGGCGCAGACACTTCCCATGACTGCAGGAAACCCCCTGGTAGCACATACATACTGTACTCTGCCTCTAGTCAGAGGTGTGTTTCTTTCCTCCCAGCATAAAGACTACCTAAACTATTGAAGGTCACATAACGTTACAATAACTTTCCACATGTTTTGTTTTATTTGTTATATACTGAACATAATTTAAGTCATCTTCTCCGGTCACCTCCAAAGCTGCATATAGAATGTTCCTGGTTAGTAGGCTCCACTCGGTTTGAAGCTTTTATGCTATCCCCTTTCAGGATGTGTTCATACTATGCTTAAACAACGGCTGTTGTTTGACATGGCCGTTGTTTGCTGTGTCAATGACCGCTGTTTGACCCGTTCCTGTGGCCCATATTACCATCACCATTTTATTTGATTTGGATTGCAGGCACATTTGGGTGTGCCTGCAATCCAATTAACCATTGAAGTCGATGCAATGTACGGCCGTCAAAACGGCCATACATTGTATGAACAGAGTGGGAACAATAGCCATTGTTCCTGCATTAATTGACATGTTGATTATTTGTGCGACTGTAGGGGAACAACAGCTGTTGTTCAATACAATGTGTGAACAATGGCCGTTGTTCCCCATAGAGTTCAATGCAGCACATTATTTTAGGGCAAGAACGGACGTTGTTTTAATAAAAAATACACTGGGGGAGATTTATCAAACATGGTGTAAAGTGAAACTGGCTCAGTTGCCCCTAACAACCAATCAGATTCCACATTTCATTCCTCACAGACTCTCTGGAAAATGAAAGCTGGAATCTGATTGGTTGCTAGGGGCAACTGAGCCAGTTTCACTTTACACCATGTTTGATAAATCTCCCCCCATACATAGAGTAAATTCTATATGTATGTAATAATACAGAATACACTATATTAATCTGGTCGTTACCCCTGATCCCTTCCTATATCTCCCACTATTTATCCAGAATGCCAGAGAATTACACAATCTCCAAGGGAGGATAAAAGTCAACCACTCCTTAGGATTTTCTTGAAATTATGTATTTTTGTTACGCATGGACAGATGGGGCCAGATGAGGATCTGACAGGAGACATGGTATCTCCAGCTCCTCTTTCAGGAGATCATCAGTCTAGATTTTATCTGCCCTCCTACATCTCCAGAGTTCCATTAGAGAATGACTTAAAGGGATTGTGTCACAAATAATATTTATCTATCTATCTATCTATCTATCTATCTATCTATCTATCTATCCACAGGATCAGTGATGAATGCATCCTCATTATGGGACACCAGTAACCATGAGAATTCCTTCAGAATAAACCAGTAGTCTTCTTAGTTGTCAGTGAATAGTATAGTATTTATTGCAATGAGGCTTCTTTCATGTGTTGGTTATAAGTCAAATAATTCCAAAGTAAGGCTAGGTTGACACTATGTAAAAATGGCATCAGTCTTTTATAACAATGGCCGTCGTTGTTCAGATAACAGATGTTTAAAAAAAAAAATGGAAGTTATTTGCACAACAGACGTTATTCTGAAAGACGGCTGTGATTTTTACATGTTTGAACCTAGGCAAAGGCCTTATTTACGCGTTCCGTATTACAGTCCGTATTTACAGATCAATATTTACGTACTTGGTTTATAGCCCATTGTTTTTAGTAGATTATTAATCCGCATTCTAATCCGTAAAAAAAAGACCTGTTCTAGTGTGAATCCGGTTTATTTTTTACGGATTTACCAATAGAAGTCAATAGGATCTGCTTTTTTTTACGGATTGTAACTTTTTGGCATCCAAATTGTCACAAAAAACAGGCAAACTGGCTACATCTTTTTTTTTTTTAACCTGAACAACTTTATTTAAAGGGGTAGTGCGGCGGTAAAAAATTATTCACAGAATAACACACATTACAAAGTTATACAACTTTGTAATGTATGTTATGTCTGTGAATGGCCCCCTTCCCCGTGTCCCACCACCCCCACCCGTGTACCCGGGTCATCAGCCGCTGAGCCGCGATTGGCCGAGCACAGTTATGCTCAGCCAATCGCGGCTGAGCAGCTGATGACTCGGCAGAGGGCGGCCGGCACTCGGGAAGATCGAAGGTGTTCGGGCCGGCCGGCCGAAGATGACGTTTGGCACAAGATGGCGGACAGGTGTTGGCACGGATCAGGTATGTATAGCGCACTACAGTTCCGGGTACACGGGTGGGGGTGGTGGGACACGGGGAAGGGGGCCATTCACAGACATAACATACATTACAAAGTTGTATAACTTTGTAATGTTTGTTATTTTGTCAATAATTCTTTACCGCCGCACTACCCCTTTAAACTAGTACAGTACAAACTAGTACAGTAAAAGATCAGACAAAAAAATAGGGATTGTGGATGCGCTACAGATGCACAATCCATATTTTCTAGCGGATTGTGAACGTTGCTATCGGAAAGAATATACCGGCCAAAAAAAAAACAAAACACCAAACGTGTGAAGGCCTAAGACTACATTCACACATTCAGAAGTTTTTTAGGACTGTATATGATGTGTGCATCATGTCTGTAATAAGTATTTTTTGCGGATCTGCAAAAAAGGGGAGGTAATAGTCAAATAAGTGGAAATGGTTTAACATGATTACTCATCCATATTTTTTGCGGACGTTCCAGATATTTCATCTGTAAAAAAAAAATACATATTCACAAAAAATTACGGACGCTCCCTTAGACTTCTCTGGAACAATCTGTGCCACAATTTCGGTCCGTAGTGGAGCTTGTCAGTAATTTTAATCACAGACAAAACTACAGAACATGTGCATGTAGCCTTAGCTGCGAGAAATCTATTGCAGAAAAGACTAAAAGAAAATCCGTCCTATGCGTCTGAATAGAGTTTGTAAAACTCACATGTACATGCTGTGCGGTACAGCCCCTTCCTCTCCTAGAAGCAATGCTCTGCATTTCAACAATGCTCTGTTTTATCATGGAATCGGTATGAGCCTGTTAGAAAGCCTTCTGTGTACTTCTCCATAAATTTGGAGGCAGACTGCAGGAACACTATGGACTCAATTCACACATAGACTCTTTATATGCCATTCTGAGTGGGTCAGAAACTAGGTGACAACATGACTGCCATAAGTTTATGCTATGAAAGAGAAAGAAGTATTGTGCAAGGGAATTTATATTTTCAGGTTTTGGATTCATATATATATATATATATATATATATATATATATATAATTTTTTTTGTGTTGTTTATTTATTTATTTAATTAAAATTTTTAAGGGATTGTTCACCAAAATTTTGTTTTCTTTTAATTCAGCTGGTGCCAGAAAGTGCCAGAGATTTGTATTATTATTTTTTTTTTATTTAAAAAAATGTTAAGTCTTTCTTATCAGCTGCTGCACGTCCTGCAGGAAGTGGTGTATTCTTTCCAGTCTGGAGAGCAGTAGAGGTTATTTTATGGGGATTTGCTACTGCTCTGGACAGTTCCTGACATGGACGGAGGTGGCAGCAGAGAGCACTGTGTCAGGCTATGTTTACACAATGTATATTTTCGTAAAATCATGGCCGTTGTATAACGGCTGTGATTATTACGAAAATATACGTTACCTCTCCGTCTATGGGATCCCGGCTGGAGTGTATACACATAGTTTTGTACACGTCAGTTTTCTGCGTCCGCTATTCATTGAATGGCTGCCGCAGAAAACCCTGTCAGTGCACACTATGAGCAGGCAGGTACGGCCGCTTGCTCTATGGTGTGCAGTGGAGAGTTTTGATGTGTGCGCGCACGGATGCGCACACATCAGAACTCTGTGGCCATGAAGATCATCCAGCCAGTACTGCAGTACCGTCCGGGATGATCTTTTCAGAGACCGGCCATTCCGTGACCTGGCTGGGTCACGAAACGGCTGATCTCATACATTTTATGAACATGGCCTCAGACTGGAAAGAATATACAACACTTCCTGCAGGACATACAGCAGATGATAAGTACAGGAAAACTTTTGATTTTTTTTTTTTTTTTTTTATAGAAGTAATTTACAAATCTCTGGCACAGTTGATCTGAAAGAAATTTTGTTTTGGTTAGAAGACTGAGCATTTATGGCTGTTTTAAAGGAAACAGACACAACGATAACATATCCACCAGGGCAGGTTAGCTATGTGTACCATACAGGAATGCACACTTTGAAGGGTTAATTGAATTCTGAGTCTCCGCTTGTGTCTTTCCACAAACACACACGTTCCATTCCATTCTGGGCATGTTATGGCAGTCACAACACAGCACTTAGAGAAGGTCTTGAGTGGCAAACGTCCATAGTGCTGCCACATCCTCCTGCAAGGAAGGGCGGCATCACATTACATAAATCCTTCCATGCTAAGTGGCAGAATTCCTGTCCTAATGCTCTTTGAATAGCGCATTCTTGTTTGTCAGACAACTTCTTTAACTTGTACGCAGAGTCAGGTACATTGTCTGGACTAATCTAATCTGTTCTTGAGCTGCGATGAATGACTTCAGCCGCTCTGTGCTCCTGACACATTTTACATTCTGTTCAAAAACAACAGTAATTATGTAAAGCAAACAAATGTACGGTTGTGTAAGAAGAAGAAAAAACACTATCAAGTACAACTAGACTAAATAGATGATGGAAGAACAGGGACAATACAGCAAATCAAAATCTTATTACATACTATATGCAGTTCCATTATATGGGGGTCAGCTGCATATGTCTTGTGCTGTCCAGCCATGTCATTGTAGCCAATAATAGCCATGTTTTTATTGTGGAGATGTCACTTGTTCTTATCGGAGTCAGGCTGATTCCCCTCGATCAAATATGGTAATTAGATTAGAAAAAGTCCATTGGGGTTCACCGATATTTTGTAAGAGTCTGATGGGTGGAGCTTGTGAGTTTTGAAGACTTTGACCAATCACAAGATCCCACTTTTGCCTGTTTTTGTATCTCTTTTGTCTATAATGGAATGTGCTCCAAATTATTTGATAGATACCCCTGTTCTCAGAGTTAATATAGGTCCCAGACCCTCCCTGATCAGATTTCTATGGTTTTAAGGGCCCATTATGCTAAGTTTACACGGAGCGATAATTCGCCCAATCGATCGTTTAACGATTTTGAAGAAACGATAAGGTTTTTATAACGATCAGCATTTAGACGAATAAATCGTTAGAAAAATTTTTGAAAATTTGTAAGAAAATTCGTTATTGCGATCGTTTTTAAGATCGCTTAAGCCCATCTTTTACATAGGGTAAATCGGTGTAAGACTGTTTACACGAAGCGATCTGCGAATTTCCAGCAAACGATGAAAAACGATTTAAGAACATGTTGATGTAGTTTGCTGTGTTTACACGGTACGATTATCTCTCAAATGCGATTGTTTATGCGAAAATTCGAACAATAATCGTTCCGTGTAAACGCAGCATTACACAAAGCGATTATCGGCCATTTTTGGCAAATTATCGGCCACTACAGCCAATAATAGCTTTGTGCAATGCTGCGTTTCGCAATAACGATCGCATTTGAGCGATAATTGTTCCGTGTAAACACGGCAAACGATCAAGCGACGAGCGAAAAATCGTTCATTTTGATCTTTCAACATGTTCTCAAATCGTCGTTCGCTAAAAATTCGCAGATCGTTTCGTGTAAACAGTCTTTCAAAGATTCACCCTATGTAAAAGATGGGCTTAAGTGATCTTAAAAAAACGATCGCAATAACGATTTTTAACGATTTTTCGAACGGTTTATTCGTCTAAACGCTGAACGTTTTAAAAACCAAATTGTTGCTTCAAAATCAATTAACGATCGATTGAACGAATTATTGCTTTGTGTAAATGCAGCATAATAAAAGGCAATGATCAGCCGACATCGATAGTTGTCTTTCATTGTCTTTCAACATTTTGAAAGACGAACATGGTGGAGAGCAACTATCTGCTGCCGTCGCTCCGGGAAATAGGAACGGCGGCAGCAGACCACTGCTATCCCCTATGAGCCCCCCCCCAGTAAATGCTGTAATTTGTGGGAAGATCAGTGATCAGATTTGTGGGCAGTAAGTGTTCACTATTCCTTTGGCGCCACCACAGGGGAAACTAAGCATTGCATGATACCCATTTAAATAAATAGATGCATGACAGAACAGGTCCTCCAGAGCAAGAGACGCTCTTTGTAACAGCTTTCCAATGTGTTTTTTTTTTTTTTTTTTTTTTAATTTAAAATCTTTTTATTTTATGAAAAACAAAAATATACAAAAATCAACACAACCCAATTAAGGGAATAAGCCAATATACAGAATACATTATGCATTATACTACCCCTACCCCGCCCACCATCCCCACCCACCCTCCCAACCCTACCCCCCCCCCCCCCCCCCCCACCCCCCAGCGAAGGAATGGAAACGAAACGGAAGGAGGGAAAAAAAAAAAAAAAAAAAAAACACTACCCAGGAACCTCAATTGCCGATAATCATTCAGTCAACCCCCCTATTCTCCCATTTCTCCCAAGTCCTACAGAATCGCATTAATCTTCTACTGGACTGCCTTCTAGCCATAGACTTTTCATACTTATATACTCTCTCTACTAGCACTTTCCATTCATGAAAGGAGGGTGCCCCCGTCCCCATCCAATACCGGGAGATGAGAACCTTCGCAAGAGCTGTCATCTTATTTATAACCTTTCCATCTGCTGAATCATTGGAATGGGCCCCCATCAATATAGGGAATACTTCATCTATTAATTCCAACCCTAAGGAATTATCCATAAATCCTATAACCTCCCTCCAAAAAGTCTGGACAGATGGGCATTCCCAGATCAAGTGATAGAAGTCGGCCTGCTCCTGCTGACATTTTGGGCAGGCCGAGTCCTCTCTATGATGTATCATAGCCAGTCTCCAAGGAGTCAAATATACCCTATATAAAATTTTTAATAGAATCAATTGATGGGAAGAACTGAGAGAAATAGATTTTAAATTTCTTCCCATAACTTCCCACTGCCTATCAGTAATGATTCCTATCCTAAGGGCCCATTTTTCCTTTATTTTTGATAGAAAGGGGTTGCTCCTCTCCCGCACCAAATAACGATAAATACCAGATAGCACCTTCTTCCCCTTTGGAAGACTCTGAAAATAATCAAAAAAAGGGTGCGAGCCAACCACCCAGTTAGTCCCATCCCCTGAACTATTATAAGCATCAACTAATTGCAAATACCAAAAAAATTGTGAATCCAACAAATTATATTGTCTCTTACAATCCTCAAACCCAATTATTCCACTGTCTGTCACCAATTGGCTAACACATTTCAATCCACGGCCAATCCAAAATTGTGATTCTGACATTTTTACAAATTCTTTAAACTCCACATTACCCCAAAGTGAAGAGAACCAAAAAGGCCCTTTAAAATTACACATCTTTTTCAAGTGCCTCCATACATTGCAATATTTAATAATCTGTGTTAGAAATCTACATCCTCCAAAACCTGCATCCACCCCCACCATAACATTGTCATATTTCAAATGGCACTGCTCAAAAATATAATTCAACACCGGAGAGTCTCTACCTCTGTGCAAATCTTGTGCTCCTATCGCTAAATAATATATAAAAAAATCAGGCAGCCCGCAACCTCCATCTTCCAAAGGGGGAGTCCAGTTCCTGTATTTCAATCTAGGCTTACTTCCACCCCAAATAAACTTATTTAACATAACCGTCATTCTATCAAACCATGTCTTGGAAACCCAAATAGGAGCCGAGTACAAAAAGAAAAGTACCTGAGGAAGCAGTACCATCTTCACTAAAGCCACCCTGTCTGCCATGGATATAACCAACTGTGACCAAAAATTTATCCTATCCTGAATCTTCTTACACAAGGGAGCAAGATTCAACTTCATATAGTCATTTACATTGCTTGAGATCCGAACCCCAAGATACTCCAAGACCCCACCTGGTTGAACAACCGAGATTCTCAGTTCTCCTATTGGAAAATCTATCCCCAAAGGCAACAAGGCTGACTTATTCCAGTTAACCTCCAGTCCCGAGTGAACCCCAAACCGATCCACCAAAGCCATAACTTTACGAACTTCTCCCACTCCCCCCCTAACAAATAACAAAATATCGTCCGCATACAGTAAAATTTTTTCTTCCTTACCCCTCAGCCCAAAACCCTGCACCTGAGAGGAAGATTTAATGAGAATCGCCAGTGGCTCAATATAAAAAACAAAAAGCAGGGGGGAGAGAGGGCATCCCTGTCTCGTACCTCTCGTGGGGGAGAACCATTCAGAGGGTTCATTATTGACCATAACCCTAACCATAGGAGAGGAATAGAGCAACCTAACCCAAGAAATAAAGCTACCTCCCAATTCCATCTTTTCCAAGACCCTCCAAAGGAAACCCCACTCCACCCTGTCGAACGCCTTTGTGGCGTCAAGCGACAGGATGGAGCGGGGAACATCAGAATCTAACTGCAAGTTAGCAAAGGCCCTGGATATATTATCCTGTATAAACCTTCCAGGCACAAAACCCGACTGCTCCACTCCTATTATATTCGGTGCAACCTCAGCCAGTCTTTGCGCCAGGGCCTTGGCAATTATCTTGCAGTCGGTATTAATCAGGGAGATGGGGCGGAATGAATCTACCTTAGATAGATCTTTATTTTTCTTACCTATTAGAACTATACTAGCCTCCCGCATAGAGCGGGGAAGAGCCCCTGTTAAGCAAGACTCCTTGAAGATCTCCAGCAGCTTAGGAAGGAGAACATCCTGATATTCTTTATAAATTTCAAATGGGAGCCCATCTGTGCCAGGTGTAGAAGAGCCTCGAAAACTGTTAAGAGAGCGGGATAAATCTTCCACCGTTATTGGCCTATTAAGGATACATTTTTGTTCAGGATTCATTTTAGGCATGTATAGGCCATCTAGCAGAGTCTCCACTCCCTCAAAGTCACGCCTATCTGAGGACCTATATACTTCTTGAAAATGCTGAGAGACTACCTCTTTGATCCTGCCTTGATCTTGCGTGAGGATTCCTTTATCGTCAATTAGTGAGGAGATATATTTCTTAGGCTCCTGGATTTTAACCAAATCAGCCAAATATTTCCCGGGTTTACCCCCTTCAAGAAACCGGGTCTGCCCAAGAAAGAAAGATTTTTGTTGTGCCTTAGTAATTAATAACTCTGAATATTTTTCCTGAAGCTGTTTTAGTTTTTCCCCATTAGCTTTTGAAGGGTCAAAGGAAAAATTATCCTCTGTCAAACGTAATTCTTTTTTAATCTCCTCTTCCTCTGTCGCAAACTTTTTCTTCTTCCTCTTAACCTCTCTAAATAATATACCCCTCAAAAAAGCCTTAAGGGCATCCCAAACAAATTGCGAGTGGGCCGACCCCTTATTATAAGACCAAAAAAGATTGATTTCAATCCTCATGGCCTGTTTAGAATCTAGTATCGAAAGCCAGTGAGGATTGAAACGAAACTCTCTCCTTAAACCCAACCCAAGACCTGGAAGCTTGATACACAGAAGAAGAGGAGAATGGTCCGACAGAGATCTAGGTTCATATCTTATTAACCTCACCCACTTAATAGATAAATTATTACAGAAAGCTAAATCTATGCGAGAGGCTGCATTATGGGAAGCACTAAAACAAGAGAAAACAGGGGAATCTCCATGCAGGCACCTCCAAACATCACACCATGACATCTCCTCTATGACCTTTGCGAGAGGGGTAGGGTACGGAAATTCCTTCCGCAACCTCCCTCTCCTATCCAGCTGGCCATCCATTGGACAATTGAAATCCCCACAGATAAACAAAGGAATGTCACCTATATCATATACAAATTGGATAAGTTTAACTAGAACCGCAAGGGAGAATGGGGGGGGGACATAGATGGCAGCAATAATTACCGTTACATCATACACCACACAGTGTAAAAAGATAAACCTGCCTAAGGGGTCAATCTTACAACCCAAGTTTTTAAAGGGAATCTTATTATGAATGTATACTGATACACCTGAGGAAAAACTAGAATACACTGTATGGAATTGATTCCCCGCCCAGCGCCTTTTGATCTTAAAAATATTCTCTTGAGAGCAATGCGTCTCCGCTAGGCAGATAATAGCCGGCAGGGATCTATTAATCCTATCAAAAACTGCACATCTTTTGATCCTATCCCCCAAACCCCTCACATTCCAGAAAAGAATTTTTAAATCAGAGTAACTCATCTCTTACAAAAAAGACAAAAAAAAAAAAAAAAAAAAAACAAAACCAAATAAAAACACAAATCAAGAATAACCCTGATCCAGCCTCCGCTGTAAAATCCCCCCTCCTCCCCCCCCCTCCGACAACCACCCAACCCACCCCCCAGTCCACCCCACACCAACCCATCCCCCCTCCTATCTGATTCCCCGGGAACATCAAACCCTTGGGAATCTCTTCTACAACCGGTCTCCACTCCCAGCTAGCTCCCCCCTCCCTCCACTCCCCCCATACTCCATAACCAAAAAACCAAAAGGAAAAGAAGCAGATTGCATTATCTCAAAAAGAATTAAATTACACTATGCCCTCCCCTTCAAGCCACCTGCTGGCCTCTACCGGAGAGGGGAAGAACAATACTGAATCCTTATAGACCACCCGCAACCGAGCTGGAAATAACAAGGAAAATGAGATATTAGCTTGGTGCAATCGCCTTTTAACGTCCCTAAAGGACATTCTCTTAGTCTGAGTCGCTTTTGAGAAATCTGGAAAAAAAGCGATTTTCACACCATTATACATTACATCGCCCCTTTTTCTAGCCATTCTTAATATAACATCCCGGTCGCTTGAGCACACAGTTTTAATTAGCAGTACCCGCGGGGGAGCTCCCGGGGGCATAGGTTTTAACGGGACTCTATGAGCCCTCTCAAGACCGAACAGATCAGAGAAAGCCTCTCTTCCAAAAAGATCAGTCAGCCAACCATGGCAGAATTTCAGTGCATCATTTGATTCTGAACCTTCTGGGAGACCAAGAATCCTGACATTGGAGCGTCTGGACCGATCCTCCAAATCAGTTATTCTTTCATTCGTAGCCTTAATCTGCTTTGCATGCTCACTGACAATCTTTTTTAGTTCCACTGTCTCTGTCTCAAGCTTAGGGACAGACTTCTCCAACGAGATAACTTTTTCTCTGATTTTATTCAGATCATCTCTGATTAAGCTAACATCAGAGGAGAGAGACCCGACATTAGCAGTGAGATCAGTGAGGGATTTGCTACAGTTCATCAGCTCCGCAAGAATAATGTCCAATTTTTTATCCGGGTCTTTATTGGTCCCATCAGGCTCCAACTCTCCCTTCTCCTCCTGTAACACACTACGATCTGCAGCAGGGCCCAATAGGGGGGAGGGTGAACGGGAACACACCGCCTTAGCATAGTTCACAGGGGACTTCAGAAAGTCATCAATTTTAGCTGACTTGTCCTTGTTAGAAAGAGCTTTTTTAGAGTTAGCTCTGGAAGACATTGTGCCTCTTGCTCCCAAACCCGTCTTTGTGCTGCGGATGAAAATATAGCTATAACCTAGAGCAGAAATAGTTAGGCTCAGCAATCACCCAACCAAGTCCAGCGATCATATTGTTATTACCTGGAAGGGGACGCCAGGTCAGATGAGCAAGTAGCGATCAGGCTAATTATAAAACCAATGGAGTTTTCTGCTGCTGTCTGATCAAAAAATCGATGTGTTCCGTCCTCTCCCTAATGAAAAGGAAGGGGGCAGCTTTTAGCTCAGGATGGAAAAAGATGAGCCCCCTGATTGATTTAACAGTGCCCTCCATTTTGTCTTATACCATTAGAGTCATAGCTGAAATCTTTACTGAACAGAAAAAAAAGGCCATCAAGGGACCATAATCTCAATGTGGGTCCTCAAAAAAAAAAAAATAAATAAAAATTTCGGGAGCCCGGGAGCAGCGCGTAGGGGAGACCCAGGGGACACCCCGAGGGCAGCCAGCAGGCAGCACATGGAGCCCGCCGCATCCCAGCGTCCCCCTAGGGAGATGATGACAGCCGCGCGGCCCCCCGCGTCCACCGCCCCCTCGCAGCATGTCCCCAAATCCCCCCCACACACCGCAGCATCCAGCATCAAACATGGCTATCAAGATTCAACAGACCTTGTCCGTACTGCGTAGAGAGCTCTCCACTGGCAGACCGAATCGGCGTCTCCAATGCACGAGTGGCTGAAGGTCCCCATGATGTCAGCGTCTTTTCATTGGTGCCTGTCCTCACGTGACTCCCCGGGGCTGTCCCAGATCTTGCCTGCAGCGCTGAAGCTCCCGCCGACCCCAACGCAACACCTCCACCACCAGGGAAAGGGGAGCTCCGCGCCACCAGCTCCATCCACGACCAGCAACCATCCCGGGGCTCCAGATCCAAAAGAGCCCCGCCGGACATCCCAGGCCTCCTCACCGGATCCAGGTAAGAAGGCTACATCGGAAGGAGAAGCATCGTTCCGGGGCCATAATTAAGCCAGCAGGCGGTCCTTGCCGGAGGGAGACGGGAGAAGGGAGAGGGAGAAGGAGAGCGAGCCGAGATGCGTGCGTCCTACGTCATGACGCCCGAGCTTTCCAATGTGTTTAAGAGATAGGCAGCCTAAACAGAGGATATCCCCCTCCCTTTATTAATTCAGAATCTCCTAATGGGTGTATATGAAAATTTAGTTTCTCACCTAGAAAACCTTTTTATGAATGGATACCCTTGGTATCCATCTATATTGTATAATAAAACTCTACCGCAGAAAATTTAAATTCTCCTTGTATAACCTGACAAATAAGTATTCCTTGTATTACACCATTGTTAGAAGAGAAGCTCCGGGCATTTTATTTTCTATATTGTTCTTCCTCTCTGGCCTTTAGGGACCTATCTTCAAGATCAGGTTACGTTCTTGGAGTCTGACCTCCTGCGATCATTTATCTCCAAGCTGTGGTAATAATAGTAGACCCCATTTAGGAAGTTGTATTGGGGTCTTACATTTTAATATTTGCCTTGCTTCCTGCAGTCCAGCAACATCCCCTTTAAAGGGGTTGTCCAGCGAAAATCTTTTGCTTTTAAATCAATTGGTGTCGGAAAGTTATATAGATTTGTAAGTTACTTCTATTTAAAAATCTGAAGTCTTCCTATATATATCAGCTGCTGTATGTCCTACAGGAAATGTAGTTTTCTTTTTAGTCTGACACAGTGCTCTCTGTTAACATCTCTGTCCGAGACAGGAAAGGTTTTCTTTGGGGATTTGGTACTGCTCTGGTTAGTTCCTGTCTCGGACAGAGGTGGCAGCAGAGAGCACTGTGTCAGACTGGAAAGAAAACAATATTTCCTGCAGAACATACAGCAGCTGATAAATACTGGAAGACTTCAGATTTTTAAATAGAAGTAAATTACAAATCTATATAACTTTCTGACACCAGTTGATTTGAAAGAAAAAGATTTTCGCTGGATAACCCCTTTAGGTTAGGAGAAAGAAGTTGGGTATGTCGGAAAAGTCGACATACAGTATGTACCCTGGCCGTGGGGGATTAGGGCTTTGACTTATCATGAATGTCATCCCATTGAAGTGAATGGGAAGGTATCCGCAGCGGATTTTGCTGCGAACTTGATGGACATGTGTCTTTTTTCAACCATATTAACTATGTATGTAATTATGTAACTCGCAGCGTGAAATCCGCTCTGAATACAGTACGTGTCAACGTACCTAAGGCTATGTTCCCGCAATGTAAAAAAAAGAGCAAATAACGGCAATGGTCAATAACACTGTATTGACACAGCATCCGCACCAGGCATGATGGGAATAGTAGTTTTACAACAGCTGGAGGGAGGCGAGTTTGACACCACTGTGATAGAGAATAAAGGGTGAAAAAACATGGCGTCTGAAATGAGGGATGAATCTTTTAAAAACAAAGTGAATTCATTTTCTATAACTAGGAAAGGGGATATAGGCACAATAATATTGGTAAAGCTTCTTAAAAAAAAAAACATTTATAGCCGACAGATGATTTTGTGGACAATAAGGTAAAAAGTTTGAAGGAGAGAAGAATGAAGAAAGTTGCAATGCATTCAGATGGACAAGGCTGTGTTGTGTTCTGTGTGTAGGCCAATGCCCACCATCTAAAGGAGTCCTGCAATGACAAAGGACCTATTGATATAACATTATTTTAAAGCGGTCAGCAGTCTTCGCTTTAATGTGAAGCGCTGCCGAGAACTTTCTGCAAGTATAATAATTGCTGCTGCTCCTCTCCATTACTGCCATCCCCTCCAGCAAGGAGAAAACAAAACCGGCAGCAACAGTTCTAACAAGGACGCAAAAAAAGTCACCGACAACAAAGTGCTGAGGTCACTTAATGGTAAATGCATGAAGCTAAAGATGCTTTATATATACACAGAAGCCCAGGAGTTTTGCACCTATTTGCAATGGCAGAATTACCGTTATGGTTACTTGTTTTTGAATGATTATAACAATAAATGCACAAAAAGATCCAAAAATATTATAATATCTATAAAATTCATCTACAAATTGTTGCCAGTATCTGGTGCCAGTAAATGTAAATGCTATTTATAGTGCAATATACTGTATAATACTGACAGTATTCCTGCCTAGCGTATGGCTTCCACAAGAGCAGGACCAGCCAATCACTGACCACAGCAGTGTCCATTCTCAGCCAGTGATTGGCTGAGCAGACAGGTCCTGCTCTGACCTGCATAACGATGGGCTGGAAGAAGCTACAACATGACCTGCAGTGGGAGCTGTGGGGGGTTGGGGGTAGGTAAGTATTGTTTGTATGGTTTGTTTGTTTGTTTTCTCTTCCTTTTTTTTACAGCCCCAGCATTATGGGTAGTTTGTGGTGATACCCAGAAATGTTCCTAGCTGTGTTTATAATGGGATAGTCACGTGACTTGTTAATTCCCTTTCACCTGGCTTATAGAAACACATGCACATGTTGGAGAAACTACCCCACTCACACATAGTTTTTTGCATTGCCCTTTAAAAGGGGTTGTCCAGAATAATATGATAACTAGGCATCCTGCTGGAACTGCTTACCTGTCCAGCCCCCCGCAGCTGCCGGATCTCAGACCGCCCACTCTCTGCCGCTGACGGTGTTTTAATGACTGGAGAAAGTGGCAAGTCATCAGACGTTTTGAACACAATGACAGCACGCAGAGTAGGGGCCTGGGATCCGGCAGTGGCGGGGGAGCGGGACAGGTAAGTATCTGTTACTGACATGCCCCCCGCAGCTCCAGCAGGGTGTGCAATTATCATATTTTACCTCCTCCTTTAAAGAGGAACTATCAGCAGGTTAGACTATTCTACCCCGCTGATTGCCCCCTAATGCACCCGGGGCACCGAGGAGGAAGGCATGTCTCTAACCTTCCTCCTCAGCACCATTCCAGGGCCTGATCATCGCAATGGGGGCGGCCAGTGCTCCTAACGGTGCTCCTGGCCATGGATTCAACTACTAACTGGATGGGAACGGCGCCAAGGAGGAAGGTAAGAGACATACCTTCCTCCTTGGCGCCCCATGCACACTAGGGGGCTATAGCAGAGTAGATTAGTCTCAAGACTCTTAAAGCGCAGGAATAACCAGATATCCCTCCTAAATAGTTTTTTAGTCACAGAAATTTCTGCAAGATATTTACAAGCTCAATATTTAAAAGTCTAGGCTGCCATGTAACACAGCATCATTTGGGGTAAAACCCTGAATTACAATGCTGTGATGTCTATATGGTAAAAAGCCTTAGACAATCACAAAAATGTGACCAAGTTGGCACTTGCAGAAAGGTGAAGCGTGAAGCTGCAGAAATCCTGCAATTTTACCATGACTCATAACCGGTGCCACATTGCCATGGAGCCCTACAAAACACATTCTTGGCATGGACGGAGATTTATGAAGAAGTAGAGCAGCTGCTCATAGAAACCAGTCAGCTCCTACTGTTCAGAAAACCGGAAAATAAAACCTTTTTGGTTGCTATGGGCAACATTTATGTTTCAATCCAGCACATATACTGTATCTCTAGGACCCTCACATATTAGTAGTACAGGGGTCCGGTGACCCCTCTTCACTAGTGTTGAGTGGACCTGTCGAACTGTTCAATATTTGATTCCCTATGGCTGCAGAAGTTGGATGCTGCCCCAGGGTGTCCTAAAAACATGGATACAGCCTATGGCTATGTTCACACAACGTATTTTTTTACAACCAGAACAACCGTTGTTGTAAATTAGCGTATTGAACAACATGCCTTGTTCAATAAGGTAGTGAAAATAAATGATACGTCCATCATTTGTGGCCCGGCTGTTTGGAAACAATGGCTACAAATAATTGACAGTTCACACACCGTGTGGCTGTCATGTTGGCTGTAGTGTGCATGGAAGTCAATGGTTAAATGACTTCCAGACACACCCATACGGCAGGCAGTTTACAGCGGGCTTTAAATAATGTTCCTCTGGCCGATAATGCAGTATCAGCTGGAGAAACATGTTAAACAGCGGCCGTTGTTGGACACTGCAAACAGCGGCCATGTAAAAAAAAAAAAAAAACAGCCGCTGTTTTACAGCATGTGAACATAGCTTATGGCTGTATCCATGTTTTGAAAAGCTTTGGCTGCCCAGGCATGATAGGGATTGTAGTTTTGCAACAGCTGAAGGGCAGAAGGTTCCCCATCCCTGCTATATCCCTATTAGACAGATGACAGATATCTTCCTATATACACATGTGCATTCAGCTTACTGGACCGTGCATGTGTTTTGTGAAGGGGGGGGGGGGAGGCTGCTTCTCCCAGTCAACTCTGTACCTTGTGGCAACACAGGTAACATTCTACTTTGACAGATTTTCTGGGTACATGGATGGATGTTAGTGAAGCCAACCGAAAGCTACAAGCTACATGGCCAGAGCTTGCTCCAGAAACAAATGAGCTTCAGGGCAGAATGGAGGCCTATGGATTAAAAGCGACATTGCTCCAACTGGGGTGGGGGTGGGGTAAACATAAATAACCTTCTCAGAAAACAATGAGAAAAAAAATAAAATAATAAAATAATAAAATAATATATATATATATATATATATATATATATATATATATATATATACTGTACATATATATATATATATATATATATATATATATATATATATATAATTATTTATTTATTTATTTTTTTTTTTAATTTCTTTTGTGCAATGGTTACGAATCCTATGGGTGAGCATCAGTTTACTGAGCATCAGTTTACTGTAGAAGCAGTTAACATCTATGTTTCCAGGATCAGAATTATTAGAATTAGATTAGTAGTACTGTTTGCCCATAATTACCATTGAAATAAATGTAGCCTGACCAAGGGACGTGGAGCATTAATGCTTAATCTCAGCCAGACAATGGAAACAATTATCTAGTAAAAGGTCCACTAAATCCTGAAATTAAAAAATGTTAAATATAAGTAAAATAAATTACCGTTCAGTAAGTCAATTATAAGCTCCTTCTCCTTAATAGACAACGTAAGTTCCTTATATACGTGTCGGCAGTGCGCTCATTGGATCAGATACATTTCACAAAGTTCACAAGTGCTATTCATTTGCATTCATTGCAATTGAATGAGAGATATAGATGGCTGAACTCCACTCCAGAATCCAAAGGGGTTTTCAGATTTCTTATTACTTGTATAAGGGGACTATTTCACGGAGTGATAATCGGCCGAATTGGCCCGATTTGGCCGATTATCGCTCGTGGAATAAATACAACCATCAGCCGATGACAACAATCATCGGCTGATTGTTGATATAGGTTTGAACCTATAATTGTCGGGCACTGACCGCGCATCGTTATGTGTAATAGAAGTGCGAGGCCGGTGACTGACGATTTACATTACCTGTCCAGGCTGCAGGGTTCCTCTTGCGGTCTTCTTCTCCCTGGGTCCCGCACGCTCCAGCTTCAGAGCGGCCTGTCTGAGCTGACAGGCTGCTCAGCCAATCACAGGCCGGGACCGCCGCGGGCAATGATTGGCTGAGCGGCCTGTCAGCTGAGACAGGCCGCTCTGAAGCTGGAGTGTGCGGGACCCAGGGAGAAGAAGACCGCAAGAGGAGCCCTGCAGCCTGGTTAGGTAATGTATAATGTTTAAGCAAGGGCTGCAAGGACAGCAGTAACGTTTATAGTTAGTCGTTAATTTTTAAAAACGTTCCGTGTAATAGGGCCCTAAGATTGTGGGAGTCTCTGCTTCCCCCAAGGGATCTCTAGATTAGTGCCCTTACTTTGTGTTGAAAGGAGCTGCGGATCAGTGCTTGGCTATAGGGAATGAATGGAGCCACAGGTCACACATCTGCCCAAGTCTCTATTCTGGGGGCCCAGAGGTCGGACCCCCCGTGATCTCATACTTGTCCCCTATGGGGAAATCGGAAAACCCTTAAATGAAATCGCACAACTATAAAACTGACCGGGGTTGAGCGGGATGCCGGGAGCAGCAGCAGGCCGGAGTGCGGATGGGTAAAGTATTCACCGGACTGCCACAAGTTAAGGGGGGCGGAGTTTACATACTTGCAGACTATGTAAACAAAATGGCAGTGTCGGTAATCGCAGCAGAACTCACAACGTGAAAACCGTTGCGAGTCTGGTATGTGTGAACCTGCCCCAAAGGGAAAACCAGCACCACACCTGCACCTGCTCATATAACATAACCTATCGGAACTAGACAGTCCAATGCAAACCAATTTCTACTCCATGGTTGTTGTCTCCTCCGGATGCGCCCAAGGCAACCACTCAGGTATTTGCTTACCTGTCCTGGTCTTCATTTGCACATTAATATTTGGACAGTGACTTGATGTTACAGCAGTGCAATTCAGTGTATTCCTTCCAGATATATACTGTAGACAGCAGCTATATACCTCAGGAGCCTATGGGATGGCAGCACAGCATTGAGCAAAGTTATATATGTATATTATAACTATAGAATGGACATCACTTCACCGTCTCCGACCATAACCTAGACTTGGAAACGAGGACCGGGAACCTTTCCTTGGTAATCCTGTCATGACAACTTACGCCTAATGTCCCTATCTCCCATCCGTCAAGCTTTTCACAATCATAGGATTAAATATATTACAGAATTTTGATGTGGGCTATGTTCACCCTCCGTCTTTATAGGACCATTATTTAACGGACGTTATTCATACAATAACAGCTGTCGGTTCAAAATAACGGCCATTACTTAAATGACAGCCGTCCACAAAAAACGACTAAACGACTACAGAAGTGTACAGAAGCTATATTATATTTATTCTCCAAGACTGGAAATTGATAGCATACTGACTGACCAACTAAGGACCTGTTCACATCACGCACCTACTGGCAGATGTGTACATCCCAACATATATATATCTTCTTTTTACATTATGTAATTTAGTAACAGTCTATGGGACAGAAATATTGGCAAGAGTTCTCCTTTGAAAGGGTACTCCAGCCATTTTTTTTTCCTTCAAATCAACCGGTTTCCAAAAATTATATTGATTTGTAAATTATTTCTATTTAAAAATTTCCAGTCTTCCAGTACTTATCAGCTGCTGTATGTCCTGCAGGAAGTGGTCGATTCTTTCCAGTTTGACAAAGTGCTCTCTGCTGCCACCAAGATAGGAACTGTTCAGAGCAGCAGCAAATATCCATAGAAAACCTCTTTAGTTCCTGTTTCGGACAGGGGTGGCAGCACTGTGTCAGACTGAAATGAACCCACCACTTTCTGCGGGACATACAGCAGCTAATAAGTACTGGAGGTCTTAAACATTTTTAAATAGAATTAAATTGCAAATCTATATAAAGCCCTTATTACACCCGTTGGTGGCAAGCAAAGCGGCCACGGAGAGCTGCAGGGGGGCTGCGAGGAGCTGCAGAGGGGCTGCCCGGGTGATCGCTAGATCATCCGGGCAGTCCATAGAAGATAGCGGCGGTCTGCTGCTGCTCATCGTGTTCCACAGGGCGACAGCAGCAGATCGCTTCTTAGTTCTTTTTCCTTTCAACATGTTGAAAGATAAGCGACAGACAACGATCAGCCGACATCGTTCATGTCAGCTGATCATTGATTACACAAGACAATTATCGGCCATATCGGAGTACGGCCGATAATTATTTTGTGTAATAGGGCCTTAACTTTATAAAACCGGTTGACTTGAAAGAAAAAGTTTTTTTGCCGAAGTACCCCTTTAAGGACTGACTGCTGACAACACCTCACTATGAGCTCTTTAGCTGCAGATTCTCTGTGTTATTGTCACATTGTTTCCTTATCTTCAGGGCGTATAATTTCTTTTCCGCTAAAAAGAACATTTGAAAGGGAATGAGACCTTGTCTGCACAAGTCATGATTCCATTCAGAGCTTCTCCACTTCAATCATTAACTCGTATTCAGGTTTTACTACCTGCCGATAAGTAGTCATGTGACCATAGTCTGCCTTTAACTCTTTGGCAGAAAAGTACAGTATATCATCCAGGTATTGGAAAAAGTATACAGAACACAGGACAACCCTAAAGTACAACTACAAGGAACCACCCGGATTACATGGGTTACAGATTGAACAGTTCTAACAATAATAAAGTTATTTCAAGGGAAAATATTCACACATGTATCAATGTACAGTAAAGAAGGAATGCCAGAGTTATACACATTAAAGGGATTGTGCGCATACTGGGTCACACACAGACTGGTGATCACACTATTTCATATGAGTTTTAGAAACTTCTAATGTATCATAGTGACATTATTTATCGGTGAGAGTCTGTAATGAGTTATCTCTACTCATCTCTTAAAGGGGTAAAGGCCCTATTACACGGAACGACTATCGTTTAAAAATTCGCTAAAACGATCAAGATGAACAATTATCTGTCCGTGTAATAACACCCAACAGCGAAACGACGAATGAAAAATCGTTCATTTTGGTCTTTCAGCAAGTTGAAAAATGATCTTTGGTAGTTCGACGATTGTTTGCATATTTGTTCGTGTAATAAGTCGTTGCCGATAAAACATGTTGTGTGGGCCGTCGTGAGGAACGATTAGGGACCATATAACAACGTAAAAACGATCGTTCATAACAGTAATCTGTTATCACTTGTGAACAATCAAATCGTTGAACAATTATTGCTACGTGTAATACAGCTTTTATACAGGCTTCGAAAAACATGGCCACTTTCTTCCATAAACAGCAGAACTCTTGTCTCCAGTTCTGGTGTGGTTTGCAATTAAAGTGACTGTACCACCAGGCCCAGGCTGAAGCACTGGAGGCAGGCTGACCCACCCTTAGTGGGAAGAAACTCCAGCCCCTCCATGACGTGACTCCATTGGAATAAATGGAACCCTATCATAGAGGGGCGGGGGTTTCCTCCCACTAAGGGTGGGTCGGCCTGCCTCCAGTGCTTCAGCCCAGGCCTGGTGGTACAGTCACTTTAAGCTCCATTCACGTCAATGGAACGGAGCTTCTAAACCTGCATTCAAACTAGATAAGAGACAAGAGTGTTGCTGTCTCTTGAAGAAAGTGGCCATGTTTTTCTAAGCATGGATAACCTCTTTAAATTAATGAGGCAATAGTGGAAAGCTGAGAATGTAGTCTACAGATTCATACAATCAAAGACGTTCTATGAATCCTTAAAGAAGTAGCTTTTAATACATTGCTTTAATAAAGTTATATTACTTTGCAATTTTTTTCCATACATATCCACTTCCAGTGACTGGCAGCAGTAAGGGGCGACATGGCCCCTCTGCTGCCACCAATGTTTTTTTCGGGAACTTCAGAGCTCTAAACTGAATGGAGAGCAGGGTTCCGTTCCCCCCGTGTATTGTATATTCTTCAATACAGTATCCGGCTGCCCAATCGCTGTGGTCATGGAGCAGTGATTATTAACACTTGCTATGCTTCTGGCTTCTAGTACAGTAAGTATAGCATATACTGTATATAAGAATTAGTAGTGGATGGAGGGAACGGGTCCCTGCTCTGAACAAAGCAGGGGATTGGGAACTGCATGGCTTAGGGTCGTATTACACGCCTGATCACTTGGTGTAAGTGAGCGACGATCTGCTAGATCCACCCACTGTATATGTATACATAGTGCTATGTGTCTCCAAGCATGAAACTATATATTAAACTTATGTAACATAAAATGTGCAACTTACTCATCACCCTTTTACTTGTCGGCTCTAGTTTGGCACAAGTAATGATATTGTTTAGGAGACATACGACATGTGAAACTTTACTAGCTACTACAGGAAACAATCCTATATGCTGGGGCTAAGGTTCCTATTGCACGGGCCGACTATGGCCCAATCATTTTAGTAAATGAGCTTAGATCTGCTAGATCAGTGATCGTTTACTGGACCTATTGGACGGCCTGATAATCGGACAGCAAGGGCTGCATGGACATCATTAGCGATGTCTGTGCAGCCCTTGCTCAAACACCTGATACCTGATAAATATCAGACCCTGGTGCGCGAAGGGGACTCAAAGGCCTCTCTGCTGCATGGTAGGTGGAGGACCTACTGTAGTTACACAGGTCGCATGGGGATCCAGAAGCTTCTATTCTGCAGTTACACCTCTGTCTATATGATTTATTACTCGATCTATCTCGATTTCAATGACAGCTCTGTCTGTAAACTCGTCTTCCAAGGCCAGTTCCTACACCAAGTCTTGGGACACCCCCCACTACTGTAGAAGCTTATAAACTGTGAAGAAAGTTTCAGAACTGAGGGCCCATTGTATGACTTTTAATAGCTTTCCATAAAACTAATTATATACAAGTTAAGCATCCAGAACAGAACTAATTAAAAGGTTATTACAGAATTGAAAACATATCGGCTGACACAAAAATACTATAACCTTAGAATGAAATTGTAATTTACAAGAAACAATGATTTATCTTCTGCCCAGGCGCACGCTACACAGCGGATCCTAAACATTGTCATTTCAGCTAGGTTATACTTTCCAAAATCCTTTTAGTATTCCCTATTTCCCTATTTGCAGGTAAACATTAAGCCCTTTGCAGATTTACTGTAACATATGATCCAGAATATATATATTATGGGGGAGATTTATCAAACATGGTGTAAAGTGAAACTGGCTCAGTTGCCCCTAGCAACCAATCAGATTCCTCCTTTCATTCCTCACAGACTCTTTGGAAAATGAAAGGTGGAATCTGATTGGTTTCTAGGGGCAACTGAGCCAGTTTCACTTTACACCATGTTTGATAAATCTCCCCTTATGTGTTTATATATTTATAATGTGTTTTTGCATGTTTTGGATAATATACGTCTATTGCAACAGACAGGACAGGCATCTTATTTAGCTGCAATCTGTTTGACATCCGTTTTTTCTTGATAAACGTGCAATTAAGCTGTATTGGAGACTCCATTGGGTGCTTCCATCTCATATTCCATCACAGATAGCAGAAACGCCGGCAAAACGGCAAATACCATGATGAAATCCTGATGGCCCACATTAAAGTCTATGGGGTCCATCGGGCATTCATGTCAAATGGATGCAGACTGATACAATGGATCTGTCAAAAAAAACTCCCTATTGTTTCCATACAAAACTTTTTTTAAATAAAAAAAGAGATATCTGAATAAAATGGAAAAATATGATTTAAACCCAACCTTATTCTTTTCCTCAATTCTGTTTTTATTTTAAGTATTGGCGAAAGAAAAGCCTTTAGCTATATATATATATATATATATATATATATATATATATATACACTGTGTAAAATCACTTCAGCATATGTTTGGAATAAGTGTTGGTTGGTATCATTGTCAAACTATGAATACCAATGCTACTGGATGTTTGTTCCTCAAGACCGAAACAAGAGAAACTAAAGCATACAAAAGGAAACCAGAAAGGCATACACTCATTTTTTTTTATTAAAGACGCATTAAAGAGGTTTATTAAAGAGGGACAAGTAAGAGGTTGCGGGGGTCCAAACTCCATACCCCCCGGCAATCTCCAGATCGTTTGTTGTGAATACAGCCACGTGTACGGCATGTGACCCACAGCTCTATTCATTCTCTATGGAGCTGCTGTACTCGTCTCTCTCCGGACGCTTTATAGAGAATGAATGGAGCCGCCAGAAAGAGGCGAGTAAAGCACATGCCTACCTGTGCCTATATTCAAAACAAAGGAGCTGGGGGCCGTTCTGGAGATTTTAAGTGGGAAACCCCTTAATGTTATTATCACATGTCCTAATTGCAAACAGATGATTTTTTCTATGGCTTTTGCTACAAGTGCATTGCAATGTATTAATCATATGTTGGTAAAAATATTAAATGGTCAACAAAATCAAGCACAAAAGAATATAGAAAACTTTGTAATATAAATTATTAGAGATAATAGAGAGAATAATATAAATTATTAAAGGTTTTTTTCCCCCTCTTATCAAGCCCCCTACTAGTTTCATTAAATCTGCGAGAAAAGCTTGATTCTGTCCTCTGTTTACAAAACCGCTCACTGAGAGATCAGATAACATGTTGCCCGTTCACGTCTAAAGAGAAGGGAATGGTGAAGAGGATGATGGTGGGGGGAGTTCACAAAGCAGAAGCAAAGAGAAACAGAGAGACAGAAAAGAAATTAAACAAGCTAACTGCAAGGGTTCTGTTATCAGACAAGACAATTTTTCATTTTTGATGATTAACGATTAACGATCGCAAACAAGCGTTTTTGGGAACGACCTGAAATTATTCACCATAACACACAGAACAATAGTTGTTAGTGACGATCATTGGTAAGATTGTTACCAAGATTGTTTAGTACTTCTGATCTCAGCAAAAGAAAAGCGGATGATTAGTGAACAAATAACAATGATTTATGGTCAGCTGAAAAGATGTGATCAATGACACACGAACATTAGGTTTGTTGGCTGCATACACACAGCAAGATTATCTCTTAAATTTGAACGATGTAACAATTTTTCACACTATAATTGTCCCATGTAATAGGGTCCTAAGTATTAGATCTTATGCAAGGACTTGAATCATAGTTTACACTAGTCCCTACTGCCCTATAATGCCCTCCAAGCAATTACTTTATCTTAGTGTTTGTATAGAGACATATAAGAGCAGGACCCCTTGAATATTAGTAATGAAGCCTAAAAAAGAGAACAAATGGTGACAAATGCCACAAACAAGTTATATAATGACCAGAAAGTATGCAACAGCTTATCCTGAAAATTCACCTGACACAACAGATGTGCTTCAAAATGATGAAAAAAAGAAAGAAATCTAAGGGAAGAAATATTTTCTTAGATTTATGGGCAATTTAATTGATGGTTTGGATTTGGCAATAAACTCAGATTAAGATTTACTGGTGTAAGATAATGAAAGATAAACAATCCTGTCTATTATTACACCTGTATGATGTATGAGCATGACCTACATATACCGGTGTCATCGGAATACCTTCTATATTCTGTCCCAGTAGACCTGTGTAGACTTGTATACTCCTAGTAGGTGATCATCTCAGGTGCTGAGGAATCACCAGCACACTAGTTGTTGTGTATACAGACACCAGCAAGTGTCACAAATGTATCCGCCAAAAACTGGCTCTTAATCATAGCCTTGCTCTTTTTTATGTTTGTGCCTCTTGTCCATTTACCAGTGCAGTGGATTCCTTGATGATATATTGGCAGTAACCAGGGGCATAGCTAGGCTGGAGAACAGAGGTCAGAGGTTATCAGTGCAGTGAAGCAGAGATCTCTGTTTTCTGCTTGTTAACCCTTTTTTCGTGTTGCAGCATGTAAGTAAACACTGGGTCACTTACACACTGCAGTACATAAGGGGTTAGCTATGACACTGACAGTAACTCTACCAGATTGGTGCTCTTTCTGTTTCTTGCTTTTGTGCAGTCAGTTTATCTGGTCAGATTGGCTATGGTAGTGACTCTGGATCCTTTTACACAGAAAGATTATCTGAAAGATTATCTGTCAAAGATTTGAAGCCAAAGCCAAAAACAGACTATAAACAGAGATCAGGTCATAATGGAACGCCTGAGATTTCTTCTCTTTTCAAATCCATTCCTGGCTTTGGCTTCAAATCTTTGGCAGATAATCTGTCAGATAATCTTTCTGTGTAAATGGACCCTCTGAAGAACAGACATGTGGCATGTGGCCATAATAAGGGAAGTAGCAGCCTGTGTATAAATAGTTGTTTGTACATGAGAACATTTTTATACTTTGCATTTCCATTTCCATAATTTTTAACCCCCTAAACAACATAGAGAAAATCTTGCTGTTCAGTATTTAAACAACCAGCAATGCATGGATCTCCACAAGGATGGTTTTACACATATGAACAAAATGCTCTTTCTGGTGACACGTTCACTTTTTTGAGGTGGAGGTGTGGGGGGATGGGGTACTAGAGTCTCATGTCTGCTGAAAGTCAATTGTGAAATATGAACAACACGCTACAAGCTATTTTCTTCTGTTTTAGGCTATGTTCACACACAATATTTCTGTCAGTCTTTTTCAACCAAAACCAGGATTGGCTTGGAAACACAGAAACTGTGCAAATCTTTCCATTATCATTTTGCATTGTCAGTTCCATTTCTGATTTTGGTTGAAAAAAAGACTGACCGAAAGTCTAACAGAAATACTATTTGTGAGCATAGCCTTAGACTATGTTAACACACAGTAAAATAACATCAAGATACGGCTGTGTACTTGAGGTAATTTACGGCTGTAAATATAAGGCTCCAAAGTCAATTAAAATTGGCAATACACGTGCAGAACAGAATATGGCTATGTTCACACACTGTACAAACAATGTCCGTTTTCCGTTTGTGGCTATGAAAGTGATAAGAACATGTTTTGGTTTGGCCCGTTTGGTGTTAAAGGGGTTTTCCAGGCTTGAAACAAATTTGCCATATGTCAAAATCCCACACTTGTGTCATATACCTTTTCCACAATGGTCTATAGTGAGTAGATTCTTAGGTTTCTAGCTGTGGGATTACACTGGTATAAAAACCTAGGCTCGGGTGCTGGTTACTAGAGTGCAGTAACCTGTACCAAATATCAGCATGCCTGCATGTCGACTATAAAGTGTGAATAAATTCCATAAAAACTAAGATTTGTACATTTACATTAGTATGACTGTTGGAAAAATACATAAAGTATGCTGAACAAGCCCTTAGTAATAGACAAGTAGTCACCGACTAAGAAACCAACTGACAACAAAAAACATGTGAAGTCATGAAATAGTAAACCGTGAAAAATGTTACAAGTCTAGTCATCGAGTGTCAGATATTAAGACGTGTAACAATGTAACAGGAAACCACCCAAATAATACATGTGTGGCTGTGAGAAATCAGCACTCCATCTGCAAATAAGGAGCGGCCATAATAATATACAGCTTCTTACAATATTTCACCATGTGTACAAGCCAGGCCCGGACTGACAATCTGGTGTGCCGGGCAAATTCCTGGTGGTCAGCCTAGATTGTCAGTTAGTTGTCCGCCAGCTTGGAGAAACATAAAAAAACAGCAGCTCTCCACATGCCCATGAATAACCATCACTCCCAACACCACTTGACAGCTTCATTACAATGGCCTAGATGGTGGGACATTCATTGAAACAATGTTATCACCAGGTATGGTAAGGGCAGTCAGACAGATATAGACAGACAGTGAGCCCTGGCTGTTCTTACCCTCTGTCCCTGCCTACTTGCCTCAGTCAGCCCTAGGTGGCTGCGGACAGCCACGATGGCAGTCCCTGCGATGGTGAAAGTGGAACACAGAACACAGACAGACAAACACAATAAAGCGTAGCGAACAGTCCGGGTTGGTAACGGTGGGCAACAAAGGTATAAAAAACGGAGGCAGTTGGATGGTCAAGGGTCAGGCAATACGGTCAAGGCAGGCGGCGAAACTGGGAAGTCAGAAAACAAGCCAAGGGTCAGAGTACTACAAGTCACAGCAAGCTAGCCTAGCAAAGAACACTAATAGCCAGCACTGTCTGCTGGGCTTACACACTATTTATAGAGGATCAGGGACTCAGTCCAGCAGCTGATTTGACCGGCTCCCTAACCTCCACACTGCTCACCTGCACAGCAGCAGGGTTAACCCTCAAGCTGCCAAGGCAGACAAGCAAGATGGGTTGAGTTGAACAAATCTTAAATAAACCTGTGTTCAGACAGGGTTCTGGAACTGCACCAACTCAGTGCCTTCTCGGCCGCACAGCCCGAACCGAGGAGCGCCAGCGCACAGTCCTGACACAACCATTCTGCTTCTCTTAATCCAGTGATTCCCCCCTCTCATAGTCTAGCAACTATGAAAAATGTCTTTGAGTGCATCATAGAGGTATGTCTAGGAGTCAGTGATTTCTTAACCAAGAGGTACACTACCCAAAAGTAGCTTCTGAGAGCCTTTTTATAGGGTAGCAGTTGGAGCACTTTTAATCCCTCTTGTGGCAAGACCTGGTATCTAATCCGATCACAGCTGTAACCATACACATATGTGCCTGAGGCTATGTTCACACAACGTATCTTTTCGTAAAAGTTTTACGAAACGATACGTTGCCTTGTCTTCTATGGAATCCCGGCCAGAGCGTATACACATAGTATACACTCCGGCCGGAATCTCTCATGGTGGCGTAGAAAACTGACATGTCAGTTTTATGCGGCCGCTATTCAGTGAGTAGCGGGCGCAGAAAACCCTGTCAGTGCACACTATGAAGCGAGCGGCTCCGGACACTCGCTCCATAGTGTGCATTGGGGAGTTCTGATGCGGGTGCACACGGATGAGCCCGCATCAGAACTCTACGGCTGCAATGATCATCCGGCACGGAACGCCCGCTCTCTTACACAGTCTGAACATAGCCAAAGACATAACTATTTCTATCTGGGTGCATTACTTTTATGTCAGAGAGTATATATATATATATATATATATATATATATCTGGCAGGGAAGTAACACCCAGCCCCCTGCTCAGACCTTAGATCACTATGTGAATATATGATACAGGAGCTGTCTGCATAGGTTTTATGACCTTGGGAAGCCGGCCTAGCTGTACAATGGATATAATGTATCATATTATAATATCAGTTCTCATTCCTCTTAAAAAAGAACACAAACAAAAAGATGCCCCATATTTTCCACAAAGGCACAGTGACACGTGAGGGCTAATAAAGAGATGGAACAATAAGACACCGTGTATAATAGTGTAAAGCTGTACAGTCCTGGAATGTCTATAAGGGGAATGGTGATGGTTGATGAGGAGGGTGATGCTGGGGGGTGATGCTGGAGGATGAGTGGGATATGCTGGAGGATGAGGAAGGTGATGCTGGAGGATGAGTGGGATATACTGGAGGATGAGGAAGGTGATGCTGGAGGATAAGTGGGATATACTGGAGGATGAGGGGGTGATGCTGGAGGATGAGGGAGGTGATGCTGGAGGATGAGGGAGGTGATGCTGGAGGATGAGTGGGATATGCTGGAGGATGAGGGAGGTGATGCTGGAGGATGAGTGGGATATGCTGGAGGATGAGGGAGGTGATGCTGGAGGATGAGTGGGATATGCTGGAGGATGAGGAAGGTGATGCTGGAGGATGAGTGGGATATACTGGAGGATGAGGAAGGTGATGCTGGAGGATGAGTGGGATATACTGGAGGATGAGGGAGGTGATGCTGGAGGATAAGTGGGATATACTGGAGGATGAGGGGGTGATGCTGGGGGGTGATGCTGGAGGATGAGGGAGGTGATGCTGGAGGATGAGGAGGGTGATGCTGGAGGATAAGGGGAATGGTGATGGTTGATGAGGAGGGTGATGCTGGAGGGTGATGCTGGAGGATGAGTGGGATATACTGGAGGATGAGGGGGGTGATGCTGGAGGATGAGGAGGGTGATGCTGGAGGGTGATGCTGGAGGATGAGTGGGATATACTGGAGGATGAGGGGGGTGATGCTGGAGGATGAGGGGGGTGATGCTGGAGGGTGATGCTGGAGGATAAGTGGGATATGCTGGAGGATGAGGAAGGTGATGCTGGAGGATGAGTGGGATATACTGGAGGATGAGGAAGGTGATGCTGGAGGATGAGTGGGATATACTGGAGGATGAGGAAGGTGATGCTGGAGGATAAGGGGAATGATGATGGTTGATGAGGAGGGTTATGCTGAAGGATGAGTGGGATATGCTGAAGGATGAGGGAGATGGTACTGGAGGATGAAGAAGGTGATGCTGGAGGATGAGGGAGTTGATGCTGGTGGATGAGGGGAGCCGCTACACATGGGACCATCTATTAAAAGGGAATTACAGAGGTGGTAATCTACTACTATAAAGGGGATGCAAAGGGGGCACTGAGCTCATTGGTCTAAGCGGGAAGAGGTGGAGTCTTTGGGCCCCTGAGTGATGTGCAGTTGCAGGACATTGAATCCACCACTGGGCACTGGTAGCAAACCCTCAGCAGTGATCAATAGCAGCCATCACTGGTGGTGGTGGTGAGGGGGGGAGGGGGGGGTTGGGGGTCTGATTGGCCCTGTTGCCAAAATGACCTAGAAATGGCCCTGCTTCGGCCCTCCAGTTGTAAAACTAAAATTTCCCTCATGCTTGAACAGCCGAAACCAAAGCTTTGGCTGTCCAGGCACTATGGGAATTGTAATTTTGGAACAGCTGGAGGACCGACTGTTCCCCATCCCTGCAGTAGGTAATGCACTCTCTTAGAGGTGTTGGATTCAGACACAATACCTATGAAAGCCTTTCTGGTCATTCCCGACCACTAGCAGGAGGAGCTGCTGCCAGACACCCCCCACCTGATCACATACTGCAAGACTAACAACCTGACTATCCACAGCATAGAAGAACTTGGGTTAGTTCATCTCTTTTTCTTCTTTATAGGTGCACTCACATATAAATAATGAAGAATAAAAAGGGATTTAGGGTACTATTACACGGAATGATAATCGGCCAAATTAGCCCGATTTGGACGATTATTGCTTTGTGTAATAAATACAACGATCAGACGATGACAACGATCGTTGGCTGATTGTTGATATAGGTTTGTACCTATAATTATCGAGGGTTGACCGTGCATCGCTACGTATAATAGCAGTGCGCGGCTGGCGATATACATTACCTATCCAGGCTGCAGGGCTCCTCTTGTGGTCTTCTTCTCCCTGGGTCCCGCACGCTCCAGCTTTAGAGTGGCCTGTCTCAGCTGACAGGCCGCTCAGCCAATCACTGTCCGGGACCGCTGCAGCCAGTGATTGGCTGAGCGGCTTGTCAGCTGAGACAGGCCGCTCTGAAGCTGGAGCGCGCGAGACCCGGGGAGAAGAAGACCACAAGAGGAGCCCTGCAGCCTGGACAGGTAATGTATTAAGTTAAGCAAGGGCTGCACATACATCGGTAATGATGTCCCTGCAGCCCTTGTTAAACGATAATCGTGCCGTGTGATTGGCTGTCCTTTACAGTTATTATCGGGCCCCCATCGGCCCATGTAATAGGACCCTTAGTCTTCCCCCAATCTACTTGTAGCGTTTCCTTCTATTTCTATGGATAGCCATGGAATGTGCCATTCAGATAGATATAATGAGTCACTGTCTAAAAATACCATGGAGCAGTGTAAGAGTGACTCTCTGAAAACAATCTATATTATATAAGACACTATGGAGCGTGCACACAACTCTGTCAGCAGGCCGCTGTATGGTACATTGTATGGCGCTCACACATTCCTTCATCAGGTTTATCACGTCTGTCATCACGAGACTATTCACACTCACGTAGATACAGCCACAACTACTATAGAAGGGGACCATACACCTTCAATAGCTGTTGGTCAGCTATCTCTCCCAATTGCCCTATACACATAAACGTTCACCACGGCCGAATGTGTTCTCAATAGAGACTGAAGGGGTAAGCTGCTGCCAGACATCTCTGGTAGCAGCCCATGTCTCTGACAGCAAAAATGTTCGAGAGTTGAAATCTAATGTACAGAACTCTCCTCTCCCTGGCCACCATCTATTAGAAGACAGCTAGGAGGTCCCCATCAACTTTAGACAGTCGGCCAGTCCACAGGTTCAGCTGACTTAAAGGGGTTATCCAGCGAAAATCTTTTTCTTTTAAATCAACTGGTGTCAGAATGTTATATAGATTTGTAATTTACTTCTATCAAAAATCTTAAGTCTTACTTCCCATACTTATCAGCTGCTGTATGTCCTGCTAGAAGAGTTGTTATATTTTCATCCTGACACAGTGCTCTCGGCTGACATCTGTGTCCGAGACAGGAACTGTCCAGAGCAGAAGTGGTTTTCTATGGGAATCCCCTCTACTTTTCTGAAAAGTTCTGGTGTCGACCAGAGATATCAGCAGAGAGCACTGTGTCAGGCTGAAAATAAAACATTTCCTGCAGGACATACAGCAGCTGATAAGTACAGGAGATTTTTTAAAATTGAAATAAATTACAAATCTATATTACTTTTTGACACCAGTTGATTTGAAAGAAAAAGATTTTGGCTGGATAACCCCTTTAAGTAAATAGGGATCTTTGTTTGCATTTTTTCTGCATCTTGCATGCAAGATAGCCTGTACAGCAGGGATGGGGAATCTTCCACCCTCCAGCTGTGTGCATGGACCTTTATTGACTGATCCAATGATCTGATCATTTTACTCTTTACTCAGTTAGTCTAAATATTTGATCACAACCAGTCACCTTATCCCCATAGACATAATAAAGTATACCTGTCTCTTAAAAATTGTAGGGTGACACCAATCATTAGAATAAGTGGGGAGAAGTATGCAGCTGAGCGCTTCTCTGCCCACTCATGAGACTGTCCCATAGACTCACATTAGGAGTCCATCTTGATCATATATACATAGCAGAAGTCCCGGCTCTAACTAGCAATAGCAAAAGTTTTGATTGTTTGGGAATCTGGGTGATCAGACCCTGACCGATCTAGGACATGTCAAAAGTTTTTTTTTAAAGCGACAGCGTCCATTTAATTATTGCCATTGACATAACAATTGCTGTAGCAGCCACAGCCACAACTATGCGGTCCAGAGGTTGAGAGGGCCTAGTCCAGTGGTAGGGAACCTTGGCTCTCCAGCTGTTGCAAAACTACAACTCCCATCATGCCTGGACAGCCAAAGCTAAAGCTACGCCTGGTCTAGTCAGATACAAGTATGTTGATATGTTACACCTTTGTGCTGCCGGTAGCTTTTGCTATGTATACTCTTTGATATATCATACTATTATTCATACACTGAATTATCGTTACTTATGCCGCCGCTTCCTTTTCCTATCATCAGGTGGTGGGTTCCCATCTCATTTACCTACAGGGCCCTATGAATTCTAGTAACGCCCCTGAGAGTGAGAAGAATTATTCCATCTATGGCCACCTTTGTACATGTCTCCGCCACCTAACAATAAGTCATGTGTAAGCCTGTCTCTGTGAACATGCTGATCTCACAGCCAATGACAAGTGGAGATAGCTTTCCCGGCACTCTGTTACTGTTACAAACAAGACGTAACTTTTATATCTGAACATCTGCAAATAATAGGAAATAAATCTCCTCCGCACCTCTAAAGGTGCACCACACACCCTGCCATGGTGCCACACTACAACGTGATTGTCACCTATTACAGGGACCTATTGCAATAGAATAGTATGGAGACGTCCATAGCTCAATGCAAAGGAACAATGATGACTTACGTAGGCAGAAAAAAGAAGAACCAACCTTTAGTCTTCTTGTCCAAAAGTTCCGTCTTTCTCGATATATAAATCCCAAACTTGATATATCCCCAGTAAGACGCTGAAGGAAAACAAAGTTTCTTTCGAGCTTCCCAACCCACAATGATCTCAGCTCAGGATTTCAGTCCCTATTCAAACAAGTGAGCTCCAGGGCAACAGCAAGTTCAAAGGAGGAGGAGAATCTGGAATAAAGAGGGAGTTCCAATCTCTTGTAAGCAAGCCCTTTTTTTTTTTTTTTTTTCCATCCAGATTGGAAACCTGTTCTTCAGGTTAGAAGCTGCTGAAATATATTTAAATTCTAATATTTCACTTCTTTTCTTCTGAGATTGAGGAGGAAAAGTTTGACTTAAAGAAAAAATACTGAGCCCAGCGGTTGTTTTAGTTAATGTTTACGTGGAGTTATCTTTATGGTCGTAGCGCCAGCGCCTTTGTAGGTATTGTGGAAAGTAAAGGTGGACATGACTGAGATGATAGGTCTATAGGAGGTGAACAAGCCAAAAAGACAGGAATGGCTGCACATCGCACCCATGGTTGACACGAAAGCTTGTTCAGCTACATTTAAAAACCAACATCAGAAGTTAGTATATACTGTAATTTGATCAAACCATATTGCCTCATGTACCAACGTGCAGCTCTCTGATACACTATCAGGTCTCTATAGCTATAGGAGGTGAACTATAGAATATGAGTGTAGGTGACAGGTACATTAAGGGTGCGTTCACACCTACAGGATCTGCAGCTGATTTTCTGCAGCAGATTTCAGTTAAATAACTGAACACAGCATCAAATCTGATGCTGTGTTCAGTTATTTAACTGAAATCTGCTGCAGAAAATCAGCTGCAGATCCTGTAGGTGTGAACGCACCATAAAGGGGTATCTCCATCTTACTAACATAGTTATACTTGTATTTCCATCTTAACTAACAGAGTTTGACTTGTATAGGAGACAGAAGAAAGAAGAGCAAGGGCGCTCACATGTGTGGTGAGACCCTTAACAAGGAACCGGACACTATTTAATCGTAAAATATGGGGGCGCTCACCTGATACGGTCAGGTAGTAAACAAGACTCTATTGAAGGCATCAGAAAAACTGTCATCAGATATGGGGGGCTCACCTCCTGCTGAAACTTCATGTGCAATCAGTGCATCAATGTGCAAATAGAAGACAAGAGAATACGTGGTTTCACCTGGCGTGTCTACCCATCAGGATCTACAGAAAGCTGAATCCACTTATAAAGAAACTATCTCTTTTATTGAAAATTAGGCATTATTAGGCAATGCATTTCGAGGGTCCAGCACTACCCTCATCCTTAGGTCCTAGGAAGATGCCACAACCTCAGTCAGGTATTGGTCCCTTAAAGAGACGATGAAGCAACCAATACCTGACTAAGGAGGGTTGTGGCATCTTCCCAGGACCTGAGGATGAGGATAGTGCAGGACCCTCGAAATACATTGTCCAGAATTCACTTTTCAATAAAGGATTGCTGTTCCTTCATAACTGGATCCAGCTTTCTGGAGATCCTGACGGGTAAAAGCACCAGGTGGAAGCACTTTTTCTCTTGTCTTCTATTTGCACATAGTTATACTTGTAGGACTCGTCAAATTAAACATTTTTGAAAATACGTTTATTTAGCAAACTTGTCTCTTTCTCCTGATATGCTATTGTCCTCCCATTGTTGACAGCTCATTGTCTAGGTTACCGATCACTGCTCTGCTCTAAAAGCAGTAGTCTGGCTGGGGTAGGTATAGCTATAGTATACATTTTTATATATTACAAAGCAAATATGCACTATATATCTATACATCTACACTATGTATTTATGTATGTATGTATACATATAAGCCAGACCACTGCTTTTAGAGCAGAGTGGTGGTCAGAAACCTCCTAGACAATAAGCTGTCAACAATCAGAAAGAAAAAGAAGCATATAACCAAATGTGTGTATGGTACAAAGTCACCAGTTTTGATACATTCCCCCATTTTCCCCCCATTGCTTTTAGCCAAATACCCTGTGATGTGCAAAATCCATCTGGCACCAAAACGTTACAAATATTTCACACAACTGCACCAAACCCTCTAGCATCACAGACACGTCAGTCCACCATTGGCACAACATGGTCTAAATCCACCTTTCAGTCATTTAAAATGTATAAACTCTGGCTAGCTTAAAGAAGAGGCCTGGAGGTACGGTGCCTGACATTGATTCTCTCTGTCATGCTCCGCGACCCTCAGGCCCTACATAACATACTGTATCATTTGTGCCTGGAGTGTTTTTCTTTTTTTAAGGCAATTCATTACAAATCTAGACTTCCCCGGTAACTTCAATAGGAAAAAAGAAAAAAGAGACTGCATAAATATGCACAAAGATCCACCCTACATTGCATCATTATGTGTTTTTTTTAATAGCACTTTTTTTTTAATAGTTCTTCGTGTTATACATAGAGCTGTAAAGTGGCTCAGGCTCACCATCACAAGATTAAATCTTAGTATGGGAAAGCAGAGGTAGTCCTTACAACACAAACTTTTTTGGGAAAAGTTTCTATTAATTCACGTCTTTTTTACATCAGAAATGTAGGTCCGACAGCATCCATAATTGCAAAGGCCCTATTACACCAAGTGACTATCGTTCGTATTTGTCCTTATTTGCCGTTACAGCCGATAATCGCTCTGTGTAATAGCTCCTGTTAAAAGGCAACGATCAGCCAATATGAACAATGTCAGCTGATACTTGTCTTTCAACATTTTGGAAAAAAATTAGAACAATAGTGTTGGTCTGCTGGCTGTCGCCTCGTGTATCGCTGCTATCTCCTATGGGCTCCCTGAACAATCAAAAAATTGTCCAGGAAGCCTCTCCCGCATCCCCCCCCCTCCCATTTGGCACTCGCTTCCAACTCCAGATCGGCCCGTGTAATAGGACCTTTGAACGGGAATCAGTCATTTGATCCCCAATGGCATACACATGCAACGTTTCGACCACACGGGGTCTTTGTCAAGCATGACACTGAGTGGTCTAAACATTGCATATATGTTCTTGGTGATCAAATAAACTATGGATGCTGTCGGATCTACATTTCTGAAGTCCACTGAGTGACAACTTTTTGGATTGTTGGTCCTCTGGTGTGCATCCAAATGGCCTGATTGAAGGCCCTATTACACAAAGTGATTATTGTCCGTATTCAGACGATATCGGTCGTTACGGCCGATAATCATTTTGTGTAATAGAAGACAATAAAAAGCCGTCATGCAAGTTGTTTGCTGATCGTTGTCTTTCAACAGGCTGAAACGGCGATGATCAGCCTGGCAACGATCAGCTGTAGTTTCTCCGTGTAATAGAAGCAATGGCAGCAGACCGACACTCTCTCCTATGGGCTGCCCGGATGATCTGACAATCGCCCGGGCAGCCCCTCCACAGCTCTGCGCAGACCCCTGGCTCTTACCTCGCTGTCAGCGGGTGTAATAGCGTCTGCAGCGGGCGGGGGAGCAAGGAGCCTGACAGGTCGGCGCTCGCTTGCTCTCCACTTCGCCCCATGGGCTTGACGGTGAGCCCATCCAAGTGCTGTTGGAAAATTACTTTTGAACAGGGGTGTCCCACTGTGGCTCTCCAGCTTTTGCAAAATTAAAATTCCCATCATGCCTGGACAGCCGAAGCTTTAGCTTTGGCTGTCCAGGCATGATGGGAATTGTAGTTTTGTAACAGTTGGAGGGCCACAGTTTGACACCCCTGATCTAGATGATGATGTCTGTGTGACATGTCAAAAGTTTATGCTAAACTGAAATTTCACGAGATCAGAGTCAGAGAACAGGTTGCAGGGCTAGTATGAAGACACAGAGTCATCCGTCACCCTCAGTAGGATCATAGGATTAAGGCAACTTGACCCTCTAACCTCCACAATAATACCGCCATTTAACTGCACATGGCCATTAGGCTCTTTTTGGAAATGCTCTAGGCTTAAAAATATGTTTTACTAGGATTATTTTTTTTTTTTGTACGCAACAGCTATTACCTTTGTAGTTTTATGGGTATGTTACATTATAGAGAGACAAGATAAATTTCAGACTAGGTTTATTTACTGTAATAAGTCAAGTCATTCGTGTAACACCGTTTGATCTTGATCAGGTAATAAGTAGCCGTAGCCGTGAATGATAACATTTATTGCTTTACTGCCTACAGCAAAATCTGACTCAATAACATGAGCAAGGTGTGGAGCAAATACATGGAGAGGAGGAGTTAACATATAGGTGTGTCCAATCAAGGAGGAATAACACTCCCGGCACCATTACCTTTCAAAAAGGTTTGCTGAGAAGCTTATAATAGAGTGTCCTAAACTACCGCATTGGTATTGGATCCCAAAAATCCACAAGTGTATGGAGCGTCCTCCTGGACGCCCCATAGTAGCAGGCTGTGGATCGGTCACTGAACCGATATCCAAATACCTGGATTGGATCCTACGTCCTTTACTCAAGAGTGTCCCCGCAGTGTTACGTGATACCAAGGAATTACTACAAGTGTTGGAGAGTTTTGAATGGAGGGAGGGCCTGTCACTGACTAGCATCAACGTCGAGAGCCTATACACCCGCATCCCGCAGGATGCGGGTGTACAGGCCGTTAGACGTCGATTGCAAAACTGGTACCTGTGAACCCCACTTTATAGAATACATTTGTGAACTGCTTCAGTTTGTTTTGGGTCACAACGCGTTCCAGCTCGCTGACCAGTGGTACTGTCAGCGAGCTGGGACTGCGATGGGGACGCCAGTAGCCCCGACTTTTGCAAACTTATATCTTGCAGAGTTAGAAGATAATAAAGTGTTCAATATAAACAATTCACATATCTCTAAGATAGCTTTATTTTTACGCTATTTAGATAATATATTGATTGTATGGTCAGGACAGGAATCTGAATTTTTTGAGTTTCTTACATATCTCAATGACAATGAGTTCAACATGACATTTACAGCCAATTTTGGGGGCAAGACACTAGATTTCTTGGATACACATATAGAAATCACGGAAAATGGATTGGAGATAAGTGGTTATCGTAAACCTACTGCCACGAATACATTAATTGAATACACGAGTTACCATCCCCCCCATGTAAAACGTGCTGTCCCATATGGACAATTTGTCCGCCTTAGACGTATTAATAATACAGAAGCCCTTTTTGATACACAGGCAGAGGCCTATCTAAAAGACTAATAGCAAGAGGTTACCCACAGAATGAAATAGACAAATGTAGAGTGAAAGCTAAATCTCTGAATCGCAAACAGTTATTGTATAGTAATTGACACCGTAGCGGTAACGCGGATAGGACTGTGTTCACATTTAAACACAGCCCTATGAACGCGGTAGTTCGCTCCGCTGTCTATAAGTGCTGGCACTTATTGGAGGGTGACGAATGTCTAAAAACAATAGCGACCGTACCCCCCTTGGTAGCCTTTAACCCTTTGAGGACCAGGCCCAAAATGACCCAGTGGACCGCGCAAATTTTGATGTGTTTTCGTTTTTACCTCCTCCCCTTCTAAGAGCTCTAGCACTCTCAGTTTTCTATCTACAAGCCATGTAAGTGCTTGTTTTTTACAGGAATAGTTGTACTGTGTAATGGCGTCATTCATTTTACCATAACATGTATGATGGAATTCCAAATATATTATTAATGAAGATATAAATAGGTGAAATCGTAAATAAGAATGCAATATGGTAACGTTTGGGGGGTTCCTGTGTCTACGTAATGCACTATATGGTAACAGCGACATGATACCATTACTCTATAGGTCAGTCCGAACACAACCATATGCAGGTTACACAGATTCTCTAATGTTATATATATGTATTTTTTTATGAAATCCTTTTTTTTTGGCAATTAAATATTAATAAAATGGGCCTATTGTGACGCTTATAACGGTTTTATTTTTTCACCTACGGGGCATAGCATTGATCAGTGTTATCGGCGATCTGCTCATTAAGCCTGCCTGTGCAGGCTCAGTGTAGCAGATCGCCGATCGGACCGCACGGAGGCAGGTAAGAGACCTCCGGCAGTCCGTTTCAACGATCGGGACCCCCGCAGTCACACTGCGGGGGTCCCGATCGGTAAGTGACAGGGGACTCCCCCTGCAGCTCGCTGCAGCGTGTCATTACCGGTGAGGTCCCGGCTGCTGTTTGCAGCCGGCCCCCACCTGCTATGAAGCACGCTCCGCTCCGGAGCACGCTTCATAGCGGGAGAAACACCCAGGACGTAAGGTTACGTCATGGGTCGTCTGGGGACAGACTTCCATGACGTAACCCTACGTCCAGGGTCGTCTAGGGGTTAAGCGCTGTAAAAACCTACGAGATGAACTAGTAAAGGGACGGCTGACTCAAAAAGAACAGGATAGTGATCACTGGCTTTCTAGCTCATTACAACCAGGTAATTATAAATGTGGACAATGTCGATACTGTAAATATCTCCACACTGTAAAGAACATACAGTTAGGTGGTGTAAATTGGGTGATTAGAGATTTCTTTACATGTCGCACCACATATGTAGTGTATGCTGTCATTTGTAATTGTGGCTGTTATTATTTGGGAAAAACTATTCGCCCCTTATTTAAGCGGTTTTCTGAACACCTTAGGTCCATTCAGACAGGCAAAGGTTGCCCGAGGCTTATCTCACATGTTCGCGAAGTTCATGGGGGTGATATCAGTGAATTACAGTTTCTTGGCCTGGCTCGGGTGGAACAACCGCAACATGGAGGCAACAGACACGATTTACTACTAAAAAAAGAAACAGAACTAATTCTAAAAACCGAAGCTTTGGGCCCGTTGGGACTGAATGATAGATTAGATCTCCACGGTATTCACCTGTAACCACACATGTATGTTTTTAAGTTATTTTAACATGTATGTCTTTCTGTTTAATATGTATTTTGTATAATTGATTGTTACACCTGTGCGATGGTGTTAAAAGGTTGGACATACTGATGACGTGTAGGGCCTTGAGGAAGCGCGCTGCGCATGCGCGTGAAACGGCTGTAGCCCAGTCACTTGTCAGCGTCTGTACCAAGCCGCTATAATAAAGGCTTTTTTACTGCTACAAGGGTGAGTGCCACAATTTTTTCTATGGATATGAGTTAACATATAGGACAGTCATTTAGCCCCTAAAGGGGTATCCACAGCATAGGAGATGTGTTTGATGAAGGAAGGGGGAGGGGGGTCCACCCTCTGGGACCTCCGTCAGCCCCCTGACTGTTACTGCAGCATCCAGCGGTGGGTCAGTATGCATTTTTTATGCATTGTCTATGGGAGCACCAGTAATACCCAAGTGCTGCATTTGAGTATCTCTGGCACTCCTGTAGACAATACATTGGGGAGATTTATCAAACATGGTGTAAAGTGAGACTGGCTCAGTTGCCCCTAGCAACCAATCAGATTCCACCTTTCATTTTCCAAAAAGTCTGTGAGGAATGAAAGGTGGAATCTGATTGGTTGCTAGGGGCAACTGAGCCAGTTTCACTTTACACCATGTTTGATAAATCTCCCCCATAGTATTTTTTGCATTCCAACAATTTTTCATGTTTATATTTCTATGTTTATTTTATTATTATTTTAGTTCCCTTAGGGGACTTCTACTTCTCTTGTAACATAATGTACTGTCATATGTAACATCTGTATGACATTTACTGCTTGTGTATGTAAAATGCACAGGAATTAGTAAGTGCGTACCTGTGTATACCTGAGATATGACAGGCGCTCTGACTAGACAACCCTGGGGGCCTATATTTACCCAGTCAGTCCTATTAGTCACATTGCTGGGGATGACTGGGACAGGACAATAAGAGCCCTCTTCTTCTGTCCACACCATGATATTCATTCATAATAGTGCACCAGGGGTTTAAAGCATGGGTCTCAAACTCAATCTACCCGGGGGCCGCTGGAGGTAGAGTCTGGGTGAGGCTGGGCCGCATCAGGTTTTCCACAAGAAGAAGGGGACTGGGGTGTGACACAGGGGACTGGGGGGAGGAGAGGGTGACACAGGGGACTGGGGGGAGCAGGGGGGTGACACAGGGGACTGGGGGGAGGAGAGGGTGACACAGGGGACTGGGGGGAGCAGGGGGGTGACACAGGGGACTGGGGGGAGGAGAGGGTGACACAGGGGACTGGGGGGAGCAGGGGGGTGACACAGGGGACTGGGGGGAGGAGAGGGTGACACAGGGGACTGGGGGGAGCAGGGGGTGACACAGGGGACTGGGGGGAGGAGAGGGTGACACAGGGGACTGGGGGGGAACAGGAGGGTGACACAGGGGACTGGGGGGAGGAGAGGGTGACACAGGGGACTGGGGGAACAGGGGGTGACACAGGGGACTGGGGGTGACAGAGGGGACTGGGGGTCTCTGAAAGGGGACTGGGGGTGACACAGGAGACTGGGGGGAGCAGGGGATGACACGGGACTGGGGGGTGACACAGGTAACTGGGGGGAGGAGAGGGTGACACAGGGGACTGGGGGGAGCAGGGGGGTGACACAGGGGACTGGGGGGAGGAGAGGGTGACACAGGGGACTGGGGGGAGCAGGGGGGTGACACAGGGGACTGGGGGGAGCAGGGGGTGACACAGGGGACTGGGGGTGACAGAGGGGACTGGGGGTCTCTGAGAGGGGACTGGGGGTGACACAGGGGACTGGGGGGAGCAGGGGGTGACAGAGGGGAGCTGGGGGGTGACACAGGGGACTGGGGGGAGGAGAGGGTGACACAGGGGACTGGGGGGAGCAGGGGGTGACACAGGGGACTGGGGGTGACAGAGGGGACAGGGGGGTCTCTGAGAGGGGACACAGGGGACTGGGGGAGCAGGGGTTGACAGGGGAGCTGGGGATGACACAGGGGACTGGGGGGAGCAGGGGGGTGACACAGGGGACTGGGGGGAGCAGGGGGTGATAGAAGGGAGCTGGGGGATGACACAGGGGACTGGGGGGAGCAGGGGGTGACAGAGGGGAGCTGGGGTGACACAGGGGACTGGGGGGAGCAGGGGGGTGACACAGGGGACTGGGGGTGACAAAGGGGACTGGGGGTCTCTGAGAGGGGACTGGGGGGAGCAGGGGGTGACAGAGGGGAGCTGGGGTGACACAGGGGACTGGGGGGAGCAGGGGGGTGACACAGGGGACTGGGGGTGACAAAGGGGACTGGGGGTCTCTGAGAGGGGACTGGGGGGAGCAGGGGGTGACACAGGGGACTGGGGGTGACACAGGGGACTGGGAGTCTCTGAGAGGGGACTAGGGGGTGACACAGGGGACTGGGGGGAGCTGGGGGTCACTGAGAGTGGACTGGGGGGAGCTGGGCACACACCCCTCCTCCTCCTCTCACCCCCGGCACCTGCGCTCTCCTCTCAGCCACACATGCAGCTCCTCCATCTCTGGAGGAGGAGGCCGCGGGGACTGCAGGGTGAGGTGGTTGCATCGCCACAAGTCCTGGGGCTGTAAAGCAGGTTTGGGGGTCTGCACTGTAAAAAAAAGTTAAGCTCAGCCAATCGCGGCTGAGCAGCTGATGACGCGGCGCAGAGGGGGGCCGGCATCAGGGACGGCTGCAGCAGTTCGGCTGGCCTCTCGAAGACGAGCACAGTGTCAGGGCCGCACTTACAGGAAAGCTACCATTGACGTGGGGGCCGCAAACTAGTGTCCCGAGGGCCGCAGTTGGCCCGCGGGCCGTGAGTTTGAGACCCCTGGTTTAAAGTGATATTGTCCCCCCCCCCCTTTCCATATGAGTTCTCAGAACCATTCTTAAGCTTGTATTCTGGACTTTTCATATCTTACTGTATAAAGGATTTCTTGGTGGTCTTTCCCCTAAAAAATGCAAGTTATTGTTGGTTGACAGTGCAGTATGGGCGAGGCTTCAGGCTGTTGTGCCCCATATCCCCATCTACATCGGCACCATAGGCCCTGTCCCCTCTGCGACATCATTGTAATGGGCCGACCTAGAGGCCTAGGCCCTGCCCCCTCTAGTCCGCCCATCACAGAGGGCGGGACCTATGCCTCTAAATTGGCTCATTCCAATGATGCCGCTGAGGGGCGGGACCCAATTTGTAATGATGTCACAAAGGGGTGATTTATGGCGCCGTTGTAGGCAGGGATATTGGGCACAATGCCTTTGAAGCCTTGCCCATACGGCACTGTCAACCAACAATAAGTTGTATTTTTTAGGGGAAAGACCACCAAGAAATCCTTTATACGGTAAGATATGAAATGTCTAGAATATAAGCTTAAGAATATTAAAAGTATTGGACAATTGCTGTTAAGGTGTTTATACACATCAAATTTATACACATTCAAATTTGTATAGGGGCCTCCTGACTCTCCACTGATAAATGATGAAGGAAGAGAAAAGGTTCGTACGTGTTGGATTTTAACTGCCCGACCCTTTTGTTTCCAGGAGGATAAGCCGTCTAGAGCTATCTGGCAGCGGCTTGCCTTCCCTCTCCTTATTCAGAACACATGAAGACTGGGCCGTGCCGAATGTACATGTGTATGCGATCAGTAGAAGAGATAGCTTTCAGCTGAATGTTCCTTCAGCCCACCACTACTGAAGGTGTATGGGTAACTTTAGTCCTTGGGGATGCCAGTGACTCTTCCAGCTTCTTTATGTAAATGTATGTACATAAAGGATCCTTTCCCCAACATACATGCACATGGTAACATAAATCACTGTGTTCTCCTATCAATTTAATGCAGACTACAGTTTTATTTTCTCAGCATCAACCAATATTGTGATTGCAGCCTGGAAGATGATGTTTGGGTGGGTGGTCGAGAAGAGATGGGGAAGGTTGTGCTGGTGTACAGGCTCTGTAAGCATGACTACTGTGTACATGGGGCCCCAGCTTCTCTACCTAGTGTAACTTATATTCTGAAAGAGAAGAACTCATCCAATTGTCTGTTATTTGCTCTCTGAGCAATCCATGTCAAAGGAATGTAAGGTGATACAGATCTGTCGGGTGATCCGTGATTCTCCTGCATCAGCCTTTCTTTTTTGTATACTGAAGGAAAAATGTGCTGCCCCACCCCCCTCACTCATTATACATCATATCATTTTCGCAAATTCCAATTTTTTTTTTATTCACAAACCCTTTCATGTTGTAGCATGCAAAGATTCGAGACCTATGTGTCTCCATGGTTACAGACTACAAACTATGTAGTCTGATCTGCAGTCATTTTTCCTTCCATCAGTCCCCTATTTCGTGCTACCCTTCATATATGTTATCACAAATTGGGGACAAAGGGAAGGGACTAAGGGTTCTATTACACGTAACGATCATCATGCAACAAATTGTCATATCATTCAAATTTAAGAGATAATCCATCTGTGTGTATGCAGGCAACAAAAATCTGTTTATACGTCGTTGATCGCATCTTTTGAGCTGACTATAAAATCGTCATTGATGACTCGTTGATTGTTTGCAAATCTTTCGGTGTATGAACACATGGTTCATTCGTTCGCTGTGATCAGAAGGAGTATAGAGTATACGAATGATTGTAACTAATGACTATCGTTCCGGGTATTATGGTGAACAATTTCGATAATTTATCGTTAATCAGAGAAAACTAAAAACACCTTTGTCAAATAGGACTCTAAGACAGCAGTGTCAGACTACACAGGGTTTGTTTGTAGTCTGTAACCATAGATACATAAGCCTGTACAGAAGCTGTGATGCAAAATGAATGACGTTACTTAGATTTAGATCTTATAGCCAGAGCAGACTACAGGCAGCAATAATCACTGTAAAGAACTGAGCATGTAACCATGTTACACTGTAATTTTGGTGCTACATGGAAAACATTATGGCACTGACATCCTTTTCTGATGAAGGGGTCTTAGCAGTGGGATCCCTGACAGTCAGCTTATAAAAGGGTTATCCAGAATTGGAAAAACATTGCTACATTCCTCCCAGAACAGCGCCACACCTGTCTTCAGTTTGTGTGTGGTATTGCAGCTCAGTTTCATTGACATGAATGGGGCAGAGTGGTAATACCTCACACAACCTAAGAACAGGGGAGGTGCTGTCCCCTCCCCCTTAAAAGCAGTTGTGTTTTTCTAATCCTGGACAACCCCTATAACAAAGCTTTAGCAAAGAAAATGCCCCTTAAAGTGAACGAGGCTGAGCTGCATTTAGTCCCCTCAATGTTCCTCTAATATCCCGGTTATGCTCTACATTATATTTCATAAGAACACAAGACCAGGTAGATTTACAGCCTATAAACACTAAAACTAATAGTTACAAAGCCTGCGTTATCACTGTGCAAATACTATATATCTGCTGTTTTCAATGTAGGTCAATTTTCAGAAAGAACTGAATGCACCCTATATAGGAAGTACATCGGATAAGTACACAACCCTAATACCACATCAAAGTCCAGGTCCTATATCAGGTAACCACAATATTTGCTTCCTGTGTCTATGTGTATTAAGTAATGGTAGGATGTAAAATACATGTGAAAGTCTATGTACTGCCGACATATTCCATAGACATTGTAATTGTTTGTCTACATTCCCAATGCACCCACAATGGGATTTCCATATGACATATCCACGTATAAGGGCCAGCCGGTGAACCTATTGGCATGCCGCTGCGGTGGGCAGGGAACAGGCAGGAGGATATCAGGGATCCTGGAAAGGTAAGTATAGTGTTTATATTTTCTATATACTTAAAGTGGTATTTAACTGAAAAAATAATTAAAAAAAAAATGATTTCAAATTAACTGGTCCCAGCAAGTGCCAGAGATTTGTAATTTATCAGCTGCTGCATATCCTACAGGAAGTGGCGTTTTCTTTCCAGTGTAACACAGTGCTCTCCACTGACAACCCTGTCTGTGACAGGAACTATCCAGGGTAGTAGCAAATCTCCATAGAAAATCTCTTGCTCTCCAGACTGGAAAGAATACACCACTTACAAATCTCTGGCACCAGTTGAAGTAAAAGAAACATTTTTTGGTGAACTACCCCTTTCAATCAGCAGCCGACCACGCACTTCCTATTACACGGAGCAACGTGCGACCGGTGGCTGATGATTTTTAAAATTGCTGAAAGACAATGATCAGTCAATTATTGGCTCTTCAGCTGATCATTGTCATTAAAAGAGAGAGATATCTGCCTGAATCGGCCTGATTCAACAGATTATCGCTTCGTGCATTAGGTCCAACCCTTCCCAGTAGTCAGACTTCCACCAATCTAGTAGGTACCCAAAGAAACGGTTATTACTGGATTACACCTTTAAGCATCATTGACTAATATGACTGAAAACCCACTATAGTCAGGATATAACACCAGTCATGGAGATTACAATTACAATTTATTTCAGTGGGAAAAGAGGAAATCCAAAATGCCAGATCCTACTTTCTCCTAATATCTGTCTTTGGGGGAAGCTTGGAGACCCCTATACATTACATTGTTGAGTTAGGCCAACTTTTATTTTGCCCAAAGGGTTACCTTTAAAGAGTCACTGTCGTGATTTTTTTTGCCGAAATCAATAGTCCAGGCGATTTTAAGAAACTTTGTAATTGGGTTTATTAGCCAAATATGCAATTTTCTGCATTTAAAAAGACTTTTCCCAGGTCCCCCCCTCCCTTCTCTCCTTTCTGTCATCCACTGCAAAATATCAGGAAATTGTGACTTGTTGCATCAGACACAACCTGTCTGTTCTATAGAGAGGGGAGGGGGGAGGAGGGACATGAGTCGGCAGCAGAGAGCAGAGAACAAAGGATTACAGGCCCCGAGCTGGGTGACAGCTGTACTCAGAGGTCAGAGAGGTCAGTGCTGACTGTCAGAGGAGATAGCCGGTGATGTATTTGTAGATTAACGCTTGGTTGTCCTGTTTTGGTGTTTTATTTCCCTCTCTCCATAGGAGAACAATGAAGACAGGGGGGAGAGAGAGCTTCAAACTGCTTTTTCATGATAAAAATGTATTTTTCAGCTAATAAACCCAATTACAAAGTTCCTTAAAATCACCTATACTATTGATTTCTGCAAAAAAAAGGATCCCGACAATGAAGGGCGGAGGACTTCCCAATCCCTACCCTATAGCTATGGCCCCAACCTTTTGTTATACCCAGTGGTTGTGAATTCTCAACCATCTACAAAATATCCTTTTAAAACGACCAGAGAACAGTTCTGCCGAATATCACATTTCTGAGAACGGTTTCCCGACTTGGAAATAAAGAATTTCACACAAAGTCTATTCATACGGGGAGCCGAGCAAACTCTGACATGTCTGAGATAACCGAATCTGGGATTTAAGAATGGAAAAGTACAAGGCTTGAAAGCACTATGCATTATTGAAATCTGTCAAACACAGAGAGAATAATAGACATTACACTGCAGCATTCTGATGTGAAGTCATATCATAATCCTCACAGCTGAAATGTCACATTGTTTCACAGCTAAACAACATAAGCTCAATTTTGGAAATTTTAACACTTAACCACTTCACTGCAGACAATGCGGCAATAAGCGCCCAGTAATACAGGCATTGTTCTATGACAAATGGCAGCCTATCCCTGCAAATCGGAGCCTAGAGTGACAGAGACTAGATATGGAGCACTTCAAAAATCCAAGTACTCACCTCACCCCTGTCTTAAGTATCCACTCACAACTACAACACTACAAATCTCAGTCTGTAAGGGGGATATTTCATAAGAACCCAGTAGCTATTGCCTGGTGCCTGAATTGGACCTCTGTATGTGTATGCAGGACAAGTACTTGTGGTTAGCATGTCATGGGTCCATTCAGACCTGCATACTGGGATAGGAAACTACAGCTCAACCATGTTACAAGTACAGCCCAAGCGCACTACAACTCCAAACCCTCCGAGAGCCAACAGATGCTATCATTCTTCAGAGCAGAATAGAACCGGGGATATCACTAGACTGTATATATGTGTCAAACTGCGGTCCTCCAGCTGTTGCAAAACTACAACTTCCATCATGACTGGACTGACAAAGCTTTGGCTGCCAGGCACGATGAGTATTGTAGTTTTGTAACAGTAGGAGGACCATAGATTTGACACCCCTATCCTACATGGTTTACACACTATCACAACCACCTGTAATCAATCTGTGAGCAATCAATTTGAGTCCACTCAGATTGGAAGAAGCAGGTGGGAATACTGGGTGCAAAGTATCCCAGACCAAGGATACCTATGTAAGGTCCTGCAGAGAGAGGTCTGGGGGAGATGCTGCTCTGGTGTCTGCCACAGAGGATTCCGAGGCAGAGCGGTGCTTGGAAATAGACCGGCGACATGCGTGGGAACTGGGCAGCAGTTCAATTAAAGCACCGTACCGCTGGCATCACCATGCCTGCGCCGATCCGTTAAGGTAAAAAACCAAAAGCTGTGTACCTGATGGTACATTCGCTTTAAGCTTTTCATAGGACTTCATCAGCACTGCGGCACAGATCCGCTACTGTGGTCCTTTTTTCAATCGCCAGCTGAGTCATTTTCTAAATATGCACTGGAGGCGGGCCCTGCGCCCCCCCAGTGCTCTGATATCCCCTCCCTTGGATGAGGTGCACCTTCAAAATCAAGTCCGGCCCCTGCCTGGCTCTGCTTTAGCACATCACACAGGAAGGGGATATCAATGCACTGGTCCCGCCTCCAGTGCACCAAGACCTCATTTGCATATTTAAAAAAAACAGCAAAAATCTCGGGAACTGGCGGCGGATTGAAAAGAGGACCACATAAGCGGAATCAGCGCGGCAGCATCCCTCGGGTCATATGAAAAGCTTAATTCGATGATTGAACCGGTACATTCACTCGCTTTAAGTTAGCAGCGTTTCTGCACATTTCTAATATTAAAAGTAACAGTTTGATGATCTGAACCATTCAAGTGTGATAAGCAGAACAAAAGAAACCTGGGAGGGGGAAATTACTTCCTTACAGCACTGTACATCCTCTTCAGTATCTTCCAGAACAAGAGGTAGACAGGTGACAATAACTCACATTTTCACATACTTTTCGAGAGACCTATAATTCTGCATAGCTGTATAATACTTTTCATCCATTCCGATACCAAGCTTGGCAGAGTGGAATGTGCCAGATATAAGGAATCCTACTGTATAATGCAGAGGTAGGGAACCTTGGCTCTCCAGCTGTTGCAAAACTACAACTCCCATCATGCATGGACAGCCAAAGCTTTAGCTGTGGCTGTCCAGGCATGATGGGAGTTGTAGTTTTGCAACAGCTGGAGAGCAAATGTTCCCTACCCCTGTTATAATGAATCTTGTTCTATCTTTGTCCCCTTCAGAGTCCTCACATATGTGAAATATATGAAGGGCGATACCCTCATTGATTTTCTCTCTGCAAAATCAAGGCTAACCTGTGTAGTTTAATTTGTTTAATGCGTAGTGTATTCCAGTACATTAGGGAGGCAATTATGCAAATGAGCATAACCATACACTGCAGCAACAGCATATTCTGGGCCCAAGTTGGATCATAAAACTATAAACTATAGAAAATTAGATGTTTGAAAATTGTCCTTAGGCCCCATCTAGTGGCAAAATAAAGGTAGTGCAGTTCACAGATGTACTGCAGGTCTTTTATGGAGAAACATTTAGAATTGCACCTGGATGCACTTGATCCCTGCACTGCACAGCTAATCAAATACCGAACGTTTGGGTTCGGATTGACTCAAACCCGAACCCGGTTCGCTCATCTCTAGTGCTCTGACATTTTGGCCACCACGACCAATCCTTCCTTCCTCCCCAATGGACTGCATAAGGGGAGTAAGGTAAGGAATCTCACAGTTGACAGGATTGTGGCTCAGGAACAATCCAGCCCATGTGCCGTGCTTACACAGGTGAGGAATATGAGAAAATCTGCCTGGAGCATTCCTAATGATGAGGAGGGCGGGGAGGAGGGACAGAGGGGTTGTGCCAGCCTAATGCACAGACACTCTAGGCCACGCCAGTTAGACACAGGACTGCAAGTTTAAAAGTTGTTTTTTTAGGACAATAACTGCATCACCTGCCGAACGGACCCCAGGACAGATCTTGGATTAAAAGCAGCTATCTGAAGGTACAAGCGGTTTGGGGTGGGCAGATTGTGGGTACAGAGTCACTTTTAAGTCAATTAAAGTACATGCTAGAAATAAGGGCTGTACAGGCCTGATACATGTACACATTTGTGGATTTTTAGAGGCTGCTCCTTACATCTCTGTTTTGCTAAATACCTAAATAATAGTATTAAAATGGTATTTGTGATATAATAACATATCTAAAGCTTTGTGCTATTCCTCTGTTGCTCCTTCTGGAAATGCATGACTAAGTAGCCAAGTCGGTGTAAGCAGTAAGGTTATGCTGTGCACTGTCTGGCATCATCAGAGCCGTTGGATACAGCCAGACAGTGTAGCCCCTCCCCTTAGGTGGAAGCCCCCAATTGGCTGTTTAGTCATATATCATATTTCCAGGAGGAGTAACAGAGGAATGACACTACTCAGAGCTAAAAGAACAGATGCTCCATGACATGGTTCAGGCCTTTGCAGCCTTGTAACTCACCCAGTGGATCTCTGCCACCCCAGCTTCATCCCCAGGTATCAATTCATCCTCTGCTGAATACACTACAGCATCTTTAAAGAGGTTATCCAGCGGAAATCTTTAGATTTCTAATTTACTTTTATTTAATTTTAAAAATGTCATCTTCCCATACTTATCAGCTGCTATGTGTCCTGCTGGAAATGTTTTTTTTTTCCAGTCGGACACAGGGCTCCCTGTTGCCACCTCTGTCAGAGACAGGACCTGTGCAGAGCTGGAGAGGTTTTCTATGGAAATTTGCTGCTGCTCTGGACAGTTCCTGACACGGACAGAGGTGGCTGCAGAGAGCACTGCGTCAGATTGAAAAGAATACACATACAGTACATACAGCAGCTGATAAGTATGGGAAGACTTGAGATTTTTAAAAGTAAATTACAAATCTATATAACTTTCTCAAATCAGTTGATTTGAAAGAAAAATATTTTCTCTGGACAACCCCTTTAAAATGCATCCAGTCCAGCAAATGTTCGCACATGTTGGCATTAACACAATGAAGGACAGCAATTAAATGGTTAATTACTGCGATGAAAATACCTGTGTGGATGCAGCCTCAAGAGTGGACACATCAATTGTTAACACCTCTGGCAACTGCAGTTTTCAGTCCAAAGACTATAAGGACAACACTGTGATTGGCCAATAGGTCCTACTACAGCCATAACTGATTGCCAACGTGTGTAATGATTTTCTACTTAGTGCAATTGTAAATTAGTATGTATGTAGTTATTCTTTTTTCCCTGGGCAGTTCTTTGCAAAAAAGAAAAAACTTTCTCTTTGGCTGGGTTTACAACTGCTTTATGTGTTTCACTATTCTCATTTCATCATGTTTAATTCTACCATATACAAAAGGATGGTCAACTACGCTACTGTATACAGCAAAAACACATAAGAGTTGGAATGTGTTTTGTTTTTTGTTAAATGTTAAAGCATACTACTGTATAGGATATGGCAGATGACATTTTAAAAAATCATTAACATATAAGTTTTTATTTTAGCTTTACCTGCTATGATTGCATACTTCTTGTGCCTCCCCCTCAAGATGAAGTGTTGAGACTCTTCATATCTGGCATTGCATTGTGTGGTTCTTTGGTGTTTATTCAATCCTAAATCCAATACATAAAACTTATCCCTCTGTACTCTGAGGGCATCTGGTGGTGACTTTATGTACTGCATGCTTTGTACAGTCAGTGAAGTGCAGTGATGGCAAACCTGCGACCTCTAGTGGCAATCATGTATTATTGCAGCCCCATTGACAAATATAAAGACATACTACTTTATGTTGTTTGTCTGAAATTTTATTCGGTAGCCTTTTCACTCACCTTGAAAGTCGTAGTTTGCCGCATGGTGTTGATAAATTGATTTATTTTATTTATTGTATATTAAACAACGCCAAACAACTGCTGCTGTTTGACATGTTTCTGTGGCCATTCTTGTCTGAAAAAAATACACTGTGTGAACATAGCCTCAAGAATCAGGTGCCTGCCTCTATACAGCCAGTTCTATTTGTCCCTGGCAAATGTAATTTCTTGTATACAGGGAGCATTCTTGGCTCCCTATGTATATACATTCCCATTTCTCATTGTCACTTTCTGCTGCACCAGTGCCTTACACAGACCCACCCCATGGAAGTGCTGCAACAACTCAAGTGCTCCAATATGGCAGACGCCACAGGAGTTTACCATCTCTAACTTTTCTTTGGTGCGATTAAGTCATCCAACTGCCGGACCGAGCAGCCAGCAAGTCCGCTCAATACTAATTGTAAGCCAATGAGCGTCCTATAAACTTACATGGGAAAAGTTACATTCAGTTCATGGCCGTAGGAGACTGGCGTCTAGTTAGTGATTTATCCATAACTTGATGGAGTCTATACGGCATCATCAGTATCCAGAAAGATTGTCTAGTCACCTTACATCTCCATGTTCCAGTTCTGAGAACTTATGAAAAGTTCCTGTGAATAGCCATTCTCCTTCATCAGCCTGGGGCTCATCTTCAGTTCACTTGCCCGTCCTATGAGCATCAGCCTCATGTGTGTTCACAAAGATGGCAGTGATCCATACTGCAGCTCTCCAGACCCTAGATGGCTGACTTCTGGGGGCTCCACAGTGGGCCGCCCTACTACATATCATTAAGGTGTACCTGTCATGACCCAAATTGTCAGGATATGCCTGTGCTCACATGTCAGTACCTTATGTCTTCCCCATTCTGTGTGAGCAGCAGTGGTGAGTGCAATACCATATTCATACTTGTCTTATAGAAAGGTACAGACACCGGCACTACTGCCATGTAGTTAGGACTAAATGCTGGATGAGTGGAGTATTCCCATGTACGGTTATATGTGGTGCTCTCTTGCTGAAGATGAAGGTACAGTCTCTAAATCATCAACATATAGAAAAATGCAAGAGCACTCACCGATCCGTACTTGTACTTTATTGTTCTATCTTATTAACACATGGATTAGCAGCCAGCGAGGACGCCAACCACCTTCAGCATGACAGCTGTTTCGCGTTTACATGCGATCTGACGAAGCGTGTAAACGCGAAACAGCTGTCATGCTGAAGGTGTTTGGCGTCCTCGCTGGCTGCTAATCTATGTTTTAATAAGATGGAACAATAAAGTACAAGTACGGATCGGTGAGTGCCCTTGCATTTTTCTATATGTTGACGATATCCATACTTGTGTTGTTTGGGGGCATCCTTCCCCACCGGTGGTGCCGGCTGGGTTTTGGTGGGGCATTTTGGGTTTGGTCCTGTGACATAGGGGTTGCAGGGCCGTTCCATGGCCCCCCTTCCCTGCATGTGCAAGCTTTGCGGGGTTGGCGGTCACTGACAGTGTGGAGTTAGCCTAAGGACCCGTGTGAACCAGGGGACCTGCACGTGGTACACGGGGAAATATGGTTTGATCAAATTATATACCAACATCCTGGCGTTGTTTTTTAAAATAGGCCTAGCGGCATTGGTATCAGCCATAGGTGGGATGTGCAGCCGCTCCTTTCTCTCCATGTCGTACCTGTCATGATGCCCGCTGCTGGATTAGCGGAGTCTCCCTAGATACCAACGTGCAATGAGACCGTAATGTACGTTATCCAAGGTGAACCAATGGATTCTTGGATATTCGGCTTTGGCATTTCCTGTCATGTCCTTAGGGTCCATTTACACAGAAAGATTATCTGACAGATTATCTGCCAAAGATTTGAAGCCAAAGCCAGAAATAGACTATAAACAGAGATCAGGTCATAAAGGAAAGCCTGAGAATTTTCCTCTTTTTAAATCCATTCCTGGCTTTGGCTTCAAATCTTTGGCAGAAAATCTGTCAGATAATCTTTCTGTGTAAATGGACCCTTATGCTGCGTTTACATGGAACGATAATTGGCCAGATTGTACGATTAACGATGTCGGAGTAAGGATTTTTTTTCATAACGATCAGCGTTTAGAGGGTACGATATATCGTACGGAAAAATTGTTTTGCAATCGTTTTAAGATCGCCCACCCGCAGCCCGGCCCCCCGCTCATCCGCAGCCCGACCCCACGGTCATCCGCAGCCCGACCCCACGGTCATCCGCAGCCCGACCCCACGGTCATCCGCAGCCCGACCCCACGGTCATCCGCAGCCCGACCCCACGGTCATCCGCAGCCCGACCCCACGCTCATCCACAGCCCGGCCCCACGCTCATCCGCAGCCCCCTGCGCCGGCTCGATCGCCGGAGGCGAGTACAGCTCTCTTCCAGTGTACTTGTCTCTCTGTCGCTCCATAGGAATGAATAGAGCCGCGGGTTGCGAGCTGACCCTGGGCTCTATACATAACAGCTGGTGGGGTCTGATACAGAGATTGCCGGGGGTTCAGGGGTCGGACCCCCCATGATCTCCTACAGGATAGGGGAAAAGTTCATTCTTCCCGGAATACCCCTTTAAAGGAGGCTCCTGAACTCTTTATAACCTCTCTGGTAAGGGAGATCTGAATTGGTGCTTACAGAACATTGTTTTACATTTAAATAACATCAACCCCCTCCCCCCCTTAAGCCCCCAACATGCAGTCCCATGTAATAAAAAAAACTCTCACCCTTTCAACTCACAGCCCCATGTAAATAGCATTGCCCCTCTTTTTAACACTTCAAAATGAAGTCCTGTGTAAAAATCCTTCCCTTCTCCTCCTCCACAATACATACAAGTACATAGTTACTCATCTCCCCTGAGCCGTGTACAATGCCCCATGTAAATCAGTCCCCTCCCTTGTATCTCCACTCCTGAGCCCCAAGCACACAGTCCCATGTAAATACCATCACTTCTTTCCTTTCAGCTCCCCCAACATAGTGTCACCCTGCACTCTCCCCACATTGCCTCAGCCCCCCACAAGTACAGCACCTCGGCCCGCCAGCTGTTGCAAAACTACAATTCCCATCATGCCTAGCCAGCCAAAGATCAGCTTTATCTGTCCAGGCATGATGGGAATTGTAGTTCTCTGCAGTGAGCACGAGTCCAGAGTCCGCCCACGCTGCCGAGTCACATGACTGTGGATGTCACATGACCTTGTGACGCCAGCGGGTCCTTCCCGACTGTAGTGGTATCCTGTACCTGGGCTGGGGGCGGCCGGGGATGAGGGACGCGGAGGTCACATGGCCTTCACCGCCGCCAACCAGCCGCAGCTCATCCGCAGCTGTCAGAAGGACGAGCAGTTCCAGGGCAGCCTGCGGGGCCGGGCACACGAGGCCTTCCAGGCGTTCACAGGTGAGTCCTGCGGCTACATCCGCCACTATCACACTACAGCTCCCAGCATGCTTTGCACCTGCTACTGTCTCATCACATACCTGGGGCCCTCCAGCTGTTACATAACTACTGTTCCCATCATGCCCTGCAGCCTGGAGAGCCTCAGGTTGGGGATCACTGACCTGGGATCATGTGGTCAAGAAAGGAGGGCAATTTACAGACATGTAGTCGGGTCGGGTTTGCAGTGTAGGTGTATGGGGAAATGATGTGTATGTGCAGGAAGTGACCCCATGGTAGATGATGTTTGGCCCCTTAATATCAGTGTTGCCCCTGCCAGTACATCTATGGACAAGCCAGACCAGTGTCTCTAGTACCCCCATGTGATGAGATGTGCCAACCAGGCACCCCATTATACACATATGGTCACACTCACACTGCTGCTTAAAGTGACTGTACCACCAGGTCCAGGCTGAAGCATTAGAGGCGGGCCGACCCACCCTTAGTGGGAGGAAACCCTAGCCCCTATATGATAGGGTTCCATTGATTCTAATGGAGTCACGTCATGGAGGGGCTGGGGTCTCTTCCCACTGGGGTGGGTCGGCCCGCCTCCAGTGCTTCAGCCTGGGCCTGGTGGTACAGTCACTTTAAAGGAGGAGTCCAATATATATTTATATATATATTCGCTCCCTGGCTGCAGGCTGACGTGTATACTCACCATTAATGATCGGCTTCCTGCGGCACGGCTTCATTCTGGTAGTAAGGCACCTTTGGGGTCCCGCTGGCGCCCATGTGCCACCTTCTCCGGCTGGCCTGCAGATAATGAGACTCATACTCTTTAATGCATCGCTATGGAAGCGCTCTCATAGAGGTGCAATGGAGACCCCAACATCCGGTGCTCAAAATCAATGGGGAAAAAGAGGTTCTGAAAAATCGTGATGTCACCTGAACAACGCCATACCGCCACAGGAAGCCGATCATCAATAGTAAATGTATATACCAGCCTGCAGCCAGGGAGGAAAGGACGGCTCCCCTACTAATGTCTGTCACCACTTCCTTCCCAGATCAGACCCCCCCCCCATAACAATGTGACTGATCTGTACGTCCCAGTAATAATCCCCCTTATAGCCTGTTATGATGCCCCCTGTACCCTTGAATAGTCAGATTTTACCCTGTATCCAGGCATGTCCTATGTGACTAATAATAATGCCTGTATACATGTATCCTCCTGCATTTACAATGCTTCTGCAGCCAGTAGATGACTAGATATTTAGCTTTTTTTTTTTTCTTCTTCTTAAAGGTGCCAAAAAATGGCTGCAGTGGAGGAAAGAAATAGAACTGTCCTGCGATCTCGCCTACTACACACTGACTACGTTTTCAGGTAAGTCGTTTGTTAGGTGAGATGTGTCTGAAAGTTTTGGAGGTTTCACTTGTCCTATTTTAATGTAATGGTCACTAATACTTCAATTATTTTACATAAATCAATAGTATATAGGAAACGTATCTTATCGGATAAAAATGCTGTCCACCCACATACTCCTAATTTTCCTAAAAAAAAAAGACAGGTCAGTGCGCTGAGAGATTGGGTTACAGCTGCCCATAGAAGTTGTTAGAGAGGGGACAGAGACAGACTGCGGGAACTTGTTGCAGGTATTAGCTAGATCTTACCTTAGGGCTTGAGTCACAGCTTACACTGCTCAGTTCTTCTCTGTAATGTCCTTCATGCTGCTGCTTCTGATGGTGTGTTATAAAGAGAGAGGGATGCAGGATTCCCCCTTCTGTGTGCAGTGTATGGGAGACATCATAGAGGCTAGGCTCCACTCTCTAGCTTAGGAACAACCTATATAATAGAGCTGGTGCTTTCTTAGGGGAAAACTAATTTAAAATGTCATATACAAGTTATCTAGTGAGTTTTAATGTGCATGTAACGGCTTATACTGAAAAGTTATGTGAAAGTTCAGACTTGCCTTAAAGGGGCTATCCAGCATTAGAGTGCGTGCACACTGAGCAATTCTCGCGGATGCCGCAAGGAATTGAAGAGGAAAGATTTCTGCTATTCGGGCGGGTTCAGACTACGGAATCCGGCGGATTCTGTTGCCTGTACGCGCACACGGCCGCGCGCCCTCTATACCATTCTATGCACGGGCGGATTCCGCGTGACATGTCAATTTTTTCGCCAGATAGCGGAATTGGCCGGCCCATAGAATGGTGTCTAAGGAGCTGGTGGAAAGGTGCGCAGCTGTGAGCGCGTACGACCAACGAAATCTGCCGGATTTTATCCGCGCAAATTCCGTATTCTGAACCCGCCCTTCCAGAGCAGAATAGGAGCAAAATTCGAGTGGAATGCAAGCGGAATTCAAGCAGAATTCAAGCCCCATTGACTTCTATAGGATTCCTCTAGTGGAAGAAGTGACATGTCAATTCCTACGGCAGAAAGTTCCTCAGTGTGCACTAATAGGGCAGAAAGCCCATTAAAATCGATGGGAAAGAGCAATGTTGCAATTTAACTGGCTGAATTTTGTGAGTATTTTGTGCATGCACCCTTATAAAACATGGCCACTTTCTTCAACAACACGCTTGTCTCTCGTTTGGGTGCAGGATTTGCAACTCTCTTCCATTTGAAGTGAATGGCGTTTAATTGCAAACCACACCTGAACTGGAGACGAGAGCGGTGCTGTCTCTGGAAGTAAGTGGCCATGTTTTTCTAATTCTGGATACCCCCCTTAAAGGAGTTGTTCAGGATAAAACAAGAGGAAAGGTTTCTATGGGCAGCTCCTTCCCTTCTCACATGAGGTCCATTGGATTTCGCACACTATAACTATACGACTGTGTGTTTATTTTCTAGGTTACCAGACTCTCGGAGAGGAGTATGTTAATATTGTGCAGGTGGATTCCTCTTAGAGGAAGGTGCCTTCTCTGCTGCAGCGCACTTTACTCATCTGCTGTCACACCCTACTCCCCTACCTACTGGACAAGGAGCTGGTGCGGCTGGAGCACGAGCTGCAGATAGAGATAGATGGAGTACGGGTCCCGCACAGCAACCTGTCCTCTGGATCCCATCACCGCTCATGGATGTGGAAGTGGATGCACAGAAAGATTGCGGCTTTCTCCGACCAACAGAAAAAGACATTGGTAAAGGCCATGTATATATTCAGACAGAGTATTACTTTCCTCCGAAGGTTTCATCTGGCTTTATTCTACATGAATGGAACGTTCTACCATATTGCCAAAAGGATTACTGGTATCAGCTATGTAAGTATCTGATGTTTCAGTCTTCTATGGACAATGAGATGTGATTTATTATAACACCGCCCTACTGTCCCCTGGTGGCAGAAGAGGGTACAACAGGGTGGATTGAAATATAGCCGATCAGTTGCAGGGCTCAAAAGGTGTATTCCATTTTGGTGCCTAGGGTACTGTATTGAGCTGTGCCAATGATCTGCTAGCATCATACCACATATATTTTACCATTGGAATGGTAATGCATGCAGCCACGTTCCATATACATATTTGTATAAGGATTTTTTTCCCTCATGTCTCGCAGCTCCGTGTGCGGGGATCACCTGGAGATGACGGTGTTGTGCGCAAGAGTTACAGCCTCCTTGGTGCCGTGTCGATGGTTCATCTCCTGTTGCTGGTCTTTGTTCAGATGCAGAGCGTTCAGCACAAGCAGGAGGCTCAGCAGAAGTTTAAGCTGCATCGGAGAATGTCCTACCAGAGGTAAGGGTCTCCACCTTATGGACCACCCCCAGCTATGGCTCATTTCTTCACCCAATAGTTTTCCTTTATTGATGGACCTATAGATAGCTAGGCCCATGTGTTGGTCCATTAGCAGTGCCTCATTTAAAGATTATAATCATGGTATCTTCTTTATTAACCCTTAGTGACCACTGATATGGCTTTTAACGGTGGTCACTACTAGGCCTTATTCCGATCCCGTTGGCCTCTTATGGCGGGATCAGAAAAAGGATCTGCCCTACTACTGCATCGCAGTATGACAGCTTATCTTCAGCTGCCGCACTACTCCATCGCAGTATGACAGCTGCTGTAACCACCCTACAAATCATACCAGGGGCATGTAACAGTCATGTGATGAGGTTTTACTTACCGATCTGATTACCAGCAACGAGGTCCAAGCTTTCCGATCTTTTCCATGGCAATCCTGGGGGCCTTCTTAAAGCCCCTGGGCCTGCCATGGATACGCCTCTGGCATGGCTGTGTAGATTGCCTGTCAGCATAATGTAAACAGGCAGTGTATTGTAACAGTGGTCAGAAGATCACTGTTTAATGTACTTTAGTGTAAAAGTGAAAATAATTGTAAAATAAAAAATAATAAAATACACCCCCCCCCCCATAATAAAAATTACTTTGTACTCCCCATTCAAAAGAAACTGCTACATAAAACATAAAAAAACACAAAAAACAATACCATTATTTATACCGCATAGCGGGAAAAAAAACAGAATTGCTGTATTTTGCCTAAAAAAATCATAAGAGACCAAAAAATCGTGTGTGTGTGTGTGTAAAACTTGGTATCAATAAAAACTATTTATCTTACTGCAAAAAAAGAGCAAAACCATCTCCGACACACAAAAGGTAAGGACACTATGGATCTTGCAATGTGACAACAGTTTTTGTCTCCAAATGCTATTGTGGCCACGTTTTGGTTTTCACATTTTAATACAAGAGGAGAAGTTAGTTGGAAGAAAGATCAGAAAATATTACCTTACTAAAAGAGTAGTAGGAACAAACTTCCAGCAGATGTGGTAGGTAACCTTCCTGGGAAGAACATATATCTATCAGAAGATAATAAGAAAAGAAAAATATTAGGTGGAGTAGCTGGACCAGGTCTTTTTTCCCCTGTTGGTCCCTCCATGGTTCAACAGCAATACCCGGATTTGTGCCCGGAATACCAAAAATGTTGAAATTGATGTAGAAATTGGTTTATGTTCCTAGATCCCAACCACATGAGAAATCCTACCAGCGGCCTTCTAAATGCACATTGTGCTTAGAACACCGGCGGCACAGTACGGCCACCCCATGTGGGCACCTCTTCTGCTGGGAGTGCATCACCGAGTGGTGTAACACCAAGGTAAGGCCTCAGGCGATACCTACCAGATATTTCTACCAGAATCTCCAGCCTATCTAACCTATCTATCTCCAATCTAATCAGAGTCCCTTGTTACAGTGAGGACTGTATATATGCAGGGGAATCCCTTTAATCTGGCATTATATAACTAAAAAGCTAAATCTCATAATCCACCACTTATATTCTCCAGAGCTGCAGCATATTGTATGATGATGATAAGTCTGTTGCAGTGCCGGATGATTGGAAATGTTTACTCACTAATGCTGTGTAGACATACCTCTACCTTAGTGGTAGTCGGGGTTCCTCCTCTACAGCACGTCCCAATTTTCTGTATCTAAATACACTACAAGGCTATGTTCACCCTACATTCACACTATAGGTCACTAGACTGACCAAACAATATGCCAACAGATACGGCTTTATACATGTAAGGGGTCCATTGATTTCAGTGCAGTGAACAGTCTACTAGTGACTGGATTTAGTCCATTTCAGAGATTAAAGGGGTACTTCGGGCGTGTGGTTATTTTTAGGGTATGGCCGGGGAAGGGGTGGAAATAGAGGCCGTCTGTCACTTACCTCCCCGGTTGCGGCGTCTAGTCCCGGATCGCAGGGGCCCCATTCTCCCATCCGGCCGCCGTTTCCTGGTCTGAGCTGCGGCTTGAGACGCGACCTCCGGGACCCGGCGCTGGAACCGGGGAGGTAAGTGACTGGCGGCTTCTATTTCCACCCCTTCCCCAACAATACCCTAAAAATAACCCCCGCCCAGGTCATGTTTTGAGGATTTCCTTAGTATTTAACAGGTGATATAATTATACTCAGTGCATCAGGTATTACCACAGGTGATCTTTGTATGGGAAATCCTCAAAACATGACCTGTTGGTGAGGCCTGAGGACTGGAATTGAGAAGCACTGTCCTAGACTATGTTTGGTAGTGTAACCTACTTTATAGATGTGAATGTAGTATACGTAACATTGTGCATAGGCAAAGCTTTTATGGGCTTGTAGGAACGTCAAGATGTCAACGCTTACATTTACACTCCATTTACATTTACACACCAGGAGTAGAGGACCATGCACACCTAATTTTCATACTGTATTCCTGTGTGGGATATCATCGCCCTCAGCCCAGGTTGTAATATAAACTGGATCCCTTTATTAAAAGAAAAAAAGAAAGGGTATTATAATTTGTGTAAGACTTGTGAAGATGGGGTGTCGATCCACATGGAAATGACTAGTCCTAAGGTAAGAGTGCATTTGCATGTAACTGTGGAAACCTTGACCTTTTAGGTATTTTCTGAACTGATAACAGTATACTGAATAATGTGGCCATTATCAACTTCAGAGCGTTGCTTTTAGGGTGCCTTCACACGCACCGGATCCAAAGTGGGACCGGAGCCAGGAGCCTCACATGCAGCCACGGCGCCGAGCAGGGGGTTGGATGAATGGCACTGGACCCGCAGCATATTTCGCTTTGAATTTGAAGCGTGAAATCCGCTGCGGATCCAGTACGTGTGAAGGCATCCTTAAGGTAGATAAACCTACACCCCCCCAAAAGCTAAACACTTTGGGGAGATTTATCAAACATGGTGTAAAGTGACACTGGCTCAGTTGCCCCTAGCAACCAATCAGATTCCACCTTTCATTTTTCAAAGAGTCTGTGAGGAATGAAAGGTGTAATCTGATTGGTTGCTGAGGGCGACTGAGCCAGTTTCACTTTACTCCATGTTTGATAAATCAGTCTCGTTGATCTGGAGCTAGCCACATTGACATTCTCTTTAAAGCTGCTACCTCAAGATTGCTTCAATGGATTACAAGGCTAGCTTAAAAAATTTGGGCTACTTCCATATTATTTCTAAACCCCCTCAGAAGTACCAGCAGTATGGTCCAGCCATGTCCTGCGTTTTGTATGTCTCATAGTATTCAGTGGTAGGCGATCGATTTTATCCGCTGCTGTCAGTTACAAGGTAAGGATGACCACCACCACCTTCTTTAGAAGCCTTAAAGGGGTTATCCTGGCTTACAAAAACATGGCCACTTTCTTCCAGAAAAATCTTCTTATGATTTCAGCCCCCTTTTTAAAGGGGTTTTCCTTATTTCACAAAGTCATGAAATATTGCCATGACATGTTATCTTGTTATGATCAGCAGGTGACTGATCTCTAGGACTACCACACATCCCTAAAATGAAGGGGGTCCTAGTGTTGGTGTGCTGCTGCTCCCCTTCTAAGCTTTAGCCTGTACAATGGTTCCCAGTGCCTCCTAGCTATGCAGGGAACTGCAGAACCACCTTACTCATTTATTAAATTTGTTTTCCCATCATAATTTCATTTTTAGGACATTTGCCTCAATCATTAAGCTAGCAATGGGAGCAGAGTGACAACTGATCTTAAAGGGGGTATCCAGCCTTATAAAATGAATGGACTAACCCAAGGATAGGAGATCAATATTAGATTGGGGTTTGACCTAGGGCTGGGCGATATTGGCCCAAATCAATATCGCGGTTTATCGCGGTTGTAGCTGCGGTAACGATAATTGAACGATAATTATGACACACCCATTTTTTTGCAAACCACACCCACTTGCTATGCCAAACGAGCAATATTTTGATTAAAAAAAGTAAAAAAAAAAATAAAAGTAATGTCGTCATTATTAGGGGGTCTCAGCAGAGACCTGGACGTGTATCTACAGGGGGTTACATAGGGAAAGGGGTGTATGACTGTAAAGGGAGGGGCAGATATGGGGTGTATTACTATACAGGGGGGCTGATAGCAGTGTATGTCTATATGGGGGGCTGATAGTGTATGACTATACAGGGGGCACGGACAGGGGTGTATGATATACAGGGGGGTGGATAGGGGTGTATGACTACAGGGGGGATGATAGCAGTGTATGACTATACAGGGGGGACGGACGGGTGTATGATATACGGGGGGCAGATAGGGGTGTATGTGTATACGGGGGCTGATAGCAGTGTATGACTATACAGGGGGGACGGATGGGTGTATGACTACAGGGGGGCTGATAGTGTATGACTATACAGGGAGGACGGATAGGGGTGTATGACTACAGGGGGGCTGATAGTGTATGACTATACAGGGAGGACGGATAGGGGTGTATGACTACAGGGGGGCTGATAGTGTATGACTATACAGGGAGGACGGATAGGGGTGTATGACTACAGGGGGGGGGATAGGGGTGTATGACTATACAGGGAGGACGGACAGGGGTGTATGACTATACAGGGAGGACGGATAGGGGTGTATGACTATACAGGTAGGACGGATAGGGGTGTATGACTACAGGGGGGCTGATAGTGTATGACTATACAGGGAGGACGGATAGGGGTGTATGACTACAGGGGGGCTCATAGTGTATGACTATACGGGGAGAACGGATAGGGGTGTATGACTATACAGGGAGGACGGATAGGGGTGTATGACTACAGGGGGGCTGATAGTGTATGACTATACAGGGAGGACGGATAGGGGTGTATGACTACAGGGGGGGGATAGGGGTGTATGACTATACAGGGAGGACGGACAGGGGTGTATGACTATACAGGGAGGACGGATAGGGGTGTATGACTACAGGGGGGCTGATAGCAGTGTATGTCTATACGGGGGCTGATAGCAGTGTAAGTCTATACAGGGGGGGCTGATAGCAGTATATGACTAAACGGGGGCTGATAGGGGTGTATTACTATACGGGGGGCTGATAGGGGTGTATTACTATACGGGGGGCGGATAGGGGTGTATGACTATACGGGGGCTGATAGAGGTGTATGACTATATAGGGGGCACATAGGGGTGGATAGAGGTGTATGACTATATAGGGGGCACATAGGGGTGGATAGGGGTGTATGACTATATAGGGGGCACATAGGGATAGATGGTGGATAGGGGTGTATGACTATAGGGGTGGATTAGGGCTTTATTACTATATAAGGGGCACATAGGGATGAAGGTATGGGAAGTACAGTGCTGCAGCTTAGGAGGAATGAATGGGCTGCAGCAGGCAGGATGCCACACACATAACTTATAGGAGACATTGCTGTGTGCTGCAGCCCATTCATTCCTCCTAAGCTGCAGCACTGTACTGTTGCTGTAATGATGCTGATGGAACTACAGTACGGCAGCCTCCCAAATGCTGCTCCACCATATCCTGCCCGTGTCCTCCCTGCACACACAGGACAACAGGTGCAGCGCTTCCCGGTCATGTGTGTGTGGTGTGAGACCGCTAGTACGGGACAGGACTGATGGGGGGGGGGGCGCTCGGACGGGACTGGGGCGGGGGCGTTCGTACGGTACTGATTCGGGAGGGGATACTGGGACGGGTGCAGGCGCATTGGTAACGGGCGGGGGGGCGCTTGTACGGGCCGGGGTGCAGGAGGATGGGGCACTCAGACACTCTCACCACTGCTGCTCCTCCTCCCACCTCCCGCTCTGATACCGGTGTCCCTGCACATAACGTGCAGCGCTCACGCCAGGCCGCACGTGTGTGTGTGTGTGTGTTGGGGGACGCTCTGACAGGGGGAAGGTACTGACAAGCCGGGACTGGAGCGGGGAGGAGGCGCTCCGACAGGTCGGACAGCTCAGACCAGGAGATAAAAATACAAAAATACCGCAGATACCGTCCTGGCCAAGTTGAGGTCGGTTAACCGACGCCAGAGACGGTATCGGTATTTTTTGCGGTATACCGCCCAGCCCTAGTTTGACCCCTGACTTCTCCACTGATCAGCAGTTTGACGGGGCTTTGACACTTGGACCCGCAGCTCTGTATATGCTAGTTGTATATGCACACATCTGACATTGGAGCTGGGGATCCCGGAGCAGCAAGGTAGCGTGTCGAGGGCACGAGGAGAGGTAAGTTACGTTTCTTTATTATGTTCCTCCCTGCCTGCTGGAAAATTTTAAATTGCGCCGGACTTCTTCTTTAAAATGACTCTGTATCCACCAACCCACCCCACCAAACCGCTATGACCATCCGTTTGATTAGAGTAAATCCTTACTGGTCGTGTCTTTTAAAATGTGCCCAGTGCCTTGGTTGAAACTTTAAACTTACAGCACTGTGTCATACTGGCGTGGCCTAGAGTGTCTTTGCCCCAGGTCTGCGACGCCTCTTCTTCTTCTTTCTCCCCACCCTCCTCCTCATTAGGAACACCCCCTGGCAGGATTTCTCCTATTTATCACCTGTCTAAACACTGCATAAGAGACATAGCGACATAGGTGCACTGTTTAGATATCCTGTTTAGAAATCCTGCCTGGGGTCATCCCTAATCATATTAGGGGGGAAGAAAGGAGAGGGGTTGCAGACCTGGGGCGAAGACACTTTAGGCCATGCCAGTATGAGACAGTGCTGCAAGTTTAAAAGATAATTTCTTGCTCTAACCAAGGCATCGGGCACATTTTAAAAGACACGACCGGTAAGAATTTACTCTCATCAAAAGATGGTCCTAGTGGTTTGGCGGGGCAGGTTGGTGGATACAGAGTCGCTTTTAACCCCTAGACGACCCTGGGCATACCCATACGTCCAGGATAGTCTACGGGCGTTCAGAGACGTTGGCCCGGTCCTCCTAAGAGTTAAGTATAGGGATTTATTGATCAAGGCCGATGAGGCAGGGAGAAGCCACATGTTGTTCAGGCAGCGTAAAGTCAGTAGTTAGCAGTAGTGGTATAAATACCCTTTAAGCAAAAAGAAATAAACTAAATGATCCTTATGTTGTACACCCTGTCCAAGATCCCGAGCCCATGAAATCTCAGATATAAATGTTTCCTGCTTTTGCACTCTGGTACATTTCGCAGTTGTTCAGCAAACATCCCCACGCTCCCTGTCTGTGTACAACCACCATCGTTCCTACACACACACGCTGATCTTACAGGATGGCAGACGTCAGCGACGTGTCTACAAGGTGACAGTGACACACTATGGAAGCCGTATGTCTCGCTTTACTTCATGCGCAGCTGTGTTGTTTGTTCATGACTGATGCCGTTACATCGCAAATGACGTTGTATGCAGAACGCGCCGTAATCGCCTAATTAATTCCTGTAAGAAGTGTCTGGAAACAAGTGACACGCCATCTGTGCTCCTGATTTACAGCGCTCCACGTTTATTATGAGCATCCTAGTCCTTGACTTAAATGGGTCACTAAAGAACAAGATGGAAATAACAACAGCTTTATATTAATGTTAAACACCATGGAAATAGCCCATTTATCACAAGTCACTGCGATCAGCTGATCATGTCAGATCTGACTGGAGAACATGAATGTTAAGTTACAACATTCTGACGGCCAGAAGCTTTACAGCTTGGACAGATATTTTAGTTGCGGCCGCTGTATACGTAAAAATGTGTTCATTCATAACAGGATAGGGGCATATCTTCTAATGGTATAGAGGAAAGAAAGGGGGATCACACTGTTTTTATAGGTGGGATCGTGCATGCTCGGCCACTGCTGCGATCACTGTCACTTTTGTTGCTGCCCATGGTAAGACAAACAATTCCTTCCATCCTTGTTCAGTCTCCTTCCCCGGTTTTGAGCTGCTGCTTTTTGGTGAAGACACAAAAATCGGTGTGTGAGCTTTCTCTTCCCCCTCCTCCTCTGGGAGGATTAATCACAGTGAATTCATCAGCAAACTTGACCCTCAGCTTTACCAAGAAGCTTCAAAGTTGCAGATACAGCCAGCCAGGGATTTGTTTACATCAGCCATCTTAGAAGGGAGGGGGGAAGAGGGGGAGACAGAGAAGGAGGCTCACACACAGCTTTTTGTGTCTTTAGCAGAAAGAAGCAGCTCAGAACTAGGGAAAGGAGATTGAAGATTGAGATTATGTTTGAGTGGTAAACCCCTTAAAGGTCTGCATTACTGCTGCACTTATTTTCAACGTGTAATCAAAAAGGAAAAGAACAGCAGCAGCACAGCAAGGAAGGGGTTACATAAAGCACTTAACTGCACCTGGTATAAGAAGAAAGCCTTCATCTAACTTTTGTGATCAGTGGAAATCCTCTGCAGAATAGAAAAACTTTACCTTGCATGCACACAGTCCAGGGTCTCTCTCTTTCTCTGTCCACCAGCCGTGCACATCATTACTAAGCCCATCACACTTCCTGTGTTCCATCTTGTCGTGTGTTACCAGAGACAGATTTTATCTAACAACTGGCAGTGGACCGCGGAAATGTGAGACATCGATTGGTCAAGACTTTAGAACTGCTTTGCTGAGGTTATGAGTAATTTTATGTAAATGATGTGAATTACAAATACATTACAGATCACACGGGCTTCAAATGGAGGGAAGTTGTTTGATCCATGAACTATGGTAAAGTTGCTGAACATAGTAAATGGAGTACATTCAGTATCGATTATATTGTTATATCTATATTCCTCCGTACTTACTATACAATCCCTTCTTTTACAGGCCGAGTGCCCACTATGTCGGGAGAAGTTCCATCCGCAGAAGCTGGTCTACTTGAGGCACTACCGATGACTTTCCTAAATGCCTCCGCCAACCCAATGGCTTCACCGGACGTCGTCTTAAGCAGCTACGTTACTACTCACGTTTAGGGATGCGGTTCTCTAACCCATCACATAAAAGCACAACTACTCCAGCCCAGGCTAACAGTGTGAGGTTTACAGCATCCCTGACACCATAATACTCTACTGACTTGATTGAATTGACATAAATCTGACAAAGTATATAGTATAAACTTATACTAGGCGTGAATCAAAAGTCTAACAAGAAGCAGATATTACCAGTCTGTTGTTTGTGCTGAACTTTATGTAGGTCTGTATACTGGTTGCAGTGAAATGGGCTTTATTGTAATGTGCTGCTTGCTACGCAATATGATTTAGCAGCTCGGATACATGTAATGCATCCCAAGATGTTGGCTGGTATATTAGTTATGGAGATCAGCTTTCCTGGGGCTATATGGTACCATCAAATCATGGTGAGTCCTGTTGTGCCCTATTGAAGCATGTGAAATACGGACACATTTTTGTATCTGTATAAGGGCAGGTTCACACTACGGAATTCTCGCGGACAATGTCCGCGGAATTCCATCAGCTGTCCGCCCGCACATCTGGGCGCCTTTCCGCCGGCTCCATAGACACCATTCTATGGGCCGGCGTATTCCGCTATATACGCTGAAAGAAGTGTCATGTCACTTCTTTTAGCAGATTCGCGGAATACGCCGGCCCATAGAATGGTGTCTATGGAGCCGGCGGAAAAGCGCGTGCCCGTGCGGGCGGACAGCTGACGGAATTCCGCGGACATTGTCCGCGAGAATTCCGTAGTGTGAACCCGCCCTAACAGCCACAAATCCTATTCTGACTGCTGGATCTGATGACGCAGGTTTAGGCTGGGATTGCGTCATGTATTACACCAGTGTGAACCCAGCCTAAAGCTGGCCATATACCTTCAATAACTGACAGCCAAACGTTCCTCATACACCTTACCCTGGTGGGTATAGTTGACAGAATTATTCAGTGTATGGGGACCTTAAAGTGTAACTGTTTGTTTTGCAGAAATCAATGGTAAATGCAATTTTAGGAAACTCTGTAATATGTTTTAGAAGGCAAAAAGCCTATTTCTGTAATCAAAAAGCTATTTCGTACTTAACCCCTCTCTTCCTATCTGCTCATTATCAGGAAAAGCCTCTACATTAGAGGAGCAAAGTGAAGAAGAGTTTGCTGAGTGCATTACAACCTATGGAGGGGGGGGGGGATAAGTGAGCAGAGAAGTAGCTGTCCAGTTTGGAGACTGTAAGGGCACATTCAACGCTGGATTCACGGGTCAGTGCTTATCTGGGAGCTTGGTGAGAGAAGATTGCAGGATGTGGTGTTTTATACAGCCCCGCTTTTCTCCCCTCCACGCTCACCCACCTCCCTCGGCCTCTCCCCTCTTCATAGGGCATAATGGACACAGAAATACTGCCTCTTCTGAAGTGAGGGGGGGGGGGTGTTAGGAAAACAGCTTTTTGAGTACAGAAGGAAACTATTTTGCTTAATAAAACATGTTAGTTTCTTGAAATTGCTTGTACTATTGATATTTATTGATTTCTGAAAAATAACTTTAAGTGATTTCGAGTCTATTGCAAAAAAGTCAACAGTGCTGGAAGCTTAGCAATTGTTGAAAGATAACTTGCAGCTTCTCCATAGGGAATAATTAAAGTACTACGTGATCATGTAGTCCCAGCTTAAAAAAAGTGCCTGTCCTTTATTAGAAAAAAAAAATCTTTGGACATACCCTAAAGATATACAAAAAAATGATTGGTTGGTGTCTGGGGGTTCAGACCCCCACCAATTGCCTGAATCGGAGGCATGAAGCTGACCATCTTGTGGCAGGAGATAGGCAATACACGTCTATAGAAGTCATCTGCTGTTACGAAGACAGACCAGTAAGAGTACACGCTCAGTGACTGCTTCTCGTGATCAGTTGGTCGCTGAAGATCAGTCTTTTGCCATATGTTTAGGAGATGTTCCTAGTTTTTATTCAATGACACTGCCTATTTATAGGCCGCACCTGACATTAACAGGACGTACGTAGCCTAAACATTTGGCTTATGTGTGTTTCCTCGTGGGGTTATTTCATGTTCTATGTATCTTCCCACCCGAGTCACAAGATGCCATTATAAATGTATTATCCTATGTGATGTCCTACAGCTATCTTATAGAGAATATAAATATTAGACTGGAAGAAACAAACACTTCTGTTCTCTTCCAGCAACATATCATCATTTTCTGAATTCTTGAATTAATATATATATATTTTTTTTAAAGTGGGGCATAAAATGCATTTAATAGTACAGAAATGACCCTTTTGATTCTGTAACCCAGGGAATTAAAAGTAAACTCCACTAAGCAGCTAGATATGAGACATAATGGGATAGTCCTGTCCACATGACATTCATCAGAGCAGCTAAAGGTCTATTTACACAGGAAGATTATCTGCCAAAGATTTGAAGCCAAAGCCATAAAGACTATAAACAGAGATCAGGTCATAAAGAAAAGACTGAGATTTCTCCTCGTTTCAAATCCATTCCTAGCTTTGGCTTCAAATCTTTGGCAGATAATCTCTGTGTAAATGGACCCTAAGGGTTATATCCATCTTAGAGCTGGATGGCATATCCACGGGATGGATAGAATCAGGTCCCACATCTTACCCAGAATATCAACTTCTTTCTTAGAGAGGAGTGAACCCTGAACGCTCGGCCTTTTACTTTTATGCTCATCTCTACTCTTTACACCAGAGGTAGGGAACCTCCAGCTGTTGTAAAACTACAACTCCCATCATGCCTGGACAGTCAAAGCTTTAGGCATGATGGGAGTTTAACAGCTGGAGAGCCAAGGTTTCTTACCCCTGCTTTACACCTATCCCACCTGATAAGTTGGCAGCTACAAGTGAAGACTTCAATTCCCATTGAAGTGAATAAGAGTTAGGGGAGCTGCTGTGCACAGTGGGGCAGCATTTACTAATGCTGCCTAATACTTGACTTAAAGGGGTTATCCAGCGCTACAAAAACATGGCCACTTTCTCCCTACTGTTGTCTCCAGATTGGGTGGGGTTTTGAAACTCAGTTCCGATGAAGTAAATGGAGCTTAATTGCAAACTGCACCTGAACTGGAGACAACAGTAGGGGGAAAAGTGGCCATGTTTTTGTAGCGCTGGATAACCCCTTAAGGGTACAAACACACACGGCATATACGCTGCGTATTTATTGCTGCGATACGCAGCAGATTAGATCTAAATAACTGAACACAGTATCAAATCTGCTGCGTATCTGCTGTGTGTGTTTGTACCCTTAAAGGGGTTATCCAGTGCTACAAAAACATAGCCACTTTCTTCCAGAGACAGCACAACTCTTGTCTCCAGTTCAGGTGTGGTTTGTAATTAAGCTCTATTCACTTCAATGGAACGAAGTTACAAAACTCCACCCAAATTGGAGAGAAGAGTGGGGCTGTCTCTGGAAGAAAGTGGCCATGTTTTTGTAGCACTGGATAACCCCTTTGAAGCTTAGACCAGGCAGCCTAAAGATGTACCAAACTTCTCACAGTTTACACTACAACAGCGGTTTCTAACATGTCTAGTAAGATGCATTACATTTGTCGAGCTGCAAGGGACGCATTGGGTGACGTACTTTTTACGACAACGGTTTGCACCAAAATAGTTGGTTTTGCACACATTGGCCTAGCGTTATAATGACAGCTGCTCCAGATGCACTAGAATTATGAAGTAGGTAAAATCTCTAAACACTTGTTATACACAGTGCAGTGAAAAGAATAGGAAATCCACATCGTCCAATAAGGGAGCTTAGTTTATAATGCAACAGTAGGCAAAAACTGTGCCAAGATGTTGGCACTAGTGTTGAGCAAACCTGCTGAAAGTTCGGGTTTAGCAATAGTCCTCTGAACCTGACTGCTCGGCCTTTCACTCCTGGCGTCTGGAGAAGTGGGATGCCGCCCTAGGGAGTGCTGGAAAACATGGGCACAGCGATAGGCTACATCCACGATCTCCTGGCAGTCCCAGTGCAGCATCTGACTTCTCCAGACGTCAGGATTCTAATGCCGAGTTGTCAGGTTCGGAGGAACTTTTGGCAAGTTTGGTCAAAACTAGTTGCCACTCAAAGCAAGATAATGGTCAACACAGACTTATGCTACGTTTACACGGAACGATAATTCGCCCGATCATACGATGTCGAAGTAACGATGTGTTTTTCATATCGATCAGAGTTTACGGTACGATATATCGTACGGAAAATTCGTTTTGCGATCGCTTAAGCCTATCTCACACATAGGGTAAATCGGTGAACGACTGTTTACACGGAACGATCTGCAAATTTTTTGCAAACGATGAACGACGATTTGAGAACTTGTTGAAAGATCAAATTGAACGATTTCTCGCTCGTCGCTTGATCGTTCACAGCGTTTACACGATAATCGTTCCGTGTAAACGCAGCATTACACTAGACAGTGTACAAATGCATCATATTTATCAAACAGCCTGAGCCACTGTAATGAATCTGGAGCATTTACAGCAGGGGTAGGGGACCAAGACTCTCCAGCTGTTGTAAAACTACAACTCTCATCATGCCTGGACAGGCATGATGGGAGTTGTACTCTTGCAACAGCTGGAGAGCCAAGGTTCCCTACCCCTGATTTAGGCTATGTTCACACTACGTATATTTGAGTCAGTATATGTATATTTGAGTCAGTATATTTCAGTCAGTATTGCAACCAAAACCAGGAGTGGATTAAAAACACAGAAAGGATCTGTTCACACAATGGATGAAGATTGAGTGGATGGCCGCCATTTAATGGCAAATATTTGCTGTTATTTTAGAACAACGGCTGTTATATTGAAATAATGGCAGTTATTTACTGTTATATGGACGGCCATCCACTCAATTTCACCATTGTGTGAACAGATCCTTTCTGTGTTTTTAATCCACTCCTGGTTTTGGTTGCAATACTGACTGAAATATACGTAGTGTGAACCATGCCTTAGGGCAGGTTCACACTACAGGAATTCTCGCGGACAATGTCCGCGGAATTCCGTCAGCTGTCCGCCCGCACATCTGGGCGCCTTTCCGCCGGCCCCATAGACACCATTCTATGGGCCGGCGTATTCCGCTATACGCTGAAAGAAGTGTCATGTAAATTCTTTTAGCGGATCGCGGAATACGCCGGCCCATAGAATGGTGTCTATGGGGCTGGCGGAAAGAGCGCGTGCCCGTGCAGGGCGGACAGCTGACGGACTTCCGCTGACATTGTCCGCGAGAATTACGTAGTGTGAACCCGCCCTTAGAGTGTGTTTAGGCTAAGTTTACAGTGCCTGAGAGTTGGGCAGTATATTCCACCCCATCCATTTCTTCTAGGTCATACTGCTTGATGGGTGAGGCACTAAAAGTGGCTAACACATATAGGGGGAGATTTATCAAAGATGGTGTAAAGTGAAACTGGCTCAGTTGCCCCTAGCAACCAATCAGATTCCACCTTTCATTTTCCAAAGCGTCTATGAGGAATGAAAAGTGGAATCTGATTGGTTGCTAGGGGCAACTGAGCCAGTTTCACTTTACACCATGTTTAATAAATCTCCCCCATAATACATGTGGTGCAAGTCATGGAATAAAGTTTTTATTTTTTTTTTCTCCAACCAGAATTCCACATTTCTATAATGTATTTTATTAAAAAAAAAAAAAATAAGATTCAGGTGGGGGGAAAAAACCCTTTAATCTTGGCAGATAGGTATTGATCATGCATTGCAGGTGGCTGTTTTATCAGATAAGCTAATGCCAATAGCATTTCAGAATACGACTTTGCTCCATGATGGGGGGTTAGTATACACAGTAGGCAATGTAGATATCCAGCACTTACTGAGCAGGGCCCTAATAATGCAGACATAAGAGTTTGCTTGTACTTTATGGAGCTGCACATACTCAGCCACTGACTACTAGTGATCGGTGCCAGGCGTTGGCCACACTGCATCTACTTGTGTTTTATTGTTCTTGTTTGACATGAACTGTGATTTAATGTTGATTAATATATAAATGTAATGTTCACACAGGGTATTGTTTTACTTGTGGAATTGTCAGACTGTAGAAAGTTGCCTTGTGTATGTATTAGGCCTCATGCACGACAGTATATTGCACAGTATCCTAAACTTGGTGGATAAGCTATTGTAACATGGCCGGTCCGATGCTGTATATAGGACAATGTTTCCATTATAATGCTTCCACAGAAGAACCTGATGGGTGAAACAGAACCACGCCTGGAAATCTGCAGCTGCACCATTTTAAAGGGGGTTTTCTGAGCGAAAACTATTGATTGCCTGTTCACGGTGTAGACTTATGGTGAATTTAAATAGACAAATTTATCTGACAGATTTTTGAAGCCAAACCCAGGAACAGACTATAAACAGAGATCAGGTCATAAATGAAAGGCTGAGATTTTTCCTCTTTTCAAATCCATTCCTGGCTTTGGCTTCCAAAATTGGTCAGATAAATCTCTGTTTAAACGCACCATTAGGGTCCATTTACACAGAAAGATTATCTGCCAAAGATTTGAAGCCAAAGCCAGGAATGGATTTGAAAAGAGAAATCTCAGCCTTTCTGTTTTGACCTGATCTCTGTTTATAGTCTGTTTCTGGCTTTGGCTTCAAATCTTTGGCAGATAATCTTTCTGTGTAAATGGACCCTTAGTAGTTGATTAGCATTGGAAATAAACTAGTCATGGCTTCATACAGTGCTGTGTTAACCCCTTTAAGGGACACAATGCACAAATAAGTGTTGGATCAACTAACAGCGAATGTTAAAGGGATTATCCAGGTTTAGAACTATTGAAGTCAATGGAGCTAAATTGTAATGCCACATACAACCTGGGGACAGGGGTGGTGCTGTTTTTGCAAGAAAGCAGCTGTGCTTTTTCTAATCCTGGATAACTGGATTTAATATTTACCCTGTTGCACCAACACAAGGGTAACGGGTTGCCCATGTAATACAGAAATGCATTGAGTCCTCCAGAGCCAGCCATATCCTTAGCCATCTCTGCTCTGGCTAAAAACAGTGCCCAACGTCTATTTTTGAGCGCTGGTTTGGTTGTCCTGTGTGAACGTGGCCTAAAGATCTTAATTTATTTTAAGATTGACTATTTTCTAATAAATCTTTTCTGTGAGATTTTCTTCCAATAATTGTTTTGCAATTAAAGAATTAATATTTAATTGTATTAATGCTGTTTAAATAAAACCGGTTTGTAAATCTGACGTTCTGTGCTCCTCACTGTGTAAGCCTAGGCTATGACAATTACCACTTATAACACAGGTGTCAAACTCTCTGCCCTCCAGTGGTGTTGCAAAACTACATTTCCCATCATGCCTGGAGAGCCAAAGCTTTAGCTGTCCGAGCATGATGGGAATTGTAGTTTTGAAACAGCTGGAGGGCCATGTGCCTGACACCCCTGACCTATATGCTCTGACTACATGCACAGTGACAATTGCAGCCTATAGTAATGGCTATTACATGCCAAATATCTGGAACTGTCCAGAGTAGGAAAGGCTTTCTATATGAATCCCCATAGAAAACCTCTCCTCCTCTGAACAGTTCCTGTTTCGGCCAGAGATGTCAGCAGAGAGCACTGTCTCAGACTGACAATAAAACACTTCCTGCAGGACATACAGCAGCTAATAAGTATGGGAAGAGTTGAGAATTTTAAATAGAAGTAAATTACAAATCTACCGTATATAAATCTATGTATAAGGTTGGTTTACCGTCCATTTACAAAGAAAGATTATCTGCCAAAGATTTGAAGCCAAAGCCATATCTCCATGAAAAAAAAAAAAAAAAAAAAATTGCTGTTTCTGTAAACTGCTGGCGTCTGCTTTTCCGTGTCTTGCTGTAAGTGGCACTGTGTACGCCGCCATGGTGGATGCTATATTCATAACAGAGTGTCCTCCACACGCGTCTAAATTGAAAATTCAACTTTATTTAGTCAGGCCATTAGCTGTAACCAGTTTTACAAGTACTATCTTAGTACAATCAGATCCCATCTGACCTCCATACTCCACCCACTTATACTAGATCAGTGGTTTCCAACCTGTTGCAAAACTACTGCCAAGACTGGGAGTTGTATTTTTGCAACATGTTGGAAACCGCTGCACTAGAGCAATGAAAGGTGATGTCTCTTCACCTTCTTTATTTGGCAGGGGCAGCAACCAGGGGTTAATAAGGTACATTGTCATCTTTAATAGCTGCATACATCTAAAATCATGAACAAAACATGCAAATCAACGTATATACAAAAGGAAAAATGGAATACCCGACAAGTCTGCCCCAACCCTGCTGGTACTGGTGCTCCTGTATCAACAGCCTTATGGGAGGGGTGTGTGGCCTAACTTATCCTAACAACCATCACTAGGTGATAAATGAAGCACAGGCTCCCTTGGTTGCTAGGGATAAACTGACCATACATTCCAAGAGACAGTGTTGATACAGGAGGTCCGTTCTGTTCCTAGGGAACAAAAATGCCAAGAAAAAGAAAAATACTTCAAAACTAATTTCAACCAATAATTAAAAATATATATCTATAAATTTTATGTTTTCAAATAAACTAAAAAAAAAAAAAAAAAGTTTTGAACCAGTGAAATGAAAAAAAAAAAAAAGTTAACTATTACATCGTATGTGGCCACAGAGTTGAGCTGCAATACTATACGCGACCTGTGAAAAGGAGTGGCACTGTTTATTGGAGCAAACAGTCATCATTTTAACCTGTACAAGCAATCTACATGTGACTAGACAATGATTGAATATTTATGAATGGTCAAGCTGACTTATCTGGGTCCTAATCGGGATTCCCTAAGCCTAAACTGCAACCCATAGGTCTCCAGCTGTAAGGACATGCTGAGAGTTGTAGTTTTAGAGAAGTCGGGGAGCCACAGGCTGTGGACTGCTGACCTAGGGGCATGCAAAGAGCAGGAGATCCTTCTAAAGAAATAAGCAAGATGGCACCAGACCCAGGATCTTATAAAACTCCAAATCATCCAAAAAGACAGACAAAGTCGTTTTCTTTCACAAACAGCATCACCCGTGTCCTGAGGTTGCATGTGGTATTGCAACTCTCCTGCATTTACCACACACACTGAGAACAAGAGTGGTGCTGTTGCTGAAAGAAAGCAGCTGTGTCTTTCTCTGAAAATAGAGTGTCAAAAGTTCAACTACATCTAAAAAGACCACCAACTAAGCGAATCGTAAATCTACTTATCGGCCTGCTGCTCTACTCGGGGTGCCTGGAAAAGCTGGACCCAATCCTGGGAAACTTCTCCCAGGACTGAATCCAGCTTTTCCGAGCAGCACGGACTTCAAAGGCAGCAGGCTAATAAACAGATTGCCGAGCGGTTTGCCTAGTTTGTACGGTAAATTTGCTCATCTCTAAGTATGAGACCAAAGTCTAAAATGCAGTATAGTAAGAAAGGAGCAGCTCGTCGCCATTACTTCTCACTATAAGTGATCATTGGTTAGGAAAATATATCTAGGAAAACCCCAAATGAAAAAACAGCCTAGTGGAGGCGGACATTTTTCTTTAACCGTTTTGATACATAAGGTCCTGGTTAAGAGAAGGTAACATCCCGACACCACACTATAAATAATAAAAGGGAATGCAAACAGTAGCAAGCAAACACCAAGTACCCCTCCAGGACGTGTCCCAATAAACTTTCATCCAACAAACTACTATAACAATGAAAACCTTACAGCCATCACCTCCAAGCCCTGAATTATGCTTCTGATGTAGGAGAGGATCGTATAGGGGCAAACCAATCAGAATCCATGTTAGAGTCCTGTGCAGTTTAGTACATGAAATCTGATTGGTTGCTGTGGGCATCTCACTTTTCAATCATATCCATTGAGTACAACATACCCATCTACCCCCACCAGCGGCTTCTGTCCCGACTGCTGACAAAGCCGAATGGACCCCTGCACCGACAGACCCGACTGAATTTAGTGGGTAACTTCAAACAGACCAGGAGGTAAAATATGGTAAAATACTTGTGTACTATAACAGACTGATAGGTATACAGACTAAGCCTATGCGCACACTCAGGTTTTTTGGTTTATAAAAAAAAAAAAATTAAAGTTAAAAGTCTGTGAGTTCAGATTTGTATCAAGTAGAGATGAGCCCAACTCAACCATGCTCAAGTCTGATCATTCAAGCATTTTAATACCGGTGGCTGAAGAAGTCTGATGCAGCCCTAGGGAGTCCTGAATGAACATAGGCTGTTGTTTTCTTTCCAGTCTGACACAGTGCTCTCTGCTACCACCTCTGTCCATGTCAGGAACTGTCCAGAGCAGTAGCAAATTCCCATAGAAAACCTCTCCTGCTCTTGACAGTTCCTGTCTTGGACAGAGGTGGCAGCAGAGAGCACTGTGTCAGACTGGAAAGAAAACAACATTTCCTGCAGGACATACAGCAGCTGTTAAGTACTAAAAGACTTAAGATTTTTAAACAGAAGTCAATTACAAATCTATAAGTTTTTGAAACCAGTTGATTTGATAGAAAGTTTTTCACTGGAATACCCCTTTAATGGTCACTTTCGCCATACTACACAGGAGTCTATGGCCAAACAGACAGGACACTTGGCTAAATTAACCCAATATAATTCTGCTTTATTAAACCGTGATGGAAAACTGTGAAAAACAATGTTAAAAGAAGGGAAATGTGGGGCCTACAGCATAAACGATTCACCGCACATGCATTATGGCAGGTGTCCTGTGCACAAAGTACAACCTTGGTACAAGGCGACAGGAGATGGCAAAAGATTAGTCCATTTTAAGGGGTTTTACAAAATCCAGAATCACATCTTTATCTAATTTGTACACGAGACTTAAAATGACCAAATAAGATAGAGTAGTGAACGAATTTGGATGGAATTTTCATGTGGCCAGATTGGTTTTTTTCCCCCTGAAGCACTTATCACCTATTTGCTGATTTCCACAACACTCCAGATGCAAGAGAGCGATTAAAAGCTAAGAGTAAATAGGGGACTGGTGATGAGTGGGGGGTCTCAGCAGCTGCACCCCCACTCATAGGGTCCTATTCCACGGAGTGATAATCTGACAGATCCTTGGAACAGAGACAACGATCAGCCGATGATCGTGTCGCTGCGTGGAATAGCGATGCGCAATGGGTGACCAATGATTTCACAAGCACCATACTTTATCTAGGCATGTTGCAGGTCTTCTGCGCTCCTTCTTCCTCCCGATCCCGCGCTCAGCAGCAGCTTCGGTGCGGCCTGTCTTAGCTGACAGACTGCTGAGCCAATCACTGGCCAGGGCCACCACGGCCCCCTGGACCGAAGCTGCTGCTGCTGCGCGCGGGATCGGGAGAAAGAAGGAGCGCAGAAGAAGCCCTACAACATGCGTAGGTAATGTTTGGTGTTTAAACAAGGGCTGCAAGGACATCAGTAACGATGTCCCTGCAGCCCTCGCTAAACGATTATCGGGCCGTGGAATAGGCCCAGTAAACGAGCGCTGATCTAGCAGATCGTCGCTCGTTTACATTATTGATGGGCCCCCGTCGGCCCGTGGAATAGGACCCTTAGTGATCAATGCCTCAGGCTGGAACACCCCTGTAACCAATGCTAAGTATTAGAAATATTAAAGGCAATACCACCAGTGACAGACTGCATCCCACACACTGTGAACCTGCCTCTTATACATAGTAGATGCAGCCATTTTTGACATTTGTATATGCCAGCTCTCATGACGCTGTGATGTCACATTGTGGCTCTATAGCCTCAAAATGGCTGCCCCCACAATGTGCGGATGGCAAGGTGTCTTTACTTCTGAATTGCACACATACACTCAGCGGCGCTGTGATGGTACACTGTGCAAAGGTAAGAACACCCTCAGCAAGAAAGAAAGAAAAGGTGGGCTACCGTCTCTGTTATGTCGCTTTAAAATCACCTATGCTTATATATGGATAAAAAGGCATTGTTACAATGGCTCAAAACTGTTTTTTTTTTCTTTTTTTTGTTGGTTTAATTTTTACATAAGAAAGTCAAAAAGAAGGTGAGAGTTTCTTTTAACTGGAAAATGGCTTCCCGGTTTCCTCCTTTCCTTTGTATTTCCGCTTGCCGTGTGTGAATGGGATGTATCTGTATTTAATCATGTGCTGCAAGACAAGAGGCCGGATGTTAGCCCTCAGACATTGCAAACGGGGGGGAAAACACAGAAAAAGTATAAGGCTGACACTCATCGGGGTAATTGGTAGCGTTATGTTACATGTTTTTAGTGCACTGTGTGTAGTACTCATCTGTTCTAGAACAGCACTCAGACAAGTATAACTTTGAAGGCTGGATGGGGTGCCCTATCATGTACTATCCTGCATATACTGGGTGGGTGCCCTCCTATCATGTACACTATCCTGCATATACTGGGTGGGTGCCCTCCTATCATGTACTATCCTGCATATACTGGGTGGGTGCCCTCCTATCATGTACTATCCTGCATATACTTGGGTGGGAGCCCTCCCATCATGTACTATCCTGCATATATACTGGGGGGAGCCCTCCCATCAGGTACATACTGGGTGGGAACCCTCCTATCAAGTACTATCATGCATATACTGGGTGGGTGCCCTCCTATCATGTATTATCCTGCATATACTGGGTGGGTGCCCTCCTATCATGTACTATCATGCATATACTGGGTGGGTGCCCTCCTATCATGTACTATCCTGCATATACTGGGTGGGTGCCCTCCTATCATGTACTATCCTGCATATACTGGGTGGGTGCCCTCCTATCATGTACTATCCTGCATATACTGGGTGGGTGCCCTCCTATCATCTATTATCATGCATATACTGGGTGGGTGCCCTCCTATCATGTACTATCATGCATATACTGGGTGGGTGCCCTCCTATCATGTACTATCATGCATATACTGGGTGGGTGCCCTCCTATCATGTACTATCATGCATATACTGGGTGGCAGCCCTCCTATAATGTGCATACTGGGTGGGTGCCCTCCTATCATGTATTATCATGCATATACTGGGTGGGTGCCCTCCTATCATGTACTATCATGCATATACTGGGTGGGTGCCCTCCTATCATGTACTATCATGCATATACTGGGTGGGTGCCCTCCCATCATGTACTATCATGCATATACTGGTGGGTGCCCTCCTATCATGTACTATCATGCATATACTGGGTGGGTGCCCTTCCATCATGTACTATCATGCATATACTGGTGGGTGCCCTCCCATCATGTACTATCAGTGCATATACTGGGTGGTAGCCCTCCCATCATGTACTATCCTGCATATACTGGGTGGGAGCCCTCCCATCATGTACATACTGGGTGGGAACCCTCCTATCATGTACTATCCTGCATATACTGGGTGGGTGTCCTCCCATCATGTACTATCCTGCATATACTGGGTGGGTGCCCTCCCATCATGTACTATCCTGCATATACTGGGTGGGTGCCCTCCTATCATGTACTATCATGCATATACTGGGTGGGTGCCCTCCTATCATGTACTATCATGCATATACTGGGTGGGTGCCCTCCTTTAATGTACTATCATGCATATACTGGGTGGCAGCCCTCCTATAATGTGCTATCATGCATTTATACAGTCTCACCATTACATTACTGCTACCCTGCAATAATGACTTGTACAGACCATGGTCATGTATTATTAGGGGTTAAAAACTTACCTTTATTTGTCTCTTCATAGTAATGCAGAACAGCATGATAAAATACATGACCAGGATAGGCCAAAATACAGGGACATTGAATGCGTCAAAGAAGGTGCACACCATCGCCACAACGATCCCTTTAGTAGCTGAATGCCTTGAAATAACAAAGGAAAAGAGGCTTATATACCGACCTGAGTATTACCATAGACCAGGGGTAGGGAACCCTGGCTCTCCAGCTGTTGCAAAACTACAACTCCTATCATGCCTGGACAGCCACAGCTAAAGCTGCCATTGACATTAATTCACCACATTTATTTTTATCTGTTCCAACAATGAAATCACTTCAGAAGTGGCCATACGTGGCTCCCTCCATAACTCCCATAGCCATGGAGAATGGAGAGAGACAAGTGACACCTCTCTATTGAATTTAATTACATAAAAAATCAGCTGCACTATAGTAACAAATAGAGATCACAGGCTCCCTCGGTGTCCTTTTGTGGTGTCGCCAGTTTCCCCCACTGACTCCAATACCTCCACTTCCTAGACAAACTCGTCTCTGGAGAGACAGCCCGCTCAGCCAGTCACTGGCTGTGGCACTGTCCCATCTCAGTCAGTGATTGGCTGAGTGAGCTGTCACTCCCGAGGTGGAGGACAAGGGGGGGGGGGGGGGGGGGGAGGGGACATGGCCAGGTAAGCGCAGGCTCTCTATTATTTTGTACATAACAGCAGCAAAATAATTAAATGTTGCCTAAAGCTGGACAGCCTCTTTAAAGGAAACCTGTCACCCGGGCCCGACCCCCCGGTGCAGCCCAGGATACTTACCCTTTCCTGCAAGTCCCGCTCCTGGACCCGGTCCCAGGACGGAGATATCGGCGCCCGAAGCTGTGCGCGCGCTGTATGCTAATCAGCAGAGTTGATTCCAATGCCCATAGAGAATGACTGGAGCTGTCATTCTCTATGGCGTCGGACTCATCTCAGCAGCGCACGTGCACCGCTTCCGACAGGGATATCTTCGTCCTGGGACAGGCTCCAGGAGCGGGACTTGCAGGAAATGGGCTGCACCGGGGGATCGGGCGGGCTCTGCGCCCATGTCCCGAGTGACAGGTTCCCTTTAAAGCTTTGAATTACAAACCTACACGGAAGCAGCTGAATAGAATTCTTGAATAGAATAGAATAATGTGACAGTAAGGGGCGTCCTAAGGACTCTGTGACAAGACTATTTAATGACAAGAGCCATACAAATAGACACAACAACAAGAAGGGATGATCAATTGAGAACTGCCTGGTCAGGTCTGGAACCAATAAATATCAAGTATTTGCACTAATAAAGTGTTTTTTTTAAGGAGTCTCACACTATTAGGTGTTTCTGCCGATCAGGACCTGGCAGCTTTCTGCTGACCACCCATGGGAGTAATGAGTATATTGGACAGACTATGGATGTATCTGCACAATGCAGTACTGTTGCAATACTGCATAGTTTTAGTTTACAAAGCTCTGCAGTAACGCAAAAAGTGTGAACACAGCCTAAGTGCCCGTTCACACTACGGAATCGGGAGGCTCTTGGTTCAGATTCCGTAGTGTTAACGGGGCCTAGTTGGGTGGATCTGCAGCATGTGGCATACAGGAGGATATTTCTCGTTTGATATGTGCCCATTGAGCATTGTGCCTTCTGTTGCACAACACCGTCTGGTGAGTCCCTTGGTTTGTTCATTCAGGATCCATTGTGATTTCTACTACACAATGAAACGTCCGATTTGTGTTTTCCATCAATAAAAAAGGTAACACTCACCAAAACTTAAATTCTGGCAGCCTCCGGATGAACGGACGAAACTCTTCATTCTGTTTTGTGGGTAATGCAGGCCCCTCATCTACAAGAGAAGAATAATAGGGGTATAAAACAGAAGTTTGAGAACACGTCCTGCAAATTAAATAAAATAATTTAAAAAAAAAAAACCGCACACTGGTGTACAACATAGCAAAACCTTCGGCCCTCAAGTTGTTGCAAAACTACAATTATGGTTTTGCAACAGCTGGAGGGCCGAAGGTTCCCCATCCATGACTTGGTTATCAGACTTTATCTTAAAGGGACACCAAACTTTCAGTCAAAAACATCGCCATTCACTGATATACTGTGTAGTTAAATATTCTCTTTTATTTACAGCTATTTCATACGGGAAAGGGGCTGACTGTCATATCCCTCTACAGGATTAGTCAACAAATCCACAATGATGTCTGCCCCCATGATCACTACTTTTTCACACGTATCTTTAGTTCTGAGAATCTTCGGACATATTTACATACACGTGTTGTAATGACAGCAGCAGCTCTATCTATACGCTATACATTTATATGATGCCCGTTTATGGTTTAGTGTCCCTTTAAATAGATATTTTATGCCAACATGACATCCTATCGGCAGCACACACTTTGGGGCATCTGCCATGAATAATATTTATACCCTAAACAAAAGGATAAGTTAATAGTAAGGAGAATGTTATCAGACTGTACCTGAGTCTTCCATTAAGGACGGGTCTACCTTCGGCGATAAGAATGCTATGAAGAGATTTAGATGGTAGATACCCAAGGCATACGTTACTATATACCAACCCTGAAAAAAAAAAAAGAAAATGCAATAATACATAAGTATGTAGTGAATTTATTAGCTGTGCTTCTATGACATATATATCCCCTGCACGTCTCAAGGATAAGTGAGAAATACTAGGACTTGGCCTCCTATTGTTAAGACCTTGTGCTCCCTGTCTCCACATCTGCTATTATTGATGCCTAAGTCACAGATGACACTGAAGGTGAATGGCTTCTCTCATTCTTCTTCCTTCCAATGTCCTATATATCCACTTCCCCTCTAAAACATGAGGCAGAGGAAAGGGCAGCTGAGAATACTACAGCGTGCAAAGCCAATGCTGTGTTATTAAAGGGGTTTTCAGAGACCAGAAGGCCATCAACATCAAACTGGTGCAAGGGGGGAGTTAAGGCCGTATTACATGGCATGATAATCTGGGGGAACCGAGCATCGACCTGCCAGCTTAGCGCTTGTTTCCTTCTCGTTACCCGCTATTACACGCACAGACAGCAACCAGGGAGCAGCGGGAGGGGCCGCACAAACAATCTATTGAAGTCAGCAGCAGTCTGCTGCCACCACTCCTATTACTCGGAGCAGTGTGCTGCAGACTGTTACCACACAAATCGGGATTTTTCAACATGTTGAAATATGATGATCAGCCGACATTGTGCATGATGATGTCCTATAATGCTGGGTTTACACGGAGCGATAATTGGCCCGAACGTACGATTAACGATTTTGAAGTAACACATTTTTTTTAATAACGATCAGCGTTTAGACGGAACTATATATAGTACGGAAAAATCGTTTTGCGATCGCTTAAGCCTATCTCGCACATAGGTTAAATTGGTAAACGACTGTTTACACGGAATGATCTGCGAATCTTTTGCGAACGATGATTTAAGAACATGTTGGAAGATCAAAATGAACGATTTCTCGTTCGTCGTTTGATCGTTCGCTGCGTTTACACATACGATTGTCGTTCAAATTCGATTGTTATCGTGCAGATTCGAACGATAATCGTTCCGTGTAAACGCAGCATTACACTAAACAATTATAGGCCTGAGTGGTTGGCCAGGTAAAGCTTATAATCATTTAGTGTTTAGACTCTTGGCAGCACTGACAATTACTTGTTTGTAGGGGTCAATGACCTCTATATTCTTTACATTACTTTAACCATCAAATAGGCCTTCACCGTATTCAAGGTGAGTTAATGGTCTAGAATAAAAGTATTCGTATACAGGCATTCACACCACTATATTTTGAAGGGTCCCTTTCATCTGAAAAAACGAATGGTTGAGGAGTTCAGATTAGGCAATATTCTAGTCTCTAAGGGCAGGGCTCCATAGTGATGCTCACAAGCCATTGTACAGGCTCCACCTGGATGTAGAGACTTGAAGCCATCTTACATGTTAGCACTGGATTAGAGGACATTTCATCATACATTGTTAATGATAAAAGTACAACTTACCTGTAGTATATAAACTCTTATCATGTAGAGTCCGCTTAAGCCAAGGGTCATCAGCCATCGTACCGCTGTGTAAGGTGTGGATTTGTCTAGCCATGACTGGTAAATCTGAAATGCAAGTTACATATATTATATTAGTATTGGGTTTAGTTGATAGAGCTGAATTCATTCATTAAGTGTGTGTTTACACAGACAGATTTATCAGACAGATTTTTGAAGCCAAAGCCAGGAACAGAAGCCAAAGCCAGGTCATAAAGGAAAGACTGAGATTTTTCCTCTTTTCAAATCCATTCCTGGCTTTGGCTTCCAAAATCTGCCAGATAAATCTGTCTGTGTAAACGCACCATTAGATCTCTGCGTCCTCATTTCTGCACCTAGCGAGAGAGTCTCCCCCTCTGGAGGACCTGGCCCATCCTGTATTACACAGACAACCCACTCATTTGAATAAGCACTGTGTAATGCTTATTCCCCCCTGTGGTGGCGTTGCAGGGAACTGAATACTTATTTAACTGGGTACTTTGGAGAAAAAAAAGTTTTTAAATTAACTGGTTTAAGGTTTTATAGATTTGTAAGTTACCACTAGTAAAAAATCTCATCAGCTGCTGTATGTTCTGCAGGAAGTGGTGTATTATTTCCAGTCTGGCACAGCGCCCTCTGCTGCCACCTCTGTCTATGTCAGGAACTGTTCAGAGCAGAGGAGGTTTTCTATGGGGATTTGCTGCTTTCATAGATAGAGATGGCAGCAGAGAGCTCCATATCAGACTGGAAAGATTATACCATTTCCTGCACGACATACAGCAGTTGATACGTGCTAAAAGGCTTTATGTTTTGTTTGTTTTTTAAATAGAAGTAAATTACATATCTGTATAACTTTCTGACACTAGTCAATTTAAAAACTTTTTTTTTCACTGGAGAACCCCTTTAAGTTATTGAGTCAGAAGGGTCACCCATTTAACATGTGTTAGCTCCATTCTGGACCATTGCTTTGGCCTGCATGTTGTTTATTTTAATGGATTTACATTAAAGCTATTTTGAATTCAATGGTATTGTATAGGAACTTTATACCTTTTAATGCCATGTATAACCAAGCGTCTCTCTAGAGCCCTCCGTCATAGTGAAGGATAAGAAAAGAGCAAGCTACTACTTCTGTTCTATATGACCTGTATACATTTTCTTTCTGCAGGTATCCATTATAATCCTACACTGAAAAACCTCTGCTGTAGAGTTCAGCAATTTCCCGTTTGCTGGAGGAACCTTTCTCGGAGGGACATAAGATGCTGGTACATAGAGCACTGCTGTTACAGTATAGGTCCCCTTTAAGAACCCAGCACTACCCTCTACCATGCCAAATTTAATTTCTGCACAGACGCCATCCACAGAAAATAGGATTAGGAAGAGAAAGTTCCTGATAATGAAGTTAAATTCTTGAACGGCTCGACTATCAGTTTGTAGAAATTAATCCTTGGCAGGACCGCACGATCCGCGTTATTAAAATCCCCCAAGCAAACACATTGTTCTAAACTAACAGGGTGGAGGCCCCCAAAACATAATCCTGTAAGTAACCTTAAATGTGAAGTTAGACGTTCCAGATAAAACAAGTGCACACAAGGCGACGCGGGAGGACGCCATGTATCACAGTCTGACAACATCATGTGATCATCCTACAGAAATCCTGGAAAACAGTCACCGACTATAGGTGGGCAACATATCTGCTTTTTTACTGTTCTCATGATGATGGGGGTCCCAGTGGTCCCCTGTACATGGTGAGCGCCATCCTTGCTGCACTTCATCCCAGATTTCCTATAGGGGACGTATCATGTCTATGAAGCTATTGCTTGGGAGCAGATATCCGTATTGGCAGCTCACACTCTCTGACTTTATATTATTCAATCTCAGACTAAGACGTGAAGAATAATTGGTAGCCTGAAGCCTTTCTGACATCTTAGCGATAGTAATGGCTAATCCTAGTGCTGCCGTACAGTGACACAGATAGGCAGGAACAGCGTGTCCCATGAAAATCACACTGACAGCACATCTCATATAGTAATCCCTACTGTAGGGGAAGACACTAGCCAAGACAAGTATCCTAAAGTTACACAGGCGTCTGGCTGACAATAGCTGGTTCTGCACTGATGGGGGTCCCTGATCTGCTCGCACATCCCTATGAGCCAGAGACCAGACTGAAACCACTTACAGCATGCTGATATCTCCTGTCACTTTACAGCTGCGTTTACTAGAGGAAAGGCCAGCAGTCATCTTATAATCATCATAGGCAGGATTACAGTGACAGGTAACAGCCCTATAATAAAGCTGGGGGGGGGGGGGGGAGATAACAGCTTCTCCTTCCTGCACAATGACCTCTGCACAGGTCACATAGCGTCAGGGCATTGTTGTGGCAGATCATTCATATAACTGAGTCATGGAAACAACCTGGCTTGAGGTGCTAACCCGACCTAGTGATGGTGCAGGATGTTTAAAGAGCCTATTAGATGGTTTAACAAACATGCAGGGAAGGGGAGGGCCGGGCGCAAAAACCATTGCTGAATCATTTGTAAAGACTTTTGCCTCTATCATTCGTTGCGCGTTAAAACTAAGCGACGAGCCGATGAACAAACGTTTGCTGATTCTTCAGCCATAACACACAGGGAGATTATCGTCCCATGTATTAGAGCCCCTAGAGAACCTGCTAAATAATCTTATTTTTTACAGGCAGCTAAGTAGCGGCGACCCTTCCCAAATTAATGGAATTGATATCAGAGTACAGGGAAAACGACAGCAAAAGAGATGTCACCTACCTGCCCTAGCCTTGTGAAGAAGCGATACATCAGCGAGGACTTGCCATGTACTGATTCTCCGATACTGTCTCCCTCAGACATTCTATTTCTGTGAAAACACAATGGAAGTCAATGGGATGAGAGGAAGTAGAAGCAATCCAAGTCTGGAAAGCCACAGAACGAGTTTTACTTGGACATTCAAATGTAAAAAAAAAAAAATTATATTAATTAATAAATATATATATATATATATATATATATATATATATATATATAGATATAGATATAGATATATAGAGAGAGAGAGAGAGTGAGAGAGAGAGAGAGAGAGAGAGAGAGAGAGAGAGAGAGAGTGAGAGAGAGAGAGAGAGAGAGAGAGAGAGAGAGAGAGAGTGAGAGAGTGAGAGAGAGAGAGAGAGAGTGAGAGAGTGAGTGAGAGAGTGAGAGAGTGAGAGAGTGAGAGAGTGAGAGAGTGAGAGAGTGAGAGAGTGAGAGAGTGAGAGAGTGAGAGAGTGAGAGAGTGAGAGAGTGAGAGAGAGAGATGAGCGAACCTGGAGCATGCTCGAGTCGATCCGAACTTTCGCCATTTGATTAGCGGGGGCTGCTGAACTTGGATAAAGCCCTAAGGCTATGTGGAAATCATGGATATAGTCATTGGCTGTATCCATGTTTTCCAGACAACCTTAGAGCTTTATCCAAGTTCAGCAGCCCCAGCTAATCAAATACCGAACGTTTGGGTTCGGATGGACTCGAACCCGAACCCGGTTCGCTCATCTCTAATAATGAACCTTATTATTACTACTAATATTAAGCACCAGTTCATTCTCCAGCGATATGTAAATGGGAATATACTCTTTATAAAGTAATGACAGCCAATGACCAAACTGCCTGGTCGTCCAATAACTGCACAGTGTGCAGCAAAAATGAAATAGCAATAGAGCTGTAGAGTGAAGCGCTGAGCTGCGGGCTTCACCTGGCTCTAGTGATCATTGGCGGTCTGGAAATCTAGAAACCAATTGATCAAAGTTAAAGCGAGTGTACCAGCAGTACATTTTCTTGAAGTTATTCACATGGATAGAATGGCGCCAACGCGGGAAAGCCGATGCCGCAGTCCTTTTTTTGAATCACAGCCTGGGTCCTGCGTACAGCGCCGTTCTAGTTCTGGGCACCAGCTGTCCTGCCCCCAGTGCTTCAGCCCTGGCCAGTGTCTTTTCAAAAAAAAAAAAAGAAAGGACTGCGGCATCGGCTTCCCCTTGCCGGCGCTGTACTATCCATGTGAGCAGCTTAAAGCGAATGTACTGCTGGTACATTCGCTTTAATAAAATGTATTGAACAATGGCTTTTCCAACATAGCTGATCACTAGGCTAAGCTACCATGTGAATCAGGATAGTGGCTTCTATCTGCTGTGCTTGCATCCCTAAAAACAAGAAGTCATCAAAAAGTCCTATCTACACCCATAAAAGCTGTCAATAAAAAAACCATGAGCCCTCACACAGCTCTATAGATGGAGTAAAAAGGGAAACAGATAATAGGGGTTGAATTAAGTGTAAGTTTTACAGCATGGTGAACAGTGTCGAATGACACCATCCCCCGCCCCCTTTACATGAAAAAAAAAAATCATTTCAAAAAGTTTTCCAGTTTTTATCAGCTGCTGTATGTCCTGCAGGAAGTGGTGTGTATTCTTTCCAGTCTGACACAGTGCTCTCTGCTGCCACCTCTGTCCATGTCAGGAACTGGGCAAAGCTGTTGCAAACTCTACAGAAAACCTCTCCTGCTCTGGACAGTTCCTGTAATGGACAAAGGTGGCAGCAGACAGCACTGTTTAGACTTGAAACAATACACCACTTCCTGCAGCAGCTGATAAGTACTGGAAGACCTGAGATTTTTAAACAGAAGTTACTAATTTATATAACTTTCTGAAACCAGGTGATTTGAAAGAAAACTTATTTCACCGGAGTACCCCTTTAAAACATTACTGTCATTTCAAGTAACCTTTGACATGTCCTCAGAATAAAGTTACTGATTGTACCAGGCCTCACTCCTGATCCCAAGATACAGTGGAGTGTGAAGCAATGCGCTCCACCCCTGAGTCTAGGGAGTTAGGCTGCGTTTACACAGATTTATCTGGCTGATTTTGGATGCCAAAACAGACTATAAACAGGGACAGGGCATAAAGGAAAGACTGAGATTTCCCCTCTTTTCAGATCCATTCCTGGCTTTGGCTTCAAAAATCTGTTAGCTAAATCTGTGTGTGTAAACGCAGACTGAGGGTCACACGTAACAGATCCGCAGCGGACTGCACACTGCGAATTCGCAGCGAAATCTGCTGCAGATCCAGTGCCATTCATCCCTATGAGAGACATCCCGCTGTGAGTATGTTTTTGCGTTTTCGTTTTTTCCTCCTTGTGCTTAAAAGGCCATAGCACTTGCATTTTTACACCTACAGACCCACATGAGCCCTTATTTTTTGCATCACTAATTGTACTTTGCAATGACAGGCTGAATTTTTGCATAAAGTATACTACGAAACCAGAAAAAAATTCAAAGTGTGGTGAAATTGTAAAAAAAAAAAAAACGCATTTCTTTAATTTGGGGGGGAATGTGTTTTTACGCCGTTTGCCCTGGGGTAAAACTGACTTGTTATGCATGTTCCTCAAGTCGTTACGATTAAAACGATATATATAACATGTATAACTTATATTGTATCTGATGGCCTGTAAAAAATTCAAACCATTGTTAAGAAATATACGTTCCTTAAAACCGCTCCATTCCCAGGCTTATAACACTTTTATCCTTTGGTCTATGGGGCTGTGTCAGGTGTCATTTTTTGCGCCATGGTGTTTACTTTCTATCGGTATTTTGATTGTGCATATACGACTTTTTGATCGCTTTTATTACATTTTTTCTGGATTTGTTGCGACCAAAAATGCGCAATTTAGCACTTTGGGATTTTTTTGGGCTGACGCAGTTTACCGTGCGAGATCAGGAATGTGATTAATTAATAGTTTGGGCGATTACGCACGCGGTGATAGCAAACATGTTTGTTTATGTATTTATTTACTTTTATTTATAACCTGGGAAAAGGGGGGTGATTCAGACTTTTATTAGGGGAGGGGGCTTTTTACTAATAACAACACTTTTTTTTTTTTTTACACATATACTGGAAGTCCCCCTGGGGTTAGGGTTATTCCCCCTGGGGTTAGGGTTATTCCCCCTGGGGGACTCCTAGTATATATACTTTGATCTCTCATTGAGATCTTTGCTGTATAGATATACAGCAAAGATCAATGAGATCGGCACTCGTTTGCTTTCGGCTGCTGCAGCCGAATACAAACGAGTGCCGAGTCGGGGATGGCGCCATCTTGGACGAGTCCCCGGCCGGCATCAGACAGGGAGATCGCTCCTCTGGGACAACATCCCGGAGGAGCGATCTCCGCCACTAGACACCAGGGAAATGCTGGATCCGGTAATCGGATGCAGCTGTCATGTTTGACAGCTGCATCTGATTACTGTATTAGCAGGCACGGCGATCGGACCGTACCCGCGGATACCCGCGGTCCCGGGCTATAAGCGGCACCCAGGACCGCCGCGCGGCCCCGCTCTGAACGCCCGCGCGAGGACATACAGTTACGTCCTCGTGCGGGAAAGGGTTAAAGGGGTTATCCAGCGCTACAAAAACATGGCCACTTTCTACCTACTGTTATCTCCAGTTTGGGTGGGGTTTTGAAACTCAGTTCCATTGAAGTAAATGGAGCTTAATTGCAAACCGCATCTGAACTGGGGACAACAGTAGGGAGAAAAGTGGCCATGTTTTTGTAGTGCTGGATAACCCCTTTAACCCCCCGCAGCCATGAGCATACATTACCTGCTCGACGACACGGCTCCATGTGAATCTCCCAGCTCCATTCCCGCTCAGCCAATCAGTGCTGCTGTGTATGCTCTCGGCGGCGGGCTACGGGGGGTTAACTCACATACTCACAGCGGGATATCAATGTATGTGCTATCATAGTGATAAATGGCTCTGGATCTGCAGTGGATTTTGCAGCATAAAATCAACTGCGGATCCGTTATGTGTGAAGGCACCCTAAAAGCATTGCATCTCCCTATCAGCCGGAGAGTGATGTGCACTGCCCTGCACCCTACCCTTCCATACATCAGGACTGCAGTGGATCTCAGGAGTGAGACCTGGTGCGATCAGTAAGGGTATGTTCACATCTCGTTTTTTGCCCCACGTCGGGCTACACGCCAGGAATCAGTGATAAAAAGCCACTCACCGGGCTGCACGTCAGCATCCTTTTTTCACTGATTCCTGACATGTAGCCCAACGTGGGGCCAAAAACAAGATGTAAACATACCCTAAACTTTCCAATGTCAAAACGTCCTTGAACTGCCAGTTCGACAGACACCTTCTGCCATGACTCACAGAGTTTCCATATGGCTCAATGAAGGGGCTCCAGGAGTTGCTCTACGTCCAACCGAAACTATAAAATCACAGAACTATAAGGATCACCTCTATATCCCAATCTACAGAGATATCTCCTGCCCGTAAATGGCTGCTGGCATCTTACGTGGTGACACAAATTAGTCACTGATCACACCATGTTACACGGTAGTAAAAGCTTGTGCAGAGAGTTGTGACATTTCTCGAGTCCTGGCAGCGATAGAAGGTGGCAAAGAAAACTCCCATGTAAATAGTAAGCCGGCAAATCAGCACTGAAAAGAAGACGTTCTTATGGGCGTCATATCCGAGAACCGGACAGACAAGAAATACAAGAGAAAGAAAAGGCGGCACAATCTGGCAGATAGCGAGATAGTATAAGGCCACTTTGCATCATTTAAAGGGAATATCCACCTATACAGTTTATATATAGCATTAATGTCCATAAGAAGTCGGGCCCCTTTGCCTTCCTTATCCTGTACTGATCCTGTTACCCCAGAGCTGTATTCACAATTCTGCCGCTTGTCATTGGGAACAGCAGTGTTGCCATCTGGACACTTATGGGATATCCACAGGATATGAGAGTTACGTAAAGAGACCAGACATAGCGTGAAGGGGTCCTCGATCAAGAGCTGACACCCTCATCTGTCAGACTTCCCAGATGGGAAAACCCTCCAATCCACGCTGACAAATACAATGATATAAGGAAGCAGTTAAACTGGCTGGACACGCTTCACTTCCTAGGTGACATGAGAACCCCCCCTGCTCCTCTGTGACAGGAGACACACATCACCGCCCTGCGCCACCCAGAAGTTTCATTCCAGTCTACAAGCAGCATGATAAAAATGTCCGGCATGTGTATTGTTAGCTCCTCTATAGTGTACACGTAGTGGTGGGGATCCGGCCACAGATCTTCTAGATGTGAATGTCCGCATTATTTCTGCAGCAGGTGCAGGGAGTTCTGCAAACTGCATCCAAGTGACTTGCAGAAATTTCTGCAACAAACGTGCCGCATGTGAAAACAGCCAGAAGGGGGATGCCAACCAGCTGATCGCCACGCGTCCGATATGGCCACTAAAAAACGTAGTGTTATATGCCAAATAAAACATGGAGAGATGACAGCCAACACTGCGGCTGAAGCTTTCTGGGCAGAAATACAGGGGGGTCCTCCCTCACCTCCTCCCTAGCACCCTCCAGGGCAGTGGTGCTGCTGACAGCTAGCTGGCACACATATTATAATAAAATGTGTGTGGGTGGCTGTCAATAACACCACTGCTATGGAGAGGGAGACTGACTGACTGACTGACTTCACCAGAAAGCTAGTCTATATATGCAGTAGACTGTCCACCATCAGAGGCTGATCAGTCTAGCCTGGAGGTCTATGAGGCATAATATCCTGCCTGGTATTGTGCATGCCACCAAAACAGGTCTCACCCATCGATATATATATAGACTCCACAAGATCTCTGAAGGTGTCCTGCAGCATCTGACAGCAACATAAGAACAGCAGATCCATTAAAGAGGATATCCTAAAAGGGGAAAGGTCCTACCCTTTCTGCTCTCCAGCGCTGCCCTTCCTCCGTTGGCCTGTCCAGGCTGATACTTATTTTGCTGCTCGGGCAGCTATCGGACATTGTGTGGGGAAATGAGTTTTCTGGCACCCCTATTATCTTCAGAAGTTCAGAAGCAGACGAAGGAAGTGGAGCGCTGGAGAGCAGAAAAAGTAGGACCTTTGTGGCTCTCAGGATATCCCCTTTAAGTCCTGTAAGTTAAGTGGTAAGACCTCATCTCATAGATGCCTAATGGGAGTGAGATCTGGGGAATTTAGAGGCCAAGTCGTCACCAACTTTCACATTTCTCATTTCTGAAAAATGGCTACAGTGAGGCCGGGGCATCATCCTGATTTAAACAAATATACCATCAGGTACATTCGCTTTTAGTGTTGCACATGAATAAAACAACAGCGGCGCAGGGAAGCAGGTGCCGCTGTCCTTTTACTTTGAACCACGGCCCGGTTCCTGCGCACGGTGCCGGTCTATTACCGAGCCAAGGCTGAAGCACTGGATGTGGGCAGGTCCACCCCCAGTGGGAGGAAACCCCGTCCCTCTATGGCACGGCACCATTGATTCTAATGGAGCCCTATCATAGAGGGGAGGACCGGCCTGCCTTCAGTGCTTCAGCCCAGGCCGGTGCTCGGTAACAGACCAGCCCCATGCATGGGAACCGGGCCGTGGTTTAAAAAAAGGACTGCAGTGCTATTCTATTCAAGTGCAACACTTAAAGTGACACTGTCACCCCCTTTTGTGCATTCTGACATCTCTACACAGGTGTAATGGGTAAATTTTGCAGTTTTCATACCTTATTTTATATCATAGGTCATGGTTCAAGTACAAAGTGATCTTTTATCATCTGCAGATTGTGCTAAATGGGCGGGGCTTCACAGCAACAGCGCCAGTTAGCCCCGTCCCTCCATGACGTCATTGGCGCATAGGCATATAAAAAAAAGGTATGAAAACTGCTAAATTTACCCATTACACCTGTGTAAAGGAGTCAGAATGCAAAAAGGGTGACAGTGTCACTTTAAAGCAAATGTTCCTGATGGTACATTCGCCTTAAAGAGAGCACGGCTATTAGGTAATACCACTAGGTGGTCTAAACTATGTTTAGGTAGGTCATACATGTCATAAAACATCCACATGATGCCAGGACCCAGGCAAAGCATTGCCCAGAGGGCATCACACTGCCTCCGCTGACTTGTCTTCTCACAGTGCATCCTGGTGCCATCGCTTTGCCACGTAGGTGATGCCAACACAGGGCTGTCTACGTGATATGCAAGAAAACAGGATCCATACATTTTGGCTCCAAAATCTACATTTATGCTGATCATAAAGATGAGCTATACTCTCCTATATGCAGAATAGTTTTATGTATAGTAGCTTGGTTATAGTCATGCATGTATACTGGCTCCAGTATACATTACAAGCCATGCACGCCAATCATTTTTCAAAGTTGAGTGAAAACCTCACTGTTCGGTCGATGAGTATTAAATATCAATCTTGTTAACATTTTTTTTAGCGGTTTATCTTTTTGTGTAAATACTTATCATTTCAAAGAAAAAAAAAATCATTGCCTGTCATCTGCTAAACAAGTGCTTCAGCTATTTATCCGCACGTGTAAAAGGACCATTACAATGGGGTTCTGATCTCAGCGTTCCCTATGATGACACTGACTGGCAGGAATAACTGAAGGCACGCTTACATCCCATTGTAAAGGAGCTGTCACTTAGCCGGAACCTATAATGGAGGGCAGCATAGCCAAATACCAGCGTGGTCCACACACGCCAGAAATGATGAACAGCCAGGCCCCTGTGTACTGCGGGGGGAGATCCAATGTTACTGACACCAGAATACCAACAACATATACTGCACTGTATCTATCTTATACCAACTGTAGCATATATTACTTCTGTGTCATGGGAATACTACCAAGCTATTCTGCTACACAAATATAACGTATACTGGTATACAACAAACCACATGCGGTCCAAGGTAAACTGTGTCGAGTCTAGTAAAGCCCACAGGCATGCTGCTATATACAGCTTCCTTTACATGGCCACATTTTCACACTGCCCGCCATTGCCCCATACACACAGCTGTTCTTTTTTTTTTATTACCAATCCCTATCTGGATCGGCACTTTCATATTAAGGGGTACTCAAAAAAAAAAAAAAATCTTTCAAATCAACTGATGCCAGAAACTGCCAGAGATTTCTAATTTACTTCTATTAAAAATCTCATGTCTTCCAGTACTTATCAGCTGCTGTATGTCCTGCAGAAAGTGGTATTCTTTCCAGTCTGGAGAGCAGGAGAGGTTTTCTATGGGGATTTGCTGCTGCTCTAGACAGTTTGTGTCATAGACAGAGGTGGTAGCAGAGAGCACTGTGTCAGACTGGAAAGGATACACCACTGGAACCTGCAACAGAGACAACAAATGGAGCCTGCAAAATAGGTGTAAACCCGGTTTGAGCTTCTTCTCCATTTTCATTATCTCTGTCCTTGTGAGTGAATAGCACAACACATGGAACCTGGACCCACCTGCACAGACCTAGACAGACCTAGTTCAGTGAACTTTCACACATCAGTATATTGTCTATATTGTATATTGACACATTAGTATATTGCAGACCATATAGTACCCATTGATTCCTATGGACTCTTTTACACATCTGCAGTTCCTACACATGCTAATATCTCTCTGTAAGGGTATGTTCACACCAGAAATAATAATATTAAGATCTCAGAAAAAACAAGTGCGAGTTTGCAGCGAAATAAACTGCGGAACCATGTAGTGTGAAGTGAATGGGTCACATACCCCCGCAGAATTTTCATTCCGCTGCCAGTATGTGACTCGGCCCCTTTAACTCCCTGCAGCATACATTACCTGCTCGGCGCCGCAGATGTGTGTGAGGCTTCCGGCTCCCCTCGCTCCCCATCAGCACTGATTGGCAGATAGGGACCAACGGGAGTCAGAAGCCTCGCACAGACGCGGCGCCGATCAGGTAATGTATGCTCCGGGCCAGGGGCTGTGGGCGGTTAAAAAGGCCGGCTTACATATCCTCAGTGGATATGTAACCCCCATAGACCTTCACACTACATGGATCCGCAACGGATTTCCCTGCAAACTTGCAGTGTGAAATCCGCTGCAGATCCTGTACGTGTAAAGGCACCCTTGAAGGGAACCAATCAACCCATCTGTGCTGAACAGACATGAGCAAATATACAGTAAAAAAGCAAATTGCTTTGGCAGCTTGGCAGTCTGCTTATCAGCCATCTGCCTTTTAAAGGGGTACTATCAGCAGATTAGATTAATCTAACCTGCTGATAGCCTCCTAATGCACAAGCGCTGAGGAGGAAGGCATGTCTCTTACCTTCCTCCTTAGCACTGTTCCTGTGCAGTTAGTAGTTGAATCCACGTCTCGGCGCACTGTTAGGCGCACTGGCCCTCCCCCATAGTGCCAATCCGGCCCGATCTATTGATTATCATTAGAAGGAGTGGGCCAGCTAGGTGCAATGGGGCGGTGCAGGGTTCCAGGCTGTGTATTCAACTAACTGCACCGAGGAGGAAGGTAAGAAATAGAAATGAGCAAACCTGGAGCATGCTCGAGTTCATCCAAACCTGAACTTTCGACATTTGATTAGCGGTGGCTGCTGAAGTTGGATAAAGCCCTAAGGCTATGTGGAAATCATGGATATAGTCATTGGCTGTATCCATGTTTTCCAGAAAACCTTAGAGCTTTATCCAAGTTCAGCAGCCCCAGCTAATCAAATGCCGATCATACTGGTTCAGATGGACCCGAACCCGGTTCACTCATCTCTAGTAAGAAACATACCGTCCTCCTCAATGCCCTGTACACAATCAGGGGGCTATCAGCAGGTTAGTTTTGTCTAACCTGCTTATAGTTCCCCTTTAACTCATTGCCACTGCCCCCTAGGTGCCAGGAAAAGCTGGATCCAGTCTTGGAAAAGTGGAAGAAGCTTCCTAGGACTGGATCCAGATTTTCCAGGCACCCGAGAGGAGCTAAAAGGCTGATAAGCTAACAAAGTGATTTGCCTCTAACAGGCCTCTCTACCTGCTCATAGGCTGAGAGCTGTGACTAGGACACCACCCACATGACTAGTGCAGCACCCCTGGAAGCTTAAAGTGACTGTACCACCAGGCCCAGGCTGAAGCACTGAAGGCGGGCCGACCCACCCTTGGTGGTAGGAAACCCCCGCCCCTCTATGATAGGGTTCCATGGATTCTAATTGAGTGACGTCATGGAGGGGCTGGAGTTTCTTCCCACTGGGGGTGGGTCAGCCCGCCTCCAGTGCTTCAGCCAGGACCTGGTGGTACAGTCACTTTAATCAGCAAAAATGTGCTGATTGGTTCCCTTTAAAGTGACTGTACCACCAGGCCCAGGCTGAAGCACTGGAGGCGGGCTGACCCACCCTTAATGAGAGGAAACCCTAGCGTCTCTATGATAGGGTTCCATTGATTCTAATGGAGTCACGTCATGGAGGGGCTGGGGTTTCTTCCCACTAAGGGTGGGTCGGCTGCCTCCAGTACTTCAGCCTGGGCCTGGTGGTACAGTCACTTTAAGCTCTGGCGTCACCCGCTAGTACCCACCTATGACTACCATGGCAGTGAGCTGAATATACAGAACACATTGGAGGCACAGGCTCCGGTCACCAATGCCATGGTTTCACACGTCCCCCAGACGGCAGCCATTGACCCGTAGCCCTCGCCATCAGCATCTGATGAGGTCTCAGTCACAGGATGACCCAGCAGCCTCACATTTCACATCAAAATAATAGAAATTGTCATTAAATGTGGTATCTTGAAGGTCAAAAGGGCATATACACCGCCCATGTCACCCATACAAACAGTAAGATGGGTAATGGAAGCTGGGCTACAGCACTGGAGGTCAGTCACATGCAATGACACCCTACATGTGCCTAGGTGGACCCCCTCCAGCTACACCCCCTTCTACAAATGTCACCCTATCACCAGGACACCACATCCCCGACAGTAACACGACATACCAGCAGCCTTACCCCGAATATTCACACAGAATAGGGTGAGCTCAAGTCTTTTTCCCCTAAGAGCGCAGTGACATCTGGGTAATGTAGTTTTCCGGCACCGAATCATAACGTACGGAAATACACCGTTTGACTACACTTCCCAGCATGCCTCAGCGCTAACCAACTCACTTCCGCCTGTCGTAAGGTATATGCCGACGAGGCAGGGCGAGGGTTGGTTAGCCGGAAAATGAAACGAGCGTCTATTGTGTACACGGATACATGGCGGCAGAGTGGTGTGTGCGGGCTACAGGTGCGGTTTCCTGGGCTTGGATATCAGAAAACGCTTGAGTGGTTCATACCTGTCTTCTCTTGTCTGAGTCGGAACTGCCGAGAGCCCCTGAAGCTACACGTCACAAGCCCCGCCCACCTGCAGACAGAAGCAGCCGAGCACCGAGCGCCCTCACAGTTATCGATTACTCTGGGCTCCTGTGTGCTCTGCTCATGTCCTATGTGGTTTCTATTTCACAGGGGTAGGGAAGCTTGGCTCTCCAGCTGTTGCAAAACTACAACTCCCATCATGCCTGGACAGCCATGGCTAACGCTTTGGCTGTCCAGGCATGATGGGAGTTGCAGTTTTGCAACAGTTGGAGAGCCTAGGTTCCCTACCTGCAGCATAGGACATAACAGGCTGATCGGACTGCTGAAACCCTGGCAGATCCCTAAAATTGTGTGTGTGGACAGCGCCCTATTCATATCCTATGGGTCCGCGGGACATTTCCAAATGCAGAACTAGCCCTTTTTAAAAAAATAAACAATATACGACCCTGACTTCTTTTTGGAAAAACGCGGTATATAGTGTCATAGGCTTGTAAGATAAAGCAGGAGTCCCATGAAATGTAGAAATTGCCGTAAGGCAGGAACATAATAAAGAATGTATACTTCCCTGTCCCTGTATACTTATCCCCGTATACTTTCCTATCCCTGTATACTTTCCCTGTCCCCGTATACTTCCCTATCCCCATATACTTCCCTGTCCCTGTATACTTCCCTATCCCCATATACTTCCCTATCCCCTTATACTTCCCTATCCCCGTATACTTCCCTATCCCCATATACTTTCTTATCCCCGTATACGTCCCTATCCCCATATACTTCCCTGTCCCTGTATACTTATCCCCATATACTTTCCTATCCCCGTATACTTTCCCTGTCCCCGTATACTTCCCTATCCCCATATACTTCCCTGTCCCTGTATACTTCCCTATATCCGTATACTTCCCTATCCCCATATACTTCCCTATCCCTGTATACTTCCCTATCCCCGTATACTTCCCTATCCCCATATACTTCCCTATCCCCTTATACTTCCCTATCCCCGTATACTTCCCTATCCCCATATACTTCCCTATCCCCGTATACTTCCCTATCCCCGTATACTTCCCTGTCCCTGTATACTTCCCTATCCCCGTATACTTCCCTATCCCCATATACTTCCCTATCCCCTTATACTTCCCTATCCCCATATACTTCCCTATCCCTATATACTTCCCTATCCCCATATACTTCCCTATCCCCATATACGTCCCTATCCCCATATACTTTCTTATCCCCGTATACTTCCCTATCCCCATATACTTTCCTATCCCTGCATACTTCCCTGTCCCTGTATACTTCCCTATCCCCGTATACTTCCCTATCCCCATATACTTCCTTATCCCCGTATACTTCCCTATCCCCATATACTTTCCTATCCCTGCATACTTCCCTATCCCCGTATACTTCCCTATCCCCATATACTTTCTTATCCCCGTATACTTCCCTATCCCCATATACTTCCCTATCCCCGTATACTTCCCTATATCCGTATACTTCCCTATCCCCATATACTTTCTTATCCCCGTATACTTCCCTATCCCCATATACTTTCTTATCCCCGTATACTTCCCTATCCCCATATACTTCCCTATCCCTGCATACTTCCCTGTCCCTGTATACTTCCCTATCCCCGTATACTTCCCTATCCCCATATACTTCCTTATCCCGGTATTCTTCCCTATCCCCATATACTTTCCTATCCCTGCATACTTCCCTGTCCCTGTATACTTCCCTATCCCCGTATACTTCCCTATCCCCGTATACTTCCCTATCCCCATATACTTCCCTATCCCCTTATACTTCCCTATCCCCGTATACTTCCCTATCCCCATATACTTCCCTATCCCCGTATACTTCCCTATCCCCGTATACTTCCCTGTCCCTGTATACTTCCCTATCCCCGTATACTTCCCTATCCCCATATACTTCCCTATCCCCTTATACTTCCCTATCCCCATATACTTCCCTATCCCCTTATACTTCCCTATCCCCATATACTTCCCTATCCCCATATACTTCCCTATCCCCGTATACGTCCCTATCCCCATATACTTTCTTATCCCCGTATACTTCCCTATCCCCATATACTTTCCTATCCCTGCATACTTCCCTGTCCCTGTATACTTCCCTATCCCCGTATACTTCCCTATCCCCATATACTTCCTTATCCCCGTATACTTCCCTATCCCCATATACTTTCCTATCCCTGCATACTTCCCTATCCCCGTATACTTCCCTATCCCCATATACTTTCTTATCCCCGTATACTTCCCTATCCCCATATACTTCCCTATCCCCGTATACTTCCCTATATCCGTATACTTCCCTATCCCCATATACTATCTTATCCCCGTATACTTCCCTATCCCCATATACTTTCTTATCCCCGTATACTTCCCTATCCCCATATACTTCCCTATCCCTGCATACTTCCCTGTCCCTGTATACTTCCCTATCCCCGTATACTTCCCTATCCCCATATACTTCCTTATCCCGGTATTCTTCCCTATCCCCATATACTTTCCTATCCCTGCATACTTCCCTGTCCCTGTATACTTCCCTATCCCCGTATACTTCCCTATCCCCATATACTTCCTTATCCCCGTATACTTCCCTATCCCCGTATACTTCCCTATCCCCATATACTTCCCTATCCCTCTATACTTCCCAATCCCCGTATACCTCCCAATCCCCGTATACTTCCCTATATCGTATACTTCCCTATCCCCGTATACTTCCCTATCCCCGTATACTTCCCTATATCCGTATACTTCCCTATCCCCGTATACTTCCCTATATCCGTATACTTCCCTATCCCCATATACTTCCCTGTCCCCGTATACTTCCCTATTCCCGTATACTTCCTTGTCCCCGTATACTTCGCTATCCCTATATACTTCCCTATCCCAGTATACTTCCCTATCCCTGTATACTTCCGTATCCCCGTATACTATCCTATTCCCGTATGCTTCCCTATCCCCGTATACTTCCCTATCCCTGTATACTTCCCTATTAGAGATGAGCGAACCGGGTTCGGGTTCGAGTCCATCTGAACCCGAACGTTTGGCATTTGATTAGCGGTGGCTGCTGAAGTTGGATAAAGCCCTAAGGCTATGTGGAAATCATGGATATAGTCATTGGCTGTATCCATGTTTTCCAGACAACCTTAGAGCTTTATCCAAGTTCAGCAGCCCCCGCTAATCAAATGCCGGCTGCACCGTCATGTACCCTCTTGATGGATTTCCCACTTAGGCAACCAATGACAGGGGCAGGACACCGTTGAGTGGCTGAACGGGCAATCCATCAGCGGGCTGTGACATTTTAGGAGCCAGGCATGTGACACACCCAGACGGGAAAATGTCATCGGGCGGCTGCCGAAGAGAAGGGAGTGGGCGCTGAGGGGCATGAGAAGGTTTTTTTTTTATTATGTTCCCACATCCCCCTGCCTGTCAGTGATCTCTACTATTGGTGGTACTACCTCTTTAACGTCTTAGCTTCTGTCACATTAAAAGTTATAAAGAGACCATGATTACCTTTCTGTGCTCCCCCAGCGCCCTCCAAATTGTGTCTCCGGGTCCCCGCTCAGTGACGGCCTGCTCAGCCAATCACTGGCTGCGGCAAGACAGTGAAGTGATTGGCTGAGGCGGGAACCCAGAGAGGCAATCAGGAGTGCACTGAGGGAGCCCAGACAGGTAAGTATGATCTAATGCAGTGCTTCTCAATTCCAGTCCTCAGGCCTCACCAACAGGTCATGTTTTGTGGATTTCCTTAGTATTTTACAGGTGATATAATTATTCTCAGTGCATCAGGTAATATCACATGTGTCCTTTGTATGGGAAACCCTCAAAACCTGACCTGTTGGTGAGGCCTGAGGAATGGAATTGAGAAGCACTGCTGTAATGGGTGGGGCTCTCAGCAGTTGGACTGCTGCTGATCAGATACATTACCTACCTGGTCTAACTTATGCTGCGTTTACACGTAACGATTATTGGCCCGATCGTACGATTAGCGATGTCGGATTTACGTTTTTTTTTTTATAACGATCAGCGTTTAGACGGTACGATATATCGTACGCAAATTCGCACTGCAATCGTTTATGCCTATCTCACACATTGGTTAAATCGGCGAACGAGTGCTCACACGGAACGATTTGCGAATTTTTTGCGTACGATGAACGACGATTTGCTGACCTGATGAAAGATCACGATGTACGATTTATCGTGCGTCGTTCGATAGTTCGCTGCGTTTACACGTACGATTATCATTCGAATTTGACCGTTATCGCGCAAATTCGCACGATAATCGTTACGTGTAAACGCAGCATCAGGTTATAGCATCTAAAATGTGTTCAAAAGAACGGGTTTTCTGACTCTTCCAGCCTGGTTGAGGGCGCTGGGATTTAAAAACAGCCAAGCAGATAGACCATGTCAATAACTCCTACTGATCTGTCATCTGTAAATCATGCTCACGACTGCAGATAGTTGGGAGATAGCGCTGATGATATCCCTCCCTTAGCTGTTTGCAGAGTTATAAAATCACGTTTTCTTTCTAAGCTTAAAAATTGTAGAGGCTAGGCTGAGATGCAGCATGCAAGCATCCTCGGCTAGGCAGGGAGGATACTAGGGCCTAGAAAGAACGGTAGAAACGACAACTGATTCTCCAGCTCAACAAATGGAACTTCTTACATCTTTATTGGAACATGGATTGGCCGATGCGCAGTGGCGGTCTTTGGCACCAAGCACCCCAAGCGATCGCTTGGGGCCCCCAACATCCAGGGGGGCCCCTAAGCCCCGCTCTTTCGCTCAAGACCGCTGGACAGGGCCGCTGCCCCGCTCACTGCTGCCATCTGAACTGTAACTATGAGCACTCGTAATGAGCGCTCATAGTTACATGCAGCAGCACTGACAGGGCGGGAGACATTGGCTCCCTTCCTGTCAGTCACTCTTGTGGCCGCAGGAAGGGTTTTCGCTGTGGTCACAAGTGGCAGCTTTGTCCTTGTGGTGTCGGCGCTCCAGTGACATCACTGGAACATCAGCGCCAGGACAAGGGGAGTGCGGCCTCTTGTGATATACTACTGGGGCAGCACACAGGGGGTTTATATACTACTTGGGGCAGCAGAATGGGGTCTATATACAACTTGGAGAGCACACAGGAGGTCTATATCCAAGTGGGGGAGCACACAGGGGGGCTATATACTACTGGGGGAGCACACAGGGGTCTATATACTACTGGTGGGGCACACAGGGGGTCTATATACTACTGGGGGAACATACAGGGGGTATATATACTACTGGTGAGGCACAGAGGTGGTCTATATATAACTGGGTTAGCACACAGGGGTATGTATACTACTGGGGCAGCACACAATGGGTCTCTATAATACTGGTGGGGCACACAGGGGGTCTATATACTACTGGGGGAACCACACAGGGGGTTTATATACTACTGGAGGAGCACACAGGGGTCTATATCCAAGTGGGGGAGCACACAGGAGGTCTATATCCAAGTGAGGGAGCACACACGGGGGCTAAATACCCCTGAGGGAGCACACAGGGAGCCTATATACTAGTGGGGGAACACACAGGGGATATATACAACTGGGGGCAGCACACAGGGGGTCTATATACAACTGGGGCAGCACACAGGAGGTCTATATACTTCTGGGGGAGCACATGGGGGGCTATATATAACTGGGGGAACACACAGGGGTCTATATACTACTGGGGGAAGCAAACAAGGGTATATACTACTGGGGGCAGGACACAAGGGGTATATACTATTGGGGGCAGCACACAAGGAGTATATATTACTGGCAGTAGCGCACAAGGGGTATATACTACTGGGGGAAGGACACAAGGGGTATATATTATTGGGGGCAGCACACAAGGAGTATATATTACTGGCGGTAGCACACAAGGGGTATATACTACTGGGGGCAACACACAGCGGTCTATTGTTTTGGAACGTGTGTCGAGGGGGGGGGGCCCCAGACATAACTTCGCTTGGGGCCCCAGAAATGCCAAGACCGCCCCTGCCGATGCGCTTTGAGTCTACTGACCCCTAATCACGGCTGTGGTGAGAATCACTTATCAGACGTTGCATGCATACATATGCCCCACCTTGTAGATATGCAATGCAGGTTAAGGGGACCTGATCCCCCACTGTGGCATGTGTACCATGTGCTGCTGCTGCCGGTAGTCCCTTAACCTGCATTGCATTGGTATATGGTGGGGCATATGTATGCATGCAACGTCTAATAAGTGATTCTCACCACAGCCGTGATTAAGGGTCAGTAGACTCGAAACCCATCGGCCAATCCATGTTTTTAATAATTAAATAAGAAGTTTTGTTTCTTGAGTCGGAGAGTCGGTTCTATACATATGTCACTCACTGAAGCACCTCACCATTTCTGTACAAACCAGTCATAGATTAAAGTGTCACTGTCGTTTGTTTGTTTTTGCCAAAATAAATAGTACAGGTGATTTTAAGAAACTCTGTAATTGGGTTTATTATGCAAATATGGCATTATCTGCATTTAAAAAGCCTTTCCCCAGGTCCCCCATAAAATGCCAGTTCCAATGCTGAGAGTTCTGTTTGCCTTTAGCCACCATGCAGAGGCGCTGTTCATGCTCTGGGCACCCCCTAGTGGCAGGTAGAAATGTTAACATCAGAAATAGAAATGGCTGTTTTTCACTTGTTTAGCTGAAGTTTTAGGGGGGATTCTTCATTCCCTGGACTGGACCAGCACACATTTATTATTTTCTTTTACTCAGTCAGTGTCACCCTGCTTGGGGCATCATGTGACCTCCCTATCTATCCTATGACTACCTGACCTTATACACCCTTTCATGCATCCACCAAAACAGGGGTAGGGAACCTTGGCTCTCTAGCTGTTGCAAAACTACAACTCCCATAATGCCAGGACAGCCTTGGCTGTCCAGGCTTGATGGGAGTTGTAGTTTTGCAACAGCTAGAGAGCCAAGGTTTCCTCCCCCTTCACCAAAGGAATAATTTACATTCTACACAGGTAATGCACCTCTTATCCATGTAATGTACATAGTATATTTCAAGCACTGACCATGCTGGAAGAGTTTGGGGGTTCCTAAGTTGACATACATGATATATGTCCTTTGCATTACACTGTTTATAATGTGTGATTTTATAGCTGAGTTCACTACTTCTACTAGGCGTATGCAGGGCATGCTGGGAGTTGTAGTTTGGCGCTGATTTAGAGGGATGGGCAACCTGCGGCACTCCAGCTGTTACAAAACTACAATTCCCATCATGCCTGCATATCCAAAGCTTTTATGATGGAAATTGTAGTTATATCACAGCCGCAGTCCTGCAGGGTTCCCCGTCCCAGATATAGAATCATAAGCACCTATCACAGCTCAGGAACGTCGGCACTGTAAGAGTTAAAATCTCATCCCGGATGACGCGCATGCGCAGTCTTCTCCTGCTCTTCGCGAACTTGACAGGTGCACGACGGTCATTGGTCAACCGTTTGCCGAGTAGCCCCGCCCCTTAGCAACAAAGAACGACCTCGTTGCGATTGGTTACTATGTAAACATTTCTGCTCCAAGATGGCTGCCCCCGTGAAAGTGACAAGAACTTCTCAGCACTACGTGGGTGACGTGAAGAAACAGCTCCGGCACGGTAATCAATAAAACGCTGCTTATAAACACGGATCAGTGTGAATATCATCCTTATTTTGCTTCTGTGTCTTGTGGAATGGTTAGCAGGGGGGATTCAATGGGACTTCAAGAGAGAGTGATGCTTTTTAAAGGGCCAGTCCAATTTTATCCTTAAAGGGATTTTTTTTTTAAGTTTTATAAGAAATGTACAGTATGCAGGCGGGGTTCTCCTCCAAATTCAACACCTTAAACCATGGTCCCCTTTTATTATATATGAGTATTTATTATCATTATTATTATTATTATTATTATTATTATTTTTTTTTTTTTTACTTAAATTGCTCTTAAAGGGGTTATCCTAACATTAAGAATCATCCCGTATCTTATTTGTTCATTTGAGGTCCAACCGCCAGGATTTTTGTGGCGTTTTGCCCTCTAAGTAGTGTTCTAAGTTAGGATTCCTAGTGAAAAATGTGTGGGAGTAAAATAGACTAGAAAAAAACACCCATGCACATATACAGATGCATCTTTTCATTGTGTTTTTTCGATCCTATAAAGGTCTATGACTCCAAAAGGTAATTAAAAACAACATAGCATGGTAAAGCATTTTACATTTCCCTATTCACTTCCGGCGAACATCTGAATGAATGTAGCTTTTTTTTCGTGCTGTCCCTGGTGTTTTTATTGAATTTGTTTATTAATTTATGAATTTGTTATTTCAGGATAACCCCTTTAAATTTTGCTTGTTACTTCTGTAAGCCATATGTCCTTCCTGAGTTTGATGAGCGTTTCTATTTAAACCTGTGTTGTTTTATTTGTCACATTTTATGTTTATAGTTCCAGAGATTGTTATGTATTTAGTTGTTTAGTGTTAGTTCTAAGATTCTTTTATTAAGGGGTAATATATAGGAATATATATCGCTTCCATCATTGGCGCAGCTACCATGAAGGCAGACCATGCAACTGCTGAAGGGCCCGTGCACTAAGGGGGGTTCGCTTGGCCAGTGGTGCATTATAATATGGGCTGTTCGGGCTATTCTCCAGGCCTACAGCTCCCAGGGGGCCCATGGCCCAAACTGCCCATATTCCCAGTTTTACGTGCTTCAGCACCCCAGGCCCCTGTGCAGTGGGCCTTTTAACTCTGTGTTTCAGAGCACTCACAGTTAAAAACTGCACCACGATTGTCCCAGTGAGGGGCCATTGGTCACAAGAGGCTGCTCCCTCCCCCAGAGCTCTGGCGGTGTACTAGCGACATCATCCGTGTGCTCGTGGAGAAGTTAGAAGTTAGGACAGGGCAAGCCTGGTGAGTATGTGTTTTTTACCCAGGGGGTTGCCTACAGTTCTTTGCTATGGGGCCCCATGAATCCTAACTATGCCCCTGGCTTTCACTGAGGCTGGTGGTTTACAATATAGTGCGCAAGTGTTTTATCCTCATCTTGGTGCCCGTTCATACTTCGGAAAAAAGTGCCATAATTTCACTCGGAACCACCGGCCGCGGACTCCGTGCCGAATCCCACCTCCTATTGACATGTCAATTCTTTGCGTGGAGAGAGGAGGCACACGGGCCCTCCTATTGAAAGACATTGTAGGTGGGATTTGGCGGGGAGTCAGCGGGTGGGAGTTCCGAATGGAATTTTGGCGTCCGTGATTCTACGTACAAAACAAAAGCAGGGAATTCAATAGCCCCTCGGCTGCTTCTCTGCCACTGATTCAGACATTTGCCTTTATTGGGTGCTGAACACCTTCATAATAGCAGTTTAGGAGCAATTCCTGGAATAAGCGTACATTAGGTGTAATGTAGAAACCTGGGACCCACACTTGTGTCTGGGACTAGCGCCCCCTGGCTTCATCCATTATAGTTGAGGCAGCCTGCAATATCTGGGATTACAACCACAGCCAAGGGGGCTATTTTACACTGTTTCTGTAACTCCTATAACTCTCATAGAAGTAAATGGGATTTGTGGTACAAGTGTAGCCCAATTAACCATTTCCTTAAAGAAAATCTGTTCTTTCTATATCATGCTTAGGGCTGCAGAAAATGCAAATGATATCTGTCTCTTAGCTGATGACCCTTTGCAGAGTTGTCAAATCACATTTTTCTTCTAAGCCCAAGAGTTGTAGAGGCCTGTCTGAGCTGCAGCATGCACACCTCTTCCCTCCCTGCCTGGCCTACAGCACTCATGACAGTAGAGATCGGGCAGGAAGGATGCTTGCATGCTGCAGCTCAGCCTAGCCTCTATAATTTATAAGCTTAGAAGGAAAATATGATTTTATAACCCTGCAAAGAGCCAACAGCTAAGAGACAGATATCATCTGCGCTATCTCCCAGCTATTTGCAGTCCTGAGCATGATTTACAGCCGACAGATCAATAGGAGTTATTGACATGGTGTAAAATAGTCTGCTTGGCTGTTTTCTAATCTATGCACCCTCAACCAGGCTGGAGGACCTTAGTTCTACAGATAGGTATGGGTCAGAGAGGTGGAAACTGAATTTAATACACATTTTGGTTCATTCTGTAAACATTACATAAATTTGAGATGTTAATACCCCTTTAAGATTACATTTATTATTACAGATTTAATACTAGGGTTAAATAGAAATACAGAATTTAGATAGGAGTGCAGTATTAATAGCCTGTCCATCAATACTATTAGTGACTGCCTGTAGTGTGTGGGTGGCTCTATAGAAACATAAAGATAAACTCCAGTATGAAGGAGCCGTGTTTTAGAGCCAATCATTTAGTAGGACCGCCTACTGGACTCCAGAATTAGCACTGGGTAAAATGAATAAATTACTAGTTCTGTTGAATTATGGAAAACATAAAAAGTTTCCACTCCAGTGATATTATATCATGGGGCATATGCAGGGCCGGCTCCAGGTTTTTGTGGACCCTCGGGCGAGAGAGCCTCAGCGGGCCCCTTTGTATAGCACATCTCGGGGCACACCTCGGAGCACACCTACCAAATAAAGTTTGACAAAATACCGAAAAAAAAAACGTAATTCAGTAACTCACAGGTGACGTCTTCTTTGATCTGAGGCGATCGCTCTCCGTTTCCTCTCCACCTGGCCCAGACCACCATGATGATTTCTTCCAGCTGCAATTCATCTCTTCAGGACCTGTCAGATAAACATCTTAGGCTCCGCACATTTCCAGCAACTTCCTTCCCTTTTTCCCACCCATAGGCTCCCATATAGTAGTAACTCCACTGTTTGGTGTCATGTGCAGTACAGTAAGGAGGTTTGTGGGTCCCGTGCTGTGCCCCCCATATAGTAATAATGTCCCCATGCTGTGCCCTCCATATAGTAATAATGCCCTCTGTCCCCATAGTAATGTCCCCTGCTCTGCCCCATAGTAATGTCCCCTGCTCTGCCCCATAGTAATGTCCCCTGCTCTGCCTGCCCCATAGTAATGTCCCCTGCCCCCATAGAAATGCCCCCTTATCTCCCTCAGCACAAGAAAATAAAAAAATTAAATCATACTCACTAATCCGGGGGACGGGTCCTCTTCTCCCTTGTGTGCGCCTTGTGGATCCACCAGCAGGCGTGATGACGTCATCGCTCTGCGCCTGTTGGTGAGAGCGCATCCATGCTAGAATGGACTAGAATGGAGTTGCTAGAAGGAGGTCGCCCCCCTGGAGTCTGTATTCTAGCTTGTTCACCATAGAGCAGGCTAGAATGGAGTTACAATCAGGAGGCATTACATGAGGTATACCAGGGGGAACTACAACTCCTAGCGTGTCCAGCCTGTTATGATGGGAGATCAGAGGACATTACAGGAGGAGATATAATAGGACTACAACTACCAGCGTTTCCAGCCTGTTATTATAAGAGATCAAAGGACATTACAGGAGGAGATTTAAGAGGATTACTACAACTCCCAGCATATCCAGCCTGTTATTATGGGAGATCAGAGGACATCACAGGAGATTTAAGAGGAGTACTAAACCTCCCTGCATGGACAACCTGTTATTATGGGAGATCAGAGGCCATTACAGGAGGAGATATAAGAGTAGGACTAAAACTCACAGCATACAGAGGGAAGGTATAAGTGAGCCCCGCCCCCTCATGTTACATGACAATGATCACAGGTCCTTCATCCACCTGCATCCTCTCCCGTTCTCAGCCCTGCCCCCTTATGACGTTACCACAGGTCCTTCCCCAGTGCAGCAAACACGGCAGGTCCTTCCCCAGCCCCTCCAGCCCTCCCCCGGACTTGGGGTCGGCAGCACCCGCCCCCCCGGGGGGTCGGTGATGCGGCGGGCGTCTGGCTCACTGCTGGGGCAAGTGTCGGGGCCCCTTGGGCGGTCGTGGGCCCCGCCACTTGCCCGAGTATGCCGGGTGCTGCCGCCGGCCCATGACATCCTGCTCTTCTTGAGGGGCGGTCCCCAGGTCATTGAGGTTCTGGGGTACAAAGTTATAAGACTCTACACTGTGACTCCCTTAGGTTTTCTATGGGATTCGGGTCTGGAGGACATGCAGGCCGCTCCGTGTGAGGTCAGCCAATCTCCCGCAGCCGTTCGGTAATAGTGGGCAAAAACACTGCAGAGACACCATCACGTGTCTCAACGTCAGTGAACAAGCCAGACCTTCCTCCGGGAAGGAACAACCAAGCCAAGAAATGTCTCCAGTCAAGGAAACCACCCAAGCAAGGTATCCATCTACAGACAGCTGTTTTGGGGTATTTGCCCCTCATCAGTGTGGAATAGGATTTTGGCTAGTGGGAGCAATGCCTAGTACCTAGTGCCTAGTGCATGCAAAAGGATGCTGGTTGACCTCAGGGAGATCAACCAAAACACTGCAGGGACACCAACACGTGTCTCGACATCAGTGTATTTTAGAACATTGCCCGCTGGGAAATCAAATATGCAAGAACACTGCAGAGACACCATCACGAGTCTCGACGTCATTGAACTAGCCAGACCTTCCTCCGGGAAGGAACAACCAAGCCAAGAAATGTCTCCAGTCAAGGAAACCACCCAAGCAAGGTATCCATCTACAGACAGCTGTTTTGGGGTTTTTGCCCCTCATGAGTGTGGAATAGGATTTTGGCTAGTGGGAGCAATGCCTAGTACCTAGTGCCTAGTGCATGCAAAAGGACGCTGGTTGACCTCAGGGAGATCAACCAAAACACTGCAGGGACACCATCACGTGTCTCGACATCAGTGTATTTTAGAACATTGCCCGCTGGGAAATCAAATATGCAAGAACACTGCAGAGACACCATCACGAGTCTCGACGTCATTGAACTAGCCAGACCTTTCTCCGGGAAAGAACAACCAAGAGAAGGACAGCTGTCTGTGGATGGATACCTTGCTTTGGTGGTTTCTTTGACTGGAGATATTCCTTGGCTCGGTTGTTCCTTCCCGGAGGAAGGTCTGGCTAGTTTACTGATGGTGTCTCTGCAGTGTTTTTGCATATTTGATTTCCCAGGGGGCAACGTCCTAGAATACACTGATGTCGAGACACGTGATGGTGTCTCTGCGGAGTTTTGGTTGATCTCCCTGAGGTCAACCAGCGTCCTGTTGCATAATAGTGTGACCTCGAGCCTTGTCCTCCTTGAAGATGATATTAGGCCTGTGTTGTTGATGCAGAGACACAATGACTGGATTAATGATGTTATACAAGTAGTATGGGCTTATCCCTGTACCATTCACAAAGTGTAGGACAGTTTTGTATTGGGTAGACACACCAGCCCTATACACTGTAATACCACAACCACCAAAGGCCACAGTGGCTGCTGTATAGCGCTCTCCTTGGCGGCAGCCATCTGTACAGCTCTCTTTCTCTATAATAGGATACCCACAGATAGGACTGCATTTCAATGTGACAGATCATAATAGATATTCCTACAACAAATTGCACAGCCGATAGTAGCATCCAGAGATCGCCAGTAAATCTCTGATAGTCCGGCATTAGAGGGACCTTCATCTAATCTTTCTGGATCATTGCTCCCATTCTGAGGTCTCATCTAATGTCTGTATGCCGTGACTTTCCTTTAATGCTGGAGATAATTGTGGTTCATAGATGTAAATAGTTGGGAGCTAATTGCATCCTCAGGGACTGTGATCCTGATCATGTCTCCATCTACTTCATACCTGTTATTGTGTATGGGGGAAAGTCATAGCAACAGAGTCCTCCGTATTTCCTGTGACCTAGCGAGGAACATTATAACCATTAGCAGCCAGACCGTATGATTTCTCATGTTATAAGGTTCAATGCATATGGCTTATAATGAATATTTAACCAGTACACGCAGGTATTTTACTACGAAATGACTTAAAAAAAAAAAATAAAGTTTATTAGAATATATAAAACACAAGCTTAATATAGGAAAAATGGCTTTGTAAAATTTGGCACAATAAGGACAGGTCATCTGCATTGTCCCTATAGTCTTATTGCTAATAACATTTTATTTCCAATCCCTGTTTAACCCTTTATGGAATTTATCTGGGGTCTACCAGAATATCCAAAGGCTGGTAGATGTTATGTAATTCCAATACATCATCTCAGGAAAAAGAGTTAAGGCCCTATTCCACGGAACGATTATCGTTCGTATTCGGCCGATATTGGCCGCTACGGACAATAATCGTCCCGTGGAATAGAGTGCAACGATCAGCCGACATCTTTCAGTCGTTGCAGTCGCTTGTTTTTCAACATGTTGAAAAACAAGCGACTGATATAGCAGCGATCTGCTGCTGTCGCTCCATTGAATAGGAGCGTCGGCAGCAGGCGCTGCTATATCCTATGGGCTGCCCGGACGATCAGCGATCCCCCGGGCAGCCCCCCCCGCCGCGCCCCCCCGCCCCTCCCGCACTCACCCGCTCGTTGCAGCCACGCTGAATAGCGGCGGCAGCGAGCGGGGAACGAGAGCGCTCGTTTGCTCCTCTAACGACCCGTGTAATAGGCCCATTATTCCAGATCAGGAATAGTTAGGGTAGCTTCACACATACCAGATTCGTAGCGAATTTGACGCTGCGAAATCCGCTGTGAACCCTGGTACTGTCACTTCAATGGGGTAACAGTGCCGTGCACTGATTGAAAATACTGCTGCGGGTATGTAACCCCATTGAAGTGACAGTACCAGGAAATCCGCTGCAAAACCAGTACGTGTGAAGCTACCCTTAGGGTATGTTCACACTGAGTAAAAGCGGCAGAATTCCGCCAGTGTCTAAATGGCACACAGTGTCTCTATAGGAGGGCTGGGGAGCCTCCGCTTACGTCGCTCTCCGCTCATAGAATAAAGGCCCTATTCCACCAACAGATCTGACGACAGATTATCTGTCAAAGATTTGAAGTCAAACCCAGGAACAGACTATTTACAGAGAACAGGTCATAAAGGAAAGACTGGATTTCTCCTCTATTCAAATCCACTCCTGGGTTTGGCTTCAAATCTTTGGCAGATAATCTGTCGTCGGATCTGTTGGTGGAATAGGGCCTTAAAGCCGTGACACTGTGTGAACATACCCTTAGGATATGGGCACACTACGGAAATCACACTGATAACTTGCTGCGGATTCCATTGCTCGTTTGGAGAGCCTTTAGAAAGCACAGGTAATTGCCCGGGCTGGGCCGCACAGACGATCACTGTATTGTTCACGCGTCCATTTAAATATATTGTTATCATCCACACGTCTCCTGTTAACACAGGGAGATGTGCAAGACATTTTAAGGCCATGTTTCCACATGGCAAAACAGCGGCCGTTCTGTGACACGGCCTCGTCACAGAACAGCCTCTCTCTGAGATGTCGAACCTGGCCGATACTGCAGTATCGACCGGTTGAACATCACTTCAACTTAATTGGAATGCGAGTATATTCGGTTGTACCCGCATATTAATTAGCCAAAGCACACAATGTAAGTTATTTTGTGCGGCCGCATTGAATCCCGGCCGTAGTGTATACAGAGCGTATACACTATAGCTGGGATTCCATAGGGGTTAATGTGCAACAACGGCCGTTGTTTAATAAACAATAACATTGTATGAACTTGGCCTTAAAGGCGTTGTCCAGCGAAAATCTTTTACTTTCAAATCAACTGGTGTCAGAAAGTTATATAGATTTGTAGTTTACTTCTATTAAAAAATCTCAAGTCTTCCCATACTTCTGTCATCTGTGGCCGAGACAGGAACTGTCCAGAGCAGGAGGGGGTTTCTATGGGGATTCATATAAAACCGAGACAGAGTTCCTGTCTTGGCCAAAGGATGGCAGCAGAGAACACTGTGTCAGACTGAAAATAAAACAACATTTCCAGCAGGACATACAGCAGCTGATGTATGGGATATCAGTGTATTTGAAAGAAAAAGATTTTCGCTAGACAACCCCTTTAAGCAGCACAAAAGATCAGCCAAGGATCAGGCGTTCTCCCTCTCCTCAGCTCGTCGCTGCCACTTTTACACTGGCCGATTTTTGGCCGAAGGAGTGTTTCTAGCAATGCTCCACACCCATAATCAGCTTGTGGAAAAGATCAATGTACATGGCATATATTGCGTAACAGCTGTGCAATGTGATGCAATATATATATATATATATATATATATATATATATATATATAGTAACAATCCAGCAGAACAAATAATTTATTCATTTCACCCTCTGCTAATTGCTACTTTTTTTAATATGGCATCCAGTACTAGCCCATAGACATGCAAGCTGGGCCGCCAGTCCATATAATCCACCAGTACCACCATAAGGACAACATATGGAAAAGACATATGATATTGCATTTCTAGTTTATGTGTTAAAGATAAAACAAGTAGGAAAAAGTCTTTTAGACTGCACTTCTGTGTCTTGGGTGGCGCTCGCAGTAAGAAGAAATTCCAATGATATTATAAAAGTTCAATCTCGGCACTCACCATAATGCTTCATAATTTTTATTGTAGAAAAAAGTCCATCACAAAATACAATGGCAACAGTCAGTTGAGGAAGGCTTAACGCTGAAACGTCCTGTTCAGGGCTGTGGAGTTGGAGTTGGAGCTAGTTTTGGCTGGAGTCCGAGTCGGAGTTGGAGTCGGAAAAAAATGTTCCGACTCCAGCTTTAAAAAATCTTTAAAAAATGTAGAATTGAATTTTGATATGAATTTTATAAGTTTTGCTCATGAATATATATTATGAGCAACATTCTAATAGGACGCTGGCCCTATTACATAAGGGTGGTCATGGAAAAGTTGTCGGTCTCTATTTTTCAGTTTGGACTCTTCCAGCTCAGAAACAATGTGTGGGGGGAGACCTGTGCTGTTCTCTTCCTGGATGCTGGATGATTGTATATGAGCAGCAGTGTAATATGAAGATATCCTGTGTAATATAGAGGAGGAGAAGACATAAGTAGTGTAGCTGTAACCTCTGTCCTCCGTGTGGTGTTTTCTCTCTGGGAGAAGATTGTGTGTTTTTCTTCAGTGTTCTATGGCTGCAGCTGTGTGTGTGTTTGTGTGTGCTATGGCTGTAGCAGGCTGTGTGTATGTGTGCTATGGCTGTAGCAGGCTGTGTGTGTGCTATGGCTGCAGCAGGCTGTGTGTGTGTGTGTGCTATGGCTGCAGCAGGCTGTGTGTGTGTGTGTGTGTGTGTGCTATAGCTGCAGCAGGCTGTGTGGGTGTGATGGCTGCAGCAGGCTGTGTGTGTGTGTGTGTGTGTGCTATGGCTGCAGCAGGCTGTGTGTGTGTGTGTGCTATGGCTGCAGCAGGCTGTGTGTGTGTGTGTGTGTGTGTGTGTGCTATAGCTGCAGCAGGCTGTGTGGGTGTGATGGCTACAGCAGGCTGTGTGGGTGTGTGTGCTATGGCTGCAGCAGGCTGTGTGTGTGTGCTATAGCTGCAGCAGGCTGTGTGGGTGTGTGCGTGCTATTGCGTGCCCCCACAGTGACCTTCTATATCACTGTGTGACCTCTTTATCACTATGTGTGACCCCTCTCTATATCACTATGTGTGACCCCCTGTATATCACTATGGCTGACCTCTATATCACAGGGATCTGGCATTGTTAGCAGTGTTTCTTTAAGTATGGTGAATATCTAGTTAGAAACATAGAAGACTGTTAGCAGGAAAAGACCACCTGCTCCATCTAGTCTAGTTCTGAGTTGTTCAGGACATGGAGGCTGGAGACTTGCTGCATCCACTGCACACACAGGAGAATCTGCTTTATATACAGTATTCCTTTATTCCCTCAGAAGTCACCCCAGGACATTAGGACATTAGGGAGAAGCTGCTGAGCCAGTGTGATAAATAACTCCCCTGGTATATGACCGGCCATTTATGAAGGAGCAGGAGTCGGGTGTCAGAGTCGGTCCTGATAAAATTCAGGAGTCTGAGTTAGAGTTGGAGCTGCGGCTTACCGACTCCACAGCCCTGGTCCTGTTGCTGTTGTATTTTGTGTTGGACTTTTTTCTACAATAAAAAATTATGAAGCATTATGGTGAGTGCCGAGATTGAACGAAGATAAAACAAGGCCTAACATTATGGTGTATGGAAAGTACCCAATGACCCATGTATTCAAATTCGCTGTTATATTAAGGTAACATGGTGACTGTAGAGCTCAGCCGTGGACCCGAGAGTGTTATGTAGAAATAAATGATTATAACATCGAGAGGATTGGGCCAAACTAAACTTTCTACAGCAGCTGCTGCCCTGTTTCAGCTCCATCCAAAAGAAATAGCGATGACTCAGAGAGCACATTGTCCTTTCGTCTCCGCAGAGTCCTGCACATTCCTATGGCCGTCTACCTGCTTACAGAGGCTGACTTCATTGGAGAGTTTAATATATTGCCATCTGATACAGTGACTTAAAACGAAAAATAACCTTTTAAGACAGCGTGATGTAAACAGTCCATCTTTGTCTTGGCAGGCGTCGAAATTGACATTTGGTTTGAAAAACTACCCACTGCTTAATATGGAACTAATGTCATTTATGGGAACTGTGCAAGCTGCCACTTTAAAGATTCTTGGCAATGTGGTCAGCAATGACTGTCACAGTCCTGAGGCACAGAAACGTTTATAATGGACTGGATGGGGTCATTTCATTGTTTATATTAAATTGGGTTACCTAGGTTAGTTATATTGTATTAAGTCCTACCGGGAGATATGAAGAGCAATGATGTCACCATACTGTGGTGGGTATGGACATCCCTGGGATGCAAATAGGAGACAATACAGCAGGAGACATAAAGTGATATTTACTTAAACAGCATGGAAATCCCTCATAGTAGTTCTTGTAGTGTTATATATATTTCATGCGCATTGTAAGGCTAGGTTCACATGTCTGCCAGAGCTACATCACAACTTCCAATTATTATACAGGACCTGAGCTGACAAGGAAATCCTGCAAGCCATTGTCCATCGGTGGCTGAAGAAGTTGGATACAATCCTGGAAAACATTGATACAGCCATAGGGTCCTGTTACACGGCCCGATCATAAAGTGTAAACAAGCGCCAATCTGCTGTTTCAGCACTTGTTTACTGAGCAATTACACTGGCCGACTATCGGGCAGCAAGCGATGTCCGTGTAGCCCTTGCCTTCAGTGTAAAATAATAAAGTATTTACTTACCTTACCATGCTCCCCGGTGTCCTCGGGCCTTCCCTGGTCTCTGCAGCTGCAGCTCGGCCTTCTGTTTTCTTCTGTTCTGATCCCTGCACTGACAGGCCGCTCAGCCAATCGCTGTCCGCGGTCCTTAGGGCTGTATCCAACTTCTTCAGCCACCGGTAATCAAATGCCGCACACTCGGGTTCAGACTAACCCAAGCATGCTTGAGATTCGCTCATCTTTCGTAACAAGTCTTTGTGTGTCTTTTTCAATGGGTAAAATACCTGTGAGGCATACATCCAGTCCCATCTCCATTCCCAGTTAGTTCTTCTTTCATTAACATAGAGGTTCACTTACATTTTTTCCCTGCACTGTGGATGTTTGCTCAATGTTGTTTGTCAAAGTATAAAAAAAAGTTTTATGGGTTCCAGAGAATCGGTGCAGCACAAGAGAAGTTCTTACCGAATGTATTGAGGTTGGTTATTACATTATTGCTTTTTTGTTGTTTTATTTAAGGTTATGGAGTTTATGTTTATGAAAATTCATTTTTCCGCTATGAAGGTGAATGGAAAGACGGTAAAAAACATGGTAAGGCAATTCATTTCCATAATTTATAATCTTTTAGGAGCGGTTGTGGGCTATAACTGGGCAGCACTAAATATGAAGAATTCACCGTTCACTGTAAATACCTACAGATCAGATCTGTTCCTGTCTCGCTGATGGTGCACAGGTGTGTGATGAGTGATACCACTGCTTCAATAACTCTTCACGCTTATACTGCCATCAGACACAAAGGCAGATGGGAGGGTTTTCTTTATCAGTAAGCCAAACCCTGCTGCAAGAGGGCGGGAATTCAGACACTGCATCCCTCTTGCACAAGGCCACGCCTCCTTGACACTTCCACTGCCCATAAAACAGAGCTTCTGGTGAAAATAAACATACAGATACAGATATGAAAGATATGATTTAATTGTAATCTGTGCAACATTACCATGTGTTCCCAATCACTGTTGGGGTTAGATTCACTTTGAAGGGGTTATCAAACGCTACAAAAACATGGCCACTTTCTTCCAGAGACAGCCCCACTCGTGTCTCTAGCTTGGGCGGGGTTTTGCTGCTCAGTTCCATTGAAGTGAATGGAGCTTAATTGCAAACCGCACCTGAACTGGAGACAAGAGTCGTGTTGTCTCTGAAAGAAAGTGGCCATGTTTTTGTAGCACTGGATAACCCCTTTAACAACTACATTTTGAGAAGTACTTCCTCTTTGATACATTATATAGTTGATAAAGTTAAAAAAAAAACATGGGTCCATCAGGTCTGAATCTTACCGTGTTTATCCAGAAGAAAAAAACCCTTAGGAGGTGGATGCCTGTTGTTCCATATTAAGGGGGAAAAATTACTTTGCAACTCCAGATATAACAATCGGAATCAATGGCTCAGAAATCAAGTCCCCATTGTTACTATGAAACACTAAATCCCTTCCCATACTCTATGAGCTGCTACCAGGACTGGCGGACTCACTACCAGTATTTCTCCTCGGCAAGTGACAACCCTGTATCATCTTAAAAAGTGGAGACTAGAATTGAGCAGAACTTGAGCATGCTGAGGTTCATCCAAACCAGAGCGTGCGGCCAATGATTACCAGTGGCTGCAGAAGTTGGATGCAGCCCTAGGGAATCCTGGAAAACATGGGTGCAGCCTATGCCAACTTCTGCAGTCACCGGTATTAAAATACTGCATGCTTAAGGGCCCTATTACGTGGAGCGATAATCGGCTGATTCTGGCGATTATGACTCGTGTAATAGAGACAATTATTAGCCGATGACATTGATCATTGGCCGATTGTTGTTTTAGGTTTGGATCTATTAATAGCGACACGTAGCCAATGGCTGACGATTGCTCAAAAACCTGACACCTTACCTTTCCCCGCTTCTTGGCCTTCTCTTCTGTCTTCCTCAGCTTAACGGTCAAACGCTGCTACTGCGGGGTCTGAGAAGCTGCAGAGCACAGGAGAAAAGACCAGGAGCGGGGAGAGGTAAGGTGTCTAGTGTTTGGGCAAGGGCTGCATGGACATCACTAATGATGTCCATGAAGCCCTTACTGCCCGATTATCGGGCTGTCTAATAGGTCCAGTAAACGAGCGCCGATCTAGCAGATCGACACTCCTTTACTAAAATGATTGGGCCCCCATCGGCCCCTGTAATAGGACCCTAACTTTGGACAAACCCGAGCAAGCTCGAGGATTCGCTCAACTCTAATGAAGACCTGTTAGCTCTAGTAGCCCCCATTATAAAGCAGATACCCCATCATCTCCAAGTCCATATTCTGGGCAAAAAGGACAAAAAAGTGGCAAAAAAGTGTTTTCCCAGCATTTAGAGGTTGCTGCCAGCCATGGCTCATGTGGGGGACACGCTTTATATAACACACATTTTGGAAGTCTCTTAGCCTAAGTGTAATTGTGCTCTCCACACTCGTGGAAATCCTCTAATAATTGTGTAATCAATAGTTTATAACATATATATAACAGAGAGAGAGTCATTAGAGGCAGTAATGGCCAGCACTTATCCCTTTTATTGCAGGTCACGGGAAGCTTTTATTTAGAGATGGAAGTTACTACGAAGGGGAGTTTATACACGGAGAAATTACTGGCAATGGACAGCGCTACTGGGCAGCACTGGGTAAGTTCCTGTCTCATTGTCTCAGTAAATAGAAAACAAAACCGGCTGTAATCAAAGGCTTGTCAGCTCCTATCAATGGGAGGAATCCGTCAGAGTTTCCATTGCAAACATGAATTTTCATGGCTTTAATATCTCAAGCTCTTGAAACCCTGCCTTGTGCTGAATTTTGGTATGCAGAATAATTTATGAAGCACTATGGAAAGAAAGGCTCTCATGGTTTCTCAGATGCGGCGGGGGCCATCTCTCCGGAACATATGGCTTAATTTAGAAGGCGGTTTTCGCAGCACTTTATCCTCAATACTGATGTGCGTGTTTTTAATTTACAAAGAAATAAAAGTTTTCTGTCATTTTGACTAGAGAGGTTATAGATTATGGAATGAAGAAAAAAACTTCCATGTACCACCTGTTCCTTATCAGTGCCATGTTCCTATTAGACCAGAGAGCGTCAGGGAGGAATGGGTATACTGGTCGTGACAGCCGTCCGGGGAGGGAGGGGGGATGGGAGTCCAGTGTTATTGTATAGATCACATTAAATATATCATATTGACAAGCTGCAAGATGAGCATGGTGGGGGCGGGGGTTTGGTGTTGGGGGTGGCATGCAGTAATATATATGCTGTTTACTGTATGCTGTTTAACACTAAAACACTACTTTTTTTTTTTTACATTTATTACCAACATTTGTCATGGATTTCAAAGTCAAGAATCTCACTAGAAAGGCTGGTGTAGTGGAAGGGCAGATCTATAGCTAAGGAGGGGGGAGGGGGCTAGGTGAATACTGGGTGGGCCATAGTGTATTTTTAAAGCTGAAGATGGGCACAGCTTTCATATTTCATATGTCACAGGGGCATGTTAAAAGTTTTGATCGGTCGGAGTCTCACTGCTCAGACCGCCACTGATCTGTAGAGTGGGCAAGGAGAAGTGTGTGGTAGCACATTTCACTCCCTGGCTCTCAACGATCTCCGTTCCGGCAGCTACTTTATAAACTTATGGGGCCATGGAGATGCCCTCTCCCTGCATGATTGACAGACAGGCCTACAGGAAAATTTGTGCATGCCCCATCAATGCCTTAGGGTGCTATTACATAGGCCGATCAATACTATACTATATATCAGTACTATCTGTTAGATTGGCGCTCCTTTAATGGGCCTATTACATGGCCCAATAATTATTTAGCAAGGGCTGCACAGACATCGTTAGCGATGTCTGTGCTGCCTTTGCCTAAACAGTTTTTATATTACCTCTCCAAGCTCTTGGTCTCTTCTTGCATTTTGCATGATTCCTTCCTGGTCTTACATGCTGCAGCTTTAGAGCGGCCCGTTAGAGCTGACAGGCCACTCAACCAATCACTGGCCAGGAACACCATGGCCAGTGATTGGCTGAGCGGCCTATCAGCTGCAATAGACCACTCTGAAGCTGCAGAGCGCAGGACCAGGGAAGAAGCATGCAGAGCGCAGGAGGAGACCGGGAACGTGGACTGGTAATGTAAACTGCTTGTAGAATTGTCGGCCGCTGGCCGTGCATTGCTATTACACGTGCAGTCAGCACCCGATGTTTTTAGGTCAGGGTCTAAAGAAACGATCAGCCAATGATTGTTTCATCGTCTGATTGTTGTCGGTATTACATCGACCAATAATCAGCCGAATTGGCCAGATTCGGGCGTTTATCGCTCTGTGTAATAGGGGCCTGAAAGATACAGCCCACTCTGGACCTACTGGTTTGTGACTGTGAGTAGACGCACAGCGGGGAGAGGCATCACAACCTGGGGAATTTTAAAGCCCTGGCCACACCTCTGTGAGCGACAATGAAAAGCATTTCACAGGATCCACAGGATAGGGGACAAGTATGAGATTGCGGGGGGTTGGACCTCTGTGCCCCATGGAGATCTTTTTATCTAGTCGACCCAGATCCTTAGTTATAAATGGAGCCACAGGCCTACGCATGACTGGCAACTCCCTTCATCCTCTATGGAGCCGGCAGAAAGAGACAAGAGCTGTACTCTACTCTCTCTGGCGGCTCCATAGAGAATGAATGGAGCCGGAGGTCACACATTGACCAGTGGCTCCATTCATAACAAAGGAGCTGGGTCGCCGATAGTAAGATCCCCAGGGGGCATGGAGGTTGCACCCCCGCAATCTCATACTTGTCCCCTATCCTTTGAAAAACCCCTTTATATGTTTTGACATGTCAAAAGTTCTCTGAAATGAGTTACATTTTAAATGGACACCGTCACTTTAAAAAAAATGTCAAATGTCAAAGGTTTTACTTGGTCTTGCATTCTTTTAAATTTCGGTGCTGTATAAGTCTATAGAACCATCTCGAAAATTCCATGCAGACAGAGAGCTAGGAGAGAAGTGCTCTTCCACGTGCTTCTCCCCTCAGCTTTGGATCTGGTCTGTGACATGTCAGGTCAAGTACACTTTAAGTCCTAGGAGCTGTAATTGAAACTCCCTTTGCTTCCATTGCTTCCAGTTTATATAACCCATCTACACATTCCATCCAGATGGCATAAGAGATGAGTGAAGTGATAAGACTGAACATATCATCGTTTTGTCTTTTTTAGTGATTTGCTCCAGATTCTCCAATTAAAATGTTTAAGTAACAAAGCCTGGTTAACAGGAAACATTTGGAACATTGATTCTCATGAACTGAATCTGTAAATCAATGTCACTCATAGCTCAGCGGATCAGACACATGAATATTGATGATCTCTCAGTTGAAAATATTCCGATTGGCCCTTCTCCAGTATCAGCTCACTTAAAGCTGTCTACTGTCTTTTAGTTTTACAGATATTTATTTCCTGTTGCCTACATAGCGCCAGCATAGTCTGTACCCCTGTACAAAGATGCCCACCATTCACAGTGTCTGTCCACACAGGGGGCGGCTCACAGTCTGGAGTGACCTTGATCCCAGACATACAGAATAAGGTTTTATAGCAAGTTCTCTCTCCTATCAATATCTCTCATTGACTGTATCTGTTTTTGCTGATGTTTCTATGTGCCACCTTAAAGGGAAAATAGTATTAAAAAATATATACAGTGGTGCCGTGCTTGTAATCCAAATCTACTCTTAAACCAAAGCAAATTTTCCCATAAAAAATCGCTGATATACAGACAATTGGTTCTACACCCCCAAAAATAATGATTTTTTATTCTGAATTACATGTAGAACAGATGAAAGAAACAATAAGAAACTGCTGCATATGTCAAATTATAAGTTACTGTTCAGTATAGCAATCAGCGTGAGGAGAAACATGTATACTATGTGCATAAACCTGAAAAACAGCAGAAGTTTGTAGATACAGGATGGAACTGCAGATCCCCATAATGCAGTAGCGTAGTACAACAGGCTAGAATAGAGAAGCAGGGCTGCTGTCAGAGGTCTGTGTGGTCACATGACTGCAATGGGGAAGGAGGGTGTGTTCAGCATGGACCAATCAGGGAGTGAGAATCACAGAGCTCTGCAGGAGAACAGTGATAGAAACTTCTCTATACAGCAGTGTAAATGGTTAAAGGGGTAGTGCGGCGGTAAACAATTATTCACAGAATAACACACATTACAAAGTTATACAACTTTGTAATGTATGTTATGTCTGTGAATGGCCCCCTTCCCCGTGTCCCACCACCCCCACCCGGAAGTGTGGTGCGCTATACATACCTGTCACATGCCGACTCGTCTCCGATCTTCAGTCAGCGATGTCGTCTTCAGCCGAATCCTTCCGAGCGTCCTGAGTGCCGGCCGCCCTCTGCCGCGTCATCAGCTGCTCAGCCGCGATTGGCTGAGCCAAACTGTGCTCAGCCAATCGCGGCTGAGCATCTGACGACGCTGAAGAGGGCGGCCCGCACTCAGGACGCTCGGAGGGATTCGGCCCGGCCGTCCGAAGACAAATCGCAGACTGAAGATCGGAGACGAGTCGGCACGTGACAGGTATGTATAGCGCACCACACTTCCGGGTACACGGGTGGGGGTGGTGGGACACGGGGAAGGGGGCCATTCACAGACATAACATACATTACAAAGTTGTATAACTTTGTAATGTGTGTTATTCTGTGAATAATTGTTTACCGCCGCACTACCCCTTTAAGTGTAAGTGCAGGCACATTATAGCAGAAATATAGAGGATAGGGGCTGACAGACACTGCAGGGAGCATGAAGGAATGAGCAGGGCAGATGTAGGCACTGTATAGCAGCGCTCTCTGTCCAGGAAGAGAGGGGTTACAGCTATGATGAGATTACCTCCACAGTCCTGTCCCCTTATGTAAGCCCCAGCCTGAAGTGGAACTGCTATGATTTGGAAGGTGAGGGAGACTTCCTGGGTCAGAGTACAGTGCTGTATACCCCACTATGCAGACTTTGCCCCTCCCAACTCCTGCTCCCACCCAGCACAGGGAGCTCTTAAACCAAAGCGATGCTCTTAAACCAAGTTACAATTTTGAAAAACTGTGATCTCTTCCTGCAAAACGCTCTTAATCCAAGTTACTTTTAATCCAAGGTACCACTGTACTTTGTATTTACAGGAAATACATATTCTGGGGAATTTCAGGATGGAGAACTCCATGGACACGGAGTAATGAAATATAAAGATGACGCAAGATATGAAGGAGAGTTTGTGTTCGGTATACGAGAAGGTAAATGAGGATTTTGTGTTTTTCACCCAATATTTATTGTGTTAAAGCGTACCCGTCACAATGTTTTTTTTAAAGAAATCTTTAGGGGTTGTGATCGCTAGCAGTTTTGCAATATACTGTCTTAGTATCTAATATAACCATTATTTCCCTCGGACCTTACACAGGACATGGTTTACTGGTAGACAAAGAGGGACAGACCTACTCAGGAGCTTTCCACAACAACAAGAAGCATGGGGATGGACAGATGACCTTCCAGTAAGTCTTGTATATTGCTAATGATTATTTTGGCTTTTATAGATCAAGTGAATAAGCTGAATCTTCTCCTGACCAGTAATGACTCATAAACTATTGGTAGGCTGACCGCTATAGTCTCTAACCTCACTCTACCCTTCGTCCAAGCTGTCTATTATTTTAGCAAAAATGCCCATGTGAAACTGGAACCCTGTTGAAAAGTGTGGAACCCTTGAAAAGTGTGGAACCCGCTGACCAATATCTAATGTGGCCCCATTGAATATGGCTTATGGCTGTATCTATAGAAACATAGAAGATTGTCTGCAGAAAAAGACCACTGGGTCCATCTAGTCTGCCCTTTTACTTTTTTCCTTCTTATTGTCTTAGGATAGATATAGGTTTTCCTTCTTATTATCTTAGGATAGATATATGTTTATCCCAGGCGTGTTTAAATTCTGTTATTGTAGATTTACCAACAACATCTGCTGGAAGTTTGTTCCAAACATCTACTACTCTTTCAGTAAAATAATATTTTCTCATGTTGCTTCTGATCTTTCCCCCAACTAACCTCTCACTGTGTCTTCTTGTTCTTGAGTTCAGTTGTTTTGCTAAAAACACTCCCTTCTGAACCTTATTTAGTCCTTTAGCATACTTAAAGGTTTCCATCATGTCTCCCCTTTCTCTTCTTTCCTCCAGACTATACAGATTCAAATCCTTAAGTCTTTCCTGATATGGTTTATGCCTCACACCCTCCACCATTTTTGTAGCCCATCTTTGGACCTGTCCTATTTTATCAATATCCTTTTTTAGGTGAGGTCTCCAGAACTGGACACAGTATTCCAGATGTGGCCTCACCAGAGCTCTATACAGCGGGATCACAATCTCCCTCTTCCTACTGGTTATACCTCTAGCTATACACCCCAATATACGATTTCCTTTCCCCACCGCCTGGTTGCACTGGTGACTCATTTTAAGGCTGTCAGAAAACACTACCCCTAAATCCTTCTCTTCTGAAGCCTTTGCCAACACAGAACTACCTATGTGATACTCGGATAGAGGATTCCTCCTCCCCGAGTGCATTATTTTACATTTGGAAACATTGAACTTCAATTTCCATTGTTTGGACCACTTATCTAGCAAAGCTAAAGCATTCTCCATATTACTGACACCTTCAGGTATATCAACCCTGTTGCACACTTTTGTGCCATTTAGCAAACAGACAAACCTTGCCTAACAAACCTTCTCCTATGTCACTAATAAACAGACTCTTGTGGCCACCACAGTCTCTGCCCAAAATATACACAATTACCAGCAACCCTCTGATATCCATCCTTCAGCCAACCACAAATCAACTGAACTATCCAGGGATTAAGTCCAATTGTCTGTAACTTCGGCCGATTATCGCTCCGTGTAATAAAGACAACGATCAGCCGATGATCGCTGTCATCGGCTGATCGCTGATATAGGTTAGAACCTATATTTGTCGGGCCATTACACGTAGCGGTGCGCGGGCGGCGACTGACGATATACATTACCTATCCATGCTTCAGTGCTCCTCCTGCGGTCCGCTTCTCCCCGGTCCCGCGCGCTCTAGCTTCAGAGTGGCCTGTCAGCTGACAGGCTGCTCATCCAATCACAGGCCGTGGCTGTCCAGGCCTGTGATTGGCTGAGCGGCCTGTCAGTTGACAGGCCGCTCTGAAGCTAGAGCGTGCGGGACCCGTGGGGAAGCGGACCGCAGGAGCAGCCCTGGAGCGTGGATAGGTAAAGCATATAGTTTAAGCTTGTTAAACGATTATCGGGACGTGTAATAGGCCCAGTAAACGAGCCCCGATCTAGCAGATCGGCGCTGGTTTACAGGTATTATTGGGCCCCCATCGGCCCATGTAATACCACCATAACTGTATCAAAGGCTTTGCTAAAGTCCAGATAGGTGATATCCACGGCACCACCTTCATCCAGCACTTTTGTGACATAATGAAATAAATCCATGATTTCCATGACTCCCTAGGGCTGCATCCGACTTCTTCAACCATTGGTATTCAAATGCCAAACGATCAGACTCGAGCATGCGCAAGTTACATTAATTTCTAAAGCTGTCTCATTAACGCTGGACATTGACTTACATGATACAAAGCACTAATAGATGGCGACAAAGAGACAGCTGTATTCTCCCTAGAGGAGAGCTCATTTGCATACCCTTTTTAGCCCAGGAAGCATTGCTGGCTTTACTTTCCGGGGTGCCTTACTTTGGGCAGGGGATGCTTTACTTTAGGATAGTTGGTAGACTAGTTCGGGTGTCTTATTTTAGCAGGATATCTTATTTTTGGGGAAATACACATATCACAGGCACTTTTTCCTGCAGTGGCAGTGCCACCTTTGTCATTAGGATGTGTCTGGTATTGCAGCTTAACTACATTCGCTTCAATGAAAAGAGAAGCTGCGCCAGACACCAACCGTTTCTGGGAAGCACAGGAAGGGAGAGAGAAGACAAGGAAAGAGGAAGAGAGGGAGAGGAAGGCGGGGGGCGGACACCAAGACCCAGCTCGGCAACACGTACAGTGCTGTAAGGTTATGAGAATTCCCCAACTACTGAATAAGGGCTAGAAAGTTCTCTGAATCCATGAACAGATGCCAGGGGAACCACACTTTATCAAACTTGGCAGACTGGTCATGAGCCTCCGCAATCATTTCCTCCATCCTGCCAAGATCCCTAAGTTCACTAAGCCACTCTGCTATAGAGGGTATGAGAGGTGTCTTCCAGTGTCGGGGGATAACCATGCAGGCTGCGGTCAAGAAATGTCATAACATCACTTTCTTGATCGTAGCAAGGGACCCGGGAATCTGTGAGAGTAAAGTCAGTTGCGGAGTATTGACAACAGTCTTTCCAAAGTATACAGTATAGATGTTTAGAATCTTATCCCAGAACTCCCGAATGCCCGGGCACACCCACCAGATTTGTATCATGTCGCCAGCCTCCGTTAGGCATCGCTGACACAACCCCTTTAAATGCTGTATGTCTTGCAGGAAATAGTGTATTCTCTCCAGTCTGACACAGTATATAGTGTATTCTCTCCAGTCTGAACAGTCCAGAGCAATAGCAAACTCCCATAGAAAACCTCTCTTGCTCTGCATACTGGAAAGAATACTACTTCCTGTAGGACATACAGCAGCTGATAAGTACTGGAAGACTTGACATTTTTTTAATAGAAGCCAAGTTCAAATCTTTGCCACTTTCAGGCACCAGTTGATTTGAAAGAAAGCTATTTTTTGCTGAGCTACCCCTATAACAGAGTTGGACAAACTCACTGTAGTCATCAGGTTCAACTTAGGCTGGGTTCACACTACGTTTTTGCAATCAGTTTTTTCATTGAATTCCATTATAAAAAAAGGATCAAAACGGATTTGTTTGTTTTTTAACGGACACAAAAATGAGGTTGACTATGTTTTTGTGTATGTTAAAAAAACAAATCTGTTTTGATCCATTTTTTTTTATAATGGAATTCAATGAAAAAAATGGATGCACACAAATGCATCTGTTTTTTCCATCCGTTTTTCATCAGTTTTTTGAAAAAACGGATTGCAAAAACGTAGTGTGAACCCAGCCTTACTTTTGACTAAAGTCTATGGCTACCTTTGTCCTACTCCAGGGCAGCCCGGGCTCTGTATCTAACGTGTGAACCTGACCTTAATCGAGTAGCAGAAAATCTAACATTAAGTAAATCCGGAGGGTATAACATGACTCCTGATATACAACCCATCTGCACCTGTGTCCTGCGAGGGAAGGTTTTCGTCTGTAAACACTCAGCTTGTGCAGTGTGTCATCTAACCCTGCATGTTTCTGCCAGCGGTCTACCGTCACCCTCAGTGTGCACGGCCTGTAATGTGGAGAAAACATGTGTTTTGACGTCATGCATTCCAAATGTGTTTCTAAAGCTCCCAGTGTAATGTTAGCTGTTTTTCTGGCAGAATCCGCTCTATGCATATTTACTTTGCCGGGCTACTCAACTGTTGAGTTGGCACAGATCTAGCAGCAGGTGTGATGAGTTCTAGCAGAGGCAAGCGGCACCCAAGTGACATTGTTATCTGAGAAAAGGGATATCCCACCGAAGAGAAGGCTGAGGTTCTCTAACACACTGGAGGGAACACATGGGCTGGATACTAGGATCCTCTCCAAAGAAATCACTGAGGATTCCACAAGACCAGTATATACTTGCTGTGTTTGGCTACAGTAGATACAATGGGTGTGTGCCTTTTTTATTTTATTCTTTTTATTTTTGTTCTATTGCCAAGGACGTGTCTTGGTGCTGATAGTATTATGTTTTATTATGTTTTTAGTACAGACATAACATACGGACCTGACATAGGTGGACAGTTCTTCATTATAAGCAGAAAACCTTCTCCCCCATCTCCCCATATCAAACTTTCTATAAAAACACCAATTTTATAATTTTAAAACCACCATATTAAGTGTCCCTTTAAGTAAATACCCGACTAACGGAGTGTTGCCTCTCATCTATTTGGAGTAATATTCTGACTAGGCGGGAGCAATGCCTAGTGGACCACCATGGTAAAACAATTACTGATTTCAGGGAGACCAGTTAAAGAAGATGCTGTAGGCTGCTAGTATAGGTGCTCAGTATAGTAGATATTTAGATGCATTGCCCCCTGGAAAATACATATGTGTAAAAAGAGTCCACAGAGCCTCATTCAGGAGTCTCAAAATACAGAATTTTCAGATATCCCTCCAGGGAAGGACCTAGCCAAGGGGTGGCTCCTGTAAGGAGACCACCAAAACTACCATATTAAGTTGAATATCTGATACATCCCTTATCTGAGGGCCATATACTGTATATAAATGGATTTTTAGAACAGGGAGATTGACCTGGTATCACAGTGCTTCCAGGTTCAGTGCATAAAAAAAGAAGAAAAAAGGCCTTGAGTGTCTATCATGCCCATTCAACCTCCTTGTGTGAAAGCATTGTAGGTCCCTGCTGTAGTCGGTTTGGTAGTGACATGCCAATATCAGCAGCACGGGATAGATTCTTGGGCTAGTGTGCATGCATGTAACGCCACTGGGTTCTATTATTCACCACCTATGGTGCTAGTCAAGTTCCAGTCCTGCTCATCGTTGCTGTGTTCCTGTCTGCTCCTCTGCTGTGCTCCATGCTGGTCCTGGCTCTGCATGTCTTTGTGTCTTTCAGTGTCTTCTTCCTCCTTCTGGTCTCTGCTGCAGTGGTGCCTCTGGCCACTAGAGTTTGCATTTGGTGAACTGCTGTAGATTTATAGAGGCAGCTTGTTTGCATCTGCTACTGCCGTCTGCCAATCCAGAACCACCTGCACCTATTTAAACTAGCTCCATGTACCACTTTCTTGCCTGAGTGTTGTTGGATTCTAGCATTCCAAATGAAGGTGTCTGTCTCCTGTCTTTGCTATATTCCTCTGTATCCTGACCTGTACTTGTTCTTTGGATAATACTTTCTACCTAACCCTTAGTGGGATAAAGGGTGAAGACCTAGAGGGTACTTAGACTCTAATCCCTGGTGTGGCTCAAAGCCAATTTGCTGTCTGTTACAATGCCTAGGAGCAGTCTTACATACTTCAGTTCCAGAACTGAGAGGTGGCTGGGCTAGGAGATACTACAGTATATATATGTTAATAATGCATACTCACAATTACCCTGCTAGATACATAGGGAAACAGGTGGGTGCATCTAACAGCAGGGATGGCAGAAACCATTGGAAATGACAACTACTGTAGATATTACTGTTCCCTTTGTTATGTGTCCTTCCACACTGACACTGTCCATTCAGAGCCTGTCCCGACTAAAGGTATTGATGGTGTCAGCAAGAATACACCCCATTAAGAAGGAGCGTGGCAACATCCCGTTGTCAATTTATTCATAATTTTCCTGGAAGAATAACAGCGAACACATAGGAATCTTAAAGATCTTTTTGTAATAACTTTTTGTTGAGGTTGTCAGAGGGCATGGGTGTCGTGACTAAATCGTCTGTTATAGGGGTCATACATCGTTCAGTCCTGGACTTCATATATTGTTATAAGTGGATCACCCTTATAAGTTATCCCTGAAAGGGTTTTTGCAGTAACACATGGGGGGGATTTATCTACGCCGGTCTTATATTAGGCCTCGTCCCCTTTTCCCCGGCAGGATTCACTAAGAGGCGCACGCCTCTTAGTGAATCTGTCCAGTCACCCGAATCTGCGCCCAGTGTACTAGATCTATACCTGCTTCCAGCAGGTATAGATTTGGATCATGATTTAAGCCTGCGAGCGTATCATAAATCTTGATAAATTAGGCGGGGGAGGAGGCCACGCCTCCTCCCCGCCTTGTCATGCCCCCCAAGCTCCCCCAGCCCGCCCATCGGGCGAGCGGGGCATACGGCAGGCGTACGGCAGGGAGAAGGGGGCGAATCTTCACCTTCTCCCTGGTGTACGCCTTGGGCGGACCTTTTGTAAATGTCCCCCATGATGTACACCTTGTTGCCGGTCATAACTCCAATGAAGTAAAGCATAGACTATGTAGTTGAGCCAGAACTCATTGCCCTTGCTTATTGACAAGAGACCAAGCAGCATGCCAATGCATAGAACAGCAATGCACTCACCATTGAATAATCACGTAGGCTTCAGTAAAATAAAGTATTGTAGGAGGCATGTGTCAGCATCGGTACAACTTTGAAGCCTACTCAGTCTTCTTCAGATACATACTCATTTGCTTGAGTGAGCAGATAAGCTGAGCTGTAGTCACTGCAATCTAGCTGTTCTCGAATGAAGCAGAGCTGAAAATCATTATAGCCGAGACTGGAGACTGTACATGGCAGGTAAGGACTGGCTGTAGGCATTGCTTTACACATAGCACCTCACTCAATGATACTGGCAGGAAGTGGGTGGAGTTGTGACAACCTCTGTCTTCTCCACAGAAGACAGTCTTTGTTACGATAACTGGCATTTGGCAGTAGAATGTTGCGATGGAGGAAATTAAAGGGATTGTACACAATTAGAAAAACATGCTCACTTACTTTCAGAAACAGCCCCACACCTGTTCATGGGTTGTATCCGGTACTGCAGAGGTAGGGAATTTTGGTTCTCCAGCTGTTAAAAAACTACAACTCCCATCATGCCGTGACAGCCAAAGCTTTAGCGAAGTGAATGGGGCTGAACCGCAATACCATAAACAGCCTGTGGACATGTGTGGCACTATTCGTGTAAGAAAGCAACCAAAAATGTACAATCCCTTTAACATATAGCAGTTTAGAAGGTGGACAGAATCATTCAGACGCTTGTAATAATATTTCATACATTTCATTTCATATATTTCATTCTATCTGACAATGGGAAACTACTGGATCATAGGTTGAGAATGCAAAATCCTCTCAGATGTCTTTGCCTGGCATTAGACCATTGTGTGCTTGCTTTTGTTTCCCAGTCTTCTCCCCAGAGCCCAGTTGCATGCCATGTATCATGATGACAGAGCGGCTGATTGATCTGTATACAGAGCTCCTCCGAGGAAATCCTGAACATCTCTTGCTTGCTGGGAACAATACATAATATGAACAGTTGGGTGCAGTCTGACGTCTTTGTAACTTTAAGTGTCTGATCACGCCGCCTTTTAGCTTCTTCTCCAGTTCCGTTTTACTTCTTTAAAGAGCTTTATGTTATATATTATAGTTATATAGTCTAAAAATTATTTACTATCTATAAGAAGGTTAAGATAGTTCTCTTTAAATTTGATGACTGTGTGAATGCAATCTATGTATTATTGAAGTGATATTCCAGCAACTAAAAACCGATCGATATGGAATAAGTGTCTGATCACAGGGGGTCTAACCTCTGGGACCCCCCCCCCCCAAAAAAAAAAAAAAAAAAGTATAGAAATGTCTGTAAAATTTTCCTTTTACTAGAGTGATCCACAAGTGTCCCTCTTTGGACTTCCAAAAAGTTGGGAGGTATGCTAGGAAGACCTGGGAAATATGGATATAACCATTGGTAATCAAAAGCAGAGGGTTCAGGGAAAAGTTGCCAGGCCCCAACAGTTTAGCCTCTCCGCTCAAGACTATGGTTCACCTTTCAGCCTACCGGCCATCTTTATAGCTATCTATGACCAGTTCAGGAATTGCCTCTGAAAAGTCCTACAAATTTTCAGAATCTTTCGGACAATATTATTCCGAAATATTATTCTTACAGGCACTGATCCCTGAGGTATGGTATGCAATTCTTGGAATTCAGTGAATTCTAGATCTATTAACTTCAAAGTTCTGATTCCTTATTGTAGGCCATCAATATCATCACTTCAGTGACCCTAAATTCCCCTCGGCTACAGTAATGAGGCAAAAAGAAGCTCAGGTCTAGGGGAAATATTTAACTTGGTAGCACTATAAACTAGATTACTAACCTCCCTCCAACATGTCAAAGTTGAGAGACGCATCCAAAAACAATAAGAACAGTGGAACACATCTAGACCCTTAATATTATTAGATATTTCACCAGTAAGACGTTATGGGCTAATAGGTTCCAAACAAAAGAAAAGAAGAACAAGCACATGCTGCAAATATACTGGTTCATATTTACTATTGAAAAGGAGCCATGGTCTTGGTAACTTTGTATAAAGGGGTGAATAAGATTCCATACCATACCATGCACTATGCAAGATTCTGGTGCAGGTGAAAGCATTACTGTCACCCTTTGTAGAAGTAGAATTCTATGTCTATGGAGAGTAGAAGTCTATGGAGCTCAACTCTGGCAAGAACAGCAATCCAAGAGTGAAGTGCACAGCAATCCAAGAGTGAAGCGCTCAGTTACATGCTCCTCCAGGCTCTATCTAGCAATCGCTGGAGGTCCGAACACTAAAAGCCCTGACCTGTTTGACACCTCAAAGGTTTTTTTTAATGCTTTAAAGGGGTATTCTGCTCAGAATGAACTTTTATTGTCTTGCTGCCCTGGCGCAGAACATAACAAACAGCCTATTCTTACCTCTCCAAGCTCCCCCGGTATCCCCCTACGTCACCTTTGGTCCCTGGCTGATCAACCCCCTCCCCCCCCACTTCCGATACTGACTCGTCTGGCAGTGACAGCCCGCTCGGCCGATCACTGACTGGGACGAGAAAGCGCCACAACCTGTCATTGGCCTGCCTGTTCCTGTTTACATGGGAAGATGAGAGCCTACTGATGATTTTGATGCCCACACAACAGATATAAACAGACAACTAACAAGAGATTTCTTGTTTGTCAGCTCATGGCTGGTCCTTTTACATAAGGTTATTATCAGCAGCGAGGACTCCTGCTTGCCGATAATTCGCACTGCGGTCTTTTTCACCCCGGGTCCCGCTCGCTCCAGCTTCAGAATGGCCTGGCTGAGCTGACAGGCCGCTCAGCCAATCACTGTCCAGGACCGCTGCAGCCAGTTATTGGCTGAGGAGCCTGTCAGCTGAGACAGCCCACTCTAAAGCTGGAGTGTGCGGGACCCGGGGAGAAGAAGACCGCAAGAGGAGCCCTGCAGCCTAGATAGGTAATGTATAAGGTTTAAGCAAGGGCTGCAAGGACATCGGTAACGATGTCCATGCAGCCCTTGTTAAATGATAATCGGGCCGTGGAATAGGCCCAGTAAACAAGCGCCAATCTAGCAGATCAGCGCTCGTTTACGGTTATTATCGGGCCCCCATCGGCCCGTGAAATAGCACCCTTAGACTAGATGTTCAAGAGATTTCTTGGCACTTTTTTTTTTTTTTTTTTTTCAGATTGTCCTGTCTAAATTTATACTGTCTAATAGTATGTTCACACTGAGCGACAGGCAAGGATTTAACGATTATTCTGCTTGAAATTCAACCTGTAAATTATGTACAGAGCAATGTCCTATTGTGTTCAATGGAATTGTGGCTCTGCTTTTCACATGGCACAATTTACGCGTGCAATGTTCCGCTGCAGATCTGCTTTCTGCCCAAAGAATTGACATAGAAACCCATATGTACACATGTGCAGTATGTGTGTTGCAAGCATCCTTTGCAAACATTGTCTAGGTCTCCTCCCACATTCCGCCCACAATTCTGTGCGGAATTGACACAGAATTCTACTCCAATTCTGCGCCAACTCAAGAAGAGGACAATTCCTTCTCCAGTTCCTTGCCTATTGCTCAGTGTGAACAGTTAGACAATTTTAACTAATCTGGGACAATGTGTGTCATCATGCTAGGCTCTGTTTTTCTCCTCTTTGTGACCACTAGTGTCCAGCTTCTACTGCCCATACTGGCCACCAGAGTCATGGATTGTTGCCCATTGTGATGTTCCAACTTGTTTTCATTGACAAGTGAAGGATTTTGCTTGTCGATCATGTGCTGTTGGTGAGGCCTCTAGCAGTGCGTCGTGTTCCTGCAGTAGGTGTGTTACAGTTTGGTGGTTTTGGACATCTACACATTTATAATAGTTTTTTTACGTATTATATTACGTAAGTTAATACCCTGTGACCACAGGAATAAATTATCAGCTCCAGTGAAAACATGAAATATTTTGTATCATTACAGGAACGGGGATCATTATGAGGGCAACTGGGTCCTGGACCAACGTCAAGGACATGGTGTTCTGCACTGCGTAGATGGGACCATTTATGAGGTACGATAACAAAGTATTAAATCTCTGTCCTCTCAACCTTCTTAAATATTCATTTCTGCTTTCTTATTTGTATTTCCTCTTAAATCACCCCGCCTGTCATTGCTCTGCAAAATTCTCAGTCACAGCAAATTAAATATTTGTAATTGTAAAATTGTAAAAAAAAAATTGTGAAACTACATTTCTGTACAAGAGGGGTCTAAAGCCCTCCTCTCCAGTGTCTGGTGGTGCCTATAGCTTCTGATGCATTTAGATAAATAACAGGCAAGCATTCAGGCCCCGAAGGGCAGTGATACAGTGGTGTTCAGTTTGTGGTGGCCATTGGATATTGTACTTGGTGGACACCATGCTACTCTTTGCATACAATAAAATATTGTAAATAGTCAATGTTGGTTCAATAGATTTTGCATAGCTCAACAGAACAGGTGACTATAAGAAACATTATAAATGTATCTTATTGGAGAAGAGCACTTCTTTCTCCTCTCATCAGGCTCCTTTCCTGCTCCCTCACCCTCCTAAACTTATCATTCACTAATAAAAACTATTTAAATCTATCCTGAGAGGCATGAAGGACATGAAACTTAGGCTGTGTTCACACTTTGTTTTTGCAATCTGTTTTTTTCATCCGTTTTTTTTTAACACGGATGAAAAACAGATGGAAAAAATGGATGCATGTGCGTGTATCTGTTTTGATCACTTTTTCCATTGAATTCCATTATATAAAAAAAAAACGGATCAAAATGGATCCGTTTTTGTTTTTTTTGATGGACACAAAAATGAGGGTGACCAAGTTTTTTTTGTCTCCGTCAAATTTTTATAAGGGAAGTCAATGGAAAAACTGTTTAAAACGTATGCACACAGTTGCATCCGTTTTCTTCATCAGTTTTTCATCCGTTTTTTGCAAAAACAGATTGAAAAAACGGATTGCAAAAACGTAGTGTGAACCCAGCCTTAGGCTGCATTCCCACGTTCCGTGGAATGCCAGTACCGGAGTCCCCCCGCGCCCGGACAGCATCTGTTATTAGATGCTGGGAGCGGAGGAGACTGTATTCATAAGCATCGCGCTGTAGTAACAGCACCACGCGGCTGATTCATTACAGCGCGGCGCTTATGAATACAGTCTCCCTCGCTCCCAGCATCTAATTACAGATGCTGTCCGGTGCGGGGGGACTCCGGTACATGCATTCCACGTCCGTGATCCGTCAGGATCACGGAACGTGGGAATGCAGCCTAAGGGTAGGATCAGGTTACCTTTTTCCTATTCAAGTCTTTGGAGAGGGGAGAGGAGTGAGTAGCTGGAGAGAGACAGGCACAAATAAAGAGATTGCAGCGAGACTTTTAGATCTCATACAGCACTTGATTCACATCATGCACTGCTCTTAAATGTCCCTTATGTTGCTGCTGTTTCTGATGCTTTTCTATAAAGACATAAAAGAGCAGGATTTCCTCTGGACCACTGGATCCACTGGACCACCGCTAGCAATGGTGTACGCCAAGGCGGGATGGACTTGCTGTGGCAGGTGACGCCAGGTTGCGTCCCCTCCCCTGGCTTGGCCTGCTAGCAGTGGAAGGCGAGGTGCAGCTGGAGACACGTAGACAGGACAGCAGGCAGGCACACAGCAGGAGGCTCAGGCAGGACTCAGGAGTCACGGGCAGGAGAGCTGGGACCACAATGCTCAGGGTCAGCAATGCAGAAGCTCCAACAAGGAAGTCAAGGCAAAGGGGCTTTAAAGGGGTAGTGCGGTGTTAAGCATTTATTCACTAAATCACACACATTACAAAGTTGTCCAACTTTGTAATGTGTGTTATTTAAGTGAATGCCCCCCCTTCCCCATGTTTCCCCCCACCCACCCTAGACCCGGAAGTGTGGTGCATTATACTTACGTATTCTCTGTCAACCCTGGCCGCCATCTTGGGAACGATCACGTCATCTTCAGGAGGCCGGCCAGACCACTCCAGCCCTCCCTCATGTAGGTCCCCCTCCAGCACGTCATCAGCTGCTCAGACGCGATTGGCTGAGCATAACTATGTTCAGCCAATCACAGAGCCTTAATTAAAGGTGCACTAGCCCTTTAAATTTAAGCAGTGCTGGCCCACAGCAGGAGACAGAGGAGGAAGCTGGGCGGGTAAGAGCGCACGCCATGGCAGCCATCATAGAGGCAAGACTTCACTCACTGGAGTAAAAATACTAGTGAAAAATACCAAATATTACATATATAATAGTCAGAAATAATGGCACTTCTTATGTACATATACAATGGCTTATGCTAAAAAACATTATTAAAACGGCAGATACTCTTTAAAGTCCTCTAGTGTTTAAATCCACACTCAATACCCTGCTGTATAGTGTTTCATAGTGACACACAGCCCCTCATCTCCGTTATAATTCTTACCACCCTCTTTCATTGTGACCCTCACACAGAGTCTATTTTTGTAAATGAGAGCCAAGGTTAGATCAATTAAAGCTTTCAAAATATATATTACTGTTACTTACTTGTTATAGTGCCCCCTGCTGTCCCTTCGAGTTCCTCACCAAACGTCCACCCAGTGTGTTCAGTGTTAGTGGTCACACATGTTCAATTCAACAATCTGGGTACGAGATGGTTTGTCTTTAGTGTTCAGCAGATTTGTTGAACTGTTTGTTTTCTGCAACGTTCGCCATCTCCTGGCTCCTGGATGCCATCCTAGGGAGTCTTGAAAAACATGGATAGGCTCTTTCTGTGTTTTTCTGGCAGCCTTATGGTGGCATCCAACTTCTTTGTGCAGGGTCTGTGCAGGTATAAATGGTGTATAAATAATATTATTCCATGGGCCCCATAGCAGTTGCATGGGCTTCCTTTATGGCACCTACACCTTTTTGGATAACATTCGGACACAAACACTAATAATGTCATGGAATGCGGTATCTATAAAGGTCTTTCCTTTATAGTCCCTGAATTATTGGTGCCTAAATAGCTGCTGAGGCTGCGGCTGATACATTCATCTCTATGTAATCTGAGCAACTGCTACTAATAGGTTTAGCTGCCTGAGAAATTCATTCACCTATAAAACAAACAACAACTGCCCCATCGTTACTAGTTACTAGCAATTCCGTATCGTAGTAAATATCCCATAAGACATTAATGTAGACTGTAGTCCATTTCGGTCTGGCACCCTCCCCGTCCATTAAGTGTCTCCTTCACTAATCCAGGTTTATGCTAATTGTATCCTAGCTCCTCATGAATAAAACATCCATTATTTCCGAAACTAGGAATCTATCACCAAACTATGTTAATGTGTAATGTACTAATATTGGTTGTAATTATCTTCCATTATAACTCAATTAGCAAGCTGCACCGCCACTGTTGATCGACACAACGGTGTAGTGTGAATCCATGATTTCCCAGACAGGCGTGAATGGAGATCATTGGTTTGCTTTGTCTGTATGGAGGGAGAAGAGACGGTCTTCAGTGGACTGCAACATCTGCAGAATACTTAGTAGTGGTAATAAAGTGCTGTTTCCTCTTGAGGGAGTTGAACCTGGATGTGGAATATTTTCTGGAAATATGAAAATTATAACATCAGAGGAATTACAGCATTAATATTTATTACTGTAGAAAATGATTAGGCTTGGTGTATTACTGTGACATCATTCATATATTTATAGTACATGTCTACGAATTTTGACAGGTATTAAGCTCCTATTAAAGGAGAAGTCTAGGAATTTTGAAAATCCGGGGAAATTGATAACGAATAACGTGGTGGGCAGCGGGACCGGCCTCGGGACCCCCCGCCAGGAGCCATTTTTCCCTGAGTTGTGATGACGTCATGACTCAGGGAAAAATGCCTACAAAAATGTTACAAAATGTTACAAAAATGTTACAAAATTGCACATCAGAAGAGTTCATCAGAAATGTTTGGCAGCCCCATAGAGAATGAATAGACCAGTGGCCACATGTGTTTATTCCAGAGGCCATTATCTCCTCCTTCCCGTGATCAGTAGAGGTCCCAATGGATGGACCCCCACTAATCAGCTTGTTATCCGCTATTCAGTGGCTAAGGGATAATGTAATGTGATAGGAATACCCGTTTAACCTTTTAATGAACACGTATTTGGACTGAGGCAGAAAACTGAGGGACTTGCATAAACACAGGGGACATACTGTACTGGCTCCATAGAGTTGCCTTTGGTCAGATTCCTACATCAGTGCTGCAAGGCAACACTGCTAACCACTGAGCCGTAAATGAAGCAAGACTGATCTGCAGCCTTGGGCATATCGAATTCCTAGTGACTGAGCCTTCTAGCAAACTACCGACTTCTAATTACAAGCTACAGGCTTGTATTCAGCTGATACAAGTATATTATGGAATTGCAGATACTTGTCATGTATTGCAGGCACTTATCGTACACATTGTGGTTATGGCCGGGGCCCATTCCTCCTGGGAGTACACAAGCTGTTCTTGGTAAGATAAGAAGGTGAATAAAAAGAAAGAGTGCTAGCATTCCTTTCCATTAAAATTCCTAGGTTACTGTTGGGTGCGTACTTTATTTGCTTGGGTCAATGGGACTTTTTTCGAATCCTGAGCCTCCAGGGGCAGTTGCGAATGCCACCTCTGCACCCCTCTGATCCCTATCGATCTGCAATGCGAATGCCACCCCTGCACCCCTTTTATACCTATACATCTGCAATGCTTATTAAAGTGCAAGCTGTCAATGGTGTCAAGTACTAGGATAGAACCATAGTAACACGATGGAGACCATCGTGTTACTTGGATATTCATACGAACCTGGGTCCAGTTTGGTGAGACATGTACCCATACCTGAGGTCTTGTGCTGCTGAGACATATTTTGGATTTAGGATAGAACCATAGATGTAAATACAAAATAACACTGCCTTATACTGTGTACCCCCTATTGCTGCCAAGACAGCTCTAACCTTTCAATGTATGGACTCTACAAGATCTCTTAAGGTGTCTAGGGGTATCAACCACAGAGACATTAGCAGTAGATGCTGTAAGTAGTAAGGTGCAGCCACCATAGATGGCTCATCCCACAGATGTTCGATCAGATTGAGATTTGAAGAATTTGGAGGTGAAGTCAACACCTTGATCTCTTTGTCCTCTTCCTCACACTTGGACAGTTGTCATTGATCCATCATAATTTGTCCTTTTTCAAAGTCATTTAGATCCTACCACTTACTTTTTTCAGCTTCCAGCACATTGACTTCAAGAGCTGTCTTGTCACCTATTATATGCTATGGCTTGACACGTGCCATTGGCACATAATAGTCCATGGCATTTCCTTCACCGATGAGTGGTTTCAATGTTCTGGCTGGTCGCTGTATGTGAATATACTGCTTTAGTCCCATACTTGCATGGATGATTATAGCAACAGAGCCATAAAAAGTCTCCAGACTCCAGACAAAGCGCTTTTTGATGTGATGTAGAGTAGAGCGGGCTCTGTTGTGATTACATGGGGGCTAAATATTGTGTATATGTCGGCTCTCATGGCTTCCCCCTTCATTTCCCACCAATTATACTGTCTCCTTCCCCCCCAAGCCTTTGTTCATCAATGACATTCTTGGGAAAGTTAATGAGCATTCAGGGTTGATGTATGATGTCAGTGCAGTCAAGGCTCCTAAGCAAATTTTCAGAGCATCGAATGTAGGTGAATGGGCGTCATCGGGGAGATCAGACTCAATGTGTGAGAACCACTTTCAGTAGATGGGGCAGGCTGCCAAACCCAAATTGTCTTTTAGCCCCTAATGTTTGTTCTTCAGACTTGGCATTCAGGATTTTGCAATACTTTGGACTCTTGTCAACATCTTTAGTCTAGAGGTATCCAGAGATTGATCACATGGTTTCCAGCCATCACTTGGTTTCATACTGTGAGTTTTACCTCCATTTCACTTGCCTGCCTGTGTTGGCAGCTTGATTCACGTGTTTGTAATTGACGAGAACCGTATGTAGCCTACCAACTATTCTTTTCTAGGAAAAGTTGTATCCAAAAATAGTCTATCACTATGAACTACTTATTGAGCGGCTTTAGATCTGTACAACCCTAAAGTTGCAGAGAGTCGTAAGAAAAAATACATAAAATAATTAATACTAATAATATGGTAGTAAAGTACCCATAAAAGCAAAGTGTACTGGTCATGAAAAAACCCAAAATATAAAAAAGTATATATAAGATATATAGGTGCTCAGATCAGTCAACAGGTAACACTGCTGATCATTCATTATTACGTGGGCGATATTATTTATCTAAAGCTTGCCAAATAATAGTGTATAATATAATAGTGATAATACACATTTATTATAAGACTTGGATAAATAAAGGAATAAAGCAATACAGAGAAGTAGCCACCAGTTTCCAACGATGGTATAATATGGCACCATGTTTATTATGAGCTTTACATGCTTTTTTGCCTCAATAAAGCTATATGGCTTCTCAGAAAGAAAGTATGGCTTTGTTCACCAAAAACTTTTATACATTTCATGGTGAGTGATGCTCAAGCACTGTCCCATACTCATGCGGGCAAAAGAAACTCCATTCTAGTGATTGGTTGGGACCTTATGGTTAATCCCCATAATCAGATACTTATCCTGTGGATGGGTCATACATTGTAATCTTGGGATAAACTCTCTAAAGGGAATCTGTCATAAGGTTTATGTTGCCTTAAATGAGGGCAGCATACACTAGTGACAGAAATGCTGAACAGATTCGTGTATTAATTACATATTTTTTTCAGCTGTTCTCCTAATATGCAGGAGAATAGGATTCTAGCCACACCCCTCCTCCTGCCCTCCAGCTACTGATTGACAGTTGACTGCCTATACACAGCATGGATAGATAACTGCCAATCAGCAGCTGGTGGGCGGAGTTTTCTGCTTCTCATGAATATCCAGGACTACTGGGCTCATGCACATAATGGAGAGGACTACTTATTGTCCATGTTAACGTTCTGCCTCACAGAACGATGTAAGTGATACATCATCCAGTTCAGCTTCTTTGTCACTAGTTTATGCTACCCTGAGATAGGACAGCATAAACCTGCTGACAGAGTCTCTTTAATGTAAAACTTTATTCCCTGCCTCCTTGTGCATGAATACTTATTAACACCGTGCTCTCCCACAACTCACACAGTGAGATCTTCTGGTTCCGGCTGTGCTTCTTCTGCAATCTGCCAGCTTCCGGTGACAACCCACTCCCCAGCTTAGCTCTGTAGTTGGCTGAGCAATGAGCTGGATGTCATCCAGGAGTGTAGCCAGGACCAGAGGATCTTACAATAGGAGCAGGGGTGGTCAGTATGAGCCCTTTAAATAAATGAATGCGCAGGGAAGAGCTTGCTAAGTTTTACAAGTGCCCAGAAAACCCCTTTAAGTCTTGTTTACTTGGAGTATAGTATCAAGCACCATGAATTACTCTGCATTGCTGAGGTCTGCACCATAGTCCCCATGTTTTAGTGTATGTTCTTTGATAACATTCTTTATAATATGGAAAGGAATCCAGTATGTCCAGATGCGAGATGTGAAATGTCAAGTATACCCACCAAGCCAGCGGTCTAGCCGCTGCATCCAGGATACAAGTAGTTGATAGGTGACATACATACTGTGATAGATATTGTGCATAAGGTTACATACACAGGTGTCAAACTTGTGTCCTTCCAGCTGTCGCAAAACTACAATTCCCATCATGCCTGGACAGCCAAAGCCAAAGCTGGTAATTCTAGTTTTGCAGCAGCTGGAGGGCCATAGGTTTAAGGTCTGTGCCTTAAAGTCATTCAGTATATATCAAGAACTACCAATGCAATGTTAATGGTTTACAATAGATCTGAACTGTACATTGGTCCTTACAGAACAGCCTATATAAATATACTATGCCCCCCTTTCCTCTGCCACAGGGGTCCCCCAGGAAAGACGTCAGTGACCATGTAGACAATAATGCTTTATTATACATCTGCAGGACTCCCAAGAAGTCTTGTTTCTTTGTTTGCAGTATTTTCATGTAGAAACACTAGGTGGCAGTATAGGCTTTCCTTACAGAGTCCCCAATAAGCTGTAATACTTTAGCTGCTAGCCGAGCTCCCCGCTGGGCTGTAAATGTTTACCACTACAGCTACATTTTCAATAGAAATGTGCTTAAAGGTGGAACAATTTCTCGCTGGGAACAATATCCAACAACATTGCCAACCAACAATGCTAAGTACTCGAGCAGATACAAGGAAATGGTAGAGCGTGTGCGGACCTCTTTTTAAAAATAAAAATCCATATATAAATGCAGAAATAACAGTGTTCAAAAGAAAGAACAGTATTCAGTGGGAATAACCGCGTACGTTTCATGATTAGCCCCGTCTTTTATGGCTTCTCAATGCCTCCACGTACCCTGCAGACACTAGCGTGCCGTTACCGTTCGCAAAATTTATTTCCCCCCCGTCTATGTGCAACTTAGTTTTTGTAGGTCTCTGGATGACGTCCGAGTCGAGTATATTGGATAAACTCCTGAAGGTGGAAGGGTGAGCAATAAAGTGTAAAGATTATGGTTTCTGGCTCATTCTATCGATGTAAATGATTATCTGTAGGGAGGTATAACGCTGTGTTTGTCTAGATGATATAAGGAAGCCTGGGGACTGGAGTTTATCATGTGGATTGGGAGGCTGTAGTCAATGCAATAAAGAAACATATTCATGAATGTTATTTAAGGTGGATATTTAGAGGGGGAGCAGTAGACTCTAGTATTACTGTATATGTGTGTTAGGAGCTAAGTCTCTACGGCTCTTCTGCCGTGTTAACCTGCTAATTACTTAGTCTCTTCCTTTGGGATCTCCCAGTTGTCTCTGTTGTTTTCATCACAAGCCATCCTGTCTTCACCAACTTAATGATACAAGTGGACAGGTCACTGTCTCCTGGAGGATCAGCACACTCATCATTTGCACAATTCCATTGCCTACAGCAAAGGTATGCTGTTGTAAGACCACAACTCTCAGCATGCCCTGACATCAAGCTAACTAAAAGGGTTTACCAGTTGACCTCTGGGGAAGAGGAAAAAAAAAAGAAAAGTGAATGGCTAGTTGATGCGTTCTATTATCACTGAGTACCCTATAGATTTTTTTTTTAACATATATGACTATATACAGTTCCTCAGACAGGAGCAATAACTAAATCTTATAATCTGCTTGGTGTACTTTCATGGGCAACTATTTGTCCAGTTAAAGCAGTTTTTCTTCTTTGCTATTTGAGAGCAGGGTATGTTAGAGGAAGCCAAGCCAAGCCAAGCTCTGTGGTTATTGTGATTTAGAATGGATGTTCTGAGTAAAAAGCAGAGGAAATCCTGCCAGGACTCCTAGTAGAGACAGGGAGAGTCCTGCTTTCCCCGCCCTCACAGAGTTCTCTATATACACACCGATACAGGGAAAGCTGTTGATATCTGTGGGCAGAGTAAGTAGTACTCTAATTGTCACTTCAATCGGAATACGCCTTTAGGCTATGTTTACACTATGTACATGGCCTCAAAGATTATGTACCATCAGGTACACTCTCTTTAAATTTACATATGAATCAAACTGTGCTGGAACAGGGAAGCTGGTGCTGCGGTCCTTTTTTTGAACCACTGCCCGGTTCCTGCGTACGGCGCCGTTCTATTCATGGTTACCGGGCCAAGAATTTTTGGTGCCATTTTTTTCTTTTTGTTAATTTTTCTATCCATATTATAAAATAATCCTGAAATCTTGGCGTTTTCATTCGCACAACTGGGGTTAAAACTAAGCATATACTTCCTATTGTGTCTGTGGTAATAGGAGGAATCTGCTGTAAAGCAATCTGTACAGCATTGCAGCATCATGTGACCAATAGGTAGCGGAGACAATAGCAACTCCCTGTGGAATGACTTTTTCAAACGTCACAGGGCATGCTCAATAATGTTTCATCTCAAGGATACAGAGTCTGTCTAATGTCGTCTATGTCCATGAGTCTTGCTGTAAAGCATCATATCACTAAATGCTGTTAAGAACAGCCCAGGCAATATGGCAGCCCCCATAACAATGTACAAAAAGTAAAAAAAAAAGTAAAAAGGCAGAAACAGATTAGAATAAATGAACAAGTTTTAGTATTAGGTGACTCATCCCCTTAAATCGAATATACCACTAGGTACATTGCTTTGTGATTTTTACATGAACAGACTAGTGCCGGCATAAGGGATGCCAGTTCTGTGGTCCTTTTTTTGAACTGTCGCCTGGTTCCCTTGTTCAGCGACGGTCTATTCCCAAGCAATGGCCTGGCATGAAGCACTGGGGGCGGTCCCGCCGGCCCCTATTTGGAAGAAGCCCCTCCCCGCTGTGACGCGGCTTCATTACAATCAATGGAGCCGCGAGGGGAGAGTAGATTGTCACACTGGAGGTCGGTGGGCCTGCTCCCAGTGCTTCATGCTAGGCCAATGCTCAAGAATAGACCGGCAGCGTGCGCAGGAACCAGGCGGTGGTTCAAAAAAAAAGGACTACGCCACTGGCATCCCTGTGCCGGCAATGGTCTGTTTATGTAAAAAACACAAAGGGATGTGCTAGTGGTAAATGATGTTATCCTTGTCTGTGACTAGGGGGCAGCTTACCCTAGTAGAAATATCCTCCATCTGCTTTTTCTGCAATAGCTAAAATCCGAGCCCCTTTACCTAATCTACTCCTCTAGGTGATCACGGTAAGAACCAGGAGTTTCACAGACACCCTAGCAGGCGGACATATTGCAGACTAGACCTATAGCCACTGGGTGGAGACCCTTCATGACCCTTAATATCACACGTCTACGGCATGTTGCCTTAGGATACTCTTTTCTTTATAAATCCGCCCTGTTACGCTTACACTGCGATTCCCATAGCGAAGAAAACAAAGCACATTGTAGAACAAACCCTTATTCCATAATGTAACGCTGCCTGATTTTTGCAGCCGCTCCAAGTTGCACTTGAGCGATCAAAGTTCTATTTAGTTGCTATGCGGAATAACTCATCTCTAGCAAATTGTGCCTTGCAATTAAATAAACCGCACATATATGAACCTCCATAGAAGAAAGACTCCTTTGAGGGAGGAGAATTATAAGACCAGCATGCAGTCTGGAGTAGGAGAGAACATTACCTCCTGCAGTAATAATAACTAGGCAGACTCTTTTGGTGCTAGTTTCTGCACATTTCCACATTACGGATGTGAGGAATGATTAGTTTTTTGTTCATCTATAATATTATTCATATGGTTTCCTAGGCTTTGGCACATATTACTAAAGTAATAAAGCATGTTATGTAGTATCTATTATAATGGAGTCCCGTAGTGCCCACCAGGTTGCTATCAGCATAGAATGGTTAGTCTGTAAGTTAGCATGTTGAGGATCTGTCTATGGCATATGCTTAATAGGGGATCAGCAGCGCTGATACTCCGCTCTTTGCCATGGATCTGCCCTTGTATTATTCCTCTTATCAGTCATTGGGGCTATTCCAAGGCTTCTTCAATTCACTAGAACAACCACATAATTGGCTGTGGAAACTCTATAAACTTGCATGGGAGGCATATTGTATGCAGATTCAGGCTATGTTCACACCTTGTAAGTGACACGGAACGGCCGGTCTCAGAAAAGAACATCCAGGCCGGTACTGCTGTACCGGCTAGATGATCTTTAGGGGCGCCGCTGAGTTCTGATGCAGGCTGTCCGCTCGCTCCATTGTGTGCACTGACGGGGTTTTCTGTGGCCGCTATTCATTGAATACTGTCAGTTTCTCACGGTGGAGCTTGGGATCCCGGCCGGAGTGTATACTATGTGTATACGCTCCAGCCGGGATTCCTTTAGCCTGCAGCACAATGTAAGTACTGCAGAAATAACGGCCGTTTTATCAACAGCCATGATTACCACGGAACTTATGTTGTGTGAACATAGCCTCAATACAGAAATCCACAATATGTAACCCTAGGGCTCAGAGAGGGAGTCTGCCTAGCAGTGCAGTGAGTGGTGTCATATGTACAGAAATAGTATGGACAATTATATATTTCCCTTATGTGGTGCTTGCATATCCCGCTTCATTGTACAGAGACCATCACCTCTCCCTAGTGGTGCTTGTAGTCTAATCTCCCTATTTCAGAAGGACATGGTTGAACTGGTGGTGGGGGGGGGGGGGTGCTGAGGATGTTTTTTTTTAATGAAGTCATATATTTATGAAAGAAACATTTACATTAAGTTACAGCAGTAAGGGGTGACATGGCCCTTCTGCTACTACCAAAGGCTCCATGGGGAACTGTAGAGCTGCACAAGCCCTAGTACTGGCACAGTTACCTATTGCTAATGCTGCTGCATTCATCACTAATAAAACGGAGCCTCCCCTGATGTTAAAGCAATACTGTATTCACCAATCCTTCCTTCCAAACCTCTGGTACTGTCCGTCTAAAGAGAGTAAGTCCTTTCCGGTCGTGTCTTTTAAAATTTGCCTTGTGCCTTGGTTAGGGTAAAGAAATTATCCTTTAATCTGCAGCAGCTGAGTCAGTGTGCCGTGACATGGGGTGTCTGTGCCCTAGGCCTGCAACGCCTCTCCTTTCTTCCTCCCCGCCCTCCTTATCTTTAGGAACACCCCTGGGCAGGATTTCTTCTATTCATCACTTATCTAAACAGTACACATGTGCCTTGCCATCCGAACCAACCAGCTTGCCAGGGACTTGTTTACATCAGCTGTCTCAGAAGGGAGGGGGGAGGAGGGGGAGACAGAAAGAAAAGATCGCACACAGTTTTCTGTGTCTTCATCTGAAAGCAGCAGCTCAGAACTGGGTCAAGGAGACTAAATTGATACATTGAGTATGGGAAAAAAACTAAGATTAAATCCATGCAAACAATGGGAAACCAATGAGGGAAAACAATATCTCTGCACATATGGCATTTGATGGTTGAGCTTGTATGAAATCAGGGGCATACAGTATGTTGGATACAGTAGAATAAATAATAACTAAAATGTATTTTTATAACAAAAAGCCTTTAAAACAAGAAGGTTAAAGTATGTGCATATATATATATATATATATATATATATATATATATACATTATATGAAATATATATATAAACCATATCTATCTTTCTATCTATCTATCTATCTATCTATCTATCTATCTATCTATCTATCTATATATCCACAGTAATATTTTATTTTCCATGTATCCCATGTATTTCCCATTTTTATATTGTTATTTTCAAAAACAATAAAGCATTACGGACAAAACCAGACATTCTTAAAGGACACTCTAGGGTGCTCTTACTGGGACCAGTGAAGACTTGAATGGATTAGACTCAGTCAATAGTCTGAGACTTTTATTGTAAAGGCTTGAGTGCCTGTATTAAGAAAAGTACTGTAAAAGGATTCCACAGCCAGGGTGCATTACCAGTAAAAGCTAATAAAGATGGTTTCTGAAAATAGCAGAAAACATACAGTACCCGTACAGAAGATAAGCAATAATGCATCCACGCCAACATACAAGCCCTTGATTCCATCAAAAGGACATCGCAAGGTTAGCCTGAGAGTTCACTGACTGTGTCATAAACCCCAGGCTGAACAATGAAATTCCCACAAGATGAAATATATATATATATATATATATATATATATATATGCAACTGTACAAGCCAAGTTGCACATGTCTACAATATTAAAAAGCTATGCTAGTGATGTCATTAATACTGCATGCATACATTTAGAATAGGATTTTAGAATAACCTGTGTTTATTCTATTTACAAAGAAGATTTTTCCGTACATCCCCCCCCCCCCCCCCGCCCTACTGCTCCTTGCATGAAATAAGTGGCGGCCAGTATGTTATATTATAGTGTTGCTGTAGTAGATGTAACTTCCTCCATCTGCGATATCAGCCACCATTTTGTTTGCTGTATTTTAAGAGCTCTTGTGAACTTTCTTCTCTGCCTATGTTTTACTCTATATTGGAAGGGTGTCAAACTGCAGTCCTTCAGCTACAATTCCCATCATGCCTGAACAGGTAAAACTTTGGTTGTCCAGGAGTGATGGGAATAGTAGTTTTGCAACAGCTGGAGGGCCATGAGTTTGAAACTTGTGCTATATTGCTTAAAGTGATAGTATCACCCCCTTTCTGTATGAGGACTTCTCTACACAGCTGTAAAGCCTAAATTCTGCAGTTTTCATATCTTACTTTATTATAGATTTCTTGGTTCTTGGTCCAGTGAAAAATGCTTTTTATCCTTGGTGGCTTGGGCCACCTGGGCAGAGCTTTATGGACGCAGCGCTCCGTAGGCCCACCCCCTCTAGGTTGGCCCATTCCAATGGTTGCCGAGGGGGTGAGGCGTAGACAAAGATGAGGTCACGGAGGAAAGGGCCTACAGAACCAATGGGGCTGAGGTCAAGTGGCGCTGCAGGCAGGAAGCTCCACCCAGGTGGCAGAGTGCACCAGCGATAAAAAGCATTTTTTACTGGACCAAGCACCAAGAAATCTATAATAAAGTAAGGTATGAAAACTGCAGAATTTATGCTTTACAGCAGTGTAGAGAAGTCCTCATACAGAAAGGGGGGGGGGGCAGTATCACTTTAAATGAAGGGACACTTGTAACTGCTACTAGTATTTACTGTCCACCGGTATTTACTCGAGCATGACACCATTTAGCTAAGCCGCCTCTTAATGTTATATATACATAGGCCAGTGGCTGTTAGTAGAAGGGGCTATACTTGTGTCATATATATATATATATATATATATATATATATATATATATGGTAAGAGATTGTCTTGATTAGAAAGTCATAGAGTTTTGAACAATCTTTACTTGTTAGTAGAGTCCCTTGACAATATGACAATAAACTGATCATAGTGATTGGCTAAGCAGGCATTTCCTATGTGTCAGGACCAGGGAACACTGATCAGTGGGGACTGTCTATTGCTGGCCTAGCGACGGCAGGGAATCAGGCAGATGAGTATTGTTTATTTTTTATTTTTAAATCACTCCAAGCCCTTAAATGTGTTTTTAATCCCGGAAAAGCCATTAAACACTTGTCATCTTCATATTTTGAAGGGGTCTACATTAAAAAGTAGGCAAAAGTCTTGACCAAACACCTGTATTATACAGTAAAGTTTAATTATACATGCTTAGAAAAAAATCCCCTGAACGATATATTTCTTACAGAAGCTATGCAGCCGGTCTTACAGTACTCAGAATATGAGACATGTGATATATATGGGAGTAGAAAATTCTAGGTTATACTTTTTCCCTTGTATATACAGGATTTATGGAGATTACAGAACTGCCTATAGCTATAAACTATAGAAAGCTATAAAAGGAGCTGAATTTCCAATCCAATTTATGTATTAGATCATGGAATGATATATCAGAGCTAAAATTGTATTTTTTATAGATTTGTTTTGAAGCAAACAAGAAATATGAGGCAGCCAGGCGGAATGTATATCTGTACTTCCTTAACTTTTGGTCTTTCCATAGTGGATACATTTATAGTAGATGTAATGTTTATTGTACATGTTAGAGGATATGTTGGGGTAGGATAAAATAAGATAATCTGTAATAATCTGCCCTAGTGACCTGTGTTTGTTTCCTATATTCCAGTGAATGAGTGGAGTGAATACTAATGGTGGGTGCCCAGCAGTGACCACTCAAGAAATGGGAGGGGAACTGCTATGACTAATAGGAGTAAGGGGGGGCCTGCTATGACTAATAGGAGTAAGGGGAAGCCTGCTATGACTAATAGGAGTAAGGGGGAGCCTGCTATGACTAATAGGAGTAAGGGGGAGCCTGCTATGACTAATAGGAGTAAGGGGGAGCCTGCTATGACTAATAGGAGTAAGGGGAAGCCTGCTATGACTAATAGGAGTAAGGGGGAGCCTGCTATGACTAATAGGAGTAAGGGGAAGCCTGCTATGACTAATAGGAGTAAGGGGGGGGCCTGCTATGACTAATAGGAGTAAGGGGAAGCCTGCTATGACTAATAGGAGTAAGGGGGAGCCTGCTATGACTAATAGGAGTAAGGGGAAGCCTGCTATGACTAATAGGAGTAAGGGGGAGCCTGCTATGACTAATAGGAGTAAGGGGAAGCCTGCTATGACTAATAGGAGTAAGGGGGAGCCTGCTATGACTAATAGGAGTAAGGGGGAGCCTGCTATGACTAATAGGAGTAAGGGGAAGCCTGCTATGACTAATAGGAGTAAGGGGGAGCCTGCTATGACTAATAGGAGTAAGGGGGAGCCTGCTATGACTAATAGGAGTAAGGGGGGCCTGCTATGACTAATGGGGTGAGGGATGCTGTGAAGTACATTTTCTTCCACTGTATAAACTATCTTCTATAGTACTTGGATCTAAGTCTATATCCTACAAAAAGACATTATCTTCTTGTAGCTGATTTTTGTTACAGAGTTGGCAAAAAAAAACTTGATGGACTTCTTCAACTTGATGATGATTGTCCTGGTTTTTGGAGATTTAACTGTTGAAAACAAGCAGTGTCAGGAAACTCCCTATGCCTAACTGGTTACAAATACCAACCTTCACATAGAAGTCATGCTATTCCTACAGACTGAGATGGCAGGAGTAGGGGGAGGATCTCAGAAATGTCTCTTACCACCTCCTTTTAAGTGTCTGCCATGGGCCAGAAAGGGAATCCACTGGTCTTTAAAGCAAATGTATCATTTTTATTTTTCACTACCTGGTCTGTTTGGAGGTTAGGAGAACCTGGTGGCATGGTCTATTCAAAACGCCGCCCCCGATTCCCTCGATCAGCACCAGTTTCTTCATGTCCACTGACCCGCTCAATACACTGGAGACGGGCCCCAGTGTAATGATACCCCCTACCCTCAACGACGCTGCCAGACTTGATTTTAATGGAGGCACATCACTGAGGGGATGGGATATCATTACACTGGAGGCACTGGGCTGGCCTTCAGTGTATAGAGCCGGCCAGTGCACATGAAAAAAAGGCGCCGAATACGGTAAACCAGTTTGCATTTTCAAAAATCGACCACGCCACTGGGATCTCTGTGTCGGCACCGACAAGGTAGTCGGAAAAAAAAATCCTGCTCTAACTGGTACATTCGCTTTAAGAATTAAGAGCCAAGGGAACATAAAAATTGGCCAACATACTGTATCACCCATATTTCCATTTCGGTAATGTAAATAGTAATTGAACACCATTATAATTTTTGGCCATAACCAAGAATAATTTGCCCAATGTGAAGAGGTTTTAAAAATGTTTATTTAGTTGTCTAAGGTTAAAGTGAATTTGCATACCTTTGGTTATATGAAGTAAAGGGGAGGTATATTAATATCTAACATATTAACATAGTTAATAGGGTTGAAAGAAAACAAGAGTCCATCAGGTTCAACCAAGGGAGACCCTATTGTCCCGATTCAGGGGAAGGCAAAAAACCCCTATGAGGCAGATTACAATTGCCCCATCACAGGGAGAAAATTCCCTCCCACTCCAATGGCAATCAGAATAATCCCAGGATCAATGTATCACCGGAAATCTCATGCCCATAACTAAAAAAATTTGCTAGGAGGTACAACAAATTGAGAGATTAAATAAAAATGTATACTCATCCCTCTCTTCACTCCTGTTACACACGGCTGCTCTGAAGTCCCAGGCAGAAGAGCCTTGGCCTCAGTGACATCACCGAACACTGTGCATAGGACCACTGCAGCCAGTCACTGGCTTCAGCATTCATTTGCATTTGTCATTGACTACAGATGAGCGCAAATCAAACATGCTCAAGTTCGATCGTTCAGCATTTAAATACCAGTGGCTAAGGAAGTTGCATGCAGCCCTAAGGAGTCCTGGATAACATGGATACTGTCATAGGCCATAGGCTGTATCCATGTTTTCCTTGACTCCTTAGGGCTGCATCCAATTTCTTCAGCCACCGAATGCTGTACAGTTAGATTCAAGCATGCTCGATTTGCCCTCATCTTTAATGTTGTCCACCATTGCTGGAGTCTCGTGTACAATAACACTTCTGCAGAGACTTCATAGCAGCGGACATTCTGTACCAGAAGCGACCAGAGGGGTGAATATCATTTTTTTTATATTTATCCTCCGATTTCAACCCTCCCCCCCCCCCCCCATTGTTTTGTAAAGCCTGGAAAACCCTATTAGAGGGAACCATTCACCCCGTGGCCCCCGGCAGAAACTGACATACAGTGACATAAAGGTCAATATACTTACCACATCGCTCCCGGTTCCGTCCAGGATCCCGTTGTTGACACGAAGAAATCGCTGATTTTTCTTCTCCCGACCATTATGGTAATGAGCTGAGATGAGTCCAACGTCCATAGGAAACGACGGACGAGTCCAACTTATTCATGAGGTCCTCTTCTCGTCGCCGCCCATCCACGCCTCATGGAACTTGATTGACGTCTTCAGTCTTCAGTCTTCTGACGTATTCCCGCGCAGGCGCCACTGCGATGGTCTCGTCACCTCTTCTGCGCCTGCGCGGTAAACAGGATACGTGTCCGAGCCAATCGGCGCACGCGCAGTAAACAGTGAAGCTGCGGAGCGGCTTCAATTGTGAACTGCGCATGCGCCGAAAACGACTGTCACGGCGCCTGCGCGGGATCCGGCGAGAAGAAAGAAGACGAGGAGGAAGAAGACCTGGCGTCAATCAAGTGTCGGAGGCTGGGAGAAGGCTGGACTTGGGACCCGGCGGCGCTCATTACCATAATGGGTGCGAGAAGAAGAATCGTCGATTTCTCCGTGTCAACAACGGGATCCGGGACGGGACCGGGAGCGATGTGGTAAGTATATTGACCTTTATGTCACTGTTTGTCAGTTTCTGCCGGGGGCCACGGGGTGAATGGTTCCCTTTAAGGAGGCATCAGGGGAATTTGGCATGGCTGGGCCCCTTTAAGAAGCAAGGTCTTTTTTAAGCAATTTTAAATCTTATAGTCCAAAAAATACAGTAAGTTAAATGCAGATGCCTCCTTTCTGACGGCCTGTACATTTATATCTTTGCTACGAATATTTCCCACATAATCCCTTCCTATATGGTTTGCAATTTCATTTTGTTACCATGTAATCCTATGTGAAATGAATCCCCCAGTTGTGATAGGCTTCTGGCTTTTGTTCAAGTTCAGCTCATTCCCATCCCTGTTCCCATATTTCCTTCCTGTGCGTTTAAGGAGGATGCACTGCTGCTTAACCTAGCTGCTAATCACGCCAAACAGGTGTGATGCCGAACGGCATTCCTTCTGCGAAAAACTATCACAATCCCGTCTTTTTCATTGTTAAATATTCCATAAATAGTGTGTTACCGAATTACACCGATTCCCTCCAGTACTACTACTGTAGACCATACAGCTGTGGAACTACAAGTTTCTACATGCACTTGGATAGACTGGAACCAAACCTCTTGCCATAGGTGGGAATCATGTATAAAAAAAGGATGTTTGCTATTTTTTATGTCTAATACTGACAAAACAGGAAACATTTACTGAACTTACCAGAATATATTAGGAAATTACTTAAAAATAGCCATTCCTTAATACAATGTATTTATGGGAATCCCTCCCTGTAGCAGCTGGCGCATTCTGATAATACACATGCAGACTTGCTGGGAATTGAATCCATGTCCTAATATATTTTGGTTGCCCACCAAAGGTGAGTGTACCCTGTAAAGCGAGGCACTGGCCTGGAGCCTGTCGTATAAATTAATTGCTTTAAAAGAAATTCCCGACAAAATGTTTAATTATTCCACAGACCTGCAAGGAAGTCAGATTCTTACAGTCATTCCTGCGGGCATGGTAAGCAGAATAACAGATGCCTCCAAGAGGTGGTAGAGTGGTGTGGTCATCCACTATAAGAGTCACCATCCACATCAATGTATACTATTACTAAAAGGCTCATCATCCCTGGGGCAAAACTGTTCTCATCGCCCATGACAAAGCCAAAAACTAACCCTGTATGCATTTATGTTTTCCTCATATAAGAATAGGCTTATGCACCCAGCATATTACAATTCTGTACAGCTTTATGGAATTGCTCTTAAATGGTCACTTACTTTTCATACCACTTATGTTATTTCTGTATTATATGCAATTTACTTCTGTTAAACATTTGCTGTTTTTACAATGAAAAATGCATTTAAAGTTTCAGTTATATGTTGAATCAACCCCCCTCCTGGAGGCTAACAATTCATTCTACATATGTCACTACCTTTTCTGTCTCCTTCCCTCAGTTTTGAGCTGCTGCTTTCTGCTGAAGACACAAAAATCCTTTCTGCTCTCAACCCGCTTTTTCCTTATGAGACGGCTCATATAAACAACATCACTGGCTGGCTCTTTATACACTGTATGAACCCGGGAGGGTAATCTGAGGTTAAGTTACTTGTGACCTTACTGTGATGAACCCTTCTTGCTGTACAAAGGGAAGAAACAGCTGTCCAGGGAGTAATTTATATTAGCTGTCTCAGAAGGGAGAAGGGAGGAGGGGATTGAGAACAAAGAGGATTTTTGTGTCTTTAGCAGAAAGCAGCGGCTCAAAACTGAGGGAAGGAGAAAGAAAAGGTAATGACTTGTATGGAATTAATTGTTAGTCTCCAGGAGGGGGGATGATGCAACATGTATTTTACCTAACAGGATAACCCCTTTAACCAAGCCCAATCTATAGACAACGATGCCCTGGGCTGCCTTATATTTTTTCATAAAAACTCAGTTCTTTTGTAGCCTAGACCAGTCCTCTAAACAAATTGACATCCCAGACCCAAATATTAATTCGGACAACTATCAAGACCCAAAAATAAATTTTGGACTACAGACCAAACCCCAATAATAGTTCAAATGCCACACCATACCCTAAATAAATTGAGACCCCACACCAGAACCCCATAGAAATCCAGACCACAAAATGAATGCAGCTGCCAGGCTAGGCAACAAGATTTATTCACATCCCATATATTTAAATGGATTCAGACTTTAGGCTCTGTTCAAACCATTTTTTCAGCTCCGTTTAAAATGACATCCGTTATTTTGAGTCTAAAATAACGGACGTCATTTAGCTGTCTGGCCTCCCCAGTGACGGCCGTTGGTACATTATTCTAGTTTGGGATTACTAATTGCCCTTTGGGTGTGGCTTAATTGAAAAGTCCATTCAATTTAATAGTAAAAACTGAGAAAGAACGGTGACAAAAGAAAATTGTGTATGAACAACTAATAAAAAAACGTCCGCTGTTTGCAAAAGACGTCCAAAAATAATGATCATGTTCATTAATTTGACGTCCACAGTAAAAACGCCCGTTATTCAATGCATTGTGTGCATTAGACGTCCGTCTTCCCATTAACTTCAATGCATTGCAGTCAGTTAAATCGTGTCAAAAACTGACGTTTTTTAAAATATGAAAATCGGACGCCTTTTCAATATTTTTGACGTTGTGTGAACATAGCCTTAGACAGAACTCCTAAATTTATTCAGAACCGAGAATTTCCACATCCAGACTCTAACTAAATCTATTGTGACCACAAACACGACCCCTATATTTATTTAAAGCTTCTCACTCTTGACATAGAGCAGGTCTGTATACTAGTTTTAGTATCTTATTACTGCCTATATTATATGAACTATCGGTAGATGCCATTGTGGTGATGCCCTTGCACTCACCGCCATATTTATTAAAGGGGTTTTCCCATAAAGCAGGGTTGGTAAGGTTGGTAAAATCCAATGCATATAATGTAAATGAGTGCAAATGCCCCGTTTTTATGCTAAAATATCTTACATCACTACTATTCTTCTCCATCCATCCTGGTTTCCTCTTTGAACAGTGGCTGTATACTTGCTGTGTATGACAAAGAAAATAGTGAGAGTAAACTGGTGTCAAATGTGTATACTTGCTGTGCAACACTGTGCATGCTTTCACAATTCTCCTTTGTTTTTTGCTTGTGCAATGGAGGCTACCTGCCAGAAGCCAAAGAGACTACAAGCAATCAAGAGGCTACAGTTGAACTGAGCATGTGTGACCACTTTAGTGAATTCCATTAGGTGGTCATAACTAAGGGCAACAGGTTATTAAAAAAAAACGGAGGGGGTGCTTATCTCAAACAGTACATAAAAAAATCCTGGTATAGATAAAGTATGTTGTACTTTACATATTGCATTAGTTTGAACCAATATGTCTTAATGGAAAAGTCCTTTAAATGGTCTGTATTAGTGCCTGTAGTCACTGTCATGTATCTGTGTGTATTTTAGAGAGGTTGACATCTCTATGTGTGGAAGGTGCAATACTGTCACTCTGCATTATGTGTCTCTATTCTGAGGGTTTGGGAGGGTGTCAGTAAGTGTACGAGAGGTGATGACAGCTACCATTTAAGCTTTTATTCTCCCTGCACTTTCTCTTCACCTTTTTATTTATGGCAACATCACTTACTCTGGTGACAAAGCCATCATTATGTCTGAATGTAGTATGTGCTTATTATCAGGCTAGCCATACATGCCATATCACACCTTATTTGTGCTTGTATGCCTCTGACTATTTCACATAATCAGCTTCTAGTGTTCCTTACTTCTGGCAGTCTATGTTTGACTGTATTAAAGGAAGACGTGCACCTTTTCTTGATTGCTTGTAGAGAACAAACAAGATCCAAACCAATATGTTTAGACAATGGGCATTCTCATTTTTAGAAGTGAACGATCAAGTGGCGTACACTGAACGTCAACGCTATTAGATACACTGATCTGGTAGCACATTGGATCTCTTTTGCACATCAGAACCTCAGAAATTCATTATGAAACTGTTCTGCTGGAATATTAGTCCATGTGGACAGGATCGCTTCTTGTACTTGCAGCAAATTAGAAGGTCCGGATATACTCTGAACAGTCCATTCAACCTTACACCAGAGATGTTCTATAGAATTAAGATCCACGGCCTGTGAAGGCCAAGAAGCAAGGAAACTCCTTCCTGGAAGGAAATAATCTTCAAAGGGAATCTGTAACTAGGTTTATGTGGCCTTAAATGAGGGCAGTATAAAATAGTGACAGAAAAGCTAAACAGATTGATGTATTACCGACATCATTTTGTTCAGCTGTTCTCCTAATATGCAGGAGAATAGGATTCTTGCCACACCCCTTCCCCCATCTGCTGATTGGCTGCCTATACACAGCATGGATAGATAACTGCCAATCAGCAGCTGGTGGGCAGAGTTTTCTACTTCTCATTAATATCCAGGACTACTTGGCTCATGCACATAATGGAGAGGACTACTTATTGTCCATGTTATTCAGGAGGATATCTCCGAATCAGCTGCACAGAACAATGTAAGTGATACATCATTCTGTTCAGCTTCTCTCCCACTAGTTAATGCTACCCTTAGATAAAACAACATAAACCTACTGACAGCATCTCTTTAAGACTTTAGTGGTATGACACATTGTCCTGCTCAAAGTGCCTTTGAGCCATAGGTTAAAGCCATAGGTTATCCAGCATTCTAAAAACACGGTCACTTTCTTCCAGAGACAACACAGCTCTTTTCTCCAGTTCAGATGTGGTTGCAAAACCTAAACCCAAACTGGAGACAAGAGTGTTGCTTTCTCTAGAAGAAAGTGACCATGTTTTTTCTAACGCTAAACAGCTGCCATGAAGGTATCCACTTGGTCAACTATGTTGCTTAGAAAGGCCCTACTGTCCGAATCTCCATGCAGAATTATCCGTAGACCAGGGTATGTCAAGAAAACCTCCGACAACTTAAACTGTTGACCCCTGAAAGGAAGCTTTCATTGTTCTTGCTGCTAGTGTGACATTCTGACCTTTCCATCAGCATGGTGCTACAGAGATCTGGAACCATCAGAGCAGGCAATGTTTTTTCCCCTGCTCTTTGCACTTTATCGCCTATTAGAGTCTTGCCTTTCTATATCCTTTGCCATACAGAGTACCTTGTTTAAAGCGCCGCATAATGTGCATGCCATATATACATGTACCCTTTATTATTTGATTGGAATCTGACACTCGGGACCCTAACAATAAGCACGATTAAAGGGCCACAAGCGCCGCATGCCCCTTATTGTTTAGACAGGCACACTTCATTACTAGGCATTGCTGCTTGTACAGACAAGCCATTGTGAAACAGAATAGGAGGCGATAGTGCTTCCCCTATTGTGCTCATGCTGTGGGTCAAGGGTCAGAATAATTTTCCATTGGTGGGCCTATGTTACTTTCGAGAGTCCAACACTGAAAAAAAAACAAAAAACGCAGAGATCCTGAGAAAACCACCACGTTAGTTGTGACCAAAAGAATGCTGCCAACTGGACAACAAGGTCATTTTGTGAGTGCCCAGCTCTATTATAAAGAATTCAGATTCAGTAAAATGTGCCGAGGTATGAAAAGCCCATTGTTTCCCAACATTTGGCTTGTTGTATTGGAGCAATTTTAATGGTAAGTAATTATAGTAACAATACTTTCCATAAAGACAGGCTGCATTGTAATGTGTTTCTTTTCCCTTTTTCTCGTCATGGTCGTCGCTAGAGTTGAATGGCGGACATTATACCGCTGACAGCTACAAAGGACTTACAATTTTCTTATTTAGCTCAAGAGGTGAAATGATTGTCTTTGGCCTGCGGGTCTCACCATCTGAAATTCAAGTAGATTCAGATATGACATGTAAGGATATTAAGAGTCACCAAGTACAAGGTTGCATGCTGATTGCTTATAATACAAGGTGCGTCGCTCAGAAGCGGCTGCCAGTAATATGCTTCATTTTACATTTAGTCGCATGCCATTGTTATATTAGAAGGATTTCAGATTGAAATAAAGAGAATCACATTTAATTATCCCGATATTCTGATGACCTTCACTAATGTTTCAAAACAATTTAACAATGTCAGATGACATTATTACGTCTCGTGTGTGATGGGAGATTGACGTTATGGGGCTGAAGGCTTTGTTTAAACTCAAAGGCGTTTTCTGGTTTAGAAAACCTAATTTCTAATACCCTATTATTCAATTCAGAGAGAATAGAATGGAGTTCCCCATTCAGGATTCATGTATTAGTCAGAGGGAGGGCACCTGCAATAACCCTTCACTGCCCTAGACCACAGGGATCTTTAGATTAACCTCTTCACTGTTCCAAACCACCAGGTATGTTGTTCTTAAAGAGAATTTTTCAGGTCGCCGGGGTCTCACACACTGGCCGCATGACCTAATAGGCGGACTTAAAGCTATTATTTTTGGATTCTTTGATGCCGCAGAGTGCTAAAGAAGAACTTAGAAGAGACTTGCCCATAAACTATTCTGGAGACAGCTTGCTGCGTCCCCTTCTGACGGTCAGGCTGTCAATTAAAGAAGAACTCTGGGCAAATGTAAAAAAAAAGAAGAACAGAACACCTCACTGATTGGTTTATGGGATAGTTTCAGTCGCGTCGAGACAGGAACCCTGGAGATACAGGAGACCGACGGGTGACAGTAATCGGTGACGCTGCGGCTGTGTGGGGGACGGATAATTATAACTTCTTTATTATGTTCTCACCAACCCCCTGCCCTTCCTGGTTTTCTACATTTGCTGAGAGTTCTCCTTTAAGCCAAAAAAGATGACAGGAGAACACATCAAGTGTGATTGGACCCATGGTAAAACCAGTTACCATAACTGGAAACCAGTCACTGTAAGTTTACAATATCACAGAGATCTGAGAACAGTTTTGAAATGTCCAATATGTGAGGCTCCAGGACCTAACAGGTTCTCTTTTATCACCCTGCTGCCCTAGACCACCAGGTATATAGCCATTGAAAAATTTCCATTTCTATAAAAAGCTATTTTCATACAAATTGGTTAGAAAATCTGCTCAATTTAAAAAAAAATATATTTTAGAACATTCTTCGACCTATGACATATGAATTAATTTAATGGCCATTGAAATAATGACAGATGTTTTCTCTTATGTGTGCACTAACCAATGACAATGCCATTATTATCTGTGTACTGGTCATCAGGGCCACATGAGACCCCTATTCTGATCCAGTAAAGGGTGCCTACATTGCGGTCTCATGTGTGCTCATAGCCAGTTAGACCTGAATTTCCGACAGCAGAGTGAAATTCATCGCTGATCAGTAGAGATGAGCGAACCGGGTTCGGGTTCGAGTCGATCCGAACCCGAATGTTCGGTATTTGATTAGCTGGGGCTGCAGAACTTGGATAAAGCTCTAAGGTTGTCTGGAAAACATGGATACAGCCAATGACTATATCCATGTTTCCCACATAGCCTTAGGGCTTTATCCAGGACTTTATTTAAGACCCTTGTACGCAGATCTTTGTGATGTTTATTATCTTTTATATATGATCAACACTATATCGAAAGTTGTTACATGCCGGATTACCCCTTTTATGTGTGTGAACATGGCCTAAGAGTAAATAAGGCACATTTTTGGTATGGTCAAACCATCTAGATTTCCCTTGTTTCTCCACCACAACCAAACAGATATCAATGTATTTTAAATCTATTGCAGAAACTCCATGACAGATCCGTACCTTAAGAGGCTAAATAGCTGTTATTTTATTACATGGTTTTACAGATCTCATAGATGCTTTAAATTTTTGACAGCTGCACAGGTAATTAAGGAGTGACAATAAAGAAACTGTCTAGATTTATGGAAGTGATCTTCACGACAGGTGTCCCTGTTGTGTCCGAGTTATAAAACTTCATGGAAATAAGCCCGAATTCCACCTACTTCTCCATTTAATTAGTAGAAGACGTCCCCAGGTTTGGGTTTCCTTCCCCTTTGTACAGAGCATAAAGAAAGCCTCGGCTTAGGAGGCAGCATGTGCCACAGACATCTTGGCAGCAGGAGAAGACTGCCGCGTACCCAAATTTTAGAAGGTGTTTTGTTTTTCTCCTCTTTTTTTTGCAGAATATGCTCCGCACTTGACAGACGCATGAATACACATTGTTTTCAGATTCAAATTGCACACTAGTTCTGGGTGTAAAATTCTGCAGCAGCTGCTCAATAAAAAGGCATAAGCTGAAAAAAACAGACGCCCAATTACAGCAATTTCTTTGAGGCAAGATATTTGCTTATAAGGTGAAACATTTGTCTTCCAGAAAACCGTTCCCTTTGCCTCTTAATTCTTTTTTTTTAAGGGAGGCACGTTGCATAATCTTTGGATATTGTGTGGTCTGCCTTTCAGCTCTCGGAGGAATAGTAGCAGGGTATTGCTGTCGAATTGTTCATTTTCTAGGCCCACCCAGTTTGCTATTGAGAAGTCAGAGGAGTAATCCCCTCTTTATGAAACAGCAGGCATTGCAGTTCTAATGTAGATCCAACGTGTTTTTTTTTTTTTTCTAATTTACAGGGCCAGTGGCGGAATGACGTCTTCAGTGGACAAGGGACCATGATTCATTGCTCCGGAGTAATTTATGATGGTCCATGGATCAATGGCCGTCCTGCTGGTATGCACTTTATTACCCTATCCAATTATGAATAAAAAAAAAAACAGTAAACTTAATGCACTGGCACTTTTCCATTGATTACTATATGGGTTATCTTCAGTCTGTGCCATAATGTTTTCAATGGAACTCTGGCGGGACTCTCTGATGTTACGGCAAGCACAGCCCCAGCTAAAATAGGGTCTTAGAAAGAAAGTAAATAAGACGCCAAGTAAAATAGAGCAAAATTAGGCTTCCCGAGACTGCATCTTAATAGGAAAAGAGTGTGACAAGGAAAGCTTTTTAGTTTTATTTCAAAGGAACTCTCGCTTTTGTTGCAATTGGTTACAAATCCTAACCATCTGTTGTGGGTGTGCAGGATTAGAGGAGACTAAAGGAAATTGATTGTTCTCTAATAATATAGATTATTTTTCTCCTGTTATTTTTGTGTAAATGGCAGGTGTGTAAAAAATAATACCTTATATTTACTGCGCAGATACTAGTGAGAAAGAACGATACGCCGGCTGAAAGCCCAAACCACGCGCGCAGATACATTTCTTTTCATGTCAGATTTCTATTCGGTATTACTGCGGGTTACAAAGCGACAGCAGTGATTTGTTTGAAAGGCAATTATTAATACTATAGGAAGGAGATTTCAATGATGCTTTTTTTTTTTTTTTTCCTGACGCCTTTGGTAGAATTGAAAAATAAATAAATAAATAAAAAAAGGTTGGATGGGATTAAAAAAACATGGCTGTGTTCTTCCATAAACAGCGCCACTTTTGTCTATGGGCAGTTCCTGGTATTGTAGCTCTTCTCTGTTTAGGCCTTGTGTTGAAACTCGGCCTATTGACCTGGTGATTGTTCCACCGTTACAACCCATCCCCTGTCCCCAGGATAATAGGATACAGGTAATATCATGTGGGATGGGGTCCCACTGCTAAGACCTATTGCCCTCTAGAATAGGGTCCCAAGCCTCTTGGGAAAACGGAGCAGTGTTTGTGGATGTGCACTGCCAATCCATTCATAATTACTTGGCTATTTGACAACGATAGGCAATAAACATGCTAGAGGCAATGAATGGAGAGGTAGTGCACATGTGTGACTGATGCTCCTTTATCGTGGTACTTAAGTTCTTAAGATATTCTCAAGTGCTGAGTGCCCCAAATGTCGGATGGAAGATGCTGACTTTTTCCATGTATTGTGGGACTGTTCTGTTCTTCAAGAGTTTTGGTCCACTGTGAAAAGAGGTATGGAGGGGAAGCTGGGTCCTGTTGTTGGCTTGGACGCTCCCAGATTTGTACTGGGGGCGTACAAGAATGATCAAAGGAATGGATTATTGATTAATAAATTAATATCACTTGCTAAAATAGTCATTTCTAGAAAGTGGTTTGGAGAGAGTGCCCCTTCTGTTGATGAATGGAATAACTTGGTGGAGAAGGTTCTTAACTATGAGGAATATTGGGCCAGGCAAAAATCACGTAAGGCCATAAAGAGACATTATAAACTGTGGGGACCATGGATTGGAGGAGGTTCTAATTAATTGTTTGAGGGGGAAGGGAAATTGTTGTGTTTTTTTTTTTTTTTCTTTCTTCACTCTCTCTCTCGGGGTGGGGGGGTGGATGGGGTGGGTAATAAAGGGGGTAAAATGGAATATGAATTGTTGTACGGGAAGCATTGTTAATTATGGTCCGTCCTCTTTTTGTATAACTGTGTGGAAAATAAAATGTTAAAGAAAAAAAAGATATTCTCAAGATCACAGTGGGTCCCAGAAGTCAATACACTTACATATCCTGTGCTGTCTGACCCCCAACAATCATACACTTATTCCATATCCCGTAGATAGGGAATATATTTAGAGTTGACCATATGTCAAGCATGCTCAGGGTCCTCCGAACCCAAGCATTTGGCATTTTGAAAGTTGGAAGCAGCCCTAAGGAGTCCTGGAAAACAGGCTATGGCCTATGGTTGTATCCATGTTTTCCAGGACTCCCTAGGGCGGAATCCAACTTTGTCAACCATCGGTATTAATTTTCCAGGCAACCTTAGGGCTGCATCCAACTTCTGCAGCCACTGGTAATCAAATGTCTGGATGAACCCAAGCGTGCTCGAGATTTACTCATCTCTTATACACTCAACGGCCACTTTATTAGGTACACCATGCTAGTAACGGGTTGGACCCCCTTTTGCCTTCAGAACTGCCTCAATTCTTTGTGGCATAGATACAACAAGGTGCTGGAAGCATTCCTCAGAGATTTTGGTCCATATTGACATGATGGCATCACACAGTTGCCGCTGATTTGTCGGCTGCACATCCATGATGGGAATCTCCCGTTCCACCACATCCCAAAGATGCTCTATTGGATGGAGATCTGGTGACTGTGGAGGCCATTTGAGTACAGTGAACTCATTGTCATGTTCAAGAAACCAGTCTGAGATGATTCTAGCTTTATGACATGGCGCATTATTCTGCTGAAAGTAGCCATCAGATGTTGGGTACATTGTGGTCATAAAGGGATGGACAAGGTCAGCAACAATACTCAGGTAGGCTGTGGCGTTGCAACGATGCTCAATTGGTACCAAGGGGCCCAAAGAGTGCCAAGAAAATATTCCCCACACCATGACACCACCACCACCAGCCTGAACCGTTGATACAAGGCAGGATGGATCCATGCTTTCATGTTGTTGACGCCAAATTCTGACCCTACCATCCGAATGTCGCAGCAGAAATCGAGACTCATCAGACCAGGCAACGTTTTTCCAATCTTCTACTGTCCAATTTCGATGAGCTTGTGCAAATTGTAGCCTCAGTTTCCTGTTCTTAGCTGAAAGGAGTGGCACCCGGTGTGGTCTTCTGCTGCTGTAGCCCATCTGCCTCAAAGTTGGACGTACTGTGCATTCAGAGATGCTCTTCTGCCTACCTTGGTTGTAACGGTTGGCTATTTGAGTCACTGTTGCCTTTCTATCAGCTCGAACCAGTCTGCCCATTCTCCTCTGACCTCTGGCATCAACAAGGCATTTCCGCCCACAGAACTGCCGCTCACTGGATGTTTTTTCTTTTTCGGACCATTCTCTGTAAGCCCTAGAGATGGTTGTGCGTGAAAATCCCAGTAGATCAGCAGTTTCTGAAATACTCAGACCAGCCCTTCTGGCACCAACAACCATGCCACGTTCAAAGGCACTCAAATCACCTTTCTTCCCCATACTGATGCTCGGTTTGAACTGCAGGAGATTGTCTTGACCATGTCTACATGCCTAAATGCCGCCATGTGATTGGCTGATTGGACAGTTGGACAGGTGTACCTAATAAAGTGGCCGGTGAGTGTATATTGTAATGGTGAGACGATCTGTTTAAACAACAGGACTAAGCTGTAATATCAGACACAGCTCATATGGTGCTTGTTCTGGAAGAAAGCAGTCGTGTTTGTCTAAGTTGTTTGGTTTAGCAGAGCCATTTTCAAACATCTTATGGACATGTATGTTAGAGTATTCTAAATCTCCCCATTCATAATAGACAAAAAACAGCCAAACCTACTGGTTTGGTGGGATTGGACAACTATGTAAGGTCTCTTGGTGCAGCTGGGAATTGAATGTCATTGAGTGGAGAATAGAAAGGTACCTCTTGCAGCTGCTTACCTGTTGGGAGAATAAGATGATCATGCATGGAAATGTAACATATCCAGGGGTATGCTGGGACTCTGTAGAATATCATTAGAGATGATGTTAGGAAAAAAGGATCAGGGACGGTGCATCATTTCGCTGACATCATTTGTCAGGAGAGTCAGGAGTCCCAGAATATCCCTAACAAGTGATATCAGGTAAGTTGAAACTTAATGCACAATCCTTTTATTCTCCCAGGAGATAAGCCACTGCAAGATGTATATTTCTGTATTATTCTCACTTAAAACACATGCCCAGCCCCACCATACATGCATGTGTATGTGGGCCAGTTTAAAGGTAATGTTAAAAGAGACCTCCATAAATTTTCTAGGGCAGATAGCTGGAGGGCCTGGCATGCCTGCCCATTTCATAGACAGTTCAGGTTGTGTGAGATTAGAAAATTCTTCCAGATTCTTCCAGAAACCGTACTCTTTGTCTATGATTGATGCCTGGTATTGTAGCTCTGTTTGTAAAATTCTGTCTCATTGTCTTGAACAAAACCAACTAGGTCTAGGCCATCTCCCTCAAAAGACCCCAAAGCAGTCTTCCTCTATGGTGTGTACGCCCTTGGCTGGTACCTTTTGGGAGTTGGTGCAGTTGGCCCATTGTGAGTGGCACTCTATGGGGGGGGGGGGGGGGGGGCACATTATGGCTGTGGCTGTTACTTGACTCTCTTAGACGTTACCTCTGATTCCTGTGACCCATATTAAATATCTCTCTAATGTCCCAGTTGTTTATCTTGCATATTACACAATAAAACACTAATGGGAAATACCTAGAAAGCCAAAGGCAGATGGGGGTTCTACATCATTCAATTATTGGGTCGATCTTGGTTCATAATGTGTAATAACCCGAGTACAAGTCCATTTGGAAAGAATACTGGCACGTCAGTGTAAATAATTGAATGTTTTGTGGGCACGGCAGCAGGGTTTATGAGGAGTGGTCACATAGAACATGCCAAACACGGACACATTAAATAAACAGTGCAGAAGAAACATGGGAAAATGCAAAACAATGCAAAGATTAATGCCTGAGCTTTGGTGAGCTTATCATAAATGGAAGGAAAGTTTTGCTGTAATTTGGCAGCTGAACTTAACAATATGTTGGCAGATCACAGATCTTTCCTTTCACTCTTTAATTCTTGATAGTCATTAGCAGGATGTGGAGGGCCTGACCTCTCTAAGCTTAGCTGAGCGGCTCCTTTAGACATTCTATAAGATGTATATACTATTTGGTGGTTTCAGATTTGTAATATACATCTTTTTAAAAAATCTTTTAAACGTAACAGCTGCTGAATGTCCTTCAGGAAATGTTGTTTTCTTTTCAGTGTGACAGTGCTCTCTGCTGCCACCTCTCTCTGTGACAGTAACTGTTCTGAGCAGTAGCAAATAGAAGACCTCTCCTTCTCTGGACAGTTCATGACATTTACAGAGGTGGCAGCAGAGAGCTCTGTGTCTTACTGGAAAGAGTACACAACTTCCAGCAGGACATTCAGCAGCTGTTAAGGACTTTAAATAGAAGTAAATTACAAATCTATATAACTTTCTGACACCAGTTGAGTTAAAAGATTTTTTTTTTTGACGAAGTACTACTTAAAGCGACTCTGTACCCAAAATCTGTCCCCCCCCCCCCAAACCACTTGTACCTTTGGATAGCTGCTTTTAATCCAAGATCTGCCCAGGGGTCTGTTCGGCAGCTGATGCAGTTATTGTCCTAAAAAAAAAAATTTTCAACTTGCTGCTCTGTGCCACATTGGCGTGGCCTAGAATATCTGTGCCCTAGGCCTGCACCGGCTTTCTGTCCCTCCTCCCCATTCTCCTCATCATTAGGAATGCCACTGGCAGGATTTTTTCTATTCCTCTGCAGGTGCCCATGTGCTGTGTTCTCACAGCTGATGAACACTAGAAAATCTGCCTGGAGCATTCCTAATGATGAGGAGGGCGGGAAGGAGGGACAGAGAGGTTGTGCCAGCCTAATGCACAGACACTCTAGGCCACGCCAGTTTGGCACAGGGCTGCAAGTTTAAAAGTTTTTTTTTAGGACAATAGCTGCATCACCTGCCGAACAGACCACAGGACAGATCTTGGATTAAAAGCAGCTATCCGAAGGTACAAGTGGTTTGGGGGGTCAGATTGTGGGTACAGAGTCACTTTAAACTATTCACCCCCCCTAGTCAGTACTTTGTAGAGCCACCTTTTGCGGCAGTTATAGCTGCAAGTCATTTTGAATAAGCCTCTATAAGCTCGCCACATTTTGCTAGAGGGATTTTTGCCCATTGCTCAAGGCAAAACTGCTCCAGCTCCTTAAAGTTAGTTGGTTTTCGCTTGTGAACAGCAATCTTCATGTCTGACCACTGATTCTCAATTGGATTGAGGTCTTGGCTTTGGCTAGGCCATTCCAATACATTTACACGTTTCCCCTTAAAGGAGAAGTGCGGCGAAAATTTTTATTAAAGTATTGTTTTTCCCCCCAAATATTATACAAATCACAATATACACTTATTACGGGAAATGCTTATAAAGTGCTTTTTTCCCTGCACTTACTACTGCATTAAGGCTTAACTTCTTGGATAACATGGTGATGTCACTTCCTGGATAAAATCATGGTCACGACTAGAGATGAGCAAATTTGTCGAAGTTCAGGTTCGGCTTATGATTCCCGCTGTCTGCAGCCTCCGTAAACAGGGTGGATACAGTGTAAGGACCGCCTGGAAAACTGGGATACAGCCTATGCCAATTTCTGTATCCCAGTTTTCCGGGTGGTCCGTAAGGCTGTAACCACCCTGTTCACGGAGGCTGCAGACAGCGGGAATCAGAAGTTACGAACCCGAATTTCGGCAAATTCGCTCATCTCTAGTCACGACCCGACTCCCAGAGCCGTGCGGGCTGTGGCTGCTGGAAGGATGATGGCAGAGGGATGCTCAGTAGAGATGAGCGAACCTCGAGCATGCTCAAGTCGATCCGAACCCGAACTTTCGGCATTTCATTAGCGGTGGCTGCTGAACTTGGATAAAACCTTAAGGCTATGTGGAAAACATGGATATAGTCATTGGCTGTATCCATGTTTTCCAGACAACCTTAGAGCTTTATCCAAGTTCAGCAGCCCCAGCTAATCAAATACCAAACTTGCGGGTTCGGATCAACTTGAACCTCATCTCTAATGCTCAGTGTCCCTCCAGTGCCCTGTGTCCCTCAGTGTCCACCTGCCATCATCCTCCCCAGCAGCCACAGCCCGCACAGCTCTGGAAGCCGGGTCATGACATCACCATTTTATCCAGGAAGTGACATCACCACGTTATCCAGTAGAGATTAGCGAACCGGGTTCGGGTTCGAGTCGATCCGAACCCGAACTTTCGGCATTTGATTAGTGGCGGCTGCTGAACTTGGATAAAGCTCTAAGGTTGTCTGGAAAACATGGATACAGCCAATGACTCTGTCCATGATTTCCACATAGCCTTAGAGCTTTATTCGAGTTCAGCAGCCACCGCTAATCAAATGCCGAAAGTTCAGGTTCGGATTGACTCGAGCATGCTCCAGGTTCGCTCATCTCTATTATCCAGGAAGTGAAGTCTTGATGCAGTAGTAAGTGCAGGGAAAAAGCACTTTATAAGCATTTCCCATAATAAGTGTATATTGGTGATTTGTATAACTTTTTAGGCACTGTGTATGAATCCGTCCGTAGATCGTACGCCGCCGTACATGTGCGGCTGAAATACGGGCGTGGGAAAAATAGACATGCGGCCGGATGCGTACGAACTGCGAACATACGCCTGTAGTACAGTTATGCTTCCCTAGCTTGTTTTGGAAATCTTCGCCCAGCCCCGTAAACCACACAGAACCTTTTGGATCGAAAAATCAAGTTAAATTTGGCTAAAATAAGTACTCCGTACGAGACCCCATGCAAATCCACGGCCGTGAGTTTCAACATTTCTGTCCTCAAACAATGGTCGTGTTCATTTTTCACTGCGCCGTATACGATCCGGCCGTAAGCTCATACGTAGTGTGCATTGTGCGGCCGTATATCATATACTTTCAAGCGAACGCATCAACCTCAAAACTACGTGCGTATATTCGCGGTTCGCACTACGGACGGATTCATACGCAGTGTGAACATAGCCTTAGGGGGCAATACAGTACTTTAATAAAAATTATCACCAGACTTCTCCTTTAAATTACTTGAGTGTTGCTTTAGCAGTATGCTTTGGGTCATTGTACTTTGGAAGGTGAGCCTTCATCCCAGTCTCAAATCACTGTCAGATAGAAACGGGTTTTGCTCTAGAATATTCCTGTCTTTATCACTATCTATCTTTCCCTTGACCCGTACCAGTTTCCCTGTCCCTGTTGCTGAAAAACATCCCCACAGCATGATGCTGCCACCACCATGCGTCACTGATAGTGTTTTTAAGATAATGAGATATATTGGTTTTTCACCAGACGTAGCGTTTTCCTTGGTGGCCAAAATGTTCCATTTTGGTCTCGTAACCAGAGCACCATCCTTCATACATTTGGAGAGTCTCACTTTTAGCAAACTCAGAATGAGCCTTCTTTGACTGTAAGTAAATACTTTGCTTTGCCACTCTTCCATAAAGCCCAGCTCTATGGAACGTATGGTTGTATGGACAGATACTCCAGTCTCCGCTTGGGAACTCAGCATCTCTCTCTCTCTCTCTTTCTGTCTCTCTCTCTCCGTGCTGCCTCTCTGATTAGTGCCCTCCTTGTCTGGTCTAAGTGTTTCGCTGGACACCCTTTCTTGGCAATAAGACAGCTTATGTCTGTTGTTGGCTATGTCCATTACTGTAAAGCAAATCTCTAAATGCTTTTAAAAACACCTCGGGCAACATGGCTGCCCCTATAATAATAACCCAAAATTAAATTAAAGGGTTTTTCCGGGTACAGAAAACATTATCTATATCGTTGCACATGGATATAAAACAATAAAGAAGTTTTATTTACCTCTCCGCGCTCCCCTAGTTTCCTTATACATGTCTTTAGTGTCCCACTGAGACAGTCCCATGGCCAGTGATTGGCTGAGCAGACTGTCACCCCCGAGACAAGTTTATCTTGGAAGTTGAGGCAGGATCGTCTCGACAGGACACCGAAGACCCATAGGATACCGGGGGAGTGTGGAGAGATAAGTAAAGCTTCTTTATTGTTTTATATATAAATGCAACCATATAAATAATGTTTTCTTTATACGGATAACCCCTTACAATCATTGGAAAGAAGAAAATTTTCAGTATCTGTCTCTAATAAGTAAACAATATACTGCAAAGCAGTAGAAAACAGAATGGCACGAGTGGAGTTAATAGTCCCAAAATACTGGAGGAGACATCTGACAACTGTTTCATCCAGGTGTATGCCTGCTTCTTCTATCTCTCCCTCCCCAGGATTGCCATTGGAAGCAAGCAAAGCCAAATTCACAAACAACAGCTCTGAGTTGAGTATATGCTTTCTCTTTCTTCATGGGAATCGAAACACAATATACTCCCTTTAACCCCTTGTTGCAAAATGATGTTCCCGTAACGTCATGATGTGCAGAGGCTCTTTGAAGCGAGCTCAGGAGCTGAGCTTGCTCTGTAGGGTATGTGGATGGCTGCTATCAGAGCTGTGCTCCTGTGACTGAGCGATTGGGGCCACTGCTGTGTGACTGTGTGACTGTGTGACCGCGGAAGTAAATTACAAATCTATATAACTTTCTGAAAACAGTTGATTTGAAGGGAAAATATTTTCTCTAGATAACCCCTTTAAGATGATCTTGCTTGTTTTTCAGTAAAAATGGACCTCATGTTCATTGAAAATTTATGGAACTAGCAGGATATAGAAGATGATACAGCTGGACTAGTCATTACTGTCTATGTCCTCTGTCTGGATCTTGTTATAGGCGCCTAATGTAGGTTGTTATGAGGTTGCCAGATGTCCAACTGAACAATATGCTCTGGTGTAGTTATTTCATGTCATAGAAAGTCATAGAGGCATAAGGTGTCCTCGACGAATGTATATTATAAAGGCAGCTTGAGCATGAAGCTATTACAGAGTGGCTGTGAGCTCTCCAAACATGTCTGTTTTAGTAAATATACACCATATTTCAGCTGTGTCTTTTATTATAACTTTTATATACTACATGTTGTTCCTCTGTTATCCCTCCGGGAAATGTGTTTATACTGTACTTGTTCTTGTTCAATAATATTAACTTCATACTGTAACTCACGATACCAAGACCCAGACTCACCACTTCATGATCACTACCACCACCATACTGTTACTAAAGCGAATACACTATACTGAGACCAAAAATATCCCCTTTAGGTAGATAGATTGTACCGCCCCGCTCTCCCCGCAAATGGATAGGTGTCCCCCTAGTTGGTATAAAGGTCTTCTCTCCCAGGAAAAAAAAAAAGACTTAACTTCTCCCACTCCCACACCGACAGGCATGGTCATCCTCCTACCCTCTGTTAAAGGGCAACTCCAGCAAAAAAAAAAAAAATTCCAAATTCTTTCAGATTAACTGGTGCCAGAAAGTGTCAGAGATTTGTAATTTACTTCTATTAAAAAATCTCATGTCTTCTAATACTTATCATCTGCTATGTGTCCTACATATTTATTTTTATGTCTATGTCATACAGCAGCTAAGTACAGAAGTAGAAGTAAATTACAAATCTCTTGCACTTTTTGGCACCAGTTGATTTGAAAGAAAAAAAAAATCTGCTGGATAACCCCTTTAAGCCTGCAGCCTACATAAGTAAAAAAAGACAACTGCTTCCAACACATAACAGGTATATCTGGCGCAGGTCCGAAAACAGTGAAGAGTGAAGATGAGAGTCAGATATAAAAATATTTATTGAGACCCAACGCATTTCAAAACCAATCCGGTTTCTCTTTTAACTATGCAAAAAAAAGGTATCAGTTTTGAAATGCATTGCGTCTCAATAAATATTTTTATATCTGACTTCCATCTTCACTCTTCACACTCTTTGGACCTGCGACAGATATACCTGTTATGTGGTGGAAGGAGTTGTCTCTATGTATATTATTAGAGATGAGCGAACCTGGAGCATGCTCGAGTCCATCCGAACCCGAACTTTCGGCATTTGATTAGCGGTGGCTGCTGAAGTTGGATAAAGCCCTAAGGCTATGTGGAAAACATGGATATAGTCATTGGCTGTATCCATGTTTTCCAGACAACCTTAGAGCTTTATCCAAGTTCAGCAGCCCCTGCTAATCAAATGCCGAACGTTCGGGTTCGGATGGACTCGAACCCGGTTCGCTCATCTCTATATATTATCCCATGAGGATATCGGGAGAGGCTGCGGCTTGTTTCATGCTATCACGAGAGTTTTGCCTCCTTTGTCTGCACAACGCCACCAGGTGAGAGTTACCTGTGTTAGCTCTATCGCGGAGTGCCTATTGATCCTCGCTATGGAGCGCTGTCTATTCCTTACCATTTACATAAGTAAATGATAGAGTCAGAATTAGTCAGAATCCATCAAAAGTACTGTGAGAACCCTGAGGTGGAACAGTAACATAGTAACATAGTTAATAAGGTTGAAAGAAGACAAGAGTCCATCAGGTTCAACCTAGAGAGCAAATAGTAGCAAATACATCGTATTTTAGGTCCATTGTCTACTGACTCCTATGGGATCTTCTCGTCAGCTTTTTTTCCTTCTCCTAAATGAGTCAGACCCATACCCCTATAATTGTTACTGGATCGCTGGACCTCCAATGGCCAACTAGATGGTGAACATTTGCATTGTTTCATCCGGGTTACTGTCTACTCAATCCCTAGACGAGAACATTCCACTGCCTCAATATTTCATATATACATCTACAGGTTTCCTGGGACCATAAAACTTTACACCAGACCGGACAAGTACTTAACACCGCCCTTAGGAAATCGCCTTAGCTGAGACTTGACAAAATGTAACAGTTACCGGCTATTCTAAACACAGGACACTGGCAGAAAATAAATCATTCCTTCTTCTTGACCTCATTCTTTCCCTGGCTTAGGTCTGTAAATCACGTCACAGAGCTAAAATTTTGTTTCTACAGTGGGTTTTAGTTAAACTGCATGCAACACTTCAGTCATTTATCTTGTAAATGTGACTTATGACTATCACCAGATGTGGAATATTTCCCAGTGCCAGACAGTCTAACCCTCCAGAGACCGTCATAATTATATCCCATGTGCTCACTGTCAGCACGCCGCATCAGACGGTGTTTGGTATCTGAATGTGGGAGCCATTTGTGACTGTTAGACTGTAACATGGGGCACACCTAAGAATGTCAGCTCTCCGTATCGGTGGCGCTACCCGAGAAATATGCGGAATATGGTATTGTGCGTGCCTCTGATTATGACAACTATGGAGGTCAATACGTTTAACGTCATCGCTGGGAAGCGCATGATGACTTATTACTGTCAAATCAGAGGTTCTCTCCACCTGCTGGTTTATGGGGATCCTGTTACCATGTTACAGCTAGTGAATAGAGATGTAGATACAGGTTACTCTTCTGGGAAGTCAGTACAGAATGGATTCCTAGCATGAAACAAGCGTAAAAAGATGTCCTCTACCTATCAATAAAAAAGAAGTGTAAATTCCTATGTTCTCACCATGTGTAAAGTCTTTAAGCTATCTTGGTTCCCATGAATTTAAAGGTACTGTTCACACTATAGAAGATCCGCAGCACTTCTGATACGTATGTGCATTAAAGTTGCTGCATGTAGGAGCCATTTCTGACTACCACATCTTTCCATATTGCTAAAGCTGTCAAGAAATATGCGGAATATGACATTCTGCATGTCTCTCATCATGACGATGAAGGTCAATTTTATTTACGTCATTGCCTATTACTCTCTATTCACAGGTCCCCTCCACCTACCGGTTTATGGGGATCCTGTTACCAAGTTACAGCTAGTGAATAGAGTTGTATATATAGATATAGGGTTGACAGATTCCCTGTTTAGCCACCATACTAGTCAAAGAACAGGGTACCTTATTACATATTTGTCCTATTGCTCTTGCCAATAATAGTGGTATTACCCTGTAACTTTTTCGATATTCTGCTTGCACTTGCTTATCATTTACTTCATGTTTGACCAACCTTATTTTTTGTGACCCATGTGTACCTTGTCTGGATTGCTGACCATGACGGCTGCATCATTTATCGCACCTTGTAAAGATCCTGCTATTCAGCGCTCGTTTGCACCTGTATAAAGTCCCACATTGAGCTGTATAAAAGGACCCTTGATTAGATAGTACTTGGCTACAGTTTTGCTGTATATATTGACCCACCTGGATGACTACAACGACTCCTGTAATATCACCCACAGAAACAATATCTGGATAACCATAATACAGAGAAGTCCTGGGGTCAACAGAGTCCCCAAGCCAAATTTGCTATAAAGAGGTGAAAGGTCTAATTCTTTTTTGAATATTACAGTTCAAGGCATTCTATATGACTAAAATGAATATCACTCTACTTATATCACATTCACAATCGATGGGATAACTCTATGGATTTTATCTGGCTGTTATTCTTCCCAGTAATTCCAATATCTGCAATTGTATCTCATGATATTTCTCTTTTATTTTGGAGGGAAATGATCTGTATCATGGCTTATTTTATAGAATTTTAGGATTTACATTACCAGTCTTATTCAAGTCAGGGGAGTACTGACATTCATTGAAGAGATCATTTTTGAGGCAATGCTCTATGGGAAAATATGCTAATTAGCTCTCCCCTAGAAGGAAGAGAACTTAAACTAGCCAAACCAGAGTCTCCTCCAGAAGTCTTATTCAATGTATTTTACTTTATTTTTTCTGAGTCATTTATTGCAAATGTCATCTTATATAAGAAACCATATGAAGCCTGTGTTCCCTAGAGCTTACAATCTAAAGAAGCTGAGTAGCAATGAGACATTGGTTAGCAGTGTTTGTTTTGTACACTACAGCGGACACTCGGGACAGAAGTATAAAATAATGATCTATGATGAAATCAATTATTAAATTTTGTTCCACTGTAAAAGGAATTTTTATTAGACGTCTTTGTGCTTTGTCATATTCTATTGTTTCCTGACCAGAATTCTGCTTTAATGCATGTATCTATGAAACGACTTATTCTGCCCGTTGCTCTGTGTATTGTTTTAACTCTACTGAACTAATGTTTGGTGAAGATCTAAACATCTGTCTTTATAACTTTTTGCTGATGTCTTATATGTAATCATGTATGTTATTTTAGATGTTGCTAAAAAGATAACTATCTTGGGGGAAGACATCATTGAAGTTGTCGAAGGATCTCCTGCCTCCTTTCATGTACAGCTGACAAAAGAAGATGGGGAAATCGCTGAAAGTAAGAAGTCGGATTCTTAAGTTTTAATCCTAATAGAACAAGACAGATTTGAATCTTTAAAGTCATTTGTTCTAAATGTACAGATATAACATATACCCTGTTTCTCCAACGATAAAACCTAGCTTGATTTTGCTGTTTTTTTTGGAATAGGCTTGAAATACAAGCCTTACGTCAAGCCTTACAGTCAGTGCCTCCAATGCTAGGCTGGCCCCAGGGCAGTATTTACCACTAGGCACCCGTGGTCTGGTGCCTAGGGCAGCACCTTGCAGGAGGGCAGCACCAGGGAGCAGGGGGACAGAACACATTTTTTTTTTTTTTTTTTTTTAGTTTCCCTCCTCCCGTTCAGACTTGCCAGTAAATCTGGTGTCTTTTCCAGGGGGGTGGGAGGTATAATGGTATTGGTCAGGTCTGGTATCGCCAATAGGTGTGTGAAGATGGGGCGTCTTCAGGTTTAGTGGCTAGGGCAGCAGCAGCTGTCAATACAGCCCTGGCTGGCCCGCGTGATGTCATGGAGATGGAGAATAGGCATACAGTAGCTCTCAGGGCCTTATTACAGAGATCGATTATAGCTCAGTGTAATAGACACAACGATCAGCCAATGAAATGATCAGCGGCTGATCCTTGCTTTAGGCCCAAACCTAAAAGCACTGACCGGGCATCACTACATGTAACAGCAATGCACGGCCAGTGGCTGATAATTCTCCAAACAGTATACATTACCTATCCACACTCCAGGGCTCCTCTTGTGGTCTGCTTCTTCCCTGGTCCCGCGTGCTGCAGCTTTAGAGCAGCCTGTCTTAGCTGACAGGCCGCTCAGCCAATCACTGGCCGGGACCACCATGGTCAGTGATTGGCTGAGAAGCCTGTCAGCTGAGACAGGCCACTCTGAAGCTGCAGCCAGTGGGACCTGGGGAGAAGAAGACGGCAAAAGGAGCCCTGGAGCGTGGATAGGTAATGTCTACTGTTTAAGCAAGGGCTGCATCAGTAATGATAATAGGCCCAGTAAACTAGCACTGCTCTACCAGATCGGCGCTCATTTACAGTATTCATCGGGCCCCCATCGGCCGGTGTAATAGAACCCACAACCGTCCAGGACAATTGCCCCTCTACCTTCAGCCACGGCAGGGCAAAATCCCTTCTTCCGAGTCCCGTTTCAGAGTTCGGGACAAATCTATGAATAGATTTTCCCTTCTCGAAGTGGAATACTGTATAAGTAATGGTACATTTTTACCCCTAGACAACAAAGAGGGATTGTTTATGGAAAGAAAAATAGGCCCTATCCCTAAATAAAATTTTGGACAAACATGGTATACAGATTTTGCAGCAGCTCTGAGTTTACATTTACTGCTCAAAGCAACCCATTCAGAATACTGAAAGAAATCTGTCAACTGATATAATAACTTTGTGGATTTACTTACAGGCATGGTAGGCTTGTGCCTATAGGCAGCCCTTAGGGTGAATTTTATATCTTTTTGCTTCAGAGTAAGACCACACATGTCATGATCTTTGAGAAGTAAGCATACTTTACCTTGCAAAAAGAAAAGGCGTCTATGTTCTTTTTGATGGATATTGTTGATGGTATTAAAATTATGGGGGGGGGGGCATTCAGAGGTCAGCTGCGAATTTAATGAGTATACTATTGCTATATTTCACAAGTACATCTATTCGTTAATTACTCTGTTACTTTGCTTATGCAAATCAGCTTTAGCTACAGTAACACTCTACAAAGAAAATGTAGACGAGCCTTTCTTTTGGAGATTATCTGTCCTAATTTACATCGTTTAGCTAATTAATGTATCACATTCTCCACTTAGTCTCCCGCAAATCATTAGAATATGTTTCTTTTTTTTTGATGATTGATTCTTTTTAATGAATTGTCTGTACAAAACAGATCCAAAAAGTGCAGAGCGGGTAAAATATTCCGAGGCGGGATTGTTAAAGACACATGTAGCATTGGTTTGTGTATTTCTCTTCCTTCACAGTGTTTTCCTTTTGAAAGAAGAAACGTGGTGTAATTCAGATAAACATGTTTACTGAAGTTTTCTTTGATTTTGGTGGAGTAGCAATCTTCATGGTTGCAGTTCATATTTAAAGGGGTTGGTCACTTTATAGTAAAATTGTTTTATTAGTGTACTCACTGCACTTACAGCAGTTCCCTGTGTATCCCATAAAGCGAAAATTATACTCCCCTCCTTCAGGCTCTGCTGTCCTGCTCTGTGGTGATTCTGTCCATAGGATGGCTGAGGTTGGAAGAGCATGTGACCATGCCCCTCCCTCAGTGTCCACCATCGAGCCTGTATATTCCTATTAGAGATGAGCGAACCTCGAGCATGCTCGAGTCGATCCGAACCCGAACTTTCGGCATTTGATTAGCGGTGGCTGCTGAACTTGGATAAAGCCCTAAGGCTATGTGGAAAACATGGATATAGTCATTGGCTGTATCCATGTTTTCCAGACAACCTTAGAGCTTTATCCAAGTTCTGCAGACCCCGCTAATCAAATGCCGATTGTTCGGGTTCGGATCGACTCGAACCCGAACCCGGTTCGCTCATCTCTGATTCCTATAGATGACACAAAGGGTGGGGGGAGGTCACATAAAACTTGTCTGTGTCTTCTTTCTGCTCTAAAATTGCTTGATTTCAGTGGACAGTGTGACCTAGGTGGGGCTTCATGGCAGTCGGGCCCCCTCTCCCAGAATAGGTAGCACTATAGTCTCTGCCCCCCATACCTGGAGCCTACTCACAGGGACACCACCTATTATCTCTTACAAGGGTGTTCTGGGAATAATATATTTTTATGCTTGTGCTTAGGCAATTGGTAAAACGAAAAAATAAAGGTACCTTCTTAGTTGTCCCACCACTATTATGGCTGATTGCTGGTCTTTTCACATATGCCAATCACTGGTAATGAACATTCCCAGGAACGCTTATTTGGTGATGAGCGACCCCTGTAAAAAGGCCCTTAGGTTTCATTCGCACGTTTGCAGATTTTGCGGACGGTAAATGTGTGTTTTAATGTATCACTATCATGCCTGCCGTGTCGCTCTGTCACTTCATGAAAAGTCTTGAAAGGCTTACTTCTCCCCCTTACTCCCACACTTAAACCCCCATACACTTCATCCAAAAATTGTCCGAACCCACTACTTGTAGCAGGTTTTTCTGACAGTATAAGGCTCATAGGGGAAGTTGTGGTGGATCTTTACTGCTTGACACTTTTGTTCTCGAAGGAACAAGCCACACCTGATAGTCTGGTGGTGGCTAACCCCTCTCTTCCTCTTAGGGTGGTATTACATGGGACCATTGTCGTTCAAAAAATCGTTAGATCGTTCGAATTTGAACGATAATCGTTTAGTGTAATAGCAGAAATCGTTGGTCGTTTGATAGAATTTGGACCTACTTTTACCGTTGATCGTTTGCAAATCGTTCACATGTAATAAGACGTTGTTCGCAGTAGTGGCGAACGCAATAGCAATGACAGGACGACCGCAAGAATGATCATAAGTAACGATCATCGTTCTGTGTAATTGGGTCCCTTCAGGTCCGTTAGGGCCCTATTCCACAGCAACGATAATCGGCCAAATCAGCCCCATTTGGCCCGGTTTGGCCGATTATCGCTCGGTAGAATAGAAAGAACGATCAGCCGATGATCGTGTCATCTGCTGATTGTTGATTTAGGGCCAGACCTAAAATCATCGTTCCCCCACCCCGCATCGCTACGGTGGAATAGCGGTGCGTGGTGGGTGACCGACGATCTGAGAAGCACAATACATTACCTACAGGTCTTCTCCTCCGCTCTGTCTTCCTCCCCGAGTCCCGCGAGCTCTGGCTTCAGAGTGGCCTGTCAGCTGACGGAGCGCTCAGCCAATCACAGGCCGGGACCGCCACGTCAGCCGACAGGCCATTCTGAAGCCAGAGCGCACGGGACCCGGGGAGGAAGACAGAGTGGAGGAGAAGACCTGACAGGTAATGTGTGCTGCAAGGGCTGCAAGGACATCGGTAACGATGACCCTGCAGCCCTCGCTCAACGATCATCGGGCCGTGGAATAGGCCCAGTAAAGGAGCGGCGATCTAGCAGATCGGCGTTCATTTACATCGTTGATCGGGCCCTGCTCTGCCCTTAGGAAGCAGAAGAATGTTTTCCCATGCCAAATGTTACAGGAGACGTAACTGTTATTGAAGGTGTATAGACACCTTCACTAAACACTATGGCGCATGACAAGATGTCAGAACACAAAAGGGCTACCGCTGCGACTGATGGTCAAATACATCAAAAAGAAACAGATAGAAGTAGTAAAAGTAGTAATTTTATCTATAAAAGATTTGACTTGCACCTCATTGCACCAAAATCTGCTACCCCTCCATCTCGCAGTCTGATCCTACTGTAAACCAAGTCATTCCTAAGCGCTGATTTATTAGCGCATAAAAGAAATGTTTTAAAATCCCCATCGTAAAGTCGAACCCCATTTTTATGCCAGCAGCAAGAACGAAAACTACTATCTGTGCATCATCTATGCCCGGCCTGGCACTTTTCTTTCTTACCCAAGCTCACAAGGTAATAGCAATTTAAACCCCTGCATTACTTTCATTTATGTCTTTCTTTATACTCCGTAATAGAGAGCTGTAAAATGTAAAATCTACACTGTAACTCTATAGCGATAAATGCCGGCATGCTCAATTGTGTTTCAGATCGGCAAATTGACATCAACATTTAACATTCTTCGCTTTGTCTTCACACACCATTAATAACCTTCACATTTACTTTATTAAATCTAAGAAATTAAAACGAGGCAAAGTCTTAATTTTCGCAACGTGCACTTAGTCGTTTAATTTTCCACATATTGAATGGCTCATGTAGTAGTATACATTTCATGTAATTGTAGATTTACTATGGGATACGCCAGGCCCTCAATATTAGGCCCCTGAGAGGTTTCAGATCCAGTTGATAAATGTGTGTTATCCACCTGCAGGTTATCCTCACTGCAATGGAATTTGTGTAATTCACATACGCTACACTGAAACCGAACTGACGTTTGACAAACACGTCTGCAAGTGACACAGATGTAATACATATAGTCTATCCATATGGAATATGACAAGCGGGCAGTAAATAGAAACCATTGATTAGCTGAAAGTAAAGGCAGCTTAACCCTTTGAAGACCAAGCCTAAAAAGTCCCAGTGAGCCGCGCCAGTTTTCATTTTTGCGTTTTTTTTTCTCCTCCCAGCACTTTCAGTTTTCTATCTACAGGGCCATGTAAGGGCTTGTTTTTTTCCGGAAATAGGTGTACTATGTAATGGTGTCTTTCATTTTACCATAACATGTATGACAGAACTCCCAAAATATTATTTATGAAAAATTGGAAAAAAACTATGCAAAATGATAACTTTGGGGGGGGGTTCTGTGTCTACGCAATCCACTATACGGTAAAAGCGACGTGATACTATTATTCTATAGGTCAGGCTGAACACAACCATAGGTAGGTTTACACAGTCTATACAGTGCGCGGCAGGGGGGGGGGGCAAATAGAAAAAAAAAATGTTGGAGACTAGTATTGAGCAGGAGAGGCTGAACTGTTCAGGTTTGGTAATGTCCGAACCCGAAGGCTCAGCATTTGACCTCCAGTGGCTGCAGAGGTTGGATGTAGCCCTAGGCAGTCCTGGAAACAGTCTGTTTTCCTGGACTCCCTGGGGTTGCATCCAATTTCTGCCGCCATAGGGAATCAAGTGCTGAGCTTTCAAGTTCAGTGAACATTGCCAAACCCGAACCGTTTGGCCTCTCCGCTCAACACTATTGATGTGTTTCCATTCAGAATTTAAATTTGGCCTTATATTTAATAGTAAAATGGGCAGGAACCTGCATTTTAGGGTGCTCAGGGCTGTTTCATAATAGTAACATCTAATTTTTTGGGGTTGACTACTGGTCCTATTTAACTTACTAACAAAATGACAGCCATCATTGTCTGCTCGGCTAATTCTATGTTACAACTAAATAAGTAGTGTAATCAGGAATAAAGCCAAGAGTCATCACCAGGAGAGCTGTGAGGATGGAACAAATCAAAAGAAGGGAAGAGAGAGTCGTCACAAACAAAGCCCAGAGACATAGCCATGAGTAGGACAAGAGGCACTCGGCAAACAATCGAGAGTGAGGCAGTGGTGATATTCAGCAAAAGGCCCAAGGTCAAATTAAAGTGTCCGTGTCATGTAATTTTTTTTGCAGAAACTTTGTAATTGGGTTTATTAGCCGAAAAAAGCATTTTTATCCTGAAAAAGCAGTTTGAAGCTCTCCCCCCTGTCTTCATAGTTTTCTATGGAGAGGGGAGGGGTGGAGGGAGATGAGGCACCAAAACAGGACAACAAAGAGTTAATTTACAGCTACATCAACCGGGCTATCTCCTCTGACATCAGCACTGACCTCTCTGACCTCTGAATACTGGCTTTCACACAGCTCCCTCTGTGTAATCCTTTGTTCTCTGCTCTCTGCCAGTGACTAATCTCCCTCGTCCCCGAGACAGAGTCAGAGTCCGACTGATGTAAAAGAGTCGAGATTTCCTGATAATGAGCAGTGAATGAGAGAGAGGAAGGAGGGAGGGGGGGGGGGGGGGGGGGGGCTGGGGAAAGGCTTTTTGAATGCACATAATGGCATATTTGCCTAAAAAACCCAATTACTATGTTTCCTTAAAATTGCCTGTACTGATTTCTGCAAAAAGAAAAGACGACAGTGACACTTTAAGAGTCAGCCAAGAGTCAGAATTGGGATCACAAGGGAGAGAATGCAATGAAACCCAATAGTCAAGCAGGGATTTCAGGGTAGCCTCTCCTTTAAATAGGCATCTCTGTTAGGCACTGGATGACAGCCTGATGCTGCCATAAAGCCATGATCAAGCAGAGCCATGACAGAAGACCTTGCTGGAGCAGTTTGTTACGAATAGAATTCTTCTGCTATTGTATTTTCTCTTATTAGTTTGTGTAGGAAAGCTATGTAACTGTCTCACAACTAATCTATTACTCTGGGTCGGCAGACCTTGAATGCTCAGCAATAAGCTAGTCTAATGTGGAGTTCCCAATTGACTAGCCTCTATTCCAAGGATCCTAGACTTTTGCAGTATTGTGAAGATTATTGTGTTTGCTTGTTACATTTGTTTTCTGCATGCCCTTTGTGTTTTTAATGCTCATGGTTTTTCGGACCAGTAAGTCCTAGGGGTATCTGACTACTGTAAGAAAAAGCAATAGGGGAAGTGTCATAAGTGAAGTGCCGTAACTTCAGCTCTGCTGTATTATGCCCAGTTAAGAATTAGTCATCATTTGCCTAGCAAATAAATGGAGCCATTGGCTAACACTATGGTTGCTTTCTGGAACTGTAAGAGGTAAGTAAAAACAATGGTATGGCCACCACCAATCAAACACTTAGCTATTCAGTATATAGTTAGGGCTGGGCGATATGGCCAAAAGATAAAATCCCAATAAAAAAAAAAATTCTTAATTTCAATCCCAATTTTTTATTATTATTTTTTTTGCTAATGATGATGGCCATAATAGTAGAGGCAGAGTAGATGACGGGGGTAGTAGTAGATAAGAGGAGTAGCAGTAGTGGGAGTAGTAGTATCAGGAGCGGTTAGAAGTAGCAGAAATAATAGTGGAAGTATTAGCAACAGTAGTGGAAATAGTAGTATTAGTAGTGCGAGTAGTAGTCGTAACAGTAGTGGGAATAGTTGTAGTAGTAGTTGTGGAAATAGTTCTGGAAATGGCAGTAGCAGCAGTAGTGGGAGTAGTAGTTGTAGTGGGAGTAGTAGTGGAAGTAGTACTGGGACTAGTAGTAGCTGTAGTGGGAGTAGTAGTTGTTGGAGTAGTATTAGCAGTTACCTGGTAGGCATGGTAGGAGAGGTGTACCGTGTTGGGTCCTCACCCACTCTCTGGGTTTCTCCTGCCTTGAGTGCTCCTCAGGCTGCGGCTGCTGCTCTTGCGTGCAGTCGGCTGGGATCCTCTGCATGCGGGCATCTCCTGGTTGCGGGCGGCAGGGATCTCCTCTGTGTGCAGATTCTCAAATTTTGGGTGAATTAATTGACTTATGTTGATTAATCGCCCAGCCCTATATATAGGTAATGAAATTAAGTTATATTGTATCAGGATGACTCATGATCAACTAGTGATCAAATGATCAAATCTTAATGAAGTAACATGATTGTTCTGCCTGTTTCAGGTTGAATGACTGATTATGCAATATCATGGACTGTTGGACAATCTGTTGCATAGTTTGTTCCTCTGCCAGACCACACAGTGAAGAGGTGTGCCAATAGACAGGCATGGTGGATCAAGTACTGGGGATTCCTGTCCTGTCTTATTAAAGACGTTATCCAGTGAAAATCTTTTTCTTTCAAATCAACTGGTATCAGAAAGTTATATAGATTTGTAATTTACTTCTATTAAAAAAATCTAATGTCTTCCCACACTTATTAGCTGCTGTATGTCATGCAGGAAATGTTGTTTTATTTTCAGTCTGACACAGTGCTCTCTGCTGACATCTCTGGCCGAGACAGGAACTTTCCAAAGCAGTAGAGATTTTCTTTGGGGATTCATAGAAAACAGAGACAGAGTTCTTGTCTCGGCCAGAGATGGCAGCAGAGAGCACTGTGTCAGGCTGAAAATAAAACAATTCCTGCAGGATATATATAGTAGCTAATAAGTATGGGAAAACTTTTTAATAAAAGTAAATTACAAATCTATTTAACTTTCTGATATCAGTTAATCTGAAAGAAAAAGATTTTCACTGGATAACTCCTTTAAGACCAAAGGCCTTTTCTGATTTTTGTTGTTGAGCCCTCTCTTCCCTCTATAATAATGGATGAATACTAAAACTTGTCTGATAGCTCACTTGGAGATCGAAACAAATGCATTGCCTATAAAAAAAAACAAAGACGTATGCAAAAAGAACTGATTTAAAGGAAAAAAGTACATTGCTACCAGTATTGAACATAGAGCAGAATCCGCAATTTACCAGCTTATGATGCAATAATGTGCCTTCCTAGGACATGATACTATTGACCTTCTAGAAACTCATCTAGAATTATCCATGAAAGATAAAGCGCCTTTTATAGACAATGTGTGGCCTTGAGATGCCTGTTGATGGGAATCCTTGTCAGAACTGTCCTTGGGTGATGCTACACGGAGTTTAATGCTGGATACTCATAAAGAATGATCACATCTAGTTTATAGACAATACCCACAGCACTGTCCTAAATATTTCACTTAGATCCTCAGGAGCAGTCGATGGCGTCCCAGCCTAAATAGCTATGTAGTGCCTGTATTTTGGTGGTGTTGAGCATTCTCATGTATATATGGTGAGGGGAGAAACGATGTCCGGCACTAGCTGATATGGGGAGCACTGAGTCAGGATAGACAGGACAGGAGATACGCGGCTGTAAGCGATGGTGTCCTTACCACTGAGTTGCGGTGCAGAGGCAGAGCAAAGACGAGCAAATAACAGTATAGAGAAAGAGAGTCTCGCACTCACCAACTTCAAAGATGCAGGTGGTTTATTTCAGACACATCGGAGCATATGCAGCAGGGAGAGGGAAGGTGGAATGGCAGGTGCGTTCACAGAGGAGCAACAATGTTTCACGCCCACTCAGGCGCTTCGTCGGGCTAGGAACAGCGTGTACGTGAGGGGGAGGTGCATATATACAAGTGAACAATAAAGTTACAAAAGTATCAATAAAGTTACAAATAAGTCACAGTACAAATAAACATGTGGCAAAACATTAGAGGAGGGTATTGAAATCGTTCCTCTCATTGAGGCCACAAGGTCCTGTGGCGTCTAAACGTAAAATCCATAACGTCTCGCGTCTGAGAAGGAGCTTGAGCCTATCCATGCCTGTGGTCGGGGGGTTAACCCTTTCAAGGCCGATAAAGCGGAGTAGCTTTGTATCCCCAGAGTGTGCGGACCGTACGTGTTCTATTAGCCGAGGTACTCCCTTGCCCGTGCGCACAGAGTACATATGCTCTTTAAACCTTGTCCAGAGGGGACGTTTGGTTTTTCCTACATAGTACCTGCGGCACGGGCAAAGGATGGCATAGATAACGTGGGTGGTCCTGCACGTGATAAAATCGCGGATGAAACAGTCCTTACCCCCTAAATTGATGAAGGTGAGACACAACATCTGGGGGCAATATTGGCAAGTGCCACACCGCTTGTTACCTTCCGGTAGACAGCGGTCGAGCCAGTTCCCTGGTCTAGTGGCCTGACCTTCTTTGAGGGCATCTGCTATGGTCCTGTTTTTCCTAAAGGTGATTAGTGGCTTCCGATCCGCCACCATTTGCAGGTCACTATCCTGCTGAAGTAGAAACCAGTGGTTTTTTATGATCTTAATCACTGTATCATTAATGTTACTATTCTGTAATGCAAATGTAAATCTTTTTGTGTCTGCACTGAAGGTTTTTTTGGGGTGACCGCTGGGTCTGGAACGGATGAGGGAAGATCTATGGCGGGTATTAGCCTTAGTGAGGGCCTCGTCGACTATAGGTCTGGGATATCCCCTGTCTAATAGACGTGATTTTAATGCACCAGCCTGGTGTTGGAAACCCTCCTCAGTATTATTAATGCGTTTAAGGCGCAACATCTGGCTGAAGGGTATAGAACTTTTTACCTGGAGGGGGTGAGAGCTACTAAAATGGAGGAGTGAATTGGCGGCCGTTTTTTTACGGAATACTGATGTATGGAGACCCTGTGCCGTGGCCTTAACCAAAACATCCAAAAACTCAAGGGAAACACCACCGAAACATGAAGTAAAAATCATATTACATGTGTTTTTTTCATTCAAAAAAGTGACAAAATCGTTAAATTTAGCAGCTGTATCCTTCCATATCACAAAAATATCATCAACATAACGGTGGAATGAAACGATATCTGTGATAAAGGGATTACATGGTGCAAAAATGAAATCCAAGATTGGTATCGGCAGGAGACCGGCACTGCGATTGGCACGCCGGTCTCCTGCACGTACGCCAATCTCTTCCTGGCACAATTTGAGTTGGATTTCATTTTTGCACCATGTAATCCCTTTATCACAGATATCGTTTCATTCCACCGTTATGTTGATGATATTTTTGTGATATGGAAGGATACAGCTGCTAAATTTAACGATTTTGTCACTTTTTTGAATGAAAAAAACACATGTAATATGATTTTTACTTCATGTTTCGGTGGTGTTTCCCTTGAGTTTTTGGATGTTTTGGTTAAGGCCACGGCACAGGGTCTCCATACATCAGTATTCCGTAAAAAAACGGCCGCCAATTCACTCCTCCATTTTAGTAGCTCTCACCCCCTCCAGGTAAAAAGTTCTATACCCTTCAGCCAGATGTTGCGCCTTAAACGCATTAATAATACTGAGGAGGGTTTCCAACACCAGGCTGGTGCATTAAAATCACGTCTATTAGACAGGGGATATCCCAGACCTATAGTCGACGAGGCCCTCACTAAGGCTAATACCCGCCATAGATCTTCCCTCATCCGTTCCAGACCCAGCGGTCACCCCAAAAAAACCTTCAGTGCAGACACAAAAAGATTTACATTTGCATTACAGAATAGTAACATTAATGATACAGTGATTAAGATCATAAAAAACCACTGGTTTCTACTTCAGCAGGATAGTGACCTGCAAATGGTGGCGGATCGGAAGCCACTAATCACCTTTAGGAAAAACAGGACCATAGCAGATGCCCTCAAAGAAGGTCAGGCCACTAGACCAGGGAACTGGCTCGACCGCTGTCTACCGGAAGGTAACAAGCGGTGTGGCACTTGCCAATATTGCCCCCAGATGTTGTGTCTCACCTTCATCAATTTAGGGGGTAAGGACTGTTTCATCCGCGATTTTATCACGTGCAGGACCACCCACGTTATCTATGCCATCCTTTGCCCGTGCCGCAGGTACTATGTAGGAAAAACCAAACGTCCCCTCTGGACAAGGTTTAAAGAGCATATGTACTCTGTGCGCACGGGCAAGGGAGTACCTCGGCTAATAGAACACGTACGGTCCGCACACTCTGGGGATACAAAGCTACTCCGCTTTATCGGCCTTGAAAGGGTTAACCCCCCGACCACAGGCATGGATAGGCTCAAGCTCCTTCTCAGACGCGAGACGTTATGGATTTTACGTTTAGACGCCACAGGACCTTGTGGCCTCAATGAGAGGAACGATTTCAATACCCTCCTCTAATGTTTTGCCACATGTTTATTTGTACTGTGACTTATTTGTAACTTTATTGATACTTTTGTAACTTTATTGTTCACTTGTATATATGCACCTCCCCCTCACGTACACGCTGTTCCTAGCCCGACGAAGCGCCTGAGTGGGCGTGAAACATTGTTGCTCCTCTGTGAACGCACCTGCCATTCCACCTTCCCTCTCCCTGCTGCATATGCTCCGATGTGTCTGAAATAAACCACCTGCATCTTTGAAGTTGGTGAGTGCGAGACTCTCTTTCTCTATACTGTTATTCTCATGTATATGCTGCTATTGTAAAGCTTTAAATAAATATTTTATTAACATATACGACTTAAAGGGGTTTCCCAGAATATGTTGATGCCTTCTGCACTTACAAGATGCAAAAGGGCCAAGGTTTATCCCAGTCATCGTGCACAGGCGAAATCGCACCCGCATGCTATATCCAATAGATGTGCAATGTCACCAAACGTCTGGCAAGCACCTATTTCTTCTGATCTTCTTATACACGAGTGTTTGGCACTGCTGAATGTGGATGTACCATCAATGGAAGAGTAGGGCTAAACTGTCACCTGATTACTCTGCCCATATCTCTGAAAAGATCAAAAAGAGTTAAAATTCAACATGCCTGACCTTCCTCTCCACTGAAATCATCTGTTGGAGAAGAGTCAAGAGTCTGCCATTCACTTTAGAGAGTTGGACTAACCCGCTGATGTTGGTGGGTTTGGCCAACAGGTCCTGAGTCCTATTACACAGGTCGATGAAGGCTCGATCAATATTGTAAATAAGTGCCGATCTGCTAGATGGGCACTCGTTTACTAGGCCTAATACACAACCCGATAATCATTTAGCAAAGAATGCACGGACATCATTAGCAATGTCTTTGCAGCCCTTGCCCAATACTTTACCTGTCCACGTTTCATCGGCTGATCATTGTCTCTATTACACAGAGCGATAATCAGCCGAATCATAATGGGATAGGATGGGGAACAAAGTTGGATACTGCAATGGATCCTAGGAGTTATCACTTCTGTTGACCAATGTTAACCCTTATAGAGCATAACCCACTTAAGGTGTGCAGCCTACAAGAAGGCAGGCCACCAGCATCGGCTGAAGGAACCACCAGAAGAACCGGTTTAGGGTAGTATTTTTACAGGACACTTCTCTCATGAGTACTGTTACTTCTGGGGGCACTTTAGGGAACACATAAGAGCAGTATTAATATTGGGGACAGTATGTGATATGTTACGTTTTTGCACTTATTTCTGGGGGCACATTGTGGGTACTATTAATGTTGGGAGCACTGTGAATGGCACAGTTATAGAGATGAGCAAACCTGCCAAGGTTCGGGGTCATATGAACCTGAACTCTCTGCGTCTGATTCCCGCTGTCTGCAGCCTCCGTGAAGACGGGGGATACAGCCAGAGGACCGCCTGGAAAACTGGGATACAGCCATAGCCATAGGCTGTATCCCAGTTTTCCAGGCGGTCCTCCGGCTGTATCCACCCTCTTCACGGAGCGGGCAGACACCGGGAATCAGACGCCGTGAGTTCAGGTTCACACGAACCCAAACCTTGGCAGGTTCATTCATCTCTACACAGTTACTTTTAAGGACACTTGGCACTAAAACTATTGGGGGCACTCTGCTTGGCAGTATCGAACCAATGAAATAATGGCAAAAAAATATTCTTACAATAAAGAATTTAAATAAACTAGGCAAAACCCCAGAGGAGAACATTATTCCTCCAAAAATACAAAGCATATTCTATCAACCTTCAATAAAAAATCAAATGAGATCCATTCCCGTGTTATTCATGTATTCATATTATCTATTATTAGGACGTAGATGAAGCTCAAATTTCATTTAGGTCATTTTAATGCAGAAATACAGATAATTCTGAATGCTCCACAAACTTTCTCTCCCCACTGTACGGACTAGAATACATTAATGTCATCTTAAATACGCCATGGTGTAATGCAGCATTTGTCTCTTCATTGGGTTCCTTACATTACCCACAGCCTTGGCTGTTTATTAATAATTTATTGTGTGTATTCAGTGAAAAACAGTGGTCCAAATTCCTAAAGTCAGACTGTCAGATTGAGGAATTGGTTATCAATACTGGATGCATGGTAGAAACCTAATGGAGGTCTCTTGGTAGACTTCTAATGCTATTTAAAATAGGAGAATTATAGAGTGGCTTCTGCCTCGTGTCTGTGTTTTCTTAGGAATGTACTGAACACAATAGGGTTCGGAATCCAGGAGTGAAAATGTTAAAATTTCACATATGGAAAATTGACATTTTTCTCTGCACAGCAAGAATTTTATCCTTCTCACCTTTTTAAAAGCATTCTCATTCAGTCAAGGTTTCCTCTAGCAGCAAGTAAGACTTAAAATGAGGACCGCCGAAGAAAATCATGCAAAAAAAAATAGATCTTTTCTTTGAATTTCCCAAGGTTATTTATAAACAGAGATTAAGGAGCGAAGTAAGAACGCTTTTCTATTATGCTTCCCCTGAGGAGTGTGTCACGGCCGCGGCGGCGTCCCGCGTTCCGGGCCGCCGCCGCGACCGCTTCCTGCCCCATGCAGCAGCCGGTGTCCATAGTCGGGGACCCGGCGCTGCTATCACCTCGGCCCCGGGGGGCGCCTCACCTCTCCACGCTCCTGTCTCCCGCTGTGCCGGCCGGCGCGCGCGTTCCCGCCTCCTAGGGCGCGCGCGCGCCGGCTGTCTCAGATTTAAAGGGGCAGTGCGCTCCTAATTGGTAGTTGCACCAATCACTCCCCTATAAATCCCAGCATGCCCTGTCCCCTGTGTTGGAGCCTCTACATGCTTCCCATAGCGTTTGGCCCAGCTCCCTGTTGTTCCTGTGTCCTGTCCGTTACCTGGTCCCTAGTCCCTGTTCCTGGTTCCTGTTCCCCTGTCACTCCACCTGTTCCTGTGTCCAGCCAGTCACGTGCTCTCTCATCTGCAGACTATTGCCTGTGCCATCTCCTGCCACGCCTCGCCTGCCGACACCAGCAACCAAGCCAGGGGTAGCGACCTGGGGGTCGCCTGCCGCAGCAAGTCCATCCCGCCTTGCGGCGGGCTCTGGTGAAAACCAGCGGCCCCTTAGACTCCGCTCCCTGGTGAGGTTTGTGCCATCGCTGGTGCCGGTCCAGTGGATCCACTACTCCGGGCGTTACAGTAGGCTCCAACCATGGATCCCGGCGAGGTGCCTGATCTCCGTGATGTCGCCAGAGTGGTCACTCAGCAGGCGCAACAAATCCAGAAGCAGTCACAGCAGATCCAGCAACTCACTGCCGCCTTACAGCAGCAGACTACTGCCCAGCGCACACCACCTCCTGACGCTTCTTCTTCACTCCGACTGGCCCTCCCAAGCAAGTACTCTGGGGACTCTAAGTTGTGCAGAGGATTCTTGACTCAGTGCACCATGCACATTGAACTTTTGAGTAGTCAGTTTTCCACCGAGCGCTCTAAAGTGGCTTTCATCATCAGCCTATTAGAAGGTAGAGCCCTGGCCTGGGCCACGCCACTGTGGGACCGTGATGATCCAGTTGCTGCCAATCTCCGGGCCTTCCTATTCGAGTTTCGCTCCGTCTTTGAGGAACCTGCCCGTGCTTCTTCAGCCGAGACTGCTCTCCTCAACCTCTCTCAAGGCAGCTCCTCTGTTGGTGACTACGCCATCCAGTTCCGCACCCTGGCAGCCGAATTGGACTGGAACGAGGCCGCCCTATTGGCCACCTTCAAGAAGGGCCTGTCCAGTCGTGTGAGAGACGTGCTCGCTGCCCGAGACCTGCCTACCTCCCTGAACGAACTCATTCTACTGGCCACCCGAGTTGATACTCGTTTTTCGGAGAGGGAGGAGGAGGTTCGGCATGAACATTTACTAACCCGTTCCCGTCGCCATCCCCAGCTGGCGCCGGTTTTCCAGAATCCTGACCTTTCGATGTCCCAACCCTCTCCTGAGATTCCTATGCAGGTGGAACGGGCTCACCTGACGCCTGATGAAAGAATCCGGCGCCTGGAGCAGAATCTCTGTCTCTATTGCGGTGGTTCCGATCACTTCCGGCTGGGATGTCCCCTACGTCCCCAAACATCCGGAAAATGCTCGCACCTAGGTCCGGTGGGACAGGTGTCCCTAGGTGTGAATGCCACCATTCCAAGTCTGTCTATGCCAGTTTCCATCCGGACTCTCTCAGGACGAAATCATCTGACTACTGCCTTCCTCGATTCTGGGTCAGCAGGCAGTTTTATTGCGGCAACATTGGTCCAAAGATGGCGGCTACCCGTGACCCGACTAGCCAGGCCCCTGTCTATCTCCTCGGTCACAGGCGAAATTCTTACCGACCGTGTGTACTACCAGACCGCACCTTTAGTCCTCCAGGTGGGTCCTTTACATCAAGAAGAGATATCCTTCTACGTCCTGCCCCATTCTTCCCCCGCGGTCCTCCTGGGACTCCCGTGGCTGCAAGAACATGCCCCTCAACTGGACTGGAGAACCGGGGAGATTCTCAGTTGGGGTCAGGACTGTTCCAACCAGTGTCTCAGGTCACCTCAGACCAAGTGTACTATGTCGTTTCCTGTCCCAGCCAAGCCTCTACCCGACCTACCGGCAGAAGACCAAGACTCGGCGGATGCCTTCTCTGCCGAGGTGTACCCTCTCTCCGTACCCAAGACTAAGGTCGTGTCCTCTCACCACCGGGAGAACTTACAGAAGGTCCTCGTCCACAGACCCACAGTCCCTTGCCATGTTTTACCGCCTGATCGCCTAGCACCAGTCGTCACCTCCTCGCTTCAGAGAGTACCCCCCGGAAAGACTCATGTTCACCCTGCGCTTCGAAGAGGTATTTTGAAGTGGGGTCATTCCTCGTTGGAGGCCGGGCACCCTGGAGTCCGTAAGACCGGCCAACGGATCTCTCACCACTACTGGTGGCCTAGTCTGTTTCAAGATGTCAAAGACTTTGTGGCTTCCTGTGCCATCTGCAGGCAAGAAAGAGGGGGAGGCCAAAGGGGGGGGGTACTGTCACGGCCGCGGCGGCGTCCCGCGTTCCGGGCCGCCGCCGCGACCGCTTCCTGCCCCATGCAGCAGCCGGTGTCCATAGTCGGGGACCCGGCGCTGCTATCACCTCGGCCCCGGGGGGCGCCTCACCTCTCCACGCTCCTGTCTCCCGCTGTGCCGGCCGGCGCGCGCGTTCCCGCCTCCTAGGGCGCGCGCGCGCCGGCTGTCTCAGATTTAAAGGGGCAGTGCGCTCCTAATTGGTAGTTGCACCAATCACTCCCCTATAAATCCCAGCATGCCCTGTCCCCTGTGTTGGAGCCTCTACATGCTTCCCATAGCGTTTGGCCCAGCTCCCTGTTGTTCCTGTGTCCTGTCCGTTACCTGGTCCCTAGTCCCTGTTCCTGGTTCCTGTTCCCCTGTCACTCCACCTGTTCCTGTGTCCAGCCAGTCACGTGCTCTCTCATCTGCAGACTATTGCCTGTGCCATCTCCTGCCACGCCTCGCCTGCCGACACCAGCAACCAAGCCAGGGGTAGCGACCTGGGGGTCGCCTGCCGCAGCAAGTCCATCCCGCCTTGCGGCGGGCTCTGGTGAAAACCAGCGGCCCCTTAGACTCCGCTCCCTGGTGAGGTTTGTGCCATCGCTGGTGCCGGTCCAGTGGATCCACTACTCCGGGCGTTACAGAGTGTTGGTGGTGGCTTTGTATGATGTCTTGGCTTGTCTTAGTTTGTTGCCGAGCTACAAATATTTGTCACTATTAGAAATGTTCTTTTGGATTTTGTGCCTTTTTTCCCCAAACTTTGTATGTAAAGGAACATTATAAAAATCCCAGACTTAGGGTATTGTACACAATGGACACAGCAGTGAATGGAGTCTATGAAGGTTATGAGTCACAATGAGGTAGGCTGTTGGCTTATTCCCATCTACCAGTATAGAGGCATACGTTACAATATTGAGAGAAATTTCACCTAATTCGTCTACAACGATCGTCGTATCTAGGAGGTGTCTACGCGTCTTGTTTTATAACCTAGTTTGCCCATAAAAATTAATTCCTGCTACTTTACTGGTGGTCAAGTAAGGATACTGGATGAAAAAAGAAGTGGACATTATGGGATTGATCATGGTCATGCTTTAGAATTCTTTGTGGCAGATTAATTGGAAACAGATTTGCAAATATAAAGTGGTACTCCAACATCATCCAGAAAAAATTAAAAATGTTTCAGAAGCAGGGAGGTTGCAGCACCTGCTGTGCTCATTGCCTGTATGCACTTCTTTCTGTGGCATCATTCATTTCTCCTTAAATGCCCTGGTAAAGAACTGGATGGCTTGATGTTTTCTTTTCAGTCTTATAATCTATAATACTTTGATAGATTGATATAGAAAGTAATTGTACCATTTTAGGCTGCCATGTTTTTCTAATTATGGATAACCTTTTTAATCTTAAGGGTTTTATTACGTGACCCTGACAAAATGATCAATGAGAAGACTCAAAGTTTTCTTGTTAAAGCACTCAACATGGCAAAAACCTAGGGGCATTGCCCCATGGCAAATTCAAATATGCAAAAATGTCCACAGAGCCTCATGGACGAGTCTCAAAACACGAGAATAGCCAGATATCCCTCCGGGGAGGGAAAACCACACAAAGGGTTGGCTCCTGTGAGGAGACCACCAAAACCTCCATGATAGGTGGCCAATATCCAAGCCACACAGGATCTGACAGGAAAAGCCAGGTACCTATCCACTGACAGCTGTTTTGGGATATGCTCCTCATCAGCGTGGAGTCAATTCTGGCTAGCTGGAGCTAGGAAGCTTGGTTATTGACTTAAAGAGTCACCTATCGTGGTTTTGGTGGGGTCCTCACAGGAGCCACCTCTTTGCTTGGTTTTCCTTCCCTGAATATTCTCTCTGTCTATTCCTGTGTTTTGAGACTCGTCAGTGAGGCTCCTCTGACTTTTTTTTTGCATATTACGTCCCCCAAGCTACTGTGTGAATTAGCACCAATCTTGTAGATCTTCATTTACAGAACCTATTATGCTGTTTGGTAATCATGTGGGGAAGGCTCCATCAGCCATCGCTATATGGTTTGTGTGGCCCTTTGCAGCAATCAGCCATTGACCTCTGACATGAGCAGATGTGGGGCCGATCACCCATGATTGTTCTGGTGGTTCAAAATGAACATCTGCTCATTCATCGGCTGATCGCTGGCCTTTGACACAGGATGATATCGACCTGTTTGGCTGAAATTGGACCCATGTAATAGATTCCTGAGATTTTAAGCATGCGCATTTATGACATATAGTACAAAAGTGTGAACTAAATGGGAACAATTGTCTCTGATTGGACCACGTCAATCTATATTAAAATATTAAACATAATCCAGTATAGATACTTAAACTAAGTGGAGAAAATTATTCTGACACCATAGTAATCAAAAACATATGATTCAATGTTTCAACCTTCCGGGGTCGTTGTCAAGGTGTCTATAAAGGAGACATATACTGTACACACATCATGTCTCACCCCAGCACGAAAAGGAATCATACTTGTATATATGCATAGGTACAAATAATGCAAAATAGATCATAGAACAGGGTTCCATAAATAAAATACCTATTCAATCAGCATGGGGGATGGACCCTAGGGAAACAGTAACATAATTCTGGAGGGTGGATGCATAGAAGATACATATAAATATGTATAAGGCATCATAGCAACTATGCTTAGTAGTACAAATGTCCTTAATTTCAGAAAATATAGACAAAGTGGAAACGGTGATCATCGGTAGTCGTGGTCCATGAAGTTTGAGCAGGAATAAAAGAATTGCAGCTGTAATAATGTCCCTAGTGGTGGAAGATGTAATGAGGACTACAATAAGAGAGGGGTGTAGTGGCGGAGAACGCAGGGTTAGTAAAGAACAGTGGTGTGTGGGTGTTTAGAATGGAGAGTAGTCTCTCTGGTGAATGAAGTGATTGGCGCGCATGTGGTGGATATGGATGGTAATATATGACTGAAATAAAAAAAAAGAGGTGTGTGGTATAGAAGAGCTGTGTAATGAGAAGTGAGGTGGTATAGGGTAAGTCCCTTCACTATAAACACCAACACACCACCAGAATCAATTTCTTCATTTTGTTAAAGCATTAAAACTGGATTATATTATATTTCACATTTTTTTTTACCTCTGTAACTAGCATTGCAGTGGACTCTCTTTGGTCTCTTGGAAAACTGAAATTGGGAAATTTTGAATCATCCGCTGTATACCCGTGGCATGGTGTGTGTTGCCAGTGCCCAAGGCAAGGCAAGTATTGCGAGAACAACCAGCCTGGCAATTGTAGGCAAGTTCTCATTCCAACATAAATGAATTGTGTCTTTTTTTTCCGTAGAAATATCATATAGTTTTAGGAAATAAAAAAAGCTACAAAGAGGCCAATGTAGAAAAAGTCCAAATGAAAATCTTTACATTTTGATTTCCTATAGTAGCTTCTAGTGTAAGGGCTCACATATATGGCCGTCTGTCTCTTTTCTTTCATTGGTGAAAACAGCAAAATGTGCTGTTAATGTTTATAGGAGATATATAGGCAGCTTTTCAATAATTTCTACAGGATCTATACTATTTAGCCATTTGTTTGGGTGATATTACAAAGGAAGACTGCTGCTCTATGCGAGTACTTATCAATTAGAATAGCGCTTGTTTAAAGGGAACCTGTCACCCCCCGTGCCGGGGTGACAGGCTCCCGACCCCCCGTTAGAGACCCCTATACTTACCTCATCCCGCCGGGTCCCGCTTCTGGATTCGGTCGGGTCCCGGAGATCTCAGCCGCTGCAGCCCGGCGCGCGCGCTGACAGATGAGTCCAACGCTCATAGAGAATGACGGAGCGCTGGACTCTCCTGTCATTCTCTATGGGTGTTGGACTCATCTCTCAGCGCGCGCGCCGGGCTGCAGCGGCTGAGATCTCCGGGACCCGACCGAATCCAGAAGCGGGACCCGGCGGGATGAGGTAAGTATAGGGGTCTCTAACGGGGGGTCGGGAGCCTGTCACCCCGGTACGGGGGGTGACAGGTTCCCTTTAAGAAGCCTATTACACAGCGCGATTATAGATCATTCCAATGGCCCTTCCATCATTGGAGACTTTACATCCTCTATTAACACAAGGAGCCACAGCTCCAACTCTGACTCCTACTCCTATATTTTATCAGGCTCTGACTCCGACTTCTTCATAAATGTTCAATTGTTAACAACAAATTTACTGTAGTAATCACATATAAGTAATCACACGACTTAGACCTAAATTTTATTAGAATGTAATTTCTGAAAAAATACTAATCATAACTTAGAAGGGCCACTGTCCCATTAAAGATGTCCAGGGTCAGACTTATTTTTTTTTCAAAAGAGCCGGGGAGAAGGTGGCTAAACATAACAACATGCACCTACCTCCCCGGCTTCAGCGCTGGGATCCACTGTCCTCCGCTCTGTTTCCTAGTCCCCTGGCCACTTCCTGGTCTGAGCAGGGACCTGGGTCGTGATGTGTCAGGAAAGCAGAGCGGAGGACAGCGTACCTCAGCGTTGGAGCCAAGGTGGTAGGTGCATGTTGTTATGTTCAGCCACCTCCTTCACGGCTCTTATAGCCTTCTCCTTTAATGATAAATCTTCCTTTTCCATAATATGCACTGGGGGGAGTCCTGAAGCCCTCACTGCACCAACCAACCCGCTGGCTCCTGGAGCATGCCTCCTTATAAATATTCATAACAGTGCTCTGCAGTGACGTCACTGCCAATATGAATTTACGAGAGTTCTAAATTTGATGCAATATATTCCAGTGAGTCTTTTTTGAGACTATAAAATGATTAATAAATATTTACATTTAAAGGGGTTATCTAGGGATTTTAACATAAAAAGTGTCACTGCTGTCATGGAGCCCTAATCCCAGTACATAGCCCTTCCAGGATTGGAGTTGGCACAAGACATTACCTACTGAGTCAATCACTGGCTGCAGTGTTGTATTGCTTTAGCACTTGATTGGTTAAACAGGCATTGTCCCAGGCCAACGCCAATTCCACAAGTGTTGGGCATTGGGATTGGGGGAAGAGTGACAGTAGCTGGGGATTTTCTTTATTACCTGCATGATAACATAAAAAAAAAAAAAAAAAAACATTTCCAGGATAACCCCATTAACACATTTTATTACCTAGTAAGGCACACATATTTTTTTTATAACCATATCCATAATACCTTGTCTGTAAATTCGTAAGATTATTTTAAATAATTGATAAATAGCTTTAAAAAAATAAATAATATTAAGGAAATTTAGTATTCTGTGTATATCCCTAAATCGTATATATTTATATAAATGAGTCTCTAACAATATGTACCCAACTAAAAAACACAACCAGTTCTGCACAAACCAAGGCCCTATACTACTACATCAACCTAAAAACAGACTTCTGTATTGCTAAGGTGCAAAAAAAGGTTTTTGTTCAATAGGGTTACAAATGGCTCAGGTCTGTAGTGCAATTTGACTGCTTGCTACCTATTCAATCTATGTCAGCTAGCAGTCATATTATCCATAGGGATAATAGTTGGACCCCCATTATAAATAGGGCTCCCTATCAGACACCCTGTGAATATGCCATAAAAGTCTGAGATAGACATATGCCTTTAAAATTTATATTTATTTTATACGTTTTTAATCCTATTTTATATATGATATAATATTATATTTATGAAGGAATCATTACTTTCCATTATAAGAGACGATGCAAGAACCCAAAATGCAATACCCTCTTAAAGATATACTGCCTCCTTTCTATCCGCACCTGTTCTACAATGGCAACTGGAATGAAAATTACATCAGGACTCCTGTGCAATTCTGCCATTACATAAATATATTTTTACTACTGCTTCCTCTAGCCGGGTAGCACCCAGCTATAAATATCTCGCCTTTGAAATATGCTTCTCGGACTTGGTACCAAAATTTGTGCTCTGGTGCTATTTTGAGCCTGCCGAGGCTAAATCATCCTTAGTGCTGGAAGAAAACAGCCAACACCAGCAGCTCACACATAAATAACCTGGAAATTTACGATTCGATGGATGGAAGGATGCGTGAACCATACAATGCAAGAGCTCAAACTGTAAATGGCTTCTTAATAAACTGAATTTCCAGGTGCCGCACACACATTCATTTTATTTTTTGTGCTCAGTAAAATTGGTTGGAAACAAGGTCAGTGGAATTTATCACACTGCACTCACCACTTTAAGGGGGTTTTAGGAATGTATTATTCTTCTTGAAACATTTGGGGAAGGGGTTGAAGAGGATTTTCTGCATTACGATCAGTGTGTGGTCCCGGTTCTGATGTTTACTTAAAATAATAAGGGATGTGACTAAAAATGTTTGAAATTTTTTCTCCGAGAAAAGTCTTTGGTGGTATTCTTGTCATGAGAGTTACTGGAATCGTATTGAGCCTATTAAAATCAATATAGCTCATTGTGATTTGCTGGTATCTGTTGTATGGTTCTTGACACAAGTGTGAACTAAGCTTTTATTGTTGTATTGCTTTTATTGTTGTATTTTCCAGGAGTGGATTAAAAACACAGAAAGGATCTGTTCACACAATGGTGAAATTGAGTGGATGGCCGCCATTTAATGGCAAATATTTGCTGTTATTTTAAAACAACGGCTGTTGTATTGAAATAATGGCCGTTATTTACTGTTATATGGCGGCCATCCACTCAATTTCACCATTGTGTGGACAGATCCTTTATGTGTTTTTAATCCACTCCTGGTTTTGGTTGCAATATGAGGACCACAATACTGACTGAAATATACGTAGTTTGAACCCAGCCTAAAGTTTATCCCCTATCCATGGGATATGTATAACTAGCTAACCAGTAGGGGTGTGATTGCTGGGACCCCACTGTTCACAAAAATGGACATTAGTTGTTGCTGCAGATCTTATGCTTAGCCAATGCTTCATTCACTGTTATCAGGATTTATCAATATGACAAGTTCAGTGCATGTTCGGAAAGAACCCATCTGCAGGATAGAAATTATTTGTCAGGTCACAGGGCGAGAGCAGTGACTGGGACCTCCTGCAATCTCCAGAACTGGACCTGAGCCTTTGTTCAAAATGGAAGTTGAGTCACACATGGTGTCTGCCACATTTATTTTCTATGGAGTTGCCATAAATAGCCAAGTTGTCAGGCCCCGGTGGACAAAGAGACACAGAACAAGTGGGCCCTACAGTTAGCACCCACCCTCCCTCACTGTCCCTGCCTATTTGCAGAGCAGGTCCTAAATGACCGTCCACAACTGGGCAACAGTCCCTGCTGTACAATACGTGCAGACGGATGGACAAAACATAAACAAGTACAGACAAAAAGACAAACAAAAGACAAGACATGGAATGGAATGGTCAGACAAACTGGGTCAGCAACAGAGAGGACAAACAAAGCACAATGGCAGTAGACAAAGGCAAAGTCACAAAAACAGGCAGAAGGTCAGGATACCAGAAAAACAGACTGCAAGGCAAAACGCTGGATCAAGCTGAACAGACAAGCTGGACAAAGCTATTAAGAGCCCAGACTGATGGAATAGAGATACGTAAAAGGGAAACCAACACCCGGACTGAAGGCTCATAGGTTCAGACACAAAAACACAGAAGGACAGAGGAGAAGAGACCTGTCCATCAAAACACAGCAGACACAATTAGCAATCAGGCAACAGCAAAGGTAAGTGCAGGGAGAATAGAAAAACATGGAACGGACAACTGAAACCAGGACAAAATCAAAGAACATAGAAAAACCAGGAATGAAGTTTAAGGCCAAAAGCATAATTTTTGGCGCAGAGGTCGAAACTTCACCCTGGAGGGCACCACTGATGCCTTATCAGGCACGATCATAACCGAAGTACAGTACAAGATTTGTCTACTGTCCTCTGCTGCCTTAGTGAATGACTGAAGCATGTGCGACTCCATTCATACCAGACTCTGAGGTCCATTCTGGAGATCAGTGATACTTATTCCCCTGTGGATAGGGGATGGTATTTTACTTCTACATACCCTTTTAATCTTAGGATAACCCCTTATTGGCTCCAAAGAGTCCTGACAGATCCCATTAAAGGAGTTATCCAGGATTAAAACAAAGCACAGCTACTTTCTTGGAAAAACAGTGCCACCTCTGTCTCAGGTTGTGTGTGGTATTACAATTCAGCTCCATTCAATTAAGTGGAAGTGAGCTGTAAAACCCATACCCAACCTGAGGACAGGTGAGGCGCTATTTCTGGAAGAAAGCTGCCATATTTGTCCTTTAATGCTGCAGACTATGCATTTCTTACTGGTAAATATCAATGAAAACCCAGCACAATAGATCCCAGCACCAATGTAAATGAACCCCTTAGCTCTGCTTTATTTTCTTTTTTCCCCTTGGTTTAAAAAGAAAAAAAAACACTCAAGAATTGTAAAAATGTGGTTGACTCTCAGTCTGCAGTACTAGCATCACTCCTGTGCATCAAGCTTGATGTCTGGGGGTTATGGTAGGCTCAGATCTATCTTTTACTCCCTATGTTCAAGCTCTTGCACACTCCTATCACCTATGCCTCAAAAACATCTCCAGAATCTGCCTATGTCTTGACACACCATTAAACATTGACACAGCTCAGACTCTTCTCGTTTTGACTACTGTAACTTCTTACTAATCGGTCTTCCCTTCTCTAAACTCTTCCCTCTCCAGTCTTTCCTGAATGCAGGAGCCAGACTCATCTTTTACTCCAGTCCTTACATAGCCGTTTCCCCCCAGTGCCAGTCACTGTATTGGTCGCCCAGAATTTAGTTCTCCTCACCCAAAAACCTCCCTCATCTCCACCTACCACCCTACCCGTGCTCTACATTCTGCCAATGATCTTACACTAACAACTTCCATAGTTACAACTTCTCACCCCCACTTTCAAGACTTCTGTTGTGATACAACAGTTCTCTGGGATTTTTTACCCAAAGACATCAGACTCATACCCAACACCCAACAGCCTTATGCTTATAACCTGAATGACACTGGGACATTAGGGGGAGCATGCCTGGGTGCACCCAACACCCCAAAATCGCAGTATAATGCCACTCTCCGCAGTTGCGAAGGAAAAATATTTGCAAACACTTTACGAACATTTATGGCAATGTTCACACATTTCGTTCGTATTTCTTGCACAGTGTTACGAACGTTACTGGAACAGTATGTATGACGTGCCTTTTTCTGGGCTACTGGAACAATATGTATCACGTGCCTTTTATTGAGCTACTGAAACAGTATATATCAAGTGCCCTTAGTGGGCTACTGGAACAATAGGAATAACGTGCCCTTAGTGATGGTAAACAAGGACACTGTAAGTCACTTGTACACACAGGGTACTGGAATGAATACACCTGCTGATGCTGATGCTGCTGTTATATCATCTATTTCTTAGCACTGAGAAGTGCTTTTGATTCAGAGATGACTTTTTCGCTAGATCTTAGCCCTAAAAAAGGACTTTTGGGTTCTGTAGTAAGCCTACCTAACCAAAACGCTACCAAAACCTATCTCTACCTGCTGCAAGATCTCTCCCTGACTAGATTGAAAGCTCATCTGCGGTTGAGAGGCGGGAGCCAAGTATTTAAGATTCAAAGTCATGTGGTTCAGCTATCCAATGAGGGTAGACGCCGTTTTTGCGCTGCATGCGTACTCCCAGGGTCCCTCATGGCCTCCCTGCATGGTGATTGGATTAAAAAAAAGCGCCAACTGTGATGAGAGGGCTTTCGAATGTTTCGCCTCACTACTCGATTGAATTCGAATCTTTCAAATACCGCAATATTCGATCGAATACCGCAATATTCGATCAAATACCTACTCGAGTGTATCTTCCCCTTCCCTTATTGTTTCCTCCAGATACAGTAAATGGAGACAGTCTCCTGTGCTTCTGATATTACGGTTTGGAATATGTTTGGCTCCGCTCCAAGTTCTAAAGCTCTGTTAGATCCTTGTTTCTCTATAAAGAAGAAGTCTAGGCAGCATGCGCCTGAACCCATAGACAACAGATTGCGACAGGTTCTACTAAGCATGGTGCATTTCATTGACAATTACCTAATGATCGGTATTTCAGTACTGCAGGTCCCATTCTATTAGTTTTGTACTCTGCCCGGTTGTTTTCAGCCCCGCATGCGTAGTGGGCATCTCCAATGGCAGCAGTCCAAAACAGTGATCCAAGACAATGAAAGACTGATGATGCTGGGGTGGCTAACCAAGAGGGGTTTCGATTATGCTTTTTAATTTTTTGGGTCCACTTCCTCTTGATTGTATATCTCTCCTCCTGGCTGGTTTGGCAAGATGTACAAGTCTTAGTTTTTCATAAGAATAGATGATTAGATTAGCATTGCAATACACAATAACTAGCAATGCTTCAGACACCCAGCTTTGCTTCCTAAATTATGATGCCTGATACAGTATATAATTTAAGGGTCATTTAACAACATTGCGGAAAGATTCAGATCCGTATTAACACCATAGCAACCAGACTTCTGCCTTTTTTGTCTGAGACATTTGTCATGCATGGATTTTACATTTATTATGAGGCTATAAGGCAGCAGACACACACTGTCAATTCATTTCACTGCAGCTGAATTTTAAATTATTTTCCAGTACTAATGTGGTGCTTCGCTAATGAAAAAAACTGCCGACAAAAGTCTACGTCCAGCTTCACCACCTTTTTTCTTATTGCTTCCGCACGTCTAAGTACAATTGGTGCAACTTTGTGAATTGTCTTAAAATAAAATTTTCCTACATTTTCTTCCCACAGGTTTTATGTAGACTTATGTGTATGTCCATAGATATGGTCTACAAACAAGTCCTGTATAGTCAGTTCCTGCAGATATACAATCCCCCATCTGTTCTCTACTTGCTAACCTGGAAAATAAATGAGGGTCCTGAAGAGCCATTTACACGTGACTATGCAAATGAATACCCATCTATGTCACCATAGTAACAGACTACAAATTAAAATTGCGTAGTCTGTTCGTGCAGAAATACTCTCTTCCATCTGTTACATACTTCTTGCTGACCTGCCAAATATATAACAGACCTGTGAGAGGAGTTGATGCAAATGGATGCCCATATGTGAACAGACCAGCTCTCCTTTCTAGCTTATAGAACTGTAAAAGAGCTTATACCTGTTGTATAATGGTTTTGCTCAATAGGACCCGGGTGATGTTGCTTCAATCGCCTCCTAATGCACAATGTGGCTATATTGAATGAATGTACCACCAATATCTGCTTGGTGTGGGTCTGACCAATGTGACAGAACAAGGTGGGAGCAGCATCACTGTACTATTTCTTGGGGACCACATAGACTATATCTCAGGTCCTACTAATTTAAAGGGGATGGCCACCTTTCATTTGATTCAGAGCAAGACATAGATGAGCATGACTGGAGCATGCTTGAGTCCGATCACTCAGCATTTGAATACCGGTGGCTGACAAAGTTGGATACAGCCCTAGGGATCCTTGATAACATGGATACAGGCTTTATCCAGGACTCCCTAGGGCCATGCAGGCCTACCAACTCTGTCAGCCACCGGTACTCAAATGCCGAGCAATCCGACTCAAGCAAGCTCCAGTCACACTCATCTCTATCCATCTTATTATGTCTATACATTTACTTTTATTCTGGTACATTAAACCGCATTATAAGTTTTGCCATCCTGGATCCCCCCATCTTAATTTGTCTGGCCAGATGGCTCTCCCTTCCATAACACGGCACCCTATGAAGAAGCATATGCCATACTCTTCTCTCTGTCTCCTCTTTACCAGTTCATTGCACAGAGGAAACAAAAGCAGAGGAGGCAGAGTGATACAGGCACATGCTTCTCTATAGGGTGCCATGTTATGGATGGGAGAGCCATCTGGGTGCAGAGCTTCATAATGGGCCATAACAGAGCAGACATGATATGTATGTATATCAGTAAGGCACATATTATGATCACTAATGTGTTAAGTGTGTTGACTATAATGGCTGACCATATGATTGTCTAGAAATAGCCAGGCTTTGCCTACAGAATAGGTGGTATAGAGCTTTGCTAGTACTGTGGCTACTTTGTTCAGGATCTCAGCAGGGTGATGTTGATAGACCCCTGCCAGTTGAACATTGGTGGCACAATATAACAATATGCCACCAATGTCTCGACGATTCCCTTTAATGACAATTCTTGCAGAATCTGTGCATACAACGCCATTGATAAATCTGTCCTATTAAAGCCCATGCGCAGGGTAACCCACTTACAAGCAGCTATTTTTGTAGGTGGTGATTTTCATTCCAAATAATTAAATACCCGGTTTTAGAATCCAACATTTTGCTTGTTATAGGGAAGAAATGAGAAAACTCTCCCCGGACATGAGATTTAGGTGACAGCAATAATACATTAATGACATTCTTTTCTTCCGCCCCTGATAAAGAAGCCGACAGATTTTGCGTCTGACAAAAAATTCCGGAGAATATTAATTCCCACGTAGTAGAAGGCAAATGATGAATTGCCGGGAGTCTGTTGATTACGTTCTCTGTTTTTGAAGAGGATGTGGTCAGATATGACTTCTAATGTATACCCACTGGGAATCCTCTAAAATAAATTGTAACTTACATTGTATGTTTGTATAATTTCCTGGGACCTTTAATGAACACTCTTGGGTCTTCCTGATGAGGTAGTGACCAAGACACATTGTTACATCACCCTCATTTACTTACACATGTTCTTAGAGCCTTCTGACATTTTCTAGATTTCTTCATATTCCATATCAGGTGTATAATGAATAAATGGGTTATGGATGCCCTGGACCCAGCTATAGGTGTATTATTAGATGATTCAGCATTACAATACTCATTGTGTTGTTTTTTTTCCCATCGAACAGATGAAAATGGCCGCGTCTTGAGAATCAGTGCTGGAATTCGGTATATACCATCTGCTAAAGCTCAGACTACCAGCCTTTTGGAATTAATTGAAGATTTTGATGAAAAGCCAATACCGACACCGTTGTATGTGCATTTACTTTTCTGATTACAAATGATGGGGATATATGATGTTTAGTAGTTTTGCTGTCTCTTAAAGGAGCACTCTATGCAAAACTGATACACCGTGTTATATCTAGTGCTGGGTTTGAATATTGACAGGGCTTGAAGTTGGGATTCTCATCTTGTACAGCCTTTCTAATGTCTGCCACTACATATATCATAGCACAGGGCCTCTTCAGCAACCCATAGTACTGCACAGTATGTAATCCCATTGTGCAGCAGCCATGTTGCTCCCAGAAGCACCATCAGCCAGAGCACATAGTACCTACTAGCAGCATCAATACCACAATGTAGGACCGAACAGCATATTGCACAACAAAATTCTGCCTCGTGGTGTGAAACAAGGCAACACAAAATACCTTAAAGGAAATTCCAAGCTAATACCATGGTGCAGCAGCATTGTCCAAACCTTCCCCACTGGCATCAGCAATGTACCACTTACCACCTCTCCCAGTTTGGTAGCATTCTGCATTGGCAGCAGCATTGTACCTCTTCCCGCACTAGTAGCAGCATTGTCCTCCCCTCCCATACCTCCCACTCTGGCAGCTCCCCCTTACCTCCGCTCCCTTATTGTCCCCATTCCAACACCTCCCCATCGGCCTTAGCATTCTCCCCCAAACCAACCTTCACCTCTTCTACCATGAAAACGGCACCGATGCAGGGCTGGTATTATCAGTGCAGCTTTAGCTTTTTAGTTTCCACCTCACCCTGATGTCTGGCACTGCCAAGCCCCCCCTAACCAGCCAATACCCATGTCTCACTGTAATGACATATTGTTTCAGTTTTGCTTGGAGTGCTCTTTGAAAGTGCATTGTTTATTACACAAAGCCGTAATGAGATAATCCAATAGGTATTCATTGTGCAGCTTCCCAAATTACAAGTCAAGGGGGTGCACATAACTTACAGCTACAGAATGTGTTGACATTTTTAAGGAACTATCATAAGATTATTTTTGACTAGTTAGCGGTACCTAGAGGGCTACGCTTGATACTTATTGTCAAAGAGCAATGTGATTGATAGCAACTCCCTTACACTGCCCTGGTGGTGACTCCTCTATAAGCCAGAGAGGAGAGGCGTTGCTTGCAATTTATGGGTACGCATTCAGGCTAAATTGTCCACTATAACACCTTTAATATAATACTTCTAGTCCTGTTACTGTTCACAGCACATTTCGTTAAAAAGGTGCTTTGTTTTAAGCAATTTCTGTCTAGCCCATTAGGTCATATGGATGTAATAGAAGGGGGGGGGGCACATTTGGAACTACTCTATTAGCTGGAGTGAGCTACCCCCACCCCTTGAAGGATATGTTTCGTTCATGCACTTCACTTCGAGAGTAAATTGTCCCTCAGCTATGACAACACTTCGAGTTTCCTATAAAGTATCTACATTTTTGTATTTTTAAATAGAAATTTGGCAATTTCTTACAATGTAACAATCAAACAAATCTTTAAAAAAATCTAAATCATTGTGTTATAGAGTGTTGTAAAATATCTGATATGGCTGGAGAAGTTTGTGGCCAACCTCATGCCTGCAAATATTCTGTAATATTACATAGCGGCCATGATATGTTGATTATGTATTAAAGGATAAGTCCCACGAAAATAAAAAAAAAACTACGTCAGGCAGGAAGGGTGCAGGATTATAATAAAGAATGTATACCATGTATAGAATGTATACCATCCCTATGCCCTGTTCTCACTGCTCTCTGACAGCCTTTGGATGTCATTTTACCGGCTTCTGCTCCTGCAACGTCATGACCCAGTTGATGGATTGCCCGCTTAGCCAGTCAGTGACTGCAGTGGTGTTCTGCCCCAGTCACTGATTGGCTGAGCAGGTAGTTCATAAGCTGGGTCTTGAGGTTGAAGCAGCAAGAGCTGCAGGAGGCCAGTGGCTGTCAGAGAGTGGTATTGCAGCACTGTAGAGGCATGGGAATAGGTAAGTATGCATTCTTTGTTATGTTCTCGCTCCTCCTTGCCTGACAATGATTTTTTTATTTTCATGGAACTTCTCTTTTAAGACACTGGACCAACTGTGAGATACTCTCTTTGCTTACACCAGGGATCCTCTGCTCTCTCATTTCCATTTGCCCTTATAGGGCATATGAATAGAGATTGTCTTTAAAGGTCCTATTCCACCAACAGATCTGACGACAGATTATCTGCCAAAGATTTGAAGCCAAACTCAGGAGCGGATTTGAAAAGAGGAGAAATCCAGTCTTTCCTTTATGACCTGTTCTCTCATTATAGTCTGTTCCTGGGTTTGGCTTCAAATCTTTGGCAGATAATCTTTTGTCAGATCTGTTGGTGGAATAGGGCCTTAAGGCTACAAACCCACTTGGTGGGTCTGCAGCGAGTCCCCCCGTTGCGTATTTGCCGGAGCGGGGACCAGGTGAAGTATATGCTCCAGCCAGCCGCCCGCAGCCCCTTTAACACCTCCCGCAGCCCCGACCGCCCGACCGCCCCCCCCGCACCCCCGAGGTGCGGGGAGGGGGGAACGGGCGGGCGGGGCTGCAGGGGGGCGATTGGGGGGGGGGGGGCGATCAGGCGGCCAGGGCTGCGGGGGGGAGGAACGATTGGGCGGCCAGGGCTGCGGGAGGTGTTAAAGGGGCTGCTGGCGGGCGGCTGGCTGGAGCATATACTTCACCTGGTCCCTGCTCCGGCTTGCTGAAGACACCGGGAACCACCGAAGCAAGCCGGAGCTGGGATCAGGTGAAGGCTCCGGCGGCCGGGGGGGGTTAATGGGGTGGGCTGCAGACAAACTCGCAGCAGGGATGAACATCCCTGCTGCGTGTTTGTCTGCCATTAAAAGTATAGGGCCGGGATCTGCAGCGAGTCTCACTGCAAGTACGCAGCGAGGGGACTCGCTGCAGACCCGCCAAGTAAGTTTGTAGCCTAAGGGTAGCTTCACACACACCGTATTGCAGTGAATTTTCTGCTGGGATACGCAGCAGATACGCAGCAGATTTGATGTAAATAACTGAACACAGCATCAAATCTGCACCATCAAATCTGCTGCTAATCTGCTGTGCATCGGACGTGTGTGTTAGCACCCTAAAGGGTTACCCAGACTTAGAAAAACATGAATGCTTTCTTCCAGAAACAGCACCTCTCCTGTCCTCAGTTCGGGTTTTGCAGCTCAGTTCCATTGAAGTGAATTGTAGTACCACACTCAACCTTGGGATAGAGGTGGAGCTGTTTTTGCAAGAAAGTAGCTCTGTTTTTTCTAATACAGGACAACCCCTTTAAATTCAGTTTTTATAAGATTTTTTTTATTGTATATGTATAAGCAGTAGTCGTACAACACTTATCTTTCTGTGTATCACGTCAAACCTGAATGCAAAACACAGAGGGGCAGGAGGTCATGAAGTCCCATTGGTTAACTGCATAGACTCATCTCTTGTTTGTCGTGTCTTCCTTGGCCCATTACCAAGATCCGCGCCTGTGTATCTGGAGGCATGCTCTTAAAACAAGTGCTCTCTACAGAAACTAAGTGCAGTTTATCACCTGTGACTCCTGGAAATGAAACAAGTGCTTATACACCTAAAATGTTGAAGCATTTTTCACCGAAGTGTTCATGCTTTTAACAGGAGGTTTGTTTGCACTGACATTCACTGTTATTTGTCATTTCTAAGAGTATGAAAATAACTATGATGTGTAGAATGTGGGAAGGAGCTTTGATGTAAAATGCTACCTGAGTGGAGATTTTGTCAACGTGTAGGCGATACATGTGAATTTATTTTTCCTACTGTTAATGTAAGTGTTGTTTATCCACAGTGGTTATGAATGTATAAATTATCCTCTGTCATATATAAGTGAAGAAAAGCAACCACAGGACATTAGTGATCCATCATTAATAAACCGTACCGAAGCGGAATCATCTAGTGTCCCACAGCCCCTTTCATCAGACCATGAGCTACTCCATGAGCCAGGAGGAGAGGCTTCCAATAGGCAAGAGGGTGAGTCATCTAAGATGGATCAACGAATAACTGCTTGATATATATATATATATATATATATATATATATAGATATAGATATAGATATATATATGTACCCAGGGTATGTTAAAATAAACTTTAAAAGGGGTATTCCTGCCTGCTGTGACATCCGCACCCATTTAGGCATTGGTAATTGAATCTCTACCACACCCATCTCTTCCCCTGCTGAGTTTTCTCTGGCTTTCAAGATGTTAAGTTGGGTTTTGTTTCTGTAAATGACATCCTTCCTTACAACTCTTGTTTTTCAAAAACTTCTGAGATTTCAGAGACCGGTCCAATCATTCCTTGAGCGAGTTCCTGACATCTCGTAAACACTTAATTAGCCGAGACTATAGTGCTTGCTATTAGTCTCATTTGAGCGTGCCAGTGTTTCCTCCTGTCTTACATATTTTGTTTATTCTGACCCTCTGCTCTTTCTATTTGACTATTTTCCTGGTTCTGATTTTCCAAAGGCAGCCAAGCTGTCCTCTACCGCTTAGTGTAGTTGAGGCAAGTTAGTAGGAACAGCTGAGTGGGTCTAGCATTAGTATGATAGCACATTTTACCAGTTGGCCGCTTGCTTGGATTGAGTCTTTTAGAGCAAAAACAGGTTCTTTGCTGTGGTTCCAAAAAAGGATTTTCAAAATGGGTTATCCCTAGTTATCCCTCTAAGATGCCCATATGCTCGCGAGGACTTTTGACTATTTGAAAAAGTATCAAGTATAATCCTTTACGTTTTAGGGCTTGAATAAACACAGTATAGGACTAGTGTTACTTATTTCTTGAATTCTTCAAATGTCAATTGGGAAATGGTATTAGCCAACAATGTGATGACTATGGGCACCGCCTTACTGCCCCTAACACCTTCTAACAAGGATCCAACTAGTTCATTTTAACATGTTGAATCTTATTGTCTTCATTCCAAAAAAGTGGCACCAGATGTATTTGGAAGTTTGTTAGGGGTGGCAGGGGTTAACATTTTCCGGCATATAAGGCAAACCCCTGACAATCTTCTTGAAAGTCAGGGGTCGTCTTATACGCCGGAAAATACGGTAGTTCAGATCTACGAATCTATTAAAAATGCTAGCTAGTATGGCGTGCTGTTGGAGCCTTGTTACTGTAGACAGACGGGTCATCCATCTCAGCCTGGTCACTACAATGAATGAAAGCCTAACTACAATACTTCTATAGGGTTCTATGGGGATCTAAATACATGTCAGTGGAAACACACAAGGGATTTGGTGTCAGTGCTATAATGCAGACCCTAAAAAGCATCAGCATAAGATCCTCACTATATCCCTCTATTGTATGCAGATTTATGCAGTACTAACGGATTCCCCCATCGCTTCTTTCGCAGTTTGGAAACACCCATCAAAAGCATTGTATGGAGATGTTTAAGTGTTGTTGAAATTCCAGATGTATTGTAGTGATTCTTCCAAGCTTTGCATTGTGTTTTATGTATTATTTATTTAGCGGATTGCATGAAAAAGTAAATCTCAATATTATGATTTAAAATATGTTATCCCCTCGGTATATTAGCGCCTGAACTTCTGGTGGAATGAATAATAGTTTGCATCCCAAGAGCATTGTGCTGGTAACATGGAGCAGAGGTATGCTATAAATTATATATAACCAGCAGAAATTGAAAACAAATCGTATCTGTTTGTACGGAGAGAACGTAAACATTTTACCATAGCAAAAAAAACCAGATCACGTGAGAGCTCATATCATGATAAGATACATGTTGATGGCCGTCATTTAATGGCAAATACTGTCCGTAACTTCAAAACAACAGCTGTTGTTTGGAAATCACAGCCATTATTTGCCATAAATTGAGGGCCATCGACAAAATTTCAACAGCTTGTGTACATAGCCTTTCTGGGCCCTTAGATACCTATTAGATGGGTGTGAACATAGGCTTTCTGAGCCCTTAGATACCTATTAGATAGGTTAAGGAGAAACATGATACCTTTAATGTGTCTATCTGTGCCTCCATAACAGAAAAATATTCTTATTCTTCAGTGCACCGTGTCAGAGAGGCGTTCCCAGGCTCCAAAACTGCTGACACCTTCTGCCCTTACATTGCTTTTCCAAGTAGTGATAGGATTGAGAGGGGGCAGCATTGTGAAACCATTGGAGAATACACAGGGCCATCAATTTAGATGTGTGTGTTTGCATGGCTGTTAAAACACAGCCTAAGTTTGGTCTATATACGAGAACCTGATAAGCAATAAGGAGCAGCTATATGGAACCAGGAGAGAACAGACAGGTCAGATTTACTGTTCCCTTGCTGGAATACAGGAAAAGGTTGAGAAGCTTTGAGAAGTCTGCAACGACAATGACTTTAAATAAAGATGTAGCAAATCTCAGTTTTCATCAAACCAAAGGTGACCGTACACCTTCTATAACTGTTGGCCTAAAAATCGTTCAGCTGACAGTTATCTCTCCCGTCTCCTCTATACACATGAACATTAAGCACGGCCAAACATTCCTGTGTTCTTTATGGGGAAGGTTAAAGAGGTTGGCCACTTTATAGTAAAATTGCTCAGTGTACAGTATATTAGTAAGTGTACTCACTGTATATACCCTCAGCAGTTCACTGTGTACCTCATAAAGCTAAAATCAGACTCCCCTCCTCCAGGCTGAGCTGTCCTGCTCTGTGGTGAGTTGGTCCAAAAGATGGCCAACATGGAGGAGCATGTGACCATGCCCTGCCCCCTAGTGTCCACCACTATGTATATGTCTATGGAGGGGGGGGGGGCATGGTCACATGCTCCTCCTTGTCGGCCATCTTATGGACAGAAACACCTCAGAGCAGGGCAGCCGAGCCTGGAGGAGAGGAGTCTGATTTTAGCTCTATGAGGTACACAGGGAGCTGCTGTCAGTATATACAGTGAATATACTATACTAATACTGTACACTCAACTATTTTACTATATAGTGCCCAACGCCTTTAAATGGGTATTCCCCCCAAACCTCAACCCCAACCCCCATAATCACCAGCAGCACCCACCAGTGCTCAGTTGCGCCCCCGAAGCTCAATAACTCAACTCTGCTATGTCACTGCCTCAACTCTGCTATGTTGCTGCCTCGACTCTGCTTTGTCATTGCCTCACCTCAACTCTGCTATAGCTTGTGGATATTAACTCTGCTACATCATGTACCAATCAGGCATAGGCATTGATGGGAGATGTAGTTTTCTGGCCAGCGCCATGTTGGACATAAATTGGCTTTTTAAAAAACTTTAAACTATGGAAAGGCAGAAGCTATAAAGACGGGAGATGGCTCAAAATACTCAGGGGGACTTGGGGAGTAAGATCAGCTAGGTTTGGAAACATTTAATTTTTTTAGCTCTTAAATACCCCTTTAAGCTGCAGCCAGACTCTGGTGACAGCTTATCACTCCGAGAACAAAGTAGTTTTGTACAGGAAATACAACAGCAACCGCTATGCATATTTGTCTATTATTTGTACTTAGCATGCTATAGTTTACAGAAGTTAATTGTATTGTATGGAATCTGCCTCTGACCCCATTGTAACATTGCTCACTTTCTAAATACATTTAACCCTTTCCTTTAAAGAATGCTCCTAAAATAATGTAATAATGTAAATGCATGGGCTTCTCGTTGCGAAGCACTATCTGCTAGAAATTCATGACTTTTCTTGCTGAAATGATATTCATTTAAACAGCTCCCTCATTTGTATGCCTCCTCCACGCCAGACATTTTGTCTGAGTCACAGGGAGGGCTACCTACTCATAAACTGAGTCACAGCTCAGAATCTATTGTCAGAGCGGCGGCACAGGTTTTCAGTGTTATATAGAGAAGCTCTGGCACTTTGTGTTTGACAGTGATTCACTGTAACCCTGCATAGCGTACAGCAAACCGTGTACAAAGCCTGAGCCCTGGCAGATTGTACAGAAGAGGATAACACTCGGATGATATTATTGCAGATTCTACACAGGGGATTTAGAGGGGTTATCTATGATTAAAAAAAAAACTTTAAAAAAGCATCAGATGCAATAAAGCCTTAAAAATCCTTACTCACCTCTCTGATCCCTCATGGCTGTGGCAGTCACGTGCTGGTCACTAGTAAAGAAGGACTATGAGTGCCCACCTGAGCTTCTGTACTGGAGCACCATGTGATCAGAGTGTTCTTTCATTCCATTTAAGTTTCTTTTTTTTTTATTGTTTGCGAACATGTGTAATCCCACAATCTGCTAGCAGTTTAGGCTGGGTTCACACTACTTATATTTCAGTCAGTATTGTGGTCCTCATATTGCAACCAAAACCAGGAGTGGATTGAAAACACAGAAAGGATCTGTTCACACGATGGTGAAATTGAGTGGATGGCTGCCATTTAATGGCAAATATTTGCTGTTATTTTAAAACAACGGCTGTTATATTGAAATAATGGCCGTTATTTACTGTTATATGGCAGCCATCCACTCAATTTCAACATTGTGTGGACAGATCCTTTCTGTGTTTTCAATCCACTCCTGGTTTTGGTTGCAATATGAGGACCACAATACTGACTAAAATATACGTAGTGTGAACCCAGCCTAAATCCTCAAAACTTAAAGGGGTACTCCATCCAAAAATATTTTTCAAAGCCCTCTTATATTAACCCCTGACCCACCCTTGATTAATCTGATACCTTTGCCACTCTCCTGTTTGCCTCCTTCATCTGTTGTAACTTTTTCTTTATTATGGACTAAATTGAAAATGGAGCCGAACGAGAAACTACGTCTCTCAGCATGACGTGCAGCACCTTCAGCTCACATTACAATAAAGCCTATGTCACACCATAGTGCTATAGCCTTGTAAGGGACCATACTTATAAGAAATTTGTTATATTGTTGGAATTCAAACGATAATTATCCTGTGTAATTGCAGGCAACGGTCGAAAAAATTGTTTGTGTGTCGAGGATCATTGATTTAGATCTGAACCTAAAATCATCATTAATCGTTTGCTGTAAGGCTGGGTTCACACTACGTTTTTGCAATCTGTTTTTTTTAATCAATGGTAAAACGGATCAAAACGGATGCACACAAATGCATCCTTTTTTTCATTGGTTTTCATTGGTTTTTGATTTTTTGGAAAGCAGATTGCAAAAATGTAGTGTGAACCCAGCCTAATTCCACATTAGTTCGCTGTAATTCCGCTTTCGTTCACTAATCGTTCAGTGTAATTGCAAAAAGTAACAATTGTAACTAACGAATATCGTTCTCTTTAATATGGTGAACAATTTCAGCTTAACAATAAACAATCTAGTTTGTGATCGTTTATCGTTAGTTGTTAATCGTTAAAAATCTCTTAGTCTAATGGTGCGTTTACACGTAACGATTATCGTGCGAATAGCGTGCGATAACGATCGAATTAGAAAGATAATCGTACGTGTAAACGCAGTGAATGATCAAACGATGAACGAGAAATTGTTCATTTTGATCTTACAACATGTTCTTAAATCGTTGTTCGCAAAAAATTCGCAGATCGTTCCGTGTAAACAGTCGTTTGCCGATTTAACCAATGTGTGAGATAGGCTTAAGCGATCGCAAAACAATCGCAAAACGATTTTCCATACGATATATTGTACCGTCTAAACGCTGATCGTTATGAAAAAAAATCGTTACTCCGACATCGTTAATCGTACGATCAGGCCAATTATCGTTTCGTGTAGACGCAGCATAATAGGACCCTTACACTGGAGCCCATCTCCTGCAATAAGCCGCACACAGCACCAGTTATATATAGCAATCAGTGGATTTCTTAACACCCGGACCTCAACTGATAAAACTTTTGACATGTCTAAGTGACAGTAACATTTAAAGGAGTTATCCAGTGCTACAAAAACATGGCCACTTTCTTCCAGAGACAGCCCCACTCTTGTCTCCAGCTTGGTTTGGGTTTTGCTGCTCAGTTCCATTGAAGTGAATGGAGCTTAATTGCAAACCGCACCTGAACTGGAGACAAGAGTCGTGTTGTCTTTGAAAGAAAGTGGCCATGTTTTTGTAGCACTGGATAACCCCCTTTAAAAAGCCAGCTAAGACAAACCAGACAGAACCTTCAAGATGGATCAGACCTGCCATGGTTCCTCCAACTAGTCCGTTTAGATCATGGTTTTCCAAACTGCGGCCCTCCAGTTGTTGCAATACTACATTTCCCATCATGCCTGGACAGGTAAATCCAAAGCTTTAGCTGTCCGGGCATGATGGGAATTGTTGCTTTGCAATAGTTGGAGAGCCACAGTTTTGAAACCCATGGTTTACATTGTAGCTGTCCAATGCATGTATATACGACCACTTAAGTCTTGTTGGTGCTCTCATTTCAAGGATTTTTTTTAGGGACAAAATCCCTCAACCCAACGATGAGAACTAAAGTTGATGGATATGCTTCTATTGTAACGCCAGCAGGATTTCATTCAGTCTCCGCGTTCTGAATAAATATTCCATCCTGTAGACTAAATGCAGATGGTAGTTTTGAGTCAGTCATTTCCATACTGAGATGAATATCACTAAATTTTCTTGCTATGCCATCTGTGATTTTAGAAAGAAACTCCGATTTGCATTCCAGATTATTGCTTCTACAGTTATCATCCAGGGTTTGGTTTTCACATATTCTAATGGGTATAAAGACAAAGTTTTGTGCATTAATATGAGTGTACTTTTAGTGGACTCTTGTCAGACGTGCTCTTCATCTACAAGAGTCTTGGGGAGGTATTTGTTGTTACCCAACCTATAATCTAGATCATTGTTTCTCGATGGACCCTATGAGGGGGATAATTCTTCCTATATTGACTCTATCTAGGGTTTTAAGCACTTTTGTAAAGCTAGTTCTGGCAAAGTCATTGTTTTAAAACCTTGTTAGGGCCAGTTCACACTGAGCAAAATTGGTGGAATTCCGCAGCGGATAATCCTACCGCCCTCAGTGTCAAACTATGTGTCTATTGGGGGGGGGGGGGGGTTTCGCGCACCTCAGCTCTCCGCGGCTCTCTGCTCAAAGAATTGACAAGTCGATTCTTTGAGCGAAGAGCGGAGGCATGTGAGCCCTCCCATAGACACGTGTAAGGGTATTTTCACGCTGAATAAAACAGGTAGAATTCCGCCGTGAAACTCACGTCATGGAATCCCGCCTGCCTCAATGTGTCAATGGGATGCCTGGCGCGCCGTGTCAATTCTTTGAGTGGAGCGTGAAGGCTCGCGAGGCATCCCATTAACCACCCTGAGGCAGGCAGAATTTCGCCTGTTTAACTCACTGTGAATATACCCTAAATATCTTTTGGACCTCGCCGTGAAAGCTGCAGCCGAACTCAAGGGATCCCCACTTCTCACAGGAATTTTACAGGTGTTATGCGTAGTCATTGTACAGTTAAGCAGGGTGGGTGTGATTGTTCCCAAAACTGCTCCCCTAGGAGTAAATCTTCTTGTCTATTAGGGGTCACCTTATGGTATGCTGTTCTTTTATTTTCTTACATTGTAATTATACATTTTGGAGCAAAGGTATAAAAGCATCTGGGCCCCCCATGCAAAATATGTAGCTGGTCCCCACTATTTTTAATAAAATATGATGAATGAAAGGCCTGGGACAACTAGTATATTCCTTTGTGTTGGAGGTCTTCAGACCTCTGTATAAGCAGGGTATGGTGGTTAACCACATTGTTCTTGAAGGCTGTTATAGGGTGGGTTCGGCCAGAGGAAAATATGGTGGCCTACTTTACTAGGGCACCTTTACATAAGTCCTATATTGTACAGGACGTATAGAGGTAGAATACACACCAAAGTATTGTTGCCCTAGGAAACCCAAAGACTCCACCACACACCATGAATTGTAGCAACCCACCCCCCTACTAGTTTAAATAAATGGCACATGGTAGAAGGGTGGGTGGCTACTATTGCGAGAAGTGTGTTAAACAGCTGTAAAGATATTCCCGCCCTTTACGTTCTAATAATTTTATGTAACGTTACGTCTGGCCTATAATAACAGCTATAAAATAGTGATTTATGTGTTTACAGATTTTGCAATTAAAATGCACCTTGGCTGTGTCCTGAGCCTGCTGTTGTGTTGGTCCAATAGGAATACTAGAGACGTGGCAGTAATTGTGATGAAAGGGCCTGAACGTGTCTGAACTGTTTCCCTATTAGCTTTGTTTAATGAGCCTCTAACTCTCCGTGCAATATGGCGCATGTCATGGTGGAGGCTGAGGTATGCATCGATTACAGGGGACGAGCATTGTTGACATATACATCGACTCGAATTATTTAAAATTGTGTAAGGTCATTTGTATATTTTGATATATTTTCAAATTTGTTCGACTTAAAATAGAGGATGAGGCCTAAATACCTAAAACATAAAATACCTGACATAAAATGTGTTCCCCAAAAACTGTAGAGGAGCACAGTGAATTTTCCACCTCTTATCCAGATTTTTTTTTTTAATTTTTGCTTTCGTCTTTTAGTCTTCCTGTTCAACTGCTTGATTTCTCATTAGGTCACAAGGAGCCTATCTGTTTCACTATTGCCAGCACAGAGCACACACAATGCGAGCTGTTAGTGGCGGCTGTATGCTCCTGAATGCGGCAGGGAGCCACTGGCTATGGAGTGGACCTGGCTGACATTAGACGTGTCAAAAGTTACTGATCAAACTGGGTCTCACTCTTGAGACCACTGGGATCCCAAGATACTGTTGGAGCAGGTGCGAGGTTGTGCTCTCCACTAACCAGCCATCAGAACATTGGACTCAACATTTGGACCTGTTCACACTGAGCAAAACAGGCAGAAATTCGGAGCGGAACCCGGGTCGTGGGTGCCACTCGAAATCCCGCCTGCCCCACGGCCTCACTACCTCAATGTGATGTCTTTGGCACCTCCGTTCAAAGACTTGATATGTGAGCTCTTTGAGCGGAGATAGAAGGTGTGTAAGCCATCACATTAAGACAGTCGACAGGCGGGATTTTGAGCGGAGTCCGTGGCGCAGGTTCCAACTGGAATTTCTGCCTCTTTTGCTCAGTGTGGACATATACTTAGACTGTAATAAAGTGAATGAGTCAGATTTAATTATCAGCTGGGAAGAGACACATGCAACTGCGCATTTCCCTGGCTGTATCTCAGGCTCAGTGCTAATCGGTAACACCACAACAAACAATGTGAGGTGGTTTAGTGTAGTTGTATTTATATGTGAAGGTCCATGTGATTGTTATCACTTGACGAAGAGGCCAGTCGATGGATGCCTTGGTCGTTGTATTGATTGTGACTAGAAATGAAAGTAAGGGCCCTATTACACGGGACGATTATTGTGCCAAAAATCATTATATTGTTTGAATTTAAACAATAATCATTGTGTGTGTAATTGCAGACAATGATCGAAAAATCGTTCGTATGACGTTGATCGTTGATTTAGATCTGAACCTAAAATTATCGCTAATCGTTCTCTGTAATTCCACATTCGTTCGCTCAAGTTCCGCATTTGTTCACTAATCATTCAGTGTAATTGCACATTGTTCATTGTTTTTCTGGGATCAGAAGGAGTAAACGATCATAGTAACGATCGCAATACTGATTATAGTAACAATCGTAACTAACGACCATTGTTCTGTGTAATATAGTGAACGTTTTCAGGTTAACGATAAACAATCTTGTTTGCAATCATTTATCGTTATTCCTTAATCGTTAAAAATTGCTCCGTGTAATAGGACCCTAATGGTGTGTTTACACGGAATGTTTATCGTTAGAATTTTTGCAATAACAGTCGCATTTGAGTGAAAATCGGCTCGTGTAAACACAGCAAATGATCAATCGTTCATTGTGATCTTTCAACATGTTCTCAAATCGTTGTTGGTCGTTCGCTAAAAATTTGCAGATCACTATGTGTGAGATGGGCTTAAGCGATCTTAAAAACGATTGTAATAATGATTTTTCTAAAGATTTTTCTTACGATTTATTTGTCTAAACGCTGATCGTTATAAAAACCAAATCGTTGCTTTAAAATCGTTAAACTATAGATTGGGCGAATTATCGCTTCATGTAAACAGACCATAACTCGAGCGGGCTCAAATCTGATTGTTAATTCTCAGTGGCCGAAGAAGTTGGATGCAGCCCCCCAGGGAGACTGAGAAAACATGGCATCCCAGTATTCAAATGGTGAGTGATTGAACTTGAGTTGCACTCTTCTCTAATTGTGACCAGTTCTGTTAGTACCTGCTGTTTAGGTTTGGTGGTTTGTTTATCCATATTTTACTGTCTATTGGGACAATGTAGGATTAGTATCAGCCTTATTTCATTGGATTGTTATTCACACGTACCTCTACTTATACAACTACCGGAGTGAGAGTCTCCAACACTTTTGGGTGTATTATAATGACATATTGACATGATAGCCTACACTATGGAGCACTGTTTGTCTCTATTTTTCTGGTTGGTTTAGTCTGATTTATCCCACAGAATTTGTGACGGGAAAAGGACAGTACTCAAATAGTCCTTGCAAAAAAGATTAGTGTATTGTCATATTCAATGATGGCTCATCATGTGTCCAGGATGGCTCTGCAGGTATTCTCTGAGTATAATAGACAGCTGATGATTCCATAGGGTGTACTGTATTCCTTTGCTCTAGGGAAAACGAGCACCAAATTGATATTTCCCCTCTGATAAGACTGTGGGGTCTCCCAGCAGGTAAATTCCATGTGTTTAGCTTCAGCAGCTCCTTTCATACATGACCATAACAATCAGTCTGTCTCGTACAGTGTACTTGTACATGTCACCGCCATCATCCAGCTGAGCACCTGTGGGCGAAAACATTTACCGTAATTTGTGGAAACAAAATTATTGCTTTAAAGTCGATAGACATGTCGGATCACTTATCTCCCTTTTGTCATAAACTTGTAGCATGTCGGTGATAGACACGCTAATAAATTTGGACACAAATAATTCACACGCTATCATTAGGATTGAAGGATCTGTCCCCTTCTTCTTTACAAACTGCCTGGCCAGATGGGCTCATTTTGATCCCCCCCCCCCCCCTCCAAAAAAAAAGAAAGATGAAAAAACATTTGGACAAAAAAAAACAAAACTCAAAAAACAGTGTGAACAATGGGATAATAGATGTTGTTTTCAGCTATAGCTTTACCTGTAACCCCCCCTGTAAAAAAATAAATAAATAATAATAATTTACATAAATATATATATATATATAAATATATATATATATATATATATATATATATATATATATATATATATATATATATATAAAATCAGCCGCAAGAAAGCTGGGGGGAAAAAAGAGACAAAAAAATTACCAAATGCAAAAAAAAAAAAAGCCAAAATGTCACTTGTTTTTTTTTTTTGCCTGAAACAAAAGTTGTGTAAGCATAGCCTGAGAGTGATCTGTAGCACCATTTATAGTTTATAGAGAACAATTGGCTCTTGGGTACCATTTCTGGCCCATTTGACGAAAGGAAATTTATTGCATCGTTGTATATCCACATTGCATATTCTTTAAACCACTGCAAAATTTAAGCAACAAAATAAATAAATAAATAAATAAATAAATAAATAAATAAATAGAATTTTCAAGAAGGGAGAGAGTATGAGCTCTGACCATCACCTATTGTGTATGCCGCAATCCCATCTTATCTGTATACTCGTATAATCTTTTACTGTAATCCTGACAATGATGAGGAGGAGGAAAGTGACCAGTACAGAACAAGAAGTGAAGAGACTTCGGATTTCGCTACAGAACAGGAAGCGTCATCTTATTATTAGACCTAGTGGACGAAATGAAAACTGCCAGATGTCCGAATTATCTGGGTTAAGGAGTACATGTTATAAGGTATGCCATCAGGTCTATGCTCACACACCATCCTTTCTGCCTGTTTTACGGCCATCTTTTATAATCCAAATAACGGCCATTGTTTCATAATGACGGCAGTCGTTGTGAAATAGCGGACTCTATTTGGACTTAGAATGACTGCCATCTTAAAAGAGGTCTTTCAATCAGGTAAAAAAGGACGGCGTGTTATCAGGCATGTCAAGGGTAATTGCACGGCTTATATCCAGTGCAATCAGAAGGTATAGCCAGGGAAAGAACGTGACAGCAGCGCAATCCACTTCCCAGCCGCTCACTAATTCAACATTGTAGCCTAATAGACTTACATTGTCAGATTCATCCATTACGGAGATACGGCCGGGGAGTGGATCTCGCTGCTGCAACGCTGTCTCAACTCAGCAATGAGACCCGCTGTGATCGATAATTTTTACCATGCCTGATGACATGTCAGAATTTATTTTCATGACGAATCCTCCTTTTAGGGAACCCATCACCATGAAAATGTTACCTTAGCTATTAGCACCATGTTACAGAGGGGAAGGAGCTGAGCGGATTGATATATATCTTTACGGGAAAAGATTCAGTATAACTTGAAATCTATTGATTGAAATCTCTGATGTTTCCATGCTAAAGAGTCCAGTCCATTGAGTGACACCGCCCACTGGACTCCTTAACACAGAATGATCAGGAATTTTAATCAACAATTACACGTCATACTGCATCTTTGATATATATCAATCTGCTCAGCATCTTCTGCTCTATAACACGATACTTATAGCTTAGGTAGCATTTTCATGGTGACAGGTTCCCTGTAATTATAGTCAAATGGACAATTTAAAACAAAAATCACAAAAAGTTCATATTTAGAGATGAGCGAACCTGGAGCATGCTCGAGTCCATCCGAACCCGAACTTTCGGCATTTGATTAGCGGTGGCTGCTGAAGTTGGATAAAGCCCTAAGGCTATGTGGAAAACATGGATATAGTCATTGGCTGTATCCATGTTTTCCAGACAACCTTAGAGCTTTATCCAAGTTCAGCAGCCACCGCTAATCAAATGCCGAACGATCGGGTTCAGATGGACTTGAACCTGAACCTGGTTCGATCATCTCTATTCATATTACAATATGAAATTTGATTTGAATGAATAGGTCCTTCCTATTGACACATTGTTGGATAGTGTATAGGCGCAGGACCTGGAGCCTTTATTACGTTATGTATGAACCCTCCGTCCAGACTGTCTTCTAAATTATGCTCAGAATTCCAGTTGTGGTTTACATGATTTTTGTGATTTACTAATCTTCTGTACACAAATATTTTTATTAACCGCTCTTGTCTAATAAATCATGAAGACGGTTTACTTTTTTCTTGTCAGTGGCGGCATTAGGCATTTGCTTATTGTTACAATGATGCACCCCCACCCCCTTAAGATTAATTGCAAATGTACTTTTCATTCAATGAGATAAACTGTTTTGTTGACACGCGATACTTAAATCAGGCGTAATTTTCAGTTAAATCCAAATAATTTCTAATATAGAATGCAAACAAGCCCTTCTTACCAGGTGGAAATGTTCCAGATTTTATAATACCATTATCGGGTAAATTACAGTACCCGCATATAGCGACAAAGCACATTGATTTTACGGACAAAACGATAGTTATATTTAGTCTGTTAACCTTTGATAATTCCCTCCCACGGCATTAAATTGTAGGAGGTTTTTTATGCTAATTGTTGTCAGTGGGGTTTCTGCCATAGCCCCACCGTAATTTAATCCCGTTGCATCATAATGCAGGTGCTGATAATTGCAGAACTGCTTTATTATTGATGGATTGGCTGCGTTTTATACTTGTGCTTTATACAATTTATTTTTAGATGGCGCTTTGCAAATATGTGCTGGGAGCTCTATCAAAAAATAGGAAAACAAAAGGGAAAGAGAGAAATGATGACACTTGTGCTCGGAATAATAGGAAAGAAATGGTTTAGTTAGATATACATGTTTGTCCTGTTATGGAGATGAGATGCTCAGAGGACTAAAATTAGTTTATTTTTTTTATAGAAATTAGTAATTGTTTCATTTTGTTAATTTTAATTTGCTAAATGTTAATTGTCAAATAAATATATATTTTTTTAAAGCGAATCTACGACTTAGATCAGTGGAAATTTTTTTTTATACTACTGTGTCAGCGCGTACTTCCCGATGTCATCATCCATTTTTATAACCACCGTCTGCACCAGTTTCTGATATGCAATCTGGGCCGCTCTATGCACTGGAGACGGGCCCGGAGACCCCAGTTTACTGATATCCCCTCCCCTCTGTGACGCTACCAGACTTGATTCTGAGGGAGGCGCGTCACCGCGGTAATATCAATACACTCGAGACCCCGCCTCTGTCTCCAGTGCATAGAGCGGCCCAATTTGCATATCAGAAACCGGCTAAGACAGCAGGGGAAAAATGGACTGTGCCACTGGTTCCATTTAACTATTCTGACTGGTACATTCACTTTAATGGGGAATTCAATTAGAAGCTTCTTTTGATATATTTACACAGTGTTGGGCTGGGGTTCCTTGGGCCCACCAGACAGATAATCCTAAAGACCCCTTCCAACTTTATAGCACATGTCCATGCATTCTTTATTGTCATTGTACACAATAGACATATCATTAATAAAGTCTAATAGGTTATTTATGAATCATCCAATAAGAAAGAGATTAAGAACCCAGTGACAAGTGGTTGACAGAGACATCCGCTCCAAATGGCATTGCCTTCTGTTGGATCGCTGGGACCTATTAAGGTTTTCAAGCCAAGGCCCCCCCTGGGGGATCCCCGCATGTTATGGTGGCCATGTCAAACCCCATGTATATAGATGTACTGAAAAAAATTATATATATGATTTCCAGCTAGGTGCCATAAAGAGTTAAGTGGCTATTCCAATTCCAACCTTTGGGATCCACTCTGATCTTGCTGATGAAGGGGCTATAGCTCTGTGCTACAGCTCCTTTAGTGTTTTTCCTGCCCATTGGCCCTTGCAGAGGACTGTAACCGACCCCATTCAATGAAATTGGGTATCACCGTACAGGGAAAGACTTTGAAGGTCCACAGCAGTGAATCAGCACTTCATTCTCAAATATAATGGAGGTCATGGTGATCATGAAGCGATGGGGACACATCCTTGTCTTATTCCATCGCAACAAAACCCACTGTTACTGCCTATAGGTTTGTGACTTCACATTCTTAACCCACTTCTTTTCATACCTATTCAAACACTCGTGTGCAGGTCTATTAGAGTCTTAAATTCACAAGGTGCCGATATGCAGCAGATCATATCTCCATGTGGTTCACTGTGAATTTAAACCTTTAAGTTTAACAGGAGCGGAATCGGTGCTGGTAGATTTGCCTGTTCGGATAGTGTATATGTGGGTAAGGATAAATGCCTCCTTGCTATAAATTCGGAACAATTCATCGTATTAATCTATACATTTTGTGCATCGTATACTACGCCCTTGCTACAAAGAGGCTGCATTATGGATGTGTGCTGATTCTTTCAATGTGGGGCAAGTCTGTCATGTGCAGTGGTGTGTGGAGACACCAGACTCTATGGTATTATGTCCTCCATGTGGATTCACTTACTTATTTCCAGACGTGCGTCCAATGACTGAGTTTGCTTACCCAGGCTTCAGTCACAACTGCAATCCATAATTTATTACTTCTTGATATGTATGTTATTTTTATTAGCATATACCTCCATGCACACATTTGTACAGGGACAGACACATCATATATGCTACTTGTCCAGGTGCCTAGGGGTTTAGTGGATAGAGGGACACATTGTCCTCTTAAAGTGTCTATGTCAATTTAAAAAAAATGTACACATAGCATAGTCATATGTTAAGGTTAAAAAAAAAGACACATGTGCATCACGTTTAGCCATGGGAAAGGATGGATAAATGAAACGCTAGATAAACTCCGATAGTGGGAAATTCATCAAACATGGTATAAAGTAAAACTGGCTCAGTTGCCCCTAGCAACCAATCAGATTCCACCTCTCATTCCCCAAAGAGTCTGTGAGGAATGAGAGGTGGAATCTGATTGGTTGCTAGGGGCAACTGAGCCAGTTTCACTTTACACCATGTTTAAAGGGGTAGTCCACCAAAAAAAATTTTCTTTCAAATCAACTGCTGCCATGAAGTGCCAGAGATTTGTAATTTACTTCTATTAAAAAATCTCAAGCCTTCCAGTACTTATCAGCTGCTGTATGCCCAACAGGAAGTTGTATTATTTCCAGTCTAAAGAGCAGGAGAGGTTTTCTATGGGGATTTGCTACTGCTCTGGACAATTCCTGACATGGACAGAGGTGGCACCAGAGAGCACTGTGTCAGACTGGAAAGAAAATATCACTTCCTGCTGGACACACAGCAGCTGATAAGTACTGGAAGACTTAAGATTTTTTAATAGAAGTGAATTACAAATCTCTGGCACTTTATGGCACCACTTGATTTGAAAGAAATTTTTTTTGGGTGGACTACCCCTTTAATAAATCTCCCCCATCATATATGTCTACATATGTATTAATGTTTTTTTGTTCTAAGAATTTGTCTGCTTTAAAGCCCTCCACTGTTTTTGGTGTGATGGCTTCTGAGGTTGACTGTTCCACAGATTCACAGTTCTCATGGTGGAGACGTCTTGTCGCCTTCAGAGATTGAACCTTTTTTTCTCCAGGCGGAGGCAGTGCCCCCTTGTCTTTTGAGGAGGTTTTACCTGGAACATCTTTTCCCCTTATTTCTTGTAGGGGCCATTAGTATATTTAAATAAGTTAATCATATCTCCCCTTAAACGTCTCTTCCCGAGACTAAACAAATGTAATTCTTTTAACTTATCCTCATAACCAAGATGCTCCATTCCCCTTATTAGTTTAGTTTCCTTTCTATTAACCTGTGGCCAAAACTGGACGGCATACTCCAGATGAGGCCGCACCAAGGCTTTATAAAGCGGTAATATTATATCCCTGTCCCGAGAGTCCATGCCTGTTTTAATGCATGACAATATCCTGTTGGCCTTAAAAGCAGCTGACTGACATTGTGTGCTGTTCTGTAGTCTATTATCTATGCGTACACCTCTATCAACGACTCTCCCAGAGTAACTCCCCCAAGGACATATGATGCATGCGGGTTATTAGTAACTAGGTGCATAAGGGCCCGTTCACACTAACTAAAACCAGTTGAAATTCCAAGCGGAACTCACGTCGCAGACTTTGTTCGGGATCCCATCTGCCTCACTGTCTCCCAAACCCTGACCTGTCAAAACTTTTGACCTGTTTCTAAGACATGCCGATGTAAGAAGTGCAGTACCTAAAGTACAGTATTGCAATTTAAAGATATGTGTATTATACATATATCTTATGGCAGTGTGCTGCCATACTTCTTATGTTTGCAACTTATGTTCTTATGTGGCAGCGTGCAACTATTTAGTTATAACAGTTCTATTGGATGTGCTGACCAATTTTCTATATTCATATGTGTCTCTATGGCACGTCAAAAGATTTTAAAGTAATGGGGACACTTTAAATTTAGCTTCGCACTATTACTAATATAGTGTCACTGTCATTTTTTGTTCTGTTTTTTTTTGCAGAAATCAGTAAAGGCGATTTTAAGAAACTTTGTAATTGGGTTTATTAGGCAAATATGCCATTATCTGCATTCAAAAAGACTTCAAACTGCTTTTTCATGATAAAAATGCATTTTTCGGCTAATAAACCCATTTACAAAGTTTCTTAAAAATCGCCTGTACTATTGATTTCTGCAAAAAAAAGTAAAACGACTGTGACACTTTAATGGATTATTACTATGTAATTTTTATATTTTATATACAGGAGGAGAAAGGGATCTGTGCTTAACCAACAAAGAGCAAGAGACCCATACAATGTTATTGCATCGGGGCTGTCTGGGTCCAGCCCTGCACAAGTATTACACCTCCATATTAAATAGAGCTATAATAGGATTTCATTCCTAGCACATGGGCCCTTACTGTCTATCAATATGCATTGCTTCCAGGAGAAAATAGCTCTGTAGATTCCGCTCTATTCACATCCGAAGAGCTACAAATGGAAATACTTGAACCCTGCCATTCATTTGCTTTGGCAGAATGGGATTTGACTGTAGTTATTGTTCCGTCAGATTAGCATGTTGTATGTGGTTGTGTGCAGCAGATATGGAGAGCCAGGTTTGCATCTGATCTGTGTATCATCATTTTGGAAGAGCATCTCATTTCTCAATTAAGGATCAGGCAGCAGATGCGCGGTGGAGTACCATAACATGTTTGTTCTGTAATCACAGAATCACACAGGGGAACCGGCCTGATAGCATCTGCTTACATCCTTACCTGCTACTGCCTTCCAGACACTATTCAGTAGGATCTTCTGCTGTTGAGATAGCAGATGCCTCGGGTGCATTGTTGACTGTGTCACAACATGAGGGGCCCGCAAGGGCGCTAACACATGACGAGAACCTAAATCATATTCACCAATGAGAAACAGGAAAAAAATTAGCCTATAGTTATATGTAAAACAGTCTTGCTTTAGGGTAACGTTGTCTGTTGACTTCGCACGTTGGGCTGAATGCCATGTACACAACTAATACAGCTTAGGACTATATCAAAATGACTAATAAACCTCAAAAAAAGAAAAAAAAAAAGAAAAATATGTGGTTGAACAAAGCACATTTTCATTTATCTAATAAATTATCTTGTGCCCAATGGAAGCAACCAAGTTTTTGGTGTTTTTTAACTACCATAGTCACATTTATAGGTATTAAGGTAGAATTACCAATGTGCAAGGATGGCCCCATTGTTGTATTATGCTCCAGTCTCTTGGGCCTTTTTTATAGCACTTGTCTTGTCATTGTCATCTCGTTGTGAAAAATATAATATACTGCAAAAAAAAAAAAAATTCACTGCTCAAATACACTCACCGGCCACTTTATTAGGTACACCTGTCCAACTGCACGTTACCACTTAATTTCTAATCAGTCAATCACATGGCGGACACTCAGTGCATTTAGGCATGTAGACATGGTCAAGACAATCTCCTGCAGTTCAAACCGAGCATCAGTATGGGGAAGAAAGGTGATTTGAGTGCCTTTGAACGTGGCATGGTTGTTGGTGCCAGAAGGGCTGGTCTGAGTATTTCAGAAACTGCTGATCTACTGGGATTTTCACGCACAACCATCTCTAGGGTTTACAGAGAATGGTCCGAAAAAGAAAAAACATTCAGTGAGCGGCAGTTCTGTGGGCGGAAATGCCTTGTTGATGCCAGAGGTCAGAGGAGAATGGGCAGACTGGTTCGAGCTGATAGAAAGGCAACAGTGACTCAAATAGCCAACCGTTACAACCAAGGTAGGCAGAAGAGCATCTCTGAACGCACAGTACGTCGAACTTTGAGGCAGATGGGCTACAGCTGCAGAAGACCACACCGGGTGCCACTCCTTTCAGCTAAGAACAGGAAACTGAGGCTACAATTTGCACAAGCTCATCGAAATTGGACAGTAGAAGATTGGAAAAACGTTGCCTGGTCTGATGAGTCTCGATTTCTGCTGCGACATTCGGATGGTAGGGTCAGAATTTGGCGTCAACAACATGAAAGCATGGATCCATCCTGCCTTGTATCAACGGTTCAGGCTGGTGGTGGTGGTGTCATGGTGTGGGGAATATTTTCTTGGCACTCTTTTGGCCCCTTGGTACCAATTGAGCATCGTTGCAACGCCACAGCCTACCTGAGTATTGTTGCTGACCATATCCATCCCTTTATGACCACAATGTACCCAACATCTGATGGCTACTTTCAGCAGGATAATGCGCCATGTCATAAAGCTAGAATCATCTCAGACTGGTTTCTTGAACATGACAATGAGTTCACTGTACTCAAATGGCCTCCACAGTCACCAGATCTCAATCCAATAGAGCATCTTTGGGATGTGGTGGAACGGGAGATTCGCATCATGGATGTGCAGCCGACAAATCAGCGGCAACTGTGTGATGCCATCATGTCAATATGGACCAAAATCTCTGAGGAATGCTTCCAGCACCTTGTTGAATCTATGCCACGAAGAATTGAGGAAGTTCTGAAGGCAAAAGGAGGTCCAACCCGTTACTAGCATGGTGTACCTAATAAAGTGGCCGGTGAGTGTATATTCATCAGGCCTTAAGAGTGGAATTAAGAGAAACAGTTAGCACCCTTTGCACATGTCCTAGGTGGCAATCCTCAATGTAAATGAATATACATAAACATCTATAAGAAATGCTCCAATAGGTCCAAAACACATGCCAATTAAAAGTTTTAATATGTTCTGGTAATGTAAGTAAACTTACAATGTATTACTAGTGTTAAAGGAGAAGTCCGGCAAAAATGTTTATTGAAGTATTGTATTGCCCCCAAAAGTTATACAAATCCCCAATATACACTTATTACAGGAAATGCTTATAAAGTGCTTTTTTTCCCTGCACTTACAACTGCATCAAGGCTTCATTTCCTGGATAAAATGGTGATGTCAAGACCCGACTCCCAGAGCTGTGCGGGCTGTGGCTGCTGGAGAGGATGATGGCAGGGGGACACTGAGGGACTGGGCACTGGGGGACACTGAGCATCCCCCTGCCATCATCCTCTCCAGCAGCCACAGCCTGCACAGCTCTGGGAGTCGGGTCGTGACATCACCATGTTATCCAGGAAGTGACATCACCATGTTATCTAGGAAGTGACATCACCATTTTATCCAGGAAGTGAAGCCTTGATGCAGTAGTAAGTGCAGTAAAAAGCACTTTATGTGCATTTCCCGTAATAGGTGTATATTGGTGGTTTGTATAACTTTTGGGGGCGATAGAATACTTTAACAAACATTTTCTCCGGACTTCTCCTTGAAGCAGTCCTTTCAAACTGTTTGGGTTCGGCTAAGCTCTACAAACTTTGTAGGATGCCGTCCTAGGGAGGCATTCAACTTCTGCAGCCACGGAGAATCAAACGCTGAGCATTCAGGTTTGAAGAACATTCCTGGACCATAACAATTTGACAGGTCCACTCAACACTACGTATTACTTTAAAGGGGTGCCACCTCATGTTCTTCTATCTACATGCCTAACCGCTGTTCTATTTCAATGAATAACACAGCCCCCCGACCCCTTTCTCCTGACTGATGGGGGTCTCTATGGTGGAAGACCCAGAGAGTGCTCATCGCTTATAATGTAATGAGGTGATTATTGTTGATTATTGTTGATGGTGCACCTTATAAGGTTATTAAAGCCAACAGGACAACCTTGGATGACCTTGAGTAATATAGGTATACACACTCCCGCCATAAAGAGAACACAACCCATGTAGAAGTAGTCACTAACTACTCCTTCTGTCCTAATGTACTGGAGTTGAACTTCATTTAAAGCCGCAACTTTTGTTAACGTTTTTTGTGTAGTCCATTACTGTACCTAATCTCCTCATTATGCTAATTTTCTTTCCGCACGTCTTTCATTTTATAGCGGAGATGAAGTTTAAATGAAGACAAGCTTTTCATTTGACTTTGCTTCATCCCCACTCTTTTCCGCTCTCCACTTATCTTGTAAATTGCAAATATTCAGCAATTATGTTTAACTTTCCATTGTCTAACCTCTAAATTCCAATGTACTTCATTAATTGAGATCATTACATAATTATAGGTGATGCCTGCGCCGCGCTAAATTCTCAGCAATACATGTATTAAAGTGTAATCTTTTTATCTTTTCTTTCATAGAAGTGGCTTTGTGGTTAATTGAGTCTGGCTTTAAAGACTAATGCGGTGTGTCTGGTCACCTTTTAAAGAGAGAAATCTATTACGCTCTATGTATTACCCCCAGGACCCATAACACATTATTAAGAGGAGAAAAATGGCTTCTCGGATGAGAAAGAAATATTACTGGGTTATAAACAGAATCTCTATTTACACCCTATTATTAAGGATCACATTTGCGATTTTATGATTGAAATAATTCCTTCTCTCGTTTTACTTATTCTTAGGGTTTCCCTTCCCCCCCGACTTGCCCCTCTATGTCCTACACAGCTGATTAGTGCGCTGTAATTGAGATGGTTGTAAAAAGATAATTAATTGACATTTTGCTTGCTGAGAAATCTGTCTGGCCTTTCTTGGTTTTAAGCCCCGTCATCCCGCTGCCTTTCGCTCCCTATGGTAACAGTACGACCTTTATCTTGCTGATCATGTCATAATTGTTCTCATTAAACCAGACATGACAGGATTTAACAAGTAATTCAATGGCTGTGATTCTCCAGAAGCTTAGCAGATTATTTTTTTTTTTTGGTTACAGGGTGTCTGTCATATGAATTAATATATATGATATGTGACAGTGATTTGAGTTGTTTTTACTAATAGGCAATGGTCATTTTCATGTTGCCGGAACAAAAATACAATATGTTTCGGCAATTGTTTTTCACGCTGTTTTAGGCGCTTGTTTTTTTTTCCTTTTAAAGGAAAAGTCTGGAGGATTATAAAATTTAGCAACCGGCAGGGGCAGGGGGGAAATTGATTACAAGTACTAACTTACCTCTCCCCGTGCCTCCGGTTAGCGGCACGGCTGGCTTTTTTTTTGGCGTTTTCCTCCAAGTTGTGATGACGATCCTGGAGCCCGGCGGGGGTCCTGAGGCCGATCCCACCGCTCACCGTGGGTACAAGGATAGGTAATGCTGCGTTTACACAGAACGATTGTCGTTTGAATTTTCGCTTTAACAATCGCATTTGATTGATAATCGTTCCGTGTAAACACAGCAAATGATGAAGCGACGAGCGAAAAATCGTTCATTTTGATCTTTCAACATGTTCACAAATCGTCGTTTATCATTCGCTAAAAATTCGCAGATCACTTTGCATAAACAGTCTTTCAAAGATTCACCCTATGTAAAAGATGGGCTTAAGCGATCTTAAAAACTATCGCAATAACGATTTTTCTTACGAATTTTCTTACGATTTTTCTAGCGATTTATTCATCTAAACGCTGATCGTTATAAAAACCAAATCGTTGCTTCAAAATCGTTAAACGATAGATTGGGCGAATTATCGCTTTGTGTAAACGCAGCATAAATTTGTGCTCTTAATCAATTTTTCCCCTGCCGACTGTAGAGTTGTAAAATCCGCCTTTAAAGCAGGGATTGGGAACCTTCGGCCCCTCTAGCTGTTGCAAAACTACAATTACCATCATGCCTGGACAGGTAAGGCTTTAGGGTCCTATTCCACAAAGTGATTTTTTTGACAATTAATGATAAACGATCTCAGGTGACCGCTATAGCGAACAACCTGAAATCGTTCACCCAATTACACAGAACGATGGTCTTTACTTATGATCGTTGTTGCGGTTGTCCTGTCGTCGCTTCTGCAAACCACCAAACGGCGTCTTATTTCACCAAACGATGCACCATGATTTGCAAAAGATCAACCATAACAATAGGTCCAAATTCTATCAAGCGACCAATGATTTCTCGTTGGTCATTTAATTATTGTCTGCTATTACATGAAACGATTATCGTTCAATTACGAACGATCTAACAAATTTTGGAACGATTATCGTCCCATGGAATGGGGATGATTAGCTTTGACTTACCAGACATGATGGGAATTGTAGTTTTGCAAGAGCCGGGTGGTTAAAGGTTCCGCATGCCTGATTTAAAGCAATAACACCCACTAAACAACCTCCAAAATGCAGGAGTCCACTCAGATAGCACATAAGGCATCACCTGACCTGCTCCAAGACTCTCCGAAACCGGATGTATCACCTTGATTTATTACTGCTAGAACCACATATTTTATTTGTGTTATTTTTGTGCATATTGTTATGGAGCAACCATATTGTTTCTGCACAGCAGATAGATATATGCTTTTCAGCAAGCACCATGGACATAGAAAACAAAAGACTGAGACGGCACCTACTGCCATCTATGAGAGAGTTTTTTAGGCATGCTTTGTTACCTGTGCAGTTGTCTTTGTGTAGACTGGGGTGTCAAAGTTGCAGCCTTCCAGCTGTTGCTAAACTACAATTCATATTATGCCTGGACAGCCAAAACTTAAGCTTTGGCTGTCCGGGCATGATGGGAATTGTGGTTTGGAAACAGCTTGAGGGCTGCAGTTTGACACCTGTGAGTTTGACACGTTCACTCATCTCCATGGAACGATAATTGTTACTTATGATTGTATTTGCGATAGTTTTTCCTTCGCTATTTCTTCGCTATTGCGTTCGTATCTACTGCGAACGACCGAACGACGTCTTATTCAATGCGAACGATTTGCGAACGTTTTGCGAAGGAGCAACGATAAAAATAGGTCCGTTTATATTCAAACGATTTAATGATAATCTGAACGATAATCTTCCGGAGGAATAGGGCCCTAAGTTTTGATCATCCCTTATTATGAATGGCCAAGTTGCATTTTATCTTTATGCTGTAATGCTGACTGCGATGATAAGGAGGACATTGCTGAAAATGGGTGGGTTTATAACCCTTCCCAAGTCAGTGGATTAGCATTAAAACATGAACATAATTGACAGCTGCCCAGAACTTTATGGGTGGTTAAAGATAGGAGGAAAGTCTTGATTTACATTTCAGGCAGGGCAGGTAGGCTCACAGATTGCAGCTACACAATGAGGCTTTCTCCCCTCTCTTGCACATAGCACTATCTAAGCCCCACCCTCCACTTCCTGTCTTCTGTCTTGTTTTTTTTTCTAGTACAGACTGAGCCTGACAACAAGCAATGGACAGCAGATTGCAGAGACACTTGGTGATGAAGTGAATATGTTAGGAATCACATAAGCTATAAAATAGAGGGAATTTTCTTGAAAAAATATTGACCTTTTAATACCCCTACTGAAGAGTGTTAGGGCCCCTCATGCATACCAGATACGACTTTGTTCACATTAATGTCATTGCTTTCATAGATATTAGAGCCATGACAGCTACTGTATTCTGGTATACTACTACTATGAAAAATCCCGTCTGAATTAAAGGAAACCTGTCAGCTTAATTATGCTGCCCTCACTGAAGACAGCATAACATAGCAATAGTACACAGCCTGCCATGCAGTCACCAGTATTCAGTCCTCTGCTCTCCACAACTCTCCGCAGCTCTCCGCTCAAAGAATTGACATGTCATTGACATATTTCACAAAGATAGCAGACAGCATTCGGTGCATAGTCCACCCACAGGGGTTCCGCACAGAATTCCTGCACCGATTCTGTAGCGTGAACGGCCCTTAAGGTCCCCATACACTTTATACTTTTTTCGTCTATCGGTGTGAGTGTATGAGGCTCTCTCGAACCTCCACTGACAGATGGTATTCGTGCAGAGAGGGATCAGGTGTGGGGGAAATCACTGCCCAACCCTCTTTGTTCTGGCAGAGATAAACTGCAACCAGAGCTTTCCCCTCTCCCTTAAAGGGGTTATCCGGCATTACAAAAACATGGCCTCTTTCTTCCAGAGACAGCACCACTGTTGTCTCCAGTTCAGATGTGGTTTGCAATTAAGCTTCATTCACTTCATTGGAACTAAGTTGCTAAACCTGCACCCAAACTATAGACAAGAGTGGTGCTGTCTCTGAAAGAAAGTGGCCATGGTTTTGTAGCGCTGGATAATCCTCAGCTCTTCAAAGAGGACACAAGAATGCTCGGCCCTGCCAAACAATCTTGGGGCCACATGGGAGAGATAACTGATGGTCAGACGATCGTTCGGCCATCTGATATTATAGGTGTATGGGGACCTTTAGCTATGCCCCTCCCCCATATAAGTTATTTGAATAATTGCAGACACCTTCCTCAATCACTCTAATATGTTCCATTAATGGTACGGTCATCTACCTAGCAATTTTTTTTTATGCTGTATCCTCTTCTCAATGCATTCACTATAATATATGTCACACTGCTGTATTTTCCTTGAAGAGATCAGGGAAATGGCTATTCGCCGTGTAGGATTTAAATGTTTTACTGCATACAGGATATAAAAAGTAGAAATGAGATTTTCAGACAATTACATAGGTGCCTTCTGGCAACAATTTGTGATATGAGTTTGGAGATTTCACAATTTGTGCTGCTTTATACCTGGCATATTGCTCGTCCCCCTCCAGCAGATCTTATGACTTATTATAAAGTCCTTACTATTCAGGATTTCCAGTTAAAAAATATATATCCGTACAAGAATCAAATGGTGATAATTTAGACCAGCTTACTGGCAAGTTGTTTGTTTCGCAGTGTGCCTTCCAAGAATTTCTTCTGATAATTCACAATTCAATAGATTCATTTTTTTTTTTGGCTACAATGAAACGTGTAACAAATAGAAAGTCCAGATTATTGCTGTTTTTTAGGATGCGCTGAACTGCTGGATATACGACCTGTGTCACAAGACGTGGAACCCCCCAGGGTTTTTGTTTTTTCCACTTTATACCAAATACAAAAATCCCAGATACGATACAAAACTGTGTTTTCTAGCCCACTATTCTGAACACACCTGAAATAACTAACAGGAAATTATTTCACTTAAAGAATAACTCCGGAAATTTGTATTATTTGTCCCCCTGCTGCGCGCAGGGGGGGATACTTTACCAGTAGTGATCAGTGTCACGTCTTCGATTTTCTATACACCCTATACCCAGGGCCGTTTTAATACATTGGTGGGCCCGGTGCACAGCCCTCAAGAGTGGGCCCCCCCCTCTTCCCTTTCGGCACATGGTATAATGTACTGAATTTGCCACCACACTGTATTAAGAGCCCCAATACATACAGTAGTTACCTTATAACACTATTTCCACCATACAGTGATTACATATTACATAAAAACTGCACTGAACAAAACAGAAAGATATCACCAATGATACCATTACATAATACCGCCACATCATGACCCCTATCACTACAGACCCTATAACAGAGTGCAGTTACATCCAGTGACTGACAGGGGGAGTCTTCTCCGATCAGAGTCTGTCACCTTTTCTTTTTCTCTCCATCCAGCCTGGGCCACCTTGAAGTCCTCTCCTGGCTGTGAATCTTTTCTCCAGAATCTGCCAGACAAATATTTTAGGCTCCAACACATACAGTAGTTAGGTCCCCTGTACCCCTATATAGTAATTACACACCTCTGTACCCCTATATAGTTACACCCCTCTGGCCTCCATAGTTTTAAGGTGTCCCTGTAGTATATAGACCCTTGTGTGCTCCTCCAGTTATATACAGCCCTCCTGTGTGCCCCCCATTAGTATATAGACCCTCCGTGTGCTCCCCCAGTAGTATATAGCCCCCTGTGTGCTCTCCCCAGTAGTATATAGACCCCCCTGTGCTACCCCAGTAGATTATAGCCCCCATGTGCGCTATCCCCAGTAGTATATATCCCCCCCTGTGCACTCCCCAGTAGTATATAGCCCCCTGTGCGCTCCCCAGTAGTCTATAGCCCCTCTGTGCCCTCCCCCAGAAGTATATAGCCCCCTGTATGCTCTCCCCAGTAGTATATAGCCCCCCTGTCCGCTCTCCCCAGTAGTATATAGCCCCCCTGTGCGCTCGCCCCAGTAGTATATAGCCCTCCTGTGTACTGTCCCCAGTAGTATATAGCCCCCCCGTGCACTCCCCAGTAGTATAAAGCCCCGCTGTGCGCTCCCCAGTAGTAAATAGCCCCTCTGTGCGCTCCCCCAGAAGTATATAGCCCCCTGTGCTCTCCCCAACAGTATATAGCCCCCTTGTGCTCTCCCCAATAGTATATAGCCCCCCCGTGCTCTCCCCAACAGTATATAGCCCCCTGTGCTCACCTCAACAGTGTATATAGCCCCCCTGTGCTCTCCCCCAATAGTACATAGCCCCCCTGTGCTCTCCCCAACAGTATATAGCCCCCCTGTGCTCTCCCCAACAGTATATAGCCCCCCTGTGCTCTCCCCAACAGTATATAGCCCCCCTGTGCTCTCCCCAGCAGTATACAGCCCCCCCTGTGCTCTCCTCAATAGTATATAGCCCCCCCTGTGCTCTCCCCAACAGTATATAGCCCCCCTGTGCTATCCCCAACAGTATATAGCCCCCATGTGCTCTCCCCAACAGTATATAGCCCCCATGTGCTCTCCCCAACAGTATATAGCCCCTGTGCTCCCCAATAGTATATAGCCCCCTGTGCTCCCCAACAGTATATAGCCCCCATGTGCTCTCCCCAACAGTATATAGCCCCCCCTGTGCTCTCTCCAATAGTATATAGCCCCTATGTGCTCTCCCCAACAGTATATAACCCCCCTGTGCTCTCCCCAATAGTATATAGCCCCCATGTGCTCTCCCCAACAGTATATAGCCCCCTGTGCTCTCCCCAATAGTATATAGCCCCCCCCCCCGTGCTCTCCTTAATAGTATATACCCCCCCTGTGCTCTCAACAACAGTATATAGCCCGCTGTGCTCTCCCCAACAGTATATACCCCCCTGGGCTCTCCCCAACAGTATATAGCCCCCCGTTCGCTCCCGCTCCCCCTCCCATATAACATAAAAAAAAATACAGTTATACTCACCCGGGTCCACGCGTTCCTCTTCTCTTCCCTCTTGTGGCCGCACTTCCTGCGGTCACAAGAGGCTGCACTCCCCTTACCCTCGCGTCGACGCTCCAGTGACGTCGGGCGCTAGAGGGAGAGTGCGGCCTCTTGTGACCGCAGGAAGTGCGGCCACAAGAAGTGACTGACAGGGAGGGAGCCAATGGCGCTCTCTCTCTGTCAGTACCGCTGCTCCTGCTGATTACCCATCCATGGCGCTCCACCCTGACAGGCTGGTGGCCGGAGTCCTGTGCGACCGCATTGGTCGCACATAGCAACGGCCGGCCTGCTCAGGGTGGGCCCCTTTAACCAGTGGGCCCGGTGCACGTGCACCATGTGCCCTCTGGTTAAAGCGGCCCTGCCTATACCAGCATTCAAACTGGGGACCTTTATTTCCATCCCTAGGATGTGTTTTGTTCCCTCCCTCACCTCCATTTCCTCCCAGCGCCATTCTCTTATTTTGTGTTTGTGTTGCCATAGCTTGCTAAAAGTCCCCATACACATTATACTTTTGTTGGACTTACCCGTCGCCCAGTATAAAGAGTCTACCAACAGATGATGTCGGAGGTGATAGGGGTTGGGTGTGATAAAAATCACTGCCAGATTCCTTTGTTCTGGGAGAGATAAGTGTCTCCAATTACAGTCCTCTCTCCCTCCCCATAGAGAACACAGGAATGCTCTGCCGTGTATGGGGAGGACTGGAGGGATAACTGACAGCCGGGCGATCATTTAGCTGTCAGTTATTGAAGGTGTATGGCCACCTTAAAAGGGTAGTTCACCAAAACATTTTTTTTCCAAATCAACTGGTGCCAGAAAGTGCCAGAGATTTGTAATTTACTTCTATAGACAATCTCAAATCTTACAGTTCGTATCAGCTACTGTATGTCCTGCAGGAAGTGGTGTATTGTCTGACACAGTGTTCTCTGCTGCCACCTCTGTCCATTTCAGGAACTGTCCAGAACAGTAGCAAATCCCCATAGAAAACCTCTCCTGCTCTCCAGACTGGAAAGAATACACCACTTCCTGCAGGACATCCAGTAGCTGATAAGTAGTGGAAGAATGGTGATTTTTTTTTTTCAATAGAAATAAATTACAAATCTCTAGCACTTTCTGGCACCAGTTGATTTGAAAGAAGACTACCCCTTTAAGACAAAAAATTGAGCTGTGGTTGGTCACTGAGGCAGATTGACAAATCTGGGCCATTCTGTCGTATTCTGTATATTATGTGAATACCAGATCTGCTGTACCTTGACCCCGGAGGCCCGGACCTATGAGTGTGTAGAAAAGAATATAGAATTAAATATGAAATAATTATTGAGTCTTTAAGGAAGTGTGCGCCCGTCGGCTTTGAAACCTTTTCTCCATATTGAAATCTATTCAAGCGACAAGTCAAACAACAGATCTATATATGCGTCTGATGGAGAGAGCACAAAGCCTGGTGTCTAGCATTCAAATTACAGACTGTGACTGAAATGGACATGGGTAATTGCTGTAAATTGTTTTAATTGGAATCCGTTGTTTCACCCTATGGGACTCAATTTCAAGAGGACTATGGCATCCAACATATGCTTTCCTGCTGAAGTGTTGTTGCTGATGCGTCTGGACATTGTAGATTGTAATTATTTGCGGCTGCTTTGTTTGAGTGGTACAAGGAAACAATAGAGCTGCTGATTCATTGTTCCGAATAATATAACCTAATCTTCTCTCTTGTAGGATAATTCTAATTCACGAGTGCTACTTATCAGTTGTGTCTTTCTCCCGCTGCTGTTTGAATGAATGGGCAGATATTGTTATCAGCCATAATACCAGGGCTTTTTTTTTTTTTTTTTACTTGCGTGTCCAAATCAGTGTCCATTTGTGCATGTTAAAAGATTTTGTCTTCTTCTTCAAAGAACTAAAGCAAACTATTGTACAGCACAGAAAACTGTATACAGATGGTTGCTGATTTTATTTTGTAAACTTCCACAGTAGGGTTTGTAAAAAGTGGCGAGCAGTCAGGACCAAAGTCTTTTCTTTCTTTTTTTCAGTGTTAGATTAACTCAGTCATGCTGGTGGGAATTGTTCTATCAAGATGACCATAGACAGATACGACAGATATACAATGACATTTACATACAGTGTTTGGATTATACAACTAAAGGTGCCTAGAGGGCTGGCAAAACTTTTTATTAAAGTATTGTATTGTCCCCTAAAAGTTATACAAATCACCAATATACACATATTATGGAAAAATGCTTATAAAGAGCTTTTTCCCTGCACTTACTACTGCATCAAGGCTTCACTTCCTGGATAACATGGTGATGTCACTTCCTGGATAACATGGTGATATCACTTCCTGGATAACATGGTGATGTCACTTCCTGGATAACATGGTGATATCACTTCCTGGATAACATGGTGATGTCACTTCCTGGATAACATGGTGATGTCACTTCCTGGATAACATGGTGATATCACTTCCTGGATAACATGGTGATGTCACTTCCTGGATAACATGGTGATGTCACTTCCTGGATAACATGGTGATGTCACTTCCTGGATAACATGGTGATATCACTTCCTGGATAACATGGTGATGTCACTTCCTGGATAAAATGGTGATGTCACGACCCGACTCCCAGAACTGTGCGGGCTGTGGCTACTGGACTGTGGCTGTTCTGTGGCTGCTTCTCCTTTAAGGCCATGTTCACACAACATATGTTTTACATAAATCGTGGCCATTGTTGCTATTTGCAACAACCGTGATTTATGCAAAACAAATGTTGCATTTGAATAAATGGAATCCTGGCCGGAGCAAATACACATAGTATACGCTCTGTCCGGGATTTAATCTGGTTGCACAATAAACTGACATGTCCCGCTGCATGCTCCATTGTACAGTGGTGAATTGGACCCGTGTGCTCCCGTGTCCAAAATCACCAGAAATTAAAGATCATCCGTCCGGTACTGCAGAGTGATCTTCTCTGACACTGGCCCTTCTGTGACCCGGTCTGGTCACAGAATGGCTGGTGTCTTACACCAAGTAAACACGGCCTAAAGGGGTGTTCACCCCCCCCAAAAAAATCTTTCAAATCAGCTAGTGACAGAAAAAGCTGGAGATTTGTTATTTACTTCTATTAAAAATCTCAAGTCTTCCAGTACTTATCAGCTGCTGTATGTCCTGCAGGAAGTGGTGTATTATTTCCAGTCTGACACAGTGCTCTCTGCTGCTACCTCTGTCCATGTCAGGAACTGTCCAGAGCAGTCGCAAATCCCCATAGAAAACCTCTCCTGCTCTCCAGACTGGAAAGGATACACCACCTCCTGCAGGTACCTCCTCTTAACACAATAGTATTGGGTACGTTGACATTAAGCATTCTGATTCTTCTTTTTTTAACATCCACCATTGGGGGAAACCCTTTGCACTATGCATCTAGTCAACAGTAAGACACGGTGGACTATCGGTGCATCTTTTGGATGTATAGCCAATCTTTCCTATGTGTGACTTGTTTTCGATGGAATATACCATGACTGTTGCTACCAGGGGTGATTCTAGCCTCTCTGCTGCCCGAGGCGAACTATAGAATGACGCCCCCCCCCCCCCCCCCGTCAATCCGCCCACATTATAATCCACTACTGCCCCCCCCCCCCCACTGCTGTCCCCAATAAACATAATGTTTGGTCCCTTGCTGCACAGAGGATGTCAGGAGAGGAGGGGGCTGACTTTATAGGAGAGGTCCCAGCAGCACAGAGGATGTCAGGAGAGGAGGGGGCTAATCCTATAGGAGAGGTCCCAGCAGCACAGAGGATGTCAGGAGAGGAGGGTGCTAATCCTATAGGAGAGGTCCCAGCAGCACAGAGGATGTCAGGAGAGGAGGGTGCTAATCCTATAGGAGAAGTCCCAGCAGCACAGAGGATGTCAGGAGAGGAGGGTGCTGATCTTTTAGGAGATGGTCCCCCTCTTCCCCCCTTATAGATGGTCCCCCTCTTCCCCCCCTTATAGATGGTCCCCCTCCCCCCCTTATACCTGGTCCCCCTCTCCCCCCCTCCCTTATAGATGGTCCCCCTCTTCCCTCTCCCCCTCCCTTATAGATGGTCACCCTCCCCCCCTTATACATGGTCCCCCTCTTCCCCCCCCTTATAGACGGTCCCCCTCCCTTATAGATGGTCCCCCCCTTATAGATGGTCCCCCTCTTTCCCCCCTCCCTTATAGATGGCCCCCCCTTATAGATGGTCCCCCTCTTTCCCCCCTCCCTTATAGATGGTCCCCCTCTTTCCCCCCTCCCTTATAGATGGTCCCCTTCCCCCCCCCTATAGATGGTCCCCCTCTTCCCTCTCCCCCTCCCTTATAGATGGTCCCCCCCCCTTATAGATGGTCCCCCTCCCTTATAGATGGTCCCCCTCTTTCCCCCCTCCCTTATAGATGGTCCCCTTCCCCCCCCTATAGATAGTCCCCCTCTTCCCTCTCCCCCTCCCTTATAGATGGCCCCCCCCTTATAGATGCCCCCCCCTTATAGATGCCCCCCCTCTTTCCCCCCTCCCTTATAGATGGCCCCCCCCTTATAGATGGTCCCCTTCTTTCCCCCCTCCCTTATAGATGGTCCCCCTCTTCCCTCTCCCTTATAGATGGTCCCCCCCCCTTATAGATCGTCCCCCTCCCTTATAGATGGTCCCCCTCTTTCCCCCCTCCCTTATAGATGGTCCCCTTCCCCCCCCTATAGATAGTCCCCCTCTTCCCTCTCCCCCTCCCTTATAGATCGTCCCCCCCCCCCTTATAGATGGTCCCCCTCTTTCCCCCCTCCCTTATAGATGGTCCCCTTCCCCCCCTATAGATAGTCCCCCTCTTCCCTCTCCCCCTCCCTTATAGATGGCCCCCCCCCTTATAGATGGCCCCCCCTTATAGATGGTCCCCCTCTTTCCCCCCTCCCTTATAGATGGCCCCCCCCTTATAGATGGTCCCCCTCTTTCCCCCCTCCCTTATAGATGGTCCCCCTCTTCCCTCTCCCTTATAGATGGTCCCCCCCCCTTATAGATCGTCCCCCTCCCTTATAGATGGTCCCCCTCTTTCCCCCCTCCCTTATAGATGGTCCCCTTCCCCCCCCTATAGATAGTCCCCCTCTTCCCTCTCCCCCTCCCTTATAGATCGTCCCCCCCCCTTATAAATGGTCCCCCTCTTTCCCCCCTCCCTTATAGATGGTCCCCCTCTTCCCTCTCCCTTATAGATGGTCCCCCCCCCCCTTATAGATCGTCCCCCTCCCTTATAGATGGTCCCCCTCTTTCCCCCCTCCCTTATAGATGGTCCCCTTCCCCCCCCCCCTATAGATAGTCCCCCTCTTCCCTCTCCCCCTCCCTTATAGATCGTCCCCCCCCCTTATAGATGGTCCCCCTCTTTCCCCCCTCCCTTATAGATGGTCCCCTTCTCCCCCCTATAGATAGTCCCCCTCTTCCCTCTCCCCCTACCTTATAGATGGTCCCCCCCCCCCTTATAGATGGTTTCCCCTTATAGATCGTCCCCCTCTTTCCCCCCTCCCTTATAGATGGTCCCCCCCCCCCTGCACAGCAGATAAAACAAAAAACAGAACACAACTCACCTGCCCTCCGTTCCCCCGTCGAGCCTCTCTGGTCTTGTCCCGGCTGATGTGCGGCTGCCCGGGGTGTCCCGTCCTGTCCCCGGCAGCGCGCGCATCACAGATCTCCCCGTGCGCCTGCGGCTGTGACTTCCGGCGCACGGGGAGCTCTCTGATGCGCGCGCTGCCGGGGACAGGATGGGACACCTCCGGCAGCCGCGCATCACCCGGGGGACTAAAGGCTGCATTCCCACGTTCCGTGATCCTGACGGATCACGGACGTGGAATGCATGTACTGGAGCCCCCCCGCCCCCGGGAAGTATCTGTAATGAGATGCTGGGAGCGGGGGGGACTGTATTCATAAGCGCCGCACTGTAGTATCAGTACGGCGCGGCTGATTTAGTACAGCGCGGCGCTTATGAATACAGTCTCCCCCGCTCACAGCATCTCATTACAGATACTGCCGGGGGGCGGGGGGGCTCCAGTACATGGTACAGTCAGTGGCGGATTATAATGTGGGCGGCCGCCGAACCGCTCATATTATAATCTGCCACTGAATGCCGCCCCCATGGTGACAGCTAGTGGCGCCGCCTGAGGCAGACGATTCAGGTCGCCTCATGATTGCGGCGCCCCTGGTTGCTACTATAATACATGATGCAATACTCTTTGGAAAATGTTTGAGTTAAACAAACATGACGCCAAGCCACCGCTGTGAAGATCAAGATGTGCTTATCAAAGAAAGAAGCTGCTGGTGTTCTCAGAACTGCGGACCGGCCACTCTAGAGCCCAGATCTCTATAACATTCAATGTGTTGGGCATTGCTTTGATCGTGCGAAACAGAAGACTTCTAAGTAAGTGCCCCACTTCTAAGTACATTCTTCTATTGATTTAGCGTTATTATTCTTACAGCTAGAGACTATATGATCATTATTTAGAATAGGGAGAATTGCTTGTAGATCAAATCTATAGCAATTTATTAGAGTGTCACAAATCTACAAGCCTCATAGCCACTTATTTTTTTTTTCCTAGTAGATAATTTCCTATGGATGTATTGCTTTACTAGTTCAACCTTATTACTCGGCAACCTCATTAAAATCATGACACTCTATTGAAACTTCTATTTTAGCGAGTCTTTGTCAGAGTTGTCAGTTATGCGCTGATCACATAGCCTTACATGATAAGAAATAATAGGGAATAATTCTCCGCTTGTCACCTACTGGGTCCATCTGAAGTTGAGTTGCCAATTGAAAAAAGAAAATTCAATTGGTAAACTCAACAAATGCAAATCATAAATTATATCAGAACAAAATGTAGAAAATAATTTGTAAATTAATATTTTTTTCTATTTACTTACATTTTACAGTTGCCATGTTCTTTTCATATAACCTTCAGATTGTATTGAATAAAGAGAGTGCCATGAATTATGTGATGTAAAATGAAGGGTTCACCTGACTTTATACGTCAGTGCAGGGCGCAAGTGTTGTCATGTTCCTTTTGTGCACTTAATTAGCAATATTGTCGGGATATCAGGATATATGGGACCGGCAAGACAAAGGGCAGGTGCAGTCCTAACACTGACACCCGCACCGCTGTCCCTGCCTACTTGTCCCAACAGCCCTAAACGGCAGCGGACAGCTGGTCGGTGGTCCCTATCCCATATAGTGTGAACACGTAACAAGGACAAGACAAACAAAACACAATAAATCCAAGTCAGGGGTCCAAGTCAATAACAGGAGGTTAAAAAACAAAAGGTGCAACAGCAACCCACAGGTGCAAGGGCCTACCATATATACTCCTCCCAGGAATAACAGGAGGTTGACGCAGTACAATAATGAGATCCGAGAGAGTAGTCAGAGTCCAGAAAGCCAAAAGACAAAAATACCAGATATCAAAATGCAGGAAACGCTAGGTCAAGACACACTAGTAAACTAGGCTCTATCGCAGGCAAGTAATGGGACACAGGGGAAGATACTTATGGAGCCTGGAGTCCTAGCCCCAGACGTGATTGGGGCTGAGGCTCAAGGTCTGGCCCACACCCTGACAGCTGACTGGTGATGTCAGCCGTCAGTATAATCACCACCAACACCTTTGCCGATCGTCCGGGGACTGTGAAGCCTGGGGCGCGGATACATCATAAGAAAGTGCTGGCATGAACAGCATCAACACTGTCATAGGGCCGGCCATGGGCCCAGGCAGTGTGGGAGGCTGAGCGCCACGCTCCTGACAAATATAGCTAATCTTCCATTCTCAGCCCTGTTAAAAAAAAAGTTAGGACCTGAAGGAGCCACTGCTTTTTAATGTGGTGGTTAAATGTCCCGAACTACCAGTAGCTTAATACTCCTCCACGAAAGTAGCCAAATTGTATCGGACTCTAAACTGGGAGGACCTAAAAACTTGAGGTGTATCATAAGACTTGGCCTTGCTTCTGACTCCTCCATACACTTCGGTTAGATGAGCATTCATGTATTTTCAATTGGGACAGGGTTATAGCTCCTTCATCAGCGAATTATCTACTGTGGGAACAAACCACCATATCCTTGGTAGTTTGTTCCCACAGTAGATAATTCGCTGATCCAAAATGTCTAAATCTTCTTTTCCTTGACATCTTTTGTCAGGGAAACTTGGGATACCCTTCTTCCCTTTGGATAGTCCTGAATTGTCTATATAGCACCCAATTTTAGAGAAATCAAATGTCTATCTAGACGATTTAAACAGGCTTGTAAATGAAACAATCATTGCTGTGGGTCAAACAATTTTTTGGAAAGCTAAAGGAAAACCAATATCACTGCTGTTAGGGCCCCATAGAAATTCTTGAGATACTTATGAATTAAAAATCGAACCAGTTGCAGTGACATTTCTATCTCTTGAGAATTTATGAAAAACCAGGAGGATCTGCAGTTTAGTGGTCATGGGATATTCTGAAGCGTATTATAATTTTAAAAATGTGCTTAGCCAATGGCGTAACAGCTATACTTACCTTCCTCGCTCTTGCCACCAGCATTCTTTCAGAGTTGGTCCTGCTCCACATCACTTTTATTGAGTGGTCAGTGCATGTCCCTACCCCAAACTGAAGAAACCTTGTAGAATGGAACCAGCTCTGGAGAAGGACAGTGGTAGTTGGAGTGATGAAGGTAAGTATAGTTGTTATGCACCAGGCTGAGCACATTTTTAATGTAATAATAGAACTCGGAATAACTCTTTACATTTTGAGGACAATGCTGGTTGAGCTTTACCTGCTACTTTTTAGGTACTTATCTCGGTCAAACAGTCTTTAAAATCTTTCCATTATCACCAATTACAAATTAACAAAATCTGGAATAGGGACACGTTACAGCTATAATATCTGGTTCACAAGTAGTTAATTTGGAAAAAATCTTTTCTACCAGTTGAAGTTTTCTTACTGAAGACGGCATTTACACTTTCTAATCAGACACTTACACAGCAGTTTACATTGTCACGTTGGATGGTCTTTTTGACTTTTCGAATAGGTCACAAAGAAAGTGACAATAAAGCACGTAGTAATTTCATCTAATTGTATAAAGATCTCCATACAGATATCAAGAGCCGCAAATTACAAGTCATTAAATAATAATGGGCCAATTAAAAGAGTTTTCTGACATTGTCTTCACTGGCATAACATGGTTAATGATGCACTAATTTCCATTCCATGAAATGACATCAAAAGTATCAGAGCTTCCCATGGACGAACAGGGCAACCTGTCTTGGGGAAGTTGAGTATGTGAGCTGTGGGGAATAAGATTTTTAGAGCAGCCTCAAACAAATATCTCAAAAACACTGATATAGTCAAAGTACAACGTACAATTATTGGGGATTGTCTGACCCGGAAAAGCATAAAAATTGACCCTATTGTAAGATTGCACCATTGAAGAACAATGAACAAGAATTTGTTTTTGGGTACAGGGAGTGAATCCTGTGGAAATTCTTTATCGGATGTTGGCTCAGTATAGACAGCACCATGAATCAATGACAGGTTAATGATTGGGTAAAAAAGGTTTAAAGCTAGGTCTGGTTGCCCAAAAGAAAATTAAAAAATTATAAAGAATTTCTCATTGGTATAAATAAAAGTAACCTTAAAAAAGTAATTAAAAAAATAGAGCGTGGAGAAGCATGCAACCATGCCCTGCCCTCTGTGCCCTCCATAGTGGAGGACACTGGGGGCGGGGCATGGTCACATGCTGCTCCATGCTCAGCCATCTTATGAACAGAATCACCACAGACCAGGGCAGCACAGCTTGGAGGAGGGGTGTATGATTTTAGCTCTTTGAGGTACACAGGGAGCTGCTTTCAGTAAGTGCTGGGAGTACACCTACTAATACTGTACACTGATCAGTTTTAATGTAAAGTAGCCTAACCCCTTTATGCATTGCATTTAGGGAAAAACACCTCCTATAATATGACACAGTATGGAGTCACCATAAAGCGGAGCTCTACTCACTTGGTGTGCCAGCATACTTTCTAAATGCCTAATGGTCCCCATACAAGGTTGCCAGAGAGCTCTGGCTGCGCCTTATTTGTACCAGAACAAAGGGTTCAGGCATTTTCTATCACACTCGACCCCTATCTCCACCAATATCATCTGTGGGTGGACGTTTTGGAATGCTGAACCTGCTGCAAGTGCCAGGTACAGCCCACAAAAGTAGAAGGAGTATAGGGATCTTTAGGCGCACTCCTGACCATCCACCAACAGATGATGTCAGTAGAGATAGGGGTCGGGCATGATGGAAAATCGCTGCCTGAACCCTTTGTTCTGGGAGAGAGCTCTGGCTGCGGCTTACCCTCCCAAAGGGCACACAGGAACTCTTAGCCGTGCCGAACACTCCTGTGTATGGGAAGGGCGGGGAAAGGATGGGAATGATGGATGATCATTGGTCATCAGTTATTGAAGATGTATGGGGACCTGTATGCTCTGCCTCATCATCTAGCCCCCAAAACATAAAGAGCAATCTGCCAGTCTAGTCCATTGTCCACAAACTAGACTAACAAATAATTTTACCAATTTTATTTTTACAGTTATTTTATTTAAAGGGAAACTATCATCCCTGCGCCCAAGTCGGAACCCACCTGCCCCTCCAATAAAGTCCCCCCAGGTCAGAACCCACCAGCCCCCCTTCCTTTTGGTCCAGCCCCTGATGCTGATCCCCCTGCAGAGAAATCACTGCTCCCGCCTATGGACATCAGACTCATCTCTTCTAATTTTCATATTAGGTGTGCTGTCAAGTAGACAGCAATTTTTCTGCGTCGGGACCGGCATCGGGAGTGGGACAGGTAGGAGGGTGTAAGTATGGGGGGTCTATGGGGGTCAGGTGGGTGAGTGCGGGGGTGACAGGTTCCATTTAAAAAAAGAAGCCAATATAATTCTTTCCGACTTCTTTCTAACATTATGAACTAGAAAGATATAGTAAGAAATTCTCACATCTCCTTGGACTTTTGAGTGCATTAAGGAATTACAATTATGCTGCAAGCAATTTGGTTCCTCGTCATTGCCCCGAGCATTAATAGTGCTACCTCAGCTAAAGCTAATGGTGAGATGGAATGTCCTTGTAGCTGTAAAATGCTTAACTCTCATCTAATGTATCGCAATTAGAAAATAAAGACCTTTCATGGAGAAAGATGGATTTTTAACTTAATGAAACACCATAGGATAATTTAGGGTTCTTCTCAGCTGTAAATGCTGTAAAGTTCACGACCAGACACTCCAAGAAGTCCACTCTGAAGAGAAGCTTCCACCCTGAATTTACTGCACTATATTTGTTCCCAATGTAGAAAACTAGATTGTGTCACTACTTACACCAAGTAAAGGTTTGCTTTACTGATAGGCTACGGTACGCCAAATATCAAATGCAGAAGAATAGTTGTGTGTAACTTTTAGCAAATTTTACTTTTAAAGGGGTACCTCAGTGATTTTTTTTAATTTTAAATCAACTGCTGTCAGAAACTTTTATCGATTTTGTAATTTACTTCTAATCTTAAAGGGGTAGTGCGGCGTTTAACATTTATTCACTAAATAACACACATTACAAAGTTATATAACTTTGTAATGTGTGTTATTTAAGTGAATGGCCCTCTTCCCCGTGTTCCCCCCACCCCAGAAGTGTGGTGCGGTATACTTACACAATTGCTGTTGACCCAGGCCGCCATCTTGGGTCGACAACGTCATCCTCGGGAGGCTGGCCGGACGGCCTCAGCCGTCATCTTCGGGAGGCCGGCCGGAACGCTGCAGCCGCCCCTCATGCCGGCCCCCCTCTGCCGCGTCAGCAGCTGCTCAGCCGCGATTGGCTGAGCATAGTTATGCTCTCTTTTTTTGTAATCAGATTTTTTTTTTATTGACAACTGATCAAACTTATGCGGGCAATTTCTCTTTAGGTAAACACATCGTTCCAGCCTGATCACTAGATTGATCCTGTTTTTAAACTCTACAAGGGTGGGGGGGCTAGGGGCTGGGGCTGAATCCATTTGGAGGCTAATTATCCAGATTCAAATTGTCCAGTAACCCAAGAATGCATTGCCTTGGATGTATACCTCCCTAATGAAATCTGCAATCCCCTTCCAATAAGCTTATAGAGCATGTGTAGAATGTGTGCCTCACTTTCCCCACACCGTGGGCATAGAGAGTCAGACCCATATCCAATTTTAAACAGTACCAGAGGAGTACAATATACACGATGCACAATTCTACGGGGCGATGCAGAGGAGCAAATGAGCGCTGTCAGCTGCCACCGCTATTTCGCATGTCGACTGCGAGCGGGTGAGTACGGAAGGGGCCGCGGGGAGGTGCGGGATACAGGATAGCGGAGGTCTGCTGCTGCTGCTCCTATTCCACGGAGTGATGGCAGCAGATCGCTATCACAGTCGCTTGTTTTTCAACATGTTTGAAAAACAAGTGACGCAACGATCAACCGACATGAGTGATGATTGGCTGATTATTGCCCTCTATTCCATATACGGCCGATAATTGTTCCGTGGAATAGGGCCTTAAGACAAAGCACCTCACTCCATCTATCGCCCCAACCTCAACCCACCCACTTCTCCCTAACAGACAAGGAGCCGTCTCAACTCTTGCAGAAAGAAGGGTATCATATACAGTAGACATAGTGCCCTTTAGTGTACCTCTATTCCCCACCTCCACCAATAAAGTGTGTGTCCCAATATGTAGTGGTGTGGACGCGTCTTGTGTCTGGAGAGCGTGATGCAAAACAGGAACTCTCTAAAGCAGGAAAGGTTTTCTGTGGGGATTTGCTACTACTTTGGACAGAGGTGGTAGCAGAGAGCACTGTGTCAGACTGGAAAAAAAAACGTAACAACGTAACATCGGGTGTGGACTAACTGAGCAGTTTCATGTTGGGTCCAACAGATGCCAACTGATCGAAAGTTTTTTTTAAGTGACAGTAACACTTTATCTCCTTTTTCACCTATTCACTGTATAGACAGTATATAGAAACTGTTATGACTGCACTTGTTGGGACCTTGGTGCGGTCCTAAGTTCATACAACTAAGACTGCGCTTTTAGCCATGAATTGTTCAGTGTTTTGATTGCAATCTGAGCATAGTCTGAACTCTGTCCTATTCTTTCAGCTCTGCTAATTGTTTTCTCTGCACCACCCACCTTTTTTTTTTCATGGTTAACTTTGTTTTGCTTTAGTGATTGTCATCTGGTCTCTCCATTCACTCTTGATGTTTCTGTTCTGTCTGTGGTCCAGTCGCCTTCTGGACCGGGTATCCTGGTCTCCTATAAAAGGTCTCGGGGTCTCCCTATACCTTGCTGGCTATTGAGTCTAGTTCTCCCCTCGCAAGTTCACCTCCTCCTGCAATTTTTCCTGTGTGTTTCCTTTGGCTTATCTGACCTCTGCTCTGTTACTCTGACTATCCTGGTTTTCCATCTGCCCTGACCTTTTTGACTTGTGACTCGACTTCTCTTTGGATTATGTTTTTGTACCTCTGCTGCCTTAAGTTGTCGCCTTGACCTGTTTGATTATCACTACTTGTTTGTCTGTTCTGTCTGCGTTCTGTATTTACACATACCTTTAGTCAGGGACGGACACCCAGTTGTCCGCAGCGGCCTAGGGCTGATTGTGGCAAGTAGACAGGGACAGTGGGCAGGGACAAGCGTAGGGTTCACTGTCAGTGTTTTTCCCGACCCTTGCCTGGCCAAGTGTACCACTATTCATAACAGAAACATAGAAGGTTGTTGGCTGAAAACGCCTTCCTGATCCATCTTCTCTGTCTTTTTATTATCATCTTAGGATAGATATTTTTTAAAGCCGGGTATGTTGAAATTAATTTACTGTAGATAAACCAATCAAACCGGCTGAAAGTTTGTTCCAAGCATCTACTACTCCTTCGGTAAAGTAATATTTTCTCACGTTGCTCCTGATCTTTCTCCCAATAACCTCTGACTGTGTCCCCTTGTTCTTGTGTTCAGTTTCCTAATAAAAACACTTCACTCCTGAACCATATTTAGTCCTTTAACATATTTAAAGGTTTTGATCATGTCCCCACTTGACTTTATTGCTCCAGACTATAAAGATTTAGATCCTTTAGTCTTTTCTACTTTTAGGTTTTATGCTTTACATCCTTCACCATTTTTGTAGCCCTTGTTTAAACCCGTTCTATTTTTATCAGTATCTTTTTTAGATAAGGTCTCCGGAACTGGACACAGTATTCTCACTGGTCACTGGTCTCACTGGAGCTCTATACAGCGGGATCACAATCTCTATCTTCCTACTGGTTATACAGCTATAGCTATACAGCCCAGCATACCATTATATATACAGCCCAGCATACCATTTTTATATACTGCCCTGCATACCATTATATATACAGCCCAGAATAGGATTTGCTTTCCCTATCACTTGGTTGCACTGGTGACTCATTTTAAAGCTTACAGAAATGACTGCCCCTAAGTCCTTCTCTTCTGAAGTCTTTGCTAACACAGAACCACTGATATGATACTCAGAGAATTTCTTTTCCCCAAGTGGATTAGATACACTGCCAGTAGCTCAAATTAGTTTAGCGATTAGCATTGTTTCCCTGCTCCACTGGATTATGGTGTTAAGTGCAACCAAGGGCAACATCTGTCTGCACTTTGTTTCTATTTTTTTTTAATAGTTTTTTCCCCAAACACCTAATCGGGACAGATGTAGGAGTTACACCAATCTGTGCACAGCGATGCAGAATATGTTGTGGCCTATATTAGCAACAGGGAAAAAAGACCCTGCTGAATACAAACATAGGGGGACATTTATTAAGTCTGGCGTTTTTTTACGCCGGGCTTACAAAGGTCCGTACGAAGCCTGTTTGTGCGAATGAATTGAAACCTACGCCAGGTTTCACTATAATTTTTCCTCCGGAAAAATGATAAATGGGGCGCACGATCGGGCCCATCTGCGCCTAAAAAAGGCATTTTAGCCCCATAAATTTTCCCCATACTGTTCATTAGAAGCTTCTTTTATATATATATATATATATATATATATATATATGTTTATATATATATTCTCATTAATTTTTTTTTATTCCTACTTTAGTTTATGTATGTACACATGGGATAATGTGGAGCCATAACCCTGGTTCTAATCCCACATCTATAGGAATTGTTACACTCTGGTGCTTGGTGGTGAAAGTTCGATGATAAAGCTAATTTTTTACATTCTTCGGTGCGGCTGTCATGAAATAAGTCTCCAAGAAATTCCATATCTTTATCAAATAATTACAGATCTTTACATTTTTCGCATAGCTCTTTACCCCCATGTAGTAAATCTGTTAACTGCCCTAAGGAATTGTTATTGCATTGATAAGATTATTACGTGTTACAAACGGCAATGTGTTTTCCCACATGCTAAAATGAAGAGAAAATAGAAATAGATTATCATGTACAATCCTCAAAATTCCAACACCTTTTTTTTCCTTTTAATTTAACTGTGTGTAGCCTGACGTACCTGTGTGGATGTGGTGAGGGGATCACGGTGGGTTATCTAGCGGAGGATTTACAGCATGGATACTGCACACAATGCTGGGGAGCAAAAGACTGATGTGGGTTTTTAGTTGGATAGTTTGTAGATATCACTCACTACTGTATAGTTTAATGGGGAAATCTGAGCTGATGTAAATTGAAAGGCAAAATCACATGGATTTACAGTGTGACACATCAAATCTATCTATCTATCTTAATATCTATCTATCTTAATATCTATCTATCTATCTATCTATCTATCTATCTATCTATCTTAATATCTATCTATCTCCTATCTATCTCCTATCTATCTATCTATCTATCTATCTATCTATCTATCTATCTATTATCTATCTATCTATCTATCTATCTATCTATCTATCTATCTATCTATCTCCTATCTATCCTAATATCTATCTATCTATCTATCTATCTATCTATCTATCTATCTTAATATCTATCTATCTATCTATCTATCTATCTATCTATCTATCTATCTCCTATCTATCCTAATATCTATCTATCTTCTATCTATCTATCTATCTATCTATCTATCTATCTATCTATCTATCCTAATATCTATCTATCTTCTATCTATCCTAATATCTATCTATCTCCTATCTATCTATCTATCTATCTATCTATCTATCTATCTATCTATTATCTATCTATCTATCTATCTCCTATCTATCTATCTATCTATCTATCTATCTATCTACCTACCTATCTCCTATCTATCTATCTATCTATCTATCTATCTATCTACCTATCTCCTATCTATCTATCTATCTATCTATCTATCTATCTATCTATCTATCTACCTATCTCCTATCTATCTATCTATCTATCTATCTATCTATCTATCTATCTATCTATCTATCTCCTATCTATCTCTCTATCTATCTATCTATCTATAGTATCTTCTATCTATCTATCTATCTATCTATCTATCTCCTATCTATCTATCTATCTATCTATCTATCTATCTATCTAATATATTTGAACTATTTATGTAATATTTCTGTCTCTCTGTTTACCTAGCTATCTCCTATTTATCCATGTATTATGCTGCGTTTACACAGAACGATTACCGTTCAAATTTTCGCTATAACGATCGCATTTGGGCCATAATCGTTCTGTGTAAACACAGCAAACGATCAAGCAATGAGCGAGAAATCGTTCATTTTGATCTTTTAACATGTTCTCAAATCGATAATCGATCGTTTATTGATTTTGAAGCAACAGTTTGCTTTTTATAGCGATCACCATTTAGACAAAAAGTTTGAAAAAACAAATTTTGCGATCGTTTTAAGATCGCTGAAGCCAGTCTCACACATTAGGATAAATCTGTGAAAGACTGTTAACACAAAGCGATCTGCGAATTTTTAGTGAACGACCAACGACAAAAGACCAAGATGAACGATTTCTCGCTCGTTGTTTGATCATTTGCTGTGTGTGTACACAAGAGATCATCGTTTAAATGCGATTGTTATCGCGAAAATTCAAACGCTACTCGATCCCTGTCAACGGACCATTACTCTTATCTATCTTTGTGAAATACTTCATACATATAATAGTTATACATCTTGTGCTTCTTTATGGGCCTGCATCCTAAGTAAAATTGCCAAATATGAATTATATGTATTTATATATTCCTGCCCTCTGTTCTTATGGCATCCTGTATATCCAATCTATCTAAATAATGATAACACCCATATCCCCATAACGTTTCCTCACTTGTTACTGATTTTGATGCATCTTGCTCAGAATTTCAATTCTCCTTCTTGTTAACAGCTGACATTTTCATTTGTACTTGCAGTCACTCCGTTTCCTCGCCCTTAGAAACATGTGACTGATGTCTCGACTTTGGCACTTATAGCTTTTTTTTTGTTTGTTTTTTCGGTCTAGAATATCCCAAGATCTCAATAAGCGATGAAGACGTCTCTCTTCCTCCTCCAAACAAAAGAGTAGAAATGGGCCGGGTGTCTTTTGAAGGCGTCGTGTTCGTCCCGCCTCCTTCCAGATTCCTCCATCATCTCGAGAATAATGACAAGGTAAGCAATATTAGGGAATAGTCATCTCTTATCAGGCCTCACATTGGAGTAAATGTATGTGCGGAAAGCAGGATTCTGCTGAATTAATAATGAGCCGTTGTGTAGTTGTGTATAGCCCTCACAATTATTTATAAAGAATCCTTCCCGACCACGTACCAGAAAGCATGTGTGTTCACAGGGAAAAGAGAATTCGGCTTTGAAGGAGGTCTGTGTGAAACAACATGCTTGTTTTTTTGTCCTGTTACCTACAAAGGATTATTCAGATAATAAACAGCAGACGCATCTCCACAGCGGTTGGCAGGTGTCAAAAAAAGAGATAATTGACTGAACGAATACAAAGAGAAGTCTCTATCTTGGCTGCTTTGTATAACAGCAAAAAGGCGCATTTCACAATCACGGATACTGCCTCCACCTTGGCTGCCGGAGAAAGCGAGCTCGGAAAGAAAATAGTGTTTGTATTGGGTAGAAGAATAATCTAAAATGTTTTAGAGGCCAGATGTTGTTAATGGCGGGGGCGGACACAGGGCCCCATGCAACTGCAGTACCCCCCTGCAGCGTAGTAGCAACAAAACATATTACTATACATATTATAAATGTAAAGGAGACTGGTGGGTTAGTTTGGGTTGGAGGATGCCGGTGCCGGCCTGGCCTGAAGCACTGGTGGTGGGCCTGCCCGCCCCCAGTGTGATGTTCTGTTCTCCCCTCTGTGACGCAGCTTCATTGATTCTAATAGAGCCGCGTTGCAGAGGGGAGGGCAGAATGTTACATTGGGGGCAGGTAGGGGTTTCAGGCCAGACCGTTGACAAGGAATAGACTTGCGTTGTGCGCGGGAACCGGGCTGAGGTTGAAAAGAAGGACCGCGGCACCGCCTTCTCTGCGTAAGCTCTGATGTAAAAATCTTGAAGCGATGTATCTGCTGGTACATTCCCTTTAAGTAAATGGAGGTGAATTTCACTACCACACACAACATGAAGACAGGGGTGGTGCTGTTTTTTTAAAGAAAGTAGCTGTGCTTTCTTTAATCCCGGATAACCCTTTTAACCCTGTTCAGTCCCCACCCATTATTAAGTCTTGTTGGTAAAAGACTTCTATTTCGTGAATTGGGAAACATGCTGGCCCCCTGAAGCTGCTGAAAATCCCCACTGCCTGGTCCACTCTGTCTCCACCCCTCTGTCCTCCCCCTCCCTTCTGAGACATGTGATCTCTGTCTCTTCTGTGGGCCAGGCAAGCTGTAACACTTCATCTATAAGTGACTCACACCAGTCAGTAATCTCATTTTACATCTTAATCAGGTGATTAGCAGTTTTACTTCTAAAGATGTTCTGCAGCTGCTGCTATTACTTCTAGTCTTAAATCTTTAAGGTTTAAAGGTAACCGTTCAGCACGATTATCCTGATATGGTTCCCTCAAGCACCGTACATAGCTACTACTGCAGCTGTGCCATGTACCGGCCGAGGCTGCACCAGTGGCTTCACTAGGCAGAAAAAGAAGTTTTATTCTGCTGCGCGAGACAGGGAGAGGGGCAGCAACTAGTCTTCTGGGCAGGGAGCCATCCAAGGCTAGTCACTGCTCTCTCCTCTGTGATTTACGCCTGCCTCCTCCTACTTACCCATCAGGCAAGCGGGGGAGATACAGCTGGTGTACGCCACAGAAAAGAGGCAAATCTGCCTCTTTTCCATTGCGTATGTCTGGGGCATACTTGGATAAGTAGCAGTGTGTGTGTGTGTGTGTGTGTGTGTGTGGGGGGGTACATTTAAAAAGTTTGCTGTGGGGCCCAGCCATTTCTTGTTACGCCCCTGCTCCTAAGGGTGCCTTTACACAGAGAGATTTATCTGACAGATTTTTGATGCCAAAGCCAGGAATGGATTTGAAAAGAGGAGAAATCTCAGTCTTTCCTTATGACCTTTTTTTCTGTGTATATTTTGTTCCCGGCTTTGGCTTCAAAAATCTGTCAGATAAATTCCTCAGTGTAAATGCACCAACACGGTGCTCCGGACTGAAGATTAAACTACCAGCACGGGAGATGCGCTAAAGAGGAAGTTAAGACACATACCTTCCTCCTCGACGCCCTGAGCGCATTAAGGGGCTATCAGCAGGTTAGATTCATCTAGGTTTGTCTTGGCCGAGTTGTGTCTATACAAAACTTGGAAGACAAATAAATCAGCACAGTTACTTATTTTATAGTAATACCTCAACTAACAATGGCCTCAAGATACAATATTTTCAACATACAATGGTCCTTTTTGGACCATCTTAACTTGAGACCAGACTCAACATACAATGCTACAGTCAGAAAGTGGCCATTTTACTGGTAAAACCTCAGTATTAGTGAAGTGCATGCAGTGACTGGCTGTAAAGTATCCCTTCTCTACAGTACAGTGTGAGGCTATGTTCACACAACGTAAGTAGATTATTAATCACGGCCATTGTTTCTGTTTTGCAACACGGCCGTGAATAATCCTTTACCTACATTGTGCTGCAGGCAGGGAATCCTGGCCGGAGTGTATACACATAGGGGGAGATTTATCTCAGTTGGCTCTGTCGCCCCTAGCAACCAATCAGATTCCACCTTTTATTTTCCAAAGAATCTGTGAGGAATGAAAGGTGGAATCTGATTGGTTGCTGGGGGCGACTGAGCCAGTTTCACTTTACACCACTTTGATAAATCTCCCCCATAGTATACACTCCGGTCGGGATCCCTAGCGGCGCCGCAAAAAAATGGCACGTCAGTTTTCTGCAGCTGCTATGCAATGAATAGCGGTCGCAGAAAACCTGTCAGTGCACACAATAGAGCGTGCGGCTCCGACTTCACGCTCCATTAAGTGCAGTGGCGAGTTCGGATGCGGGCACGCATGGATGTGCCCGCATTCAAATTCAACTGCAGTGAAGATCATCCGACCGATACTGCAGTACCAGCCGGGATGATCTTCTCTGACACCGGGCGTTCCATGACCCGGCCAGGTCACGGAACGGCCAGTGTCTTACGCCATGTAAACATGGCTTGATACTACATGTTCTCAACATGTACATGTACTACAATGGTCTCAACATACAATGGTCGTCCTGGAACCAATTAATATTGTATGTTGTATACAGTGGCGGATTATAATGTGGGCGGTTTGGGCGGCCGCCCGGGGCCCGAGGCTCCGGGGGGGCCCATGCCGCGCCGCCCACATTATAATCCGCCCACGCCGCTGCGGCCCGGCCAGCCACTGCACTCTTGTGACCGCAAGCATTATTTCGCTTGCGGTCACAGGAGTCCCCGGCTGCCTCCAGCTGATGATGCGGCTGCCGGGGGTGTCTCGTCCTCTCCCCGGCAGCGCGCGCATCACACAGCTCACTGTGCCGCCTAAGCCCTGACTTCCGGTATTAAGAGCGCACGTTAGAGACGCTCTGTACCGGAAGTCAGGGCCCAGGCGGCACAGTGAGCTGTGTGATGCGCGCGCTGCCGGGGAGAGGACAAGACACCCCCGACAGCCGCATCATCAGCCGGAGGCAGCCGGGGACAGACCAGGAGCCGACAGGATCGACGGGGGAACGGATGGCAGGTGAGTTGTGTTTTTTTTTTTATTTACTGACTGCTGTGCAAGGGGGGGGGGCATCTATAAGGGGAGGGAAGCAGAGGGGGACCATCTATAAGGGGGGGAGCAGAGGGGGACCATCTATAAGGGGGGGGAGCAGAGGGGGACCATCTATAAGGGGGGGGGAGCAGAGGGGGACCATCTATAAGGGGGGGGGGAAGCAGAGGGGGGCCATCTATAAGGGGGGGAGCAGAGGGGGACCATCTATAAGGGGGGGGAGCAGAGGGGGACCATCTATAAGGGGGGGGGAAGCAGAGGGGGACCATCTATAAGGGGGGGAGCAGAGGGGGACCATCTATAAGGGGGGGAGCAGAGGGGGACCAGCTATAAAGGGGAAAAAAGAGGGGGACCATCTATAAAGGGGAAAAAAGAGGGGGGGCATCTATAAAGAGGGGGACCATCTATAAAGGGAAAAAGAGGGGGACCATCTATAAAGGGGAAAAGAGGGGGACCATCTATAGAGAGGGAAAGAGGGGGACCATCTATAAAGGGGGGAAAGAGGGGGACCATCTATAAAGGGGGGAAAGAGGGGGACCATCTATAAGGGGGGAAAGAGGGGGACCATCTATAAAGGGGGGAAAGAGGGGGACCATCTATAAAGGGGGGAAAGAGGGGGACCATCTATAAAGGGGAAAAGAGGGGGACCATCTATAAAGGGGAAAAGAGGGGGACCATCTATAAAAGGGGAAAGAGGGGGACCATTTATAAAGGGGGAGAGAGGGGGACCATCTATAAATGGGAAAAGAGGGGGACCATCTATAAAGGGAAAAAGAGGGACCATCTATAAAGGGGGAAAGAGGGGGACCATCTATAAAGGGGGAGAGAGGGGGACCATCTATAAGGGGGAAAGAGGGGGATCATCTATAAGGGGGGGAAAGGGGGACCACAGAGGATGTCAGGAGAGGATTAGCACCCTCCTCTCCTGACATCCTCTGTGCTGCTGTGTCCTCCCCTATAAGATCAGCCCCCTCCTCTCCTGACATCCTCTGTGCTGCTTTGACCTCCCCTATAAGATCAGCACCCTCCTTTCCTGACATCCTCTCTGCTGCTGTGACCTCCCCTATAAGATCAGCACCCTCCTCTCCTGAACTCCTCTGTGCTGCTGTGACCTCCCCTATGAGATCAGCACCCTCCTCTCCTGACATCCTCTGTGCTGCTTTGACTTCCCCTATAAGATCAGCACCCTCCTCTCCTGACATCCTCTGTGCTGCTGTGACCTCCCCTATAAGATCAGCACCCTCATCTCCTGACATCCTCTGTGCTGCTGTGACCTCCCCTATAAGATCAGCACCCTCCTCTCCTGACATCCTCTGTGCTGCTGTGACCTCCCCTATAAGATCAGCACCCTCCTCTCCTGAATTCCTCTGTGCTGCTTTGACCTCCCCTATAAGATCAGCACCCTCCTCTCCTGACATCCTCTGTGCTGCTGTGACCTCCCCTATAAGATCAGCCCCCTCCTCTCCTGACATCCTCTGTGCTGCTGTGACCTTGGGGGGGGGGGGGTGCAACATCAGGTTGAGTTGGCAATATGTTTATTGGGGGCAGCGGAAGTGGGGTGGGCAATGCTTACTGGGGGTAGCAGCAAGGGACCAAACATTATGTTTATTGGGGTCAGCAGGGAGGGGAGGCAGGCAGTGTTTTTTGGGGACAGCGTGGGGGGGGGGGGGGGCAGTAGCGGATCATAATGTGGGCAGATTGACTGGGGGGGGGGGGGGGAGGCAGGTTGGGTGTACAGCCCAGGGCCCAGGGTACATTTAATCCGCCACTGGTTGTATATACACACACAGGTGCCAAATCTGAGACCTCGCCACCTTCTTTCAAAGTTCCTAGAGATTATGAGGTTACATAAGAAAACAATGCAGAAATAAACAGAGCGGTACCTAACGTGACAGAATCATCAATGATCCACTTCATACGTTCATTGAATTTCACCTATCTTTGAGTGCGTCGCTTTCAATCATAACCGTGTTATCTCCATCTGATACAGATTTGCGCTCTCATGAATCTTAAGTAACGCTTTCTAGTCCTGCTGATCTGTCAGCCACAACTAAGAACATCACAGGTAGCTTACAAGACGCGGACAGGTTCACAAGAGCTCATATAGAAATGCTTCAGTCGTTCATGGTGTTCAGAAGCAGCAAAGAGTAAAGTTCACCGGAGATGTGGAGATCTTTAGAAATATCCAATATTTGCTTTTTTATATATATATAATGATGGTTTTCAGACAAACAGAAAATGTATTTTTCCTTTTAATACTAAGTAAACAATTTTGGCGACTCTTGATGTCCTAAAGCCCTTGTCCCCTATCTTCAGCATAAAATAGATGCCTTTAATTCCACCCTTTATGTTTTCTCTGTTTTGTTGCAATACCCTAAAAAGCCACTTTAATCCCAGGTTGTAGAGTAAGGCCCTGTGCACACTACCATCAGCTGCTCCATTCTGACTGACACAATGCCGAAACCCAAAGGAATTCATTATAAGTGTGTGGGGTCCATCCTATATAGTCTGCCTGGTGTTTGATGGGTCATCATGGCTTCCGTTGTTATATAGTGACACTCTTGTCCTCAGTTTGGGATGTGGTTTTGGGGTGCAGCTCAGTTCCGTTGAAGTGAATGATTCTTAAAGCTAATGTAACACCGGTACATCGCTTTTCTGATATTTACATATAAATAAAGCTGTTTGGCGCAGGGATGCCAGTGCCGCTGTCCTTTTTTTTAAACTGTGGCCTGATTCCTGCGTACAGCGCTGGTCTGTTACTGGGCACCGGCCGGTGGTGAAGCACTGGAGGTGGGGCGGCCCGCTCCAAGTGGGAGGAAACCCCCTCCCCTCTATGACTCACCTTCATTAAAATCAATGGAGCGGGGGCGTGGGTTTCCTCCCACTGGGGATCAGGCCAGCCCATCTGCAGTGTTTCACCCTGGCTGGTGGCCGGTAATAGAACAGCGCCGTATGCCGATTGCCGTTCAAAAAAAGGACTGTAGCATCGGCTTCCCCACGCTGGCCCCGCTCTATCCATGTAAATATCAGAAAAGCAATGTACCGGTGGTGGCTTTAATTGTAATACCACATACAACCTGAGGACACGGGTGGCGCTTTTTTTTTGTAAGAAATTAGCCATGCTTTTTCCAGTCCTGGATAACCCCTTTAAGCTAACCAACACTGGTAACAAAAAGTATAGTATAGATATGGACCTGTGAACTGGGCAACAGATGTGCAGCTGTCCCCTGGGGTGTGAACCCCTTTATTCAAGACAAGAGACCTGTGCTGCATATGCAGCTATATTGTGGCAAACCAGTATGTTTTGCGGTGTACCCCTTTTAAAGGTCAAAATCTTTTTCTTTCAGAAAGTTATATAGATTTGTAATTTACTTCTATTTAAAAATCTCAAGTCTTCCCATACTTATCAGCTTCTGTATGTCCTGCAGGAAATGGTGTATTCTTTCCAGTCTGACACAGTGCTCTCTCCTGCCACCTCTTTTCGAGACAGGAACTGTCCAGAGCAGGAGAGGTTTTCTATGGGGATTTGCTGTTGCTCTGGACAGTTCCTGTCTCGAACAGAGATGTCAGCAGAGGGCACTGTGTCAGACTGAAAAGAATACACCACTTCCTGCAGGACATACAGAAGCTGATAAGTATGGGAAGACTTTTTTGTTGCAACCCTCAGTTGCTGTTTTTACGCCGGGAGCTAGGTTCACACTACGTATATTTCAGTCAGTATTGTGGTCCTCATATTGCAACCAAAACCAGGAGTGGATTAAAAACACAGAAAGGATCTGTTCACACAATGATGAAATTGAGTGGATGGCCGCCATATAACAGTAAATAACGGCCATTATTTCAATATAACAGCCGTTGTTTTAAAATACCAGCAAATATTTGCCATTAAATGGCGGCCATCCACTCAATTTCAACATTGTGTGAACAGATCCTTTGTGTGTTTTCAATCCACTCCTGGTTTTGGTTGCAATATGAGGACCACAATACTGACTGAAATATACGTAGTGTGAACCCAGCTTATAAAAGTGACGAAACAAGCGAGTTATACAGTTTCGATTATAATTGGCTTAAATATAGCACAGCTCTATATCTATCTATATCTAGTATGGCATATTTTTACACTCATACCTGCCTACACAATACGGATCTTAATAAATTCCCTCAGCCGTTCTAAAACCTGTGACCCTCCAACTGTTCCAAAACTACAATTCCCAGCATGCCCGGGCAGCCAAAGCACATGTTAACTTAATTTAAGCACAAATTTAATTAATTACAAATGTAGCGATTTATCTATATAGATAACAGCTAAGAAATATCTCCCGATCTATCTATCCACAGTATCTAGTTATCTCCGTATGTACTTTACATTAACGTTTCTTTACATTGCAGACTAAAAAAAAAACAAGTGGAAAAGCGACTGGTGAAAAAACTGAGAAAATGACAGTCTCACAGGAGAAGATTGAAGACAGCAGGTAGGTGTGAATCAGTATTTCTGTCGCTCAGCTGGATCCGCTTCCCCTCTTATGTTGTGCATGCTTTCCCTGAAGCAAGACAGACTTCTCGCAGAGTCTTCTATTCTGGGAAATAACGGCGTGTCCTTCCCCCAAACCAATCAGTTCTCCGCTATATGTCGCAGTTGGAACCCTTCTGGCATGCAAAGGGTGAATTCCTGGGTTGAGCTGCCTTTGCTATTATTTCTATTATTATGGATGCTAATAGTTGCAGCCCTTTTCTTCGTATTTCCTTCTATACTATTCAGGGATTTTTTCATAAAAATATTCATGATAAAAGATATAAGATATAGATATAAGATATAGGTATAAAAAGTGTCCCCCACAAGATAATCACCTGTCAGTACAATCCTCTTAGTTTAATATTCCATCCAGCTGCTTAGCACCGGGGAAGGCTGGGTACCTGCCAACATGGCACCTATAACACAGGAGTTGTCATCTAGCTTTCCCAGACTTGGCAGATCCGCTCAGTTACACATCTGTAGTGGTGTGGTAGTCGTGTGTATAATTTTTTAAGTTTTTATGTTTTTCACAGTGGTTGACAGCTCTGTGTTTATGGGCTCTGTACTCTTAAATCACCACCTTACCAACCTAACCCTACATAGCAACATTACACGTTTCTTTTTTAGCCTCATTTATGGAATAAACGCAATGGGAGTTTACTAAAACTGATTCGTTTTATAACTATTTGACAATTTTTCTAAACATTGACAGTATTGTTGTGTATACAGTGGTCAGTCAAGTCATTGTATTATGAATTGAATGAATCATTCCCAACCCTTCTCTTCTACATTATCTGTCTGTGGGAAAGCTAGGATGCCCCCCCATATATAGTAGAACGCTATATATTGTGATTTTTTTTTTTTTTTTTAGGTGTTTTTCACCATTTGGGTGCTTTTACATGGGCCAATGGCGGTCTGATCAATACTGTAAACGACATCTGATAAGTACAGTAATATGCTACATCAGTACAGTAAATGAGTGCTAGATCAGCTTTCGTTTACTGAGCCTATTACACAGCTTGATAATCGTTTAGCAAGGGCTGCACGGACATCGTTAGCGATGTCTGTGCAGCCTTTGCTAAACAGTTTTACATTGTACGCCCACATCCAGGTTCCTGGTCTCCTTGTGCACTCTGCATGCTTCACTGCCAATCCCGTGCACTGCAGCTTCATAGCATCCCGTCAGAGCTGACAGGCCGCTCAGCCAATCACTGGCTAGGAGCGTTAAGGCAACTAATTGCTGAGCGGCCGGTCAGCTCTGACGGGCCGCTCTGAAGCTGCAGCGCACGGGTCAGCGGAGAAAGCAGAGTGCAGGAGAAGATGGGGAACATGGATAGGTAATGTAAACTGTTGAATTGTCAGCCACTGGCCGCGCAATGCTGCATGTCGGCGCCCAATGATTTTAGGTCAGGGTTTTTCATCAGCTGATTATTGCCTCTATTACATGGAGTGATAATCTGCCACATTTGCTTGATTGGGACGATTGTCACTCCATGTAATATAGCCTTATGCTATATTCACACAATGTCTTTCTTTGCATAATAACGGCTGCTAAACTGCCATTTTTTCTGTGGCCGTTTGCTTAGGCTTAGACAGTCATTTAAAGGACAACTCCGGTGATTGAAAAACATTAGAAAGTTATATAACTTTGTAATATGCTTCAATCACCTATCTGCCCCCTTCCCTATCTTTTCTCCCTCAACCCCTCATTAGGAAGTGAAGTAAACTCATTCTTACCTAATGACTGTTGACCCCAGGCTGCTCTGTGGCAGCCATTTTGTGACAATGACATCATCAAGAGGGAGGCGGGTCTAAGCCCTGTTAGGCCAGCCTCTCTTGGTCAGATGACTCAAGTTGCTCAGCTTTGATTGGCTGAGCAAGCTGTAAGCCATCTATCAGTTCTACAGAGTTCTACAGAGTCAGTGGGGCATCACAGGAGACAAAGTGCATCATGGGAAACCCCAAACCAGGAAATTAAGAAAAAATGAAAACACCAACTGGAGCTTCAGTTCAGTTTTTTTTTTATTTTTTTTTTATCAGCGTCGGAGTTGTCTTTCAATCCTCACAAAATTAGCTATATTGTCTTCTATTTTCTAATGCTTTGGGTACCTGTTTTAAGGATTTGTCTCTCATAGGCTATAAGGGTATCCATTTACCAGACACATTATAAAAAGCTATTGAATAGCCCATAATGGCCGCTTACTTCCTCAAGAACAAAAAGTTGAAATCCAACCTGCCTGGTCTTTTTCTTTCCCATCATCTATAGTTCAGAGTTTCCCAATATGCATATTAGACGGTCAGCAGATCCCGACGAAATTGTTAGGTTCTGCCAACTGATTGATCTGCTCCATAATGCCCCTAAAACGATCATCTGTATGTTAAAAATATTGGCACCTTGGCTTTGTAACTTGCTGAACCATTGGATTAGTATATTTGACGAGTATCCGCTTTACCGCAGAAGAATCTATCTGGAAACCCCCCGAGTCCACAGTGTTCGGATTAACATATCCTATAATCCCATTTCGCCTCAGTGTCTGAGAGCCGTGACTTTTTTTATTCCTAATCATAAAATATCACCTGCTCGGGACTCGCGGAGTGTCAGTCATGCAATCTTAAATGTTATGCTCTGGAATAATCACACTGTCCGTGGATCCATTATCGGTGAGACTTTCAGGTCTATGACTTTAAAGCTCTGGGAAATGTCATGATGACCCCCGCTTCAGTCATTCATCCTATAATCTGCCTCTGTATTAATAGCAGACCAGCACCTATTGTGTCTTGTTCTAAGGAGCTCAGCATGACAACTTTCCTGTGAACATGTCATCCTGTCTTGGAGACCTTACCGAGACAGGAGGAATGAAACCTTCCTGGAAATAAGGGATAGAGGAGTATTGAATATTACAGAAATTGAGCCGTATTTCTTCTGTGGTTTTACATAATTTACATAGGCACTAGCAGCGATCTGCATTCATTATTGAAGGTGGCCATAAAGTACAAAATAGCTCTCATTGTATAGTATGGAAATTCTTTTTATGTTTCTTATATACCTTCTACGCCGCATACTTTTGTGTGGCGACCGAAATGTGTGCAATAGTACGAATGATTTTTCTATATACATTAAGAAAATGACAGTAGTACTACAGCAACTCTACCCAGTATGCTTCCAATTTCATATGAGGGCTTTATTTTCTGTCAGATTCTATACGAACCTATGGGAAGAAATAATGTGACATGCTCTATCATATGCTGCTGCAAGTATAGAGACTATTTCCATCATATGGCACCCAAAGTGTAGCGTTATGTAGATGCAAAGTCCAGAGCCGTACAGGCCCTGTGTGCCGCCATTTACCTACATGGGAGTACGAGGCCTAATTTCAGATTTCTTTTCTTCTTCACCTAGAATGCTACACGGACCCTATTACACAGATAGGCCGAATCGGGCTGATTCGAACTATTTTAGCTCAGTGTAATGCTACGTTTACACGGAGCGATAATTCAGCCAATCGATCGTTTAATGATTTTGAAGCAACAGTTTGGTTTTATAACGATCAGCGTTTAGACGAATAAATAGTTATAAAAACTGTTAGAAAAATTGTTAGAAAAATCGTTATTGCGATCGTTTTTCAGATTGCTTAAGCCCATCTCACACATAGGGTGAATCTTTGAAAGACTGTTTACACGAAATGATCTCCGAATTTTTAGCAAACAACCAATGACGATTTGAGAACATGTTGAAAGATCACAATGAACGATTTTTCAGCTGATTGTTTCTTTGGGACCTGACCTAAAATCATCAGGGGTCGGGCGCACACCGCTATGTATACTAGCGATGCGCGGCCGGCGGCTAATGATTGAATAAACTGTGCATACTTTACCTCTCCACGCTCCCAGTCTTCTCCTGCCCTCTGCTAGCTTCACGGCAACTTCTCTGAGCTGAAAGCCCGCTTAGCGAATCACTGCTAGGGACTGCAGCGACCAGTGATTGGCTGGCTGAGTGGCTTGTGAGCTCAGAGAAGCTGCAGCACCAGGTGCCGGGAAGAGAGCACAAGGCAGGAGGAGACCTGAAGCATGGACAGGTAATGTAGCAAGAGTTTAGGGCAAGGGCTGCATGGACATCACAAATGATGTCCATGCAGCCCTTGTTAAACGATCATCAAGCCGTGTAATAGGCTTAGTAAACAGGCATCGATCTAGCAGCTCGGCACTCATTTACATTATTGATTGGGCTGCCAGAGGCATGTTTAATAGGACGTTAAGGTATCATTGATATGATGAGATCTTCACTCCGTTTAGTTGGTGAATGTGAGGTGAGCAGTGGTGCATACAGATCTATGTGCATCGCTGCTCACCTTACATGTTCCTTAAAGGGAGCTAGGTGGAAGAGGTTTGCATCAAGATCGCCATAAGACGGGCAACGATGCATAGAGAACTGTGCATCACCACTCACCTCATATACTGGCTGGAAAGGGATCTGCATAACATTATATTGTGCTGGCCAGATATTGCACTGCCTCTAATGCGGAGGGAACACTGCAGTCACTAGGCTTTAACTAACAAAAAAAACCCAAGGATGTTCAGGTAAAAGAGTGAAAAAAACACAGAAGGTGCCTTAACAGAGATGACATTGTAAAAACCCTCTTACAGTTTCACATGTTGAAACTCCATTCATTAGAAGTACATTGTATTGTGTGAATAGACTGGAGATGAGTGAACCTCGTTCGGGTTCCTAGGAAGTGAAGCCTTACCAGCCATTGAAATCTATGGTTCATTCAGAAGATGAGTGAACATCAAACATGTGCAGGCTCTTCTGAACCCCAGTGGGCGGCATTTGATTACCAGTAGCTGAGGAAGTTGGATGCACGAGGGAGTCCTGGAACTTTCCAAGAAGCCTTAGGGCTCGTTCCAGCTATCTGTTTAGCAATCCAGATGAGGATTGCTGCGCGGATCCCCGAGCCGGAGCCCCCACTGCCACCCGGCACGGATCCACCAACCCGGCCGCAGCGATGACAGGACAGCATAATGTGCTCTCCTGTCATCTCATCTACTACTCACCTACTCCCCACGCTGAACGGCTACACGCACTTACCGGAAGTGGCCTGGACTACGCTGCCAGGAGAAGGCAGCATAGTCCAGGCCACTTCTGGTGAAGATGAAGCCGAGTAGGAGAGTAGTAGATGAGATGACAGGAGAGCACATCATGCGCTCCTGTCATCTTTGCGGCCGGCGGCGGGGGCTGATCCGTCCCGCGATCTGTCCTATTTTTTCACTGTGCGGGTCGCAGCACGGATCATGTGAAAGGCCACATTCACTTCAATGGGCCCTAAAACTGTCCGTGGTTGCGGATTCGCGACCACGGAAAATTTCACAGAACATGTGAATAAGGCCTTAGGGCTGCATCCAACTTCCTAAGCCTGTAATGCCAGAAGGTTCTGCTGCAGTATTAGAGCATAAAGGTTGGATGTTATCACCTCCGTCCAGCAGAGGGAGTCAGTTCCCAGCTAGGAGTAACAGAGGTAACTGGGGAAGGAAAAGCCAGAGACTCAGGAAGTGTCACCCACCCAGTTCCTGGAGAGAGAGAAGATTCCAGTGCTGGAGGTCAAGGGCAGTGACCTGTGCCAGAGCTAAAGAGATCTGTGACAAGGTGATCCACAGAAAGCAGGACAGCTCAGCCAGGTCCATAAGAGCTACAGCAGACAGAGCAGTGTGCAGCAGTGAGGGAAGAGAGCAACACAGCCCAGTGCTAGCAAGTGGAGTGCAGCGCACCTGGGACAAAGAGACACTGACACAGGAGTGTCCGGCCAGCCTCATCACTGCAGCAAGAAGGAAGGTACTGCTCAGGGGAGACAGAGCTGGTGCTGCAGGGGAGCCCATTGTTACCAGCAGAGTCAGGAAGTGGGGCCCCCTGAGAGACTGTATATAGTTGTGCTACACCACATAGACTGAAGTGATATCCTCCCTGCTACTTACCTAGCTTCATAAAGAGACAGTGTTCCTGTTCAGTAAGAATCTACCTGTTATACAAGTTAAAGAATTGGTTGTACTGCTGAATTATCTACAGTAAAAGTTATCCCAACATTACTCAGCTGTCAGAGTGAGTTTGTCGCCATCCACCTGCACCCCTTACACGTGGCGTAGTCGGCAGGATGGAAATGGATATGGCGACAGAAGGCACAACATCATCTGTTAGCGGCATGCAGCCCATGATTCCAGTGGGGGCGCTACTGAGTCATCTGCCTAAGTTTAATGGATCCAGTGTGTTACTAGAGGACTGGAGAGAGAGGCTGGAGGGAGCCGCACGCCTGTGTAATATTGCCCCACATCTGAGAGCAGAGCTAGCCTTGAACACATTAGAAGGGGAAGCCAGAAAAACAGTATTGCTACAACCAGCAAGGCTGAGACAGACGTTTGAACAGATCTCAAGCATCCTTGAAGATGTGTATGGGGATACAACATCTGAAGCTATGCTGAGGAAGAAATTCTTCACCAGATATCAGGGGGAAGATGAGTCATTGCCCCAGTATGCAAATGGCTTGCAAGAGCTTATGGCCAGGAAAGCCTTTGAGACTTACTTTCCCTCCTCCTTGCACCAGGGAAGTACAGAATGGGTAAATCTTAAAGCTGCCAATAGTCTGCCTATTCCAATAGTTGGAGTCATGCAAGTTGACATTGAGCTTTGGGGCCGATTTATGAAGAAGAAAGGAGTGGTGGTGGTACAGAGTGCAATGGACCCAGAAGTCCCTGTGATATTGGGAATGAATGTGTTAAAAGAATTAGATGGTCTGATGGCTCAAGAGCTGGGTCCCAAGTATTGGAAGAATGTCCCAAACCTGAAACCTCCACAAGTGGCCCTCCAGAGATCGCTGAAACAGTGCCGGATGCAGGCAACCCTGTCCTGCCATGTAGGAAAAGTGGGATGTGTGAGAGTACCCTGTTCAACCTCTTTGGAAGTGCCAGCAGGCCATGAAGTAGTAGTACCCCTACCAGTGGGCACCAGTCACCAATTGCTAGGAGCTACAGTGATGGTAGAGCCTGTGCTACAGAAAGAAGGGGTAGCAGTGGGACGAACCTTGTGCACAGTCCAGAGTGGCCAAGTCCTGATGAGAATAATGAACATTAACAGCCACAGTGTGGTACTGGCACCTAGAGAACTGGTGGCAGATGTGTTTCCTATTGAGGAGGTTGAAGCCATACAGGAGCCTAGCTGGCACATCAAGTCAACTGATATGGCCACCACCACCCTGACATTGTGCCAAGTAAGAACTGAAGCTGTCAGGACTACAGGAGGGCAGCTCTTGAACGAAGTACATTTGGAAGGTGCAGAGATGACTCCCGAGGAGAGGGAGCAGTTAGTCAGGGTCCTGGGATCTCACCCAAATGCTTTTTCCCGGCACGAAGCAGACTTTGGGAAGACACAGACGCTTGAACATGAAATTCCAACTGGAGATGCTCGGCCAGTACGGGAACGGTACCGACAAATACCCCCAGCACTGTATCAGGAGGTCAAGGCCCTGCTGAAACATATGCAGGAAAGTCACATCATTCAGCCTAGCAGGAGCCCCTGGGCCTCACCAATTGTGCTGGTAAAGAAAAAGGATGGGACCCTGCGATTCTGTGTTGACTACAGGCGCCTCAATGCATGTACAGTCCGGGATGCCTACCCATTACCTCGAATTGAGGAATCCTTGGCAGCGCTAGGCCGTGCCAAATTCTTCTCTACCCTTGACCTGGCAAGTGGGTACTGGCAAGTGCCAATGGCAGAAAAAGACAGAGAGAAGACTGCCTTTGTTACACCTATGGGACTGTATGAGTTCCTCCGCATGCCTTTTGGACTGAACAATGCACCAGCTACATTCCAGAGGCTAATGGAACTGTGCTTGGGTGATCTGAATTTTGAATGCCTGCTGATCTACCTAGATGACATAATCATCTTTTCATCAAGTTTTGCGGAACATTTGGAGCGGTTAGACGTGGTCCTCGGCCGCCTAGAGGAGCATGGGCTGAAGTTGAAACCCACTAAGTGCCACTTGTTCCAGAAGAGCATTGAGTATCTAGGTCATGTGGTAACAAGGCAAGGAGTCCAGCCCATAGACTCAAAGATTCAGGCCGTTAAACAGTGGCCCACACCCAGCAACAGCAGTGAGCTTCGGGCCTTCCTGGGGCTGGTTGGATATTACCGGCGATTCATCAAGGAGTTTGCCCAGGTAGCAGCGCCTCTGTATGCGCTCCTCCAGGGGTGCTTGCCTGGAGATACAAAAGGAAAGCCATTCGTCTGGGCTGAGGAGGCCGAACTGGCCTTTAGGGAGCTGAAGAAATTGTTGACCAGTGCCCCTATCCTGGCCTATGCTGATTTCACAAAGCCATTTGTGCTGCAAACTGATGGAAGCCTGAGGGGACTTGGAGCTGTACTGACCCAAGAGCAAGATGGTCAAGAACGTGTAATAGCATATGCCAGCAGAACTCTGCGGGAGAGTGAGAAGAACCCCGACAACTACAGCTCCTTCAAACTTGAGCTCCTGGCAGTGGTGTGGGCAGTGACAGAAAAGTTTGCGGACATCTTGACAGGAGTCGAGTTTGTGTTGATGACTGACAATAACCCACTGGTTCACCTGAATAATGCCAAGCTGGGTGCCTTGGAGCAGCGGTGGGCAGCTCGACTTAGTAAATTTAACTTCAAGACACAATACAGGCCGGGGCGGAGTAATGCTAATGCAGATGCCTTGTCTCGTAACCCGTTGGAGAATCCCAGTGGCCCCACAGACGAAGAGCGGGAAGAGGTCGAGACCCCCAATTTCATGAAAGTGCCTAAACCACTGAAGAGTGCTCCGGTTCAGAGGGTGGAGCAGGCTGTCGAGATCACTGCGGGAAGGTCCATGGAGGAGTGGCAGGACTGCCAACAGCAAGACCCACAAATTGCCAGAGTAAGAGAATGGCTCCTTACTGATCACCAGCCAGCGTACAGGGAGTGTGAGACCTTGACATCATTTGGAAAGAAGTTGTGGCTGCAGAGGGGCCGTCTGACCTTCCGCGAGGGAGTCCTATGCAGAAGAGTACAACTCCCCACAGAGATTGGTCCCACCTGGCAAGTAGTAATACCAGATAGTGAGGTAAGGAACGTAGCTGAGTGGATGCATGAAAGGAAAGGGCATTTTGGACCTGCCAAGACTTGGGCATGGCTACAGAGATTCTTCTATCATCCTAACTCACAAAAGGTGGCCCAGGACATTTGCAGAAGCTGCCGAAACTGCAACCTAGCAAGAGCTGGGGATCAGCAGGCCCCAATTGGTGTTATACAGACAAGCTACCCACTACAACTTGTGATGATGGACTATCTTACAGTAGGAGAGTCCCCGAGAGGATACAAGTATTTGCTGGTCATGGTGGACCACTTTACGAAGTTTGCTGTAGCGGTCCCCACCCGGGACCAAACTGCTGAATCAGCAGCACAGTGCCTGTGGAAAAATTTCATTCTGCCTTATGGCTGTCCTACACAACTGCACTCTGACCAAGGGGCTTGCTTTGAAGGAAGAGTGATAGAGGAGCTCTGTCGGTTGTACCAGATTCGGAAGACACGCACAACACCTTACCATCCACAGGGAAATGGCGCATGTGAGCGCCTGAACAGAACCCTTCTACAGCTCTTGAGGACACTGGAGGAACAGAAAAAGGAGAGATGGCCAGACTACATTGCAGAGTTAGTGTGGGTGTACAACAACACTTTACACTCAGCCACCGGTTATTCACCCTTCTTGTTGATGTTTGGGAGAAATGGGAGATGCCCTCTGACCATGATGATGCCTGACAGTGGAGAAGGTGAAGGGTGGACCCCTGAGACTTGGATGGGAGACCATCGGAAGAAGGTACAAGAAATGTACGACCTGGTCGCCCAGCGCCTTGGCCCCCGCACATTACCAGCAAACAAGAAATTGAAGGAGTTGCCGTTACAGGTGGGAGATCGGGTAATGGTACGCAATCGCACAGCCAGAAGGGCTGGAAAGCTGCAGTGGCGGTGGGAAGTCACGCCATATGAGGTGATCCGGCAACCCAACCCAACCATACCAGTGTATGAGGTAAGACCGGAGGGTGCAACTGGACCGATGCGCATAGTGCATCGAAATATGCTTAGACCATGCACTTTTCTGAGAAGAGTTCCTGAACCCCAGCCAGAGAGTATCAACATGCCCACGGTACCCTCTGGGGAAGAGGAATGGTGGGTACCACCCCAACCAGATCCAACCCCCTTGGAAAGAAGGGAAGATATGCAGCAAGAGGAGAACAACGCTCCCTCTGTGGAGCCCTCAGTTGAGCTAAGACATTCTGGACGTGCTAACTTTGGAAGGATGCCTGCACGTTATGAGGACTATGTCTTGGGTATCCAGGTTGCCGGGACGGCTACCCTCAAACGAGGGGGGGAAGGTGTAATGCCAGAAGGTTCTGCTGCAGTATTAGAGCATAAAGGTTGGATGTTATCACCTCCGTCCAGCAGAGGGAGTCAGTTCCCAGCTAGGAGTAACAGAGGTAACTGGGGAAGGAAAAGCCAGAGACTCAGGAAGTGTCACCCACCCAGTTCCTGGAGAGAGAGAAGATTCCAGTGCTGGAGGTCAAGGGCAGTGACCTGTGCCAGAGCTAAAGAGATCTGTGACAAGGTGATCCACAGAAAGCAGGACAGCTCAGCCAGGTCCATAAGAGCTACAGCAGACAGAGCAGTGTGCAGCAGTGAGGGAAGAGAGCAACACAGCCCAGTGCTAGCAAGTGGAGTGCAGCGCACCTGGGACAAAGAGACACTGACACAGGAGTGTCCGGCCAGCCTCATCACTGCAGCAAGAAGGAAGGTACTGCTCAGGGGAGACAGAGCTGGTGCTGCAGGGGAGCCCATTGTTACCAGCAGAGTCAGGAAGTGGGGCCCCCTGAGAGACTGTATATAGTTGTGCTACACCACATAGACTGAAGTGATATCCTCCCTGCTACTTACCTAGCTTCATAAAGAGACAGTGTTCCTGTTCAGTAAGAATCTACCTGTTATACAAGTTAAAGAATTGGTTGTACTGCTGAATTATCTACAGTAAAAGTTATCCCAACATTACTCAGCTGTCAGAGTGAGTTTGTCGCCATCCACCTGCACCCCTTACAAGCCATCAGTATTCAAATGCCGTCCACACGGGTTCAGACGAGCCTGCAGGCATTCGAGGTTCACTCATCTCTTGAATAAACCATAGAATCCAATGGGTGATAAATAGGGATGGTCCGAACCGAGTTCGGGTTGGGTTCGTACGAACCCGAATCCTCGGTAATGATTCCCGCTGTCTGATCCAGCGAGAGGACCGCCTGGAAAACTGGGATACAGCCACAGCTATAGGCTGTTTCCCAGTTTTCCAGGCGTTACTTCCGCTGTATCCGCCCACTCCACGGAGCGGGCAGACAGCGGGGATCTGTTGCCGTGCGTTCGGGTTCATACGAACCCGAACCTCGGCAGGTTCGGACCATCCCTAGTGATAAGGCTTCATTTCCTAAGAAATTTGTCCAGTCAGGCTACTCACCCCTTGAACCTTTCAAACGGATAGGGTTTGTCCAAGTCCAGTAATCCCATTAAAGACTGAGGGCAACACATGGACTTGTATCTTGTATAGTTGAGAAAAAGTTTTAAAATACAGCAGATTTGTTACAACCATTTCTGGCCTTTAGGCAAAAAGACAAACTTGGTCAGCTCTCCTAAAACACCATTCACACTAGGCAGGAACACGTTACTATGGCTAAATTGCAAACACACAAAAACACACACACAAAAAACACTAATGGTAAGATACAGACCCAATACAGATATGAAAATCGCTAAAAGCAGCCCCAAATAATGAGTCCCTTGGTTACCATTTGCAAAAAGTGTAAATCATCCCACCTCGATAAGGTGGCCTCATACCGGGGTGGACCCTACACTGTACTCTGGCCTCTCCATGGCATATAATAAGCCTATGCTCTGGGCATGCAGGATCCATCTAATACTGGCAAATATAATAACCACCTGGGTGGGACGGGTGGGGTAGGCCACCTTATTGTGGTGGGATGGTTTACCCTAATGCAAATGGTAACCAAGAGCCTCATTATTTTTATGGAGATTTTTTTGGCAGTTGGGGGAGGGGGTGACTTTTAGCGATTTTCATATTTGTATTGGGTCTGTATCTTGCCATTAGTGGTAAGCTATTGCATTTTTTTGTGTTATTTCTAGGATTTTCTCCTATATCTGAATGTAGCTCTCAGAAACCCATGTGATTGACACAAAACCCTCTTTTTCAATTTATGGACCCGTTTCTTAAGCTGCAGAATTTTCTGCAACAAATCTGGCAGAATAAAATACACTGTACAGTAACAGAGCGGTTGTAGGATTCCAGGAAAATATGGACAATAATACAGAATTACACATATTATAATGCAATCTATATTATAATAAGTCTAACAACTTATTATAACAAGTTAAACAAGGCCACAACACATTTTTCTCTTCCCTTGTCATTGTATTTGGACACCTTCCCCATGTTTCTGCATGATTCTACATTTATGGGTCATGTATATGAATATTTCAATTTTACTATTTCTAATATTGTAAAAATTGGTTTAGGATTAATTGTATTACTGTGAAATCCGCCTCTGGCAATGTAACACCATAGGTTTCCGCATTCACTTCTCCTTCTTCCCTTAAGCTATGTTATGGTGGTACTAGGACTCACATAGGGGTCGAGCTGTGAACAGAGAGGGTGATAAATATTTCTTATATATTTTATATTTTGCTGAATGTAATACTGTGCTTCTTCAGCTTCAGCTGCTGCTCCTCAAACGCACCCCCCTCTACTGCAAAACTGGGGATACAAAGCTGATGTCACAAATTGCCAGAGTGTTCACTAGATTTAAAAAATTGGCAAATTTTGGGGTTGGAATGGAATTTCCGCTTTCCGCCACAAGAATTGACATGTCAATTCTTCTGGCAGATTCTGCTGGTGAAATCCCATCGAAATGAATTGAGCAGTGAATTCCTGCTCTGAAATTTTTCAGCACGAATTACACGAGGAATACTCGTGGAAACTCAGCGCGGAACCTGAAAACAATGAATGAATTTAATTATGTGAAAAATGAATTTGCGTGGAATTCAGCCAAAGGTGATTCCGGGCGGAACACTTTCCTTGCGGATTCAGCGCTGATTTCTCAGTGTGAACTGGCTGTTGTGGTTGTTGTTAATAGTAATAACAGTAATAATAATAATAATAATAATAATAATAATAATAATAATAATAATCATAAATAAATGTAGGATGGAAATTACATTATTATTATTTTTGATAACAATAATAATAATAATAATAATAATAATAATAATAATAATAACAACAGTAAATAATAATTAATATTAATCATAAATAACTGTAGGCTAGAACTTATATTATTGTTATTTTTGTTAATAATAATAATAATAATAATAATAACAACAGTAAATAATATTAATCATAAATAAATGTAAGATGGAACTTATAATATTATTTTTGTTAATAATAATAATAATAATAATAATTAATTAATATTAATCATAAATAAATGTAGGATGCAACTTATATTAATGTTATTTTTGTTAATAAATAAATGTAAGATGGCACTTATATTATTATTATTATTATTATGGTATTATTATTATTATTATTATTATTATTATTAATAATAATAATAATAATAATAATAATAATAATAATAATACTGATGGAAAATCAGTGAGTGTGACCATAGCCAGGTTTCAGGTCTGAAGATAAAATAATCGAAGTTTCAGCCACCCACCACTTTTGTTGCCTTCATCCCATCAAATGTAATATTTCTTTTCCTAGGAGGGAATTTCTCCTCACCTTTCTTCAAATCATTTTATAGATTGCAGCCAGCCTTGCTGTAGATTGAACGTGGCATTGTTTACCTTGGCTGCAGTCTTCATTTTAGCCCAGGGAACACACAGTATATATAATTGATGCTCTGTGTGAACACGCTAGATCTGCTGGAGTTCCAGACAATTAGGTCACCTAATGCACTTGCAGCTGTCTGATGCATTGATCTCCTGTGCTGTCTGGAGCAGGACATCCTTATAACCTGCAGCATGTTCTCATTCATTAGTTTCTTAGAAGAGCAATCCCCTGCAGTGCCGGTCATGTCAGTTATCTTTTCTTTATTATTGGCTGATTATAAAGCCATCGGTTTGTGCACAAAGCCAACATAGAGCTTGTGTCGGCGTCTGCATCCAATATAAAAGATTTACCACGCATATTACACATACCTGGGGGAATTTCTAGGCTGGCCCGGCTCATAGAGTGCCCGGAATGGGTGGCGTGGGCTGACAGGTTACTCATGCTAAGTTTATATTTTTGTAAAGCAAAGAATATACTAATAATAATTTATGGAATAAACTAATAAATAATGTATGAAATGTAGAAGATGTCCTATTTCATGGCCTGGGTCACTTTTACGTGATAGAAAGTGATAGGAATTACAGCTATGCAGAATAAAATCAGTTTCACTGTTTTTTATTTATTAGACGTGTATACCTGAACATTTACATGGTTAATTTTTTATTAATATTTTTTTGCAATTTTCATTAAGCCATTTTGCTCTTCTTTAGCATGGGCTTGAAGGGTGTTCCCTTAAAGAAATATTGTGTTGTAAACACTCCTATTTCCACCTTTGCTATCAGTTTCTTATCAGAGCAAACTGCATACTTTCTGCTCTCTGTCTCCCGCTGCTGTGAGATTATTTTCCCTACAATTTTCTAAACCCTCTCTTAAATGGGCACTGTCACTGTAAAAAAAAACCTTTGACATGCCCTATAGACGTGTCAAAAGTAATGAATGGTTAAAGGGGTTATCCAGCGCTAGAAAAACATGGCCACTTTCTTCCAGAGACAGCACCGCTCTTGTCTCCAGTTCAGGAGTGGTTTGCAATTAAGCTCCATTCACTTCAATGGAACTAATTGTACAACCCCACCCAAACTGGAGACAAAAGTGGTGCTGTCTCTGAAAGAAAGTGGACATGTTTTTGTAGCGCTGGATAACCCATTTAAGGTTTGGGTGATGAGAGCTCCACTGGTCATTATAGGAGAAGCGCTCCTTTAGGCTATGTTCACACAATGTCTTTTTGGGCCAAATAACTGCCTTTATTTTATAATGACAGCTGTAAATAATTATCATAATTATTGTAAATGGCCGTCATTCTAAAAAAAAAAAAAAAAAAACAACTTTTTTTTTGTGCCTAAAATAGAACATAGAATAACTCTCACCAGTCTGGGCTGTAACGGCGTCTCAGGCCTCCTTTTTTTTATTTTTTATTTGCTGCTACTGGGATGTTTCTTCCCAGTCACTGAAGCCTACTATGTTATATATGGGAGAGGATGCAGCTCTAGAATTAAAGAGCCTGTATTGAGCCTGACTACAGAGGACAATATTTGTAGTCAGGATCCACTGGTTAGCCACATTATTAAGGACTCATAATAGGTAATAGGTGGCCACTCTATTTTTCTACCTATAGCTCCCTAATGTATCTACCTTCTATTCTTAATATGAGAAATCAGTGTTATAATAACTTCATGTAAAAGGTGGGATAACATTTACCAATTGCAGATGTGTCCAGCCTTACCTTTTCCTTTGTTAAGCAGTAGAATGTAGTTTCTCATGTCTCCTCTCATAGACTTAGGGACCTATTACATAGGAAGTTATCATCTGAACAAGCAAATCTTTGTTCGTCAGCTATGTTTTTTTTTTACAACTTATGGCTATGTTCACACTACGTATATTTGAGGCTGTATATTTGAGGCTGTATAGCAACCAAAACAAGGAGTGGATTGAAAACACAGAAATGCTCTGTTCACATAATGTTGTAATTGAGTGGATGGCCGTCATTTGATGGCAAATATGTGCTGTTATTTTAAAACAACGGCTGTTGTATTGAAATAATGGAAGTTGTTTACCGTTATATGGCGGCCAACCACTCAATTTCAACATTATGTTAACAGAGCCTTTCTGTGTTTTCAATCCACTCCTGGTTTTGGTTACTATGAGGACCTGACATGAGGACCAAATACAGCCTCAAATATACATAGTGTGAACCCAGCTAAAGGGTAGCTTCACTCGTTTTGTATTGCAGCAGATTTGATCTAAATTGATCACAGTATCAAATCTGCACCATCAAATCTGCTGCAGATCTGTTGCGGGTCCAGTACGTGTGAACGCACTCAAAAAAAAAATCATTCATTGGTCACACATTTTCCCATGTGGTAGAAGAGGTGTAGCCAATGAGTGATGGAAGCGAAGGGTAGCACCAACAATCTAACAATGACCCCCATGATAGTTAAGGCTTGCAATAGGCTCTTTAAATGAGCACCAATATACTACAGTGATAGTTCACTGCATGCATCGCCAATTGCCATGGCCAATTTTTTTTTAAAATTTGTAGGGCTTACCGTAAAGGGGCCATGGCCTCCCCCATCCGACAGATTTACTACAACTTACTTCACAGAGCTGGCAATTTTTGTATCTGGCCTCTATATTCATTCTTGGCTGGCAAACATCTCACACTCTAGCGGACAGGCACGCGGCGCTTCTTTTAATAAATCAAGACCGGCATACACAATCCTACTCTTTAGTAAATCTGCCCTATTGATATTATAATAAACTTAGAGTGGACACATCTCTGTAGATGTGACCAAACGTATGGCACGTCTCCCAGGAAAGAATAACTAAACTATTTAGTTAGGTCACACCAAGAAATAATTGGTCCTTGATAATATATGAACTTAAAAGTCCATAGTTAGCTAATGTGCATAGTGCTGAGGTTTTACTAGCTATGGCCATTGTTCAAGTACTCAACACATTACTGCTGTTTTATATATAATGGTTTCTTCCGGACAAATTACCAACTACTGTACATAATTTTACTGTATATTATTACCCTCTGCATGTTACTGCTATATTACTACTGATGGTAATTTTATTGGCCATTATTACATGTACTCTACATACGGCTACTGCACTAATATCAGTAATGGCCAAATTTCAGTTTATTGTTACAATTCCTTTACAAATCACTGTTCTGCCTCAATAGCCATTTTATAACTATTATTATAATGTGTATACAAATAATATATTCCATTGAATTGCGTTTTTGTTATGTGATATGACTAACATTTTTTTTTATGTATAAGTGAAATATTTCTGGTCATTTTACTGGTTACTAATTCACATGTTCATATTACTGAGTATTACAATTCATAGTCACTTCACTGAGCCTTTATATAGCTAAATAAAAACAAAAAAACAAACTCACCATCTCACCATTCCCTTAGTTTACCATATTTCTATGTAGCCAAGGAGGAGACCTCAAGTGCAAATTTTAAACCATATCAGAGCAATTATACTCCATTTCCTGGTCGTGCTGTATCCTTTTTGTGTGTTCTCAGTTGGGATCAGGAAGTGGTGATCAGCAGGGGTGGGGACCTGGTAAACATCGGCTTGGCAGTGGTGCAGCATCTGACAAATGAGCAATGCTTGGTTTTTTGGTCCCTTTTTAAAATGTATTAACACACTGGAAACCTACTTTAGTACTGTCAGGATATGAAACCAGGACAACAAAGGACAGGTGTAGCCCTGAAGTTGTCGCCCGCCCCACTATCCCTGCCTTATTTGCCTCAACAGCCCTATCGGTAGCAGACAACTGGTCGACGGTCCCTAATCCTATATAATTGTGAACACAAAACAAAGACAAGACAAACACAATACAATAAAACAGAGGTCTATTTCAGCAACAAGAGGGAGGCGCAGTACAAAACGTGATCCAAGAGATTAGTCCAAAAAGCCAGAAGTAAGAATACCAAATACAGGGAATGCTAGGTCAAGACACACTAGTAAACTAGGCTCTATCGCAGGCAGGGTAATAGGGCATGGGGAGGATACTTATAAGGCCTGATACAGGCATGATTGGGGCTGAGACTGCAGCCCCAGGGCACATGCTGACCTCTGACTGGCGGTGCTTGCCACCAGTCAACTTAATTAATACAACACACCTAATGCCAATTAGCCATGGGTGGTGAAGCCCCTGCCGCGGCTACATGCTGAAAAGCACAGACGCGCCCCTAACAACCAGCCGGCTCCTGACATGTGCACTTACCTTCTCTAGATGATTTCAAAAACTGTCAATCCAGGTGCCACAAAACACTTTCCCTACCCTACTTGCCGGAAAGAGTTTTGGAAATGGGAAAACACTGACAAGTTTGGCATGGAGGACATATGAAGATGATGAGTAACCATGCTCATCAGGATGTATGGTGAGTTATATTCCAACTGTCCCATTATTAGAGGGTAGTTGTTTTACCTTACAAGAACCTACCCTGGAGACAGGAGGCCGAACCCGACAAGTTGTGTATTCACGGGATAAGCAAATTGCAAAGTGTCACATATATTTATAGGAGAACCTTGTGTTGTTTTCTTGTAAGACTCTAGAGACTGCTTACTAGGCTGAAATAAGAACAATTGTTATTGAAAATATATCAGAATAAACTAGAGCATATATAGGAAATGTAAATCACTGCATGCCTGCTATCAGCCACTTAAGCAAAGCAGAGCCCCTAGTGAGCCCTGCCGCACGTTACACTCTCTCCAGTGTGCTCCTTATTGATTGAAGATAGTGTTTATGATCTCTCTTCTCTCCATGGTTTAGAGTCAGCAGGCTGTGGTTATCTTGTCATTTCACTATTTACATTTACATTACCATGCATGATTTAACTATTTCTGCTGTCAGGTGCTCATAGTCCATAGAAGAGAACCCTGTATTCTCACTTCTCTCTCTTCCGGATACATAGATAGATAGATAGATAGATAGATAGATAGATATTTTGTATTATAGTTCAAAAAGACTCCATACTAGCTGATTTCTTACCTTCTGAGATACTCTTAAGATCCTATTACACAGGATGATTATCTGCCCAATCAGGCAGAATCTGGCAAATACACTTTCTGTAATCGGTAACTGATGAAACAATATACAAAATATTATGTTATTACTTACCTCTCCACACTCCCTGGTGTCCTCCTGCCTGTTTCCCACTCAACGCATCCATCGCTGAAGCTTCCGAAGCTGTCTCTGAAGCGACAGGCCACTCAGCCAATCACTGGCCATGACGCCACCCCTTCCCGGCCAGTGATTGGCTGAGCAGCCTGTCACTGTACCGATAAGTTAAGAAGCTTCAGCAGGGGCTGTTGTGAATGTGGACCTTCAGCAGGGGCTGCGGTGAATGTGGAAAAGCCAGGAGGACACGGAGGAAGGTGGAGAGGTAAGTAATAGCTCTATTATTTTCTCTATACACAGGAAGGGCTGCACAGACATTGCTTACAATATATATACAGCTCTTGCTGCATGATCATCGAGCTGTGTAATAGGCTCTGTAAGCGAGCGCCAATTTAGCAGATCATTGCTGATTTACAGTTAAGCACATGGTAATGGCTGCTGATCAGTGGCTGAGGTGATACACTGCTGTGGCTGCTAGTTGGGTAAGTGTGCAAAACCACATGTTAAACTCAAACCCTGGAGAATGGCACATTGGGAACTGGAGCAGAGACAGCGCCGCTCTTGTCTCCAGTTTGGGTTTTGTAACTCATTTTCATTGCTGTGAATGGAGCTTAATTGCAAACCACACCTGAACTGGAGACAAGAGTGGTGCTGTCTCTAGAAGAAAGTGGATATGTTTTCGTAGCACTGGACAACTCCTTTATTGCCACAGGTTGCTTCTGATCATCTCCCCTGGGCAGCACGTGCTGAAGCAGGCCTGACAGCTGACACTCCAAGTGGAGCAATCTCATGGTGCACTCTCTATAAAGACATCTATCCAGCAGTGTTATGTGGTCCTCTCCTCATCCTAGCAACCGTCACTTCCAATAGCTCTGGTATAAGTGGCAGCACCACTGGCTTAGCTATCAAAGGGGCCGTAAATTTGTATTACGTGAGCAGTACGGGAGTGTTAGTGCATTTTGTGTCTTCCACACTCATGGCATGGCAAAAACATGACAACGTGTAGGATCGGTCATTGACTTACCAGTTAACCATAGATAGACAGCTGTTTTTTTTTTCCACCGAGGGAGAGCTATATTGCAAAAAAGGTTGGGAAACAGTAAAAGATCCCCTAAAGTAAAGGTCTCATATAGTTTCCATATGATTGTGTATCGGCAATAATTCCCATGGTGTGGACAGTATTGTCAGTGCTATGTAATGTGGATCCTATATCCTATATATAACAGTGCGGATGCAGTTTTCCTGCGGTTTCTTAACAGTTAACCCTGCTATGTTCGCACGCTGTAATATTACATCCGCCATTTTAATTTAAAATAACGGCCGTTGTTTTCAGTCTTCAATGATTGCCATTAAAGCGCATGAAAAAAATGTCTGTTGGATCACACAATATTTAAAATAAATTAATGTTCTGTGTCATTAATTCTCAGCTGTTATTGAGCGAACAGCGGACGTTATTTTACATTGTTCACACCAATTTTTTTTTTCACCGTCTTTTCAATTAAATTCAACGGCCCTTTTAAAATTAGCTCCACCTAAACGTCCAGTCCTGAACTTTAATAATGTTCATCAATCAGAACTATAATGATGTACCAATGGCCGTCATTGTAATAACGTCCGTCAAAGTAAGTTAAACAACGGCTGCTATTAGATACTCAAAAGAACGGCTGTGGTTTGGAGTATCAAATAACGACCCCATTGTGTGAACATAGCCATATGGGGGGGATTTATAGTGAATTCGGCCGGCCGTGCGCCCTACCCTACGCCTGGTGGGGCAAATCTACACCTGCTTCCAGGTGTAGATTTGAGTCATGATTTATGCCTGTGGGAGGAGGTCACACCTCCTCTCGTCTTGGCACCCCCCCCCCCCCCATCAAGTCCACCCCATCGGGCAAGCAAAGAATACGTCAGGCGTACTCCATGGAGAAGGGGTAAATCTGTGCCTTCTACCTGGTGTACTGTGTTTCATAGCACAATAGTATTGTACATGGATCCTACTTTTATTGTAACTCCTACTTGCACTGCCATCTACCCAGTGTATGGATCACTCTAAATAATTGTTGTCCATTGGGGTAGGGCCTGGGTCAGATAAATCTTTGAGCTGTTTCCATAGATGTGGTAGTGGTTTACTGTATTTAATGCCAGTCTAGGATTTATTCAGTGCTAATACACACTCTACGGCATGTATAGACAGCTCTTTGAAGTCTGTTAAGCTGGGTCCCACCATATCACCACGATTTATTAAGGAAAAGACTCTGCAGATGGGGGACCTATAATAAATAATTAATACATTCAAAATGGTGACAATTACTTTTGCTACCTGGTAATTGTCACCCAGCAATTGCAGACTGTAAGGCGGCTCCTTGTCATGATGGGTGATGATAGATGTGGACGTCCACAATGTTGGAGTGCTCCCTTTGCAGGGCGGCAGCGGCTGTCATTCTCTGCTGGTAATTGCTCTCTTACACGATGTAGATACGGCAGAGCAGAATCCTATCATATTATGGAGTCTTCCAGTTGACAGTCTAGTAAACACTCTAGAGATCCTCATCTAAAATGTATGCTGCCTCTGCTGTTGGCGGCCACATCTCCATCTCTTTTCTTTAAATATACACAGATAGATATAGGCAGGCATCTTCTGAGAGCTCGCTCATAGTCCTGGGATTTGTGTGTGGGCTTTTTCTCTCTCCGTTTTTGCATTGCAATCATATGCCGGCTATTTCCATGCGCTCACACAAAGGATAATAGTTGCCACTGACTACCACATCAAAACTCCGCTTTTAGAGGAAGAGTGCATAGTAAACAGGCAAGATCTTTGCTAAGAATTTACAGTAAATGTATCACCTACATTTTTTTTTTCTGACGATTAGATCCAGATACTGGAACGTGTTTTTTTTTCTTCTAATGTTTCTATTTTCTCATTGTAATTTTTAAATTAATACATTATTATGGGGGCAGCCGTCTTCCGAAGCAATTTTAATAGAATTTAGAGACAATTTTTTTATTTCCGCAGAGACAAATGGTCTGGAGCAGACCATATTCACGAAAATGGGAACTTTTATTAGGCATGTACTGTGACCTGTGCAGAGGATATTTTACAGGAAGGGGAAAGCTAAGTCCTGGGTGTAAGCTATTGTGAACGGCGTGTTATCTAGCGTGACCTTTTACTGTACTCCTGCCTGTGATGATAAGGAGGACACTGCTGGATAGTAATGTGTACAAAACAGGCATCTTATTATAAGGCCAAACTGGCAAATGACATTTTTTGGATTATGTTATAATACAGATAATAGAATGGAAAATTAGAAAAAAACAAACACAAATTTTAACGCTAGGTCGTCTTCTGATGACTAGAGATGAGCGAATTTGCTGAAGTTCGGGTTCATATGAACCTGAACTATCGGCTTCCGATTCCCGCTGTCTGCAGCCTCCGTGAACAGGGTGGATACAGCCTTACGGACCACCTGGAAAACTGGGATACAGACATTGGCATAGGCTGTATCCCAGTTTCCAGGTGGTCCTCAGGCTGTATCCACCCTGTTCACGGAGGCTGCAGACAGTGGGAATCAGAAGCCGATAGTTCAGCTTCATACGAACCCGAACTTCGGCAAATATCCTCACTTAGGGCATGTACACTTGATAAAAAAACATTACTGGTGTGCAGTGATGCCCCAAGGCTTTGTCAGACCCATGGTCAGCACGGGAAGGTCTTGTCTCGAAGCTTCTATTGACTTTAGTTGGAGCTTCAGAGCAGGACCACGTGGAAAGAAGCAACATGTTATTTTTCCTTGTAGTTCACTATTTCCTATTTGAATCAATGAGCAGAATGAAAGCATGGTATATTATATGTAATTGTATGGTTTTTAGTCTGGAAATTGACACAGTTTTGTTGTCAAAGACCATGTGCTTAATGCCCTTAGTCAGTGCTAGTGTTAAGCAAGCACTAGAATGCTTGAGTGCTCATTACTCAAGTCAAGAATTTTTACTTGACTCGAGTAATGAACCCCATTGAAATCAAGGGGAAAGTTGAGCATTTAACCAGGTGCCCCCTTCTCGGCAGAGCGGAGGGTGCCTGATTTACCTTCAAGGTAAGTGTAAACAAAATGTACAAAAAGATACTGTAGGTTACTGCCAGACACATTAGAAATCCTGCAGCATGCCGTCAATTGATTGCCTACTATCGGAATTTTAATGTGTCTTGCAGAAACCTATTGCTTTCTAACTTGTATTTTATATGTATGTTGTATTTTTTGGTTACACATTCCTTCAAGGGATTAAAAATACAAAAATTAGAATATAAAAAGGAAATATGCTACTCCAAGATACATTAGAACTCTCGCGATATGAAGTCAATTGATGGCATACCACCAGAGTTCTAATGTGTCTTGCAGTAACCTGACATGTAAACATCGCAACTGGACCAGGGAGCAGTGGAAGAAGGTCATCTTATCTGATGCATCATGGTTTCTTTTACATCATGTGCCTCATTATTCTGGAAAAGACAGAGCAACAGGGTGCACTATAGGAAGAAGACAAGCTTCTGGAAGCAGTGTGATGCTCTGGACAATGTTCTGATAGGAAACCTTGGGTCTCTGAATTCATGTAGATCAGGGATGGGGAACCTTTGGTAAAGAGAATTGGGAATTGTAGTTTTGCAACAGCTGTAGGGCTGTAGGTTCCCCATCTCTTATGTAGATCATGGTTGGGGAACCCTTGGCCCTCCAGCTATTGCAAAACTACAATTCCCATCAAGCCTGGACAACTGAAGCTAAAGCTTTGGCTGTCCAGGCTTGATGGGAATCGTAGTTTTGCAACAGCTGGAGAGCCGAAGGTTCCCCATCCCTGATGTAGATGTTACTTTGATATGTTCCACCTAACTTAACATTGTACAGACCATGTATACACACAACTTGGAGTATCTGCTGCTAACGTCTTATGCCAGACACCACAGGTCACCTTTAGACGTCTTGTGCAGTCCATACCTCGATGAGTCAGAGCCGTTTTGGTAGCACTAAGGCGGCCTACACAATATTGGGCAGGTGATTTTAATATTGTGGCCTATTGTGTTTCTCACTTCTTCTCCACATATAATGTTTCAGAACAAGAAACTGTAGCACAGCACTTACCACCAGGACACGCTTTTCTTCTCGCCCAGCATTACAACAATGACTGCTGTGTTATTATACGGGTTTTAGAATCCTGGCATACAAATATTATCATTATTACGATATTTTGTATGTACGTGATTTGTAAAGCGGTAAAGTGGTGTTTCTCAATCCTTTGTATAAATACCGTTCGCACAATATCAGAATACATCATTCTCCTAAAATAAACATTTCTTATGGAAATTCGTTAAAGGGCAAAAAAACAAACAAAAAAAAAAACGAGCCTTTTTAGGGGGGTAAAGAATGTTACTCGGCAGCCCTGTGTTCATGCGCTCCCACATTGTAATGTGCTCATACAAATGGCCTATTAGTGATGCTAAAATTGCAGCCTGCTTGTCTGAAAGCTTTGTATTTCTAGCTGCATGTGAGAATTTATACAACGGAACCTCCTATCCCTTGGCACGGCTGCAGACATTTTATGTTCAGCATGCTTGATTAACAAGGCGAGATCATAGGGAACGGCTAGCAAGCAGATGAAAAATTGGCCTATTTACCACTCAAGATGTCCCTATCTGAATCCAATACTTTTTGTTAAAGAAATATTGTTTTACATGAAATTAGATTCAGCTGGGTTTTTTCTGCTTTTATTCCCTTTTTTTCCCTGGGCAGAAAACAGCATCGCTATTCCAGCAGAACCATAAATTGCTACCAAACTGCTGTCGTAGTTTTATTTTTTTCATGTTCGTGTTTGCTTGCGTCTTCAGCTGATAATGATAGCGCCGGAACTTTGCTCTTCGGAATTACACAATAATATAGAAGCTGGCAGGTTCTCATTAATTATCGGCATAAGGGAGAGCGGAGGCTAAGATACTGAGTTTTTTTTGGCGTCAATACTTAAAAATGTACATTCAATAAATCAGGTACACCAAGCCCCCCGCTTAACCCTCTGGAGTTATGACTGCTTCCACTTTTCTATAAAGTGTAATGTCAGTTTTGTCCATTCATCCAGAAGAGCATTGGATTTGGATTTATAGTGTCCCTGTCCTTATAACTTTCAAAATCTAAATCAACAGTAGAAGTGATATAAAGCAAGTTTGCAATTTATATTGATTAATTTTTTTTATCATGCTGTAAACAAAGCTGTACTTACCAGAAATCCAGGTCCAGTCTCCTGAAGGCAGATTTTCTGACTTGTGGTGGTTGAAAAAACACAGGAATTCCGGCCAGTACAGAGAGTCACGGCTCAATGTGTCCATCAGTCACATGACTGCCTTCTCTGTGAGTGCTCGGATGGCCTGGGATACACAGGACTTCCTGTTTTCTGACTGTTTACTGTTTTTTGAGAAAAGAACTGTCAGAAAAAAGGAAGCACCGAGTTTTCCATGATAACTAAAACAAAATAATGAATTTAAATTGCAAACTTGCTTGATACCATTTCTACTGTTGGTTTAGATTTTGAAAATTATAACGACAGTAACACTTTAAGTTTAAAGGGGTATTCCCCCCAAGAGCTAAAAAAAATTAAATGAAACTAAACCTAGCTGGTCTTACTCACCAAGTTCCCCTGAGTATTTTGAGCCAGTAGACAGGAGTCTTTCTAGCTGCTGCCATTCCAAAGAAAAAGTTTTTCTAGAAGACGTCTATTTCCAAGATGGTGCCGGCCAGCAAACTACATTTCCTAGCGTGCAGTGCTTCTCGCTGCTTGCTGGAAACTGTAGTTCTACAGAAGCTCTTTGACTTGATATATTGTGAGTTGTATGGATAGCAGCTTGCTGTGACATGTAGTTCTACAGAAGTTCTGTGACCTGACATGTGTAGAACTACAGGTCCCAGCAAGCTGCTATCAATCCACACCACAATATATCAGGTCACAGACGTTGTGATGGATAGCAGGACCAGGGGAATCGGCCGGGACGGGCCGCTCATGTTTTGTGCCTCCCGCCCGTAACAGTTTCCCTTCCCCTTGGTATACTGTGTTGGCAATCGATCGCCCGCCGCAGCCCCGCGGGCCTTAGCCCAGCCCGCTCCTCTTATCTGTGTTGGCCTCCCGCATCAGTCCCCCTTCCCCTGGATTGGGGGCGAGGGACTGGTATGGGCGAGCAGCATACAGGAGTGGGCCAGGACAGTGCTGACAATGTGTTTGTGCTGGCAAAAATAACATTATGGGAGGGGGGGGGGGGGTGTACCGGCAGTATAGCATAGCTTAGAACTATCATCCCTCTCCTCAGTGGGCAGGGTTGTGATGCCAACACGGAGGGTGGGGGCCAGGAGCAGGGAGCGGTGTCGGACAGGACTGAGATTTGATGATTTTATGCGACCAGAGGGAGTTAGTGCACCTAGAAAACAGCACAGCTGTGCAGAATCCGTAATAAATGTTATTTGAAAGATGGAAAGCTATGGGTGGGCAACTTATTAAAGCAAAAATAATTTTGGGGGGAATACCCCTTTAAAGTAGTCCAGTTTTTTTTTTTTTTTTTAATTCTTACCCCCCTGCAGGCTGCCACATATACTTATCCTTGATGATCCGTGTTCTGCTGCACGACTTGGTTCCGGTCCTACGGAGCCGCTCGGATACCGCTGGCGCCCACGGGACCTCTTCAGCTTCAGCTCTGTAGCTCTGGAGGCCGGAAGTCAGTAGGGGGAGATTGATCAAAGGGTGTAAAATTTAGACTGGTGCAAATTGGCCACAGCAACCAATCACAGCTCAGCTTCCAGCTCTAGTGAAAGGAAGGAGGAGCTGTGATTGGTTGCCTAAATTTTACACCGTTTGATACATCTCCCCCAGTGTCTCCAAATCATCTTTTTGAGAGTGCTTTCATAGAGATGCATTGAAGACCCTGACTTCTGGCTTTTAATAGACCTGTAGAAAAAAGAGGGGACAGAAGGGCTGTGACGTCCCCACCAGCGGGATCCAAACAAAGCTGCGCCACAGGGCATCGATCATCATTGGTGAGTATATATGCCAGCCTGCAGCAGGGGGAAGAATTAAAAAAAAAAAAAAAAAACTGGACTGCTATTTTAAGTTGGAAAAAATGTCACTAGCTCAGGGGATCATATTACAAGCAATACAACTCTATGGAGGAGGAGGAGGAGAAGGAGGGAGATGTTAAATAATGGCCAAATATAGTGCTACACCTCTTGCACACACACTGGACAGCTTGTTCTAACATGTCACTTGAAATGATAAGTCCACACCATTGGTCAGTTTCCACGACAATTCTGTGCATTTTTTCACAGAAAACAAAGCAAAACAGTTCTTCTACAGCAATATGCATGCCAATACAACAAGGGAAATCCCTCTGAGACAACAGCTTTTTTTAAAAAAAACTGGATAGTGATAAGGGTGCAGAAAGGCAGTCATTATATAGTCACGGAACACCTGGCTCGGACTATGCTTTTTTCAGTGTTTGTTACTTGTTTAAAGGCGTTTGCCCGCCATACAAAAGGTAGGGTGGGTGCCTTTAAATAAAAAATAAATAAAAAAAATACTCACTTACTCTAATCCCCCACAGTTACCATTTCAATGGCTCTTGGTTCCTGCTGCTATCTGCTCCCAATGAGGTTTTATTTCTGCAGGACATACCGGCTCTGCCAATTACTGGTGAAGATGGTGCACATTCTCTTTTTTCAGGCACCCTGGCCTTTTTCTTCCCCACACAACCCCTTTTATGCCTGTATCAACCTACAGCAGGCCTTTTTTTTATTTCCTAAATCAATGGAGATGTAACATAGCAGTCTATTGGCCCCTTCATTGGCCCCCGATTTCACATGGACAAATCCTTCAGTCATTTTTATTATGGATTCATAGAGAATTCCTCAAAATTGTGGACTATACCATTAGCATATTGTAGAAATATTAGTTTTAGGGGGAAAAGCTCTGTGATGTATTGTCACGCTAATGCACCATATGGCAACACATGAAGTGCCTACAGCGGTGTATTACGGAGCCTTATGAATTGCAGGTGCCGTGCGTGCGCCCCGCAATAATGACAGTTTTAATGGAATTGGCTGCTATGGGCATCATCATTTTTCCCTTTCTGCGAGGGAATTCAGTTTTTTAATGCAAGCAATGTTTCTCGGGTAAAGGATTGTTCTTTCCCTCGCCTCGATTACGGGGACCCTTCCCTTTGTATGTTGCTCATTCCCGTACACAGTCAACATATTGCGGAGATAATTTCACTGAGCACTCCAGGCAATTTATCTCTGTAACGCCAATTTGCTTACTTTAAGAAATGTTAATTGCCACAGTAAACAATATCTTATGTTTCTGGACAGGATAGAAATTGCAATTTATAAATAGCAATGTGCCAGCTTTCAGAGCTAAACAACTGCATAGAAAAAGGCTCCTTCCCGCATTAAAATTACATTTTCAGGAATAGAAACCATGAAGAATTATGCTGTCATTAGTAGCCATTAAATAAAACAGGGGAAAAAAAAGCCTGGTGTGATTTTCTTTAATTTGGTATGTCGGAAGTACACTTTATCATCTGACGCCAACTTGTCTGCTATTTAATAGTTCAACGTTACGTTTCGAGGAAGTGCTGCAGAAGAGTGATGTTAGCTTAGTTGTATTGTTCTATAGAGAGTGGACTCTCCAATGTTCTACAGTATGTTCCAGACTAAAGAATAGTGGATAAAACTAGTCATGCAGGTTTTCAAAAACCAAATCTCTTAAAGTGAAGGTCGACTTTTGAACACCATTCGTGCCCCAATTTCACATGTTATTGCTTTCTTAGTACCGTTGTATTTTCCGGTGTAAAAGATGGCTTTTTAACCCTGAAAAATCTTGGGTCATCTTATACGCCGGGTATGGTCGCCGCATACAGTGGGGGACCTCAAAAATAGCCGCATCCCCACCATATGCAGAGACCACTACAAAAGAAACAAACAATTAACTTACCGGTGTCTTGTTCCCAGCAGCTGCACGTCTCCCGTCTCGTTTTTCCGCACGGGCAGTGTAATGCAGAGATACTGCCTGTGCCGGAGGTCCCCGAAGCTCTCGTGGGAAGCTGAGCGTCTCATCGGAGACACTTGGAGACGCTCAGCTGCCAGAGGAGCTTCAGGAGAAAGACAGAGGCTACGGAAGTTTTCCCTGTCAGCTAAAAGAACGCAAGTTAAGTTCTATAAACACCCAGGTCACCTGATGTGGCCAACATGGCTGTGGCATATAAGCTATTTTACTTGTTAGAGTATCCTGGCTCGTTCTTCTGATCTAAACACTGAGACCTCAACCAATAAAAACTTCTCTATGCCTTTATAAATAAGAAAAAAGTTTTTCTCAATGACCATACCCATTTGACCCATACCCATATGGCATTTACCACTTTTTCACTTTTTATTAGTCTCACAAAAGGGACAGTCAGTGTCTTGATATCTGGTATAATACACTGCAGTGTACTAACTACTACTGTAGTGCATTACAGTCTAAAAGCAATGACCACCTAGAAGCCACAGCCAAATACATACAGATAAATCCTAGAAAATGTCAACTACAAAATTATAAAACAATTCAACTATGAAACAATTCATTAAATCAATGAAAACATTTTAACAACCACAAAACAACAAGTATAGGATAATGACAGTGCATGCTGGTATTTCTCTTCCACCAAGAACAGCTATTGTTATGGGGGCTGCCATCTTTGCTGAGCTGTTTTTAACAGCATCTAGTGATATACTTAACAGCAAGTATATGGACATAGATGGCAATAGACAGAGTCTGTCCCCTTTTAGATGAAAGTGAAATAATAGTGAGCGTGCTCTGTGACCTTTTACCCCATTATGACCCAGCCCGAAATGGCCGAAATGACCAGGCCAATTAAAATATTAGCATTTCCGTTTTTTTCTGCTCGCCTTCTAAGAGCTATAGGTCTTTTATTTCTCCATCTACAGAGCCATAGAAGGGCTTGTTTTTTTCAGGTAGTTTGTAATGCCGCCTTTCAGTCTACCATAAAATGTATGATAGAACCCAAAAATATTAAATAGGAAATAAGAAAAAATGCAGTTTTAAAACTACCCCTACCAGGCAGTGGACAGCAGTTTGTAGTGTAGTGAGATACCTAATGGCCAAAGCTTTAGAGCCTTTGTTGGGGTAAGGAGTCATTTTTGGTACATGAAGTGATTGCAAGACAAATATGTTAGAAGTTTCCATATGGAGGGAAGTTGTTTAAAACAACAGTCCCTATTTATTGCTGTTACAGTACGTCATGGTCACCATAGCTGCCATGTTGGCTCGCCAAATATTGAGAATCTAAAGCTTTGTGTGATCTCTTGCCATAAGTGTAGCTGTTGATACTTGGGCTATAACTAAAAATTTGATGCATGAATGAATATTTAAGCAGATTTCCATAATTCAGAACTAAATGTTGTTAACACAACAGACAAAAAATGAACGGTCACAATAACCTGTATGTCTATGGCCGACTCAACACATTGTTTCATTAACATTCTATCTGGCATCCTACATGTACAATGAGGTTTGGAATGCAGAGCTTTATGTAGAAAAAGTCTTAAAAGGCTTGTTTGATTGGTATAAGTAGACAATGCATTGCCCCAGAGCAGGCTCGTGAGGGGGCCATCACTTTTCCATGCTACTTCTCATCTCCACTCCATTGGCAAAGTTCAGTCTACCCACCACAGATCTGTCTTCTGCAGAACAATACCCAGAATTGCAACACTCCAGTGAAACCTTTACCAGTCAGACATAGCTGCCTGAACTATTCATTCTTTCATTTTATCTTCACTAGCTGCCAAACCTAATTGTTGCCTGATTAAATCTGTATGCAGTATGGTTGAAGGGGGCCCTTTGCTGCCAGGCCCGATAGCTGTCACATAGGTTGCTATGGCATTAGTTACGCCCTTGACTTGCCCCCTCACTTTCTTATTTCTTCAATGCGTGCCTATGGTCACCTCTGTGATTTGCCTTCAATGCATTTGAACACAACAGAAGGGTGCTGTGTTTACAAACTAAACCGTGAATGGGCTCCAAGGGTCACTAAGTCTTAAATTCCACAAGACGTAACAATCACGGCCCTGTTTGCTTCGAGTCTACCCCGGCCAGCAGCCTTCAGATGTCTATAATTCAACTCCGAGGATGTTGTATCTATAACCGGTTCTGTCTCCGATCCTTGATTAAAGACAGTAATAACAGAGATATCTACAACGCAGGACAAGCCTACAATTTACAGTAAATAAATAAGGTATCCAAGACAAGCGCATTCATTGCTGCCTTTCCAGGTCATGGGGTTAAAGGAGATGAAAATTCCTTGCATATTGCTGGATTTTACAATGTGCCAGAGATGGATGTCAGGTCTAAATGCAGTCATCTGCGTGAGGTAGACGTGATTTCCTGAGCCTCACCCTGGGCGCCCTACGACATGGCGGTAGAACAACAAACTGTAGACTTGTCTCGCGTCCCGGTCTTTTATTACTGGATTTTAATAACCATTATGAGCGTGATGAGGAAAAGATGCTAAATGACAAACCATACCGGAAAACAAAGCGGCTTGTCTACTAATCTATTCACATTGTCTACAAATAAAGCCTTGCCTGTAATTACTCATTTGAAGGTTTTGCAATACATAACAAATGCCAGTGGGTTGTACCTTTAAAGCTCTGCATTGTTTATTCATCACGATGAGGATTTATAGGCAGCGAGAATATGAGACGCTCATGCGTGACAGGTTGTAAACAAATACAATGGGGGAAAAAAATCCCACATAGACCTTCAGTCTCGTCTAGTCTTTGTGCAATATAATGGAGGAAGTGCAATAAGTTACTGTGGCCAAATGTGAGATGGGGGTCACTTTTTATTCCTCACGATGGATGAAGCTTGATCTTGAGTTGGTGGTGGAGCCTTTCAGGCAATATGGCAAATGGGCATGTGCTCGTCTTTTAAGGGTTTACTATCATAGAAATGTTGGCATATCCAAAGGTTAAATGTCTTTAAGAAGTCAAGAAGTAGAGATGACTGAACTCGAGCATGGAGCATTTGATTACCAGTGACTGAAGAAGGTGGATGCAGCTTTAAGGCTACCTGGAAAACATGGATACAGCCTGTAGCCTCTAGGACTGCATCCAACTTTTTCAGCCACCAGTAATCAATTGCTGCACGCTTGGGTTTGGACGAGACTGAGCGTGCTTGAGGTACACTCATCTCTAGTAGAGAATGTTAAAAGTATTGATTGGTTGGCGTTTGTATGCTGAATAAGCTCTTTCCCTGGCCTGCTGGAGGTCTGTGAAGACATCTCCTGTGCCAAGATGGGAATAGCCTAGCTGACTGCTTCTCCTGGCTTGTTCTAGTGGGATCAGTGGTGGTCTAAACACCCAGATCCCCCTGTGACATAAAAACATAAAAATTGCAACTAATCTCTCCTTAATTCGCCCATAGGGTGGGATGGGTGGAATTCATGAATCCAAGATGGAGGCAGCCACTCCCCCCACATGTAACACAGACAAAAAGAATCAAACAAATTAAGCAGAGATTAGCTGGATCCTGCATGTCCAGTGTGTAGGCATAAGGCCCTATTACACACCCGGTTCGCTCATCTCTATTGTTTATCCCTCTTTGACATATCAAATGTTTTGTTAAAAAATTGTAGTGCCTTAAAGTGATTTTCTCACCAACAACATTTACTCTCCGTCCATAGAATAGGTGTATAAATGTTTGACCCCCGGCAATGGTCCTGAGAATGGGGTCTGAGTATCACTCAGTAGCACTCACCATTCAGAAGGAGGTCAGACCCCCAACGCCCATACATTTCTTGTCTATCCTATGGATAGGAGAGAACTGTTAACCTTTAAAGGAGTGCTCCGGCAGGCCAAAATAAAAAAAAAAAGACACACACAGCTTATATACTTACCCTCCCTCAGGTGGCAATTGCCGCTTGAATCTCCCGCCAGCCGCGTCCCCGCCATCTTTGTCCACTGTCTTCAGATCTCCCTTACTTCTGGGTTGTGGAGCAGTGAATGGGAAAGAAAAGGCTGCCGGTGCTCATGTGCACCAGCAGCCTCTTCCTCTTCCATTCACTGCTGTGGAAGACACGGAAGAGGAAGAAGACCAGGCCCTCCCCCTGCTCTGACGGCATTGACCCAAGATGGCACCTGGGAAAAGAGGACAGGGTCGCCAGTTATTTGGCATGTATACTTTATTTCTCTTCTGGGGGTGGGGGAGTGTGTGCGTGTGTGTGTGGGGTGGGGGTAACGGTGCCAGAAAGCTTATTAACAAACATTACAAAGTTATATAATTTTGTAATGTGTGTTAATTAAGCTTTAAAAATATTGCCAGATTACTCCTGTTTGCTGGGTTCACACTATGTATATTTGAGGCTGTATTTGGTCCTCATGTCAGGTCCTCATAGCAACCAAAACCAGGAGTGGATTGAAAACACAGAAAGGCTCTGTTCACATAATGTTGAAATTGAGTGGATGGCCGCCATATAACAGTAAATAACTACCATTATTTCAATACAACAGCCGTTGTTTTAAGATAACAGCAAATATTTGCCATTAAATGGCGGCCATCCACTCAATTACAACATTATGTGAACAGAGCCTTTCTGTGCTTTCAAACCACTCCTGGTTTTGGTTGCTATGAGGACCTGACATAAGGGCTAAATACTGCCTGAAATATACTGTGTGTGAACCCAGCCTTAGGGCGCGTTCACATGTACAGGATCTGCAGCAGATCTGCAGCAGATTTGAAGTTGCAGATTTAATGCAAAGTAACTCTGGGCCATCAAATCTTCTGCGGATCTGCTGCAGATCCTGTACATGTAAACGCACCCTTAAGGACAGGTCTTTATGACCACTGTTTCATTAAATGTGGTTGCTGTCAGTAACAGCAGTAGTGTGGCCCCCTCTCCATTTGGTACTTAAAGCGACTCTGTACCCACAATCTGTCCCCCCAAACCGCTTGTACCTTCAGATAGCTGCTCTTAATAACAAGATCTGTCCTGGGGTCCGTTCAGCAGGTGATGCAGTTATTGTTCTAAAAAACAACTTTTAAATTTGCAGCCCTGTGTCAAACTGACGTGGCCTACAGTATCTGTGCCCTGACTTTGCACCACCCTTCCATCCCTCCTCCCCACCCTCTTCATCATTAGGAATGCCACTGGCAGGGTTTTTCCTATTCCTCTGCAGTGAACACTGCACAGGTGCCTTAACGATCCAGCCCATGTGCAGTATTCACACAGCTGATAAATATAAAAAAACTTGCCTGGAGTATTCCTAATGATGAAGAGGGTGAGCAGGAGGGACAGAGAGGTTGTGCCAGCCTAATGCACAGATACTCTAGGCCAGTGCTTTTAAATTCCAGTCCTCGGGCCTCACCAACAGGTCATGTTTTGAGGATTTCTTTAGTATTGCACAGGTGATATAATTATACTCGGTGTATCAGGTATCATCACAGGTGTCTTTGTATGGGAAATCCTTAAAGAGTCACTGTCGTATTTTTTTTTTTTGCAGAAATCAATAGTCCAGGCGATTTTAAGAAACTTTGTAATTGGGTTTATTAGCCAAATCTGCCATTATCTGTATGTAAAAAGCCTTTTCCCAGGTCCCCCCCTCCTTCCTCTTTTTCATCCACTCTGAAAAATCTGAAAATTGTGACTTGTTGCAGGAGACGTCCCCTGTCTGCTCTAGGGAGAGGGGAGGGGGGAGGAGGAAGGAGGGAGTTAGCCGGCAGCAGAAAGCAGATAACAGAGGATTACAGGCACGGAGCTGGGTGACAGCTGTAATCCGAGCTCAGACAGGTCACTGGTGACTGTCCCAGGAGATAACAGGTGAGGGATTTGTAGATTAACTCTTTGTTGTCCTGTTTTGGTCTTTTCTTTAGCTCTCTCCATAGGAGAACAATGAAGACAGGGGGGAGAGCTTCAAACTGCTTTTTCATGATAAAAATGCATTTTTCGGATAATAAACCCAATTACAAAGTTTCTTAAAATCGCCTGGACTATTGATTTCTGCAAAAAAAAAAAATTCACGACAGTGACACTTTAAAACATGACCTGTTGGTGAGGCCTGAGGACTGGAATTGAGAAGCACTGCTCTAGGCCACGGCAATTTGGCACAGGCCTGCAAGTTTAAAAGTAGATTTTTAGGACAATAACTGCATCAGCAGCCGATAGGACCCCAGGACAGATCTTGGATTAAAAGCAGCTATCTGAAGGTACAAGCGGTTTGGGGTGGGCAGATTTAAAGTCGCTTTAAAAGGTTAAAAAAAGACAAGAGTCCATCAAGTTCAACCTTCAGAAACCCTACTGTGTTGATCCAGAGGAAGGCAAAAACCCTCATGAGGGAAATGCCAATTGCCCCAAAATGGCTTTATCTATCTTGCTTGGTAGGACAAGGGACCGCTGTTTTCGGAATGTGTATATCCCATAAATGTTTTCCTTCTGGAAAAACCCATTTAGTCTCTCAGTAGGAGGGTTATAGTCATCAATTAGAAATGTAATTTTCCAAGCCGCCAGCTAGACATTGGATGTCCTATTCGTACAATGTACAAATGTTATCATTTATGGCATGAGCTATGACACCTAAACTACCAGCCAAGAATATAATAGTAGAGAAGCTTGGTGGACGGTAAGGAGACCATTTGGGATAGATGACACAAGAACTACATGATCAAACGCATTGCATGCTCAGATTGAAGTGTAATGAGTATGTGTAAATCTGTTTATTCCCGGTATGGAAGACATGATTTATCTGCAGCGTGCCTATCTGTATGGTATAAATCAGTTTTTGTTTTATAACCTCCCTGATGTTTTCCTATAAAAACAAATAAAATATTAATACCATGCAAGTAGAAAATGCCCACATAAATATGTATTCTGTAAACGGGGTTTCTGAACACCCAGGCCGTGTGCCTTATAGATGACATGATTTCTGTTCATACTGAGCTTTGCCTACACATTAGAAAGACTTATGAAGATAATATATGTTGTTATGTTTTTGTCAAAGATCTACAATTTACTTGATATTGGGGGTTTAGGAAAATTGGGTTGACGCAGTGATTTAATGTAATCCTAAAGAGGAATTGGAGGATCCAATCTCTGGGGCCCCCACCGGCTGTTAGATCCTTTTAAGTTATTGTTTCAAGAAAATCCTTTGTTGTTTTCCATGTTTTATCATCATTCTGTTTTTAGGTTTGAATTTTTTAAATAGTCTTTACGCTATGTCCCCACTAAGCAGTGTTGCGTGGACCTGTCAACTTCTTCAGACTCAACAACATTCTTTGAACCCGAACTTTTAAAATTTTATTTCAGGCGTCTGCAGAAGTTGGATGCAGCCCTAGGGCTGCCAGGAAAACATGAATACAGCCTATGGCTTCTAAGCCTAACTTCTGCAGACACACAGAATCAAATACCAAGTGTTCAGGTTTGGAACAGTTTGAAAGTTTGCTTAAAGGGAACCATTCACCCCGTGGCCCCCGGCAGAAACTGACATACAGTGACATAAAGGTCAATATACTTACCACATCGCTCCCGGTCCCGTCCCGGATCCCGTTGTTGACACGGAGAAATCGCCGATTCTTCTTCTCCCGCCCATTATGGTAATGAGCTGAGATGAGTCCAACGTCCATAGGAAACGACGGACGAGTCCAACTTATTCATGAGGTCCTCTTCTCGTCGCCGCCCATCCACGCCTCCTGGAACTTGATTGACGTCTTCAGTCTTCAGTCTTCTGCCGAATTCCCGCGCAGGCGCCGCTGCGATGGTCTCGTCACCTCTTCTGCGCCTGCGCGGTAAACAGGATACGTGTTCGAGCCAATCGGCGCACGCGCTGCGGAGCGGCTTCAATTGTGAACTGCGCATGCGCCGAAAACGACTGTCACGCCGCCTGCGCGGGATCCGGCGAGAAGAAAGAAGACGAGGAGGAAGAGGACCTGGCGTCAATCAAGTGTCGGAGGCGGGGAGAAGGCTGGATTTCGGACCCGGCGGCGCTCATTACCATAATGGGCGCGAGAAGATGAATCGTCGATTTCTCCGTTTTAACAACGGGCTTCGGGACGGGACCGGGAGCGATGTGGTAAGTATACTGACCTTTATGTCACTGTATGTCAGTTTCTGCCGGGGGCCACGGGGTGAATGGTTCCCTTTAACACTACTCTTGAGGGATGGATCAAATGGTCACCTATTTCATATGTGCTCTATAATTTACAACTAGAGCCATCACTCAAGAACAAAGGGAATGGGTAGTGGAAGGCTAAAGGCCTTATTACACCAATTATCAGCTGTACTTGGCTGAGTACTGACCGTTTCAGACGATAATCGTTTGGTGTAATGCTACATTTACACGGAGCGATAATTCGCCCAATCGATCGTTTAACAATTTTGAACCAACGATTTGGTTTTTATAACTATCAGCGTTTAGACTGAGAAAAATAGTTAGAAAAATCATTAGAAAAATCGTTATTGCGATCATTTTTAAGATCGCTTAAGCCCATCTCACACATAGGGTGAATCTTTGAAAGACTGTTTACACGAAGCGATCTGCAATCGACCAAGGACGATTTGAGAACATGTTAAAAGATCACAATGAATGATTTCTTCTTCGCTCTTTGTGTTTACACGGAACGATTATCGATCAAATGCGATCGCGAAAATTTGAACGATAAACGCAGCATAATAGTTAAAAGACCATGATCAGCTGATCGTGGTCTTTCAACATCATTACAGCGATGGTCTACTGCGTGCTGACTTCAATGGGCCGCCTAGACGATCTAAGGATTATGCGTGTAGCGCCTCCCATTGCTCCTCGCTCCTCTCCGCTCACTGTCGGTGTGTAATAGCACAGACAGCAAGCAGGGAATGAGGAGAAAGTGAGTGCTGAACTGACCGTACTCCTCAATATTGTGCCGTGTAATGCGGCCTTTACACCCAAGAACCTGGACCTAATTAACATAGTAAATTAAAATGGATTTTTGTAGCGGCATTAACTTGATGTAACTTGGCGTGATGTAAAATTCCCATGGAGAAATAAAATGTGGGGGATGTTATTAACTGGGTATTCTTTTATGGTCCAGTTTCAACATGCCTTAAGAGGTGATAAGAGCAAACAACTGGGAGTGTTAATTCCCTTTGCTCCTGGTTGCTGCCCAATTTTCACCATCAACGGGATATGAATCCACATTGATTAATTAGAACAATGGTGAATATAACTAATAATCAAAACATTAAGGACCCTTCATAATTATTGTAAGTCATGGTTGGAGATATGGAATAGTAAATAATGGCCAACTCAAGAAATGAATAGAACGGGATATATGCTTTTATAGTGGTAGTCACTGGAAGACGTATGCACGATGACTTTGTGGACACATTGGCGATTTCTCTAGGAGGTTTGTATATAAATGATACAAAGGCAATGGTAGCTGGATGTCAATGGAAGGATATTTAATAGATGCAGTACTACCAAATGCTAAGTGCCTGACAATAGTCTGGACAGAGACAGGGGGTGTAATGGAAGTGCCACATGTGTCTGGATGGTGGAAAGGGAAACTGTGGTAGCTGCTCGTGCTTGTCGACAGATCAAACCGTCCTCTACTAATGTCTGTCTGTGCTGTCTGGAGCCTTTTTGCCGTATGTGCATGCTTTCATATAACTGCACTTAAAACTCACTAGGTTTATTAGGTGGTAGGCTATTTCCTGGCAAAATGCATTGTAGAGGCATATCTAATAGTAAATGATCTCCCACCAAATGATACACTTCCCAGAAGTAGCCTCTGAGAGTCTTTTTATAGGGCAGCAGGGGAAGCCCTTTTGCACCCTCTTGTGGCAAGAACTGGTATCTAATCCAATCCCACCTGTAATAATTTACATATTGGCCTGAAATATAGTTGCATGCAGAAGTCTGATACAGTATATAGATTCATTGATTTTTTTTTTTTTCAATGAGTGTACTACATGTGAACATAGTCCAAGAAAGCTAGCCCCACATGGCTGAAAAACAAAATCATATGCATTTGATGTGGCTTTCAAGTAGATTTTTAAGATCCATATATATGACTTAGCAGTTTTACCTGCAAAACTATGCAGCCATTAACACTAGAAATGAGCACAATTTGAGCATGCATGGGTTCACCCGAACCGGAGCATGCAGCATCTGATTACCGGTGACCCTACACATCATCGTTCCATTATACAATAGCAGAAACATTCCTTACAATCTAACTTGATCCGACCCTTTTTCTTTTTCACAGCCCCTTAGGATAAAGCCGGGCCAGTACAAAACGCTCATGTGATAAATCTCTGTAATGACCTTTTTTCTTTTTATCCAAATAATTTTTATTATGCTCTGCGTAATACAAATTGGACGGATTTCGGAGCCAACGTGTTGTTATGATAAAAGCACGACAAGAATATGTCACGAATGACTGCAATGTGAGATAAGCGAGCGGTATTTGTAGTCCTCCTCATTGTTTTGCGGTAGACCACATGCCATGATGCATCATCTACTGGGACACTTGTTGCTGAAGTTTGCAGAGTTCTATTGCTTACACATTGCGTTAGGAATGCTGTGTATTTTCTAGTTGCCATAACAGGGCTTGTACATAAGATGTCAATTGACACACCCAAGCCTTTCCAAGAGCAATATGAGTGTACATAAAATCTTTTTGTGGGGTACTCATTAGCTAGGAGTAAATGGAATGACTTTCCCTACGGGGAGCCATAAGCCAGCTGACCTTCTTATAAAACGTAATTTTCTTGGTGCTGTAAAACTACAGTTCCTTATTAGCAGGTCATGTTGAGCCTGCTTAAAGACTTCCACACCTTTTTATGGCTGCTGAGGGATGTATACTTTTACATTGTGACATTTTACTTGTTACTTCACACAGTTTTGTATAGAAATCTATGCACTGTGTATGGTCGGGGTGGGGGGCTGTATGTGTTTGGCTAATGGTGGATCACCATTACATATATACAATATACCATTCTATTGCTTACATACAATGCATTTAGTTGCTCGCTTTTTATTCATATAGTAACACTTGGGGCTATAGCTGATTCCTGGACATTATATGGAATTTAGCGGTGTTGGGTGCCAAATAAATGTTGCAATTTGCCATTACTGTTGTTTATGCTTAGTGTTAAGCGGAGAAGCTGAACTGTTTGGGTTCGTCAATGTTCTCCCAACCTAAACGTTTGACATTTGACTTGGATGCAGTCCTAGAAAACATGGATACAGCTATAGTTCAAGAACGTTGCAGAACCTGAAAATATTGGTCTTTCTCTCAACACTAAAGTTATCAACACTATATTTATAATACATATAGGGGGAGATTTATCAAAGGGTGTAAAATTTAGACTGGTGCAAACTGCGCATAGCAACCAATCACAGCTCAGCTTTCCTTTCAGCACTGCCTAAAGCTGAGCTGTGATTGGTTGCTGTGGGTAGTTTGCACTAGTCTAAATTTTACACCCTTTGATAAATCTCCCCCATAGGGTTCCTTACATAGCATAGGTCCTGGCACATATGTTAAATTGATCCATAGCTCTCCCCACAATCATTTTGGGCTTTGATCAGCGCATATGCAATGGGTTTTGCTGGATGGGACAGTGCAGACTACCCTACTATTCCACTATTCGGCTGCTTAAAGGCTATGAACTAGAGATGATCGGAAGGATTTTAAACTAATCAAATTCATTATGTTTTACAAAAACAAACAAACAAACAAAAAAAAACAGATTCACCCATATCAAGGCCAGTTTGGGCCAATGGGTACAGGATACAGGAGCATGGACTCCTTTCAAAGACAAGAGTCCCCGCTCCTGTACATGCTGAACTGCAAGGTACTGAGCAACATACACTTTAGATTCAGGCTGCCCAGAGGTAAACACATGTGTTCACTGAGTGAGAGTATATGCCTTGCTGCTCAGTACATAGAGAAGTATGGATTACCATCTATGACATCTGTCACTGCTCTTGTATGTAGTTTTCATGGCACCATTTGCTAAGAGTGATTGTCTTGGACCACCCAATGAGAAGTGGTAATGCCGTGTACATGACAGCTTTGCACCCTGTCTGGTAAATGAGCATACAAGATATACCTTGCAATATGTACTGGGACAGGGACTCCTGATTATGACAAGAGTCCCTGCTCAAGTTTATCAGCCCAAGAGTAAATATTGATACTTAAAGCATCACTTACATCAGTACATTTACCAGTCTAGGTGCTTTGCTTCTTGGCCAGCAAGTGTATTGCAAATCTAAAAAAGGCCATCATCAAGAGGGGTCTCTGCACCTGTACAGCGATGCTCCATGCATTGCCGCTTACACTCACTAGTAGAATCCATTAAGTGTATGGCAAGTCTGAATCAGAATTAAATCAATGGTTGATTTGTGAGGAATAGAGATGAGTGAAGTGGCCAAAATTTGTGGTTCGCACGAACCCGAACAATCGCTGCCTGGAGAAGTTGGATGCAGCTTGAGGACCCCCTAGAAAATATACAGCTTATGTATCTATGTTTTCCAGACAGTCCGCGGGCTGCTTCCACCTTGTCCAGGCAGCGAGATTCAAATTATAATGGTTTGTCTTGGTTTAAATGTTTACTCCTCTATAGCGAGGAACCTTATGGACACTTCTAATTTAAAAAAAAAAATGTTCCTGATTTTTCCCCTGCATGTTTCCACTTATAGTCCAGACTGCTGTGTCCTGTTCATAGTTGTGATGGCTCAGTCCCCAGCCCTTGCCTCTCCTCTCCGGAACTATCATGAAAACTGGATGACGAAAGGTCAACTAGCCGATTAAAGAATCTCAAAGATCATTGCTTTCAAACAGCTCCACCTATCCGTACTTGAATTTGATTTACAAAAATGTGCCTATTTCTATTTATGAGGTCAATTCTATAGAAATAACATATGGGATAAGTACTGACTGCTGACTTACAACTCCCCTGCTACCATCCAATTGTCGACAATGACAATCCCAGCACTACCACTCAGAAATCCATTGTGCACCAATGTATGACCCCCATCAGCCATTTGTTTTGCATTGCATGTGGTATCATCCCCCTCTAAGCTGCACCTGCACAGTGCTTCGATTCATTGGTATGGCGTCGAGCTTTCTTTACCCAGTAGCATCCAGTACCATGTGCTAAAGAATACAGGAGCCTTTCATGTCATCCAGTCAAGTTTCACAATCAGAAGCAGCTGGGCTTAAATAGCTTAATAATGACCTCACTGATTAAGCGGCTGACGGGCGTGCGCGTTATACCATCTATTATAGAACGGCAACCACAAAGTTTAAGGATGTTTGAGACCAATTAGATTCATATAAATGAGCCCAAAAGATGTCTTAATCAGGAGACGACTTGTAAAACAGGAATTACTTCCAGATAAGGAAACACATTTGGACCCTCTGAAAAGATGTTCTTGTCCCCGGAGCTCGTATCTACGCTAAACTCACCCGCCCTCAAAAATTGCTTCCAAAACAACTTTCAGGTCAAGCCCCCCCCCCACCCAAAAAACACAAAAAACACCCTCCTAAATTGGAAAAGCCACAATAGAAAGAATCAAATTACACTTCAGTAACCGAATAGAAGGCAATAGGAATTAAAACAATGACGGAATTGAAAGTAAGAGATAGAATGATTTGGATACAGAGCCATTGATTAATGGAACCGGGAGAGATGTGGGTGTCTCTCCAGAAAAGAGTAAGAAGACTTTTTTTTTTTTTTTTTTTCCCTCTTTTCCATAGTCGATTGTATGTTTTTCTTTTGAGGCTGTCACATTAAACTCAGTTAAACAATGGCCTGTTAAAAAGACGAGCTGAAACGCGGCATCTGTCATCAGCGCACGCATTTACACTTTCCTTTAGGTTTTTTTTAATGTTCTTTATTTTTTTATTTTTTTTTTACTGAAAGCGTATTTGGTGGCAGGTGATCGTCGAAGCAAATGATAGTCTTCAATGTATATCCTTAATAGCTTTATAATGAAGTGCAGCATTTAAGAAGCTTTCTGGCAAGTGATCAATAACACTTTGTGCTATGGAAAAAAGGCTTTGTATGATCAAATTATGACTTGCTGTATACTGTGAATTGCTATTCCTTGTGTGAGTAACATTAGGCTTTATAACTTCTATGTGTTTTCACCCCTATCTAAGGTACAAGTGATATCGGGGCAGGTAGGTCTCAATAATCTGATGAATGAGTGTTTGTAGGCACTCGATAGGCCTGTGTAAAAGAGAATGTGGTCAGCTGACGAACGGGAAAGCTGTCATTCTTGAGCGTTCATCTGCACATCGCCTTGCGTAAATTGGGCATGTGCGAACAATAATGATACATTTAATGGCTACACGATTAATCGAGCTGAATAAAAGCTCTCTAAAGAAGTGCAGGGATCGGTGTTCATCATGAAACTTTTTTTTTTCCTTTGTAATATAATTTTATTAAAGAAAACTTTAATTTTGTTTCATGTTTCCGTTGACTTGACAGCAATATAGGGTGCCATGGACCCTCTGCTGCCACCAGTGGCTGTGTCTGGTACTGCAGGGCTTCAGAAGCTTTGGTTCCAAGACAGTTTGATATCGCTCTTGCTGCCATAATGAGCCTCCCCATATGTCTTATTTATTTCATGTCATCATGAGAATAAGCAGTGGATTTGAGTAAGCTTTCTGTGTCGTTAGCTCTAAAGTGAGCAGGAAGGACTGTCAATCACCGCTCGCTTTGCTTCACTGTGCTGCGGCTGCGGGCAGCTTCTCCTACTCTAATGTCTATTCTAGTGATAATATGCATTAGAATAGATATATGAAGGGGCTGGGTATCACTAATACTGCATGAAGGAGCAAGAACTGTGCCACAACCATTACTTCTAAAGCCCTGCATTTCCTGACACAGGCGCTGGTTTCCGCCAAGGGGCCGTGTTGCCCTTACTGGTGCCAATCAATGGAAAAATAAATATAATTTTTCAACCTTCACCTTCAAAAACAACACATGACCATTAGGTATATATCCTCTACTTTACGAAATTGGGCAATTGAAGAAATGTCACCACACGGCATTTCTTCTTCTTGGGGAATGGCACTGTACGAGGAATCGTGTTATACAGTCCCTTTCCACCACATTTGTGCTGCGCTGGAATGCAACAGTTGGACGCAGAACACATTGTACTGGTTTACTTCATATGCCACTCTGACAAGGAATACATCAAAACGCAGAAATGTGAGTTGTCACAGCCTTAAAAGAACTAATATAAATGGTTTCAGAAAGAACATATAAAGAAGAATTCAGGAGTGGAATTCTCTCATGGACAGGATATCAACCGTTTAAACTCCGCTATGTTAAAAATGTGTGCAATCGCTGCAGGGGTGCCCCAACACTAAATGCAAAAAGAAGGAGCCAGGAAGCACAAATGTTTGATGTTTCATATGAGCTATGACAACCCGGACATAGCGAAGCATCAGCTTTACCCTGACATGCATTGCAAATGTTCCCTGGTTTGTATGGTACTCAAGATTATCATATTTCTGCTTGAAAAGCTCAAGCGAGGGAATATCAAAGGTTTTCTTTCTGTAGATGTTATATCTTGACGTTCTTTACATAGCATGAACGGTATTAGGTATTATGTTCACACAACGTATCTTTTCGTAAAAGTATGGCCGTTGTTGCAATCGGCGACAACGGCCGTACTTTTTTCGAAAAGATACGTTGCCTTGTCTTCTATGGAATCCCGGCAGGAGCATATACACATAGGGGGACATTTATTAAGTCTGGCATTTTCGGCGCCGGACTTCAAAATGTCCCCGCAGCTCCGCCACTATGGAGATTTATGTAGAGGCGGACTGTCTCTACATAAATCCCGTGCGCGCCAGTGTGCATGGCAGGAAACCTGAGAGCTGGAGTAGGATTCCTGCGTATCTTTAACAATGATGAATCGCGTGGACCATTTGCAAATGGATATTTCCCCCCCCCCCCTCCACACTACCCTCCCCGCCCCCCTGGTGTACCAGGCGGAAAGTGCCCATTTGCAAATATTTTATTCGCAAAACGACCATTTGCGAATAAAAATATTTGCAAATGGGCACTTTCCGCCGATAAAAAGAAAATCGACGCTTTATACATCTCTCCCATAGTATACGCTCCGGCCGGGATCTCTTGCAGGGCTGCAGAAAACTGACATGTCAGTTTTCTGCGGCCACTATTCAGTAAAAAGCAGCTGCAGAAAACCCTGTCAGTGCACACTATGGAGCGAGTGGCTCCGGCCGCACGCTCCATTGTGTGCAGCGGGGAGTTCTGATGCGGGTGCACCGGCATCAGAACTCTGTGGCTGCAAAGACCATCCGGATGATCTTTTCAGAGACCGGCTGTTCAGTGACACAGAACGGCCGGTCTCTTGTGCAGTCTGAACATAGCCTTACCCTGTTTCCCCACAAAATAAGACATCCTCTGAAAATAAGGCATAGTGGAGGTTTTACAGGATAGCTTAATATAAGGAATCCCCCTGAAAATAAGGCATCCCCCAGAAGTAAGACCCCCGCCTCCACCCTCTGCCACCAGGTGGTGGGTTGTCTGGTAATGCTGGTTTGTCATGACAACTACTATATATTTCATTACAACACCGTTATTTGCGCAATGATGGCCGTTGTGTGGCTGGGTTCTCACAACATGAAACACCAGCCGTTCTGTTGCCTGAATAGCAGCCGCACAAAACTGACATGTCAGTTTTTCATGCGGCCGATTGGAATCCCAGCAGGAGCGTATACCATGTGTGTACGCTCCGGTCAGGATTCCATTCCTTCAAATACAATGTATGTTTTGCAGAAATCATGTCCGTTGTTGCAAATTGGAACAACAGCCGTGATTTATGCAAAACATACGTTTTGTGAACATGGCCTTATGAAAGACGGCCGTCATTTTTACATAGTTTGAACCTATCCAAAAGGTGGCTAAAAAGACTTTTTCTAACCGTTAGGCTATGTACATACAGCGTACATTCAGCACATATTGCCGTAAACCATATCTGATGTGCTCACCTTGTTTTCAATAGGAACACTCCCCACATATTGTTTTATACATTTTAAGGCCATGTTCAAATAAAGCGTATGTTTTGCAAAAATCACAGCCGTTGTTGCAATCTGCATCAACGGCCGTGATTTATGCAAAACATACGTTGTATTTGAATGAACGAAAATTCTGGATTTACTTTTCCCTCTCAGGGCCAGACAATACAGAGATTGGTATGACCGGGAAGTGTTGGAACAGGAGTGGCAAGGAATCGGTAGCACCTGTTACAGAGGATAACGTTGACTTTGTAAGAGCAATCCTCTTTATGTATTATGTTGCAGAACTTGATTTTAGAACCCTGTGGAATCTTTCAAGTCAGTAATTTTTATAAAAATTCTGATAGACTTGACCTTTAGCTATGTGCACACGCTGTAATACAACAATCGTTGTTTAACAACGGCCATTGTATTACAGCACAGGGAACGGACGGCATGTAGCATGCAGTATCAGCCATAGGAAAAATATCTTTATACTATTTGGATTACGGGCACCTTCGGGTGTGCCCCAATCCAATTAAACGTAGACCACAGTGTAAAGTACGGCCAGGAGCCATACTTTACACTGCACGCACAGACTATTTTCTACAGCCGCTGTTCACCAAACTTCGCCCGCAGAAAATAGACATATCAATTATTTTCGGCGACCGCGGTGAACAGTGGCCACGGTGTATACAGTGTGTATACACTACGGCCGTTGTCCCATTGAAATCAGTGGGATTGTATTCATTTCATTTACAATGATCATCATTTACAAAACCAGAATGCCCCTTCAACCTAATAAACTACTTGCTGGTGGATTGTTATAGACAATAATAAAAGGCAGAGGCCCATATACTGGAGTCCGCTGCTGTGTATGATCAGGGTTATACTGTTATGTCATCTGACATTGCACATTTGTTTGCTCAGACACTTTTACTAGTTTACATTGACCAAGGAGACAACAATGTGCTTTGGCCACTTAGCCTAAAAATTTACATTAGAAAAATGAGCCATGCCTGGTCTGCCGGAGATATAATAAATAAAAGCAGGTGCGAAGGGTTAGAATAGAAAACAGCTGGATACGACGGATGTGAGCTGACTTCTCCAAAGCCTCACTCTTTAATCCCTGTGGTTCAGTGTGAATACTTCCCTTCTGACGCAATGCAGAAGTAATAAAATGGAGCGCAGCATATGGAGGAGTTTCTAAGGAGAAGGGACTGTCTTAGCAAAGCTGCTGATTAACCGATTGGCTGCCACGTGCTTCTACCAGTCTGTAATACCGCTGCCTCCGAGGGCTGCAGAAGGGTTAACCCTTTATGAGATGATAGCAGTGAGATTACAGCAGATAGATGACTGTGTTTGTGGTGTTAAACACCAGTTCTTCTGCATTTGTATCACTTCTTTTACCATCCATGTCTAGGAAAGTGATGTTAATAATGGCAGGGGACTCTCTAAGAGAGTGATGAACGAGAAATCGTCTTTCAAAGGAAACTAGATAAATCGAAATGTAAGGAAAGTGGATCTGGCGAAAGCATTGCTTACTAATTCATAAGGCCGATTCGTCTTTCTTTCGCCTACATGACAATGATGGAGATGGTGTTAGATGGTGGGAGACTATGATCGCTCCTACACAATGTTTTCAGCAGGAGTAATATTACAATAACTACTGGGAAGATTACAAGAGTACAAAACACAATACAAAACTCCCATGTACAGATATACCCAACAGTAGCTGAGCCAAGGGAGGGGTGAGGCCCTGCGACAGTCACTGTCATACCGTACACCACAAGGTTGGATGTGTTACATTACACACGTGGCTCTGCAGAAAATGGGTCAAGCCATAATAAATCAACTCTAATCTGCAGAATTATACAAATGGTAATCTACCAGGTCAGGCTTGTAATCTCGTAATCCACGGTCTAGACAATTTGTACTCTGCAATTTTTTTTCGTGTGTGTAATCCAGTGTGTCGCACCATTTGTTATTGACCAGGTCAGGTAGTAATTCACGAGAGCCGGCAAGAGCAGAATGACAGTGATTGTATTTGGATGCCACAATCTGGTAGCACTGAGGCATTATATAAGCACATTCAGCACTATTAGTTCTTCTATCATTAAATCAAAGACTAAAGGCCCCATTACACCAAGCGATTTTTGGCTGTATTTGGCTGATTATTGGCCATTGCGGACGATAATCGTTTGGTGTAATAGCCCCCCTTAAAAGGCAACGATAAGCCGACATATACAATGTCAGCTGATCCTTGTCTTTCAACATGTTGAAAAAAAAAACCTAGAAAGATAGCGATGGTCTGTTGGGCATCGCTTCATGTAATTGAAATGGGGGCAGCAGACCGCCGTTATCTTCTATGGGCCACCCAGACAATCTAAAGATCATCCAGGCAGCCCCTCCTGCACCTCCTTGGGCCCCTGCTCTTACCCGCTCAATGTTAGTGCGTGTAATAGCGCTGGCAGCAAGCAGGGAACGAGGAGCAAACGAGCGCTGATCTGACAGGTCTGCACTCGCTTGCTCCTAAATATCGACCTTAAGGGGCACATTCTGTTTGCGCCACATCATTCTCTCTGCGCCATTATTTTGGTTAATTTGGTGTTTTTGCACACTGTGTAAAATTTTAAGCAACATCAGGCTATGTGCACACACAGTAAGAGACCGGCTGTTCCGTGACCCGGCCGGTCTCTGAAAAGATCATCCTGTCCGGTACCGCAGTACCGGCCGGATTGTCTTTGCAGCCGCAGATTTCTGATGCGGGCACATCCCTGCACACTCACATTAGAACTCCCCACAGCACACTATGGCTACGGCCGCTCGCTCCAAAGTGTGCACTCACAGGGTTTTCTGAAATTTCAGTTGTTTGCGGCACCGCTAGGGAACCCAGCCGGAGCGTATACCATGTGTATACGCTTTGGCCGGGATCCCATAGAAGGCAAGGTAACGTATATTCTCGTAATGATCACGGACATTGTACAACGGCCATGGTTTTACGAAAATATACGTTGTGGGAACATAGCCTCAAGGCGTTTGCGCTATTCAATGTATTTAGCTGGAGTAAGCAAGCTACAATGTCCTGTGTTTTCAGAGTTAGTAGAATCATGGACAGCATTAAACTTTTCATTGGTTTCGGCTACAGTAACTCTGATTGAACCATAGTGGCTAGCCTTTTTAGCCAATCTATAATCCTTAATCACCCATGGATCCCCAGTAGTCATGGATACCAACTTTCTTTTAGTAGGCAATAACTAGAGATGAGCAAATCGAATTCGTCTTGCTTCGTACAAAGCAAACCTGTTCTGCACCCATATCCCTCAGTCTGCCAGCTCCGTGCAGAAGAAGGATACTGCCCGGGGATCGCCTGGAAAATGTCTGGAAAACATGGATACAATGGCTATATGACAAATCTGATTCACTCATCTCTAGTAATAACCAACGCCTACCAAGAACATCTCACAAGACCATTTCGGAGAGGCTCTGGCCTAGTCATCTAGCCATCACTACTTGGCTCTGGTCTGGTCACTCAGATCTTTACTGTTGCCCATTTTTTCTGCATCCAACACTTGCTGCCTACTATACATCCCACTCCTTAGCAGGTGCTGCTTGAAATAGTCAATGTTAGGGTTCTATTAGACTAAGCAAATTTTAACGATAATGTTAACCTGAAATTGTTCACCATATTGCACAAAACGATAGTCGTTGGTTACTGTGATCGTTTACTTCATCTGATCCCAGCAAAGTAACGAACAATTTGGAATACACTGAACGATTAGTGAACGAATGCGGAATTACAGCGAACGATAAACAATGATTTTTGGGTCAGATCTAAATCAACGATCAACGACACACAAACGTTGTTTTTGTTTGTTGCTTGCAATTACACAGGATGATTATTGTTTATATTTAAACAATAGAACAATTTTCCGCATGATAATTGTCCTGTGTAATAGGGCCCTCACTCAACTTTGCTTGTTGCCCAAGGTTCCTATTCTCCATCATAACCTACCATGGCACTAAGAGCTCATAGGTTGAATAAATGGCTGAAGAACACATTTCTAAAGCTTGAGGACAACTTGAAAACTTACATTAGCTTGTGCTATCTGTATTCCTATATGCACGGATCGTCCTTCAGACCATACACGTTAATAGTGCTGAGTTGGTGGAACCAAAAATCAGATTAAGAAAAGGCTGTTGACTATTTTTTTTAATGTGCATCGGTGGAATTATTAAGATTTTTTTTATTCAGGGTTGGCGGATGTAAAATTACAGTAATTACATTCTGATATCAGGAAATATTGAGCTCGCCGGGTTCGCCAGAATATTATGAATGGGCTCATATAATATATTAAAACCTTGATGGGAGCAGGATGTTACAGCATTTCCTCGTCTCCCGGTATAAAGCCCGTTGTTTATTGTTGCCTCCGTTTAACGGCTCTTATAAATTTACTGCTCTTTTATGTTCTGCATCTACACACTTTTAATATTCCTGTGATTCATTTTGGACACATCATGAATTTGAAAGTTGGTTAAATTATTGAACAATAAAAATGGTATAAAAATAAAGCAGGAAGCAAGGTCTTTTATTTTTCCCCTGCTTCTTAAAGGGGAAATGTATGCGATAGCAAACCCAAAAAATACACAGCAGTATAATGGATATAGGAGACAAAATACTTATATACATGACAAGTGTGTCACCAAATTTACATCTATCTATCTATCTATCTATCTATCTATCTATCTATCTATCTATCTTATGTATTAGGCTATGTTCACACTACGTAAAAGTACGGCCGTTGTTGTCATCGGCAACAATGGCCGTACTTTTTGCGGGATGTACCAATGCCTTATTTTAAATGGGATCCTGACTGGAGTGTATACAAATCATATACGCTCCGGCCGGGATCCGTGCGGCGCCCCAAATGACTGACATGTCAGTTTTCTGCGGCCGCAATTCAAAGAATTGCGCCCGTAGGAAACCCTGTCAGTTCACACAGTGAAGCGAGCGGCTCCGGCCGCTGGCTTCACTGTGTGCTATGGGAAGCTCTGATGCGGGCGTGCGCTGATGCACCCGCATCAGAGCTCTGCCGCCGCAAAGATCATCAGGCCGGTACTTAAGTATCGGCCGGGATGATCTGGGCAGAGAACGGCCATTCCGTGACCCAGCCGGGGTCACGGAACGTCCGGTTGTTCACATTGTGTGAACATAGCCTTACTTAACATGCATGATACCATTGGGCTCTATAGTATGCAATTACATATACTGCATTAAGGCCCTATTACACCAAGTGATTATCATCCGTATTTGGATAATTATCAGCGGTTACAGACGATAATCACCTGGTCATAGCTCCTGTTAAAAGGCAACTATCAGCCGATATGCATGATGTCATCAGATCCTTGCCTTTCAACATCTTGAAAGATTTTTTAATGATAACAACTGTCTGCTGGTTGTTGCTCCGTGTAATAGGAGCGGTGGCAGCAGACCACCGCTATCTCCTATCTCCCACAGCTTCCTGCACCCCCCCATCCCCTGCTCTGACCCGCTGTCAGTGCATGTAAGAGCGCAGGGATCGAAGAGCAAGCGTGCACTGATCTGACAGGTCGGCACTTGCTTGCTCCTTACCATTGGCCCGTGTGATAGGGGCTTCAGTCTATGAGGTTTTTCTTTCTTGCCATTTCACTTTACATTCAGAATGACACTACAACACTGCTTATCCAGAGCTTCCAGGTTCCAGAATGTACAGAATCAGATGCACAGAATCGGGGATTGTTATGTCAATTATTGCCTTTGGAAAGTTAGGTGACATTACCTGTAGTGCCGCCTGTGGTTTATATAGTATCGGAAAGAACCACGGCACTTCGGTATTTGCAAGAATAAGTGAAAAGTTTATTTTAACAAAATGATATACGGTATTTTACTCCGACCATACATAGAAAGTATAAGGCATGAGACCAGGTGCAACGTTTCGGTCCGCTATGGACCTTCCTCAGGCAGTAGGGTCTCTTTAAACGCTGTATGCAGGGACCTCTCTCCCTGCATACAGCGTTTAAAGAGACCCTACTGCCTGAGGAAGGTCCATAGCGGACCGAAACGTTGCACCTGGTCTCATGCCTTATACTTTCTATGTATGGTCGGAGTAAAATACCGTATATCATTTTGTTAAAATAAACTTTTCACTTATTCTTGCAAATACCGAAGTGCCGTGGTTCTTTCCGATACAAGATTCATGGGTGAAGAACCCATTTACCACTGAGCACCGGCTTCCACATTTAAGGCAGAGGTGTGCAGCACTGACCCTATACAGCTGTGGTTTATATAGCACTGACATATTCAGCAGTGCTGTACTGAGCTTGTTATCACTCACACTGGTCCCTACCCCCCAATGGAGCACTATTACTGGCTGCTAGGGATGAGCGAATACTGTTCGATCGAATAGATATTCGATCGAATAGCGAGATATTCGGATATTCGGACGAATATCCCGCGAATATTCGATAAATATTCGATAAGCGTTCAAATCCCCCAGCTTCCGGGTTTCACCCTCCAAATGGTCAAATAGATGTTTTTCAATAATCGAATACTTGTTTCCATAGACTTTAATGGGATTGAATATTCAAATATTCGCGGGATTATCGAATATTCGAATATCTCACTATTCGCTCATCACTACTGGCTGCGGCTTAGTATGCGCTACTGTGTAAACCAACATAACTTAGACATTTCCTTATTTGCACAGTTTTATGTACTGCAACAATGTTCATCTGGAGCAACCTACAGTAGTTCATAATGACGTCTTTAGAGTTGCAAAAGAGAGTAGATCCCACCATGCCTGATCCCTTGTTTCTTTTGGGGATGTGTCACTGTGAAAATGTTGGGCAGTGACTTGTCTGCTTTTCATTTAGGTAAATATGCATGACTTTATTATTAGTCGAGTATATGGGGAGGTTGGGTAAAATAGCTGTCGGATTACAGCTATCTAATATGCATGACCAGCTTTAGATCCTAAGTTGCTTTCATGGCAGGTTTGTATGCACACCTGACACAATCCAGTCTACAGCAGATATTATGTGTAAACCTCCTATGTGATTTAACGGGTGAAGTTTACCTTTAAGGAGACCTTCAGAAAGCATGGGCCTTAAAGGTTGTGCAATGCTCTATTGGGAAAACAATATGCAAATTAGTTCTCCCCCAGAAGGAAGAGATCTTGCTCTCTGGTGCCACCTATTGGAGGCAGTGGCCCTGGCTTGGTGCCTTAACCTAGCACTGCCAAAGCTCCTTTATCCCCTGTAAACCCAGCCAAAAACCTAACCTGAATGTAAATACTCTCTTATCTTTTCCTCGATTGCCAAACTTCCATCTAACTTGCTTGTTGCCGCTGTTTTTAATTAAGCTTACAAGACAAATAAATCAGCCGGCGCGTTGCTTTCATGTAAAGCATTGCTTAAGTGCTTTTTATTTTATACTTTCTAGCGTGGGATCAATAAATCATGGTATAATTTGCATTCATACAATTCTTTATGCTAGACACAGGTCCTTGAATGAAGAATACAACCCCAACAGTAGACTGCTCCGGACAATAGTAGCTCCATAATACAGCTTCCTATGCAGTAAGCCACAATTAAAAAAAAAATTGTTTTATGGATTTATATGGAATCGGACAGAACTACTATATGGTTTTGCGTGAAGCTGAAGTCATACAGGTATAACAGGGCCTGATTAAAGTCTATGGGTGCTCTATTGCAACTTTGTAAAATGTTGAGGTCATAATGTTGGGAAACCAATGAAATATCCAAAGCTGACCATACACGAAGTAGGATCTTTAAATCTACAGTATGAATGGTGACATACCCTTACATTCTCAAGACGTCACCTTGACCAAAGTGTCTCATTTCCAGGAGCAAATAGACTGTCTACAGTGCCACCTGCTGGAGCTTAAGCAAGGATAAAAGATAACATGGGGATTGTTTGGGCACCGACTGATTCCGACAACAGGGATGTAATTGTCTGTGCAATGAATGGAGCATACACCGTGTTTGTGCGGACATGGCCCACACTCCATTCATCATCTGTAGGGCCACCATATGCTTCAGAGTTGGAGCACAGACGGGGTGTACACTCCAGTCATTGCTTGGACAATGGTTGCCGTCCTAGGGATCACTGGGGATCCTAGCAGTCAGACCCCCAGCGATTTTTCATCGTTTTATTTTTTCCCCCCCTGTGTGGTAGTGAGTGCAGAAGCTCTTGATACCTCACCATACAGTACATAGCTTGTCCTGGCCTGGTAACCTGTTTCAAGATTTGCCCAATTGATGACCTTATGACTCATATTAGATGAAAGATACTGTTTGCATAAATAACCTTTATTCCTGAATATCCCATTGTTGGATTGATATGGATGACTAATGTGATTATCTGAGACAAAATGGTCCTTAAGTCCTGGGTGTGGGGATTAGAACGACACTTCTATTTTTAATGTATTTTTCCCTTGAGCGTTCAAAAGAGAAGGTGGACGACCAGGGAGCGGGAGGGGAAGATTTCTGTTGACATGTATTTTAAAGCCATACATGACTTAAAGAAGCAGTTCACAAAAAATTATTATTGCCCCCCCCGGTAGGCGCTGGCACAAATACTCACCGCAGCTGATCGGTTTCCCGTGGCGCGGCTTAGTTCCGGTCCCGCGGCACCGTTCAAATCTGGCGCATGCTCACTTCCGCCTCTTCACGCACTTCCATAAAGAATGCATGGAAGCGCGTGAGTTCTGGTGTTAAATCACAGGAGATAGAAGAGGAGTCACCGCATAGGCGGAAGTGAGTGCACGCCGGATTTGAACTGCACCGCGAGACCGGAACTAAGCCGCGCAGTGGGACACAGATTAGCTGCGGTGAGTATACGTGCCAGCGCCTACTGGGGGGGCCAATAATAATTTTTTGTGAACTGCTTCTTTAAGGTGTGGACTGCTTAAATGGCAGCGTCTAAGGAGATATGGCGGTGTCCACAGTCCTGAGATATACTATATATAGTAGTGTACTGTGATCACTCAGTATCAGCCTGTTCAGTCCATCATTATGCCATGGCATAGCAGAGAGTAGTAGATGGCCAAATGACTAAGGGAAAGAAAGTACCTGTGTGTGCACTGCTGGCAAACTGACCATCTCTGGTCACACCATCTAAAATGAGAAAAAGCTATACACCATAGAGGTTCTCTCGTGACCTTAGTAATAACCGAGAGACCAACAATCACAGAGGTGTTAATCTAACAAAACTAAACAGGTTTAAAAACAATCTTAATTCTATAACTGACAGCAAGGAGAGGACTTGAAGGTGTAGGTGCAGTTGACAGTGAGGATTAAGCTGTCACTCATATCACTTCTCATGTAATCTCTTAAGTGGTAAAAAAGTTCATCTTATTGATACCACTAAATCTGCTTTTGATAAACATCCTCAATTTGCGGAGACAGAAGTGCATAGGTTTTTTTCCCCAAGCTTATTTATGACGTCACTGATTCATTGTGTCCACGAATTACAATGGATTTTTAGGATTACATCAGATATCTAGCTGACATACACAAGGTTGATACAAAATCCCAGGTAGATGGATCTCCTGTATAATATAGATGGTATTGATAACCGGTTTCTGACATTAAATAGCTCAGCAATGTCGTCATTCTGGTTGGGGTTCGTTGTAAGGTCATATAGAAAAAAAAATAAAGTTATTTAATTTTATATATTATAGAAACAAGTTTATAATATTGTCCAAGTTTTTTCTCACATATTATATATTGTCTAATTTTATATATTATCGAAACGAGTTTATAACATTGTCCAAGTTGTCTCCAAGTTTATAACATTGTCTAATGAGCAAAAATACCTTTGCTTGTTGCATATGGCCAGTATTCGGTAAATGCGGGTCCAATGGTGTAAGAGCAAACTGGCTTAAAGGGGTACTCGGGAGAAGAAAAAAAACATGTTTTTAAATTAACTGGTGTCAAAAAGTTATATAGATTTGTAATTTACTTACAGTATATTTAAAAATACTTATATTTAAAAAATTACCAGCTGCTGTATGTCCTGCAGGAAGTGGTGTATGCTTTCTGACATGGTGCTCTCTGCTGCCACCCCTGTCTGTCACATGAACTGTGCAAGGCAGGAAAGATTTTCTTTGGAAATTCGCTGCTGATCTGGACAGTTCCTGACATGGACAGAGGTGGCAGCAGAGAGCACTGTGTGAGACTGCATTGATTGACAGCCTTCCCTGTATGATTGTGCATACATAGCTGTCAATCAGTGAGTAGCGCCACCCACTGGACTTCTAAGTGTAGAGCATCACATGAGAAAATGGTAGGTTACACCGACTCTTTTCCTAGAACACTACAGCCTAGTCTTTAGGTAAGACTTATTGAGGAGGTGGCCTCTGTACTACTTTACATCTCTCTTTGCGAACGCTTTCTTTCTGTGCCTAGCTGTACCATTGGGGGAGAACATCTTTGTCTAGGTCACCTCTCAGCTCCCTCAAATATTAGGACCCTAAAATCCACTTAGCCATAACATAGACTTAGAAAGGAATATTATAGGAACCTCTTAGATAGCTTATGTATACTGCAAGTCTACAACAGACGCCAAAATCAATGTCATGCCTGTAAATATTTATAAAGAGATATAACATAAAGATTATTGTTTTCTGTCCATTTGCTGTGCAGTTAAAGGGGTTATCGAGCCTGTAAAAATTGATGGCGTATCTGGAGGATAAGCCATCAATATTAGATCAATGGGGGTCTGACTCCTGGTATCCCCACTGATTGGCTGTGTAAAGGGGCCGCGGCGCCCACTTGAGCTCTGCAGCCTCTTCAGCGTTTGCCTTCCCTTGTATCACTGTATTATATATATAATGATAGTACAAAGAACTTCAAGCTATCCCTGTTCACTGGAATATTAGATTGACTTCCAATAAAGGGAACCAATGAGCACGATTATGCTGATATGGTTCCCAGCAGCACAGTATAGATCTACTGTGAAGGTCGCGAAGCTGTGCTGCAGCGGTAGCTTTACAAAGGGGAAAAAGATGTTTTATTATGCGGGGATGAATAACAGGCAGAGAGACCAATAGGTGGTCTCTCTGCACCTGTCAATCATCCTTACACTGTGCGCTGATAGGCAGAGAGCCGTGACTAGTCACCGGCAGCTCCCCGCCCAGATGACTAGTTGCTGTCCCTCTCCTGGCCGCGCACGGTGTAATAAAATATCTTTTCCCTCTGTGTATAGCTACTGCTGCCACCGCCGCTGGTATCGCTCCGTGAGCTGCACAGTAGATTTATACTGTGCTGCTGGGAACCTCATCAGAACAATCGTTCTTATTGGTTCCCTTTAATCCTATCCAGAGGATTTTTCTATATCTCGAATTCTAAGAATTTTTAGAAACATTAATATAACTAGGATCGACTCTTACATAACTAGGAATGAATCTCTATAGAACACACTCAAAAGCAGCATCAGCATGAGAACATTATAGAGCAGTACTGAGCAGTTTAAGATGTGACTCCAGCACTCGGGTGAAATAAAGCATCCAGTAAAAGCTGCTGAAGCCTCTTCCTGTGTCTCCATGACTGACTTTTTTTTTAACTACCCCTCCCCCCTCTCCAACACCATCCCTTCTCCTTAGACTTCAATTGGCAGCTGTAACCTGATATCTGAATGTTCTGGAAAAAGATTTGAGCAGTTGATGAGTTTAGGAGGAAAGGTGGGGGGACTAGAAAAGTACCTGATAAGTAAAAAATATGTCCTTTTTTGACTGATAAGATATGATACAGTGCTTCTAAAATGTGTATGCACTATTGATATATGAAAAGTTTGCTAAACATGTAGGGAGAGATTTATCAAACATGGTGTAAAGTGTAACTGGCTCAGTTGCCCCTAGCAACCAATCAGATTCCATCTTTCATTCCTCACAGACTCTTTAGAAAATGAAAGGTGGAATCTGATTGGTTGCTAGGGGCAACTGAGCCTGTTTCACTTTAAACCATGTTTGATAAATTCTACGATCCAAGATGCCTGCAACCACCATTAGGGGCACTGTAGGGTAGGAGTATTCCGATGGCAGCTCTATTTTGATGTCAATGACCACTTTATTAATCTTCTTTAGTGACAGCTACAGGCAGCCAGATACTCTTACCTCTTTAATCACATTCTTTGTCCTCACATTGCTTATTATACATATTATTGCCTTTTAAATGTTGTTGTCCTCTGTAGGGGAAAATAATAACAATATTCGGAATATTTTTGCACGTTCTCTCTTCATGCTGGGAAAACATATACTTTCCCCCCACAAACAGTTGTTTGTTATTTGATTTCTGCAGGCGTATTCCGCATCATTACTGTACAATATATTTTATGGAATGCTGAATCCAGATTTTTCTAGGCAGAGCTGCATGCCTGTACAAAAGATAAATGTCAGGTGCATATGTAGTGCACAGCGTGTGCCGTGTCCTTCATAAAGCTGGCAATTAAGGTGATAACTTCAATTAAAACCCCCAAAGGAAACGTCACTGATGCAAAGCATAAACCGAGCGACAAAACCTCCAGGGGCTGCTCCCGCCACGTGAACAGCGCACAGGTTATTGGCCGCACTGACAAAGGCAAAACACAGACAATATCACCAGGATCTTCAAGGGCAGAAAGAACAGACAATCAGAGGCAAAGTTGCTAGATATTTCAGATTTATATAATCTATCTATCTATCTATCTATCTATCTATCTATCTCCTATCTATCTATCTATCTATCTATCTATCTATCTATCTATCTATCATCAATCTATCTCCTATATATCTTTCTATCTATTATCTATCTATCTCCTATCTATCTGCGTTTTTTTTTTTACTAAATAAAAGACACTTTTTTCACGTTACTTCTGAGTGCTGCGATCATCTAGTGTGCATCTATCTATTATCTATCTATCTTGCAGATAGTCCACAGCACTCAAACGTTCTTTTAAAGTTCAAACGTGAAGTTTATTCAAACAGTGCAGCATATCAAAAGGTCTATCTATCTATCTATCTATCTATCTATCTATCTATCTATCTATCTCCTATCTATTATCTATCTATCTATCTATCATCTATTATCTATCTATCTATGTATCTATCTATCATCTATCTATCTATCTATCTATCTATCTATCTATCTATCTATCATCTATGTATCTACCTAACTATCATGTACCTATCTATCTATCTATCTATCTATCTATCTATCTATCTATCTATCTGTCTATCTATCATCTATCTATTATCTATCTATCTATCTATCTATCTATCTATCTATCTATATATCTCCTATCTATCTATCTATCTATCTATCTATTTCCTATCTATCTCCTATCTATCTATCTATCTATCTATCTATCTATCTATCTATCTATCTATCTATCTATCTATCTCCTATCTATCATCTATCTATTATCTATCTATCTATCTATCTCCTATCTATCTATCTATCTATCTATCTATCTATCTATCTATCTATCGATCTATCTCCTATCTATCTCCTATCTATCTATCTATCTATCTCCTATCTATCTATCTATCTATCTATCTATCTATCTATCTATCTATCTATCGATCTATCTCCTATCTATCTCCTATCTATCTATCTATCTATCTATCTATCTATCTATCTATCTCCTATCTATCTATCTATCTATCTATCTATCTATCTATCTATCATCTATCTATCTATCTATCTATCTATCTATCTATTATCTATCTATCATCTATCTATCTATCTATCTATCTATCTATCTATCTATCTACCATATATTACTATCATTATGATCATTATTTTTCCATTCTTTTTATTGCTGTAATTCATGTAAAATTTAACCTGATGCTAACATACAGAAAACTTTGGGGAGCTACAGTATAAAGGAGCATGACTGTGAGATCAGAGTTCACAGAGATCACAAGATTGTAAGACCTGATAGGCACGGCACCCAGTCTTATTACTCCTAGGTCACCTCCCTGTGTCTATACCTCCCTCTTCCTTCCACAGATATATCCTTTCAGTGGCTGACAATGCAAAAGAGTAGACATTCCATGCTGGATATTTCACATAGCTGTGGACTGACTTAAACACGGAGACATTGGGTGTCCATTGTGGCCTCCAGTCAGTCCTTCAGACAGGAAGAAGAATAGAGACATGAGGACATCATAGATAAGGCAGAAACTTCATATATTGTCCATATTGTAAAATCTTTTTGGACTGAAACCAGAATAATATCTTTGTATATTTTGGGACTAACAAAAATATGTTCATCTGCTGACCAGATACTGTAGAAACCTACCTAGAAACATAGAAAATTGTCAGTAGAAAATTCCACCTGCTCCGTCTAGCCTTCCCTTATACTTATATTTCCTTGTTATTTTTCTCATAGGATAGATATACGCTTATCCCAGCCTATTACATGCACAGTTTATATGCCTGATCAGGCAGGTATTGGCCCATGAAATAGGGCAGCCATCAACTAATAATTGAGTAACCACTTGCTCGTCGGCTGATCGCTCACTTCTGCCAAAAATAGGATTAACACCAGGGCTGCACGAACAATCTAGTGGTTGTGGCTGCACAATTATCAAGCCATGTAACAGATTTAGTTCTTTACGTCTTTCTATATATGTTTAATGCTTAAAGCATGCCTAAAGCATAGCCAGAAACTTTAGTAATGTCACTTGTGAGACCCCCACCGATCAGGAGAGTGAACGGGGAGCAGCGCAAAACCAGTGTATTGCATTTCCCTGCTAAGAATTATCTCCATCCAGTTATCCCATAGACTTTCAATATAGCTGTCTAGATGGAGCTTGCTACAAGCCAGCTTGTTCTCCTAATCGGTGGGGGTCTTAACAGTGAGCCCACAACCTTTGGGCGTGTTTTAGGATGGTAATCTTATAGGGGGACATTTAGAAAAAGTTCGGCAGGTGTGTACACCAGGGAGAACGTGCAGATTTGCCCCTTCTCACGGGTGTACGCCTGCTGTATCCCCCGCTTGCTCGATGGGCAGGCGGGGGCATGTCAAGGCAGGCCTCCTCCCGCGCCTTGTTTATCATGATTTATGCCTGACAGAAGGCATAAATCTTGACCCACATCTACACCTGCTGGAAGCAAGTGTAGATTTGGTATGCCGGCCACAGGTTCTGGCAACCAGACAGCCGAGTTCACTAAGAGGTGTGCGCCTCTTAGTGAATTGGGCTGGGGAAAAGGGGGCGGGGCCTACGTTAAATCCCCCCATAGTGTGTTAATCCCTTGCTCAGTCAAACTAACACATATACCTGTTATATGTAGATTTTGGAATTGTGGATGATGCTGCCTCAGGGCACACTGTGCATTTAGGCAATTGGGCCATATTGGGTCATATAGATGAATAGGCTTATATGTACAGATTCCAGTCCAACAAAGAATGGACCTCAGTGGTGGAATCTCAGCTTCTCTATTACATAACCTGTCTTGGAGAAATATTACAGAAGCCACATGGGTTGATCTGCTAATCTGTTACATCTTCAGATTGAATTGAGTTTCGGTGAGAAGGCATGGCATGGAAATATTGTTCTCCTACTCTAGACATGACTGAGGGGGGAGGCTCCTGTTGCAGTCAGTTGTCTTACAGCCAGATACAGCTAGATCTCGATCTGTTTTATGTGTATAGTATTCCTTGTAAGGGGTTCTCCAGCACTTTATTTTTTTTTTATATTGTGCTTCCTTTATTTAAAACATAATAAATAACTTATTCTTACCACACCACACTTCCCATTGTTCTCCTGCGGCGTTTCTTGGTCTCTTGCTGACCGCTGCCTCAGCCACTTCGAGGATAGACTGTAGTTCGGCGGCAGCAGTTAGCAAGGGACGTGGAGATGCCAAAAGAGGACCACAAAGTAGTGGGGTGAGGTAAGAATAAGATATTTATTATGTTTTCTATAAGAGCAGCACACTATAAAAAGTTTTTCAGTGGTGGAGTACCCCTTTAAATGGCCAATTATTCATTTGAATGGCCTGAATGTAATATTAAATTTCCCCCTGTAGTGGCCACTAGTGAGGAATTCTATAGGTGACCACAACTCCCCCCCCCCCCACCAGCAAAATCAGCTGTAAGCTAAGTATATGAAAAGCCACACAGCTTTCTTCTGAAAAGACGTCTTCTTCATGAGCCCTCCCCTATAATTGCCACCTGTTCTTCCTGAAGGCTGCGGTTGATATTGAAATCCAAGTGTTCCCACTTAACCAAGATTTTTTTTTACTTTCTCTTGGGTGGTGCATGAGATTATAATAACATAGTCTAAAACCATATGCACAATGAAACCTAAGCACTAGCTGTAGCTACGCACAGCCCCTATACATAAATATATAATTTGCCTTTAAGTGTACTTTGGAGGAAGAATACAAAGTAGCGTACAAGTGTAAAGTATTATTTGTCTATGAAAGAAGAAAATCTCTGATAACCAAATGTTCTTTTATACGCTTGCTAGCAAATTAGCGATACATATTTAAAAGAAGCCCTGACGGAGCGCCATCGCTCGCTGCTAACGTCGCTGCCATTGTTCCGGCATTTTAATCAGCGCCTTTAGAATCTACTCCAGCACAATACTTCTGAACTCTTTTCTTGTTCTAGATTTATTTTCTAAAGCCCCGGGGTTCTGTCGAAACTCTTAGGATTCTTGTAAACCCTTTTATTTTCCTTAAAGCTGGCAGACTGACAGGTTTTTTAGTTATTCTCAATGCTAAATTATTTATCTAGTTTCCCCTCCCAGCGCTGACTTCTGAATCTTTAACGTTACTCTTGGGATATATCTCAGGCCTTTTCTTTTTTTTCCATTTAAAAATGGAGACGTTTGTGTGTGTGTTTTTTTTTTTTTGCTTTAATTTTTCATCATGAAATTCCACATACAAAGAGTGATTGTGATTGGACAGCTACCTGGTATGCAGAACAACGGAGGACTAGAGGAAGTGCTCGGAAATGGATCACCTTTTACACCTAAGCACCTCAAGGATTTTCATTGTATTATGGTATTTTTTTTAAGGCGAAATATTACCTTTTTTTTTTTTCATCCGTCACCAGGGAATTCTATTTTGTTGAATCAGTCTCCCTTTGTTTCAGTTTTGCATCTTTTTCAGAGCATTAATTTAGTTGTAAATGGCTTTTTGTACCAGGAACTGTGAAATCACTCGCTGCTTGCATATATTTTCCACATGATCTGCTCCTCCATTCAGGACATACATACATACCCTTCCTATATACACTATATATTCACAAGAGATGCAACTCACACATTCAAGGCCAAGCACAAGGGCATTGCTGTTTTGATGGTAATATGCCTTTAAATAGCTGCGTCTAGTGATATGCTAATTGGATAAACATCTCGGGATGCTTTGTACATAGTGACTGCATGTAGTAGAAATTCTGATGGATGTTTTTCCCTGGGATTTAGCATAGCGGGACTGACTTGTAGCGATGGAATTCTTTGGAAAGTTTGGCCATGTAATTGACGTGACAGTACTATGATTAATGACAGTTTGGTTTCTTTGAAGATGAAGTCACTTTGGCTCGTTCCATAGTGTCTGAGCCTGATTTGTTGTTACCCATTGTCGTGCCAGTCAGGCTGTATAATGTGCAAACAAGTTATGGAGGTGGAGACGGGGGTCAAATCTAAAGCCCAAACTATGATCCAATTATCAGACAAACCATGTAGCCTGAAGGTCACTGGGACTTGCCCTTGTTGACCCCTGTATGTGGCCATCATTATCAGGCCCTTATGCCATTGAAAGATATCCTAGTACTTAGCTTGAATGCTAGGCATTGTTGCATAGTCAATCAAGTCCAAAGCTGATCAGGGCAAGTCTACCGCTTCTCTCTGTATTGGATAGACTGCATAATGTTATGTTTATTTATTCCGATGACTATCATGGAAGACCTATAGATGCATTATCTTAAATTTTTACAAACTTCAGAAAAGTCATAGTATTCATGTATCCGGCCGATTACATCTCAACTGATCACTAAAGTATATGTCCTCCTCTAGACATTGCATCTTCATGTGATTGATGGGCAACTTCTTACTCGGAGGACCAAGTGAGCAGTATATAGATTTATAAAAGAGATGAGCACATTTCAAGCAAGTCCGATTGTTCAGTATTTGAATACCGGTGGCTGAAGAAGTTGGATGCCGCTGTAGAGAGTTTGGGAAAACATGGATGTAGCCTCAGGCCATTGGGTTTATACGTGTTTTCCCAGACTCCTTAGGGTACTATTATACGAAGTGATTATTTTGTATCATTTTAGGTCATGCTTTAAATCAACAATCAGCCGATGACGGCTGATCGCTGATTTAAACATGACCTTGAATTCCCAATAATGATAACAACGGTGGCTGGCCATCGCTCCATGTCATAGAAGTGGCAGCAGCAGACTGCCGTCTCTATGGGCCACACGGATGATCTAAGGATTGTCTGGGCAGCAACCCTTGCTCCTCCCCGCTTGCTGACGGTGCGTGTAATAGCACCGACAGCGGGCTGGGAACGAGGAGCAAATGAGCGTTGACCTCTGAAATTTTGCTCTGCAGTATCGGGCCTTCTAATATGGCCCTTAGGACTGCATCCAAATTTTCCAGCCACCGGTATTCAAATGCTGAACGATCGGACTGTAGTATGCTTGAGTTGTGCTCATCTCTATCAGTAAGGCTTGGTATGAATCTGTACACCACACGTTCATCTTTCCAAGTCAAGTCAGAGGAGCACTTCTGCACCTTTCTGTTATCGATCGGTGGGGGTCCGAGCACCCCGAACCCACTGATCACAACTTCTGACAAGTCAGAAGTTGGTAAAAAATGAAAGCTGTTCTTTAGCTGTCTACATCTCTATATACTTTTTGCCCCAGTGGAACATTTTAGATGAATGCTCATTTTAGATGAATACTCATTTCATAAAAAGAATGCCCTAGAGTTGGAAAAGATGTAAAGAAGAACAACTAAGCTGATGAGGGCCATGGAGCATCTTATTTATGAGGAGAGATTAAAAGAATTACATTTGTTTAGTCTTTAGGTTAACTTATATAAGTATGTTAATGACCCTCATAAAAAATATGGTGAAATGCAAAATCCCCTCGAAACCCTCTAAAGACTGCGGGGCACTACTGTCTGGAGGTGAAAAGGTTCAGTCTCTAGAGGCAGCAAGCCTTCTTTATCATAAGCAGCATTGTGAATCTGTAGAACCTCAGGAGCTGGTTGATATCTTCAAAAAAGTCTTAGATGATTTCTTAGAGCAAAATAACATCAATGCTTATGTAAATGTAGGGTATTCTAGTGGTGAATGCTGATCCAGTCTCATCGCCATTTGGGATTAGACTTTTTTTTTCCCTCTTTTTAGGGCAGGTTGGTTCATGTCTTATGGGCTTTCCACCTTACTGCCCCCATTACGATTATTAGCTGAACAGATCTATATTTCCCCTTAGATCCAGCAATCAGCCAATGAATGAGCAAATTGTCAGCTCTTCTCATAGTTTTAACCTACAAAAAAATCCACATTCGTTGGCCACACATTGCTCTGTAATGGTATAGATGATGGCATAGCTCGGTTATCGAACATCCTGATAACCGAGCTGTGTAATAGGTTGATCTCTGGGGTTTGGGCTGTGTAATTCAGCCCTTACTCTAGATCAAGAGGGGGAAAGAAAGTCCTAAATTTACCCATACCCATTCATTACATGCACACGCTCTCCTGTCCCCTGGCTGAGGGACATATATCTTTTATAAAACCATATCTATGTAACTATGGTTGACTATAGTCTTACGTCTTCTACGGGAAGCAGAATGTAGCCTGTTTTTTTTTTTTAAGAAACCAGAAGATAAAAATTTTAGTTGGACACACAATGGTCAGAGCAGGTAGAGTTGATGCAAAATAGAGTTGTCCTTTAAAGGGGTTATCCAGCGCTACAAAAACATGGCCACTTTTCCCCCTCTCTTGTCTCCAGTTCAGGTGTGATTTGCAATTAAGCTCCATTTACTTCAATGGAACTGAGTTCCAAACCCCACCCAATCTGGAGACAAGAGAGGGGGAAAAGTGTCCATGTTTTTGTAGCGCTGGATAACCCCTTTAACTAGGCAGAAGGTCAGTTCTGGTGAGGTTCTTTCAGTATGGAGGTTTAGCATGTTTGGTTTGGAAGCAGACAATAGGATGTAGTAAGGAAAACCATTATTCATTCCTAGTGTTGAGCAAACTTTTGGCATTTGATTCTGCTGTAGGGAGTCCTGGGAAAACGTAGATACAGTCAATAGATATTGCATAGACAGACACCTACAGGTCAGGAACAAAAATTAAAGATGTAACCACCAACGCAGCAATTGGCGACTAGGTAACTATTCACATGATGTGCTAAAATATGGGTGTGGTATGTCATGGAAAGTATGCAGAATCAAGTTGGTGAGCGAGCATTGATGCATACAGTACTGGGTCACATCACTAGAGATGATCGAACAGCGGAAAAAATCTTAGGTTCTAACAAACTTGAACCTTGCCGAACCTTCCGCATTTGATTCCCGATGCCTTTCCCGCTCCGTGGGGAAGGAGGAGACAGCCCGGGTACCGCCTGGAATTCCAGGATTCAGCCTAGGTAATAGGCGGGACCCTGGCTGTCTCCTCCTTCCCCACGGACCGGGAAGGCATCGGGAATCAAAGGCGGAAGGTTCGGCAATGTTCGAGTTCGAAAGAACCTAAGATTTTCCGCTGTTCAATCATGTCTACACATCACCACTTACTTACACATGTCTAAATCGCACCTTCTGCCATCTGAAGGACCAAGATGTTGCAACACTGCACAAATGTTGGCACACAAGCTTAGTGTCATAAGAAAAGGCCCTAAAGAAACCTGAGATTAATAGGCAAAGGCTGGAGAGAAGGAACTTTTAAAGGAGAAGTCCGGCCTCCAGGTTTTTTTTTTTTTTTTTGATTGGCTGAGCAGTCTGACAGCTCAGTCAGGCCACTCCGGAGTTGATGCTGCGAGTGGAACTGGGATGAAGACGGAGCGGAGGAGAAGCCCTGCTAGGTAATGTATGCTGCAAGGGCTGCAAGGACATCGGTAACAATGTCTCTGCAGCCCTTGCTAAGCTATCATCGGGCCGTGGAATAGGCCCAGTAAATGAGCGCCGATCTAGCAGATTGGCGCTCGTTTACATTATTGATCGGCCCGTGGAATAAGGCCCTTACTCTCTCCCCTGCCTCTGCTGCCTGTAAGAAGTCGACTGAGGCCAGACGTCTCCTTTAAGGGAAAGCCCAGGTAGGAAAGTGGTAGAGAATAGTAGGATACTGACCACAAGGACAGGTGATATGTCAGAGACAGGAATATTGGATACTTTTTGTAGACCCAATATCATTTGAAAGATTTGACATATACAGCTAGCTGCCTTGTGGACGCTTACAGCATATACAGTATTTCATATTGAGAAAATTGTAATATGTAAAATTTCACATTTAATCTTCTTTACAGCCCAGTGATTGCTTATTACTACTGAATATAATCTGCAATGATATCATACTTCCATCCCTTACTATGTTAGAAGCCAGTAGTGAAAAAGACAATAGAGTACTTCCTTATATCTCGGTTTTTCTACTTCGAGAGGATGCTTCATGCGTCACACTTGAAGACACGCTCCTGTTTACCATCTCACAGAACATTTTGTACTCTAGCAGCGTGGACTGTGCTCAGACATCAATTCATGCTTATTCATGTCAGCATTGTGTGTCCCAGTGCTCCCAGTCAGAGTCATTAAAGTAGCCACTTGAGTCTTGTCTGAGTGCAAGGGGATGGTGTATATTGCTTTTGCAGTGCACTCTAGTGGCTTAGATCACCATTCCTGACATGTAATGTGCTGTACTGTGACTTGTCTGCTCAGGCCATGTGACTATATAAAGGCTAGCCTTCCCTCGTCCAGTTGTTGTTCTAGCCCTGCATGTAATAACCTAGCTAGTGTAGAGCTAGTTTGGCTCATTGGTGTGCCACTTGACACCTAAGCCTTGCCAGCTTCAATGCTGGACCAGTGCATGCAATTTAATGGTGGGTGTACAGGGAGCAGAAGGCATCAGCCATCTCCTACTTATAAAAGCTTATTAGATTGCATGTGCTAACACAGTAGGGAGGTCGGCAGGGTATCCGAGACATGGGGGGGGGGGGGGGCTAAGTCCTCATCATTGTGTTCTCTGGTGGTGGTTTTTCTCCCGAGACCAAAAGATAGCATATGAAAAACCAACTGATTATTCCTCATCTCTACTGGCATTTGGGAGAGGAAAGTCAGAAGGCACCTATACATATATACATATAGGACAGTCCGCTGAAACCGGCAGGTTCTGCCAACATTTATCTAATGTGTTCAAATGAAGAAACAGTAGTGGCACTCACCGATGAAGATGCTGGTGTAGATTTCTTTTTATTAATAACGCATGGACATACACTGGGCTGACGCCAGGTTACAAGCTTGTTTTGTGCGGCTGCGCTTTTACAGAAATGAGCTTCTAACCTGCATCTACCGGGCGTCCGCGCAGTGTATGTCCATGCGTTATTAATAGAAAGAAATCTGCACCAGCATCTTCATCGGTGAGTGCCACTACTGTTTCTTCACTTGGATTGTGTTACCGTTATTTTTTGCTTGGTGAGCACCACTGAATACGTTAATATCCAGTGATATATTGTTGGTTACCTACTCTGAGACCTGTAGTGCCGATCGCTTCCCCCTATTGTTGCATTTGTCTAATGTGTAGGTCCAGCTTACCCTGCTCATTATCTGTACCTATCATATATAAGCAGCACTACTTCCTTTTTGCACTATGACGAAATACCCAAGTTGGTGGAGGACCCATTGCAGACTCCTAGTAGTCTTGCCCTGTTGCAAGACAAATACTTCTTTAGGGTGTGTTCACACCTACAGGATCTGCAGCAGATCTGCAGCAGATTTGATGCTGTGTTCAGTTATTTAAATGAAATCTGCTGCAGAAAATCAGCTGCAGATCCTGTAGGTGTGAACGCACCACTAAATTGAATTAAAGGCGTACTCCAGTGATTTTTTTTTTCTTTTTCAAATCAACTGGTTTCAGAAAAATATACAGATTTCTAAAACATTTTCCAGTACTTATCAGCTGCTGTATGCCCTACAGAAAGTGTCACATAGTACTCTCTGCTGCTGCCACCTCTGTCCTTATCAGTAACTGTCCAGAGCAGCAGCAAATCCCTATAGAAAGCCTGTCCTGCTCTGCACAGATTCTTACACAGACAGAGGTGGTAGTAGAGAATATTGTGTCAGATTTGAAAGAATACACCACTTCCTGCAGGGCATACCGCAGCTGATAAGTACTGGAAGGCTTGAGATTTTTTAAATACAAGTAAATTACAGACACCAGTTGATTTAGAACCTTTTTTTCTTGAGTACCCCTTTAAGTCCCTTAATTTTCCATATTCCTAATATGTGAACCAAGCATGGAAACATTGAGAGACAACTAAGCCTACAAGTTTCAGCCATTCCGCTCCTAGTTTAGTCCATCCGCGTTGCCCTAAGGCATTTGGCTGCAGTTATCTAACCAATATTCTAAGAAATGTTGTATAAGCCAAGTCCAATTAGTATATTGGTTTCAGCTGTCATTATGAATGTGCTGGTTAAGAAAAATAAATCTTAATTTACAGTCGATTAGATGAGAAAGGTCTTGACAAAGAGCACCACTAATAACACAAGGGCGCACAGTACAGTACAGACTATAGCTTAGTGCATAGGTTAATGTAGTTTTATGGAAAGTGTACAGTAAAAGTTAATGAAGGGTTAATTGCTCGCAGAGGTCAGTGACTACAGACGGGCCAACTCATAGTGGGTTCATTGTAAATAATAACACTGGGAAATATTGATTGGGTCCTGTATGTTACAATGATCCCGGTGTCTCCAACAACCAAAGTTTACATTTTATTTTCTAAACTCTGCTAAACTATATATAGTACTACAAAGCACCGAAAAAGCACTCAATGTAGTAATATGGTGCTGTATACTGAAAAAGCACTCTATAAAGTAATATGGTAGTGTGCCCTGAAAAAACACCCTCTATAGTATTATGATATTGTATATTAAAAAAGCACTGCATGTAGTAGTATGGAACTTTGCAACGAAAAAAAAAACCCTCTCTATTTAGTAATATGATACATGGATAAAGCATTCTGTATAGTACCATAAGGCATCAGAAAAGCATGCTGTATAGTACTGTGGTGTACTAAAAAACTGCTCTATATAGTGCTATCTTGAACTAAAAAAGTACTTTAATATAGTGAAAAAGCATTTTGTGTCGTAGTAAAATGGTGCTGTATACAGAATAGAACACTGTATATAGTGATATGGATGGTACGGTACAACAACAAAAAAAAACACCTTATAGTAATATGGTACTATACAAAATAAAACAAAATAAGCACTCTATAAAGTACTATACTGAACTGAAAAAGCACTCCATATAGTACTGAAAATGCATATATATACTATAAGCATTCTATATAGTACTAGGGTACATAGAAAATAAGCACTGTATAAAGTACTATACAGAACAGAGAAAGTTCTCCATATATACTGAAAATGCATTTAATGTAGTAAAATGGTCCTGTGCACAGGAAAAAAACACTCTATATAGTAATTTGGAAATGTAGGCTATAAAACACTATATAGTAATATGATACTGCACACTGAATAAGCTTTCTATGTAGTAATGTGGCACTATATCATTATAAAGCACTCTATATAGTAATATGGTAGGTAGACTAGAAATCATTCTATTTTATACTATGGTGCACAAAAGCATTTGTAATATGAAGCACTGAAAAACACTCTGTATAGTACTGTGGTGTGTAGAACATGCACTCTAGTTCACATACTGAAAATGAACTCTTCTATATAGTACTATGGGACATTGAAAAAGCAATCTATGTAGCACATATCCTACACTTAAAACAACTGCTATATATCTGTATCCGTGGACGCTATGACTCCTTATAGATGAAGATAAGATGGAGAACAAACCCTGTATAGTACCATGTGCAGTGATATAGCAGTCTGTATGGTATTATCCTAAACTGTAAAAGCATTCCATATAGTAGTATGCTGCACTTAAAAAGCACTCTGTGAAGGACTATAGCATTCATCGAATATGCAAAAAAGGGGTCCGTGAAGCCTCGGTTGCGAGTCTCAAAATACGGGAATAGCCTGATATCCCTAGCCAGTTGCCATGGGCTGCCTCCATGATGGGGAGAGCACCACACCACCCTGACAAGTAGCCCCTTAAAGAGGACAGGCTCCTGACCCCCTGCTAGAGCCCCCTATACTTAGCTGATCGCGCCGGGTCCCGCTTCTTGAGCCGGTCCGGTGACGGAGATTTCAGCACCCGAAGCCCAGCGCGCGCGCTCCTGAGATGAGTTTGACGCTCATAGAGAATGAATGGTGAGTCCAACACTCCATTCATTCTCTATGCACGCCGGGCTTCGGGCGCTAATATCTCCGTCACCGGACTGGCTCAAGAAGCGGGACCCCGCGCGATCAGCTAAGTATAGGGGGCTCTAGCGAGGATCGGGAGCCTGTCACCCCGGCACGGGGGGGGGGGGGCGGGGAGTTGTGTGACAGGTTCCCTTTAAGTCCCACTCGGTTGCGAGTATTGAAATATAAAAAGGGAAACAACAGGGTGGCTAACTCAAGGTGCGAGTATTGTGACATGGCAAGGGCTTGCCAAGGCAGGCCTCCATTCACAGACAGCTGTTTCGGGGTATTTGCCCCTCGTCACTGTGGCGCATTCATCGAACAAAGATTATGATCCAACTTGCAAATGTGGTGGCTTCATATAACAACGTATGTCGGACAATGTGGCAGCAGGATTTGCATATTGGCAAATACACTGTGCCACATTCAGTTATCTCTATGGCTGATGCTGAAAGAGTTAATACTTTACTTGGACATATATATATTCCATATGGCAGGACTGCACCGAGCACCTGCTGATCCAAGCAGTCATGCAGAATAAGCTTTGTGTTACATTTTATGGTGCTACTGTGTACACCTTGGAGGGAGCAGTGTGCAACATATACATGTTAATGTGCCAAGAGGGCGAGAACGTGTGTGTTCACCTCGTTTACACAAGGTGCCGGGAATGTGTTAAACTTCAAAAGGCTGCAATCTGCCAGAACTCCCATTAAAGGTGACAGAAACAAACTTCAGCAATGAGCTGAGCATCTTATGTTACCCTGAAGCCCCACAATTCAGTATGCGCTTTGTGTCTGCTTCTATAGGACATAATGGTGTGGGATTTTGTATTGTAGATATGCACAAAGAATGCAGGACTTTACAAAAAAACATGTAGACGTAACATACTGTATAGTAAATGGACCAAACGTACATAGAATACATTCAGTCCACAGGAATCAATCGGCATAGGTAAACCATGGTCTGTATATCCACATATTGTCCTGACGGTATGCCAACCATATAGATATAGAGACAAGTTTAGCCTTACTTTGGATGGTGGCCTGTTCACACTTACAATAGCCGACAGTATCCTAAATAACATGGAAAACCTACAGAATGCACATGTATCTGCAGAATCTGGCCTTTCTTGTAGTTGTAGCAAAGGCCGTGCTGTCAGAACTACATGTTGGTCAAAGGGTGTAAGAACCTTTTAGCAGCCTTTGACCCTTGTAGATCGCTGGTCAGGCTAAGGTCACTTCTTCTGTCACCTCTTTAACATCCCAGAAACTAGCTCACATACCACAATGACTCTGCACGGGTTAACTCTCCACCACCTGTGCCACTTATTGCTGTCTTACATATGTTGGAACTGTGCACTGTTCGAGAACTGTGCCTCTCTCTATATATATGGAAGCTCTGTTGCGGAAAGTGAAGCTACCCTTTGCATTGCAAAAGCGTAATCTATGTTCAGACATAGAATGAGAACGTCCGTTCCGTGATTCCATAGGCGGCAATGGCATGTATATTTTCGTATAAATCATGGCCGTTGTTGCAATCGGAAACAACGGTCGTAGTTATATGAAAGTATACATAGTGTGAACATAGCCTGAGGCTGTATCTCTCGATCGGCTAATTCCAACAATAGTCTATGAAGTTACATTGTCGGAATTAGCGAGCGGCCAGGGAGGGGATCGCGCTGCCCTTCTCTCTTTACTAATATCTATTACTATTGGTGCTTCATCCTCATGTCTCCATGGTAGCTAGAAGAGATCTGGTGGGTGAGTGTATATGTTTGTTAGGTTAGGGAAAGAGGTCCCACCATCAGCACTTGACTTCTTGATGAAAAAATAGTTAATGTGAATATCCAACAGGCCCATTGTTTGCCCAAGAGCAGACACCCGGGGCTTGTCTGACATATCTCATTAATATTAGACTATTGTCATATCTAATAAGGTGCCTAATGTTCTTATCCAGACCAGCTATGCACTTTATGACACTACTAGGGAGGGGTCCTCAACAAATTTTGGATTAATCTAAAGGTAAAAAAAAAAAAAAAAACCCTACACAAACCCTTTTAAAGTCCCTGGGATTAGTAGGGATCTCTTGGTATCTGTTGTTTCCTAGTTCTTTTTAGTGACTCATTACTGTAGTATTACTTAAAGGGGGTTTCCAAAAGTAGGTTCCATAGGTTAAATAGGATGTACCATCAGGTAAACTCTATTTAAAATTACACATGAATCGAATGGGGGCCGGCACAGGGAAGCCGGTGCAGCGCTCCTTTTTTTGAACAGCGGTCCGATTCCCGCGTACTGTGCCTTTCTACATACTCACAGTGGTCTTTCATTTTACAGTATGTGTGCACAGGACCTGCCAGGACCTTGACTTGTAGCGGATCTCGCTGCAAAACTCGCCGCGACATGTCTGGTATTGCAGCTCAGCCACATTCATCTCAATGGAGCCAAGTTGCAATACCAGACACAACCCATTGACAGGTATGGGCTATTGCTGGAACAAAGCAGCCATGTTTCGATAATCCTGGACAACCTCTTTTAATAGTTTTCTGCTTTCAGGCACCGTAACATTGCTGTAACATTATTCTCCATAAATAAAGACTTTACGCACATGAGCATATTACAGCTGTGAGCCCCCATCGACACCTTCTAAACCTCTGGATGTCTCCAATTTCATGTGACATACATTTTATGGATTCTGTTTAAATCTAGAAACGCGTAATCCTAGCATAGACTATTCCGTTAACACCAGGGAACACCATATGGCGGCACGTCCTCAGTCGTGCACGAGGCCAAAGACTGAAGAATGTTTACAATTCTTTCGGTCGCTTCTTAGCAACTAATGAGAAACTTCTTCATTACTTGAAGCCCTGAAACTCACTGACGTCTATGGCCTCCTTGTGCTAATTAATAAAAGCTAATTCTCTAATGAACGGGAGCTTTGTCGTCGGTTGCCATCGAGCAACTGAGAAATATTTTAATGTCACTGCAGGAATCCACCGTGTCAATGGAGCGCTCCTTTAAGGGTTAGATACATCAGTGTCTGGAGGGACATTACCTAATGGCTTGTGCATCTATAGCTGACCTTCAGCCAGTGACTTTTTTGTCTCCTTTTTTTCCTTAATCTATAGGCCCTAGACATTAATATCAATAAAAACTTCATCTGTCCCGATACGTGTCGGCCAGTAAATCTTTTGTTCCATATTTGTTAATTTTAATATTGATGCATTTTTCTTAAAGCCATTTTAAAGGGGGAAAGAAATCAATATATATTCAAGGCTACCGCTATTATTTCCAGGAGGCTGGAAAATGGGTTTGCTTTTAAGGAGAGTGGTAAAATCCTGGGATAAATGCACTCAGTGTGCTCACCCGCTAGACTACATTAAATATGATATTTAGTTGACCTTTTCATAACCCGGTCTCTTTTATTTCAGTTCACTCATTTAGAAGTTGAGGTGCTTGTAAATCCTAATATCCTTTTACTGCACACCCTGCGGAACATATTATTATTACAGGCCCCTCGCACTTAAAATGTGGAATTTTTACATATAAAGAGAACTTTTCTTCATTTACAACCTGAAACAAATGCTGTAAGTTGGCGGCACAGGATGTTTGTGTTATATATTCAAAGATACATCAAGACTCCGAGACTTTTTAATGGCAACGTTTTCTTTACTGCGACTACTATACAGTATATTATGTAAATCACAAGCCAGCGTTTGTTAGATAAGGAGGAGGAGGTTTTCATACCCTGATCTGCCTGACAACAGATGAGAGTTTCAGTCCAGAATGAATATTTTGGATCAGGGATTTAGTGAACTTTCCTTTATAAAATATAACAGAACCAGAGATAAGCAAGTTTACAGTAATAACGAAGCGAAGTGTGTTGTTATCTCGACAATCCGCTCATCAGCCGGCTGCCTTTTAACTCAGTGTCGCTCTGCTGCGGGTGGTGGAAAAAAATGGAAAAGTTTCCCAGGACTGGATCCAGCTTTTCCAGGCACCTGGGGAAGAGCAACAGTCAGCAGGCTGATGAGCGGATTGATGAGATAACAAAACAATTCACTTTGTTATTACTGTAAATTTGCTCATCTCTACAGAACAGAACCTTGCAAACAATTACACTTTGAGTAAATGCAGATGCACATAAACACATATAACAGTGACAGGGGGCAGTAAGGACAGCGCGGCAGTGACAAGGGGGGTGTGCAGTATGAACAGGAAGGCATTGATAGGAGGTGGGGCAGAAGGGACATTGAGGCAGTGGCAGGAGGGGCAGTAGGGACAGTGAGGCAGTGACAAGAAGGGGGTAGTAGAGACAGTAAGGTAGTGACAGGGCAGTAGGGATAGTGACAGAAGAGAGGCAGCATGGACAGTGAGGGGGTGCAGAAGGGCAGTGACAGAAGGAGGCTGTAGGGAGAGCTAGGCAGTAAAAGGAGAAGGGCAGTAGAGACAGTAACGGGGCAGTGGGGACAGTTGGGACAATGAAGTAGTGAAAGGAGGGGGGCAGTGAGGCAGTAATGGGGGGGCATAGGGACCGTGAGGCAGTGACAGGATGGGAGGCAGTAGGGACACTCTTAGTGTGCTATTACACAAAACTATTATCAGTCGTACTTGGTCGATTAGTGGCCTTTCAGGCTGATAATTGTTTTGTGTAATAGCTCATGCAGAAAGGCAACGATGTTGGCTGATCGTTGTCTTTCTGCATGAACCAAAATGCAGATAACAATAGAGACAGTCAGATCTAAAGATTGTGTGGGCAGCCCCTCCCACAGTCCCTTCTGGTGCATGTAATAGCACAGGCAGCGAAGGGGAATGAGGAGCAAGTGAGCGCTGACCTGACAGGTCGGCACTCGCTTACTCCTAGTATCAGGCCGTGTAATAGTCTTAGAGTGGTTCTCCTGGTGTTTTGTAGCTTTTTTTTTGCAAAAAAAAACAAACAAAAAACTGCACATCAAAGTTTTTGTGGCACCTTTTGTCTTTGGTGTTGTTCTTCACTTTTGGTGTTTTTTTGCCGTTTTTTTTTTTCTTCAAAACTTATAGTGGGGAATTTATGAAGACCAATATATCATACAACATCTTAGTTAAAGATCACACACCCCTTTGTGCTAAGCCTTGCCCCAGTGTCGGACTGGGGTATTGGGGGCCTAACAGAGGAAATGATCCTGGGGGCCCACCAATAAAGAATCAGTGAGAAATGACATGTCAGTCAGTGTTACTGCAGGTTCTTAGCTGGGGGCCCACCGGAGGATCCTCCAGCCCTCTGGTGGGCCAGTCCGACACTGCCCTGCCCCCTTTGTTTAAACTGGCACAGCTGAGAGTCCTACTAGACAAAGCGATTTTTAACGATTAACGGTCACAAAAAAGATTGTTTATCGTTAAAAATTGTTCACCGTATTGCACAGAACCATAGTCGCTAGTAATGATCGTTATAACAACTGTTACTACGATGGTTTACGCCATCTGATCCCAGCTAAAGAATGAATGATGTGAAATTACAGTGCCAATGATTAACAATGATGTTAGGGTCAGATGTAAATCAAAGCGATTTTTTAATCGTTACCTGCAATTACACAGGACGATTATCGTTTAAATACGAACAATATAACGATTTTCCGCACGATCATCATCATCCCATGTAATATGGCCCTAACTGAAAAGGACAAAAGGTCACCAGGGGCTCGTACAATAATTGACAAGGTTGATAAATAATACCTCGATAATAATGTTCTGTGTTTTTTTTGTCTGACTTTTATACATAGACTACAGGCATGATAAAGATTGTCTAATAAAAACAATAATAAAAAAAAAAACAGCTGTCGGAAAAGCTGTTTAAAGTGTCGCCTGAAAATCATGCAATTTTAAATAAAATAAAAAAACACAAAAAACCTTTGTGATTAGTTGGATTTGTTGATATTTTCATAGGCTCCATAGTTACGGCAGATTAGTTCTCCACCCTTATGTATAATCTATTTTACTTCAGAGCAGATTTCCCAGAAATAGCGTAAGACAAGCTAAAGATTATATTCTCCATGTGACAGTATAGAGATTTGGGCGTGTGATTAGAAATGTGTCTGTCGTGTCTCACAATGATACATTGACCGCATGGATGGTGGAGAGGGCTTGAAGGGCTTAAAGGGAATGTACCATCAGGTACATTTGCTTTAAGTGTTGCATATGAATAGAACGGCCCCGGCAGGGAGAAGCTGGTGCCGCAATCCTTATTTTGAACCGCAGCCCGGTTCCCGTGCACGACGTTGGCCTATTACCAAGAACTGCCCCAGGCTGAAGCACTGGAGGCGGGCTGACCCACCCCCAGTGCGAGAAAACCCCCTCCTCTCTATGATGCGGCTTCATTAGAATCAATGGAGCGGCGTCATAAAGGGGGCGGGGGTTTCCTCCCACTGGGCTGCTGCTCAGTAATAGACCATCGCTGTGTGCGGGAAGCAGGCTGCGGTTCAAAGTCCGGAGCCATTCTATTCATATGCAACACTTAAAGCAAATGTACCTGATGTCACTGTCGTTTAAATTTTTTTCTGCAGAAATCAATAGTACAGGCAATTTTAATAAACTTTGTAATTGGGTTTTATTAGCCGAAAAATGCATTTTTATCATGAAAAAGCAGTTTGACGCTCTCCCCCCTGTCTTGTCTTTTTTATCTTATGGAGAGGGGAGGGGTTGAGGGAGATGAGGCACCAAAACAGGACAACAAAGAGTTTATTTACAGCTACATCACTGGGCTATCTCCTCTGAAGTCAGCGCTGACCTCTCTGACCTCTGAATAGCGTCTTTCACACATGTCCCGCTGTATAATCCTTTGTTTTCTGCTCTCTGCTGGCGACTAATCTCCCTCCTCCCCTCTCCATAGGTTAGACAAGGCTCGACTGATGTAAAAGAGTTGAGGTTTCCTGATAATGAGCAGTAAATGAGAGATGGGGGGGGGATTGACCTGGGGAAAGTCTTTTTGAATGCAGATAATGGCATATTTGCCTAATAAACCCAATTACAGTACAAAGTTTTGCAAACCCTGTTCTCAGGGTGTGTGTGGTATTACAACTCAGATCAACTTCAATCAAACTGAGCTGCCATACCACACACAACCTGAGGACAAAAGTGGCACTGTTTCTAGAAAAAGACTGCAATGTTTTTTTTTTAATCCTAAATAACCCCTTTATGGGTAGATGCGCAGTTAGTGTATTAACTGCGGTCCCCAAAAAGAGCTGGGTTATTCAAATTTACATAAAAAGGGGATTTATTGGGTATTTTGGAACATAATAAAGTGGTGCCTAAACATCCTGCAATTTAGGAATACACCATCCCGCAACCATAAACATACATCTTCATTACTGATCTTAGCAGCTCATTTATAACATTTACTTTCACAACCTGCAGATTTGAGATAGAGTGCCCCTTTAAGGTTGCTATTTGCACATTCCCCTGTGTAGTCTGGTGGCTGATGGTAATTATTGACAACCATCTAGGCCGGCGCTATATCTGTCATGATTTATCTGCTGTGCATTACACCGGGATAAAGCTGTATTTTAGTCACAGAAGAGACCAGCGCTGGGAATAGTCTGTATTTCTTTCTGTCTATGAATCGATCAGTGAGGATCCAGATTTTAGGGATGATGTATGATCCAGACGGTGGTATTGACGTGAAATTGATTCACTCTGCTGCCAGATGCCGGGACTTCCACAGAATGAGATTGTTCACATTTAAAGTTTTACTTTTAAGGCTCAAATAGAGCTAATATTCTCTCTATTTTTTTTAATGTGTAACTGCAGTCCAGCGGCCTTAAAGTGGTACTCCGAAGAATAACTATTCTTGCAAATGAATTGGGGTGAGAAAGTTATACAGATTTATAAATGACTTCTATTTAAAAAAAATCTCAAGTCTTCCAGTACTTATTAGCTGCTGTATGTCCTGCAGGAAGTGGTGGATTCTTTTAGTCTGACACAGTGCTATCTGTTGCCGCCTTTGTCTGTGACAGGAACTGTGAAATGCAAGGAAAGTTTTCTATGGGAATTTGCTGCTGCTTTGTATAGTTCCTATCAGCAGAGAGCATTGTGTCAGACTGGAAAGAATACACCACTACAGGACATACAGCAACTGATAAGTACTAGAAGACTTAAGATTTTTAAACAGAAGTAACTTTTAAATCTGTATAACGTTCTGACACCGATTGATTTAGAAAAAATTATCAGGAGTAATCCTTTTAAGTGTTACTATGAATAAAACTATGTTTGATGTCATAGATGCATGTCAAAGGTTTTGATTAGCTAGGGTCTGGGTGAAAATCCCCATTGATCGCTAGGACCGAGGACTTCTCCTCTTGCCTCTGTCCTTGCTGCAGGAGAAAGCTTCTATAGAACATTTTTGGATTCTGTCTTCTGCAGAGAGGAGAGAGAAATGGGGAGAGAAGTGCTTAACTGAGGACTTCTCCCAACTTGTTCTGACAATCAGTTGGGGATCTGAGCACCCAGACCTGGCCTAAAACTTTTGACAAATTAAAAAAAAAAAAGAATACTCACCTGCCCCAATCCAATTCAGTACATTCCGACGGCTCCTTGTCTCCACTGCTTTCCGCTTCATCTGATGCATCATCCCTACAAGAAGTGCTTGCTGAGCCTATCCCTGCCTGAACTGTGTCATCACTGTAGCCAGTGACTAGCAATGATGGCATGTCAGAGGAAGTAGGAAGCAGAAGAAAGTGGTGGGGACTGGGAGCCATCAGTACGGCAGCTGCGGGGATGGGGGCAGGTAAGTATTCTGTCCATAGAACACCTCTTTAATGGCTTCTTGACTGTTTCAGTGGCTTCAGTGCTTCAATTTATTTCGATTTTTTGTGTTACTTGCACAAAAACCTTCCATTTCTTGCCAGGCCTATACATGGTGCAGCCTCCATTTATCTGGGACTAGATCTTTCTAATATAAGGAGCCCTGTAATTTATATAGATATGTCTCAGCTATATGTCCAGTGTACACATTAGAAAATTTAGATTGAATACAAAATTGCCTCGAAAAAAAAAAAAAATCCCACTACAATTATAACCAAATTTCCCATCTTACAAGACCTCAATTGCCCCCAGAAGGAAATTGTCTGTGTTTATCGTAACACTCGAGAGTGTAATTATAGCAATCACCAAAGAACAATTATAAAGCATATCTGATAATCACCACAGATTTCAGCATGAAGACATCACCACTCATATCAGCCAACTCATCATACACATCTGTGGAGAACTAAAGGGCTGCTTTCATTTAAAGGGGAAAGATTTTATTTTAAAAATGTAATTTTATATTTAAATAAAATTATTTTATTTTTATATTTAAAAAAAAATATATTTTTTTTCTAATCTTCCATGGCACTATCTATATATTAAAATGATAGTAAAATATTGCTGTTTTCACTTAGCCACTGAGCCTTATAATAGAGTGACATTTGTTCTATCATTTGTTCTATCTACAGTAAAAGGTAACACTAATATATAGACAGGATCCACCACTGATAATCACAGATCCCCTCCTCCCCTGCCTTAGTATTGCCTCCCCACTATAAAATTAATGGAGCCACGTCACAGAGGGGAGGGGGTTTTATCATACTGTGGGCCGGTGAGCTCAGTCAAAGGACCGTGGCACTGGCATCCCGGTGACAGCACTAAAAAACTTATAGCAAAGTACCTGATGGATTAATCCCTTTCACATAATCACAATGCCACCGTAAGTTCCTACAGCACTCTCGATTTAGGATGTTAGATCCATATTCAGACAGAGATTTTTAGTTAAAATAGAGATGCAGTAATGTGACTGTATCACGCTTGTGTAATACTGATCCTAAGGGTACTATTACACGGAACAATAATTGGCCGAATAGGCACGATTCGGCCGATTATCACTCCGTGTAATAAATATCGTTGTCATCGGCTGATCGGTGATATAGGTTAGAACCTATATTTGTCGGGCCGTGTAATAGGCCCAGTAAACGAGTGACGATCTAGCAGATCGGCGCTCGTTTACAGGTATTATTGGGCCCCCATCCCCCCGTGTAATACCACCCTAAGTGCTGGACGCTCCTGTGCAATTGGCTGATATTGAAACCCAACCCCCTGCACTAAAAATACATCAGACCCTACCAAGGTGAGTATTACGATTAAAAAAAAAGAAGAAAAAAAAACACAAAAAAACCCTCTCCCACACACTGCTATCTCCTTCCTATTTATACCGTCTAAACCCTTAAAGAACAGCTTGTTTTTTTGTTTTAGCGCTTCCCCTCTTTCTCTGTACTGTACCTTATAATAGCCCGTGGCAACTTCAAACACAAGAATCCGCTGCATGTTCCGCCGGTTCATTGGTATTTCAGACAGATTGTCAGTAGGAAAGGTTTATCCCACCTCTACCTGACAAGGCTTAAAAGAGACTGAAAAAAAAAAACTGCATAGGGGTGCAGAATCCGATTCATCACATTAAAGTGTGTGAATTGTTTAGTTTTTCACATTCCTCAATTCACAAGCTGGAACATATGGAGCACAATTACAGCACGCTATTCCGATACACTGACACAAGACATGATTAAACAATGCTCTTTCCTGCTGCCATTCACTGATATGTGAACTCCGCCGTATTCTCCGGGAGCCTCATTAATTTGGAGCCTGTCTCACAGACAGATGTCAGTTTCAGCAGCGGCGGTTTCACATATTTTTATAATGTCTCGCTGAAAGATGTTAGAACTTTTTCCATAGTAAATAACATTTCTGACCCAGATTCCAAAGCCCTCGCTCTTTAAATGTTGATATAACACAGTAGCGGGAGTTCAAGAGTCGTTTGCTTTCACCTTCCGATAACCCATGTGGATAAAGGAGGAAACTGCTGAAGTAACAATTCCTGAAACATGTCCTTTAGTATTTTTTCATCATATCCCATAGTCATCATATAATGTAGATTTAAAGGGGTTATCCAGGATTACAAAAAACAAAGCTGCCTTCTCCTAGAAATAGCACCACTCAGTCCTCAGTCTGTGTGTGGTATTACAGTTTGGTTCCATTAATGTGAAGCAGAGTTGTAATACCAAACACAAGCTAAGGACAGGTGCGATAAAGAAGGAAGTTATATTTTTTATTCCTGGACATCCCTTTAAAGGTAGGCTATTGGTACATTGATAAGTCTTGCTGCCTCCTTGGGTCAAATGATTGAAATCAAAGAAGAAGTCCCACCAAAATTGGTTGGCATGCCGGGGTGTGTGTATGTTAAAATAATAACCAAGTAAGCTCGACCTTCCTCATGCCTCCACTGTGTGGCTCCCAGGTCCCGTTTACAGCAGCCAGCTGTCATCTTCTGGAAACCTGTCTCTTCCAGCTGAAACATCATGACCTGCTCAGTCAGTCAGTGACCGGGGTGTCCTGTGATATTGCACCTAGGAGAGCTGTGAACACACTCTATAAAATATTCTGAGATTGAAAATAACAATAGTAATGTGCTCCATTGAAGTCAATGAGAAATTAGCCAGCATTGCACATACTGTGTAGAATAACAACTGTAATTAAGACCGTCCAACCAACGAACATTTTGGTCAGCCACTGTTTTATTTTTACTCAATATTATGTGAACATAGCCCTAAATGAAAATTTTATAAATATTCATTAAAAGGGGCGGATCAGTTCACTGATGGTGGTTGCCCCGCACCACAGTGCACCAAACCACCTCATTAGCATATGAATGAGGAACTACAAAGTTCCTGAAAATGCCACAGAGAATTAAGGTAAGGAACTAACCTCTCATCCTCTGCACTATAGGGACATAGGGACCGTCTGATAGGATACTTCTAACTGTCTTAAACAACAACCTTGATTCTGCTGACAGATGACAGATATACACTGCCTGCATTCTGCTGATGGATTTACAAGGGCGGACCTCGGCTTGTAAAATGACAATATCTGATAATAAGAATAAATGATAGAATTACTTTTCATTAAATTCCCTAATCCTCAATCATAGGTTGAGTCTGGGGTTATTATGAATGCTTTTTGTTGGATCCGATGCCTAAAGGTCTGCAGGGAGAGGAGACTCCAGTTTGCAGCCTTGAGATGGGATTAGTGCACTGAGTTACTGTAAAGAAGGAGTGCACTGCCCGGGGCTCTACAAGGTCGCCGCTGATTCCGTTTGGTATGCTAAGATGTACACAGGGGAAAAGGAAGTTAATTACTGTCAAAGCATTGTCTATAATTAGATCTCGGCAGTAATTCATGTGGATTTTTCTCTCCCTTGATTGACATTTAGTGTCCTCCAATAACTAATGATGGAGTCTAATTATTAATAATCTATGTCTATAATATATTTGTCTTATGGAGACTTTATTTTTGGGGGTGAAATACATGTATTGTGGGACAAAAGGTATATATTGTATGTATTGCATAGAAATGATTACCTGTCTTTCTGTTCCAGATCTGAGATCCAGAATAAAGAACGTAAGGGGAAGCGAGAGAACCTGACAGTGGACAACAGTAACGTTACCAGAACAGGTATTTATTGTCATGTATTTCAGCGGTGGATGTAAAAACCTGGCTGAGATGATAAGGGTCGCATTTATCAGTCTAGATTTTCTCCGGCTTTAGCATAAATTGCATCAAAATTTTTCTTTTTCTTGGCTATTTTTTTATGTTTTTGAGCCTTACTCGAAAAGGGGCGTGGCTTAGTAGGAAAGGGTGTGGCTTATCTTGTGACACTAAATGTGGTAACAGTTTTTCAAAGATTTTTTGAGGCCAACTTAAAGGGAATTTGTCACTAGGTTTATTCCACCTTAAATAAGGGCAGTGTAAACTAGTAACAGAAATGCTGAACAGATCTGTGTATTATTTACATCATTCTGTTCAGACGTTCTCCTAATATGCAGGAGAATAAGATTTTTTTCCACACCCCTCCCTCCACCCCCCAGCTGATGATTGACAGTTGACCGCCTATACACAGCATTGATAGATAACTGCCAATCAGCAGCTGGTAGGTGGAGTTTTCTGTTTCATTTGAATATTGAGGACTACTGGGTTCACAAACATAATGGAGAGGACTACTAATTGTCCATGTTATTCAGGAGGATATCTCCAAACCAGCTGCACAGAACAATATAAGTGATGTATCATTCTGTTCAGCTTCTCTGTCACTAGTTTATGCTACCCTGACATAGGACAACACAATCTTACTTACAGATTTGAAAAATATAGCCTAGCAGTTAAAACCCAAGGTGCCCGATCGTTCTCAGGCCAGTTGACCAGTGCCTTTGTTTTACATTGACAGCATGATCCTTAGACTGGTTATTTTCACTTAAAGCTGTCAAGCTGTTCAGTGTTGATACATTTGGGCCAAACTGATATTGCAATTCAGGTCCCTTTACTTTAAAGGGTACTTCAGAGAAAAAAAATCTAAATCCACTGGTGCCAGAAAGTTATACAGATTTGCTAATTACTTCTATTTCAAAAACTCAAGCCTTGCTGTACTTATCAGCTGCTGTATGCCCTGCAGGAAGTGGTGTATTCTTTACACTCGGATATGTTGCTCCTTGCTGCCACCTCTGTCTACGTCAGGAACTGTCCACAGTACCGCTTTACATAGTGGTGCAATACTGGACACAGCCTATGGACAAAAATAGTGGCGTAAAAAGTAGACATTTTAATTTTTATTCTTAAACGGCCACTATATTTTTAACCTTTAGTCATTATAATAAATTGTACACAATGACTCTCTTTTCCCAAAGGGGTTCACACACCTGCACAAACTAGGAACACACGCTAGGAACAAATTCTTAAAGAGAACCTGTCACCCCCTGTGCCGGGGTGAAGGCCGCCCAACCCCCCGCTAGCGCCCCAGATACTTACCCCATCTCGCCAAGTCCCACTACTGGACTCGGTCCCGGGACAGAGATATCCTTGTTGGAAGCCTGGCGCGTGCGCTGCATAGATGTGTCCGACCGCCATAGAGAATGAATGGAGCCGTCATTCTATATGGGCGTCTGACTCATCTCTGCAGCGCAGGCGCTGAGCTTCCGCCAAGGATATCTCCGTCCCGGGAATGGACTGGAGACAAGAGTGGTGCTGTCTCTGGAAGAAAGAGGCCATGTTTTTCTAACTCTGGATAACCCCTTTTTGAGCTCTGCACACTTTCACAACCCTTTTTGTACTCCAGTGCATCTAAACTGGAAAAAAAGTTTAGCCATTTCCTATTGTTTTGTTTATACTACCCTTAAGTAGACGTATGTGTTTCCATGATAACAGACAACAGACAAACCCTGTGTAGTCTGATCCTGCAGTCATACTTTCTTCCTTCGGTCCCTTACGTCTTATTAACCTATTGAATGTGTACAAGCATAATGTTAGCAAGTATTGTAAAACAGAATGACTGCAGGATTAGATTATACTGGGGTTGCTAGTTGGCTGTTACTATGGAGATGAATAGAACTGTAGACAATAAACAATAGCACTTTTTCAGTTATCAACTATTGTCATGTTAGATACTTGAGAACAAGAAAAAAAAGTAGTTACAAAGGTTTCTATTGTCCATAAAGGTGTCCATACACCTTCAATAATGATAATCTGGATGACAGTTATCTCTCCCGTCCTCCCCAAACACACAAATGTTCGGCACAGCTAAACTTTCCTGTGTTATCTATGGGGAGAGGTAAGCCGCCGTCAGACAGCCCTGGCAGAGCTTTTTCTTTCCAAGAACAAAGGGGTCAGACAGTGAAATTCCATCGCCACCCAACCTTTCTCCACCAACATCATCTTTTGGTGGAGTCTCAGGAGAGCCCTATACAGCTTATGTGAGCAGTGAGTTCGGCTGACATGAGTATGGAGACCTTAAAGGGGTTATCCAACTAAAAGCTAAAAATGAAATGCAATCTGGTCTTACTTACAAAGTCCCCCTGAGTATTCTGAGCCATCTCCGGTCTTTCTAACTTCTGCCATTTCTGAGTTATAAGTGTTTCTAAAAGCAGATCTATATCCAAGATAGAACTATACCTTTTCATATTACAGAAACCTAGGCTCAGGGGCACATGTAAGTCTATGGAAGCAGCACTTTTACTAGCAGCGATCAGGTGCAGTTGATGTCTCCTGGGGGGCTGGGTTACCAAGTCAATAGACAGCTAACCTGGCCCTCAGAGAGGAGATCACATGTCCTGTGTCTACAAAGGGAGGGGGGAGGGGGAGGGAGCAGCTTGTTGTCAGAGTTGACACAGAGAAGATGATTTTAGACATCCAGAGCGGGTAAATATGAGGAAAAAAAACAGGGAAAGGGTACAAGATAGGTTATAAATGTATATTTGACATAGGGTGGTATTGGAAAGGGGGATCATTAGAATATTGTTTTTGTTACCCGAATAACTCCTTTAACTCAAGGCACATGATACTAAAATAGCTGTATGGCTATCTAAGTGGAGCCTTGATCAGGATGGTTGGGAGTGAACTAGCCTGGTCTCATTTAGACAGAATTTTTAAGGGTGACCGTGTGTGATTGACTTCTCCTCAATGGGGACTTTGGTTTTAAGGCTGTGGAGTTTCCAGTACTCGTCTCAGGAGTGACTGCCCGCTCAGCCAATCACTGCTTACTTGGACAGGACAGCATCGCAGCCAGTGATTGGTGGAGTGGGCTTTCACCCTAGAGACAAAAGTGACAGCCCGCTCAGCCTGTCAGTGGCTACGGCGTTCTACCATCTCTGTCAGCGATTGACTGAATGAGCTGAAGACTCAGAAGACCTGGAGGAGGAGCTGTGGGAGCTTAGACCGGTGAGAAAACGTTTTTTTTTGTTTTGTTCTATTTTTTCCTAAGTTCAGTTCGGTAGGGAACCAAATTTTTCGCAATGTTTTAAATGAATCTAGGCTCGGGAAGCTTGGCTCGCTCTAGATACCACATTCATAGCAACTCTTGTATATAATTGCCAGAAGGCTACAAGCAAAACCCAAAACATTTTTGGTGACATTACAGAGACCTCTATCACATTGGAGATCATATCTTTTATATTTGTAAGATGCACTCAAAAAGTTTCTATTGACCCCAACCAAATGAGTGCAGCTCATACATTGAACACTCTCTGAATCTCTTCTCTATTGTAACTTAATTTCCCAGGGAAACAAAATTGGACAGTATGTTATCCCCACAGCTGTCTGCTCCAGAACAATAGAAGTCAGATTATATAGCGTTTCCCATTGATTGTAAAAATTAAGCCCCATCACGTAGATTGTCAACTCTGTTGCTATTACCGGTGACGTGAGACACAGGAATAAACAAGTCAGCGCCGTACAGTCACATGTAATAACCTTTATACTACTTTACACTCATATTACAAAACTGAGGTGGGGGTCGCATTGTTGTATAAAGAATGCACTGATCGAGCCGCCGTCTCTCTAAATGAAGAACATACAGTGCAGAAAACTTTCTTGACATGATGCATATGGAAATTGTAGATTTCCAGTAATACATCTGATGTATGGAGAAAAGACGAACATGTTTTCCATTGAAGAGATGAACTTGGCCCATATATCATACCCACTTTTTTTTAACAAAAGGTCTCTTGTTCTGCAGCTACAATACTTATTACTACCAGGTTAACAGCTGCACGGTTCACCCTACATCTAATGTTCATTTCACTACATACCACTTACAGCTCATTTACTATCCAGCATTAAAGGTTCTTCGAGGGGGAGTTCATCTCTCCACCTGTTAGTAACTAAAAGAACTGTCTCCGTGTTTATATAATGAAATAGCTGCCGGTAATGTATAGCGTGTCTGCACATGTAAAAGACAGCCCTAATTTTAGAGAACCCCATATCACAACTTTAGAATAATACCGATTCCTGGAGGGAAGTTGTTTGAAAGAACAGTGACCATTGAAACCTCCAAGACCCCTGATGCAATATTTTTTTCCCCGGGCCCCCGAATGTGTAACTGCAGCCTTAGATTTATGAACCTAATTGAGGGTGCCTTCACACCTACCGGATCCGCAGCGGATCTCGCTTCTGCGAATTCGGAGCGAGATCCACTGCGGATCCGGTACCATTCACCCTAATGATAGCACATACCCGCAGCGGGATTGACATCCCGCTGTAAGTATGAGCTTTAACCCCCTGGTGCCCGCAGCCCCGCCGCATCCCCGACTTCTGCAGCTCAGCCGCTGCCCCCATCAGCCCCGGCACCCACATCCCCCATCATCTCTGCAGCCCGCCCGCATCATCCCTGCACGCATCCCCGATCGCCGCCCGCATCATCATAGCAACCCGCCGGCCGCCACCGAGAGCATACATTACCTGCTCCTCGGCGCAGCTGCGGGCTGCGGGGATGATGGGGATGCGGGCGGCCATCTGGGATGCGTGCGGGCTGCAGGGATGATCGGGAATGCGGGTGGCAATTGGGGATGCGGGCACCGGGGCTGATGGGGGCAGCAGCGGAGCTGTGGCGGGGCTGCAGGCGCCAGGGGGTTAAAGCTCATACTCACAGCGGGATGTTAATCACGCTGCGGGTATGTGCTATCATTAGGGTGAATGATACCGGATCCGCAGTGGATCTGGCTCCGAATTCACAGAAGTGAGATCCGCTGTGGATCCGGTAGGTGTGAAGGCACCCTGAAGGAGACATTGATCTGAATTTATATTTAGGCTAGATTCACACAGGACGGATCTGCAGCGGATTTCATGCAGTGAATTTGCAGCGAAGTCCACTGCTGATCCCTTAACTGTCACTTTCAATGAGATTACATACTCGGAGCAAAATTATCATCCTACTTTGAGTATGTAAAAGGCAGCCCCCTAAACCCCTCGCGGCCCGGAGCATACATTACTGGGTCCGTGCTCTGGCTTGCTTCGGGGGTTTCCAGCATCTGGACACCCCGCTAAGCCAATCGGTGACTACAGCGGGGCAGCATAGTGATTGGCTGAGTGGGACGTCCACAAGCTGGGAGCCCCAGAAGCAAGTCGCAGCACGAAGTGGTAATGTATGTACTGGGCCGCGGGGGTTAAGGGGGCTGCCTTTTACATACTCACAGCAGGAAGACAATTCTGCTGCGAGTATGTAATCTCATTGAAAGCGACAGTGAAGGGATCCGAAGCAAATTTTGCTGCAAATTTGCAGCGTGAAATCTACTGTGGATTCTAGCCTTAGACGTAGCTGTCAGTTAGAGATGAGCGCAACTCGAGCATGATCGAGCATTCGGTATTTGTATACCAGTGGCTGATTATAAGCTGTATCCATATTTTCCAGGACTCCCTAGGGCTACATCCAACTCCCTCAGCCACTGGTATTCAAATGCAGAGCGATTGGTTTTAAGCATGCTTGAGTTGTGCTCATCTCTACTGGCACTTAGTAATTAGGACCACCCACTGGACTCCGTAGCTAAAGATGAGCAAAGGTTTAGAGCAATAAACTGCAACTTGGGGCCCATTCACACTGTGGAAAACAGGCAGAAATTCCGAGCAGAATCCCCGTCGCAGACTCTGCTTGGAATCACACCTGCCTCAGTGTCTGTCTCAATGATAAGTATATGGCGCCCCCGCTCTTCGCGCCTCTCCACTAAAAGAATTGACATGTGAATTCTTTCAGTGGAGAGTGGAGTCGCCCTATACTTATCACTGAGACAATGAGGCAGGCGGGATTCCAAGCGGAGTCCGCGGTGGAGATTCCGCTTGGAATTTCCGCCTGTTTCCGGTAGTGTGAACAGGCCCTTATGTTGAATCTTTTCTAGAGATGAGCGAACCTTGAGCATGCTCGAGTCCATCCGAACCTGATCGTTCGGCATTTGATTAGCTGGGGCTGCCAAACTTGGATAAAGCTCTAAGGTTGTCTGGAAAACATGGATACAGCCAATGACTATATCCATGTTTTCCACATAGCTTTAGGGCTTTATCCAAATTCAGCAGCCACCGCTAATCAAATGGCGAACGTTCGGGTTTAGATGGACTTGAGCATGCTCGAGGTTCGCTCATCTCTAATCTTTTCTCATGTCTATATCTATCTGTTCAGCCCCTCCTGATCTATTATCTACTGCCCACAGAAAGGACTGTGGATTGAATGTGATAAGTTCCCTTTAAATAACCTTTTATTGGAAGAATGCAGAATACTGGAGTCTGCAACATCTCTGCCGGCTGTCTGGTTTTTTCGTTAGCTGATGGATTATCATTGCTACATACTCACTATTAGCAGGCAGCATTCTGATAATACAGTTACATCACTGCTGACCTTGCAGTTCTTATTACATTTATAACAATGGCTCCAAAAATGAAGCGATACGTAAAGCGCTAAATTAATGTGATAAGCAAGAATTCCCATCAAAATAAATTCTGTGGGATATGAGTTCTATATACACATTATTAGGACCCATTCCTACTTTCGAAGTCCACAGCTCACAAAGGAAGTCACATGTGGTGAGCTTGGTGGGTAGGTTTGTGATGGGCTGTCTGTACACATAGCTTTCATGTGCTGTCATGGGTAATGGAAGTAATTTATCGGAGTTGCAGAAGGGATGAATTATTTGCTTTCAGGCACACAAGAGGCAACACAAGAGTTTAGGGAATCCTACTTTAGATGGGTCTCCGAAGCAGACGGGGGGTTACTGTACATCTGCTAACAAAGTTGCATCGGCAGAAAAAGGGGTTATCCAGCACTACAAAAACATGGCCACTTTCTTCCAGAGACAGCCCCACTCATGTCTCCAGTTTGGGCGGGTTTTGCTGCTCAGTTCCATTGAAGTGAATGGAGCTTATTTGCAAACCGCACCTGAACTGGAGACAATTGATTGATGGAAGTTCCTTATGCTGCGTTTACACGAAACGATAATTGGCCCGATCGTACGATTAACAATGTCGGAGTAACAATTTTTTTTTTCATAACGATCAGCGTTTAGATGGTACGATATATTGTATGGAAAATTTGTTTTGCGATTGTTTTGCGATCGCTTAAGCCTATCTCACACATTGGTTAAATTGGCAAACGACTGTTCACACGGAACGATCTGCGAGTTTTTTGCGAACAATCAACGACGATTTGAGAACATGTTCAAAAGATCAAAATGAACAATTTCTCGCTCGTCGTTTGATCGTTCGCTTCGTTTACACCTACGTTTATCATTTAAATTCGCACGATAATCGTTAAGTGTAAATGCAGCATTAGGTTCCATAATAATTCTGTCCACTGCTACAATAGCAGTGAGAGCGGAAAAAGGGGGGCAGAGTGCGCTCCTAAGCACTTCTGCCCCTTCATTCTAGCCATTGTCGGGAGGTCTCAGCACCCGGACCCCCACCATTACAAACTTCTGACATGTGGCTATGACATGTCAGAATTGACATGGAATTGTGGAATTGAAAGCTACTCTTTATGCTCCTGTGTGTGACTATGTGCCAACATATGCCTGATACATGCCCTGCTCCTCTATTACAATTAATGACACATATGCCATTCAGGAATCAGGGAAAGATGGGTTACAACTAGAGAGGAGGGAATTTACAGTATTAACAAAGTTGAGTGCTTCCTTACGCTCAGCCGTCTGCTTGTCAGGCTGCTGCTCTTGAACTTCGCTCTGCTCTTGGTGCCCGGAAAAGCTGGATGCAGTCCTAGGAAACTTCTCCCAGGACTGCATCCAGCTTTTCCAGGCACCCGGAGCAGAGCGGTGGCCTGACAAGCCAACAGACGAGCTTCATTGATACTGTAAATTCGCTCTACAATCTTTGTGTGAGCTGTATTAGTTGCTATATTGGTTACTCTTGGTTCCTTTGGCTATTGGGTGCTAGCAACCAACCTCACTGCACATCTATGGGCCAGACACTGTGTACTGTATATCGATGAGATGAGAGATAAATGAACTGCAGATGGATTGTGAAGCAGTCATCTTTTTCATACAAGACTAAAAGTATGACAAGCTTAAATTAGTTGCATTACTTTAAAAGCAACTTTGTTCATTTGCATATCCATTGTCAACCTTTAAATTGGAATTGTTCTTTTCTTAACCTCTTTTCCATAACTTCAGGTTCCTTTTGTTCACTTTTCAAAAAGCGTCTTGAGTCTTAACTTCAGAATGGCGTGTTACTCTGTAACGGAGAAGTCACAAGTGTGGGCTGTCGTTCAGAAAATTGATGACTGAAATTATTGTCAAGTCTTCTCTATAGAGCAAATCCCACAAAGTGAATCTAATCTCTATGAGAAACAGCTTTCTATCTCGAGCTCCCTCTCCCCCGTGTCTACCAGCGAGGTGGGGACTACTGCCGTGGGATGCCCATTGTTGTAGTCCCCGCTGGTGCCCACCGTGGAACCAGCCATGAAGAATGCTTGATTATTCCAAGTCCAGTATTGTAGGATTCCATCCATGGGAACACATTCCACCCTTTGCCAGGAGATGTGTATATGATGTGGGGTATGCAAGGGAATGGCAGCAACCAATGCCAGGCTGCATTGTCTGCCCACCTCCCCCAACACAGGACTGAATGATTCTTACTATTAAATCCCATGTCAAAAGCATCTATACAAGTGATAAATGAGGGATTTATTGTGAAATATAGTGGAGGAGATTACGTGAGATTAATGTGTTAGACGGATAGATAGAAAAGATGGCAGCACTCCAAATATCATTTCAGCAAAGGGAAGCTGGGACTTTATTTACCCATATGTGTGCAGTATTGTAGCTCATACAGAGCAGTATTTAAGGATATATATAATTTTGCAAAGTTTTGAGACACATAGGTATGTGATAGATAGATACACAGATGTTTAATATATACAGTATATATATGTATATACAGAGAGAGAGAGAGAGATGTGAGAGAGATGTGAGATAGATAGACAGATATAGATAGATAGCAAGTAGTACAGCAGCAATAACTGTAAATGCTAAGATATATGCTAGATATATCTATAGATAGAAAATAACGAGATAGACAGACAGACAGACAGACAGATAGATGATAGATAGATAGATAGATAGATAGATAGATAGATAGATAGATAGAAGATAGATAGATAGATAGATAGATAGATAGATATAAGATAGATAGATAGATAGATAGATAGATAGATAGATAGATAGAAGATAGATATATAGGAGATAGATACAAGATAGATAGATAGATAGATAGATAGATATAAGATAGATAGATAGATAGATGATAGATAGATAGATAGATGATAGATAGATAGATAGATAGATAGATAGGAGATAGATAGATACAAGATAGATAGATAGGAGATACAAGATAGATAGATAATAGATAGATAGATAGATAGATACGAGATAGATGGATAGATAGATAGATAGATAGATAGATAAACAGATAGATAGATAGATAGATAGATAGACAGACAGATAGATAGATAGATAGATAGATAGATAGATAGATAGATAGATAGACAGATAGGAGATGGATAGATAGATAGATAGATAGATAGATAGGAGATAGATAGGAGATAGATAGATAGATAGATAGATAGATACATAGACAGACAGGAGATAGATAGATAGATAGATAGATAGATAGATAGATAGATAGATAGATAGGAGATAGATAGATAGATAGATAGATAGATAGATAGATAAATACTGTAGATAGATAGATAGATAGATAGATAGATAGATAGATAGATAGATAGATAGATAGATAGATAGGATCTCTACGATTTGGAGTGCTGCTGCTTTTGTTTACAGTAGATAGATACAGATAGATAGGTATGGGTATATAGATAGATTCCACTTCTACAGTAGGTTTAGCTTTAAATGGTTATCCGGGATTACAAAAAACACAACAACTTCCTTGCAAAAGCAGCACCACCCCCCTCCTCAGGTTTTGTGTGATATTACAGTTCAGCTCCATTCACTTCAATAGAACTGAGCTGCAAACCCACACCCAAACTGAGGACTAGAGAGGTGCTGTTTCTGGAAGGAAGCGGCCATTATTCTAAGCCTGGATAACCCCCTTGTGAAGTCCCAGTGCAGACAACAATTACAGATATAAGTCCCAGTGCACACTTAGTATAAAGTCACATGTTTGTTTCAAGTCTGAAAGCTGTCATACATTCTTGTTTTTTTTTTAAAGGGCATTCCCATTTCATTTTTTATATCATATAATGAGATTGGGGGCACTATTTTCGTAACCATTTACTGTAAGCAATTTGGGGGGGTCTCCTAATCTTGGGATGGGTGCAGGCTTCGGAAGGGCGATCTGTAATTTCCTTTGCGTATCCTCTGTATGTGCCACAAATGCTAAGATGGCAATACCCTGTTTGAGATGACTTTCAATGTGAAAATAAGTATCTTCTGGTTGATATATAGCACATTCATCACCAATATGGAAATGCATGGCAGTGCCAGAGGTCATAAATAAACATATGCATTTTTTTTTCAATAAAAGTGCTAACATATGATATTCAAGCTGCTTTCTGCAATCACATTTGCACTACCTGGCCTACATTACAGAAGGCTATTAAGGTCTCGGGAGCCGTATGGGTAACATTTATTTATGTATATTTTTGTTATTAGACATATGTAAAACTTTTCATCTTAAACGGTGGAAAGTTTAAAATTTTCATGGTTATTGCCCTAAAGTGCAAGTGTAAAAAAAAAAAAACTCCACACATATAAAAATAACCCTAGAGCTGTCACACGAGGCTTTGATAATGCACGATGGCTATGGAATTATAAATGCAACTAGTGGTATTGTGTGGTGTCAGGCCCGTCCTTCATGGACTGATAAATATACTCACAACCGTGCTTCCACCTCTTGCACTTATTCACACATTGCAGCCTCTGGTGGGTGTGCGTGACATGATGGATGGGGTATTGCGTGAAACTGGTTGAAACCTGGCCCTTTGCTAGGCGTTGAATTCCTTTCTGTTGTTTCCTGTAGACACCATTGAGCCTCCTTAGTCATTCCTGGTAGCACATCCTTCATCTCCGATCACCCTATTTAATGTCTGAGTTTTGGGGCTGCATGAGGTCTAATGTGCCGATTAGGAGCCAGATTAGGTGAATGAGAGTGACAGCAGCCTAGACATAGAACGAGCCGTTAGACCATTCAGATAAGGGGGCCTTAAAGTGTCTCTGCAATTAAAAAAAAACTAAAACTAAAACTTTTGACATTTCACAAAGAAACCGCAGATGGCAAGATATATGGTTAAGGCTGGGTGTACACTACATCTGTTTTTCCATCCATTTTTGCAAAAAAACCCACAAAAAAACGGATTGCAAAAATGGATGGAAAAACAGATGCACTCAATTGCATTGATCCGTTTTTCCATTGACTTCCATTATAAAAAACAAAACAAAACACTGATCAAAACACATCAGTTTTTTTAACGTACTCAAAAACGTACTTCACCTAATTTTTTGTTCGCTTATTTTTGTGTACATTAAAAAAAGGATGAGTTTTTATCCGTTTTTTATAATCATAGTGAATGGAAATATGGATCAAAACGGATGCACACAATTGCAACAAAAACAAGTTGCAAAAATGTAGTGTGAACCCAGTGTAATATAGATATTTAGAACAGCAAAACTTCCCCCTCAGGAAGGATCGTGAAACGTGCGTTGGGGTTCAGGCTACGTTGGGTGAGGTGTAGTAAGAGTGTTCTTTACTTATATGTGGCCGATGTTTACTGGAACATACAATATGCTAGTACCCTAAATGTGGGCCGAAAAAATAGCCTCATCCCCGCCATATGCGGCGACTGTATGAAGGGCAGAGCAAGCTGTAGGCATCCCATATGGAAAAAAGAGAGACAGCAAAGTGGTGCTGTGTCCAGAAAATGTCTTTCACCCGTCTGGCCCGCCCTTGTATATTACCGGTATTACTGTACCTCCTTCTCTGCCTCTCAGATAATCATGTGTATTTTAACAAGATTTGGATAATGGGCCGTAGTCCTATTTTTTGTTGAATATATAGAAAGAATTTTTAAAAATTAGGTTCATGGTATACCATTTGATCAAACAAGGTGTACCATCCCGCCATGATAAGGTGACCTCAGAGAAGGCCAGACCCTACACTGTGCACAGTCCTCTCCTGGTCTAATATTAAGCCTACACATTCTGGGCATGTAGGATCCAGCTAGTCTGTCCTTAAAGGGGTTATCCAGCACTACAAAACATGGCCACTTTCCCCCTACTGTTGTCTCCAGTTTGGGTGGGGTTTTGAAACTCACTTCCATTGAAGTAAATGGAGCATAATTGCAAACTGCACCTGAACTGGAGACAACAGTAGGGGGAAAAGTGGCCATGTTTTCGTAGCGCTGGATAACCCCTTTAAATCACCTGGGAAGGGTGGGTGTATTGCAAGGAGCCAAGATGGAGACAGCTACTCCCCCCCACATGTAGCATAGAAAAACAAGATAGAGTACATGTTGAAAGTCCTGACTGGTGGGGATGTCAGGGCTGAAACTCCGACTAAACAGGTGATCAGTGAGGATTAGTGACCACTACAGATGAGCATGCTCGATTCTGAAAATTCGGGATTTGAATACCAGTGGCTAAAGAAGTTGGATGCAGACCTAGGAAGCCCGGGAAAATATGGATACATTGTATGGCCGTATCCATGTTTTCCAGGCAGCCTTCTTCAGCCACCGGTATTAAAATGGCGAACAATCGGACTTCAGCATGCATCCAGTTTCTTCCTTTTCCACGTTCCCCCTAATGCCCTCTGGACCTAGCTCCAGGTCCTGCTCAGCCAATCACTGTTCTGTCCACTGTGCCAGTGATTGGCTGAGCAGGCCGTCACCAGGAACAGCCCCAGAGACCATCGGGGGAGCACAAACATGTAAGAATAGATGGTTTATTGTATTTTTTTTTACATCACAGCAGCAAGATATCTCGCAGCGGAGTGTCATAGGCTTTGAGGCTAATCAGTATCGCAGCAGATTTCACTACGACAAACTCCATGTAAAATCCGCTGTAATGCGGCATGTGTGACCGTACCCTTAAGATGGTTTACTCCTAGTTTTTGACACTCATCACATAGATTGATGGACGAGCCAGAACGGTCTACAGAACCCCTAATCTGATACACGATTATATTGAAACTATATTATTAGGCACAGCAAGGCTTTACTAGCAACAATAGAATTATTTCTCCTCTAAAACCGTTCCCATCCCAGAAAATTATCACTGTGTACAAAAGGACCGCTCCGAAGATCACCTCAATAATAAATTATAGGGAAGTCAGCTCATAATAGTACCGCATAAACGTCCTTTCAGGCACCGTCAGCCTGTACGCACCGCCATCCTCGTAAGAGCCTAATACTTCAGCTCCACGTAATTATTTGCGAAGACGCATGTAAACTATAAATAAATGCCAGTTCCTGTTGTGAACTGCAATCCCCTCCCTTGGAGACGCGTTCACATTTGCATAAGACACTGGGAAGATGGTGCCCGTTGCGGCGGAGTGAATTGATTTAGGTAATTGAAAACATTTTGTTTGGTAATAAGGAAAATATAAACACTAGAGATTCAGGGTGCACATGAGATTCCTCATGCTAATAATGGACCCTGTTTGCTCTGCTCTTGATATAGTATGATTACGGCTGATTAGCATTAATAAAGAGGCTCCTTCATACGTCTTTAATCACAGGTGTTTGATTAGAATTGTGCCTACAGATCAGGGACATCTGTCTTCTCATTACGTATTCCTCTTGTAGAGTGGGGCAATTACAGAGTTTGGAACTACCGCACCCCTTCCTCGCTATTTATTCTAATTTAGTGCTTATTAAATCTGCCACATGAAAAGAATAGTGTGTTGAATGCCAAAATGCTTTTACACTACTGAATGGCTGTCATTTCCCCGAGTACATTGTAAAGACTGTACGCAACAGTCGGCTCAAATTTAAGAACAAAAAAAAAAAAAACATAAAAGTTCACACGAATAAACGCCGGCGTTAATGTGGTTCGACTACAAGAAGTGAGATAGGTGGTTGCGCGTCGCGCGTAGAATTCTAATTAGAGATTTTAATTGGGATAAACAAGCTTCCGCGCCAAGAGGAATTGACGGGATTGTTCGGTAATCAACCTCTAATGCTGTCCAGAAATAACCACGTAATGTGTAGTGTAATGGGTGTCTAAGCACCATTTGGGGATTTAAAGTGGTCAAAACCCAAAGTCTGTCGCTTATAACAGTGAAAAGAAAGATAAGAAGATAGTTCATATGGATGGCGCAGTGATTTAGTGGTCATGGTAAGGGGCCCCTGGGTGAAACGTTAGAGCAGAATTACTATTGCAATTGCTACATAATTTTGGTTCACTGGCAAAGCTTAGAAGGATTAGAGCATTTCCAATAAAATAACAACCTTATTAAGGTATCATCCAAGAAAGGCAAGACATTAAACAATATCCTCTGCCAACGTGTTTCTAGCACACGCAACCTTCTTCACTGCCGAGGGTGGAACATACAGAGTACATGAATATACGGGTCATTTGGAGATCATGGGACATGTAGAAAGTTCACATGATCACAGGCCACTGTACTGCTAACAACAAAAATTATACAACACTTAACGCAAGACACAACTCATGAGACACAATGCAAGGTTCAAAGTTAAGGTCCTATTACACTAAGCGATTATCAAACGTATTTAGCCGATAATCATCTGGTGTAATAGAAGACAACGATCAGCCAACATGAACGATGTCGGCTGATCATTGCTGTCATTTTTCTTTCAACATGCTGAAAGACAAACGGCCAGGATAGCAACGATCTACTGCCATCGCTCTATAGAACAGGAGCGGTGGCAGCAGACCGCCGCTATCTTCTATTGGCTGGCCAGACAAACTAGCGATCACCCTGGGCACCTCTCTGCGGCCCCTCCGACTCTCACCCGCCCGGCTCTCACAGAACGGCCGGTCTCTGGCCGGATCATCTTGGACGGTACTTAAGTGCCGGCTGGGTGATCTTTCCGGCCGCAGAGCTCTGATGCGGGGGCATCAGTTTTACGTAGAGTGAGCATAGCCTTAAAGTTCTTAATAGGTCAGTCACTGACTTAGAGTACGTGCACACTACAGAATCCCGACGAAAAACCCATTGCGGATTCCATAGCTCGCACTCACTCGCTTGCATAGAATGGAGTCTATGGCACAGGCGGAAATGCGCCCAGCCGCCAGAGTCATCAAGCGGATATGAGCTGCGGAATCCGGAACGGGTTTTCCGTTGTGATTCTGTAGTGTGCACATACCCTTACAGAGAAGTTCCACCTAAAAAAGGTGGCAGTAGAGGAAACTCCACCTCCAAAAGGGGAGGGTTAAAACACTGGCAGAAAAGGATAAGGGAAAAATAGGCATAGGGCTAGAAATACTTCCCAAGACAAACTGCAATATCTTGGTTGAAAAACACAAAGAATTAACTTTGACGAGACTTTAAAGAGTCTTGAAATTGTCATGAAACAAATTGACATGTCTAAAAGAAGGGTCTGTTGCTTGCTGCTTTAATGGGCAGCCCAAGTGATCTAAGGATTGTTCGGGAGGCCCCTCCTAGTGTAATATCACAGGCGGCGAGCGGGGTATGAGGGAGAAGCGATTGCTGAATTGACAGGTTGGTCACTTCCCCCGGAAAGTTGTGTTGTGTAATATTGCCTTAGGGAGCCGACCTGGTAGGAAAAGGACTCAGAGCCAGGAGTGAATGTGCGGCACACAGACTTCTCCTAGCTTGTTCTCCTGAGCGGTCACAACACTCAGAACCTGACTGATCAAAACTCTTGACATATCTCTCTGTCATAACAGCAAAGTAAGGTCCAACAGCACCTCTAAGTTCAGAGTCCACAAGAGGGTATGGGATGCACGCCAGAGGGTCAGTAATCCAAGCGACTGACACAATTGTAACAAACTGGTAAGAGAATGTCTGACTGCATTCAGAGATACAGTTCAGGTTTTTATTGTTGCATGTTCAGGTACATCAGAGGTAATGCAACGTTTCGACCTATGCGGTCTTTATCAAGCATGATAAAGCTTCAATCTTGATAAAGACCAGATAGGTCGAAACATCGCATTTCTGATATACCTGGATATGCAACAATAAAACCCTGGACTATTTTTCTGGATGATTTCAGACATTCTCTTTCCAGTTTGTGTCTCTCTGTCATGTAAAAAAAATGTTTTATGACAATGCCCAAAAAACTATTTTCTATAAAAACAGGTACAGAAAGAGTAAATAGTACAGTTCAGAAAAAGATTTACAATGTTTGGTTATCCCACCACACCCTGCTTAGATGCTTTCTCCAAAAGACTTACATATGTTTCCCAGCAGGAAATAAATCACATTTATTAACAACAAATACATCCATATTTGACCCTACTTCTGTATTTCGTAATCTTGGAATCTGTCTGATCATACCCTAAGGCCTGTCTGACAGTGAGCCCACTCAAACTTTTTTTGTCTTTTTTCCAGCAGAATATGTTTTGATGGTTGAAGACCTCACCAGTCCACCATTCCTGGGCTTCACTCTCCCAACTGCCTTCAAGCTCGTAAGAATTGTTTCTGAAAAGTCCAAAGGAAAAATGAATCGGAAGTCTCCCTCTTTGAACTGAACATTGTTTTTTGGACTTTTAAAAAAGTTTTTTGTTTATGTATTTGTTTATTATTTCTAATTAAATAAAACATTTCAAAGTTCTTATTGTATATTTTATTTTGTACGTAACGTGTTGTAAGTGAAAAGAATAAATCGTGGAAGCAGGTGTAGATTTGGTATACCGAACGCAGGGTTTGGCGCAGGGCCAGATTCACTAAGAGACGTGCGCCTCATAGTGAATTCTGGAGCTAGAGCATCATAGACCTTACATGCTGGACAATTAAAGTAATAAATCCCATCTAGTCAAGAGCATTTAAAGGCTTTTTTACACCAACAGTTATTCACAGGTAGATTGACCATAAATGTGTAACTAATCTGACTAATGGGACCCTCAGAGGCTACATTGACAGCCATGGGACTGACACAAATTGTGCATGGCTACTTCTTTCAGATTGTGGTGTCCCATTAGGGGTGTTACTGTTACATACACCCTTCGCAAAAGTCTGTACTTTTTGTGGTCTTATTATGGTGAAAGTAGTATTAAGAGTTGGCCACTAGATGTCGCTGTATTGTTAATTAGTATGTAGAAGCCGCACAGCTGAAGGATCGCACAGGGTTATTGTGTTTGTGTTACCAGAACCTGTGGACCAGTAGGATTTCTGCTTTCTTCTTTCCTATCACCTTTCCTCTCTGTTCTCCCATTGCACTCTTTTCACCCAATCACAGCGCACCCCACACGCTGTAGAGGAAGTTAGTCCCATGGGTGGGGGAGGAGCAAGAGTTTTCTGTTCGAGACGGTGTGGAGAAAGGATGCAAGTTAGATAGCTCTCCAGAGTGGTCCTGTCTGGGCCCTGGCCCTTGGCCAGGTCAACAAGTAGCGAGTCTTAGCCAGTACCCTGCAGGGGTAGGACGCAAGACAACACACTGTTGCCAACCTTCTTACACGTACTTACACTAAGCACTATGCAGTGTTAAACCTCTCAGGAGAGGGCTATCCAAAAGATAACCTCAACCCACGCCGTGGACAAGGAGAAGTCACAGAGCAGGACAGTATCCACTATAGTGCCAAAGAGCTAGGAACTGATCTGGGTGGAGCAAAGTTGCAGTAAGCCTATGAACTCCATCTCGCAGCGCGGATGTCAGCAGGGAACCCTCAGCATTCCGCTCAACACAGGTAAAAAGGTCTGGGACCTATGTCACCAATTAGTACGGTTCGGCCAACGCTAGTGGGCCTAAGGTGGTGTGAAGACTGAAAGCAAAGGTCAATACACGGGCATAGGTCTTCTTCTTCTTCTACAAGTATTCTATTTCATCCTCCAACATCCCAGCAGAGCACATTACTACATGGGTTGAGACTCTCACAGCATCCTCCTCTCTGCTACTCTATCTCAACACAACTCTACCAACACGACTATTTCCTACACTGCACTCATCCTACAGATCTGGTTGTCCTATGTTCAAGTCTTTATTGGAACTTTGTCAAGTGTATATCAGAGACCTTCTGTATTACCTGCTGAACCTTTACAAGTAGTAAACTAACTCAACGTTATTCCAAGAGTCTGTGGTCATTCATCACCACCTACACAGCATATACACTGCAATCTTGGGACACTTCCTCTTACTGTGGGTTGCAGGTCCTACTATCCGGGAGGGTCATTACACCGCTCTGGCCACCTGTGACTACATCATCTGTGACATTATACCAAGGGACCCGGTAAGAACCTGGCAGGACACTGACCATAGGGGAAAAGGGTACATCCGGCCTTTCACCCTAAAAGCATGCCATCACATCTTTGTGACAATCCATTAAGGTCCGGCTGTATCTCGGCCATCCACCACCGGAGTGGTGTCACACCACAACACCTAGCAAGTGACCGTCCGTCCCTCCGATATAACACCTCCGAGGGTACACCACACAAGCACACTACCACTGCATTCACAAGGGGCACCTGGGCACTGATGACTCGATCGGTGGAGGCCCTGGTGGGCGGACCCACAGAGAATATGGATTTACTTTCCCAAATCATCTGACGCTCTTGGGCCCTCAGCTGGCCTTTGTATATCTGGCCTCCAGCGGTGGCCAGCACTTAGCACCGAGCTGCCATCGATTTCAACTATGATTTATGCCTGTGGACATAAATTACAGTAAATGTAATGGGTAGCCGTGGCCCGGCCCAATTTATGCCACATTCTCACATTTTTCTAAAGTGGCAAGTGTGATGTAAATTCACCAAAAGGAAGATCACAAATCTATGTATGAAAGTGTTAAGCAGAAATGTCAACTTTTGCACATCAAACATCTGGAGTAAAAGAATAATAAATCCCCCATGAGTTTTAATTTTGACCATTATGGATGTTCGGACCAGTTGATATACCTTTGGCCATCGGACGCACATCTTTCTATGTGGATGTGTGTTGGATGCACAGGGCCGCACAAACAATTCAGCGATAATTTGTTGACTGAGCAGGCTTTGTAAACAGAAATGAGTGAACCTCGAGCACCGTCAGGTTCGTCCGAACCCAAGCTTGTGGCATTTGATTCCCGGTGGCCTATGGTTGTATTCATGTTTTCCAGGACTCCCTAGGGCTGCAGCCAATATTTTCAGCCACCGGTAATCAAATGCCACAAATTTGGTTTCGGACAAACCTGAGTGTGTTCAAGGTTCGCTCATCTCTAGTGCTGATCAGTAATATTGATGTTTGTTTACAGATGGACCTTTAGTTGCTTGAACCAGGAAGGAAATCGGTAAAGATTTCTCCTGTGGATTTCCCTGCAGATATGGGATGGAATTGCCATCTGAATGTCCCCCAAGGGTGCAATCACCCATACCGTATCCACAGCGGATTTCACGCTGCGAGTTCACAGCGAAATCTGCTGCGGATAACTTCCCTGACATACTCTCAGCCGGATTATCATCCCGTTGTATGTAAATGCAGCCTCCTTAACCCCCCGCCACCCGGAACATACTTTACCTGGTTCACGCTCCGGCTGCTTCTATGGCTCCCGTTCCCGTAGGTCCCGTGCAACCACTCGGTGCATGGCCCCGCCGGAACGTCGAACAGGTAAAGTATGTTCCGGGCAGGGGGGGTTAAGGGGCCGGCATTTACATACGAGTATGTCTTCTTGTTTAAAATAACAGGGAAGATATCCACAGCGGATTTCACGGTATAGTATGTGTAAAGGCACCCTTAAAGGGAATCTATCAGCCATAATTCACATTCCAAACTGCTGACATTGTTAGATAAGTGGTAGGTACCTTTCATATATCTGTATGTGATTTTAGGAAGTAGAAAAATGCTTTTATTCTATAGTAAGAAGAGTCAAAGAGGCGTTCTCAAGCTCATGAAGTGCAGCAAGCTGTAACACTTCCTTACTCCCCCCTCCCATAACTAAGCCTACTTGGGAACGCCTCTTTGACTCTTGGTACCAGAAAATAAAAGCATTTTTCTACGTTTAGGAAGGACAGATGGCTATATAAAAGGTACCAAGTGTCTCCTCGTCCAAACAGCTATCTAACAGTGTCAGCGGTTTGGGACGTTAATCATGGCTGATAGATTCACACGGCGTGTGAGACCGGCCGTTCCGTGACCGCGGCCGGGTCACAGAACGGCCGGTCTCAGCCCTGATCATCCCAGCCGGTACTTAAGTACCGGCCGGGTGATCTTTCCGGCCGCGGAGCTCTGATGTGGGCGCACAGGTGCGCGCCCGCATCAGAGCTTCCCATAGCCCACAGTGAAGCGAGCGGCCGGAGCCGCTTGCTTCACTGTGTGAATTGACAGGTCTTTCTACGGCCGGAATTCACTGAATTCCGTCCGCAGAAAACGGACATGTCAGTTTTTTTCCGGCGCCGCATGGGATCCCGGCCGGAGTGCATACGATGTGTGTACGCTCCGGCCGGGATCCCATTGCAAATAAAGCTATGTTCAACTCCTCCAAACTACGGCCGTAGTTCTGCGGCGAGAACTACGGCCGTAGATTTACATAGTGTGAACATAGCCTTAAAGTGATATATGTAGAACTAAATAATAATAAATTCAGTACAACGGAAAAAAACAACTAGATATTCCTGAGATCTCTGTCCTCCTGGTTTTGCCTCCTTATATTATGTTGCATCCACACAATGCTACACCGCATAGAGAATTCTTCATCAGGTCTTGTCTTTTCTATAGTCTGTATTGTTCAATGCAGGTTATTTCTAGGTTTAGTATATTACAGAATATCTTATTTAACTATTCTTCGCTTTTCAATGGTGCAAAGATGGTGCAGGGAAAAAAGCTCCAGCTGATTGTGACCTGGTATGACCTTTACATGGAGCTTTTCATAGCTTATTCTGTTCCTGGGAATGCAGTGGGGTTTACTTCTCATGGTAGCCTGTGACAAGTGTCCACCAGTTGTTGCTGTCCTTTTTCAGAATAGTGGCGTCATGAGCCTTACTGGCTGGCAGCTGCCAGGGACAGGAATAGGTACAGAATGGGTGAGACACAATTAGTGTCCACCTAGGAAAATTAGTCGCAGCGCGTGAAAATACACTCACATATATATATGCACATACAAATACTATATATAATCTGTTTTGTCCGGTGTCATTTTTCCATACATTCTGTACGTTACTTCCAGTCACATGGTGACATTTACCCGTACAATAACTTTGCTGCTACTGACAAAAAAAAGAGAAAAATAAGAATATGATATAGAGCAGTGATTTTCAACCTTTTTTGAGCCGCGGCACACTTTTTATACTTAAAAAATCCCGGGGCACACCACCAACCAAAATGGCACAAAATTACACTAAAACAGTACATATTATACATATAGTTAATAATATAGATTCTAAATGTATTTATACTCACTCAGTGTGAAACCTGGGCATGTTTTCTTCCCCCCCCCTGTGCTTCTCTCCTGTGCTTCTCTCCACCATACTTCTCCCCCCTACTTCTCTCCTGTGCTTCTCTCCACCATACTTCTCCCCCCTGCTTCTCTCCTGTGCTTCTCTCCACCATACTTCTCCCCCCTGCTTCTCCCCCCTGCTTCTCTCCACCATACTTCTCCCCCCTGCTTCTCTCCTGTGCTTCTCTCCACCATACTTCTCCCCCCTGCTTCTCTCCTGTGCTTCTCTCCACCATACTTCTCCCCACCATACTTCTCCCCCTTGCTTCTCTCCTGTGCTTCTCTCCACCATACTTCTCCCCCCTGCTTCTCTCCAGTGCTTCTCTCCACCATACTTCTCCCCCCTGCTTCTCTCCTCTGCTTCTCTCCACTATACTTCTCCCCCCTGCTTCTCTCCTGTGCTTCTCTCCACCATACTTCTCCCCCCTGCTTCTCTCCTGTGCTTCTCTCCACCATACTTCTCCCCACCATACTTCTCCCCCTTGCTTCTCTCCTGTGCTTCTCTCCACCATACTTCTCCCCCCTGCTTCTCTCCAGTGCTTCTCTCCACCATACTTCTCCCCCCTGCTTCTCTCCTCTGCTTCTCTCCACTATACTTCTCCCCCCTGCTTCTCTCCTGTGCTTCTCTCCCCCCTGCTTCTCTCCTGTGCTTCTCTCCTGTGCTTCTCTCCACCATACTTCTCTCCCCCCTGCTTCTCTCCACCAAACTTCTCTCCCCCCTGCTTCTCTCTGCAGTTTCTCTCCCCCATCCCCATGTTTCTCTCCCCCTTGCTTCTCTCCGCTGTTTCTCTCCCCCATCCCCATGTTTCTCTCCCCCCTGCTTCTCTCCCCTGTTTCTCCTCCATCCCCAGGTTTCTCTCCCCCATTGTTTTCTCCTGTTTCACAGGGGCACCATAGTTTGGGGAACTTTCCCCACGGCACACCCGACCATGTGTCGCGGCACACTGGTTGAAAATCACTGATATAGAGGATGGGTGAGCCCAAACTGATCATTAATTTCACGAGTGGATAAAGATTGTGTCCTCATCCAGGGTGAGGTAGGTCAGAGATATAAACCTGGGAGAACCCTGTACTGGGTGATATTTGAATAGTGGGTCACAGCAATGATGGGAGTTACTTCTAATGGGTTGTAGCTTATACAAATAGGTGTGGTCAAATATATTAATTCCCCTCTATATTAATATTGGACCACAAAACCAAACTCACTCTATTAATATGTGACCCCAGAGAACACCCCTATATTATTATCAGACCCCAGATAAGACCCTAGTATTAATATCAGACCCCAGAAAAGACCCCTGTATAAATATCAGACCCCAGAGAATACTCCTGTATTAATATCAGCCCGAAATAAGACCCAATATGTCAATCTCAGACCCCAGAGAAGACCCCTATATTAAAGCAACTCTATCGACACATATGCTTATAGAAGTTTTTTTTATACTTACCGATCGGTGTGGCCGTGCCGTTCATACGGATGCCTGAGGCCCAGTTCTGCAGATATGGCTGTTTTTTTTATATGCTAATTAGTTTTTCTGGTGCACAGGAGGTGGGTTCAGAGTCCCCAGTGCATCGATATCTCCTCCCATTGGTACACTGAGTGTACTGGGCCTGCCTCCACTGCACCAGACTAAACGAACAACAGCCATATTTGCAGAATAGGGTGGCGGATCTTCAAATGAATGGCACCACTGAAATCAGTAAGTATAAAAAATTTCTATCATATGTGCTGATAGATTCCCTTTAATTCCAGACCACAGAGAAACCCCCTATTCTAATATCAGACCCCAGAAAACACCCCCTATATTATTTAAGACCCTAAATTAGAACTCTTATGTTAATAAATGACCCCTATGTTAATATAAGACTCCAAACCAAACCCCTTATATAAAGACCCCAGATTAAACCCCATATATTAGTAACAGACCCCAGACCAAACCCCAATATTAATATCATACCCTATACCAAACTCCCTAGATAAATATCAGACCCCAGACCAAATCCCTTATATTAAAGGGGTTTTCCACTTAAAACTTACCTGTCCCCTGTCCACAGGCGATCTCCATAGAGTGCTGTACTGGACTCAAGAGTGCATGAGAATGAATGGTTGTTTTGAAGAGACAGGAAAGTCTGTTCCAAAGGTTCTTTATTGAGACGACACATTTCAAGAACATCAGTTAATGTTGAAATCCATGTGAAAACCTTGTTGAATCTGTATTATTTGTGAGGTGAGTAGCCTGTAGGTGGATTGGCTCTATTAAATTAGGCTAATCTCCTAGTGTCCAGAACTGTGGCCAAGTCTACAGTATTGAACATGGAAAAACCAAACAGAAAGTCCGACAGTAAAACTGAAAGAAAAATCCACGGTTTCTTAGGCAGGTGTGGAAAAAATGCTGCAAACTTAGGCAGGTGTGGAAAAGCACGGCGCAGTAAGAATGCTTCCATAGACGTGCTAATAGTTTATTTTTATCATTTAACAAAATGCAAAGTGACTGAACAGAAAAGAAATCTAAATCACATCAGTATTCGGTGTGACCGCTCTTTACCTTCAAGGCAGCATCAATTCTTCTAGGTTCTTATATACAGTGAACTCGGCATACTGTGAATGGTGGCTTGTTCAAATGCTTCTGTCTTGGTGACATTGGCTGGATGTTTGGGGTTGTTGTTACTCCAGCAGGGGGGTGTTGTCAGAGATGTGCGAAGCTTTAGAAAATTCGTTTCACAAGCATCGCAAATTTTCAGTCAAACTCATTAAGATTCGCAAATCAAATCTTAACAATTTTCATGAAAACAGCCAATACTATAGTAGCTACAGTACTGGGACTATTACAAAAGAACAAAGTTGTTAAAGTATGTTGTGTCAGTAAAAGTGTCAGAAATCGGAAAATCACAATAAAAAAAAATGTCAATCATCCAATTTCCGCCATTCCTCTCCTCTCTGTCCGTATATCGCTCTGTTAGTCTCTCCCTGCTCTGCTCTAACTGTCTGCTGCCATCCTGCTCTCTCCTCCACACACAGCCGACTGGCCACCTCCATTACCGAACCGCCTTATATAGAGGGGGCGGTGCTGACATCACAGAGGGGCCTGCAGCTGATTGGATGGGTGTTAGGTATTATGGTTAATCCCTTTCCCCTGCCCAGTAATGCTAAAGACAGCATGTGCGGCCATTTTTTTTTTTGTGTGTGTGTGTGAATTTCCTTAACGAATCGGTGGGAATTTGCTTTGCAGAACAAAGTGAATTGACAGCACGATTTGCAGCTAATCTTGATTTGCCAGATTCGCTTCTCTGGTTGTTGACCTGTGCAGAATGAATTTGGAGCCAGTAGGAAGCCTCCCTTATGATGAATAAATATCTGTCTGTATTTCTCAGTATTGAGGACACCATTAATCCAGACCAAATCCCCAACTCTATTTGCTAAGATGCAGCCTTATTCTCCATTTTCCTTTCCTTCAGCAAACAATCTGCCTTCTGTTACAGCAGAGGGCTCCTCAGTTCAGAGCACCCGCAGCCATCGTTTTGAACCCCAGTTTTCATGCATAGTTGAGTAATTGACATTGTTTCCACATTATAGGTAGGTTTTTAATGAACAGTAAATGGATGTACCTGGATCCCTGGGTTTAGTGTGTTCCTCACCCAGTTTTAAGCCTCCTACACAGCTGTTTCAGTTAATGACTGTGTTCCAACCTACATGATGATCATTATGTGCTTTTTGTATAAAAGGTTAGGCATACATCTGACTAAAATCTTTACTGGTGCCCAAAGCCGGACTGGGACTGAAAATCAAAGCACACAGGCCCACTTACCGCACGGAGTCGTCTATGCATCATCTATGCAGAGTCTAGCCGACAAACAGTATAGGCTCTTAGCTCCAGCACCATCATCACCTCTATACAAACTCCCCGTCTGTTTTGTTCCACGCTGTTACAGCGCCCATGTTATGCCCCTTGTAGTATTTAGAGCCAGGTTCCCTCTATGAAATAGAAAGGCCCCCTGTGGTCTAGTGGTCTAAGGAGCATAATGGTGGGTGTAGTAGTGGTCTAAGGAGCATATTGGTGGGTGTAGTAGTGGTCTGGGGGCATAATGGTGGGTGTAGTAGTGGTCTGGGGGCATAATGGTGGGTGTAGTAGTGGTCTGGGGGCATAATGGTGGGTGTAGTAGTGGTCTGGGGGCATAATGGTGGGTGTAGTAGTGGTCTGGGGGCATAATTGTGGGTGTAGTAGTGGTATGGGGGCATAATGATGGGTGTAGTAGTGGTCTGGGGGCATAATGATGGGTGTAGTAGTGGTCTGGGGGCATAATGATGGGTGTAGTAGTGGTCTGGGGGCATAATGATGGGTGTAGTAGTGGTCTGGGGGCATAATGATGGGTGTAGTAGTGGTCTGGGGGCATAATGATGGGTGTAGTAGTGGTCTGGGGGCATAATGATGGGTGTAGTAGTGGTCTGGGGGCATAATGATGGGTGTAGTAGTGGACTGGGGGCATAATGGTGGGTGTAGTAGTGGTCTGGGGGCATAATGGTGGGTGTAGTAGTGGTCTGGGGGCATAATGGTGGGTGTAGTAGTGGTCTGGGGGCATAATGGTGGGTGTAGTAGTGGTATGGGGGCATAATGATGGGTGTAGTAGTGGTATGGGGACATAATGATGGGTGTAGTAGTGGTATGGGGGCATAATGATGAGAGTCACACACAGGCGCTGCCCCCGACTCTGGGCCTTCAGTGAGGGAGGTCATGTGATCTCTGCAGGGGAGGTCATGTGATCTCTGCAGGACCCAGAACTTACATGTAAATGAGCAGGCCCAGCCAATGCCTGCTCATTCTGCATGTCAGTGACCGGGACGGCAGGAGCAGCAGGGGGCGGGGCTTCCCGGGACAGGAAGAAGAGGAGGCCGCACTGCACTGCAAGTGAGACAGACAGCCTGTAACCTCCTGATGCTGCAGGGCTGTGTGATTGGCTGGGCAGTATCAGGAGTTTACAGGAGTTGGGGGAGGAAGTAGTGGCATTTGCCAGAACTGCCCTATGGCCAGTCCGGGCCTGCTGGTGCCTTAACAAACCGAAGTTCAGAACGAGTTCATAAACTGGGTCTCCAATGTCTTTAGCTGCCTCCAGCCCGCTCAGCCAATCGCTATCTGAGACGGAGGAGCACCGCAGCTAGTGCTTAGCTCAACCAATAACTGGCTTCGGCTCCCATCTCAGTAAGTCAGGGATTGGCTGAGCGGGCTGTCACTCCCGAGATGAGTTATAGCCTGCTTAGTAAGTGACAGTAAGGGCCCTATTCCACAGTAACGATAATCGGTTGAATCGGCCCCATTTGGCCCGATTCGGCCGATTATCGCTCTGTGAAATAGAGGGAACGATCAGCTGATGATCGTGTCAAAGCCTGATCGTTCATTTAGGGCCAGACCTAAAATCATCGTTCCCCCACCGTGTATCGCTACGGTTGAATAGCGGCGGGCGACCGACGATTTGAGAAGCAGCAGCAGCATACATTACCTGTCAGGTCTTCTGCTCCGTTCCGTCTTCCTCCCCGGGTCCGGCACGCTCTGGGTTCAGAATGGCCTGTCAGCTGACGGAGCGCTCAGCCAATCACAGGCCCGGACCCCCACGGCCTGTGATTGGCTGAGTGGGCTGTCAGCTGACAGGCCATTCTGAAGCTAGAGTGCGCGGGACCCGGGGAGGAGGACGGAGCGGAGCAGAAGACCTGACAGGTAATGTATGCTGCAAGAGCTGCAAGGACATCGGTAACGGTGTCCCTGCAGCCCTCGCTCAACGATCAGCGGGCCGTGGAATCGGCCCAGTAAACGAGCGGCGATGTAGCAGATCGGCGCTCGTTTACCTCGTTGATTGGGCCCTCCTCGGGCCGTGAAATAGTACCCTAAGTGACTGTCTCAGTCAGTGATGGCTGAGCGGGATTTTGGCAGCAGTGGGGGACACTGGAGACCAGAGAAGGAGCATACCAGAAGAGTGGGGACATATATTATAGATGAGGGAACTTTGTGAACTGCCCTAAAACAGCTAAATGCATGCAATAATTTAACAGTTTTAGTGCATTTTCTTTAAAGTTCGGTTAAGATGAATCCCAACTTTACGTCAAAGTCAAGAAACCTGCCGAACAAAAGTTTACTCCTTTCTACTCAGGAGCCATAATGTCAGTGAATTTGTACCAATAAATACCCTACTTAGCACCAAAACAACCAGATCTAATCTTCAGAAATTCTGAATCTTTTTGAAAAATGTTCTGATGGTCTTGATTATAATCATCCTATGTATCTGGTACCTGATGACCTGTGGATGCTATGTTGTTCATTATATGGAAGAGAAATAATAAACCTGCCTGACTGATTATTTTGTTTTTCCAATCAATTGTATATGACAAATCAAGCCAGGGGTAGCGATCTGGGGGTCGCCTGCCACAGCAAGTCCATCCCACCTTGCGGTGGGCGCTGGTGAAGACCAGAGGCCCCTTGGATTCCACTCCTTGGTGTGGCTTACACTATCGCTAGTGGTGGTACAGCAGATACACAACTCCAGTTGTGACAATATGGGCAAGAGGAAAGACAGACTGTGGAGAAGAAGCCAGAACATATGCACGTCTTCTTTTACGCCATTCATTAAGAATAGTCCCTGGTGAGTGATTGAAACCAATGTGTGCTTAAAATAACTTTGTGATCCATTAGAGCCTGGATCCACTGTGGTACTTTAGTGGCCATTCCAACCCAAATGGACCATACCATATAATTATTTTGCAGCGCCAAATAATTCAGAACCTCAGAAAAAATGTCTAGGAGTTATTTCGTTAATTTTTTTTTTTACCAATATGGACAATATTTTGTCATACAATTGCCCCAAATACTTATAAATACATTACAATTTCCATGTGGCCTACAAGCTCACCAGTTAGGCTACAGATGTGGTGTGAACAGAACTGATTGTTGCCCCCTTTCTCCTTTTAATCCATTGACCCTCTGGAAATCTGGTTTTTAGTGCATTTTATTAGTTTGAAAAGTAATATTTTATTTGCATTTTCCCTTTGGCTAAAACTTTTCTTTTACAATTTACTAGTTTCCTGTCCCTGTGTTTCTAATGAATTTTGTATAGCAACCTCCAAAAATTCCAGTAACATAATAAGCGTCCACATAAAAAGGAGGTTTTAGTGTATTTACTGAGAGTACGTAGCATTAAAACCGTAGTCTCGTCTAATGCTAAAAGGTCTAAATAGGCTGCTGCAACAAAGACATAGGAAACAGTGCTGGAAAAGGGAACAGATGTTCATAAGGCACTTTTGTTTCCGTGAAGGGCACACACAGTCATCCTTCATCTTAACCCATGGAATCCATCCACCTCCATTTATATTCACTTTCTCACCTCTGCTGTGAAGCTGGACTTGGCAGGAGTTAGTGGTCTTAGCACAAAGGAACAGTGTTAATCAGTGAGCGGCCATATAGATCCATTTTATGTAGCAATGCATTGGATGGTGGCCAGGCTAATCCAGACCAGTTATGGAAGCTGCAGAGGAACAAATTCCATGCAACAAAGGTAGCGCTTAATTGTAAGAGTGCTAAGGATAAAAATGTTACAATATATAATCAGATAGGGTTGTGCTTGTGCCCAAGGGATTTTGTAGGTTCTTTGTATATACCGGTTACAAATAGTTTTCTCATGATTCCGACTGGGCTGGCCGTAGATGATCCTTAGCTGGACTTTAATTTTCAGCTATGGTGATAACCAGTGTTGAGCGGAGATGTCATACTGTTCGGGTTTGGCACTGATCTCTGAACCTGAACATTTAGCATTTGCCTCCTAGAAAAGCTACATGTTGTCCTAGGGTTCCATGAAAACATGGATATAGCCTATGGCTATATGGCCCTAAGGTGGCATGCAACTCTCCCAGCCGTAGGAAGTCAAATACCAAACGATCTGGATCAGAAAAAAAAGTGCTAAACCCGAACATTTTGGTATCTCTGCTCAACGTTGGTGATATCTATTGCATAAGGATACCTCTATACCTCTAAGGGCCTAACATAGTAATGTTAGCACCAGCTACTAAGCCAATCGGCTTTAATATTGAATGAACTTAGCAATGAGGCAGTAATTTACCTACAAAGGGTTGTTCTTTTTTTTTTAACAATAGAAGATCAGGGAATATCCTAATGCTGGAAAACCCAACAATCAGCTATAATCTGTCAGGATAGCAGGCAGCAAGTGTTACATTTCCCTGTAGTGCCAGTAGTGGTAAAATGCTGCCAACTGAAAGTCCTAGGCTATTTTTTTTTTTTATTAAATATGTTCAGGCTTCAGTAAAAAAAAAAAAAAAAGTCTCCTTCCCTATCTCCCACTGTTCTAAAGTTGCTCATTCCTGCAGCTCAACAATTCCGCTTGATGGTGTCAGTCTGGGACAGGGAAGCGTCCACTCAACCAAACAATGACTGGGAACTGCTGCAGGAAGGATCGGGCACTGCTGAAGGATAAATCCGACACTGCTGCAGGAAGAGTCGGCAACTACTGCAGGAAGAATGGAGCACTGCTGCAGGAAGAATGGAGCACTGCTGCAGGAAGAATGGAGCACTGCTGCAGGAAGAATGGAGCACTGCTGCAGGAAGAATGGAGCACTGCTGCAGGAAGAATGGAGCACTGCTGCAGGAAGAATCGGGCACTGCTGCAGGAAGAATCGAGAACTGCTGCAGGAAGAATCGAGCACTGCTGCAGAAAGAATCGAGAACTGCTGCAGGAAGGATCAGGCGCTACTAAATGAAGGATCGGGCACTGCTGCAGGGAGAATCAGGTACTGCTGCAGGAAGAATCGAGCACTGCTGCAAGAAGGATCTGGCGCTAATACAGGAAGGATCGGGCACTGCTCAGCCAAAAAGAAATGCCCTGGACTACTCCTTCGATGCATGGGTATGATGGAGTCTCCAGAACAATAGATCTCTTATATTATACTTTTATAAATGTCTAATTGATATTGATGACATGATCTCGGGTTGTCCAATGTTATCTAATCGTTTCGTGGACTGGACAATCCAATGAGTGATTATTCAAGGTCGCTGAATTTTTTAGATAAATAAACCTATCTTGAAGGGGAGGTCAAGTTGCTAATAAACTCACTGTGATTAACCCTTCAGGTATTACAAAGTTGCTACAAAGTTGCAGTTACTGCCTGCCAGGGATTTGTTTACATGAGCTGTCTCGGAAGGGAGGAGGGGAGGGGGAGACAAAGTAAATAGCTCACACACAGATTTCTTTGTCTTCAGCACAATGTAAAAGAATGAGAACTGGGGAAAAGAGACTGAATAGATAATAAGTATGGTATAAGTATAGTGAGGGATGGCAGCCTAAAGAGACATCACTGCAGAGCATGGCCTTAATATTCATCAGTAGGCTTCAGCAGGAGTCATCGGGCGGCTAAAGGTCTGCTCCCAGTGTACCGAATGATCTCAGCAAAACTTAAAGTGACACATTACGCTGCAGCAGATCAACATGACTACTCCAATGCATGGGCATGATGGAGTCTTCAGAACAATAAATCTCTTATATTATACTTTTATATAATTTTATATCATTTTTTATATAATTTCTAAATGATATTGATGACATGATCTTGGGTGGTCCAATAATTGTTATCTAATCGTGTTGTGGACCGGACAATCCAATGAGCGATAATTCAAGGTGGCAGAATATTATAGTATATAAGTAAACCTATCTTGAAGAAAAATGTCTTACGTTCGTGGCAAGCTTTAGATGTTTGGCTGCAATCTTTAGGTTGGGCACAGATGAAATACAAACCAGAGATGAAGAAGACAAACCCTGATAAATTATGTTCTGAATTGTTCCAGCTTTTTCCTGCTTTATTCCTGTTAGCACGAAAACAATAAACATGTTATGGAAAATATGAAAAGATTTAGCATAGACTCTAGTATCAGTAGAAAACTCAGGTTTATTATAAGGCCCCCTTTACATGTCCGTGTCAGTTTTTACTCTCAGGAAATCCTGATCAAGAGCCTTCAGGAAACCATCAGGATTTCCTGACACTAATCAGGATTTGTAGGAAATCAGGAAACCATCAGTAGTGCCTTCAGGAAAAAAAAATGTACTGTAGCATCCCAAATTCTGGACGGTATCCAAATGCGCATAAGGAAAGCATCCGGAATTCTGGACGCTTCCATAGACTTCTATGGGGCATCTGTGACGGTATTCAGGACAAAAATAAGACAGGTTCTATAATTTCCTGTCCTATTTTCCGGAACGGACACCCTTCAGGAAAAATCCTGAAGGGTGTCCGTGACTAGTGTAACCCTATGGTTCCAGATTTCCTGATAAGAAATCCAGCCAGATTTTCCTGAGGTGTGAAGGGGGCCTAAGGCAGCAAGCCATGCCTATTATTGTTATCTGATACTGTATCTGCTAATCATCAGGTCTTATAATACTAGACCTGGAACAATGTGCTTGGAAGAGTGATGATGATGTCACTGACGGGCACTGAAAGTGTTAAACAAAAAACCATATGTAACAGCAGAACAACACACTAAGGAAATGCATACAATGGTTTTATGTGATATTCCATTAGGGGAACTGTGATCAAAACATCTGTTCTGGATTGAGTCTCGTAAGGTTCTTGGCTTCCTCTGTTGGTGTACTGCATACAGGGAACCATGATAATATAGATGAATATCCTTCAGTGTATGCATTAGCCATTGAAGTCCTGAATCTATTTCTTGCCAGTTTGTACCTATGCTGTGCTGTGACTGCGGCTCTCGTCCGACCAACACATTGACTTCGATTATTTACACCATTTTGGATGTGCTGCAATATTAGTGAATATACAAAAAATACTATACACTGTAAGAGGGTTCTTAGAGTAGAGGGCTCTAAAGCCAAAAAGCAAACTCTAATCACCATTTTAGGGTTGGTTGAGCCAAAAGTAGAACAACAAGTGCCAGGTGAACAAAGGGCAAGGCAGAATCGATATACAGGAACAAGGCCAAGGCCAATATCTATGGAGTCACTATGGACTGGAGTTGTTTTCCTTAGTGTCTATCCCGGTATCCTCTACCAGGGCCAATCCATCCATGGGGCCTCCTGCCAATAGGGAGAGCGCTAGGACCTGAGTTACTGAGCACTCTATCTGACTTGTCTGTGTAACAAGCCAAAGGTTTTTAAAGTGACTATATCACTTTAAATTTAAAATGCAAGGACTGGACTGCTAAATAGTGATGAGTAGTGTAAATGTTCGTACAAACGTGACGCTAATTGTTTGTGTTCGCCGATCACTAACATTTTGTTCGATGATCGGAATGATTATACCGATCATTTTCAAACATGCAAACGTTTATTTTACAGTCAGAACAACACAAAGGGAGCACTACATGCCCCACTATCAGGTCCCCAGAAAATTACACACCCAAGTATCAGGTTCCCAGCATATTACTCACCCTGGCATATCTCTGCATGTATCTCAGCTGTGGACTCTTATACTTCAGACCGGACCACTTGCGCTGGATCTGGCCTCGAGTCCTTCACACCTCAAACTTCCGATGCAGGCCGTGAATGATTTTAACCAATATTTTTTCTATGCATGTTTGGATTCTGCCATGATGGAGCCATGATGCAGATCATAGTCCATCCTGTCCATTATCTTCACAGTGTATTTGAGTTCTCCGAGGTCAAAAGTGGAGGCTTGCTGGGACATCTTGACTTGCTGAACTGGCTGTACGCTGTGGCCTATCATTCCTTGCGCCTATTGGGTGATACATGCATGCCTGTCATTGTGTATATACGCACAGGCGAATAAAAGATACACGAATGCCACGCACCTCGTAATTGCCCCCCTATTATGTATAATTTACGCTTTGCGCCAGATAAATCATCTTTACGCATGTGCGTAACTCTAGACCAAAATGTATGCTTCTACTGTTTGTTCGTTATTTGTTCGTGAATATTCAGCGAACACGAACCGATCACGATCAATTTTTTGTATGTTCATGATCTGAACCAAACATCGGGACGTTCGCTCATCACTACCGCTGAACATTGTCAGGGAGGAGTGCCATTTGAGACACAGTGCTAGCCTTGCTTCATAGAAGCTCCCCTGGATGCTACATCTGCAACGAAGAACTATGACCAAAAAGAATTTTTGGGTGAATTTTTCTATAATAATTTATTTATTCTTCACTTTTAAATGTTATAACAAACATAAATTTAAATTCAGGATTTTTATGGTTTTGTAGCATTTATATGCCTGTTATGTCAGTGCAGATGATAAATGACAGACTCTAAGCAGAGAATTTTATGTTCAGCTTCTACACGCCAAAACAAACAGGAACCATCAGACTGCATGATAAATATAACCGAGGTTATTCCGCTAGGGGACGTCAGCGCATAACAATGAAAACGGTTTAAGCACCAAGTGCATTTGCATGCACATACATGTTATCTGTCCTCCAAAGTACTATAACAGATTATAAGGATATTCCGCTCAAATATAATGTTTTATATGTTGCTGCCCATGGTGAGACTAACAATCTATTACATACTTGTTATTATCTATTCAGTTTCCTTCTCCTAGTACTGATCCTGCTGTCTTGTGCTGAAGACAAAGAAATCTGTGCCTAAGCTGTTCTCTCCATCTCATGCTCTGAACCCCCTCCTCCCATCTGAGATGACTCATGAAAACAAGTCCCTGGCTGGCTGTATCTGCAACTTTGCAGATTCTTTGTAATGCTGGGAGGGTTAATCAAGGGAAGGTCAAGCTGCTAATGAACTCACTGTGATTAACCCTTCCGGTTACAAAGTTGCAAAGTTACAAAGTTGCTGCAAAGTTGCAGTTACCACCTGCCAGGAATTTGTTTACATGAGTTCTCTCGGAAAGGGAAGGGGGGGGGGGGCAGATTTAATAGCTCACACACAGATTTCTTTGTCTTCAGCACAATGTAGAAGGATCAGAACTGGGGAAAAGAGACTGAATACATAATAAGTATGAAGTGAGTGATAGCAGCCTAAAGAGACGTCACTGGCCTTAATATTCATCAGTAGGCTTCAGCAGGAGTCAGCGGGCGGCTAAAGGTCTGCTCCCAGTGTACCGAATGCTCTCAGCAAAAGTTACACATTTCGCTGCAGCAGACCAACGTGACAATGGTGCATGCAGTCTTACTGCCCCCTGCCTTGTTGAAATCTTCTCCCTTTAAAGGGGTACTCCCTAGAAAACTTTTTATATATTGAATTTATATTGAAAAAAATAGAAAGCTATTCTTACCTCACTGCGCTCCCCTGCACCATCTTCAGGTCCCCCAATGATCGATCCAACCTCCTCTTCTGAGATGGACTCGTCTAGGCAGTGACAGCCCGCTCAACCAATCACTGGCCTCGATACGGTCACGTTTCAATCAATGATTGACAGAGCAAGCTATCACTCAGACAAGTTCATCTCAGAAGTAGATCAATCGGCGGAGGACCCAAAGACGCCACAGAAGGACACCGCGGAGCGTAGTTAGGTAAGAATAAGATTTATGTTATAAAATTAAAAAAATTTAATTTAAAGGAAAAAAAATAACATCTTTATTATTTTCTATATAACTGCAGCAATATAATAAAGGCTTTCCACTGATGGGTACCCATTTGATACATATCTTTCCCAATCAATGTTATTCATTTCATTATCAGTTGTTTTAATGTTATTACAAATGTTATACTTCTAAACTGCACATTGTGGATCAACCTTGGTCATTCTTACCTATGCCTGACTAATTCAGGACAATCTAAAGTCAAGGGATTGATCCTCAGGGGGACAAAGAGCCTAAGACAAAGTATCCCACTTGTTCCACTCGACCTGACAGTCTTCTATTCTATTCTTCTCTTCTAACAGTGGGTACGAGGATTTCCCGGCAGAGTACTGTACTAATTAGACAAGGTCCCCAAGACAGCCCTCCTGTCTATCCAAAGTCAAGCCACACTTCTCCTACTAACTTCTACTATCAGTCACTACCTCAAGCACAACCAATACCTGTACCTGCACCTAACAAGCTGTTTACTCTACCAACTTGTATTGCATTGTTACATTAGTGCCTACATGTGCCCACTATCCATTTATCCCCTGATGCCACCAACACGTACCAGCGCGCGACAAGCGTCCACTACCTTCTCTTTCATCCTTTTGTGTCTGACAAACCTCATCTAAAAATAAAGAGCTTCCTAATGCTTCTCCATCTCTTCCCTATCTCTCATATGGATCCGCCAGACACAGAGGCAGCAATAAACTGCAAGGTAGACATGACTTACATCAGCCTGTGCGCAGTGACTGAGAATTACTTAGAAGGAAGCAGTCAGGTCATCGGGAAAGGTCACCGGCAGTAAAATTTGTAGCTCGTTCTACAGGATGAACCACAGTACAGAGACAGGGTCAGCCGCATAGCTCAGCATGCAGTGAAATGGATATTGAAGCTGACTTTCTCCACCTATCTACAGGTGGACTGGTAGGAGCGCATGAGGTCAGATGGTCATCCTTATGGCAGACTGAACACTCTTAGATCCAGTGAACCTTATATAAGTGATAGGTTAGACATCCTCCTTGAGGAATAGATCTCGGAGTAAATATTAACACAGATGTTTTTACCTTACTTTTCTGTCACATACATAGGCATAGAAACTTGATGGTTGCAGACACTTAGAATGGTACAAAAAGCTTAGTGGTTACAGAACATTGGAAGTGGTTGCAGACTCCCAGACGTGCACTTTACACTTATCAGTCGAACCCGCTACTCTCAGGATAAAGGTGGATCTCCCAAGACTCCAGCGACAGATGATTTCTGTAGAGATAGACAGTGTCGGACTGGGGTACCTTGGGCCCACCAGGGAATATTTTATTCTAGGGGCCCACCCTACATACACCAGATATACCCAGCGCCAAACCTTTCACATTACTATAGTGACTTTGCACAGTGCTGTGTATGTGACCGGCAATGCTTGCTCACTGTTAGTAACTGGTCAGACACTCCAGGGATGAGGCATGATGGGAGTTGTAGTTTTACAACAGCTGAAAGGCCGAAGGTTCCCCATCCCTGTTCTAGTGTATAGGAGCTGTCCAGGTATGATGGGAGTTGTAGTTTTGCAACTGCTGGAGGGTCGAAGCCGTCCACTTAAGTTTCTTGAAAGGTGAAGTCCCATGAAACTAACTGGGGGATTATATGTCATCCTGAAGCTGCTAAACAGGGATGCAGACCTCCTGCTCAGGGGCCCATCAATGGGTAGGGCCCACCGGGGATTCCCCGCTCCCCTGTGGGCCAGCCCGAGCCTGGAGATAGAGGTAGGATATGAAGGTATTCTACTGCCCGATTCCTTTGTTATTCGAGGGATAAGCCACCGCCAGAGGAGTCTGGTTGCAGCTTATTCCTTCAAATAGAGGACACAGAAATATTTAGCTGTACTGAACGTTCATGTGTATGGGGAGGGCGGGGGAGATCTGACAGATCAACTGTCAGACAGTTATTAATTTAAAGTGATACTGTCACCCCAGTTTTCCTGTTATCATTGTTGGACAGTGTCAATAAGGAGGGCTTACTGTCTCATCATAGGGGGAGCGTGGCTCACAGCACTGGACCGGGGCAGGGAGAGGGGGCTTAATGGATGCTAGGTGACCCTGTCCACTGATGGACTAAAGCCATTTCAGAGCATAAAGAAGAAAAAGTTTTATACAGGTATATATAGATTGTGCAGCATCTGAGCTTGGAGGGTGCGGAGAACCTCATGTAGAGTAAGGGGGAGGGGGGCAGATGACAACATCATTTTAGGGCTAAGTTCACACAATGTATTTTTTTAATTAATCACGGCCGTTGTTGCAATTTCAACAACGGCCCTGATTAATTCAAAAGATACTTTGCATTGAAAATTAATGGAATCCCGTCCAGAGTGTATAAACATAGTATACGCTCCGGCCTAGATTGCAAGCGGCTGCACAAAAAACCTGACATGTCAGTTTTGTGCGGCTGCTATTCATTGAATAGCGGCTGCAGAGAACATGTCAGTTCACACAATAGAAAGTGCAGCTCCGGCCACAGTTTCCATTGTGTGCTATGGTGAATTGGGATGTGGGCGCACACAGATGTGCCTCCATACCAATTCAACATTAATGAAGCTCATCCGGCCGTTACTGCAGTATCGGTGGGGATGATCTTCACAGACACCGGATGTTCTGTAACACGGCCGTGGTGGGCGTACACATTGCAGTGTACCATGGTCTGTCTGTTACTCAGTACACCATTAGGCTGGGTTCACACTACGTATATTTCAGTCAGTATCGCAACCAAAACCAGGAGTGGACTGAAAACACAGAAAGGATCTGTTCACACAATGATGAAATTGAGTGGATGGCCGCCATATAACAGTAAATAACGGCCATTATTTCAATATAACAGCCGTTGTTTTAAAATAACAGTAAATATTTGCCATTACATGACGGCCATCCACTCAATTTCAACATCGTGTGAACAGAGCCTTTCTGTGTTTTCAATCCACTCCTGGTTTTGGTTTCAATATGAGGACCACAATACTGACTGAAATATACGTAGTGTGAACCCAGCCTAAAGCATATGCATATTCCCAAGACATACTTACAATAGCATACTTACAAGGAAACAGGGAAGGCATATTAATAGACTTTTACATAAGGAGGGAGGGATAACGTATGCCCCCGTTACATTCTACGCTGTTCTAAGTATAGTTAAGGGCAGAAAAAGTTTACTCGGCACATTGCAAGTCTACGTCACCTGGTCCATGCTAGCGATTCAGAAGAGATCTGGTGCCAGATAAGATTTCATCATGCATTCTTCAACACTGGTGTTTATTATATCCTTATCTGTAAGACAACTCCGGCCCCTGTCAGCATGAATCCTACAAACATGTTTTGTTGATGCCATAGTCACCACAGCTGTTTCTAACACACATTACTTTTAACCCATTTTGACCTAATGTTCTAGTAAACTATGCGAGAGCACACATCATAGAAGCCCGTCTCATCTCCTCGGCTTTGAACAATAAAATGTTAGAATAACACAGGACTGGAAGGAATCCTGTACCTGGCTATGGTGTGGGGGAGATGGAAAGATCAGAACAATATCCTATGTATAGATAGTAAGAAAATAGAAAATATCTCCGGGGTTGTCCTCTGATGCTCGAAATAAAAAAAATTCTCATGTATGGCCAATGTTTTGTGTTTTATTTATTACTACACAGAAACCTAGCCAGAGGCGTAGCTATAGGGGGTGCGGATGTAGCAGTCCTACCAGGGTCTTGCTGCATGAAAACCTCCTCTACTAAATATAGACACCAGACGCATGGTGGATCAGGGGCCCTTTAAGAGATTTTACATTGGAATCTATAAGCATAAGCTTCAAGTATTGGCACTGCTTGCAACTTCAAAATAGTAAATAATAAGACCTTTTTAGTTAAGGCCCTATTACACCATGCAGAGCGCCCGGGTTTGGATGAACGTGCTCGAGGTTGACTCATATCTACTAATTAGAAGGCACTAGTGTAAAGGAAACATAGAAAGTCAGGGGCTCTATTACAAACCATGCTTTAGACTTCAGAAGACTTTGTACCTAGCCTCTTCCTGGTTCTGGTTCCTGTTGCCTATACTTTCAGAATATGAAGTCCACCTTTTGGAGGTGACCTTGGAGTCAATTACTTGCACGCGGGTCTGTTTCTTACAGGGTGATCACAAATAACTTAATATAGTAACCTTGGGGCCTGTTGCCAAAATACCCACCTACCATAGGAGAAGATACCATATTGCACATGGTTAGAGGGGATCCAGTTACAGATTGTGGGGCAGATTTGGCTGAGGAGCTGATCATTGGCTGATCATTGTCGTTTAGACAATCGTATATTGAGTTATCTTCATAAATCTGCTACCTTGTGTAAGGACCCAGGAACTACAAGTAAGACTGGGTTCACACTACATTTTTGCAATCTATTTTTTTCTTCTTTTTTTGCAAAAAAATGGATGGAAAAACCAGATGCATTTGTGTGTATCCGTTTTGTTCCGTTTTTCTATTGACTTCCATTATAAAAAAAAAGATCAAAATGCATCCTTTTTTTAAACAAACACAAAAACATACTTGACCACATTTTTGAGTACGTTAAAAAAATTGAAGCATTTTGATCTTATATATATATATATATATATATATATATATATATAATGGAAACCAATGGAAAAACAGATCAAAATGGATGCAAACAAATGCATACTTTTTTTTTACAACAACGGATGACGTAGTGTGATTCCAGCCTTATGCCATTGTCTGTGTTTGCATGCTGTCTGTGTCATCAGATTTCATTGTTACCGCTGTATACTTACACCCTGCCATGGGTTGCAAGACACAGCGTAGCTTTATTTTTAAAAAGACTTTCCCATAACTTTCTACGCCAAAAACAAATCTCATCTTCCAATTTCTCTTCTACGGTTATCTTTATAGGGTGTTGTTTCTTTACTGGACATTATTACTTTGTTTTTAAGTTGGCAGCGACTTCCAGTAGGAATTATCTTACTATAAATAAGCACTGACCCTCCATAAAACTATATCTGTGAAGGTAAGGCCAGTGAATGAGATAAAACAGCTGCTAACCACCCCATGTTTTTGTGCCCTGCACCTAGAACTACCGCCCACAAACACGTCTCCGTGTAGTCACTATGTAGTCCGTCACGGCTCGTGATAGTGATCAGAAGTTGAAGACACAGGTCACAGCTAAAGATGAGCTAACTTAGGGCCCTATTATATGGAGCGATAATGTTCCAAATTGGGCTGATTTGGCCAATTTTCGCTCCATGTGATAGAGACAGTCGTCAGCTGACGACAACGATCATTGTCTGATTGTGTCTTTTGGTTCTCACCTATTGCTACGTGTAATAGTAATGGGCGGCCAACGGTTGACAATTGACTGAGGCCAGTGATTGGTTGAGCAGCCTGTCAGTTCGGAGACTGCTCTGAAGCTACATAGGTGGCTCCGGGAAGCGAGCAGAGGGCAGAAGAACACTGGGAGCATGGAGAGGTAATGTATACATTTATTTTTTTTTACACAATCATCAGCCGTTGGCTGTGCATCACTATTACACATTACTATTACACAATTGGTTGTTGTGGGCGATTTTAGGCGAGGACCAAAAGACACGACCAGCCGATGATCGTTGTCTCTATTGCATGAAGCAATACTTAACCAAACCAGCCTGATTTAGCTGTGGCCTGATTTAGCGGCAATAAAATGATGAGTGATCGGGGTTGTATGAACCCAAACCATCTGTAAGTTTGCTCATCTCTAGTCATTACCACCGATGACATAATGTCAAACCAGGGATGGGCTGAGCATGCACCTCTGATCTTAAAAATTACAAATGAATACACCTAATGGAGAAACTACCAATGATCACCATGAATGCTGGGAATCGATCATGTAATTTAGCACCAGATACCAAGTATTATAGAGACTACTGATCCCCAAATCATGGGAAATGTTGAAGAACTAATTGGAATTGTACAAGATGATAACGGATGATAACAGATGTACGAGATGATGACGGCATAGAGCAATATGAACCTGGAGTATTGTCACATTTAAGGAGTAGAATTGCCACTGATAAAGAAGGGGATACCTGCAATAAAGCACTAATCATCCTCCGGGTGGCACCGGGTCATTAATTCAGCACCAGAACCTTGTCACTGCCACCATCCTCAAAGAAGGTTGGTCAACTTATTAGTGTGAAGAGACGATAAGCTCGCTTCTAATTGAGTTGGGAATATAGAACCAGAACCAATAGTCAGATTGGAAATTGATGATTCTTTATTGAAGGAATGTCTAATGGACAACAGGTTTAGAGGCATAAAGCCCCTCTGTTAAGTTACTTATAGACATTAGGACGCCGAGCCAATCAGGGCTCTGGTTTAGTGTCCAATCTTGGTGTCTGGCTGGTGATCAAAACACGGTTTCTACCTAGTGCTGCAAGTACCTGTGAATTTTTCCCTGCTGACTTGGGTCTTAATTCCATCTTTACGCTCTACCGACACCCTTTGGGTCCCTGTCTGTCTAAACTTGCAGAAGGGTTCAGTTCCAGAGTTGAATGGGATACTGGCAGTCTGTTTAAGTCAGCTGGTTGTTATTCAGTTCAGACCACAAGCCATAATTGTAGGCAAATATCACACAGGCAGCCTATGGTGCTCTTAAAGGGGTAGTGCGGCGCTAAACAATTATTCACTAAAAAACACACATTACAAAGTTATACAACTGTTATGTTAGTGAATGGCCACCTTCCCCGTGTTTCCCCCCACCCACGCTAGACCCCGAAGTGTAGTGCTCTGATCCGTGTCGACCCCCGTCCGCCATATTGTGACAATGATGTAATCTTCGGGTCGGCCGAACCACTTCAACCGCCCCCCGTGCCGGCTGCCTTCTGCCGCGTCATAACTGTGCTCAGCCAATCGCGGCTGAGCAGCTGATGACGCGGCAGAAGGCGTCCGGCACTAGGGACGGTCGGAGCGGTTCGGCCCGCTGACCGAAGATTACATCATTGTCGCAAGATGGCGGAAGAGGGTCGACACGGATCAGGTGAGTATAGAGCACTACACTTCCGTGGATTGCGTGGGTGGGGGGAAACACGGGGACGGGGGCCATTCACTTACATAACATACATTACAAAGTTGTATAACTTTGTAATGTGTGTTATTTAGTGAATAATTGTTTAGCGCCGCACTACCCCTTTAAGCCCTGGTTGGTCTCTTACTTTTTTTATGACAAACCAGAAGATCCAGAGGAACTTCAAATAAAAAATTGGTGCACGGATTTGGGAAAGGGCATGGGGGGGGGGGGGAATAGTCCCTTTTTGGAGGGAAAAAGTTTTGCAGTATGGTGAGGGGCCTATTTTTATCTTAGCAATAGGGCCTCTTCTCTCTCTTCTACGATTTTACATAATAAAAATTTTGCAGTCATCTCATATTGGATCTAAAGAGTTTTAGCAAAAAGAGTGAACGTACCGTAAATTATAACATTATAAAAAGCAAAGTGGAGCGTTAGATGAAAAAAAAAACATGCACTCTGCCTAAATCTATGAAAATTGCCATTATTTAGCCCTTGCTAATAACAGAAAATGGCAAATAATTGTACTATCATAGTGCGCTAGAACAGCTTTAGTGGAGATTGCACGGCATGATGTTATTTGGCCATAAATTGATATTATGGGTCCTTCCTTAGTGTAAGTATGGAAGGGTCTTATGTACTAAAAACGGGTTGCCTTTTAATACTTTCCAAATCTCCTTCATCTTTGGCACATGCTATTACCTATGCTTATAGTACTAGCTTGGTGTTAGTTCTATTTGTTCAAAGGAATCTGTCACCCCGATCAATGTATTGTGGGATGTTAGATCACAGTTGATGAGATGATATATGCTTTATACAATCCCTATTGTTAAACCCTATCTGGCTATATTAATATAAGAGAAGTGGGGGCCCCACTTGGAACCTCCTCTATTGGAAAGAACAGAGGTCCACTAAAAGTAAAGAGGACCCAGCTCATCCACATATCAATGTCTCAATGATTTCAATGTATATGTTTTATTCTTCCATTTTACTGTTGCCACACTACATGGGAAAAATGAACAGCCTCCATGAACGACAGGAAATAATTGACAGTATCCCATGTACCAATGACGTTCTGAACTGTCTAACCTAACTCATAGATCTAATGTTAATCTTAGAACTATGTTTCCCCATAAATTTGTCAATCACCTCTCTAGATGGGATGAAGATTTCCTATTTAGAGAGGGGTGTTCCAGTCAGTATATAGCGAGTAGTATATAGTGCAGACATAGACGTAGCTACAATGGAGGCAGACAATGCAACCGCTATGGGGCCTGGGGTGCCCTCTGCAAAACATGTGGCCTGCCTCCATTGTACTAGCTTTGGGCAGCCCTTCCGCACTCCAGCAGTGGCACTGAATGTTTGCTCTCAAACTGCATCCCCCCCCCCCCCCCGTGACCGAGACAGTGTTTCTGCGGGCCATGCAGGTGCTGCCACGATCCTCCTGCTCCCCCCAGACGAATACAGTGTCTCCGATCCCGCACCCACAATCCCCGCTCAGTGATCTAGGAGAATGGAACGCTGCGAGACAAATGAGTATGGGGAGGGTGGCATACAGAATTCATGGGGCCCTGTACAGTTTCTTGTTATGGGGCCCCATGAATCTTAGCTATGCCCCTGAGTGTAGAGCCTTTAGAAAGCCTGAGCTGCATAGGCCTAGACTCCTGTAGAGGAAGGTAAGAGTCCAGGATCAAAGTGGTTTGTAGCTGTAGTCATTATTTCAAGTCTACCGGTCACGAGAACCAAGTTTATAGTGAGGAAGGATAAGAGTGTGTATACAATTGCCTTGTTGCCTTGTTGCAATCAATGACCTGATGGGTCTACACCTCGCAGTTATGGACTGTAGGAAAGCTAAGGAGTTTCCAAGGAATCCAAGGAGAATTCCACCAAGAGCCGAATGGTGAAGCTGTCTGTACCCTTTAAAGTAAGAAATTACCAGCTGAGCAAGGGGAACCAGAAATTTAGAGACCACTATATCTACTAAGCAAACCCAATGGTGTACCCATATGAAAGTTGTATATTGAGCTATTCTCTAGATTATGTTTTTATTATATAGTTTGTATGCCCATATATAACAGGTTATGTAATCCGGAGACCAGTTCCCAGGTTTTTGCATTGACTTCATTCATTCATTCATAACAATAGATTTGGGCCCCTGAAATGATGAGGTAATTCGGTTTTGATTGGTTGGGATATAGAGATGTATATTAAACGTAGAGGGATGAAATAAGACTCGGAGGAGACATTTCCTACACAATAAATGAGCAAAGTTAATGAAAACCACTGTTATTTTTTCTTATGTGTCATTGTATTGTGTAGTGTACACCAGATGGATATTGGGTTGCCATGGAAAAAGCATGTCTTTCTAAAAACCTATAAATAGTAATAGCAATATTCAATCTAAAACATCTTTCTCCAAAGACAAACCTGCACAACTCATATTGAATACTTTCCTTATGTGACTTTACCAGATTTACTGTAAGAGCCATAGAATTTCATTGGAAAGTCAAAGATCTCATAAAGTGATCCTTGAAGTTTTAACTGAGCATGTTTGACTGTTCCCACAGCCTCTGCTCACTGATATTATTGGAATTTGTCGACCGTGTGTGAATGGTGCCAAGGAGTATTTCTTTCAGTGTCGAGTTCCAAAATTAGACGGCTTTTGAGGAATCGCCAGTTTCAAATTAAAAGGAGAAAAAAAAATTGACCTATTTTTATGGAACGGGTTGATGTGGGAGAAGATGTGAAACTTTGTAACTCAACATAATAGAAGAAACAGAGGAGGAATTAGGAGATAGAGGCCCAAGATAGACAGGCCAGCATCTATGAAACTAGAGGCGTCTTTATAACCCTAGGCCAGGGATAGGGAACCTACGGTTCTCCAGCTCCAGCATTGGCTGTCCAGGCATGATGGGAAATGTAGTTTTACAACAGCTGGAGAACCAAATGTTCCCCCATCCCTACCCTTGGAATACATGTAGTATACCTGAAGGAAGCAAGATAAAGGCTCTGGAAGTTATACCAGGCTGAAAGATGTGAAAACACTTTATCTGTATCTATGTGAATTAGACAAACGCTTAGAGAGTCTTACTCTGATGGGGCCTATGTCCACCTTTTTACATTTTAGACACATCATCCTTTTAATACTTCATATAAAGCTTCAAGTTCCTGGCATAGAAACAGAAGAGAATTTATTATGCCCTGAATGACAAGTTGCCAGTCTACAAAAGTCAAGGTGCTGTACACTCTAGCTGGTAATTCAGCTAACTATCTTTAAGTTTCTATATCTCCGTACACTTTATGCGTGCCGAACCATGGTTGGCATTATGTGTGGAGGGGGTAATGCTGGCATGGTGTCCCAAATCTGGTGGAAATATCCTCTGCATTTTGTCTCCTCACTTACTCATCTTTCACAATGTCCACTGAAACTCGCAAGAAAAACTTTTTGTATCCATCACTGCATAAGCCAGAACCATTTGGATCTATCTATCTAAAAATACTGTTTCATTCTTCATTCATCATTCTTCATTCTTCTTGACAACTGAAGAGTTAGGGCTAATCAGGACTGGGCACAATCTTTTCAAAGCCGATGAGCCGTCATGATGTAACGTTACATATATGGACAGTTACCATTGGGGAATCCTTCTTGGTTGGGAATACGGAGGCTTACTCTGCAGTCTTCCATCAGTGGTATACGTCTGGCGCCCTCCCAATGTAAATCTCTGAAAAAAGCGTTAGGTGTGAAGTGGTAATATTTGATCCCAAAAGATGTGATCGGCAGTATACTGTCTATTGTTAACTAAATACAATGCTTCTTTTTTATTCTGTTTTCCTGAGAAAAGCAATAAAATAGTTTTGTGATTCAGTGACGGCTTACTAACCTTTTACTATTTTTTTTTTTTTTTAAGTTTCCCACAAACTCTATACCCCCCCCAGGAATTACATTAATTGGCTGGGAAATTCGCAGACAGGAAATATAAAAAAAAAAAAACACAGTTCGGAGTAAGGCTGGATTTCTTACAATGTCACTCAGAGTAAAACTTTATTTACCATTTCATACGAAACATCCCGAAACATACGAATAAGCTGACGTGCCACATGATATGCAGGGTACACCCTAGAACTGATCTACTTGTTTGATCTGCTGCACTGCCTTTCCTAAGACATTACGTTAAGAAGATTACAGCTGAAGCTGCTGTAACTGTAGTGATGGCTGGTGTTAATGCAGCGTCCCAGAGCAAGTGTGGCCCCTGCTTTGTTCTTGCCTCACTGTATTTTTATATGTGTCTATGCCACTGTTGTATGGGGGGGGGATTTCCCCTGACCAATCCCTGAGTACCTCATGTGATTTCACCATTCACTGGCCAGCGTTACTACCCTTCCAGTTTGTTTCTGCCCAATCACCAAGTAGTTTATTGCCTGAGGGAGATCTAGGGACTGCTATGGTTCCCCTGTACAGGACTCCAAGCCCAAAATTTCTGTTTTATTTCTTCTCAAACAACCCCATCTTGGCTATGTCTGGTTAAAAGCACACAGAGGAGTGTTGTTAAAAGCATTCAGAGGAGACTGAGGTGAACAGGGACTAAAAGAAACAACTCTACGTACAATTGGTGGTAACTCTCTCTTCATCCTGATAGCTACAGTAAGACAAGATCTCAAGTCAGTGGCTAGGCAAGTGCGTAAAGCCGAAAGACTCCACTGCTGTTGCTAGGTTTCCTCAGGGGTCCCCCTGAGGGGACAGCTAACTCTACTCAAAAGTTGGGGCCTATGTTCCTGTTTCTATGTCGCTTTGTGCCCATAGACAGCAAGATGTGGAAGTTCATACCCATGGGTGTAGGTACTCTTTCTCTAAAAGCCTCCACAGTACCTTAGGGTCTAGGTAGGGCACCCCAATATCCCTGAAGTAGCCTTCAGTCCACTCCTCTCTTCCTAAAGCTAGCCTACTAAATTAAGTTCAAGCTAAAGTAACACAGACTTTTTAAGTAAATAAACTATTATTCCGCCAGCAAGAAGCTGAGATCTAAAAATTATTATTCCTCCAGCGAGAAGCTGCATTCAATTATATTGTGTGATTGGCATTGGTGTGATGGCTTCAATGTTTACCTGCACTTGTACCTGTATTATTGTACTTTTAGTAACGGCAGTGCAAGGTCCTGCAGCTTTGATTGCTTTAATTAAACAGGGAAACATTGCGGTACTGTACACCGACTACCAATAGTACCAACAGTACAGCAATGCAGGTAAGAAATAGGAGGTTGAGGTGCTGGAACTAATGCAGTGGCTACTTCATACAGCTGATCAATGGAAATGCTGGGAGTCTGACTATTGACAACCTAATTCCCCCCTTCACCCCTAGACCACCAGGTAATATGCTTAACCTTCTAATTAAGTTCCAGTCATTAACCTTTATATTAGTCTCTGCAGTCTTTACAAATCACATAAAGTCAAGTGTCCTCTAACAGGATAGAGTGGACACCGTCATTACTCTCGCAGCAGGTCTAGAAATGGTTGAGGTCACTTCATCTATATTTGTTTTCATGCATAAAGTTCAAAGTGAAGAAACCCCCAGACCTGTACCATTAATATTCTGTGAATTTGCTGGACTGATAACAGTGCTTTCCAGAAGGGGTTGTACGCAGCCACCACGCAGGTCATTAATCATTCCGCCGATACGCCTTAAGACGCTATGAAATTAAAAGAGGCAATAACACGGAAATTACAAAGTTTAAAAGTTTATTCTGTTATTTTTCTCTTTATTACTCTGAAGGTTTTCGATCAATCAAATATAACACGTCTGACTTTATTGAAGGAGAGATCTGTAAGATCCAGGTGTTCCTGCACATACCCACGATATGTTATCACCGGGAATGACATCACCGCACATCACACACACAGCGTGACATATTATAGAACAGCTGGATGTATAGCTGAAAACCTTGGATGATCAAGCAATGATCAGTGAAGATAGATCACATTTTTTTCTTATTCCCTATGACTTCCATGTACCTTCTGTTGACAAAACTATGATCATTTTTATTTTTAACCTAAACCTCTTATTCCACCAATTCCTCTATTTACTATATTCTAATGATGCAATTCTTCCGACAAGGGTAGCCTTGCACAGGTCATCTTCTACAGTAGTAGCAAAGGGGATTGGTTAAAATAGGGTTTCCCTACTACATCTTGGGAACAATAGTAACCACATGATCTGCCTCTATATTAAGTACCATGTTTCCCTGACAATAAGACAGATGAAAATAAGATGCGCTAGGTCTTATTTTCAGGGGAAATATTATTTTTCCATGAAGAAGAATTAACATCACACGCACAGCAGGGAAAAAGCGTACGATATGGAGGCTTCCGGCAACTAGGGAGAGCTAACCACAGCACACTTGTACAGTGTACGGTATGGTAGCTTCCAGCCACTAGGGAGAGCTCACGACAGCACACTCATACAGCACAGCAGGGACAGCGTACGGTATGGTGGCTTCCAGCCATTAGGGGGAGCTCACCACAGCACACTTGTACAGCTCAGCAGGCACAGCGTATGGTATAGTGGCTTCCAGCCACTAGGGGGAGCTCATCAAAGCACACTCGTACAGCACAGCAGGGACAGCGTACGGTATGGTGGCTTCCAGCTATTAGGGGGAGCTTACCACAGCACACTCGTACAGCTCAGCTGGCACAGCGTACAGTATAGTGGCTTCCAGCCACTAGGGGGAGCTCACCAAAGCACACTCGTACAGCACAGCAGGGACAGCGTACGGTATGGTGGCAGGTGGCGGTCTTCATGTCCTGCATGCAGCTGCCCTGCAATGGATAGTGAACGTAGGGGACAATGGCAGCAGGCTAAAAAGAATCCCAGCTGCATGCCCTGGTGTTCTGTTTGTCAGGCATGCTTTCAAACAAAAAAATCTTACTTTCGGGGGAGACCTTATATTTAGCAGTTCAGAAAAAACTTCTACTAGGTCTTATTTTCAGGGGAAGCAGGGTATGTCGCTGGGTATAGTGTGTTTATCTGGTTTGTTTTATCACTAGGGTCCTCTAATATTATGAACTCACCATCGATTGGTAAGAATCCCTCTGTTACTTGCAGTCTGTCTGTGCACATATATATTGCTTAGCTTTTTAATATCTGTTATTTTACAATCCCAGCAGGTTTCTTGCAGGACAAGCAACAGTTTATTTTGTTGGGAAGGTATGTTTGACTCTTCGGAAATAAAACTGTTGAAGAATTGGATTTTATACAGGTTGCATTATCCTGAATAGAATTTATTGTCCAGATGGAGATGGAAAATGTTCGCTCTTAATGAAGTGGAGAGTCCAGGAATTAAAGAATCCTTCCCATAACTCGACTCAGAATTCACTATGTGACACGTTACTGTGTCCTAATGGAGAAATGAAAACATATCAGTTACATAATGTGTGCGTTAACCTTTTCAGTGGCACTGTATAAAAAGGCAGCTACGGTAACCTAAGTAATGTAGAAGCCATATCAGGTCTTGTCCTGAAATCTACTTTTATGGGCAAAAAAAATTGTAAAATATATATGTGTTAGTTATTTTTTTACATGATAAAATTTCAAATCAAAATAAATAAAAAACCTTTTTGGCATGTCTCTAGTTTGCCACTAGGGGCACTGTTGAGCGTGAACAAGTCATTGCAACGTGCAACAAAGAGCAACCAACAGGGAAAAACTTGGGAGATAAGAAAATTACAGACCTAGAGAAAGGAGTGGCTGCACCTCACACCCATTGTTTACATTAATGCCTCTCGGCTAGATTTAAAATCCACTGCCAGAATGTTGGTATATAATTTGATCAAAGCATATTGCCTCATGTACCGCGTGCAGGTCTTCTGGCACACAAGCCACTCTAAACCATGGGTGTGAGGTGCAGCCACTTTTCTTTCTCTAGGTCTGTAGATAAGAAAATTAGATTCCTTAACACAGGGATAGGCCCTCCAGCTATTGAAAAACTACAATTCCCATCATTCCTGGACTGCCAAATAGCTGTCATTACTGATTAGCTCCACCCACAGGACTCCTAAGCATAGAACAAGGATTTCAATCAATACGTTACAAGTTGTACTGCATCTTTTTCAAACCCAACTTGAATAAAATCAGAGAAATATACAGAGTGAGAGTACCTGACTAATTGATAGAAAATTGGTCTCCCCAAGTCTATACATACAAACAAGAAAAATTAGAAATGACTACTGTGGTAAACTCAGAAACTTAAACGCCACGGTCGCGCCGCAATCACGGCGTTTAAGGAGTTAATGACACGCGGCAGCGCGATCGATGCAGCTTGTCATTACCGGTGAGGTCCTGGCTGCTGATTGCAGCCGGCCCCCACCTGCTATGAAGCGCGCTCCGCTCCGGAGCGCGCTTCATAGCCGGAGAAACACCCAGGACGTATAGTTACGCCCTAGGTCGTCTGGGGACAGACTTTCATGCCGTAACTATACGCCCTGGGTGTTTCTCCGGCTATGAAGCGCGCGCGTAGATGAGAACCGCTGGGTCAGGCGTCACTTAGCCAGACGGAGAATGCCCCTACACTAGAAAACCGTCATCAGTCTGTCAAGATAAGTTGCAGTCAGGTATTGATGTTAGGGGTATACTGTACAGTATTGCCGTCTGGTAAGGGAGAACGAATCAGAACGTGCATAGAAAGTAGGACATATAGTCTAAACAAACTATTTTGGAGAGACAGTTAATCAGGGTTGTTCCGCTTCCAACGCATTTTCCCTATGTGGTGTGTATAGGTTCATCAGGGAATATTGTGAAGATAGGGGGAGATTTATCAAACATGGTGTAAAGTGAAACTGGCTTAGTTGCCCCTAGCAACCAATCAGATTCCACCTTTCACTCCTCACAGACTGAAAAATGAAAGGTGGAATCTGATTGGTTGCTAGGGGCAACTGAGCCAGTTTCACTTTACACCATGTTTCATAACTCTCCCCCATAGTATGTATGTTGTCCTTAAATGAAGGTCTGGATAAATAAAAAAATGGAAAAAAAAAAAATCAGTATATGGATCAGTATATGGTATCTAAATGTGTGTATGATGCCGGAAATACCTCTAATGAGACGCTGTATAGATGCTGAGAACAAAGATGGCGGTCCCCACACCTGGGGAGTCAAGTGCAAGTGCCTTCAGCTTCTCCCATCTACGATCTACCACCTCCTCAGCATTGCTTGGCAGGTTCTAAACCTCCACCCTGCAGAAAGACCAGCAGGCCCTTACTAGCACTAGGCATCAGCGTGGTGTATTTGTGTCACTGTGTACCATATCCTAACCCATACCAATTTCCCCTCGGGCCTAGATTCACCTCTAAACCTCCTTGAGTAGCTGTCTATTAGAAAAGTCCTATTGATTCAGTTACTGCAAACAGCTGACCTGCAAGAGAGCAGAACACATAAAGTATAACAAAAATGTATATACACACTGTTGCCAACAAATATCAGCAGTATCTCAGTCCATACAGTACCTATCTTTTTAAAAAAACATGCAACGAAAGAATACAGGTGCGAGTCACAGGTTGCAAGGGGCAGCGTCTTACACCCCCTTACAAGCATTGAATATGAGAATAAAATGTCATTATGATTTCTGTGGTATAAGACTGAACACTGATGCCTGACACAATGCTCTTTTCTCACCTTTCAGATACAATGGAACATAGCTTACAGTCAAGGCATCTCACACAAAGGAGAATTCTCTATTCTTAGTATAACAAGCTATAACCTTGACTTAAAAATGCCAACTTATGATGTAGGTTGTTCTCGGTCAAGGTAATCGTCAGTGCCCTAACTACTCCAGTGAATTAGACAGTCTATAGAAACACAGCTTACAGTGGAATCATTTTCCTAACAATTTTATGGCCCTGGAATCATTGTTAATAAAGAAATATAACATTTTTGTGTTTAAGAATGGAAATTCACAAGATGATTATATATAATAAATTAAATAAATAACTAAATAGGAATGGGAAAATATAAATGATCAACTATAAATTAATTAAAGGGGAAAAACAAAACGACCCCCCCCCCCCAAATAAATAAATAAATAGGAAAACAAAAAGAAAAAAACATACTTACTTTCCCCACTCCCATTCTACTCCGGCAGTCAAGTTACAGTCTCCACTGTGGTCCTCTTTTTCCTCCTTCCAACGGTGTGTCACGGCCGCGGCGGCGTCCCGTGTTCCGGGCCGCCGCCGCAACCTCCTCCTGCCCCATGCAGCCGCCGGGGTCCTTGTGCAGAGACCCGGCGCTGCTGCTAGTTCGGCCCTGGGGGCGCCTCACCTTCCTCCGCTCCTGTCTCTCACTGTGCAGGCCGGCGCGCGCGTCCCCGCCTCCTAGGGCGCGCGCGCGCCGGCTGTCTCAGATTTAAAGGGCCAGTTCCGCCCCTAATTGGTTGCTGCACATCACACTCTCCTATAAGTTCCAGCCCTGCCCCCTCCCAGGTGTTGGAGCCTCTACATGCTTCCCATAGCGTTTGGCCCAGCTCCCTGTTGTTCCTGACCTTAGTCCTTGTCCCTTGTTCCTGTCTTCAGTCCTTGTCCCTAGTCCTTGCCCGCTGCCTTCCCATTGTTCCTGAGTCCTGTCCGCCACCTGCGAGCACGTCTACAGTCCTCTGCCTGCACTATCTCCTGCTTACTGCTCCTGCCACGCCTCGCCTGCCGTCACTAGCAACCAAGCCAGGGGTAGCGACCTGGGGGTCGCCTGCCGCAGCAAGTCCATCCAGCCTTGCGGCGGGCTCTGGTGAAAACCAGCGGCCCCTTAGACTCCGCTCCCTGGTGAGGTTAGTGCCATCGCTAGTGACGGTCCAGTGGATCCACTACTCCAGGCGTTACAGTAGGCTCCAACCATGGATCCCGGCGAGGTGCCTGACATCCGTGACGTAGCCAGAGTGGTCGCCCAACAGGCCCTACAGATCCAGCAACAGTCGCAGCAGATCCAGCAATTGACTGCCGCCTTACAGCAGCATACTACTGCTCAGCGCTCACCACCTACTGCTGTCTCTTCGAAACTACAAATGGCTCTCCCGAGCAAATACGATGGTGACCCCAAGTTGTGCAGGGGATTCCTGACTCAGTGCACCATGCATATTGAACTTTTAAGTAGTCAGTTTCCCACTGAGCGCTCTTAAGTGGCTTTCATCATCAGCCTATTGGAGGGTAGAGCTCTGGCTTGGGCCACGCCTCTCTGGGACCGAGATGACCCTACTGCTGCCAATCTCCGAACCTTTCTCGCCGAGTTTCGCTCCATCTTTGAGGAACCTGCCCGTGCGTCTTCGGCTGAGACTGCTCTACTTAATCTCTCACAAGGGAATTCCTCCGTTGGCGACTATGCCATCCAATTTCGCACCCTGGCAGCAGAGCTAGACTGGAATGAGGCCGCTCTAATTGCCACTTTTAAAAAGGGCCTGTCCAGTCGGGTGAGAGACGTGCTTTCCGCCCGAGACCTACCTACCTCCCTGAACGAACTCATCCTACTGGCCACCAGGGTTGATACTCGTTTTTCGGAGAGGGAGGAGGAGGTTCGGCATGAACAACGACTAAGCCTGTCCCGTCGCCATCACCAGCTGGCGCCGGTCTTCCAGAAACCTGACATTCCGGTGTCCCAGTCATCTCCTGAGGTTCTTATGCAGGTGGAACGAGCTCGCCTGATGCCTGATGAGAGAATTCGTCGTCTGGAACTGAATCTTTGCCTCTACTGCGGTGGCCCTGATCATTTTCGGCAGAGATGTCCCCAACGTCCTCAAGTGTCCGGGAAATGCTCGCACCTAGGTCCGGTGGGACAGGTGTCCCTAGGTGTGAATGCCACCTCTCCAAGATTGTCTATGCCAGTTTCCATCCAGACACCCTCAGGACAAAATCACCAGACTACTGCCTTTCTTGATTCTGGGTCAGCAGGCAGTTTTATTGCGGCAAAATTGGTCTAAAGATGGCGGCTACCCGTGACCCAACTAGCCAGACCCCTGACTATCTCCTCGGTCACGGGCGAGATTCTTACCGACCATGTGTACTACCAGACCGCACCTCTAGTCCTCCAGGTGGGCCCTTTACATCAGGAAAAGATATCCTTCTACGTCCTGCCCCATTCTTATCCCGCCATTCTCCTGGGACTCCCTTGGCTGCAATTACATGCCCCTAAGCTGGACTGGAGAAATGGGGAGATTCTCAGTTGGGGTCAGGACTGTTCCAACCAGTGTCTGAAGTCACCTCAGACCAAGTACTCTATGTCGTCACCTGACCCCGCCAAGCCTCTATCCGGCCTACCGGCGGAAGACCAAGACTTGGCGGATGCCTTCTCTGCCGAGGAGGCGGACTCTCTACCATCTCACCGGGCGTACGATTGTCCCATAGACCTCCTTCCTGGTACTTCTTCTCCACGAGGTCGGGTGTACCCTCTCTCCGTACCCGAGACTGAGGCCACGTCCTCCTACATCCGGGAGAACTTACAGAAGGATTTCATCCATAAATCCACATCCCCTCGCCACATTATACCTCCCAATCGCCTAGTGCCAGTCGCCACCTCTACTCTTCAGAGAATACCCCCCGGGAAGACCTATGTTCGCCCTGCGCTTTGAAGAAGGATTTTGAAGTGGGGACATTCCTCATTGGTGGCTGGGCACCCTGGAGTCCAAAAGACCGGGCAACGGATCTCCCGCCACTACTGGTGGTCCAGTCTATTCCAAGATGTCAAGGACTTTGTGGCTTCCTGTACCATCTGTGCAAAAAACAAGTCCTCCCGACTAAGGCGTGCCGGCCTATTACAGCCCTTGCCAGTTCCAGACCTTCCCTGGCACCACATAGGGATGGACTTCATCACTGATTTGCCTCCATCTGCAGGCAAGAAAGAGGGGGAGGCCAAAGGGGGGGGTACTGTCACGGCTGCGGCGGCGTCCCGTGTTCCGGGCCGCCGCCGCAACCTCCTCCTGCCCCATGCAGCCGCCGGAGTCCTTGTGCAGGGACCCGGCGCTGCTGCTAGTTCGGCCCTGGGGGCGCCTCACCTTCCTCCGCTCCTGTCTCTCACTGTGCCGGCCGGCGCGCGCGTCCCCGCCTCCTAGGGCGCGCGCGCGCCGGCTGTCTCAGATTTAAAGATTTAAAGATTAAAAGATTTATGGTTGCTGCACATAACACTCTCCTATAAGTTCCAGCCCTGCCCCCTCCCAGGTGTTGGAGCCTCTACATGCTTCCCATAGCGTTTGGCCCAGCTCCCTGTTGTTCCTGACCTTAGTCCTTGTCCCTTGTTCCTGTCTTCAGTCCTTGTCCCTAGTCCTTGCCCGCTGCCTTCCCATTGTTCCTGAGTCCTGTCCGCCACCTGCGAGCACGTCTACAGTCCTCTGCCTGCACTATCTCCTGCCTACTGCTCCTGCCACGCCTCGCCTGCCGTCACTAGCAACCAAGCCAGGGGTAGCGACCTGGGGGTCGCCTGCCGCAGCAAGTCCTTCTCGCCTTGCGGCGGGCTCTGGTGAAAACCAGCGGCCCCTTAGACTCCGCTCCCTGGTGAGGTTAGTGCCATTGCTGGTGACGGTCCAGTGGATCCACTACTCCAGGCGTTACACGGTGCTTTGTGTCCGCTCAGCAAATCACTTGAGTGAGTGCACAGTTCCTTCATGCACAAAATGTCATCAGGAAAAGCAAGAAGAGAACTGTAGCAGTGACTTCAAGGCTTGACCGCAGCAGCAGTGGGGGAACAGGGGAGGTGAGTACGCAGAATATTTTTTATTTTCAGTGCACAGGGAGGCAAATAACAACAACAACAAAAAATCCCTGGAAAACACCAGGGAATTAACTTCATATTGTAATTTTATTTACATTTATCTCTATCTTCCTATAAAAGACACCCACACATGACCACAGTTAATTCATCTATTATAATTAAATAAATGACTCATTTGTCTTTTTCAAAATATAATTTTGCTTAAATTTATGATCTTCTCAGTACAGACCTTCTTCAGATCATGCAAGCCCAATGAACTGCAAGAGAAGACGAAGATAAATAGATGGGCATGTAATACATGAGCTGGGTCTGCCGGACTGGAAACCACTATTGCAGATATTCATTCTGGCTAACTACAGCTTATGGAAGACCTCCTTAAATCAGATATGTGATCGTATTATGCTGCTCTGTTTAAAGGGGTATTCCAATCAATGGAGCCCCATCACAGAGGGGCGGTGGTTTCTCCCCACTGGGGACGGGCCGGCCCACCTCCAGTGCTTGAGCTCCGGCCAGTGCCCAGGAATAGAACGGCGCCGTACGCGGGAATCTGGCCGCGGTTCAAAAAAAGGACCGTAGCAGCGGCTTCCCCATGCCGGCTCCATTCTATACATGTGAAAAACTTAAAGCGAATGTACTGCTGGTACATTCGCTTTAAGTTTTCCCTTAACAAGCTGATTAGAAGGGTACAAATGCTGGGACCCCCACCAACCCAAGAACAGGGACGCAATTGTCTCTTGAATGAATGGTGTATACTACGCATGTGCGGTCAGCACAGACATTTCTAAGCTTTGAACTTACTAGCCCCATAGAGAATGAATAGAGTGGTAACCAAAGGCGCACAATGTACCCCATTCATTCCCCGTTCTCTGGATTAGTGGGTGATCAGCTAGACCCTCACAGATCAGCCTGTTATCCCCTATCTCGGGAACACAGGATAACTTTATAAGATCTGAATATCCATTAAGCACAGCAAACTATAGAGATGGGCCTGCTATCCTATAGGTTTAAGCAGTTTAAAAAAAATAAAATGTACCCCATTATAATCAGATACAAAATTCCCCGAACCTACACTACCTGTCTCTCTTGTATGCAGATGCTCTAGTGTGTTCCATGACATGCAGATTGACACTGCAATTCCTGTCTGCTGTCTGTAAGAGGGGAAAACCTACTGTATTACAAGATAATAACTCAGGAACAGGAAGACGGCACTCCAGTGATGTGAATACGTAATAATTTATTCACTCATACATGTACAGCGACGTTTCAACTCAAACATGTGTCTTTTTCAAGCATGTACATAGTGTCATACAAGGGGTTATGCCCCAAAAGGCATGTCCCTCAATCAGTGATGTCATAAGTAAACAGTACAAAAAATAAGACACTTATGACATTACTGATTGAGGGACATGCCTTTTGGGGCGTAACCCTTTGTATATATACCACATGTGTGACACTATGTACTTGCTTAAAAAAGACTCATGTTTGAGTCGAAACTTCGCTGTAAGTGTATGGGGGAATAAATTATCATGTATTCACATCACTGGAGTGCCGTCTTCCTGTTCCTGAGTTATTATCCTGTGGAGTTGGGGGTCAACTGCCAAGGGACGTGCACCCACCGGCTGGAAGCCTTTTGACTTGAAGTTTACACAGTGCCGTTCAGCCATGTGTTTTCCTTCTACTGTATTACAAGGAGACAAGCTGCATCTCATAGGACTGCACTGAGACTTTGCAGTGTACCTTACAGCACTGAAGTTCTGTGTCACTGATCTACTACATGCTGCATTTAAGAGTGAAGATACTCCGCCCCTCCATGTCTCTGAAAAAAAGAACATTAATAAAATGAATCAAGATGTCAGAGAACTCATACATGGCAAATCGACAGGTATACAACCTCCACATTATTCTCAGAGTATTGCCTATTTTACACTTTATAAGTTAAGAGTCAAGACATACTATAATTACTGACGTGCTGAAGTTTAGACTGGCCAAAGTGAACTTTAAGCATACATAACTCATGGTTATAACATATAATAATAAGCAGAACACAACATATAGTGATGTTACTGTTATGGGGACACAACAAGCCAAAGCTTCACATTATATAGAAGAAGGAAAGAAAGAGGTGGTAAACACAAAGTAATAGATTTTAACGGTGGGAAACAATCATGAGGTCAGAGGGGTCATCCTTGTCCACAATCGATTACATTTGTGGCTCGCAACAATAATTATTGGCCTGGTCTTGTTATTTGTTTACTTTCCTTTCCTTACAAACTCATTGGAATTAGGGCAGAAAACAGCTCTTCTCGTTGTATGCTGTTCATACAAAAAAGATAGGACACACTGAAGCAATCATCTTTGTGTGCCCTATATTCTCTATGGTATTAATTAAAAAGTGTATAACAAAAAGAAAATCCATTCCGATGAGCTGTCCGCTTAGGCTTTTAGAGAAGAGATGAACTACAAGGGCAAATGCAATGTATAAAAAAGTTTAAAAAAGCAAACAAAAGTAGAAACACATAAGAATATAAACTTGGACCTATGACTTCACCTGTGTTGTTACTTGTAGTCTTCCTTTTAGCCATGATTAAATGTATCAAATCTTTTACAAAGGGAAGTTTGAGCCTTTATTATGTATGTATATAGGCCAAATAGTGCAGCATATGCTATTATTAGAGAATAATGTAAGAGTTTGTGGAAATGCCTTCTGTTTACCTATTTTAGCTGATACTGCCATCATTGGGTTTTCAGCCATACTGATTCCTATTAATTTCCACAATGAAACTGAGAGGGGGGAGTCTCATCATTACAGTTTACCTAATGAGATCAATCTAAACACCAAGCTGGACACGCCTTCAGCTGAGACTCATAAGTGAGTGCTAACTTGCTTGTAGCAGATGATAACTAGGAATTGGAAACTGACCAAGCCTAAAGCTTTTACGGCAACTAGCAGACATAAAGTAAATTTTTACACTTCTATGGTTAGAGCTAGGGATAAGCGAACCAGCTGAGTTTCGGGTTTGTATGAACCTGAACTATCGGCTTCTGATTCCCGCTGTCTGCCCGCTCCGTGAAGAGGGTGGATACAACCTTATGGACCACCTAGAAAACTGGGATACAGCCATAGCCATAGGCTGTATCCCAGTTTTCTAGGCGGTCCTCAGGCTGTATCTACCATCTACACGGAGCGGGCAGACAGCGGGAATCAGAAGCCGATAATTCAGGTTCATACAAGCCCGAAACTCAGCTGGTTCGCTTATCCCTAGTTAGAGCCAGACTGACTACTGACTAGGAAGAAAGGGTTTGCAGTAATTGGTTCTAATTCAGAAAAGGGTTGAACCTGGGAGACTCCCCCTCCACACTTCTGGCAGAAGCCACCCGAGAGAAGGTCAGGTGACCAAATTCTATATATTCTTGACATGTGGCTCACTAGTAGCGACAATACAGAGCAATGTCAAGCCCTGTTTGTTCATCATAACTTAGTCTATGCAATTCTAGTAGGACTTAGCAGTGTGAAAAGCAAAGTGTTACAAGGTAACTTTCCAAACCAAGATTCGGATTTAGACACCTTGAGAGGGATTCTTCAGGCATATGACAACTTCACACTGCTGTAGCTGGGATACGGGTACTGGGACACTGCATTTGGCCAAGTACTTTTCCCTGCTCATTCTAGGCGTCATTGTTTATCTGAAAACCTTGATCAATCCAAACTTTAAACATAGCTCTATGACACGAGAAAAGTCGTATTATTGATAATGACATTTTACGCATGACCTTTTGGTGGTGACTACTGTACTAAATATCAAAGACTTTCCACTTCAGCTGGGACTTATGTTAGAGCTAAATGCAATTTAAAGGAGTATCCCCATGTTAAAATGTTATCCCATATCACAGGGATGAAAACAGGAATCTTTATTTCCCTTGAGCTTATTCCCACTGTGCCAGGAACTAGAAGCAGCTCATTGAGATGGATGGGGCCGAGCTGTAGTGCCTTGCACAGTGGGGTGCCAGGAGCGCTGCTGTGCAGGTACAATCAGTAAAGAAGCCGCAGCCCCTTTGTTCTGGAGAGTCTATCTATATGTTATCTATGCTTGAAATAACTCCGAAGTAAAGAGTTTACCAGGTGTTCAAGGATCGTGGGAGATGTATAGTTGAGGCTGTAGAGCCAAGGAACCATCTATATTAAGAACTTTTCACAGAGTTTTCTACGTTCTCTGCCTCTTCTTCCTGCTGACTGATTAGTACAAGCAATCAAGCTTATATAATATAAATCCAACACACTGTATATATTATCCAGACATAGAGGTCATAATCAAAACTATACTGTTTATAGGAAAGCTATTCCTGAATTTGGGTAACCCCAGGCGTTATCTACGGGAGGGACTTACAGGAGAAATCCGGCTTTTTTGGCAGGGCCGTTGTTTAGATTGTAAATGCAGACATTAGCAGTATATGTAGACTGGAGAAAGCAATTTTCTTAGCAGAAGAGTAAACATAATATATCCCAGATGCACCCCATCTGTTTGTAGCTAAAGCCCGGAGAGCGAGGCGGAGGCTCACAACCTTTGGCTTTACAGCTGCTGTAGAGTAACAACTCCCAGGATCCTTTGTAAAGCTGGTTTTATTAAAGATGATGGGTGTTATGCTGCAACTTCACATGATATAGTGAAGGTATATGGCTTATGCTCTGTGTGTTTCAACTTAGTACAGGGATCCCCTGATATGTGAGGACCTTATCATACTATGTATTTGTCAGGGATACACGGGCCAAGCTCGGCCGTTCTGTGACTAGGGGGAGGGGAGACCTAATCAAAACAGGCGAAAGGACCAAACCAAAGACCAGAAGGGGGGGAAAGGATCAAAACTAGGATTAAAGGGGGAGAAGACAAGGCAAGGGGATCAGAGGAATTTGGGAGCTCTGGGTTCCTCTGGATTGCACTGGCCCTACAGGTCGATTCACCTCACGCACTCGTGCTTTACGCCCTGCTCCCTGGCTGTAACACGAGCGTAAATCCCCACCCAGTGGCATAGCAACCGCGGTCGCAGGGGTCGCTGCCGCGACCGGGCCCCTACCAAGGGGGGGCCCGCGAGGCCCCCCCTTACCACTGCACTGCCCGCCTCCCACTCCCTCTTGTGACCGCAAGCAATGTTTTGCTTGCGATCACAAGAGGCAGGGGCCCCCGGCTGTCTTGCGGCCCCCAGAGAGCTCTGTGTGCGGCGGGGGGGGGGGAGTACTTCCAGCGCAGGGAGCATCGCGTTAAGAAAAAAAAACAGGTCCCGCGAAGCTCCGCCCCCTCCGCGCTAAGCCCCACCTCCCGCCGGTGGAAGCCCGCCAGCGCGTGTGACCTGGGGGCTACAGAAATCATGCAGGTGAGTATAGATTTTTTTTGTTTTTAAGGGGATGATGGGGGTGTAGTGGTATGATGATGGAACAAGAGGATGATGGGGATGTAGTGGTATGATGATGATGGAACAAGAGGATGATGGGGGGTGTAGTGGTATGATGATGGAACAAGAGGATGATGGGGGGTGTAGTGGTATGATGATGATGGAACAAGAGGAGGATGAGGGGTGTAGTGGTATGATGATGGAACAAGAGGATGATGGGGATGTAGTGGTATGATGATGGAACAAGAGGATGATGGGGGGTGTAGTGGTATGATGATGATGAAACAAGAGGAGGATGAGGGGTGTAGTGGTATGATGATGGAACAAGAGGATGATGGGAATGTAGTGGTATGATGATGAAGGAACAAGAGGATGATGGGGGTGTAGTAGTATGATGATGATGATGGAACAAGAGGAAGATGAGGGGTGTAGTGGTATGATGATGATGATGGAACAAGAGGATGATGAGGGGTGTAGTGGTATGATGATGATGGAACAAGAGGATGATGGGGATGTAGTGGTATGATGATGATGGAACAAGAGGAGGATGAAGGGTGTAGTGGTATGATGATGGAACAAGAGGATGATGGGGATGTAGTGGTATGATGATGATGGAACAAGAGGATGATGAGGGGTGTAGTGGTATGATGATGGAACAAGAGGATGATGAGGGGTGTAGTGGTATGATGATGATGGAACAAGAGGAGGATGAGGGGTGTAGTGGTATGATGATGGAACAAGAGGATGATGAGGGGTGTAGTGGTATGATGATGATGATGGAACGAGGATGATGGGGATGTAGTGGTATGATGATGGAACAAGAGGATGATGAGGGGTGAAGTGGTATGATGATGATGGAACAAGAGGATGATGGGAATGTAGTGGTATGATGATGGAACAAGAGGAGGATGAGGGGTGTAGTGGTATGATGATGATGGAACAAGAGGATGATGAGGGGTGTAGTGGTATGATGATGGAACAAGAGGATGATGAGGGGTGTAGTGGTATGATCATGATGGAACGAGGATGATGGGGATGTAGTGGTATGACGATGGAACAAGAGGATGATGAGGGGTGTAGTGGTATGATGATGATGGAACAAGAGGATGATGAGGGGTGTAGTGGTATGGTGATGGAACAAGAGGATGATGAGGGGTGTAGTGGTATGATGATGATGAAACGAGGATGATGGGGATGTAGTGGTATGATGATGGAACAAGAGAATGATGAGGGGTGTAGTGGTATGATGATGATGGAACAAGAGGATGATGGGAATGTAGTGGTATGATGATGATGGAACAAGAGGAGGATGAGGGGTGTAGTGGTATGATGATGCAACAAGAGGATGATGGGGGTGTAGTTGTATGATGATGATGGAACAAGAGGATGATGGGGGGTGTAGTGGTATGATGATGGAACAAGAAGATGATGAGGATGAAGTGGTATGATGATGATGGAACAAGAGGATGATGGGGGTGTAGTGGTATGATGATGGAACAAGAAGATGATGAGGATGTAGTGGTATGATGAGGATGTAGTGGTATGATGATGATGGAACAAGAGGATGATGGGGGTGTAGTGGTATGATGATGGAACAAGAGGATGATGAGGGGTGTAGTGGTATGATGATGATGGAACAAGAGGATGATGGGAATGTAGTGGTATGATGATGATGGAACAAGAGGATGATGGGGATGTAGTGGTATGATGATGGAACAAGAGGATGATGAGGGGTGTAGTGGTATGATGATGGAACAAGAGGATGATGAGGGGTGTAGTGGTATGATGATGATGGAACAAGAGGATGATGGGAATGTAGTGGTATGATGATGATGGAACAAGAGGAGGATGAGGGGTGTAGTGGTATGATGATGGAACAAGAGGATGATGGGGGTGTAGTGGTATGATGATGGAACAAGAAGATGATGAGGATGAAGTGGTATGATGATGATGGAACAAGAGGATGATGGGGGTGTAGTGGTATGATGATGATGATGGAACAAGAGGATGATGGGGGGTGTAGTGGTATGATGATGGAACAAGAAGATGATGAGGATGAAGTGGTATGATGATGATGGAACAAGAGGATGATGGGGGTGTAGTGGTATGATGATGATGGAACAAGAGGATGATGGGGGGTGTAGTGGTATGATGATGGAACAAGAAGATGATGAGGATGAAGTGGTATGATGATGATGGAACAAGAGGATGATGGGGGGTGTAGTGGTATGATGATGGAACAAGAAGATGATGAGGATGTAGTGGTATGATGAGGATGTAGTGGTATGATGATGATGGAACAAGAGGATGATGGGGATGTAGTGGTATGATGATGGAACAAGAGGATGATGAGGGGTGTAGTGGTATGATGATGATGGAACAAGAGGATGATGGGAATGTAGTGGTATGATGATGATGGAACAAGAGGATGATGGGGATGTAGTAGTATGATGATGGAACAAGAGGATGATGAGGGGTGTAGTGGTATGATGATGATGGAACAAGAGGATGATGGGAATGTAGTGGTATGATGATGATGATGGAACAAGAGGAGGATGAGGGATGTAGTGGTATGATGATGGAACAAGAGGATGATGAGGGGTGTAGTGGTATGATGATGAAGGAACAAGAGGATGATGGGGGTGTAGTAGTATGATGATGATGATGGAACTGAGATTGACAGAGGTGGCAGCAGAGAGTACTGTGTCAGACTGGAGAGAATACACCGCTTCCTGCAGGACATACAGCAGATTATAAGTACTGGTAGACTTTAAATATTTTTTTATAGAAGTAAATGGAATCAAAAACAATAATATGTTCCTCTCCAGAACAGATCACAGGTCATGTACGGCGCAGATCAGACAGAGAAAGTATAAAAATTTCATAAAGTGCAAAAATATTTAATAAAATAATCAAAGGCTGTGGTGAAAACACAACACGTTTCAAAACCAGCTTCTTTCTCAAGTGTTCTGATCTGATCTGTTATTTGTTATGGAGCGGAGGATTGCCTTGATAATACAGCTGGGCATCGGTTGTACTGAGCAGTCAGCAGTGTTTGGTCTCCAGTAAATTTTTGTTGTTTCCCTATAATCATCTGCCACTAGGGTAGTATATATAGTAATGATAAGAGTTATAAACCATAGTACCAGGTACTACTGACTTACAGCCTCCCCTTTCCCAGTTAAATGGTAAGAAAACCTCGGGAGATTTAAGTAAGGGCAGACTCCCGCAGCTTTCACCAGGATTTCTTTCTTTTGATAAATCTGAGAGTGCATTTTTCTCGGTTTATGTAGCTGGGGGACTTCAGTAAATAATTTCTATAGTTTTGAAGTTACAGCTGTTGACACAGTACAGATATAAGCAGAAGAGGATACAACTTGTCACAGCTATGGAATGCAGCAATGTATAAGAAAAGATCTGTATGGAGTTAAATACTTTCATTTAAAGTGTAACTTCAGTTTATGTGTCTGAGAATTTATAATGATGCTTACATTAATAAAATATTCCAGAATGTTCTGATTGATAGGAATCTTACCTCTGGGACTGTCATGGAGTAGAGCGCTACAAGCTAACAGGGATCACATTTACAATTGCGACTGGGCCCTAAAGTGTCACTGTTGTTTATTTTATTTTATTTTTTGTTGCAGAAATCAATAGTACAAGCGATTTTAAGAAACTTTGTAATTGGGTTTATTAGTCGAAAAATGCATTTTTATCATGAAAAAGCCCTTTGAAGCTCTCCCCCCTGTCTTCATGGTTCTCTTATGGAGAGGGGAGGGGTTGAGGGTGATGAGGCACCAAAACAGGAAAACAAAGAGTTAATTTACAGCTACATCACTGGGCTATCTCCTCTGAAGTCAGCACTGACCTCTCTGACCCCTGAATAGTGGCTTTCACACAGCTCCCACTGTGTAATCCTTTGTTCTCTGCTCTCTGCTGGCGACTTATACGCCTCCTCCCCCCTACCCTCTCCATAGATTACACAGGGCCCGACTGATGTAAAAGAGTCGAGATTTCCTGATAATGAGCAGTGAATGAGAGAGAGGAGGGGAGTGTGTGTGTGTGTGGGGGGGGGGGGGCTGGGGAAAGTCTTTTTGAATGCATATAATGGCATATTTGCCAAATAACCCAATTACAAAGTTTCTTAAAATCGTCTGTACTATTGATTTCTGCAAAAAAAATAAAATAAAATAAAATAGGGTGACTCTTTAAGTTAGTCCTTAGTGATAAGACAGAGCACTTTTAAACGACTCATAGACCCAGATGATAGATACTGGCGTAGCCATACAGTAACTGCTGCACAGTCCTATGTATTCCCTGAACAGGTCACATTGGAAACTGGAAGCTACAGCCTGGACTGTGCTGGTGGCTACAACCTTTTCATTGCCCTCCATCAGGCAAACATTAACCCCTTCACTGCCCTTGACCCTTAGATATCATGATATTAACCCCATTCAGTTCCCTATATCTTTTGTACAGTAGTACAATGGTGCATGTGAGGAGGTACCCCTTTTTAGTTGTACTGCGGGCAGATGTTTTTTGGTGATTTTTTTTATGCTCCAAGTCACCAGTCTCTCTGGCTCTGTATTCACTCCTTCTTGGAGGCAGTAGAAAAGTAGTAAGTTCACTTTAGTCTCATATGCAGAAGATATGACATGAATTACCTGGGAAATATTAATGCAAAATAAACGTAATAAAACCAAGAGAAAGAACTGCAACCATACCAAAATCAGGAAGCAGACCACCAGGGATTAAGACATAACCTTTATTGCACTACCTGGATGCTGTTTCACACAACGGATGAGACCGGACATTCTATGAGAACGGCCGGTCTCTGAAAAGATCATCCCGGCCGCTACTGCAGGAGGATTTTTAGCCCCGCAGAGTTCTGATACGGGCGCATCCCTGTGTGCCCGCATCAGAACTCTCCACTGTAAGCGAGCGGCCTGATCCGCTCACTCCACAGTGTGCACTGACATCGTTTTCTGAATAGCGGCCACAGAAAACTGGCATGTCAGTTGTTTGCAGTACCACGAGAGATCCCGTCCGGGTTCCCATAGGCAGCAAAGGCACGTATATTTTCGGAATGATCACGGCAGTTGTACAACGGCCATGGTTTTACGAAAATATACGTTGTGTGAACATCGCCTAATACTATATGTACGGGTGCTATGTGGCCCTGTATATCTGGTTGCACTGTAGATTATTATTAGTACACTGGAAATTAATATTTATATTTAATATTGTTCTATACTGCCAAACTAATGGGGAACAGAGCCTAAATCTTCTACTGCCCCAGTTACATGTTAGGCTAGTTTTACACTGTATGAAAGGGGTTATCCATAGAGCAGGAAAGGTCCTACCTCTTCTGCTCTCCGGGGCTTTAATTCCTCCCTCTGACCATCTCTGCTGATAACTGACGAGAGGCGGATACGAGCATGTTACAGGCAATGATCAATAATTGTTGTTGCTGATTTTACCGTTGTTGCGGCGACATCCAGTACCTATTGGACATGCGGGTGTGCATTTGCCTGCACAATGCTCATAACCCCCCCCCCCTCCCGACTTGTCTGTGGAAGTTATCAGTAGCGATAGTCAGGGGGAGGAAGCCGAGCACCAGAGAGCAGAAGAGGTAGGACCTTTTCTGTTTTCCGGATAACCCCTTTAAGCAGTATAAAGTCAATTCCTTTTTATACAAATCCATTTCATAAAAAGCCAACAGGAAAAATGCCAGAAAACATGCCAACCTTACAGTCTTCTGCAATTTAGAAAACAATATTACTAACCCCCCAAAAAGTGTAAAGTGGCTGCATAAAACAGCATTTTTGTAGTATAGCAACTACTTCACTAGAGCAGGGGTGTATCTACCACTATAGCAGCCATAGCAGCTTCTAAGGGGCTAATCGCATCAGGGATGGGCTCCCTGAGCTGTCATCATTTGCAACAACACGATGGCTGAGGGGGCCTTCTGGGCTCTGCAAATGTCACTTTAGGGTATAAACCCACACACCGTATATGCAGCGTATTTACTGCTGCGATACGCAGCAAATACGCAGCAAACACGCAGCAAATACGCAGCAGATTAGATCTAAATAACTGAACACAGCATCAAATCTTCACCATCAAACTGCTGCGTATTTGCTGCGTATACAGTGTGTGGGTTAGTACCCTTAGGCTATGTTCACACAACGTAAGAGACCGGCCGTTCTGTGACCCGTCCAGGTCAAGGAACAGCCAGTCTCAGAAAAGATCATCCCAGCTGGTACTGCAGTACCAGACGGATGATCTTTAAGGCCGTAGAGCTCTGATGCGGGCGCGCACGGATGCGTCAGAACTCCCCACAGCACACTATGGAGCGAGCGTCCGGAGCCGCTCACTCCACAGTGTGCACTGTCAGTTGTTTGCGGCGCCACTAGGGATCCTGGCCAGAGTAATCACGGCTGTTGTTGCATTGCTTTGTGTTTTTTCACATGAATAGAGCGATGCCGGTATGGGAATACTGGTGCCGTGGTCCTTTTTTTGAACCACCTTCCGGTTTCTGCGCACTGCAACGGTCTATTCCCAGGCACCGGCCCGGCATAAAGCACTGGGGGCGAGCCCTCTGGGCCACAGTGTGACAATCTCCCCTCCACTCTCTGACGCAGCTGCATTGGGGGGCTCTGGAATAGACCGGCATCATGGGTGGAAACCGGGCAGTGGTTCAAAAAAAGACCACGGCACTAGCATCCTTGTGCCAGCGCCAGTCTATTTATGTAAAAAACACAAAGCAATGTACCTGCAAGCACTCCTGACCAGCACTTGCAGTTATGCAGTTATGACTACACTTGCTGGCTTAGTGGTGAGTGGGGGGAAGGGGGGGCCGGCCTAATCAAAAGTTTGATATGGGGCCCAGCCATTTCTAGCAACGCCCCTGCAGTAGAGAATTGAATGTAACATCTGATTGCCCAAAAAAACACTGTCAACTGTACTGTTTTAAACACAGTTAAAAGCGGAACAAAACAAAAAAATCGCAACTTGTTTCTGAAGAACACTGTGTATTACGACTCGGTACGACGTTTGTAATGAGTCGGTAACCTTTCCAGAAACCCCATTACATAACAAGCTCTGTTTTCTCCTGATTATTTTTCCTCCAGAAGCTTTCATTTCACTAATGTAGAACAGAATTGTTTACAAGCATTTTGCAGCGAGACATCAGTTTGGCTGAGATCTGGAATATAAACAGTAGCAAGTGCTTTAAAATATGATTTTTTTTTTTTTTTTTTTTTAACCAGGAAAAGCAAAGAAAAAAACAAAAAAAATGGAAACTGGTTGACAAAAATTAATTCATTATTGCAAAAACAGCATCTTTTAATTAATATTTAGAAGTTAGAGGGATGTCGTGATTCCGGAATTCGAGTAGTGGAAGAACAAAGGCTTGTACTGTGTGATCGGTGGCACAGAAGGGGGGAGGGGGGGGGGGGCGAGCTTCGTGTTTTTATTTATTGGGTGTCTCCTATCAGTTCTTTCCAGGCCTATTAATTGCAGACCGCATAAAATCCTCGTTGACCGCAAACATAAAGCTGTTTCACATATTAGAATAATGGAACGCTCAGTGCTGTAGAAACCACTTCATACACCGGAGGATTTTGTTTGGTGAGGGAGCTCGCCATTGTGTGAACATTTTATTGTGGAGCCAAAATAAGTGTCAAAATGCCCCTCTGGCGCTGAGCATTACCAACCGGCTTTCTAATAACAATTATAGGCCCTTTTTTTTAGCAGACCCAATTAATGCATTCTATATAGAAATTGTGTTTATTTTGAATTTCAATTTAATAGACAAATAAAAAGTAAATGGGCGTGGAATCTTTCTTCTTTGACAATTAACGTTTAATAAGCTGTAATGGGTTATAAGCATGGAATATTCACAGGCCAGGCCAGCCGGTTAGGGAGTAGAAAGTGAAAATATTTACTTAAAAAACTGGGAAATAAAATTAGAGGACAAGAGTCAGGGCACATACAGCATTAATTATCCTTAAAGGGGTTTTCTAATTAAGGCCACGTTCACACTCAGTGTGACACAGGCCGTTCTGTGACCCGACCGTGTTACAGAACAGCCGGTGTAAGTGAGGTTCATCCCTGCAGAACCGGCCGGATAAACTTCATTTTTATTGAACTGGGATGCGGGCGCATCTGTGTGTCCCAATTCACTATTGCACAATGGCTGAAGCCGCACTCTCCATTGTTTGAGCTGTCAGGGTTGTGTGGCCGCTATTCAATGAATAGCGGCCGCACAAAACTGACATGTCAGTTTTATGTGTACACACTCAGGCCGGGATTCCCTCTGACTGCAGTGCAACATAAATTTTCTGTTAATCGCGGCCATTGTTGCAAATCGGCAACAACGGCTGTGATTAATAGAAAATTTACGTTGTGTGAACGTAGCCTTATACTTACTTGTCCCCTATCAACAGGAAAGGGAACACAGGGGCCCAACCTCTGTGTCCCCCAGCGATCCCCAGTATGTCCCTCAGCTCCTTTGTTTTGAATAGTGCCACTGGTTGACACATACTCTGAGGGCTGTTCTGGAGATTGGGGGGCACTGAGATCAGGCCCCCATGATCTCTTATCTATCCTCTATGTTGTGGATAGGTGACAAATAAGTTTCAATCGGAAAAACTTCTTTAAAGGTTCATGGGGTTGGGCTGGGGGTGGAGGGGAAGTTCTGACTTCTGTACCCCCATGCTCTCCAAATCGCCCCCCTGCTTTTTTGTTATGAATAGAGACGCGAGTACAGCACGTGACCATGGCTCTGTTCCTATGGAGCCGCTGGAGAGAGCACAGTAAGCCGTAAGACTGGCTCCATAGGAACAGAGCCATGGGTCACATGCTGTACTCGCGTCTCTATTCATAACAAAAAAGCCGGGGGGCCTGATATGGAGATTGGCAGGGTGTACGGAGGTTGGACAGCCCCCATTGGCAACTGAGCCAGTTTCACTTTGTGCTATGCTTGGTAAATCTCCCCCTATATTGTTTTTATCATGTATGTTATTTATGTAAAATAATATTACCTTGTGCTGATAGGCCCTCCTTTTTTAAACCCTTATAACTTTATATACATAGATATTTCACTCTAGAGGGGTTTTATGTCGTATTATTCCATATAGGTAGTGGCTTAGTAATCAAGTGGAATTTTAGTCACTAAAGTGGTGGTCCGCTTTGGGCACTTGCTCTTTTAAAATATGTAAAAGGATCTCAAGCTGATCAAACAGATCCTGCTGTTAGTACCTTCTGCAATCAGCCGTTACCTGTAGGGGATTTCTCTGTAGTGCCGCTATTAAAAGGCACAGATGTGCGAGGAAAAGTGAGAGAAATTCTATCTAGCTGTTATCCACTTTAGATAGAGATGAAGATTCTGACTGAAGGACTCTTATTTTTTATCCCATGTATCATAAGGATTTCTCAACCAAACAACTCTTCAAAGGAGTTTTCTGAGATCATGGCATTGATGACTATTAAAGATGAGTGCAACTCGAGCATGCTCAGGTTCTATTGTTTGGTGTAACGGCACACGGCCAAGTCCGTTTTCCCCTACCTTCTGCAGTTCGCTCTTTCCTGTGGTCATCTGTACAGTCTCCTGCTTTTACTTAATATCCTTGTCTTCCAGGAGCTTCTCCTGTTCTGAGCTGGCCTCCTGGAGTATTGGACCCCCTCTAGTAGCAAGCATTCACCTGTTCACCTGTATTTATAGCTCAGCCCACAGGTTCTAGAGAATTTAAGGCTGTTCACCTGAGGGTATATATAGCCATCACCTCCACACCTTTGTGCTCAGTTTTTGGTGTGTCAGTCAGCAAACCACCTATCTGCTTCCTGGCTATCTGCCACTTCCTTGCTTCCTAGTGTCCTTCTAGTCATTTGGATCTTGTTCCATTTCTAATTCTCAGCTCAGCTCCAGTCTAAATAGTGTTTTCTCATATTTTGAAGTGTGTCCTTCTAGTGAGCACATCTAGCTCCAGGCTCCTGTGCTTCTTCACTACCATCAGTTGGTGGTCATCGGGGACCTTCTCTAATAGTAGCTGTGGTGTAGCACTGATGGATGGTTGTTATCAGTGTTGCTGTACAGCTCAGCCAAAGATGGTATAGTCATGACGCCAGTGCTAGTCCAGCACACTGCTATGATGGTAGTACCTGCTTTGTGTTGTGGCTGGATGTACTCCCCAAAATGGTTGGTGACCTGCCTGGTTGTGATGGGCCCCTTGGGCTCTTGTCATGGTAGTCCTGAGTGGCAATTGACCCACCCGGACTATCGGTACCGCCACTCACAGGGAGGGGAAAAATAACCCAAGGTGTGCAGCTAGTGTGTATAAGTGCTGGTGCGTAGGAAAGGATGACACAGTCACAGTCACAGTAATATAAAACTGTAACAGCTTTACTGTGCAGTCTCTTGGTAGTACAATACACTTTTGCAGAAAATAGATAAATCTTTACACAGACTTTAGAGCTTGAACTCGTTTGTGCTTGAGGAGATGCTTGAAGGAGTAGAGTAGAAGAGAGGTAGTTGTAGCTGTGTTTGAAGAGTTGAAAGTAGAGTAGTGTAGAGGAGAAGAGTTTGCTGAGGGAGTCCTAACCCAATGAAGCAATGTACTCTACTTTAGAGGGAGAAGTTATCCGTGTATAGACTTTAGTCTGACCACCAAGTGCCTTACAGTGTCGAGTGACTCGTCCTCCTAGGGTGATACATGCCCCAGCCGTGATTACCTGGGTGAAGCTAAGCTCCCGGGGGCGTCCCAGTTACCTGCACTGTGAGATAGGATACGTAGACCTTTCTTGGTTGCTTTGTCCTATCCAAGCTAGTTCCTCTTGTGTCTCAGGATACTGGCCTGCACTTTTTAGACTGGTTCACAGAGTGGGCTAGGATGTTCCTAGACTCTTCTCCCTTTGTAGTGTTTAGCACTGCATAGTAGATATAGTAGGATTACTTAAAGAACTGGTTGTCTCCAGCTGCTCTGGTAAAAATCAGGGGGGCTCCTTAGACTCTGCTCCTTGGAGAGGGTACGTCTGAACTCCTCGGTGATCCACAGGATCCACCCCCTCGTGTCTGGTTAACCTGTTACATTCGGCATTTAAATACAGGTGGCTGAAGAAGTTTTATGCAGCCCAAGGGACACCTGGAAAACATGGATACACATAAATCACATAACATGTTGCATTATCCCACATTCATTTTCATCCGTTCACACAGTGTCACTCCTGTTAGCAAAAAAACATTCTTTGAACTGTACATTGCATTGACCATTGAGAAGGTAATTTGCAGGACAACAACAAACATGAGATTCTATTTCTAAAATGTTTCTAGAAAGTAGCCTTGAACTTTAAATAGCCGTCCTACTAAGGAGAGTATAGATTTTTTCGGTGTGTTGTGTATATGAGAGAAGGAGATTTGGCTGGAAGCCATCCTATGGGGGGTTAGGTATCAGTATCTGCTCATCCTGCGTGGGGTGAGGCCTCCTCTTTTCAGCACCATTTTGCAAACATCTGGCCCTAACAAAAAAAAAAAAAAGAATGAAAAAAAAATAAAAAAATCACCACAGTTTCCTCTGCTGGAGTATAACTTTTCCACAGTTGGGGAATTCTCCAACTATGAGAACAGCCAAGAAAGTAAACAGATTTTTCAGTTCACCTTTTTTCCCCCCTTCTCCTTATAGAAACGAAGCCAAAGTATTCTGAGATTTGTGTCACTCTGGAGAAAAAAAAATTGTTATCCGAGCTTAACAGGTTCTAGCGCTACAGCTCTGCTTTTTTTCGGTTTCTTTCCCAGGCTGAGGTGTGAGATTCAGATCTGAGCTTTGGTAATTGTATTTCCAGATTCTTTTAAAGCTTGGATTGTTCAACCTATATCCCAGAAATCATAACACATTTGAATTGGAGATGTGACACAAGGTTATGGCATTATTAAAAGGCCTCACAAAGCAGAAAAAAAAAACCTCCACAAAATCCACTTCAATAGCAAGAATAACACCCTCATTTACCTTCCCTCTTATGTTTTGCCATGTTTTTGGTACGTTATAATATGTTTTATTGGCCCAATATATCTATATATATAAGACACCATTAAAAAAAAAAAATGTGCTAAACCACCATGACTTTTTGCCGCAAGGGATTCTGGGTAAAACAATGCTTCGATTGTGTAAGACATCATAAAATAACCTGGAATGGCTGGATGGATGTGACATTGGATGGGAAAAGGGATAGAATTTTACTTTGTACTAAAAAAGCATCTCCTTTTTTTTTTCTTTTTTTCTCCCTTTTTTAATATCTTTGTGAGTAATATTGCAGATGTCAAGGAAGATGAAATTAATAGATTTCTTTTTAAGGTCAGGGCATGGTGCTTAAAGGATAGTAAAAACCGCTATAAGGAGGTAGTAACAGATCAATATTTATAGGTCTTAAAGGGAAGAGTTATAGCGCAAAAGGGTTAAAAGGGAACTCTGAAAAGAGGTCATTTTATAGATCTGTCACCAGGTTTATGCCGTGCTATCTGAACCATCCCTGGTGAGTCCTGATCTCACTTATTGTGGTTCTTGTACTTGTTTCTTATAAAATTTCTGTTTTTTAACTGCAGAGTGCATCAGTCCTATCGGTGATGTGGGCATGCTCTGTAACAGTCCCATTATATGTATATGTTAGGTACATCTAGTAGGTGTATATCTCAGGGGTAGTAACAGTATTGTCCAGTTTATAACACTAATGGGCAATCTATAGGACAGACCCGGGGTAGGGAACCTTGACTCCCCAGCTGTTGCAAAACTACAACTCCCATCATGCCTGGACAGCCAAAGCTAAAGCTTCCCTACCCCTGGGATATACCATCAATGTCTCATGTTGTGTGCAGATTTAGGCTACGTTTACACTGCGTATTAATCCGTCCGTAGTGCGAACCGCGAATATACGCAAGTATTTTTTAAGGGTTGATGCGTTCGCTTGAAAGTATACGATATACGCCCGCACAATGCACACTACGTATGAGCTTACGGCCGGATCGTATATGGCGCCGTGAAAAATGAACAAGACCATTGTTTGAGGACGGAAATGTTGAAACTCACGGCCGTACGAAGTACTTATTTCAGCCAAATTGAACTTGATTTTTCGATCCAAAAGGTTCTGTGAGTTTTATTGGGCTGGGCGAAGATTTCCACGTAAATGACATGTTTCAGATCGCTACGAAAAAAGCTAGGGAAGCATAACTGTACAAAGGGGTGTATGTTCGCGGTTCGTACGCATCCGGCCGCATGTCGCTTATTCCCACGCCCGTGGTTTCAGCCGCACATGTACGGAGGCGTACGAACTACGGCCGGACTCATACGCAGTGTGAACATAGCCTTATGTAGTATACAATGCAGATCCATGTATGCATGTGTATAGCATAGAGACAGGTGTGAATGGATAGCAGGTCATAGTGTACAGGTAAGTATGTAGCATAAAGTGTATGTGTGTAGCACAAAATGTACAGGTGTATGTAGCATAAAGCATGCGGCTGTCTGTATAAGGTGTGTATAGCATATAATGTACGTATAATGTGTGTGTGTGTGTGTGTGTATACAGGAGTAGAGCAGACAGCATATAATCTTACTACCTGCTTGAGTAGAAAGCATACTCTCCCCCTGCATAGCCCAGTGTCTGACATGGTGTTGATATCATGAAAGGTCCTTTAGCATTGGAGTCTGACCTGTAGCTCTGTTGCCTGACACAGCAAGACCTGCCTTTCTGGACTTCTGACCACTTCTCCTGCCTGCTGCTGGGATTTCATAGCACAGTGTACACAGGACTGTACCAGAAATACTTAAAGGGATAGTTCACCCCCCCCCCCCCCCCCCAAAAAAAAAAAAAAAATCTTTTAAATCAACTGGTGCCAAAAAGTGCCAGAGATTTGTGATTTATTTCTATGAAAAAAATCTCATGTCTAAAGCTTTGGCTGTCCAGGCATGATGGGAATTGTAGTTTTGCAACAGATGGAGGGCCGAAGGTTCCCCGTCTCTGCTTCAAAACTTGATACAGACAAGGATACAGTCAATTTTGTAGAAAATAAAGTGTGTTGTGTTTGCTTCCACCAAGTAGATGTAATGTATGTGCTAACATCTACCCACTGGTGGGGCCTGTAATGCATTTCTGGGGAAGGTGTGGGGAAAGTTCCTTTCTAGTAAGAAAAATGTGCCTATTATATTTTATTATTATTCCGGCCAAATGTTTCATATCTCCACTCCCACATAATGTGTTCCAAAAGGTAAGAATGCCCAGAAAACGTCTCCCGCAGATAAAGTGTTTATACTTCAACCAAACAGTGAAAAATGGCTTGAATTAATTTCTTTTGGCTAGGGAAATGAGTAATTTATGTGCTTTGATAAACTGTCCATATGCCCTTGTTTGTGCTCAGAACGGCAATATCTGGTTGTAAGGAGTGGAGTGTATTTAAATATTAAACTTAGCTAAACAGTGTTACAATGAGCGGGTGTGAAAGCGCTTCCACAGATGTGCCGTCTTGTGCCCAAAGTCCCGTCTCTAGTTAGGTTCTGTATCTTTTTGCATATTTTTCCTGCCAGAATAGTAAATAGGTCACAGAACAAATACTTTGCAATATATTCTACTACATCCTAAAGAAGTAGCCAGAAATACCTTCTAAAAAATGTCTAATGCAATGCTTTACGCCAAACCTCTGCCCTTGTTCGCTATATAGTCAACGAACAATACAAGCAGAATTGTTGAGATGTATCCACTCTTTAGTACGGTTTGTTTTCTATGGTGTTGGAAAAGTAGTATTAGTACTTAGAAACCATTAAAAAGTTGTTGTTTACAGATGTGTTCATTGAATTGTGTTTATTTAGTTACCTAGGTGTATTTTTTTCTTAAATTTTTTTTTCTGCAAGCATAGCTTGGTAAAGGTTTACATAAGGACAACTTATTCTTTTTTTTTCTTTTTTCATTTAAAGAAATCAAAAGTAGTCTTCACCGCGCATGTCTACAGCTGCTTTGCATCCACATTCAGTAGCAAAGAATCCTGGGGGTGCTTGCATTGTATGGTCAGCTCTCCTGTCACACAGCACCAAAACCTCTGTAACCACACAGTGACATTATACTGATTGAATTGTTGCATTGAACAAGAGCATTGTCTCCTGGTAAGCATGCAGATTTGATAATATAATTAGCCTTAGTTTATTGCCCTCAGTTGTCTTTCCTTGCATTAGTGCACAAAGCACCGGGCCTTCCTGTGCTTGGACTCTTTTTTTTTTTTTGCAAAGACCAAATATCAGAGCTGGGAGCTGGGAGTAAACCGTTGTCTACGCCTGGGATCCTTCCAAATGTCAGGACAGTCACCCCCTAAAGGAAAGAAGGAGGGACTCATCCCCAGTAGAACAAAGTTGCTGTAAGAGCCGAAGTATTCTACTGACTACGCTCGACTACCTGCAAAAAACTTCTGGAGTTAGCTACACCCAGAGACAGAGGCCTGGGAATCATATTACCCTACCTGATGGTCTCTGAGCTAGTTGGGCAGAAGACAGTCATAAATGCTGAGTCCATGTATATACATGTGAGTACAAGGATTTTTTATTTTCAAGTATCAATTATCTACACTACAATCCCGGCAGAGTACTGCACTAATTAGACAAGGGCCCCTTCATGGTCCCTTACACTACCTTTACTAAACACAGTCTTTCTCTACTTCATCAATTCTACCTAAGGTCTACCTCAAGTGTTGTTTCTATCTGCACTAACACCTGTGAGTGGTCCTGTTACTGTATTCTTTGTATTGTACTGAAGTTCCTACAAGTAAAGATTCAATTCTTGTTTAAGTGCTTACTTGCGCCGCACCTGCATTTGCACCTGCACCCACACCTAGTGCTAACCCTTCAAGCTCACTACCCATAAGTCTGGGGGTGGGTGTCGCCACTCCTGGCAACAAAACTAAGCCCCAAAAACCTCTTGCAGGTGAAACACCAGCATTCAGTGACCCGGGCCATGGCATTAAGATGTTGAAACCACAAAATTCAACTACTTGCTTGAAATGATAACTCCGCTGCTCCCTCACTGTCTGTGCATGTGATAAGAAGCGGGGAACAAGGAGGAAGCGAGCGATGAGGGGACAGGTCGTTGCTCTTTTCTTGCTGAGTTATCAGGCTGTATAACACGGCCTTTATTCTATCTACACCTATAAACCTGTGTCCTAAGAGGGGCTACCCTCATTAACAGACCTCAAACTCAACTCAACAAGGTTTAAATGTCTAGATTTTAGAAGGTTTCAAACAGCAAGTTCCCGCTAGTAGGCTTTTTATCAGCTCACAACAGCAGGCTTTGTGGGAGCCACCAACAGCAGGCTCTGTAACAGTCTCTACAGCAGGTTCTGTGTTACACATCATGCAGTAGTCTCTGTACTTGGTTCAGAGTAATGCACAGACATGATGACCAAGAGCTCTCCTTGTGAACCCACAGCTCATTACATAGTCCATTGTGCATTCATGGTGTCCCTAACTGACCCACTAGGTCTTAGTGGCTTCTTCTTTTAGTCACAAGTCAGCGTTCTCCTCCAGTTCCCACTATATTAGCACATTGTCCAGACTGCAGTCATTTAGGGGCCAGCAGCCTGACCTCATTGCAGGTTATGGTTGCTTGGATCCCTTTGGACTCACAAGTCTCTTTTTTTCTCTTTGTCATTTCAAAATTTTTCTTTGCAGTACATTATTATGTGTGCAGCCATTTTGTATAAGCCTCAGCACAGCATTTAGTGATATGACACCATACCCCATGGGCATAAGAAATAATAGCCTGGAACAGACTTTTTGTGAAAGGCCTAATCCCATCTAATTTATTTACTGGTGTTACCTTTTACTGTAATGATGATGCTGTCACAGAATTACTGTATGTGATGATAAGGAGGAGACTGCTGAAAAATTCTCTTTACAGATCACAAAGATCCAGCTTGCTTTAGGCTTAGTGGCCAGAATGAAAACTGCACAATTTCAAGACTAGTTGATTAAAATAAATGGTAAATCAGAAATTAAAAAAAAAAAACCTGAACAATTTTTAAAAATGTGTTTAAGATAAAATTTTGATGTGATACATTCCCTTTAATATGTAGTGGTTCAATGTTTCACCTTGTCTCAGCTGTACAGAGTAATCACAAACATTGTTCTCCGTCTCTGGGTTAGAAAACTAAATTTCAAGCTAATTTATCACTATGGGGGAGATTTATCAAACTGGTGTAAAGTACAATTGTCATAGTTGCACCTAGCAACCAATCAGATTCCACCTTTCATTCCTCACACATTATTTAAAAAAATTAAAGGTGGAATCTGATTGGTTACTAGGGGCAACTAAGACAATTCTACTTTACACCAGTTTAATAAATCTCGCCCAATGTGTTTAGAGCAAAGCCAGACTTTGAGTAAAATTCAGACGAGACACACAAACTACTCTAGCAGTCCACATAACATTACTCTTCCCCCTCTCGTCCCCAAAAGTAGGTGCAAAAATGGCAGCACACAATGTACCCTGCTGTAAGTTTCGCTGTATTGGGGAACACTACTCACCATTCCCTAAAATACTGATTGGTTGCAGAGGTTTCAGGTGTTTTGGTGGATGTTTTGGTCATTTTTCCCCATAGGCATTTTTAGTGTCCCTTCTTCTCCCCTTAGTGTTGCCCTCTAGTGTTCACTGTCCTTCTTTTTGTGCTGGCCTGTAGTGTCTGCTTTCCTCCCCTCTGTGCTGCCCTCTAGTGTTCACTGTCCTTCTTTCTGTGCTGGCCTGTAGTGTCTGCTTTCCTCCTTTCTGTGCTGCCCTCTGGTGTTCACTGTCCTCCTTTCTGCGCATGTCTCCCACCAATGTTCTACTGACTAGATGCATTTATACAGAATATAGAACTAATACTATTACAAAGTCCATTTAGTCTACAATGTTCTTTATGTGCCAGGGACTTTTTAGCTTGACCCAGTTCCGAGTGCTCCTCCAGGGTGACCAGAGGATGAGAAAACGTAGGTGGAGACCCAGTGGAGACAGTGGAAGGAACGTAAATGACAGAGGTCTTTGGCTACACTTGCTTGGCCAGCTCAGAAACGAGGGTAAGAAGACCCTCAAAAAGAGCAGATAACTCCTGTGTGGTGTCCGTAACAAGAAAGAAAAAAGTTTTCTTGATAATGTCAGGGCCCTGGGGTTATAGAGACAGGACGAGTGGGCCCAAAGCTAGTACCCCCTTACCCTTTCCCTGTCTACCTGCAGAGCAGGTCCTAAATAATCATCCACAACTTGCGGAAAGTCCTTGCTCTGAAATTAGTGCAAGAATTGTAACCTCTGCCTCAAAGGTCGTAATTTCACCATAGAGACTAACAATCTGTTCTATACTTTTTTATTATCTTATCAGTCTCCTTCCCGAGTTCTAAGTCTGCTGCCTTCTGCTCAAAACTGTGTCTGAGCTGTTCTTTCCATCCTGCTCTGAACTCCCTCTTGTATTTTACCTAACCGGATAACCCCTTTAAGGAGTCCAGTGGGCTGAGTCACAGTGATAAAAACACCCACTGGCCTCCTAAACATGGAAAGATGAGAGATTTCAATTAATAAATGACACAGATTTTAATCCGCCCAGCTTTTCCTGCTCTATAACATGATGCCTATATATTAGATAGCATTTTTATTTTGACAGCATCCCGTTAAGGGGCACTTGGCTAATAATCTGGATGCATGTCTTAAAGTGTAGCTGTCGTTATAACTTTTAAAATCTAAATCAACAGTAGAAGTGAAATAAAGCAAGTCTGCAATATACATTCATAATTTTTTTGTTGTTATGCTGTAAAACAAAGCTGAACTTACCAGAAATCCAGGTCCAGTCTCCTGAAGATAGATTTTCTGACTTGTGCTGGTTGTGACAGTATAGAGAGTCACGACTCAATGTGTCCATCAATCAAATGATTGCCTTCTCTGTGAGCGCTAAGATGGCTTGGGATACACAGGACTTCCTGTTTCCTGTATTTTGAGAAAAACAGGAAGTGCCGTGTTTTCCATGATAACTAAAAAAAATAAAATAATGAATGTAAATTGCAAACTTGCTTTATATCACATCTACTGATCTACTGTTGACTTTACTGTTGAAAGTTATAACCACAGTGACACTTTAAGCATAAAGAGTTTCATTGTAAAATAAAATAAGTATATACAGTATGAAAAACCCATAAAACCCCATACATCTTTAGTATTCTGGATAAAGTTATTCAAATTGGTATCTAAATGATGCTTCCTAGCTTCACTCTTCCTATAGAGAAACCTAATTTCCCATAGTTGATATAAATTACACCGCTGTTTGCTACAAAAACGCAATATATTTTTCATCCAAAACTGTCTATTTTATCCATAAATAGTCGAGAACCCTCATTCCTTCCATTCAACTTCCCCAGGAGGTGGTTACAGGCTTGTTTTTCGAGAGAATGTCAAGGAACAGTTTGCAGTGAAATATGAGGATCCATAATTACCCAAACTGTATGGCTTACATCACATAGATATACTAGGATAATTGGGGGAAAATGGGAAAAAATTGTATTGTGTGTCATAGTTTGGAGACAGATGGGTTTAATAAAGAAATATATTTTTCATGATTTAGAGAAGTCTAATGCTTTCGGGGAAAACAACAAAAAAAATTCCCGAGTGCGTATGGGGAAGTACCTGAAATTTCATTAACTCGTCGCTGTTCGCTGTGGCTACACATGAGTGATTGGAAACAGTACGTGTGTCTATGAGAAAGCTGAAATGCTAATATCGGCCCCGGCATTAGAATACGTCATCTCATTATTTTAATGGTTAGGAATGAGGCAGGAAATCAGGGATTTGGTACGTTGGCCATCTCAGAGGAATGCCATTTGCAGTGTGATTGTTACTTTGGATTGTCAGTGCTGAGTCGTATTCTTAGGCCCCAGACAACACACAGTTGCTAAGCAACTAACTTGAAAAAATAAAATAAAAAAAATATGGGAAAATTAGTTCTGCAGGCCACGTAACCTGCTGGTGTAAATCGTATATATTTTTCTCCGGTGTGCCTGTGGCATGACGGGGTTAATTTCTGCCGCACTTGAAGGATAATCTTTAATGATTCTTAGAGACCTGTTTACTAAGTACTATGTAGCAAAACTGGAGCTAATTTGCATTCTGAGTCACTTAATTAGTACTTCGGCTTTTTCCCGTAGAACTTAGATTTGTCCTTCCCGATTTACCTTTGGTTGTTTTTCATCAAGGAAATTGTCTTCTTTCGGAGAGTTTATCTCCCCTGCAGATAGGATACGTTAACTTTTATCAGCGTTTAATAAGACGGGAACTTTTGCAGAAAATGTTAATAATGTCACGTAAGGAGGTTCGATATGAACTTCACTGTCTGCACTCATTAAATCAGAGGGTATACGATATGCTACGATATGCAGCTCACACTCTGTGTTTCCCAGTGTCTATCTAAGCAATGGGTCTCCAAACTGCGGCACTCCAGCTGTTGCAAAACTACATTTCCCATCATGCCTGGACAGCCAAAACCAAAGCTTTAGCTGTCCAGGTATGATAGGAGTTGTAGTTTTGCTAGTGATAGGAGTTGTAGTTTTGTTGTAGTTTTCACTAGTGTTGTCTCCCGCAGGCAGCCAGATCTCCGCGGACTCCTGTGATCTCTACACTGATGTACCCTGTTCCTTCAAACACTGCATGCACTTTGCCAACCGGGAACAAGGTGTATCCTGCAATCCTCTGGATGATCTTCGCCAATGGGACAATAACAAGGTGTGAATGGATGAATGGTAAGTAGATAAAATGGTACATTTATTTACTATCCAACGCGTATCGGGGGACACACAGATACACCCCCTTCCTTAGGGATTAATACAGTGCATACAATAACAGCCTTTTAAAATCAACTTATATCAGCACATCCCTCCCCTCTATGACATCAACACCAAAAATGAAATGGAGAGTGGACTTTGTCTGATTTCTGAACAAAGGGAGTCAATTTTATAGTTTTTATACCCCACTTGAGTACTATTAGCCTATTCACATGGAGCAGTTTTAGTGGCGTTTTTTTCCCAAACACAATCGGTTGCGCCAGCATCTGGAGGAACCTCTTCCGCAAGCCTGGTCCAGGTTGGGACATCTTTCTCTGCATGTTGTACACTTTGACTTTCAGCCAAGAGTGACCTTTGGTGAGCTGCATCGATTCCTGGAAGTGTTATATAGCTTATATACCTTCGCACAACTCCAATAGTTCAGTGGTTCTGTGCACTTATTTTTTAACCACATTGTACTTACCAACATACTATATCAGATATTTTAGATCTTCTTCATAGGGAATAGTTGAACACTTGTTCATTGTATGGGAAGGATGGGAGAGATTGTTGGGCCGACAGTAAAAGACGGGGTATAGGCATCTTTATTTGCACATAGGCCGTGAAGGAAACAATAAACAGGAACAAGAAGCTATCATCTATCAAGACAATAGGGGAGATTTAGCAAATCTAGTTTTAGGAAAATGGAGATGACTTGCCAATACCAACCAATTAGAGACCCATAGAGACCCCATGAGACCCTCAATGATCACAAGAATAGAGGCAAGAGCTTAGCGCAAGACAAGGCAATTTTTGGAAACCACATCGAGAAAGAATGGATTGATGCATGGTGTGCCTTTTTTCCCCCAGCGAATATTTCACCTCCATTCTCATGATCATTGATGGTTCCAGCAGTCAGATCCCCACCGATCAGTTTTTGTGCCATCATTCCTAATCTGGTCAACAACAATCCATGGAGAAGCATGTGATATGAACGTCACCCAGTGTCCTCCGCAGGCACATAGAGGCACAGTTGAGGACACAGATATGTAACACTCTTAACATATTTTCATAGCTATAACATGTTAATGTGTATTGTGACTTAAAACTCTTTCCTCTCACTTGAATTAACATTCTCAGTAATGTAGTGTATTTACTTCACTTTTCTATCTTGCTCGCTGTTCTTTTTTTCTTCATTATGTTTAGATTTGCTTAGTGAATTGTTGGATTGAACTTGATATTTGCCCGTTTTATACTCTTTTTCTTCGATACTGTTCATTTTCTAAGTGAATATAACACACTTATTAATAACCACGAAATCAGTTGAAAAAGTGATAAGATGTTATGTTGGTTGTTATAAGGAGAAAATTAATACATTAAAAAAATGTTAATAACATGTTGGAAAGTTGAATGATACAATATTTTGCCCTGTAAGGACACATACATTCAGAGAAGTTCCTTGTGTGAATACTTGTATTACTATGTACACAGTGCTGCCTCCTGAATTAAATACTCTCTCCCCTTTAACCATCATCATTATCGGCAGTTCAGTGCTCTAACCCCTTCCGTTCTGTAATTCTGCTGCTGGTTGTTTCCTTTCTGCTTACATAGCACCTTACAATCCCAATGCATTAATAATCCACTTATATGCCCCCTCTATATGTCATCTATAGTATTGTACTGTAACCCATGCCCCAGCACAGTGCCATCCTGTTCAGTCCAGTGCACTTTCTCTAGTATTATTTCATGGCATAGCAGAGAGGAGTAAGAGATCTCTCGTGATTGGCCAGAGAAGTAAAGACTAGAAAGTCCAGGTGTTAGTACTGCTGGGAAACAGCCCACCTCCTGAAAATAAGAAATAGCTGTGCACCATGGAAGGAACTCTCAGGAACTCATTAGGTTTAAACATGCGCCACTGATGTCAAGGGCCGTGCACGTCCTGTCTTCTCGACCCATGCAGGTTTCTTAGCCCGAAGCAGCAGCACACGCTTGTTAAGTGTCCAAATTAAGTGATTTGCCTTCAGCTGCTTACTGTCTCTGACTCACAACTGATTGTATCGTAAATATTATAACCACAAGATTGGTGCCTCCAAATTGAGTAAAGTTATTAGAATTCATCAAAACCTCTGTTCTGGATTGTGGCGTTGGGTTTAACCCTTTATGCCATTTAAGTCATATAACACTTGGTATCTCCCTTCTACAGACTTGACGAAACTACCAGTCACCATGATACCTTCCCTCTAACAAATGATGGTGACAAAGGCAACATTTTTGACTAAAAACACCAAAAATATAATATACATGAATACACTTGTTTACGTATACAAGTAATATACTGTACAGTATATGTCTGAATTTTAATGAATAGGGAATGTGCATATGGCCGTTGTGTAAAAAAAACTCCCATTGACCATATTGATGGTATGTGTCTTAGGCCTTATTCACACGATCTGTGCCGCGATCCGGAGGAATATCGCAGCACAGATCCCCTATCCGGAAACCCACCTCCGCCACCCAACACGGATCCCCTCCACCCACCCTCGGCAGTAGAGATGACAGGAGAGCATGATGTGTGCTCCTGTCGTCGCATCTACTACTCACTTATTCCCCCGTGCCGGCCAGCTTCACACGCTCACTGGAAGTGGCCTGGACTACACTCTTGGGAGAAGAAAGCAGCGTACACCAGGCCACTTCTGGTGAACATGAAGCCAGTCAGCATGGGGGAATAGGAGAGTAGTAGATGCGATGACAGGACAGGACATCATGCGCTCCTGTCATCTCTGTTGCCGGGCGGTATAAGGGTGTTTTGTGCCGCGTTCCGCACTAGGACATGTCCTATTTTTTTGCAATGTGGATCGTGGTGCGTGTCGCTGCACAGATCATGTGAATGGCCACATTCACTTTAATGGTACGTAAAATTTTAAGGGGCGTATGAATGCAGCCTTACCCTAATCCTCGACAGAGTGCATGTTCCATTGATAATCATCAGTAGAGGCAGGCCGGCCGGGGGCAGATCGGCGCTCTGGGGGCAGGACAGTGCTCCAAACTGCCTTACCATAAGGAACACTACATTAAAACTGCATGGGACCGGCGTAGAGGATAAAGGTAAGAGACATAGCCACATCTTCAGCACCCCATGCACTATAGTCTAACCTGCGGACGGTTCCCCTTTATATTGGAGATTGACAAGTCATTTCTTTTCGCGAGATTCAGCTCCAAAGTTACCAGGACTCAGGATTGGACACTGGCAGGATTTTTGCCCATGAACACCTACCATTACTATGCATCTAATTGTCATATAAAATATTAAATATTAAACATATAGCTTATAGGGTTTATTTGTCATGGGAACTATGGGAAACAGCTTTAGTGGTATTCGCAACATCTGTGCTCCCCATATATTTCTGGATATATTTCCCCCCAATGAGATGTAAACAACAAGCTGTACAGCAGAGCAAATCTGGAATTGTTTCAGAAAGTTATAGCAACATTACAGGTACAAGCAGCTACTAAGTCCTCCATGGCAGGATGACCAATGCGCAACCGAAAAGTTATGATCTCAATTCTATTCACTCTTCAAGGTTAATAAAATCTTCCAGAGTTATTTCCACCTCTGGCAGTCCTTCCAAGCTCTGGATTTATAGGTGGACATACGTGCCTTGGGATTTTTGCCTTCAGCCACGCTGGAAGCTAAGTGTAACTTTTTCCTAATGAATTTAACGGGCTGCGTTCAGTAAGGTGGCCATAATAACTTCTCCACCCCCCCCCCCACACACACACACACCCACAAACTTTAGCTACAATGCTTTTCTTCACTAGACCATAACTACTGTACAGTGAGTATAGCCTAGGGAATATTTCACAATGCAGGTTCATCACTGTGCACAAAACTCATTTGTTTTTCAGTTTATAGGAGCATTTTTCATAGTATTTATAAGTGAACACAACAGCATGGTGTTAATACATGCCATGTCTGACATAGCTGAGAACTATTTCCAAACGGGCCGTTTAACAGACTTATGAGGTCCCTGGTATCTTGTGAAAGTCAGAGCAGGCAATGCCCACACCTCCAGCCAACATATGACCCTTGACATAATTTATTGGCAGTACCTCGTAAGTGCATGTGTTTATCAGGCTGGTATGTTGTGTTAGGTCAGTGCAGAAGAGATTTTTAGACATTGATATGTGTGTTGTCTTCTCTGTGCATGCCAAAAAGAGCCAAAAAAGAATGACAAAGTTTGCAACTAATAGGTGTTAATATTGAGGGGTTTTACAGGATACTGGATAAGCCACCTCTAGCTGATCAGTGGGATTGCTTGTGCAATCAGCTGTTCTGCACCCTCACCACAGCCAACACTGTCTACGATGTACAGATCTGGATGCCTAGGCTCCATAGATTGTGCAATGGTGGCACTGGGTTAAATGGTGCCACCACCTTACAAGGTAAAACACTTTAAAGCTCTTAAAGGGGCATTCCTCTGAAAAGAAATAGCCCATTTAGTGCTTGTAGATGTCCTTCAACCTCCAGAATAGCTGTAAATGTGACTGGTGCTGCTGCCATTCCACTCTGTCTCACTCCTTTGGTATCCAACCTCCCATCCAGGACCCAGATCATGTGTTCTCCATCTCAGAAGTAGGCCTGGTTTGCTCTAGCATGTAATCACAAACAAGGCCCACCACTGACATCACGGCTGTCATCTGCTGAGGGCTGTGCCGTAGTGATACAAGGCATGGACTATACAGAGTGGGGTTTATAAGAAGTGAAGGGACATGAAGAGTGAGGGTTTCATGGGCACACATAAAAATTCCAGGGGGCCAGAGTTCCAAGAGTTTGGAACGGCGGAATTTAGTTTTGCAAATGCCATCAAGGTCTTATAGACTCTGAGGGGGAAGAAGAGCATGGCATGGCAGTCGTCTCGCCACTCCTTCTACTAGTTAAGGTGTGAACACTCAGACCCTAATCAATAAAAACTTTGGCAGGTCCCCAGGACATTGGTGACAGGTACTGGAAGACCATATCAAATTCTACTATATGTAACTACAGTATATCATGTGATCTATACATAGATAGAGTAGCAACAGAAGGTGAAAGTGCCTGGACACAACTTGCGTGTAGAGTATATTTAGTGCTTCCTAGGATTGGGATAATATATCTGCCCTCTGTAAAAATATTCTACCAAAATTAAAGGGAAAATTAGTAGAATACTGTGCATGTGATCACTTTCTCTTATGGAAGTGTATCACATTATAGTATTAAAATCTTGCATAGGATAGGCTATCATTCTTTCTCTCATGGGTGTTCCACCGATTTGAGATGGACAGGCTTACTATCTAATGTGTAAGGGGTCCTCCTGACCGATGGGCTAGAGCAGAATTGGGCATGTTGGACTTCTGCTGCTCTATCCTTTTTTTGTTTAGAAGATAAGAAGCCATCAGCGCTCTTTTCTTTAATAACATATGAACACTTGGCTAAACGTTAATATGTATGGGGTGAACAGAACGTATTGGCTGAACAAATACTCCATCAACAGCTACTGAAGGTATATGGCAAGCAGGACCACAAAGCAGGACTACACTAGGCGATAAGCGGTACAGATCAGCAAGATCACCTCTACAAGGCATAATGAAACGCGCGGCAAGGCAGCACAAACGATCGCTGCATTGTTTGTGTGGCCATTACCATTTATTGTTATCAGCTGCACATCTGACACAGAGAGATGTGTGGCCGATAACAGTAGATTTTACCGCCGGTCAAAAGATCGAGTAAGCTGAGTCAGTTCCTAGCACTTTTACCCAGGCCGAGTATAGGCCGAATAAGCATTTCTAGGACCGCCCATTGCCGATAATCCAATAATCTGCCCGTGTGACTGTGCCTAACTAAACAGACCCCCACCGATAATATACATGACCTACGCTAAGGAAAGTCCATTACTCTTATGTTCCTATATGGAACAGTACAAGACGTCACTTCATAACAGACTACTCACCTAAGCCCGTAACAGTAAAGTACTGTAGTGTATACAAACTGTGTGAAGTCTATGAAAGAAAACGAAAAGGCATGATCCAGCTGCATATGTTTTCTCCAATATATCACCGCTGACATGCAATAATCCAGTTGTATATAAATTAAAACTCGCTGTAACTTTTTAAAAGACTTCGGAAAGTGCCAAGAAGTCGACTTTATCTGACATCTGAAATGATCTTAGCCCTATAAAATGAGTTTGCCTCTCAAGGAACATGAGGTAATGCGGGTATAGCGCTATGTTGAGGAAAATGTCAATTTAGTTATGTTATTAAAATTGTTTTCCAAAACATCGTGAAAGCATTTTTTTTTTCCATTCTGTCTGCAATTTGGCAATCTAGCGTCCCTTGTTAAAGAGAATTTAGATCTTGCTTCCTACACTATGTTGGTTATTGTAACTAATTCAGAATGATTGGCAATATATGCACCTACAACGGGTTGCCATGGAAATTAATGGCTTTGCAGGGTGTGGATTTTTTTTTTTTAGGCATTTTCAGCTCAGCGTTCTCCCTATGATTGCACAAAGTGTATTTGCAGCATATCTGTTGGAGTGTATGTATGTGTTGGAAACAGCAGGAATTCTGAGTTAGGTCTTTACTGAGAGATTGCCCATTGATCTCTTTCCCTTGTCAGATATGACTATTAGTATGTGATTTACGCACCATATACTTATAAGTGAGTAAAGGTTACTTGGAAATGCTAGCAAGACACCAGGGCTAAATGCAGTGAGACATTTTGAAGCTCATATTTTAGTTCAATCACATTGATAGATAAGTAAATAGAAATATTGAAGCCTGATGGGTATTTTTTTTTTTATTATCAGTGTGAATCTTTTCTGCAGAATATTAATCCAAGATACATTAGAATCTCTCTTTTTCATGTTGTACTATAAGGGACTCATTAATGCCTAGCCATTAAAATTAAAGGCGTAAAACTATTAAAAGAGCCATGACATGACCATCGCTAGGGGTGGGGAAAGACACAGACAGTGCGCCCTAATCTGGTCCCACCAGCTTTCTCTGCCTACCTGCCTTGACAGTCCTAGGTGAATGCGGATAACCACGAAGATGGTGCCTACTTGCAGTAGCTGAAAACACGAGACACGGATAAGACAATTTTACATATAAGGGGTAGTCAACAGGCCAGGGTCAAACCAAACGATCTGCAAAGTGCAAAAACAGGATCCAAGAGACTAATCAGGTAACAGAGCCGAAGTCAGGTGAAGGCAGGTAACAATACAAGAAAAGAGAAGGAGATGCTTGCACGCTAGTAAACTAGTCTAATGGCCAGCGAGGATTATGGGACTTAGGGGACATTATATAGGAGGTCAGGTGTCCGGTCTATAATGTGATTGGACTGGCCTCCTGATCCTCACAAAAACAAAACATAATTAGAGCTAATATTGACTGGCAGGGACATCGGCCAGTCACAGAATGCATTGCAGCACAGGTGCTGGGAGTTTTGAATTCTCCTGTCAGTGACACAGACCTGCGGCATCCCAGGTAGCTAGGGATGCTGTTGGGTATATGTGACATCACCCGGCTGGGAGAGAGACACACAGAAGATCTGGAACATGCCCCTGCAGTGCGCCAATGGTGTGGCTGTCAAATGCGCTTATGGAGGTCCAGAGGAGGTCATGGCCATGAAGTGGGGCTTCCTGGAGGTCGTACTTTATGAAATATCAAAATGTCTATTCCTTCCACTTCTGTTAACTTCCTCTTGTTCATCTTCTCTTTCTCATGTTCCCATTCTCTTATTACTCTTCCTCTGATTTCTCTTCTCTTCCTCCTATTACTCCTCACTTTCTCCAATTTCTCTTCTCTATCTCTTGTTCATCCTTTCCTCCTTATGTTCTTCTTCGTTTCCTCTTATTCCTCTCCTTCACATTATTATTCTCATTTCTTCTTCTATTTCTTATTCTTTTTCTCCTTTTCCTCCTCTTATTTCTCTTCTTTTCCTATCGCTCCTCATCTCTTCCTCACATTTATTTTCTTTTCTTTTTGCTATTCTTTCTCTCATACTTTACTCTTTTCTATCTTTTTCTCTACCCTTCATTCCTCCTATCTTTTTTTACTTTTTATTACCTAATTTCAATTTTTTTTTTGCTTACAGAAAAATGGTTCTTCTACAATTTTACATATCCAGTGGCTCTCCAAATACCCTTGGAAGAAATTTACAACCCCCCCCCCCTCTTTTTTTGCATTAGTTGGGTGTTCAGAAAGTTGTAACTAAAGTAGGCAACCCCTTAAATTCCTGAGTTAAAGATTTATTTTTAGTCTTTCGATTCTCGCTTATTTGGAGGCATCTTTTACTTGTTGCTGAGAATCCTGTTTGGTCTAGGAGCTCGGGCACATTAAAGGAATACTGTTCTATTTTCTGCTTCTTACCAGCGCAGACAAGAGATTTGTATTTTGTCCTTTTGTATATTTTCCATACATATTATATTTTTCTTTTACGTCTTTCTCCCTAAAAGGGATTTAACTTGAAAGGAAATTTGGGTTATGGGCCTAACATCCATATTAAAAATGCAGCTTTTCTTCCAGATCCTTTACTCGTCTATTTTTAAGGTTGCATTTTGAAGTATCTCATTATGTTCTACTTACCGTAGCTGTTCCCTAATCCTCATCCATGTAATTGCATCTTCACACCCACAAAGGATCCAAAGCTGAATACCAAACCTTCTACTTGGCTAACCATCTAATGGGCACATTTCAATGGCTGACTTCCCCCTCATCCTTTATTAATGGTTCACTTGGCCTCACTTGGAACAAATCCTTTGGGCTACTGGCCGTGAACTTGCTTGCAACTTTTTTTGGTAAAGGAAAGAGATCTAAAAGACTATTTAAAAACTCATTCCCCCTATTTTATTGACTGATTTTCTGTTAGAAATTAATCCTTTACGCGGACTGGCTTACGCGAGACGCCAAACATCTGGCCCTGCGTTAGTAGGCAGCCTTAATTAGGTAGAATTTTAACAGCGTTTTAATTAAGAATGAGCCACTGTGAAACCTACAAAGAAAATGTCTGCTTCTAAACAAACACGTCCCTGAGTGCCGCAATCTCCCATTCATTTTGGAGCACGTAGATGGTTTGATGGCTGTGGAAAATGCAGCATCAGTTCATTTGTCTGAGAAATGAGAACGAGTTTAACCCCTTAACGACATAGGGCGTATATTTACGCCCTGATGCCGTTAAGGACGTTCAGAGCGGGGCCGTGCGGCGACCCAGCTCTGAACCGCCGCAGTCCCGGGTGCCGCTTGTAGCCCGGGACCGCAGGTATTAGCGGGCACGGTCCGATCGCCGTGCCCGCTAATACAGTAGTCAGATGCAGCTGTCAAACATGACAGCTGCATCCGATTACCGGACGCAGCGTCATCCCTGGTGTCTAGTGGGGAGATCGCTCCTCCGGGATATTATCCCGGAGGAGCGATCTCCGTAACTGAAGCCGGCCGGGGACCGCTCCAAGATGGCGCCGTCCCCGGCTCGGCACTCATTTACTTCCGGCTGCAGCAGCCGGAAGTAAACGAGTGCCTATCTCATGGATCTCTGCAGCATATCTATGCTGCAGAGATCTCAATGAGAGATCAAAGCACTTATACTAGAAGTCCCCCAGGGGACTTCTAGTATATGTGTAAAAGTAAAAAAAAAAGTATTGTTATTTGTAAAAATCCCCCTCCCCTAATAAAAGTCTGAATCACCCCCCTTTTCCCAGGTTATAAATAAAAGTAAGCAAATAAATAAATAAACATGTTTGCTATCGCCACGTGCATAATCGCCCGAACTATTAATTAATCACATTCCTGATCTCGCACGGTAAACTGCGTCAGCGCAAAAAAAATCCCAAAGTGCAAAATTGCGCATTTTTGGTCGCATCAAATCCAGAAAAATTGTAATAAAAAAGCGATCAAAAAGTCGTATATGCGCAATCAAGGTACCGATAGAAAGATCACATCATGGCGCAAAAAATGACACAGCCCCATAGACCAAAGGATAAAAGCGCTATAAGCCTGGGAACGGAGCGGTTTTAAGTGACGTATATTTGTTGACAATGGTTTGAATTTTTTACAGGCCATCAGATACAATATAAGTTATACATGTTATATATCGTTTTAATCGTAACAACTTGAGGAACATGCATAACAAGTCAGTTTTACCCCAGGGCGAATGGCGTAAAAACACATTTCCCCCAAATAAACAAAATGCGTTTTTTTTTTTCAATTTCACCACACATTTATTTTTTTTCTGGATTCGCAGTGTACTTTATGCAAAAATTCAGCCTGTCATTGCAAAGTACAATTAGTGCCGCAAAAAATAAGGGCTCATGTGGGTTTCTAAGTGGAAAAATGCAACAAGGAGGAAAAAGCGAAAACGCAAAAATCAAAATTGGCTCTGTCCTTAAGGGGTTAAGATGACAAAATCTGGGCTTGTGGAGATCTGCTCTGAACTATGTTTGGGTGTAGATATATTTATATGTGTTTTCTGGGACGCGTGCTAATCACTTCTGACAAGGCAAATTCCATCGCAACTTTTTATCCTTGCTGAGAGCCAATTGAAATATGCTGTACTTCCATGTCAATTACAGTCCAAATTGTAGATGACGAGTAGGTTTAACCCTTCGTTTTATGAGGATCCTCATTCGTCCATCTAGTGCTTATCATTAAACAAAAAAAAAAACACCAAAATTTTATCAAATGATTAACCCAAGGGCGTTATATAAAAAAGCATTAAAAAGGATTTTCTGGGAATTAAAATGACTACAAGTTTGAAAAGAAAAAAGTTTACTCATCCACCGAGCAATGATCCTACGTACTGTAATTTACATTGCCTTTTGAACATATATAAATACTTGAAATGAGTGTAACACGAGAATGCTTGGATCCGTCTAAACCCAACTGTCTGGCATTTGATTAGCAGTGCCTGCAGAAGTCGGATGCAGCCCTAGGGAGCCCTGGAAAATATGGATACAACCTATGGCTGGGTTCACACACAGTAGGACACCGGCTGTTCTGTGACCCGGCTGGGTCACAGAATGGCGGGTATCAGTGAAGTAGCGGATGAACTTAATTTCTGTTGAATTGGGATACAGGCGCATTCGGGTGCGCCAACATCCCAATTCGCCATAGCACACAATGGAAAGTTCAGCTGCTCTCATTGAATAGCGGCCGCACAAAAGTGACATGTCGCTAGGAATCTTGGCCAGAGTGTATACTATGTGTATACACTCTGGCCAACTTCAATGCAATGTATCTTTTTTATTAATCATGGCCGTTAATGCAATTTACAAAAATGGCTGTGATTAATAGAAAAGCTATATGTACATAGCCTTTGTCTGTACCTATGTTTTCTAGGCAGCTTTGGGGCTGCATCCAACCTCTGCAGCCACTGGTTGAGTTGCACTCATCTTTTTATTTTTTATTACATTATTGTCTCTCCCCCCCCACACACATTTATGAAAAAAGAGAAATAAACAACGTAGATCAAAATATAAAAATATGGTACAATACATTATTCTGCAGTATACACATCTTTATACATCCCATATCATCATATCTTTTAATAGAGTTATTGACAGATTACTTATGAAGCACGCCAATGTGTAATCACAGTAACAACCAGTTACTATATCCCTTGCTGTAGTTTAAAAAGATCCATCTAAACCTCTTTCCACAATATACTTGTAAATAGCTGATTGCCAAAAGTATTATTAAATTAATATGGTCACTGTGATTGAAAACTTTTCCCTCGATTTGATAGCTTATGCGATTCCTATATCACTTGATTTACCAAAAATTACTCCTTCCCTGCATTTTCTTGTTTGCTTCCTGTTGTTAGGCTCAGTCTGTCTCTAGTAACAAGCACAGGAAAAAAGAACACAGGAAGTTCTCTTATCTCCCCAGCTCTAGTGCTGATGACCCCTATATAAGTACACTAAGATCCTCAACCTCTGCAAATGTTCAGGACAGTAGTAATGTCCTAATAATTTTTTGTCTTTTTTTTATCTAGTTTCATTATGCATGAACATATCTGAAGAACCCTAATATTCAAAGCCAGGTACAGGTTGTGAATCCAAAGGCGGTGGGGTAAAATGTGGAAAGTATCAGATTGAGTGTTGGGATGGGAATTCCTGTACCCAAAGTAAGAGCAGATGTGGAAAGCTGACATGAAAAATATTGTTGTTGTAGCAAAAATCCCTCCGCGTTTTGCTTGGACATATTTACATTAAACCTTTAAATTATGCAGACGGGGTAGTGAAAAGGACGGCGTAACTCTGACCCATGAGAAAAGACGTAGACTGCTCTCTGTAGAATAGCAAATTCACTTCCCTAACTTAATAAGCTCTCTCTGTGATATTTTTCCATGTTCCAACGAATGATTTACCTTTGAAAGTAACAAAATCACCTAATTGCATCAGGCTAAGTTGTCTACAGAGAGGTGACCCCCAGGTCTCTAAGTGGCGATTAAAAATAAACTTGACTTATGGGTTTTCACTTTTTTTTTTAATCACCGCAGTTGTACAAAAGCATTGGACAATGTACACATCAAGTCAACGGCATGCCAAGTGCATGGTGGAACATGGACACGGACACATATGCTAGCGATTTCATCTTCTCCCAAGGGGGGACCTTGTAGAACTTACGATATTTTGAACTGGTTGAAAATGTAACTAATGCTTTCTGAATGTTATCTTTCCCTTAACTGCTTCAAAGCGAGTCCAACCCAGAGTTTCTTTTCGTAATGTAATGTGTCTAAAATATTTCCGAGAAAGCAAAAGCCTGAAATGTTTTCTTTACCTCCAGGTCACTTGTTCATCTATCCAAACATCCTCAATATAGCTCATGTTATGCAGATGTCCCCATCAAACTTGGCAGGAGAACTGGAAATTAGAGAATTCAATTGTTTTAATGGGAATGTTTTGAAAAAAAAAATTATTCGGAAATTGTGCCCACATCATCCATCATTGTTCAGGCATCACTTTAATATTTGCTTAAGCAGTGTGGATTTTATACTTTTAGCTGTGATATTTGGACCAAAAGGTCATAGCTGGTGCCAAAGAATGAAATATCCAACAGTATTTTTTTTGGTGCACATGACTCTGCAAAAATAATTGATGGAGTTCTAAACTTTTTAGAAATTAAGCTGTAGGGACAGACCTTTATTTCTATTTTTGTCTATTTTCCAATTCTGGGAATGCCGGCAAACAATGGATATTTTCATGGTTGTGTCATGGGAATTATGTATTCTTTAGAAGGGCTACCTAGGGCTGTGTTCCCATGACGTCTTTTTAGGTGAAATAACGGCTGTTAGTTTGTAATGACAACCGTAAATAACGATCATGATGATAATTAACGGCTGTTATAAAAAAAAAAAAATTTCACCAAAAAAAGACATTGTGGGAACATGAATATGCAAAAAAGTCTGTGAAACCTCATTTAAGTCTTGAAACACAGGACTAGCCAGATATCCCTCCCGGAAGGACCCAGCCAAGGATATGAGGCTAGTCCTGTGTTTAGAGACTCTTAAATGAGGCTCCATGGACTCTCTTTTTTGCATATTCATATTTCTTATGGAGGAATGAACATAAACTGTATTGAGCACTTTAACCGGCAGCCCACAATGTCAATTTTGGCTGGTCTCCCTGAGATCAGTGATCTGTTTCCAATTGTGGGAACATAGCCTTGATGTGATGTGGTTCTTAAAGTGACTGTACCACCAGGCCCAGGCTGAAGCACTGGAGGCGGGCCGACCCACCCCCAGTGGGAAGAAACCCCAGCCCCTCCATGATGTGACCTCATTAGAATCAATGGAACCCTATCATAGAGGGGCTGGGGTGTCCTCCCACCAAGGGTGGGTCGGCCCGCCTCCATTGCTTCAGCCTGGGCCTGGTGGTACAGTCACTTTAAGGGTTTTTTGCAATAAAGAAAACGAGTGATAGGAGAACAGCAACAATGTTTATGGGGACAGTGTATACCAGACCCCACAGGCAAAAATAAGATAAAAAAGAAGGCCACCTCAGTCTAGTCTGGCTTGATCTAAAGCCAAGGATATGCAGTCCACAGCACAAGGAGCACCAAAGTTCTAGTGGATTTTTTGAAAATTTCCAATCAGTCGCCAAGTAAAGAACACACATACAAACCTCAGCATTAGCTTTTCATTTCACTGGGATTGACAAGGAACTGTCCATGGCCTAGGTTCACATTCTTATATACCTAAGTAGGGAGGCTTCTTGGACAGTTTCTAGATGCCCTTCACAGATCTTGTTGTTGACAATAATTATGGGCACAGCAAGGGGTATCATCAGCATTCAGATTGTTGGGTGCAGGTGTGAAGTGTTCACATTGTTCACTCTTGGCAAATAGCCATCATTAAGAGATGACGTCTCCTGGTTAGATTAGGGCTGTGTATTTACAGAGAACCAGTCAACACCCCCTTATGTGCCACTATCCAGACTGTAGCCATGCTTCAACATAGACTTGTACATAGTCGATTGGTGCTTGTATCAGGTAGCTGTCTGTCTATGTCAAAGAAACCTTACTTACAAACCCTCCTATTAACCAGGGAAGAAAGCTGTTAAAAAGGCCATCTTTTGCTCCTGACCACCCAGCATTACCATGTATTTCATTTATTGGAATTGCTTTTTGTTTATTTGAATGATGCAAAAACAATGTTAACCACATCCCTGGCAATCATAACTTATGACCCAGACTCAAGATATTCTATAATATGCCAAAGCTTTAGTAATATAAGACACCAATACACAACCCTTATGCCATAACAATGTGTATTTCATTGGGTACAAGGGAGTAAGCCACTGGGAGGCTTCTCTATTAGTAGCTTAAATGATCAGCCATGTTGAAATCTAACATGTGTCATCCCGCTAATCTGATCTTAGATTGGAAATTTGAGGCTCTGACTGAGTTTTATTAGACAAACTATTGGAATGGCAGTCCTAGGGAATTGAGGCAGGCGAGTATTCAGAATCCACTCTGTGTGCCTGGAATACACCATTAAATATATTCAAGTAGTAAATACTAGAGATGAGCAAAGCGAATTCCCGCTGATTCATTAAGAAATTCGCAAAAAACATGGCGGTCAGAAATGCTGTCTGGAGCATCACTGGGCGGGAGAAAGGGATTTACCATAATCTCTAGCACCCGAACAATCAGCTCCAGGCCCTTCTGTGATGTCAGCCCCTCCCCCTCTATATAAGGTGATTCATTTCTGGAGGTGGCCAGTCGGCTGTGTGTGGAGGAGAGAGCAGGATGGCAGCAGGCAGTTACAGCAGAGCAGGGAGAGACTAACAGAGTGATCTAGGGACAGAGAGGAGAGGATAGGAGGGCTGATTGTGGGGGATTTTTTGTTGTAGCTGTCAACCAAGTGTCCAGTTTAACAAGTAACTGGGTTTATATAGGAATTCACTGGGACTAGTGAAGACACAGTCCATATTATTCACTCACTGGGCACTGTAAATGCCTATTGAGTTGTACCAATTTACTGGGATCAGTAAATGGAGCATGCGATTTACATAATCAATGGTCGCACTCCACTCCTACTGTGTTATACCAGTTTGGTTTCATTAGTGAACGGAGCATGCGCCTTACATAATCAATAGAGATGAGCGAACCTCGAGCATGCTTGAGTCGATCCGAACCCGAACTTTCGGCATTTGATTAGCAGTGGCTGCTGAACTTGGATAAAGCCCTAAGGCTATGTGGAAAACATGGATATAGTCATGGGCTGTATCAATGTTTTCAAGACAACCTTAGAGCTTTATCCAAGTTCAGCAGCCCCAGCTAATCAAATACCGAATGTTCGGGTTCGGATCAACTCGAACCCGAACCCGGTTCGCTCATCTCTAATTATCAATGCTCGCCCTCCACTCCTACTGTGTTATAAAAATTACTTTTCATCAGTGAACTGGGCATGTGCCTTACATAATCAGTGGTCGCACTCTACTCCTACTGTGTTCTAAAAATTTGTGAAAGTGTCTCTTTAGGCCGCTCATTTACCAATATCAGCTGCTGTCCTTGGAGAAAATACATATTGCGCCGCTGTTCCATCAAGGTCCACTGCTGTCCATGGCGGAAATTGGACAATAGACTGGCTGATTGACATATTTTCTAAATTGTGATTTTCCAATTTTTGACATGTTCGTATAAGAACATGCGTTAACAAATTTGCCCTTCTGTAATAGTTCCCGGTAAGGTAGCTACTATAGTTTGGCTGCTTTATTGAAATTCGTTAAGATTCCATTCGCAAATATTAAAGAATTTGACCGAAAATTTGCGAACAAATTTCCAGCTGCTTCCCTCATCTCTAGTAGATAGTATTGCAGTACCAATTTATTTCTGGTAAGAATAAAAAAAGTCTTAAATGAAAATGTACTAGATTTATTCTTGGCTGTTTCTTGTTACTGCCACAGTTGATGCTTTTCACGATCAACCTACAATATGCCATTTAGGCCAATGGAAATGTTAAATCAGTTTAGTGGGATTTTTTTTTAAAAAGAAGTAACTTTATTCTAATTTCACCAAATTTCCTATTGCGCTCTTAATACTTCTTTCCGACAAAGGCCTATACACGTCCTGACCTCTGATTATTAATTTATGGTACATAATGACTTGTTACAATGACCCGGCGTCCTCATTTGCATTGCATTCCTCTTCGGCTTATAATTCCTATTTCATGCCACTATTACCACCCAGAAACTGATTTAAGAAATTAGGATGCATAGCAAGGAGATTAGAGGAGAGAGACATAAAGATGTTAATCAAGACACCTAATTTGTCAAGTCTTTTCAATCAGTAATGGACTGAGAATGCGGCCTCCTGGGAAAATCCAGATGAATAGGGTCCGTCTACCCTGTAAACTGACATATTTGCATATTATTTAATGTATTGCTTTGTAATCACTCGGTACTACGTTTGTTCTCTTCGTGTCAACAATACGAAACCTAATTGAATCTAGGGAAGCGAGAGAGGCGGTGAAATGCTCCGCAAAGCCATAGGAACTGAGTTCTGGAAAGTGGTTATGAAATTAAATAGGGTTAATTGTCTATGGAAAACAGTTTTGTGGCTTTATAGGTCTATTATCCCCACTTGGTAACACCCCAACCCCCCCCCCCCCCTCCCCGCAATTCCTCTAAGTCAAACCAAATAGGTATATGAGCAAATGAGCTTTGTAAGGATCTAATAAGGAATCATTGCTATGTTTATGAGTTGATTTGTACAATGTATTTTTTTGCATGGTGAATCTTGGTCATGGCGAAGACATAACATTAGAATCTAAAAAAAATAATAGAAGCAACATAGTCAATAAGACTACAATCATATGTTGTAGGAAAATCTTTCAGCATACATTATATGGTAAAAAAAATTGGGATACACTTAATAATCAGTGAATTCTGGTGTGTTGTTCAGTCCCATTGCCACATGTGGATAAAATCCAGTCTTACAGTGGTGTAACTAGAAAAGGCTGAGCCCCATTGCAATTTTTGTTTGTAGGTAATCCCCCTGTTTTTTTTAGCCCTCCGCCCAGTAGATATCATATGTTAGGCATCTCCCCTGGTATCCCCCCCCAGTAGATAGTGCCCTCATGGTAGACATCTCCCCTGGTGTCACCCATAGTAGACATCTCCCCTGGTATCCCTCAGTAGATAGTGCCCCCATGGTGGACATACCCTCCAGTAGATAGTGCTCCCATGGTAGACATCTCCCCTGGTGTCACCCATGGTAGGCATCTCCTCTGGTATTCCCCAGTAGATAGTGCCCCCATGGTAGACATACCCTCAAGGAGATAGTGCCCTTATGGTAGACATCTCCCCTGGTGTCACCCATGGTAGGCATCTCCTCTGGTGTTCCTCAGTAGATAGTTCCCCCATGGTAGACATATCCTCCAGTAGATAGTGCCCTCATGGTAGACATCTCCCCTGGTGTCACCCATGGTAGGCATCGCCTCTAGTGTTCCTCAGTAGATAGTTCCCCCATGGTAGACATATCCTCCAGTAGATAGTGCCCTCATGGTAGACATCTCCCCTGGTGTCACCCATGGTAGGCATCGCCTCTGGTATACCCAGTAGATAGTGCCCCCATTGTAGAAATACCCCACCATAGATAGGGCCCCCATGGAAGACCCCCCCCCCCCCAGTAGATAGTTCCTCCATGGTAGACATCTCCCCTAGTGTTCCCCATGGTAGACATACCCCCAGTAGATAGTGCCCCCATGGTAGACATGTCCTCTGGTATCCCCCATACATAATGTCCCCCAAAATAGGCATCTCCCGTAATTTCCTACCCCCCAGTACTTAGTGTCCCTCATGGTAGGTATTTCCCTGTGTAGTATGATGACAGCTCAGGAGGCCCAGTGTATTGCAGGGATGGGCCCCCTGATGCAGTGGGCCCCATTGCAGCCGCTATGGCTGCTATGGTGGTAGTTACACCCCTCTTACCAATGTAGTCTGCTCTTTAAAAAAACTCTGTGAAAGAATGGTCTGTCCTAAAGAGTTCACTGATATCATTGTGGTCCTTTAATAGGTGCAACCAGTCAGTTTTTTTTTCCTGGATCTGACACAATGCTCTCTGCTGCCACCTCTGTGTCAGGAACTGTCCAGAAACGTAGGGTTTTTCTATGAGGATGTGCCGTTGCTCTGGACTGTTCTTCACATGGACAGAGGTTGCAGCAGGGAGTACTTTGTCAGACTCGAAAAAAATTACCACTTCCTGTAGGACATACAGCAGGTGATAAGGACTGGAAGACTTGATTTTCTTTTGTATAGAAGCAATAGTCAAATATGTATACCTTTTTGGTACCAGTAACCAGGAACACATGTTCCCTTCCTCCCTAGATGCTTGAAGACCCTAGGCAATAGATAGATAGATAGATAGATAGATAGATAGATAGATAGATAGATAGATAGATAGATAGATAATAGATAGATAGATAGATAATAGATAGATAATAGATAAATAGATATATAGATAGATACAGGAGATAGATAGATAGATAGATAGATAGATAGATAGATAGATAGATAGATACAGGAGATAGATAGATAGATAGATAGATAGATAGATAGATAGATAGATAGATAGATAGATAGATAGATAGGTAGGAGATAGATAGATAGATAGATAGATAGATAGATAGATAGATAGATAGATAGATAGATTTCATGTTTTACTGAAGTTTTCTTTTAGGTGAGTTTTGAACATTTTAAAACAAAACATTTCTCTATTTTAGTGGAGTTAAGGAGCTGAAAAATAATTATGACACTTTGATATAATATTCAATATGGAGTTATATAAAACATGAGTCATGCAATTCTTCCCAGCCTACTAGCAGCACTGCCAAAATTTCAATGTGACACTCAGAAAACAGAGTAAACTCTCGAAACGAATAGAACAAACTTTTCACAGATTTCCCATTTATCATTAATATATCTGCCCTTGAAGCGATTTGTTTTAGCTGGGGTGTGGGAGGATCAGTTCTGGATATAATCTCATCATAAACAAAAAATAAACATGTTAGCTATGACATGACTAGGAGATAGAGTCTGCTTACACCATTAGCTTTTAAATTAATCAGATTTAGACATCAAAATAGAATTGAACATTTGAGTTGATTTTTTTCCAATTTCAATTTTGGGCCGCTGATCTCTATTTGGCCTAATCAACTAGAGATAGCAATTTTAGCAAAATTTAGCGAATTCTAAGTAAAAATGAAGCATTTGCTTTGTTAGCTCGGCAGTCGGTCTATCAGCCAGTTGCCTATAAACTAATAGCGCTCAGTGCTGCTCCTCACAAGGTGACTGGAAAAGCTGGATCCAGTCCTGGGAAACTCCTCCCAGTTTGGGCAGGGGTGCACCAACCATGATACAAAATAACAATTGACCCTAAGGTGGCACCCTTCTATGACTGTGGAGGCAATATTTTAGCAATAGGGGGGGCGTTCCATTTCAGAAGAGCAATCTAGCAACACCTATGTGTAAATATGTAAGCCGTAAAAGGGCTATTTAAAGCAGCATTCCAGAATTTTTATTTAATTTGTCCCCCCCCCCCCCATGCTGGCGCGTGTACTTGCCAGCGATAATCGGTGTCCTGCAGCACAGCTTAGTTCCGGTGCTGCAACACCATTCAAATCCCGCATGTATTCATGTCACCGCTCTTCTGACCCCTCTTCTATCTCCATGTCGATTGAAGGCCAAAAGTCCCGCTCTCCCATAGAGAATGCACTGGAGAGTGTGACTTCCGTCCTTCAATCGACATGGAGGCAGGAGAGCGTGGAATTTGTGCGTGGAATTTGAACGGCGCCGCAGCAACAAAATAAAGCGGCACCATGGAGTATACGTGCATGTGTGTGTGTGGGGGGGGGGGGGGTTGGCAAATTAAAAAAAAATCCAGAATGCTTCTTTAAGGGCCCCCAACATTCCTCAGCCTCATAAGAAGATATCAGCATAAGTACACATGGCACATGATAGGTGTAGGCCTTGTTATAGATTTTATAATGGGGCACAGGAGCTTCTTTTGAGTTTTTTAGGAGGCACCATATGTAGGGATGATTGAACCCCGGAAAAAGTTAGGTTCCGTCGAACTCGAACCATGTCAAACCTTCTGCATTTGATTCCCGATGCCTTGGGAATCCTGATGCATCGGGAATGGAGATGAGCGAACCTCGAGCATGCTTAAGTCCATCCGAACCCGAACTTTTGGCATTTGATTAGCGGTGGCTGCTGAAGTTGGATAAAGCCCTAAGGCTATGTGGAAAACATGGATATAGTCATTGGCTGTATCCATGTTTTCCAGACAACCTTAGAGCTTTATCCAAGTTCAGCAGCCACCGCTAATCAAATGCCGATCGTTCGGGTTCGGATGGACTCGAACCCGAACCCGGTTCGCTCATCTCTAATCGGGAATCAAATGCAGAAGGTTCGACAAGGTTCAAGTTTGATAGAACCTAACTTTTTCCGGTGTTCGATCATCTGTAACCATATGGAGTAGTAGTGTGTGTATGAGACCCTGTATACTATGACATTTTGCAGCTTATCAAGTCTTGCTAAGATTTGTAGTTTAACAACAGCTGCCGTGCCACAGATTGGAGACCACTTCTCGGAGAAGTTTCGGTGAAGCTTTAGTCTTCCTATGCCGCCGAAGCCTACAGGTAAGGAATTCCCAGTGTGAGATCTCATTTCCCTTTTAAATGTCGTCACTACATCTGCTAACTGTTAATCCTATGGCACTGCAACAGAATAAGTTCCGTTCCCGAAGATTAAAAATAAATCTAGTGGTCTGCTTGTCACTGAGCTAAGTTACTTAAGCCCGGTACTCCAGGGTGTATGCCATCTGGTTTCTCCTTATAGTGAATATATAACGTAATACTTCTTCATTCTCTTTATCCGAGGATTGAGCCCTTGAAAAGCGAGATGGGTAAGATAATGATCTGAGTCTTCTTAGTTTTCAAAGATCCAATGTTCGCCTTCATCTTCTTACCATTTACATATTTGAGAATTTTATTTCCTGGAGAAGAGGTATTTGTCATTTATAATCAATTTTTTATTTTCTGGTTTCGTTAACTTCAACTTTTGTAAGTATTTTTTTCTTTCTCAAGAATTGCTTTAATTTCTGTACATAGTGGTTGTCATGTGTAATAAGTATGGATGAAGCCTGGGACAACTCATCCTGACCCATCCTATTAAAGGGGTACCCCAGAGGAAGAAAAAAAAAGTTTTCAAATCAACTGGTATCGGAAATTTATACAGATTTATAAATTACTTCTATCAAAAAATCACAAGTCTTACAGTACTTATCAGCTGTTGTATGTCCTGCATGAAGTGGTGTATTCATTCCAGTCTCACACAGTGCTCTGTGCTGCCACCTCTGTCCATGTCAGGGACTGTCCAGAGCAGAAGAGGTTTTCTATGGATTTTTTCTACTGCTGTGGACAGTTCCTGACATCTCTTATCGCTCTACTAGGCATTGCTCCCACCTAGCCAGAATCCTGCTCCACACTGATGAGGGGCAACACCCCGAAACAGCTGTATGTGGATGGATACTTGGCCTTGGTTTATCCCTTGTCATTACATTGACTTATAAGGCCACTTAATATGGTGGATTTGGTGGTTTCCTAACAGGAGCTGCCCCTTGGCTGGGTCCTTCCCGGAGGGATATCTGGCTAGTCCTGTGTTTTGAGACTCTTCAATGAGGCTCTACGGGCTCCTCTTTTGCATATTCATGTTTCACAGGGGGCAATGCACCTAGGACTTCACTGCATTGAGCGCTTTCACTAGCAGCCGGCAGTGTTGTCGTTTGGCTGGTCTCCCTGAGTTCAGCGAACTGTTTCTCTTAGGACAGTTCCTGACATGAACAGAGTGGGTCAGACTGGAAAGAATACACACCTTCCTGTAGGACATACAACAGTACTAGAAGGCTTAAGTTTTTTTTTTTCCTGGTAAAGAAGTAACTTCAAAATCTGTATAACTTTTTGACTGAAAACATTTTTACTTCTCCAGTGTACCCTTTTAAATGTATTTTTGTTGGTCCCAGAACTACCCAACAACCACATTACAATAAATTTTCCCACACAGTATTTTTGCTCAGTATTTTGGAACCAAAACCAGGAGTGGAATGAAAACACAGAAAGGCTATGTTCACACACTGTTGAAATTAACTCCTGGTTTTGGTTGCAAAATACTGACCAAAATACTGAGCAAAAATACTGTGCAGGAACATAGCCTAATAGATAATACAAGTGGTAAATAAAACCAATGTACAAGGAACAGCAGATAGGGTCAGCATACTGTCATTGACCAGATCTAGTGGGACAGTAGTGACAATTGCCTCTCATGATATTGTTTTTTTGTTGTTGTTTTTTTTTTCCGTTTCGGTGCATCACGTTTTTTACGTCTGACTCTTCTCTATACTTTCAGCTCTCTTTGTTCTCTTCTATCACGTATCATACATATTTTGTAACATTTGTTTCTCATATCTCCCCCGGTGCAGTTTTTTTGTTGAATACTTTGAAATAGTCTAGAGAGTCCGGCACATTGTTTATACCCAGCCCTAATTCCCCTGGGTATGTCTGCTGTACACATGTTAGAAGTTATGCGATTGTGTTGTCTAGTTAAGTCAGCATGTCTGTACGCTTCCAAATGTGTAATGTAAGTCTGTCTCGTACTGTTTACGCAGGTCACTGTGTACGTACCATTGTAATGAATATAACTCACACAACGGAATCCATCAAGCCGGAATGCCCCGAAAACACGTCAATGGCGGTAGAGCGCAGGTCCATCCCATTGGAAGATGAAGAATTGCAGCCTAGCGGTTTTCGCTCTTTTTGTATATGATGTCTATATACATCATTCATTGTGTGACCTTTGTAAATAATCCAGCATATCTGTGTGAGAATCCGATATACAGTATATTCACAACGCAATGTGCGCTTCGCATGGACTTCATTTCACAGGGTAAGGGTTGTAAGGAAACACAGACCAGCTGTGGTGGTAGAAGAGAAAAACACATAAAACTGGAGTTATTGTTAACATATGGATCTATATAATAAAACCAGCAATCTGACCATGACCATGGCTTTAGCACATTGCTGTAAAAAAAAAAAAAAAAAAAAAAAAAACCCTGGATACATTTGTATTTCAAAACATGTCATAATAAAAGATTAACAATTTAAAAAATTGGAAATAGAAATTTTCCGTGCTGCAATGCAGATTTCCTTTCCTCCGCTGACATTCCTCAAAATCCTGGGAAAGGGGATAATCGAATTTTAAAGATCTTAGGGGAGAATTATATGGATGTACTTAGAGGCCTCATTAGGCTTTCAAGGGGCCACATGCAGTCTCCAGAGGTAACCATATGGAGCAATAGCCGGGATGGTGTAGACCAAGAGTACATAGAGCCCACTTATAGAAGGAAAGCAGGGGTGGGCAATGTAAGCCCTCCGAAAAGGGTCACATATGATAAGGGAACTGTATAGACTGAAATGATAACCTCATCTATTGTTCTGATTGGATTCAATTTTGTCACTGTTTTTTTTATTATAGTAATTTTATTCTTTATTTTTTGTACAATATTAAAGGGGTTATTCATTTTTTTCTCAAATCAACTGGTGCCAAAAAGTGCAAGAGATTTGTAATTTACTTCTTTTATAAAAATCTCTAGTTTTCCAGTACTTATAAGCTGCTGTATGTCCAGCAGGAAGTGGTATTCTTTACAGTCTGGAGGGCAGAAGAGGTTTTTTTATTATGTAACCTCCGTATTGTATATATATATATATATATATATATATATATATATATATATATAGAAAAAAAAAGCTGCGGAATCTGGTGGCGCTATACAAATAAATATAATATTATTATTATTATTATTATTATTATTATTATTATGTGGATTCGCTACTGCTCTGGTCTGGACAGTTACTGACATGGACAGAGGTGGCACTGTGTAAGACTGGAAAAAATACACCACTTCCTGCAGAACATATAGCAGCTGATAAGTACGGGAAGACTGTAGATTTGAAGTCATTTACAAATCTCGGGCATCTTCTGGCACCAGTTGATTTAAAAGAAAAAAAAATTTGGGTGAACAACCCCTTTAACCTCTTAAGGACGGAGCCAATTTTTGTTTTTGCGTTTTCATTTTTTCCTCCTTGTGTTTAAAAGGCCATAGCACTTGCATCTTTTCACCTAGAAACCCACATAAGCCCATATTTTTTGCATCACTTATTGTACTTTGCAATGGCAGACTTAATTTTTGCATAAAATATGCTACGAAACAAGAAAAAAAATATATGCGTAGTGAAATTGAGAAAAGAACCTGCAATTCTTTTTCTTTGTGTTTTTTTCGTTTTTACGCCGTTTGTCCTATGGAAGAACTAACATGTTATTCATGTTCCTCAAGTCAGTACAATTAAAACTATATGCAACTTACATAACTTTTATATTATTTGATGGCTTTTAAAAAATAAAACCTTCTACAGAAAAAAAAAATTCTTAAAATTGCTCTAGAACCAGGCTTATGATGCTTTTATCCTTTGGTCTATAGGGGTGAGTGAGGTGTGATTTTTTGCGCCATGATGTGTTCTTTCTATTGGTACCTTGATTGCGTATAGGCGACTTTTTGATCGCTTTTCATTACAATGTTTCTGGATTTGATGCGACCAAAAATGCACAATTTTTGCACTTTGGCGGGTCCTTCCGCTTACGCCGTTTACCATGCGAGATCAGGAATGTGATAAATTAGTAGTTCTCGCGATTACGCACGTGGCGATACCAAACATGTTTATTTATTCATTTATTTTTATTAATAAAATGGGAAAAGGGGGGTGATTCAGACTTTTATTAGGGGAGGGGGCTTTTTATTAATGAAGACACTTTGCTGCAGATAGCAGTCAGGATCACAGCAGTTCAGAGCAGGGTCGCGGCGCGAACATATGCCGTATGGGTACGGCATATGTCCTTAAGAGGTTAAGTGGCAGCCATATTGCCTCAGTTCTCTGCACTGCATTTAGAGATAGTATATTTTTTACAGCAAGTCCCATGGACACAGGACACATTAGACTGGAGAAGACCCTAATGACTTTTATGGGAGAGTTTCCTAAGGCATGCTGTGTAACCTGTGCAAAGAGAGTGAAAGGGTGAACTCTGACCATCATCTATTGTGAATGGCCTTACCCAATCCTTTTTATATATAGGCGTCACCTTTTACTGTAATGCTTTATGTGATGATAAGGAGGACACTGCCGGAAAATTCAATGTACACAACAGGAAGTGTCATCCTATTCAATTTAGTGCCCAGAATAAATACTGGAAGATTTCAGAATTACTTAAAATATAGATAAGAAATTTAAAAATTAGAAAAACAAACTCACCAAAAATTCTTAAAAATACATTAAAACCTGATCCTTTTTTGAGAAGACATTCCCTTTAAGAAAATAATTTGAAGGAACCTATGTGTAGGAGACTTTATGTGTGCCATCTAAGTTTTTTCTTTTTTTCTAAAGCAGATTCAAGTCTTGTTATGAGTTTCAGAAATTCTTGACAATAAAAAAACATCTATTAAATAAACCTTAGATATTGCAGCTGATATTGTTCTAGTCTAGTTTAGTAACAAATAATAGCTTTTACTCAGAAGAAATTCCAGGAATATGACGTTTTCAGGAGCGTGTCAAAAAAAACATATAATGAGAATAATCTCCCTTAATTTTTCCTGTGACCACAGCCTGTGCTCTTTTAGTTTTTGGAACATGGTTTAAAGGAGTATTGTGGGGAGGAAAAAAAAAATCAGATCAACTAGTGTCAGAAAGTTAAACAGATTTGTAACTTGACATCTATTTAAAAATCTGTACTCATCAGCTGCTGTATGTCCTACAGGAAGTGGTGTATTCTTTCCATTTTGCTCTCTGCTGCCACTTCTGTCCTAGAGAGGAACTGTCCAGAGCAGCAGCAAATCCCCATAGAAAACATTTTCTGCTCTGGACAGTTCCTGACATGCACAGAGGTGGCAGCAGAGAGCACTGTGTCAGACTTGAAAGTAAACATCACGTCCTGTAGGACATACAGCAACTGATAAGTACTGGAAGCCTTGAATTTTTTTAAATAGAAGTAATTGTAGAAATTTATATAACTTTTTTGACACCAGTTGCTTTGAAAAAAAAAATTCTTTCTTGGGAGTACACCTTTAGACTATCTTCACACAATGTACTTTTTATGAAAATAACGGCCATTGTTTTCAATTTATACAATGGGTTGCATTGAAGTCACACACACAAATGTATTGAACAATGGCCTTTGTTTGCTACGGTTGTCATGTCCATTATTTCAGGCCGTTGTCCATACTGTAGACTTCAATGCAATTTTTATTGAAAACAACTGCCTTTGTTTTGAGTGCCAAATAACGGCTGTTGTTCATACGTTGTGTGAGCATAGCCTTAAATGGGCACTCATTAAAGGGGTACTCCAGCGGGGGGGCACTTTTTGCTGGGACCGGGGAGGAGGTGGCCGAGGGAAAAGACGTCCACTCACCTCCCCGGATCCAGCGGCGGGTCCCGCATCAAGGCGCTCCGGTGCCCGGTTCCCGACCACTTCCGGGTGTCTGACGCGGGCCCAAGACCAGTGGCGTAGCCACCGTGGTCGCGGGGGTCGCCGCCGCGACCGGGCCCGCCACAAGGGGGGCCCGCGGGGCCCCCCGATCAGTCACTCTTGTGACCGCAAGCATTGTTTTGCTTGCGGTCACAAGAGTCTGGCTCCGTCTTTCCCACAGCTGCTGCGCGGCTGCCGGGGGTGTCGCGTCTTACCTCCGGCAGCGCGCGCATCCCAGAACTCCCTGCGCGCCTTGGGCCCTGACTTCCGGTTTCCGGCGCGCAGGGAGTTCTGGGATGCGCGCGCTGCCGGGGATAAGACGCGGCAGCCGCGCAGCAGCCGGGGACAGATCGAAGGAGTGAGGATCAACGTGGGAGCGCGATGTCAGGTGAGTTAAGTTTTGTTTTTTTATCAGCCTGTACGGGTGGGGGGAAAGGAGGGGGGCATCTATGAGGGTGGGGGGAAAGGAGGGGGGCATCTATGAGGGTGGGGGGAAAGGAGGGGGGCATCTATGAGGGTGGGGGGAAAGGAGGGGGGCATCTATGAGGGTGGGGGGGAAGGGGGGGGCATCTATGAGGGTGGGGGGGAAGGGGGGGCATCTATGAGGGTGGGGGGAAGGGGGGGGCATCTATGAGGGTGGGGGGAAGGGGGGGGCATCTATGAGGGTGGGGGGGAAGGGGGGGCATCTATGAGGGTGGGGGGAAGGGGGGGGGCATCTATGAGGGTGGGGGGGAAGGGGGGGGGCATCTATAAGGGAGGGGGGGGAAGGGGACCATCTATAAGGGAGGGGGGGGAAGGGGACCATCTATAAGGGAGGGTGGGGGGAGAGGGGACCATTCATAAGGGAGGGTGAGGAGAGAGGGGGCCATCTATAAGGGAGGGGGTATAGGGGGCCATCCATAAGGGAGGGTGAGGAGAGAGGGGGCCATCTATAAGGGAGGGGGTAGAGGGGGCCATCCATAAGGGAGGGGGTAGAGGGGGCCATCTATAAGGGAGGGGGTAGAGGGGGCCATCTATTTGGGGGGGGCAACATAGGGGGAGAGGGAATACACAGAGGGGGGCATATATTATTAGGAGGTCACATAGAGTCAGGGCTACCCACTAAATAAGGGTGTAAAGGGGACAGTACAGATGTGCAGTGTGTAGAGAGATGGAGATGGTGTCAGAGTGAGGAGACTAATATGTCTGTCTGGCAGATTCTGTGGATTCGTGGCTCGGAGAAGTTCTCATAACGGCCTAGGACGGATGGAGAAGATGGAAAGGAAAGAACTCCGATCAGAAAAGTCGTCTCCTGTGAGTCACCTGATATAACTGCACAGTAATGTATATGGTGTATAGAGCCTGTGTAGAGCTGGGGCCACCTCTATATGACTGGATGAGGTGATTTAGTATACTGGATTTGGTCAGTAACAATATGGGGGTGATGGTAGTGGTTGTGGTGTGGCGGTAATGTTTCCTCCCTATATACTGGTATTACTGGTAATATTGGTCTCAGTATACAGGATTTGGTCGGTAACAGTATGGCGGTAATAGGTAATATCTGTCTTGGTGTGTGTGTGTGTGTGTATGTATATATATATATATATATATATATATATATATATATACATACAGTGGTACCTTGGTTCAAGAGTAACTTCGTTTAAGAGCGTTTTGGTTTAAGAGCTCACAGTTTTTCAAAATTGTGACTTGGTTTAAGAGCATTGCTTTGGTTTAAGAACTTCCTGTATTGGGTGGGAGCGCGAGTGGAGAAGGGGCATGGCCTGCATAGTGGGGTCTACAGCACTGTACTCTAAACACCTTTCAAATCATAGCAGATCCCCTTCAGGGTGGGGCTTACATCAGGGGACAGGACTGTGGGGGGGGGGGGGTAATCTCTCCATAGCTGTAACCCCTCTCTCCCCGGACAGAGAGAGCTGCATGTATGTGCCCACATCTGCCCTGCTCATTCCTTCATGCTCCCTGCAGTCTCTGTCAGCCCTTGTGTTTCCCATCCTCTTCATTACTGTACAGTACAGAATAATAAATATATTTGGGGTGTGGAACCAATTGTCTGCATTTACATGATTTCTTATAGGAAAATTTGCTTTGGTTTAAGAGTGGATTTGGATTACAAGCACGGTCCTGGAACGAATTATGCTCATAATCCAAGGCACCACTGTGTATATATATATATATATATATATATATATATATATATACACACACACACAACAATAGCATCACTTGGTCGTGAAAGGAGGGGGGGGGGGCCCAAGTTGGCCTCTCGCACCAGGGCCCAGGAGACATTAGCTACGCCCCTGCCCAAGACGTGACGTGGGATCTGAGCGGACTTGAAACGGATCCCGTCTCCTTCACTGAGTGGCTGAGCGGACCTGAGGCGTCACGTCTCGGGCCCGCGTCAGACACCCGGAAGTGGCCGGGAACCGGGCACCGGAGTGCCGCGATGCAGGACCCGCCGCTGGAACCGGGGAGGTGAGTGGATGTCTTTTCCCACGGTCCCAGCAAAAAAGAGCCCCCCCACTGGAGTACCCCTGTAAAGAGAAATAATTTTAAATGTTAAGGAGACATGTCAAAGATATAATTGGTGAGGGTCTCAGTGTTTAGATCATGATCGATCAAGCTGGGGAAGGTCCCCCAATTGGGTGAAAGTCACTACACTCACTAGGTGCAGGGCCAGACAGGGAAAAAACAAAAAGGCACCAGTTTTTTATGTGTTTTATTTGCCAAAGGACTGTATTTTTTTTAACAAGAACAAATCTTCTTTCTTTCAAATCAACTGGTTTTAGAAAGTTATATAGATTTTTAATTTACTTCTATTTAAAAATCTCAAGCCTTCCCTTATTTATCAAAAGGACGCTGGTTGACCTCAGGGAGATCAACCAAAACACCGTAGAGACACCATCACGTGTCTCGACGTCAGTGTATTCTAGAACATTGTCCCCTGGGAAATCAAATATGAAAAGAACACTGCAGAGACACCATCACGTGTCTTGACTTCAGTGAACTAGCCAGACCTTCCTCTGGGAAGGAACAACCAAGCCAAGGAATGTCTCCAATCAAGGAAACCACCCAAGCAAGGTATCCATCCACAGACAGCTGTTTCGAGGTATTTGCCCCTCATCAGTGTGGAGTAGGATTCTGGCTAGTGGGAGCAATGCCTAGTAAGTGTATGCAAAAGGATGCTGGTTGACCTCAGGGAGATCAACCAAAATACTGCAGGGACACCATCACATGTCTCTACATCAGTGCATTCTAGAACATTGCCGGGTCCCGGAACGGCCGGTCTCAGAAAAGATCATTCCGGCCAGTACTGCAGTACTGGCCGGATGATCTTTAGCGCCGCTGAGTTCTGATGCTGAGTTCTGAATGATCTTTGTACGCCCGCATCAGAACTCCCCACAGCACACAATATAACATGCGTCCGGAGCCGCTCCCTCCATTGTGTGAACTGACAGGGTTTTTTGACGCTGCTATTCACTGAATAGCGGATGCAGAAAACTGACATGTTAGTTTCTTGTGGTGCCGCTAGGGATCCCGGCCGGAGTGTATACTATGTGTATACACTCTGGCCAGGATTCCCTTAGCCTGCAGCACTATGTAAATATCGCAGAAATCACGGCCGTTGTAACAACAGCTGTGATTTCTGTGGAACTTACGTATTGTGAACATAGCCTTCAGACAGGCAAGGTGTGAGAAAATAAGCGATATTAGACCCCCTGGTCCCTGTGATCTTATCACTCCTATAAGTGGATGTGATGATATAATCAGCAGGTCTCCCCCAAACTGGGTATTCAACACATCTGAATTAGGGATTTTGCGTGTTCTTTTAAGGGCATCGAAGAAGAGCACATAGCCATCTTACTTCTGACACCAGTTGATTTGAAAGATAACAAATTTTGCTGGATAGCCCCTTTAAGCTACATAAAATGAAGAGAGAAATCTCAGGCTACAAATATGGCTCTTTAAATAAAGGGATATGTGTGCCCACACCCTGACTTGTCCTTGGCCGAAAGTGATGTGTGACTCTTTGAAGAAGTCAAAGGTCCCATTCGTTGGCCACCACCGAGTTACAAAGTGTAAGAGGCAAAGTTTATCATAGGTTAAGATCAGAAAAATATGGGTTGTTCTCCACTTCAGTATCAAATAACAATCACAATTCCAATTAGCTGGAACACAGTGTTTTCCACAAGAGAACCACGAAGTATTGAGTATTACGGAGGAATTCTTTTCCTGACCTATAATTATAATAGATTAGTGGCAGACATCTTTGGATGACCCCTCTCTTAGGCATCCTAATCTCTAATCAACGGCTTTAGCCAGATAAAGGCTGGAATTAAATTTTGGCTCTGGCCGGATTGGAATCGACATGGTGGTCTCCACCTATCCTCCTGTGAATCACTGCTGAAAGTGAACTACCAGTATAAAACGTTCTGTGATGTATAAAGCAATAGCTAGAACAGAGAGCGGTATCTGGTAATGAGGTGTCATCGTGAGTTAATGTGTCAGCTAGCTGAATCTCGCAGACATGAGCACAATCCAATGATCACTTCTTACACCGCAAGGGAAAAAAAGCACAGCTGGACCCGTATGACAATTACAAGGACCCATCCCGCATTGCAAATATTTTGCAGGACGTCATCTATTAACACTAACCACTGTTTGCTTCCTTTTTTGTTGCTGGACAGAGACTGCTCTATAACAAATGTCTGTGGAAACAGGTGTAACCCTGGGAAAAATGTGCTTATAAAGCATCTCAGGAACTCAAAGCAAGAGTAGGAGTAGACGCTACACCCCCCTGGTGTCACTATTACAATGTAGTGCAATGGTAGTGCCAGGATTAGGTCATCTTAACCCTAATGGTGAGAACTGCATTTGATAGAATGCATATAATGATTAGTCATGGGTTCCATGGGATCAGGGCTATGTCTGCATGCAGTAACCATTTTTTACTCTTGTTCTGAAGATTTCCCTCCAGACGCATCACTTTTCTCCCACTTTCCTAAAACAAACTTAGGGCCCTATTCCACAGGCTGAGCAACAATGTAAACGAGCGTCGATCTGCTAGATCGGCGCTCGTTTACTGGGCCTATTCCACGGCCCCGATGATCGTGAAACAAGGGCTGCATGGACATCGTTAAAAATGTCCTTGCAGCCCTTGCTTCATACATTACCTGTCTGGGCTCAGGTCTTCTCCTGGTCCTGCTCAGCTTCAGAGCGGAGCTGTCTGTACTGACAGACCGCTCAGCCAATCACTGTTTCCGGCCAGTGATTGGCTGAGCGGTCTGTAAGTTCAGACAGCCCCGCTCCTAAGCCGATGCTGCCGCGCGGGATCGGGAGAAGAAGACCTGCGGCTGGACAGGTAGTGTATGGTTCTGCTGAAATCGTCGGTAGCCGCCGCACACCGCTATTCAACCGTAGCGATGTGCTGGTAGCGAACAACGATTTTAGGTCTGAACCTAAATGGAGGATCAGCCGATGACACGATCATCGGCTGATCGTTCTCTCTATTCCACGGAGCGAAAATCGGCCGAATGGGGCCGATTCGCCCAATTATCGCTCCTGTGGAATAGGGCCCTTAGACTGGCCTTAGTTTGTATGGGGGTTAACGGAGGGAAAATGAAAGAGACATAGAAAGATAGATTCGTCATTTTTGTAGGTTCAATTGTAGGGGAAATTGTGCCCACTAATATAACTCTATTAGGGCTGATGTTATAGACACCGGTAATAACTCCATGCACTCCTACCATCTCTTCCTCCTCTTCTTCTGCACTTTCCTCTATGGGACCCCATAGAAGGTAGTATTCTCCCTAGACTGTTAGCTATAGCCCAATGGCAAGGTTGCTTCTGTAGACTTGTTATAATATTAAAGGCTGTTCGTCCATGGTTGTGTACAATGAGGTGACTTCACTGGTGCTGAAGAATTCAGAGACTGGACATGTATTTAATATACCATCTGCATGACCGTGTGACCTCCGCCACTGCTGTCAGTGTCCTCCTGGTAGTGACATGGTTTATAATCTCCTGGGTAATGGAAGCTGCGGTTTATGGTTGCAATAAAATGTTTGTTTGACAACTAGGAGTCTAAACAAGGTGACTTCCAAACGATAGAAAACGCATTAGTGTTCTAAGCCAGTACCAGATTTATACAAGCCTGACAATATTAATCTTACAGCTACAGTAGCTCAACCATCTCTGGAAAGTGGGCCAAAGCCAACACAGTAGCCGCTATTCACATACCTGCAGTGTACTGAGGAAAGGTCTATAGGATAAAAACACAATGTAGAGGACTCGACTCGGACCACCAATAACCTCCAAGGATGGTAGGCACAGGTAGGTATAGATCATTTACCCGACGACTTAAAAACACATAAGAAACGCCACCATCAGTGGTGTGGCGACTATACGCAGCCGGTACACCAAATAAAAGATAAATTAGATCATTTGTAGATAGACATGCAGATCAACACCAAGAAAGAGCATCCATGTATCTACATGGAGAAGAAGGCATTAGGAGTGCAGAACATGTAGGTCTACTGTAGGTGACTGGGATCACTGTGCTGGAACTGTGCATTGCTTAAAGGGGTTGGCCACCTTTGAACAATTTTATAGGAAGGGAGACTAATGAGGACAGTGAGACACTCAGATAATGATGCTCTGAATGGGGCGGGCCTCATTAGTATGACTTCCCGTAAAGTTGGTGGAAGGTGGCCAACCCCTTTAAGGCCCTCATTTCCACCAAGTGAGAAATAAGCATTCCAGGCCTGTGTGTAACATGCTCCCACTGACAGAGCGATGAAGGAGAGAGATGCCAAGGAGAGGCATTGCCAAGGTATGTGAAGCTATGGATGCAGGGGGTCTAACCATAACCCTGAGCCATGAAAAGACATATGCTACACAATTCCTGTCAGGGATACAAAGAGCTGAGGAAATGGAAAACACCTTCCAACAGAGAGTGTATAGCAGAAGGGGAGATAGCTGGGGCCAGAGGACTCCTGGAGCAGGAATGCAACATTATGGTATCAGTAACACCAGTAGTATCTCAGTAAGTGGAACTGGAACAGCCCAGGGATCGCTGCAATGGTCATGATACAGGGTCTACAATTCAAGTTAAAGGCTTATAATGGAGCGTCCTTGGCATTAGAGTCTAGTGCTGAGACTGTGCCAAACTGAATCTTTGCCCCACTCTGCATTTGAATACCGGTGGCTGGTGAAGTTGGGAGGCAGCCCTAGGAAATCTCCTGGAAAAAATTAATATAGCACATAGCTGTATCCATGTTTTCCAGGACTCTTTATGCCTATGGCTGTATCCATGTTTTCCAGGACTCTTTATGCCTATGGCTGTATCCATGTTTTCCAGGACTCCCTACACCTATGGCTGTATCCATGTTTTCCAGGACTCCCTACACCTATGGCTGTATCCATGTTTTCCAGGACTCTCTAGGCCTATGTTTGTATCCATGTTTTCCAGGACTCTCTAGGCCTACGGCTGTATCCATGTTTTCCAGGACTCCCTAGGTCTATGTTTGTATCCATGTTTTCCAGGACTCTCTAGGCCTATGGCTGTATCCATGTTTTCCAGGACTCCCTAGGTCTATGTTTGTATCCATGTTTTCCAGGACTCCCTACACCTATGGCTGTATCCATGTTTTCCAGGACTCCCTACACCTATGTCTGTATCCATGTTTTCCAGGACTCCCTAGGCCTATGGCTGTATTCATGTTTCCCGGACTCTCTAGGCCTATGGCTGTATCCATGTTTTCCAGGACTCCCTACACCTATGTCTGTATCCATGTTTTCCAGGACTCCCTAGGCCTATGGCTGTATCCATGTTTCCCGGACACTCTAGGCCTATGGCTGTATCCATGTTTTCCAGGACTCCCTAGGCCTATGTTTGTATTTATGTTTTCCAGCACTCTCTAGGCCTATGGCTGTATCTATGTTTTCCAGCACTCTCTAGGCCTATGGCTGTATCCATGTTTTCCAGGACTCTCTAGGCCTATGTTTGTATCCATGTTTTCCAGGACTCTCTAGGCCTATGTCTGTATCCATGTTTTCCAGGACTCTCTAGGCCTATGGCTGTATCCATGTTTTCCAGGACTCTCTTGGCCTATGGCTGTATCCATGTTTTCTAGGACTATCTAGGCCTATGGTTGTACCCATGTTTTCCAGGACTCCCTATGCCTATGGCTGTATCCATGTTTTCCAGGACTCCCTAAGGCTGCATCCAACTTTACCACTGGTATTCGAATACCAAGCGATCCAACTTGAGCATGCTCATCTCTACCAGCTACATATCTGGGCCATTGTGACTGACTTAAAGGAGTGTAGATGACAGAAGGGGTACTTGGCAGGTTGACGCTGAGGCTGATTCTGCAAGCTTTGCCTTTGACTGATGTAACTGTGGTTTACTTTGGGTACAAATTGGCTAAGGGCCCTATAAAATGGAGCAGATATTGGCAAACAGGCTTATAATGTGCTCTCTGATCAGTCACGGCTTTCAGTGTTTGATCATCACCTGATTGGATTGCTTTGACGTGGCAAAAAAAAATATTTTTCCCATTTAATATTGGATTGATTGAGCATTCGGGAAATGAGCACTAATACCCAAGATTTACAGACTGGCCATCTAATACAGCCTAAGTTTAGGGACACTGTGGCTGTAGTGGTCAATTTGCATATAAGGGCACAGTAGCTGGGTCAGTGGGCATTGTGATCAGTTCTGTTATAAGGTATTTGGAACTACTGTTATAGGGACATGAATGTCACAATTTTAATGGAAAGGTGTCCAATCCGCAGGCAACAAGTTAAATAGCAAAAGGAGATTAGCAGATCGATATATACCTGCCTGTGGGAAAATATTTAGTAATACATACACAGCCCCCCCCCCCCTCCCCCCTTATTCTGAGTGCAGGAGTCCAAGGGGAGGACTTGTTAATTCACTGACAACCATTCCTCTATAAGTAGGACCATGTGCTAGACTCCTAAGCACAGAATGTTTATGGGTTTACATAAATAAATTACTAGCTATAATAAATCTTTTCCCAAAATATATTCTGCATAGTTCCTTGTTTTCTATAACAGGATCCTACAGATTGGATTAGGTTTTTTAATGTGATGGGTTCTCTTTTAAAGGGGATTTCCATCTGAACTTATTATCCATAGGACAGGGTGTAACAAGCTGGCTGCTTGGGGTGAGACCACCAGGACCCCCACCAATCCTGAGAACAAGAACACAATTTCCACTGAATTTTAAAAAGTGTTCGTTGGTCATATTGAGAATGAATGGAGCACAGGCTTTGGCGGCAGGTGGGGCGATTAAATCACTGCTCTTGGGATCGGTGACGGTCTCGGCAGTCAGACCCCCAACGATCAACTTGTTATTCCCTGTCTTATGGATAGAGCATAACAAGCTCAGATGCAAATACTTCTTAAAGTCTTAGTTCCATACTTTGGCATTGATTTGGCACAATAGCCACAGGATGTAAATGTTCCATCTTTGAAAGTGTCAATGTAACAATGTGACTATAAGCGCATTGATGGCCTTTTTCACGCTCATAGGTTTCAGATTTTTTTTAATGAAAAGTCTGAATGAAGTATATATGAATCTTTTAGACATAACATGTGGTATTCCTATAATCAAGCAAATCAATAGGACATGAATAAATACATGCACATTTTACTTCTACATACATCTGTACTCCTGGCCCGTGGTTCATGCTGTTATATAAGTGATTCAAAATGGGTGTACGGTTCTTATTAATAACATAAATGACATGTGACATCAGAGGGCTTAGGCCCCAAATCCTGTAAAAGTTGCATATTGTGCCATGGCCAGAGATGAGGAGGGATTCCTGGATTTGTTTAAGACACATATCAATGGTAAATTGAAAACATAAGTCGCACTACAGGCTTGGCATTTGGTAGTAAGCCTATTCTGAGTGGGATGTAAGTCGAAGGATTTAGTGAATTCAAAACATGTCTTCTTATTCCTCCATTCCAAAACAGTGACTAAGACATCAATTGGATTGTGATCCATAGAAATGTTACCTAATAGTGTGCTTCTTCTAGATTCCTAATCAGGTAAATATGTTCTTTTTAAAGGGCCCTACACGGCCATAAGGCACATGTGGGGGGGGGGGGGAGCAATTCCTGTTCTGTGCTCCTCTACAAAGTTATAGCAGAATTAGGACACATATATATGGAAGTACACTAGAAAACTTGGTGCTCATAAGGTGTGCCAAGTATTATGCAATTTTTTAGAACTACACTTTAAGGATTACAAGGACAATTTAAGGACTGGTGGTTGCTCGGTCCTTTTTTAGGGCCCTATTCCACAGGACGATTATCGTTCACATAATCATTAACATTAAACGATCCAAGTGACCGATATTGCGAAAGACTTGAAGTTGTTCACCCATAGTCGTTACTTATGATGATCCTTCTTGCTGTCGTCTTGTCGTCGCTATTGCAATCGTCACTACTCCGAACGATGTCTTATTCAATGCGAATGATTTGCGAAAGAGCAACGATAAAAATAGGGCCAGGTCTCATTAAACGATCAACGATTTCTTTTTCGGTCGTAAATCGTTAACTGCTATTAAACCGAACGATTATCGCTTTGATTCGAACGACTTAACGATAATCTGAACAATAATCGTCCCGTGGAATAGGGTCCTTAGAATCAATGGAGCTGCATTACAGAGGGGAGGGGATATCGCCACACTGGGGCACGGTGCTCATGGGTGGGACGATGCTCGGGAAAAGACCGGCACCAAAAACGGGAACTGGGCGGCCTTCCCAGCGCCAGCGCAGATCAATTAAGGTGAAAAAAAGCACTCATGTACCTGGTGGTACACTCACTTCAAAATGTAACCATTGATAGCAACTAAGCTAACAACAAAATAAAAAAAAATAAAAAAACAGCAATTAAACAAAATAAATAGCAAGCAGGAATCAAGAAGGTCACCATGATTGGTGGTCTTCTCCAGTTATCAGTTAGCTCCCTGAGGTCTATTTATGCAGGTGGAGCAGATTGTTAAGGGAGTTGCAGATGAGTTCTGGTCTAGTCAGAATAAGAGCCAGAAAAAAGTTCTCCATTGGGAGACTTTCCAGGGCCTGGCCTGGAGGCCAGGGCCCACCTGTGAGGCACTATCCTGGATCTAAGAGTCCCTATTTTTCCAGCACTCCTGATTCTAGCAGTGTTATGCTAGTGAAACCTGTGGTCAGGCTACTGTAGACATGGACCAAGGACTTATTCACGCTTAGTTGCTATTTTCTTCTCTTCGGGTGCCCTAAAATCTTTGTCAGGAGCTTCAGAACATCAGCAGTTGGAAAGAGCAGATAAATCCGAGTAATTCTGCTGGGTAGCTTACCTACAAGGAGGAGCCTGTATGCCTATATCTGTGTCACTCTGTGCCCTTGACCAGCAATAGGCAGATCTGGATACAGATACTTTCTCCCAAGTATATCGCTACTAACACAAGTTGTTAGAGCTCCTTACAGCTGAGTACCCAGTGTCTGTATAGTCCCCCTCCCCTTCAAGTAGCCCACTGTTCCTCTACAATCAATGAACCCAAAGTATTCCATATATCTGCTTAGAGCAGTGACTACAGCTATTTCAAGTATTACAAGTATTATAAAAGGGATCTCAATCAGCCAACTCTCAAGCTATCTTTATTGCCCCTTTCTACCAAAAAGACTGTTACTATTGTGTTTTAGAAACCTTTAAGTAAACATTGTAAGCTGTTTAAGTTACTACTGGTTCTTCTGCACTACACCTGCACCTACACTGTTCATTAACGACGTGTGTCAGGATCCATGGAAGACATTTACCACTCTGAGCCCTTATAAGTGCTGCAGCGGTACCGCAACACCTGCCCTTGCAAATATCAAGATGTATAATGGGAGTATTTGTAGCTTGAGCCTTACTCCTAATCTAACAGGTAACCATTACCCTCGCAGTGATGTCACAATAAAGGGCTAATCTACACACTGATGTAATACAGTACAAAGTAACAATACAGTGATGTCACTGTAGATGGATAATAGACACTATGATATCATAGCACAAGGTCTTCACACAAAAAAGTCACCAGCATCATGATATCCCAGTAAAGAATGAATGAAGTTACAGTACATTACAGGATAGTAATAGTGAAAAAAGTAATACCACAAAGAAAGGATGTAGCCTTGAGCAGAGGTAACTATGAGGGTTCATAGTACAAATAAAATCAAAATACTCTCTTCTATTGTCCACATTCTTTACTAACTGCACCTTATATCTCAATGGAATTTTTTTTTTCAGTTATTGAGCCCCACAGGAGTTGTTATACCCTGGTGGGTAGACCCATGCTTTTGATGCCCCCTGTCGGCCACATGGCAAAGGTCTAAAATGTTATTATCATAAGTGGGGAATTATGATGTTTAAATTGACCCCTTAAGATAGATAGATATTAGGATAGATAGATGGATAGATAGATAGATGATAGATAGATACATAGGAGATAGATAGATAGATAGATAGATAGATAGATAGATAGATAGATAGATAGGAGATAGATAGATAGATAGATAGATAGATAGATAGATAGGAGATAGATAGATAGATAGATAGATAGATAGATAGATAGATAGATAGGAGATAGATAGATAGGAGATAGATAGATAGATGATAGATGATAGATAGATAGATAGATAGATAGATAGATAGATAGATAGATAGATAGATAGATAGATAGATAGATAGATAGGAGATAGATAGATAGATAGATAGATAGATAGATAGGAGATAGATAGATGATAGATAGATAGATAGATAGATAGATAGATATTAGGATAGATAGATAGATAGATAGGAGATAGATAGATAGATAATAGATAGATAGATGATAGATAGATAGATAGATAGATGATAGATAGATAGATAGATGGCTAAGCCGCTTATCATATCTATCACCCTTATAACATTGTTACTTTGCATCTCCCAATGATATATATGACTTAACTTTTAAGTGAAATAATGAAAAAGTATCAATCACAACATAATGACGCTGCACCCTCAGCCGCCTCTCACCATGAGGAATGATTATGTTTTGCATATGAAATATTTATTCACCTGTCTGCCATCTGATATGTTTTATTCGGCAGTCTGTTTTACCAGTTAGAAATGTAATCTGCTTTGTTAGTTTTTCTCCCAGAGTCAGCAATTAACATCATAATGTGCCGCTCACCAACGAGAGGGTTTCTTGTCTCCTCTTCCGCTGCAGAAGGCCACGCAAGCAATTAGACTTGTCAGTCTAAAGACATCAGGGAAGGCTGAGACAGGATGCAATGTTGTATTGTTAGGTTACATCTTTATTTTCATGTTGATCTTCAAATATATTGCAAGTATTTACTTTAACAGTCTAAATAAAGCTATGGTAAAAATGGCCAGTGGCTGGTTAAAGGCGCATTCCGTAGAATTATTATTATTTTATATATATATATATATATATATATATATATATATATACACACACACACACACACACACACACACACATATATTCTATATAAAAATGCATACTTACTTTCCCCACTTCCCCAGCAATGCAGCTCTCACAGTTCTGATATAGTGCAGATATAATCAGAAGAAGCAAGAACAGCACAGAAATGGCAACCGAATGGAAGATCTGACAGCTGCAATGATGGGAGAGTCAGGGAGGTAAGTATGCATTCTTAGCCCCCTTAGGGTGTGTTCACAAGTAATGGATCCACAGCGGATTTCACACTGCAAGTTCACAGCTAAATCCGCTGCAGATTCTTCCCTGTCACTTTCAATGAGATTACATACTCGCAGCGGGATTGCGATCATGCTGCGAGTATGTAAAAGCCCCCTTAACCCCCCACGGCCCCAACTGAGCAGCTGATGACGCGGCAGAGGGGGGCCGGCACGAGGGACGGTCGGAGCGGCTCGGCCAGCCTCCCGAAGATTACATCATTATCACAAGATGGCGGACAAGGGTCGACACGAATCAGGTGAGTATAGAGCACTACACTTCCGGGGGTGGCGTGGGTCGGTGGAAACACGGGGAAGGGGGCCATTCACTAACATAACATACATTACAAAGTTGTATAACTTTGCAATGTGTGTTATTTAGTGAATAATTGTTTAGCGCCGCACTACCCCTTTAAGGGGGGTGACTTTTCCATATGTGCAGTGGGATGACAATTCCTCTCCGAGTATGTAATCTCATTGAAAGTGACAGGGTGGGATCAGCAGTGGATTTCCCTGCGAACTCGCAGAGTGAAATTTGCTGTGGAATCTTTATAAACGTTCCTCATTCTGACAAAGAAATGTGAATCCTGAAAAGAAAAAAATTAAATAAAAATTTTGAGAAAAAAATTCAAAAAGAAAAGAAATCCGTGTTTCATGATCAGTGATTTATAGCAAATTCTGATCAAATCCCCATCCTTATAGTGCTAGAAGCTAGTGTGTTTAACCTGCTGCAGCTCAAACACTTCATGCTTTGTTATGCGCTCTTCTGAAAATCTATAATATAAGGCATGGCAAATGAACATCTGATGCCCAGGTCAGCAGGTTCAATCTCCTCTGATTGTTTATTAACAAGGCATTTTTTTTTTATTGTTTTTTTGGTCAAAAATGTGGCAAAAGCTTTTGACGGTAACTCAACAATTGCACTTCTGTACTATGTGTACTTGTGCATTGAGTAGCTGATAATTGCATTGAGGAGAAGATGAATACATCAAGACCATTAAAGATAATAAATGTTAGACGCAGAGGCATGAACTTCATGGCCCTCGCAAACCTTGTACTGGCATTGCTGAAGAATTGATATACGAGTGCCCAACAAGAGAATGTGGTGACTTTATGATTTAGGCTAGCAGGCATAAAACATGGCAGAAATCTGCGTCGGAGTAGGTGTAGATTTCTGCCAGCTAGAGATGAGCGAAGCCGCCGGAAATTCGTTTCACGAGCTTCGCAAATTTTCAGTCAAACTTATTAAAATTTGCGAATCCAAACTTAACGAATGTCATGAAAACAGCCAAAACTGTAGTAGCTACAATACTGGGACTATTACAGAAGGGCAAATTTGTTAAGCCAGTTGTTGTAAAAGTGTAAAAAGTTGACAAATCACAATTAAAAAAAAAAGGAAATCATCCAATTTCCGCCATTCCTCCCCTTTCTGTTCCTATATCACTCTGTTAGGGTATGTTCTTGCTGAGAAAAATTGGCGGAATTTCGCGATCTCTGTCGTGGAATCCCGCCTGCCTCAGTGTCAAACAGTGTTTCTATGGGAGGGCTTGTGTGCCTCCACTTCCTCTGCTCTCTGCTCAAAGGATTGACATGTCAATTCTTTAAACGGAGAGGGGAGGCGCGCGAACCCTCCCAAAGAGACACAGTTTGACACTGAGGCAGACAGGACTCCACAGCGTAGATCTCCATAGCGGAATTCCCCCAATTTTGCTCAGCGAGAACATACCTTAACAGAGTGATATAGGGACAGAGAGGGGAGGAATGGCGGACATTTGATGATTCTGCTCATTTTGCTCAGTGTGAATATACCCTTAGTCTCTCCCTGTTCTGCTCTAACTGCCTGCTGCGATCTTGCTCTCTCCTCCACACACAGCCGACTGGCCATCTCCGTTACCGAACCTCCTTTTATAGAGAGGGAGGTGCTGACATCACAGAGGGGCCTGCAGCTGATTGGACAGGTGCTAGGGATTATGGTTAATATCTTTCTCCCGCCCAGACAGCTTGTGTGGCCGTTATTTTTATTTTTTTTGCGAATTTCCTTAACGAAATGACGGGAATTGGCTACGCAGAACGAAGCGAATTGACAGCGCAATTCGCAGCTAATCTTGAATTGCTTCGCTCAGCTTTACTGCTTGTGAATCTCTTAGTAATTTTGGCGGGGGTGCATGGGGGCAGGGCTTTATTTAAGACCGGTGTACTAGTACGCTGGTCTTGATAAATTTCCCCATTATGTTTTAGATACTTTCTGATGTTTCCTTTCACTAAAAATGGCAAAAGGAGTTTACTTTGCTTGTTCACATGCTGCATTTGGTCTGTTATGCAGCCAATTCCGCTTTAATGAAGAGAAGTCTCCCACTTTTTTTCTAAGCCAAGCAGGCATAGAAAGTACAGGTGTTAAAGTGAATACGTCACCTCTCACTAAAGGTCTGAAGATAGCAGCACTTCTAGGGCATCTGTCAGCTGCAATTAACTTTTCAAAAAGTTGACACTTTTAGGCTGGATTCACAGTGCTTTTTGGATGTCCCTTTAACGGATCCGTTCAATAGTAAAAAAGGATGACAAAAATGATGCATTTGGATCCATCCAATCCATCTGTTTTTTTTCATTGACTTCAGTTATTTAAAAAAAATAAAAATAAATGGTGGTAAGCTCTGTTTTTGTGTATGCAAAAAAAACCTGATCCAAACAGATGCAGTCAAATGCATCCATTTTTTCCCATTAAACAGGTCCCTTAAACAGGTAGCAAAAATGCTATGTGGACCCAGCCTTAGATACTTGTTAAGTCAAGGAGTCACGTGGTACCTTTCATATATTTTTCTGTAGTTTTATTTTATAAAAAAATGCTCTGATTCTCTTGTTCAAAGTGTCAAAGAGGCATTCCCAAGCACATGATTTGCTGTAAGCTGGAAATTGGAATGCCTCCTCGTTCCCCCTTCTATCATTATCCCTGCTTGGATGACCAATGGAAACTGAGCCTCAAATAGGTCCAAGTGTGGGAGGGGAAATCTGTCCTAGGGCCCCTATACCCTAGGGCTGTAATGGCCCTGTCTGCTTTGTCCCACCTATGCCTGCCCCATGCCTACATGACCGAGCCCTGCCCAACGCTAGTGGCATGCTATATACAGTACTAGCAATAACTGCACATTGAATAACTGAGGCTGATAATGGCTAAAATGTCCTGTTTGTAGTTATAGAGATAAGAACAGGTCTGGAGGCTCTGAAAAGCAGAAACACTGTACAGAAGACAAGAGGGATATTTATGAGCACATGTAAGTTTTATTATTTGGGCAGAGAGGTGCTTTAATAAAAGAATCAAAGGAAGCCGTGAACTTCGCCCATCTACATTTCACGTTAATCACATTCTTCAGATGAGTCTTTATAATAAACTATTTCAATTTGTTCCTTCTCGGCTTTCTTCAGCGGATGAGTAATTACATTAATTCCCTCGGATATCACAGATGTAATGTCAGGGCAGAGGAGATGTCAGTTTTAGATGTTCTCAATAAAAGAAGACCTTTAATGGTAAGCACCGTACACCTCGGAAACCATGAACTGTGACACGCAAGATGTCCACATTACACTTTCCAAGAATTTGCACTTCATTCCGAAATTTTCTGATGTATACAATGCTGTGTATCACAAACTTTATTCATTATTGCTTCATTATAGTGCTTGAAAAGCATTATATTGTAATCCGTATTCTTCTTCTTCTTCTTTTTCTTCTTCTTCTTCTTCTTCCGTTTCTTCTTCCAGCCATTTTTCTGCGCGTAATACAGCCCGAACCGCTTTGTGCACACACTCCGTTCAAACTGCGTTTCGAAGCCCTAGTTGGTGTGTGGTGTGCTATCTATTTTTCGTTTCGATCGGATTTGTCGTTTTTAAGAAATTTACGTTAAACGACCCCAAATTTCCCATAGAAAATAATGGCCCATTGCAAATAATGGCCACACTCTAACCGCTAACAGCCAATCACAGCACATATGCAAATAGCTGAAATATAGCAGCCAATAGGAACTCTAAGGTCTCGTCATGCAATGTATCACACCATCCACAGTCACATGTCCACTATTGGCCAATAGAAGATGTAATATATGGAAGGTCCTTAACCATTTTGTCTCCCCCCGACATGAGTAAGATTGTCATGGTAACCGAGCAATGATCTTCACCATTATAAGTACTCAGATCGCTCTTAAAGGGACCCAGGTCGCCCTTAAAGGAACGCAAGTCGCTCTTAAAGGGACTCAAGTCTCTCTTAAAGGGACGGGAGCCATGTCGCTCTTAAAGGGACCCAAGTTGCTCTTAAAGGGACGGGAGCCATGTTGCTCTTAAAGGGACCCAAGTCGTTCTTAAAGGTACCCAAGTCGCTCTTAAAGTGGCGGGACCCAAGTCGCTCTTAAAGGGACGGGACCCAAGTCGCTCTTAAAGGGTCCCATGTAGCTCTTAAAGGGATCCAAGTCGCTCTTAAAGGGACGGGACCCAAGTTGCTCTTAAACGGACGGGACACTCCAAAAGGTATGGGACCCATGTCGCTCTTAAAGAGACCCATGTCGCGAGAGCGACCTGGGTCCCTTTAAGAGCGGCCCGGGTCCCTTTTAAGAGCGACCTGGGTCCTTTTAAGAGCGAAATATGTCACTTCAAGAGCGACCAAGGTCCCTTTAAGAGCGAAATTGGTCCCTTTAAGAGCAACCTGGGTCCCTTCTAGAGCAAAATATGTCCCATTAAGAGCGACCTGGGTCCCTTTAAGAGCGAAATATGTTCCTTTAAGAGCGACCTGGGTCCCTTTAAGAGCGAAATTGGTCCCTTTTAGAGCGAAATTGGTCCCTTTAAGAGTGAAATTGGTCCATTTAAGAGCGACCTGGGTCCCTTTAAGAGCGAAATATGTCCCTTTAAGAGCGACCTGGGTCCCTTTAAGAGCCAAATATGTCGCTTAAAGAGCAAAATGGGTCCTTTTAAGAGCAACCTGGGTCCCTTTAAGAGCAAAATGGGTCCCTTTAAGAGCGAAATGGGTCCCTTTAAGAGCGAAATGGCTCCCTTTAAGAGCAACCTGGGTCCCTTTAAGAGCAAAATATGTCCCTTTAAGAGCAAAATATGTCCCTTTAAGAGCAAAATATGTCCCTTTAAGAGCAAAATGGGTCCCTTTAAGAGCGACCTGGGTCCCTTTAAGAGCGAAATTGGTGCCTTTAAGCGTGAAATTGGTCCCTTTAAGAGTGAAATTGGTCCCTTTAAGAGCGACCTGGGTCCCTTTAAGAGCAAAATGGGTCCCTTTAAGAGCGACCTGGGTCCCTTTAAGAGCGACCTGGGTCCCTTTAAGAGCAATCTGGGTAACTTTAAGAGCAAAATGGGTCCCTTTAAGAGCAAAATGGGTCCCTTTAAGAGCGATCTGGGTCCCTTTAAGAGTGAAATGGGTCCCTTTAAGAGCAAAATGGGTCCCTTTAAGAGCGACCTGGGTCCCTTTAAGAGCAAAATATGTCCCTTTAAGAGCGAAATATGTCCCTTTAAGAGCAAAATATGTCCCTTTAAGAGCGAAATATGTCCCTTTAAGAGCAAAATGGGTCCTTTTAAGAGCGACCTGGGTCCCTTTAAGAGCGAAATTGGTCCCTTTAAGCGTGAAATTGGTACCTTTAAGAGTGAAATTGGTCCCTTTAAGAGCGACCTGGGTCCCTTTAAGAGCAAAATAAGTCCCTTTAAGAGCGACCTGGGTCCCTTTAAGAGCAAAATATGTCCCTTTAAGAGCAAAATGGGTCCTTTTAAGAGCAACCTGGGTCCCTTTAAGAGCAAAATATGTCCCTTTAAGAGCGAAATTGGTCCCTTTAAGAGTGAAATTGGTCCATTTAAGAGCGACCTAGGTCCCTTTAAGAGCGAAATATGTCCCTTCAAGAGCGAAATATGTCCCTTTAAGAGCGACCTGGGTCCCTTTAAGAGCGACCTGGGTCCCTTTAAGAGCGAAATATGTCCCTTTTAGAGCGAAATATGTCCCTTTAAGAGCAAAATGGGTCCTTTTAAGAGCGAACTGAGTCCCTTTAAGCGTGAAATGGGTCCCTTTAAGCGTGAAATTGGTCCCTTTAAGAGAAATCTGGGTCCCTTTAAGAGCGAAATGGGTCCCTTTAAGAGCGAAATGGGTCCCTTTAAGAGCGACCTGGGTCCCTTTAAGAGCAAAATATGTCCATTTAAGAGCGAAATATGTCCCTTTAAGAGCAAAATATGTCCCTTTAAGAGCGAAATATGTCCCTTTAAGAGCAAAATTGGTCCCTTTAAGAGCGAAATTGGTCCCTTTAAGTGTGAAATTGGTCCCTTTAAGAGTGAAATTGGTCCCTTTAAGAGTGAAATCGGTGCCTTTAAGAGCGACCTGGGTCCCTTTAAGAGCGAAATATGTCCCTTTAAGAGCAAAATGGGTCCTTTTAAGAGCGACCTGAGTCCCTTTAAGAGCAAAATATGTCTTTCCAAGAGCGAAATATGTCCCTTTAAGAGCGACCTGGGTCCCTTTAAGAGCGAAATATGTCCCTTTAAGAGCGAAATATGTCCCTTTAAGCCTGAAATTGGTCCCTTTAAGAGCGACCTGGGTCCCTTTAAGAGCGAAATATGTCCCTCTAAGAGCAAAATGGGTCCCTTTAAGAGCGAAATGGGTCCCTTTAAGAGCGAAATGGGTCCCTTTAAGAGCGACCTGGGTCCCTTTAAAAGCAATCTGGGTCCCTTTAAGAACAATCTGGGTCCCTTTAAGAGTGAAATGGGTCCCTTTAAGAGAGACCTGGGTCCCTTTAAGAGCGAAATATGTCCCTTTAAGAGCAAAATGGGTCCTTTTAAGAGCGACCTGGGTCCCTTTAAGAGCGACTTGGGTCCCTTTAAGAGTGAACTGGGTCCCTTTAAGTGCGATCTTGGTCCCTTTAAGAGCGACCTGGGTCCCTTTAAGAGCGATCAGGGTCCCTTTAAGAGTGAAAGGGGTCCCTTTAAGAGCGACCTGGGTCCCTTTAAGAGCAAAATATGTCCCTTTAAGAGCAAAATGGGGCCTTTTAGGAGCGACCTGGGTCGCTTTAAGAGCGAAATGGGTCCCTTTAAGAGCGACCTGGGTCCCTTTAAAAGCAAAATATGTCCCTTTAAGAGCAAAATATGTCCCTTTAAGAGCGAAATATGTCCCTTTAAGAGCAAAATGGGTCCCTTTAAGAGCGACCTGGGTCCCTTTAAGAGCAAAATTGGTCCCTTTAAGCGTGAAATTGGTCCCTTTAAGAGCGACCTGGGTACCTTTAAGAGCGAAATATGTCCCTTTAAGAGCAAAATGGGTCCTTTTAAGAGCGACCTGGGTCCCTTTAAGAGCAAAATTGGTCCCTTTAAGAGCAAAATTGGTCCCTTTAAGAGTGAAATTGGTCCATTTAAGAGTGAAATTGGTCCCTTTAAGAGCGACCTGGGTCCCTTTAAGAGCAACCTGGGTCCCTTTAAGAGCGACCTGGGTCCCTTTAAGAGCAAAATATGTCCCTTTAAGAGCAAAATGGGTCCTTTTAAGAGCAACCTGGGTCCCTTTAAGAGCAAAATATGTCCCTTTAAGAGCGAAATTGGTTCCTTTAAGAGTGAAATTGGTCCATTTAAGAGCGACCTAGGTCCCTTTAAGAGCGAAATATGTCCCTTCAAGAGCGAAATATGTCCCTTTAAGAGCGACCTGGGTCCCTTTAAGAGCGACCTGGGTCCCTTTAAGAGCGAAATATGTCCCTTTTAGAGCGAAATATGTCCCTTTAAGCCTGAAATTGGTCCCTTTAAGAGCGACCTGGGTCCCTTTAAGAGCGAAATATGTCCCTCTAAGAGCAAAATTGGTCCCTTTAAGAGTGAAATTGGTCCCTTTAAGAGTGAAATCGGTGCCTTTAAGAGCGACCTGGGTCCCTTTAAGAGCGAAATATGTCCCTTTAAGAGCAAAATGGGTCCTTTTAAGAGCGACCTGGGTCCCTTTAAGAGCAAAATATGTCTTTCCAAGAGCGAAATATGTCCCTTTAAGAGCGACCTGGGTCCCTTTAAGAGCGAAATATGTCCCTTTAAGAGCGAAATATGTCCCTTTAAGCCTGAAATTGGTCCCTTTAAGAGCGACCTGGGTCCCTTTAAGAGCGAAATATGTCCCTCTAAGAGCAAAATGGGTCCCTTTAAGAGCGAAATGGGTCCCTTTAAGAGCGAAATGGGTCCCTTTAAGAGCGACCTGGGTCCCTTTAAAAGCAATCTGGGTCCCTTTAAGAACAATCTGGGTCCCTTTAAGAGTGAACTGGGTCCCTTTAAGAGAGACCTGGGTCCCTTTAAGAGCGAAATATGTCCCTTTAAGAGCAAAATGGGTCCTTTTAAGAGCGACCTGGGTCCCTTTAAGAGCGACTTGGGTCCCTTTAAGAGTGAACTGGGTCCCTTTAAGTGCGATCTTGGTCCCTTTAAGAGCGACCTGGATCCCTTTAAGAGCGAAATGGGTCCCTTTAAGAGCAAAATGAGTCCATTTAAGAGCGACCTGGGTCCCTTTAAGAGCGATCAGGGTCCCTTTAAGAGTGAAAGGGGTCCCTTTAAGAGCGACCTGGGTCCCTTTAAGAGCGAAATATGTCCCTTTAAGAGCAAAATGGTTCCTTTTAAGAGCGACCTGGGTCCCTTTAAGCGCAAAATTGGTCCCTTTAAGCGTGAAATTGGTCCCTTTAAGAGTGAAATTGGTCCCTTTAAGAGCGACCTGGGTACCTTTAAGAGCGAAATATGTCCCTTTAAGAGCAAAATGGGTCCTTTTAAGAGCGACCTGGGTCCCTTTAAGAGCAAAATTGGTCCCTTTAAGAGCAAAATTGGTCCCTTTAAGAGTGAAATTGGTCCATTTAAGTGGGACCTGGGTCCCTTTAACAGCGAAATATGTCCCTTCAAAAGCGAAATATGTCCCTTTAAGAGCGACCTGGGTCCCTTTAAGAGCGAAATATGTCCATTCAAGAGCGAAATATGTCCCTTTAAGAGCGACCTGGGTCCCTTTAAGAGCGACCTGGGTCCCTTTAAGATCGAAATATGTCCCTTTAAGAGCAAAATGGTTCCTTTTAAGAGCGACCTGGGTCTCTTTAAGAGCGAAATATGTCCCTTTAAGAGCAAAATTGGTCCCTTTAAGAGTGAAATTGGTCCATTTAAGTGGGACCTGGGTCCCTTTAACAGCGAAATATGTCCCTTCAAAAGCGAAATATGTCCCTTTAAGAGCGACCTGGGTCCCTTTAAGAGCGACCTGGGTCCCTTTAAGAGCGAAATATGTCCCTTCAAGAGCGAAATATGTCCCTTTAAGAGCGACCTGGGTCCCTTTAAGAGCGACCTGGGTCCCTTTAAGAGCGAAATATGTCCCTTTAAGAGCAAAATGGTTCCTTTTAAGAGCAACCTGGGTCTCTTTAAGAGCGAAATATGTCCCTTTGAGAGCAAAATGGGTCCCTTTAAAAGCGAATCGGGTCCCTTTAAGAGCGTCCAGGGTCCCTTTAAGAGCGACCTGGGTCCCTTTAAGAGCGAAATTGGTCCCTTTAAGAGCGACGTGGGTCCCTTTAAGAGCGAAATTGGTCCCTTAAAGAGCGAAATAAGTCCCTTTAAGAGCAAAATAAGTCCCTTTAAGAGCGAAATGGGTCCCTTTAAGAGCGACCTGGGCCCTTTAAGAGTGACCTGGGTCCCTCTAAGAGCGACCTGCGGCTCTTTAAGAGCAAAATATGTACCTTTAAGATTGAAATATGTACCTTTAAGAGCAAACTGGGTCCCTTTAAGTGCGACCTGGGTCCCTTTAAGAGCCACCTGGGTCCATTTAAAAGCTATTTGGGTCTCTTTAAGTGCAACGGGGGCCCTTTAAGAGCGACCTGGGGCCCTTTTAGAGTGAAATTGGTCCCTTTAAGAGTGATCTGGGTCCCTTTAAGAGCGAAATGGGTTCCATTAAGAGAGACCTGGGTCCCTTTAAGAGCGACCTGGGTACCTTTAAGAGCGACCTGGGACCCTTTAAGAGCGACCTAGGTACCTTTAAGAGCGACCTGGGTCCATTTAAGAGCGACCTGGGTTCCGTTAAGAGTGACCTGGGTCCCTTCAAGAGCGAAGGGACCCACGTCGCTCTTAAAGTGACCCAGGTCGCTCCTAAAGGGACCCATGTCGCTCTTAAAGGGACGGGAGCCAAGTTGCTCTTAAAGGGATGGGACCCAAGTCGCTCTTAAAGGGACGGCACCCAGGATTAAAGTTAAATGGAAGTCACTGGTAAAGGGGCGTTTTTTTCAAGCACTATGTATTTCCCTGGAAATGCAAATCTAGTTATTATTATTATCATTATTGCTCTATGTTTTTTTTTATTTTTTTATTTTATTTGCATTGCTGCATGTGCATAGTAGTTCTTTCAAAGTAACTACCACTTACACTATGAACTGCTTAGCACCAACAAGGGGGAGTAGCCACCAAGGAACACTCTAGCCCACGCCAGGAATGCATCAAAAAAGTGCTGGACAGACTCCTGAAGAGATAGAAGCTGATCTCAGTAGGACAAAGCTACCGTAAAGCAAAGGTCTACATATCCTACTGTGCAGTGCAGGTATCTGGGACACCTCAGACACCTAGCTACACCCATATAGCCACGGCTGGGGCTCATACTACCCTACTGGGACAGGTTCTACGATACCAGAGGGCAGAAGGTAGTCAGACACAGTCTAAACGTGAATACGAGTATCACTTCACTACTAAAGATATCTACCCAGGTTCCGGCAGAGTACAAGAGTACATTGGGTTAGGGCTCCTCTGGCAAACTCCTCTCCTCTACTCTCTATTTCTTACAAAGCACTACTACAAGTACTTCTTCTCCTCCTCTCAAGCACTCAAGTTTGTGTGTCAAAGATTTCTATTACCTGTGAAACATGTACTGCTAAAAACTGCTAAAGTTCTACAGTAAAGTTGTTATATTTTTATATAAACGCACAGGACTCTGTCAATCCCTACTCACACCTGCACATATACACACACCACTGTACACCTTGGGTTATTTTTCCCCCTTCTGTGGGTGGCGAAACCGACAATCTGGTTGGGTCAGTTGCCACTCGAGGTTGCCGTGACAAGAGCCCAAGGGACCCACAACAACCCGGAAGGTTACTGACCATTTGGGTACATACTACTGGCCATATACAAAGCAGGTACCAACATCACACCTGTGTGCTGTACTAGCACTGGCGTCACGACAACTACCATCACTAGCCATACACCACAGAATTGGCGTCATGGGCTATCTCAACTACTGCCACTTCTGAAATGGTCTTGTCTTGGAAGTGACAACCTGATAAACCAATCGATGGCTGCAACGTTGTCCCTCTTCAGTCATTGGAGGCCATGGTCCCTGCTTGGCACAGATCTGGCAAAAAGGCACATAAGGTATAAATGCTTTGTTTGCATAGTATTGTGCGCCTTTTTGCTCAATCAGTGCAGGTTGCAGCTTTGTTCTACTGAACAAAACCATATATGTACATTATTATTATTATTATTATTATTTTTTTTACAGATTTAAAAACAGTTATGTTAAAAAAATATTTTTATTTTTTACTGTACAAATATTTTATACAGTTATATACAATTTAATAAACATTTCAGTATAGAAATTTTTAGCCCAACTAGAGCACTGATTGGTCCGGGTCTTCAGAACCATACCGATCGGGAGAATGCGGAGAGAGGACCAGGCTCCAACTCAGGCTTCTAGAGTTCCATTATAAGCCCGACCGATCACGCAACACAGTACCGGGAGAGGACTACGCTTAGCACAGGCTTCTCCCGCCTCTATCTCCTGATTGGGACAGGTCTGAACACTCAGACGCGGACCGATCCAAACTTTTGACATTGTTCTATGACATGCCAAAAGTTTTGCGCAACGACAGTGACACTTTAACAAAACGATCTGCTGTACACAGATATACACTAAGAAAATAAAAAGCATTATTGCTTGTTAGTAGAATGATAATAGTAGGGATATCGCCATGGTAGGACAAGAAACTTTAGTTTAACCCCTGGCTGCCCAAGTAAGCCACCAGAAGCCCTTAAAGGGATTTTTCCCATAGCCTGTGAGCAACGCTTTATACATCTCTCGGAGTAACGTAAGCAGCGAAACTCGTAGGTCTATGATATTGCACAACTCCCATTAAAGTTAATGAAAGTTCCGGAAATTAAATTACTCCCCCTTGCTTTGGGTATTTTAGTCCTCCCAACTATATCCAATGGCTGCAAACAGGTCATAGGGGACTAAGAAGCTCAAAACAGGAGATAAGTATATGAAATGGTATGCCTGACTGGGACATATAGATGTTACAGAGGGGTCACTGATGCTCAGGACCTCCCTCTATGAGACAATATGGATGTCTTAGAGGGGTCTTAGGACCCACCACTACTAACAGCTTTAACTATGTAATTGTCAAGTAATATCCCACTCACTGCTCTCTGGTAAGGACAAACAGCAGACTGCTGTATATAGATATTCACATATACAGAAAAATAGAGAATGTTGCATGTACAAGTCTAATTCTTAGTATCACCAGTCTAAGCAGAATTCTATGAATTACATCCATTTCCTAACTAGCATGATGAACCTATATAATTGTGAGTGAATGCCATAAAGCCAGAATGTGCCCAGCTGCCTTCCCACTAACGTTCAATATCCGATTTCCCCATTTGAAAGCTGGTATTGTTTGCATTAAGGCCTGTGAAATATCCTGTAAAGTAAGAGTGAGTGTCAGGGCAGCTGGACAATGGAGGATGTAGCTTACGGATGGTGTCACAGCTGCACGGCCCTTTCTGTGCCATGACCGAAGTTGGAAAAGACACAAAAGGCAAAACTGTCGACTTATTATCAACTTACACGTATCTGCTTTACACATGTTCTGTATCCATGTACAGAGAAGAGGTAACAGAGAACTCTATAGGAAATGTTAGGTCACAGTCACATATTTGCTAGATAGTAATATTACTTTACATGGCCAAATATATATATATATATATATATATATATATATATATATATATATATATATATATTATATGTTTGGTTTCAGCTTTTTTCAGCACTAGCGACACAAGCTACTTCTCCAAGTGTCATGTTTATTCTGCTGCTAACATGTATATACAGTGGTTACTTGGTTTAAGAGCATTTTGGTTTAAGAGCTCACAGTTTTTCAAAATTGTGAATTGGTTTAAGAGCATTGCTTTGGTTTAAGAGCTCCCTGTACTGGGTGGGAGGGGAGTGGAGGAGGGGCATGGTCTGCATAGTAAGGTCTACAGCGCTGTAGTCTGAACCAGGAAGTCTTCCTCACTATCCAAATCATAGCAGATCCACTTCAGGCTGGGGCTTACATCAGAGGACAGGACTGTGGGGGTAATCTCTTCATAGCTGTAACCCCTCTCTCCCCGGACAGAGAATACTGCATGTATGTGCCCACATCTGTCCTGCTCCTTCCTTCATGTTCCCTGCAGTCTCTGTCAGCCCTTGTGTTTCCCATCCTCTCCATTACTGTACAGTAACTTATAATATCACAGATTCTGCTGTTTCTGAATGTTTGTTTCATCTGTTTTACATTATTTTTGGGGTGTGGAACCAATTGTCTGCATTTTTATGATTTCTTATGGGAAAATTTGCTTTGGTTTAAGAATGGATCTGGATTACAAGCACGGTGACGGAACGAATTATGCTCGTAATTCAAGGCACCACTGTATGTTATAATAAACATTAGGGGAGGATCAGTATCTTTGGCGGGTCTAGGGTTTGAGCAATCCTGCAGTTCCTGACACAGCCATAGGTGGCAGCAGAGGGGATGTATTGCCCTTTAGCAATGCAACTCAATGTAATAATAAAAAAAAAATCTATATACATTTGCTTTAAAAAAAAAATAGCTTTGAAAAAAAAATTAAGTGCCGGAGTACCCCTTTAATCCAGTTTATTCTCCAATGCTTATTACTGAATTCTGAGTTAACAGAGAAGGTGTCTCCCATACAGGATCCCCATCTCTTGACAACTATAAAAATCACCTCTTGCTCTGGAGGACCTGTCCAGCTATAGGCCAGGTTCACACGATGTAAAAACAACGGCCGTATTTATTAACAACAGCCGTAGCTATGCAAACGACGGCCCTTATTTCACAAATTGTTGATAGGAAATACGGCCGTTGTTTTTACAACATGTGAACCTGGCCATATACTGTACAGAAGACCAATTGATTTGTATAGGGGAACTGTGTAATGCTAAGTGGACCTGTTATTTCCAGTGATTGTTATAAGGCAGCTTGGATTTAAAAGATTAACCCTTTAGAGTAGTGACAAGGTGAGTACAGTGCTGTTACTTCTGTTATCGAGCCCAGAAGAGTCCTCTACATGATTGACACATTACAGCTGACTACTAGGAGTCCAAACTGGGGATCTGGTTATTGTCAAGGGACCCTACTAACAAACAGGAATTGTAAGGAGACAGATCCTTTAAATTTTACAGCGATCCATTATCTGAAAGGTTTGCCAGGACGCTTGTGTCATGTATAACAATCATGTACATTAAGCATTACGTCTATTACGCCTTGATCACATGCACATCTGAAGGATTATACAAGACGCAGACACGCGGCCTTACTAACTGTCCTAATTACAGCCGGAAAGAAGGCAGGAAGCCCTATCAAAAATAGAGATAAAAATAATGGGAAAACACTCGACGCAGTCAGCATACACGCTTCTTCCCTTCCACATCTGCTCTAGTTTTACTTTATTAGGATCACATTCTGCAAAAAACGTAACGTTCTGCTAATCTATATCATCCAATGCCAATTAACTGGTTATGTCCGTCATGTGTTGGGTAAGATATACGGTAAGTGCAGCTGACATATAATGTATGTTGGTTTTGTGGATTGTTTGTATGACTGGTGTAATCTGCTTAGCGCAATTTGTTGTGGATGATGTTGATTCGAAATTCCATGGTAGATATATTCGTAGATTATAGGCTGTATCAATGTTTTCAGGATTCCCTAGGGCCGCATCCAACTTCTTCAGCCAACAGTATTCAAATGCCGAACGATGGAACCGGAGCGTGCTCGAGTTGCGCTCATCTCTAATAATAATCCTATGTGTCCCAACAATAGTCTTGTTTCACTTCAGAAGATGAATTCTCCAAATATCATGTACTACCTTTCTTACTCTGCCCTTTTCTGAAATGTAATTCACACATTAAGGGGGTTGTTTACAAAATTAAAAAAAATTACTTCTATTAAAAAATCTCAAGTGTTCCAGTACTTATCAGCTTCTGTATGTCTTGCAGGAAGTGATGTATTCTCTCAAGTCCCACACAGTGCTCTCTGCTGCCACCTCTGTCTATGTCAGGAGCTGTCCAGAGCAGTAGCAAATCCCCATAGAAAACCTCTCCTGTTCTTCAGACTGAAAGGAATACATGACTTCCTGCAGGACATACAGCAGCTGATAAGTACTGGAAGACTTGAGATATTTTAATAGAAATAAATTAGAAATCTCTGTCACTTTCTGGCACCAGTTGATTTGATTTTTTTTTGTGTGTGTAAACCACCCCTCTGACAAAATAAAAATAAAAAAAAACCATAATAATTTGTGTCACACTGTAATGCTATAGTACAAATAATGACTGGTAATTTCGGCACAGAGTACTTACACATGTCAATACCGTGGAGTAAAGTGCAGTTTTACATGAGACATCTATTAAATCCGTAATGAGGTTGTCTGTAATGAGATGTTAAGCAAATGATCATCTTAATTTTGTATTTCAACATGAAGACACGTCACCGGCACAGAACGGGTGGAATGTTTCTTTATAATTAACATCTTCGGGTTGGGGGTTGTATTCTCTTTGATTTATGTCTCGAATAGTTGTAGTTATCTTCGAACCTATAATTCTTCATTCATTCTCTTAAATTGACCCTGTGTACACTATGGGGGAGATTTATCAAACATGGTGTAAAGTGAAACTGGCTCAGTTGCCCCTAGCAACCAATCAGATTCCACCTTTCATTCCTCACAGACTCTTTGGTAAATGAATCTGATTGGAATCTGATTGGTTGCTAGGGGCAACTGAGCCAGTTTCACTTTACACCATGTTTGATAAATCTCTCCCCATTTGTTTACTAGTATGCTGTATGCTTGTTGAAGCTAAGAGAGTGCCGATCTGCTACACTGGTGCTCACTTACTGAGCCTAGTACATGACTCAATAATTGTATGTATGTATATATATATATATATATATATATATATATATATATATATATATATAAAAAACCATTGTAAAAACAATAAACTTTATATATACCTGTCCACGTTTCCCCGTTCTCTTCTCGCTTCTGTCTACTCTCTGCAGCCACAGCTGGAACTTCTGAGCTTTTCGTAGAAGTGACAGGATGCTCAACCAATCACTGTCCGAGACGGGACTGTGCCACAGTCATTGATTGGCTGAGTGGCCTGTCACTTCAGAGACCGTCTCAGAAGTTCCAGCAGCGGCTCCGAGCAGAAGCAAGAATACTTGGGAATGTGGACAGGTTTGTGCCATCTGTGGTTTTTCAGCAGGTTGAAAGACATTGATCAGCCAATGTTTATTTGGCGTATCGTTGTCTTTATTACATGGAGCAATAATATGCCGAATTGGCCTGATTGGGCAGAATATTGCTCCGTGTAATAGGGCCTTAATTCATCCCTTACTATTAATGTCGGCCTTCTTTTGTAAGAGAAACAGTTACTTGACAGCCCTCTCGGGAGCGGACAAGACCAGGGGCTGAATCGGTTATTACTCGGTAGAAAGACTTCTGCCAATTTTAATTCAGCGAGGACCACTAACCTAGATTCCAACAATGGACAATGCAAACAATGGAATCCTAGTGCACACACAACTGTAACACTGTTTGCAGATTCATCCCCGTAGAAGACTTACAGTTCTTAAAGAGGACCTCTCACCCCCCGTGCCGGGGCAGAGCCTGGCCGACCCCCGCTAGAGACCCTCATACTTACCCTGTGCGCAAAGTCCCAGCACTGGAGCCGGTCCCGCCCCGAGATAACATCGTCGTCTCCATTCATTCTCTATGAGCGTCGGACTCATCTCTGATGAGCGCGCGCCGGGCTTCCGACAGTGATATCTCCGCGGCGGGACCGGCTCCAGGAGCAGGACTTCGTGCATGGGGTAAGTGTCCCAGCAAGGGGGGTGACAGGTTCCCTTTAAATACAGTACAGATCTAGCACCCACCATGTTATTCAGCACACCTACATCTAGCCAGGGTACTTTGGTACTTCTGTACTATAGCTTTAGTTTTCAATCAACAAAACAACAACAAGTGTGTGTGATCAGGGATAGAGGAGAGGAAGAGAGGGAAGGGGAATGACAGGCCCAAAGCTTTATCGAAGGACAGACACACAGAGGGGAGATCGGGGGAGAAAGGGGGTCCTCTTCTTCTTTTACCTCTAGACTGTCCATGATGGAATAGTCTCTGGGCAGGCTATGGACCAGCCTTTGGCAGTCCTGGGAGGCCATTTTATTCAAGATTGATATTAGGCATTTCCTGACAAGCCACAAAGCATCTTTTATAAGGTTCCAGGCCTTCTGGATACCCCCAACTATGTGATTCCCATAAAGCAATCCATAAAACACTTAGCAATTATTAGGACATGACTAGGGATTACTTAAAGTGTCATTATCATTTGGGAATACTTGTGGCATATCACAGAGACATGTCAAAAGTTTTGATCGATCCAGGTCTGAGTGTTCAGTGCATCCTCTCCCTGCTATGTGTCAGCATAATCAGTCAGGCTCCATATATAAGCCCGACTGATCACGTGATACGTTACACAGTCTCCTTACCGTTCTCCTGATCGGTAAGGGTCTGAACACTCAGACCCGGACCAATCAAAACTTTTGACATGTTTCTATGACATAAAAAAAGGAAAAATTGGCAGCACATCTATGACTCTGTTAACACTGCAGGATGTACGCTGCTTGTGGCTAAAGTAAGGATAAAAAAACAGAAGGTGCAACAGCAACCCACAGGTGCAAGGGATTACCGTATATACTCCTCCCAGTGTACACACGATAAGCACCTTCTCTGTATACTGTATATTAAAAAGTGAGGATCTTAGCAAACTATTTGATCAAACAGAGTGTACCATATCGCCATGTTAAGGCGTCCTCAGAGACATGGTCCTAAATGATCTCTTTTTATAGTACCCTTGGGACATGGGTGGAGTGCAAGCCAAAAGGAGGTAACCACACACCCCACATTCAACAGAAAAAAAGGAAAAATTGGCAGCACATCTATGACTCTGTTCAGGGGTGTGGCTACCTCCTGTTGCCTTGCACTCCACCTATGTCCCAAGGGTGCTATAAAAGAGATCATTTGGCTCCTATCTGCCCAGTTGTAGGCTTATTCAGCCCAGGAAAGGCCATTGCTAGTGTGAAAATACTAGAGTAGGGACCATGTCTCTGAGGATGCCTTAACGTGGTGACATGGTGCAATCAGTTTGATCAAATAGTTTGCTAAGATCCTCACTTTTTAATATATACAGAGCAGGTGCTTACCGTGTGTACACTGGGAGGAGTATATACTGTAAGCCCTTGCACCTGTGGGTTGCTGTTGCACCTTCTGTTTTTTGTATGTTTCTATGACATGTCAAAAGTTTTCCAAACCACAGCATCACTTTAAGCTACACTTGGAGATGGATGGATTATTAAATCCCCAGTCATATTCTAAGGCTCTTTAATGTAACGAAACATTAACTTGCATTGAATGCTATCTCCAAAGGTGGTATCAGAGAGCTGCTTTGCATATTCTTCTTCCCAGAATTCCGAGTTGAGCCAGATGACTTATAAGTCTCCACACAACTTCATGGCACCCTCTTTAAAGAAAAACAACCACTTTTGTCTCACAACAATCAGCCCCCTGCTCTGTACTGACAAGTGCTAAGAACCCCAAAACAACAATCTACAGATAGGGTATGTTCACACTCAGCATAATAGGTGGAATTCCACGCCAATTTTTTGAGCAGAGAGCGGCGGGAGCGGACGCGCACTATCCCTTCCATAGAGACACATTCTTCTTTTTAGGTAAGAAACTAGCCAGCATGTCAGTACCATGGGTAAGATGGTGCACCCATAAAATACATGTGCTTAAGTAATATATAACTCTTTTACATCTACAATACATGTAGAGACATCTGCCTGTTGTATCATGATAGCGCCACTTATTTAGAGTTTTTAAGACTAGAAAACTGGAGCACACTAGACAGGCGATGCCCTGGCACTGACACCAGCCCCGCTGTTCCTGCCTAATTGCCTCAACTGCCCTAGGCGGCAGCGGACAACTGGTGGATTGCCCCTAGCTTATGCAGGTGTGACACTGAACACGGACAAGACAAACAAACAAATAAAACAAGATCAGAGGTCCGGGTCGGCAACAAAAACATAATTGAAGGAGTAGTCAAATAGTCAAAAGCCAGAAAGTCAAGAAACCAGGAATTCAAGTCAGGAACAATTGATAGGTCAAGAGGAAACTCCTGGTATGAGGTTCTATCGCAGGCAATGAGGGAGGGGAAACAGGTTTATATGGGAGGTGAAGTCCCAACTCCAGAACTGATTGGGGCCTAGGACTCCAACGTCCTGAACATAATCCAAGCTCACCGGCAGCAGCACCTGCCACCTTGTCAGCATTACAACACACACCATCAGCTGAGCGCCCGGCCGGGAAGCGGCGTGGTGGCTAACGACGACGCTGTTGTGCCCTTAGGACCCGGCTGGGACGGTTACCAAAGACACCATTGGCACATCTAACAGGCTGGCTGAAACACACGCTCCGGCTCATGACAGGAGTAATACCCAACTACAAAAATTGCCCCCACCATTTAACAAAGGTGATTCAGCACATTCCGCATGTGAGCTTTTTACCTTCAAAGTAAAATCCAAAGGGTCTCGTCTTGATTGAGTGAGGCAGAGTGTTATAATTCCGGCATGTACGATACATTTCTTGGGTTGAATGCTCTTGCACCCTGCCTAGCAAATGTGAGATGAGTGGCAATGCATACAGTACTGTATGCATCACCGCACACTGATTTAGCATCTGGCATCCCCAAACTCTCTAAACTGGCTTTGTAACTACACAACTGTCTCATCTGCACTTGTTACAGAATATTTAGTCTGACTCTCTGCTGACATCTCTGTCCAAGACAGGAACTGTCCAGAGCAGGAGAGGTTTTTTAGGGCTGCATCAAACTTCAGCAGCCACCGCTATAATAAAATGCTGCGAGCTCTGGTTTGGACGAACCCAAACATGCTCGAAGGTCGCCCAACTCCAATCTACTTTCATTCTAATATATTATGAATATCACCTAGAGCATTCATAGCAATATGCACCAGTATGTGGGATTTAAAGGACAACTCCCACAATTTTTTTTTTAGCTTATTTACCACACATTACAAAGTTATATAACTTTGTAATGTGGTTAAATACCCGGTCTGGCCCCCTTCCCCCACTTTCGGACCCCCTCCCCCCTCGCCCGGAAGTTAAAGAATATATACATTACCTATTACGATCGTCACGGTCCTCTTCTCCCGGGCAGCATCTGGTGACGACGACGTCAGAGCCAGGGGGCGGTCCGGGTCTTCTTCCTCCTCGGCGTCTTCATAGAGAGTGAATGGGACGGAAAAGGCTGCTGGTGCACATGTGCACCAGCAGCCTTTTCATTGGCTGGAGCGCATCACATGGCTTCCAGCTCGCTCAGCCCTGATTGGCCGAGGTTGCTGGAAGCCATGTGACGCGCTCCAGCCAATGAAAAGGCTGCCGATGCGCAAGCGCACTGGCAGCCTTTTCCATCCCCAGGACCCGGAAGTCAGAGACATCGCTGGACGGCGGACGGCGGGCGAATGGAGTGGCAATCGTCACCGGAGGGATGGTGAGTATGATGTCTGTGTGTGTCTGTGTTTGTTTTTTTTGGGGGGGTCCCACGGGAGTTGTCCTTTAAACAGAATGTATATACAAAACAAATGAAAATTTAGCAAAGTGTATATATATATTACATGAAACTTCTTGGCGGCTTTTTTTTTCAAGTTCTATGACAACAAAAAGGTAGAAGCATGACATTTCTTTACTCTCCACTATAGGGGAGATCATTTCGCCTCCTGTAGTCTTCTTGTTTGCTTTTCTTTGGCCTTTTCTACTAGTGGTATTAACTGCTGATGTTCTGCTAATGTCTTCAACAATTCCATGATGAATGGAAGATAGTTGTGCTTCCATCTGATATTCTTAATCTTGTATCTTTTAGTCTTCTGTTGTTCTTCGTCTAGCAGGAGTTGGTATTTAGCTACTTCAGACTGAATTGAGTTTATGAGACTGTTGTGGTCGGTTTCCATGGGTTCAGCCTCGGAAAGTTGCTTCTGCAGCTCAGCAATTTTCTTTTCGTATATTTTCTTTCTGTCTGACACAATGGCCATCAGATTGAACCGTATTTCCCCTTCGCAGTACTTTTGCATCCGTTTCTCGATCACCGGCCTGACAACACCGATCCAATCGTCCTAATTATATGGACCGAGATCGATGGGTCCATCCCTCAAACCGTCCAGCTCCTACAATCTGCCATTCACAGGGACAAAGCTGACAAAGTGAAAGGCGTTGTCATTTTTGTTGAGAATTTTGCATCAAATTCAAACATCTATTGTCTGGCAAAGCTATTGTGCACTTGCATGTGTTGAAGCGGCTCAGGAAGAGATGGCGGGCAGCGCCGGAGAATGGTGCCTGATGGAGAGCGACCCCGGGGTGTTCACCGAGCTCATCAAAGGCTTCGGCTGCCAAGGGGTTCAGGTCGAAAAAATTTGGAGTTTACAGAATATTCAGGAACTATCATCTCCGGTTGATGTCAGATTAAGATATTTATATTCAATCCTGATAAGGTCTGGTTCTCGTTCTATGGTCTATGTATATTTGTAGCTGAACAGCAGCTAGGGAGGTACTGGTTACACATTTTGGCTCTATCTGAATACGACAACTGGGCCACTTCCTTAGCAATAAACAGACAGGATGCAATTGTATCCAGCCCATATGTCTAGGTATATGGAGCTCTGCTGGCAACATAAGCGATAAAGAGAATTCTAGCGTAAATGTATATAAAATATTATACTATTTGCAATGAATGTCATATTTATGAGCCCTCTGCACCATCATAGACATAGCTACTTTACTACTTTAGCCTGTATACATCTTATACAATGTGACATCATCCCAGACAGCATGTGTCTCATCATGCACCGTTAGACTGTGCAGCAAAAGCCTCGTATTAGTCCTCAAAGCAGGTGTATTCCTCCCCCATACCAGGATTAACAATATATATTCCTGGAATGTGCAGAATAACCTGTGAAAGTGGATAATTCATCATTTCAATTGTATCAGTAAAAGGTGCTTGTTGTATAAATGGCAACATTTTCATTATTTCGGATTTTGTCACCCACATGTTCAGGGATTTGTATATTTCATACGATCCCTTTTGAAAAGCATTAACAGAAGGGTCCAACCACTCCAACATGTCACTACAGTAGCAAATGATTCACTTGTTATAGTTCACGGTATATATATATATATATATATAAAAAGCTTAAAGTGTAAGAGTGAGGGAAGAGTGCTAAAAATCAAAAGAAATGGGACGCCTTTAGAGCGGAATTACGGATTCATCCTCGTGTGCGGGAGATGGCGTAGAGGGAAGATGGCTGTAAGTAACGCGTACCACGATAACGAAGGAGGAAAGCTTTTAGGCAAATTATAAGGGAACAGAACAGTCCTTTGGGGAATGATTTCAAGACATTAGACACAAATGACAAGGAAATGGAAGGGATATTAAACATTATTTTGCATCTGTCCTTGTTAATAGAAATCAATCTGCTTCAGTTAACAGTGTCTATGGCGGGTACACTTGACAGACATGTGGGTTGATAAAACAAGAAATGATCATAAATTGATATTCAAAAAATAATTGACACAATGGACTTGAGGATATGAGCCCTTAGGCTTGGTTCACACTGCGTTTTTGCAATCCACTTTTTTTCATCCGTTTTTGCAAAAAACGGATAAAAAAATGGATGCAATTGTGTGCATCCATTTTGATTTGATTTGACTTACATTGAAAAAAAAGGATCAAAACGCATCAGTTTTTTTGCTATACACAAAAAAGTACTTGACCTTATTTTTGTGTACTTTAAAAAAAAAATTGATGCGTTTTGATTCTTTTTTTTTTTTTAATGGAAGTCAATGGAAAAACAGATTAAAACGGATGCATACAATTGCATCCGTTTTTCCATCTGTTTTTTTTTTTGTAAAAACAGATTGGAAAAAACGCACTGTGAACCCAGCCTTATATTTCAGAAACAAAGAAAAGTAATGGGTGAAAGGGGGTTATCTTTTAGGCTGCATCCAAAACATTGCCGTCATTTTCAAAGCTGCCATATTGGATCAATGGCAGGTGTTTCTAATGGGAAAGTGGTCATATAGCATATCAAAAGAGACCAGAATTGTTCTAGAAAAAGGTTGCCACAATCCGATTTGCAATACCTCTTGGGCGTTCAAAAGTTATCAAAAGTTTTTGAGGATTGGATCCAGCGCCAACAGAACTGTCCATGGTGCTACACATAGAGCTGAAGGTGCTGGATCCAGTTATTATGAACTTTCGATAACTTTTGAACCACAAGAGATATTGCAAATAACAGCAATCAATTTCTGAGACGATTCTAGTCTTCTTTGATATGTTACATGACTACCTTCCTATTGGAAAAACGTAGTCCAATATGGCAGCATTCAAGATGGTGGCCATGTTCCAGACATAGCCTGAAAGATAGGCCCCATCACCCATTACATGCTGGGGTATTTAGATATGTAATCTTCCCTTTTGTTTCTGAAAGGTTAAAGGGTGTCCTCAGACTTTTAGACTACCCTACACATGCGTATAACATGTATATTGTTTAGGGCGAATTAGTACAGGAAAATGAACAGTTGCCAAATATTGTACATTGTATGCCTGTTACTCCGCATTTATTGGGTCAGAAGCAGCGTGTCGATGGAGCAAACATCACTGCTTACTTACATTAGCTCTGCACCTGGGCCAATGAATATTCAGTGAGCAGTAAGGCATACAATGCAAACCTTGCTGTATATTAGGTACTTTGCAGGGTGCCCAAGCAAAAATGTCATTATAACAGTTGTCCCTTCTCCTGTACAGTAGGTAATATGCTCTGTGCATCACTGTTCCCAGGCAAATGGAGGTAAGAGCGCCCATCCAAGTGACCACTCACTGTGCAGAGAGGCATTAAATGTATGCCTCCTGCTTAGTAGAACCACTAATAAATAATGGAGGCTATCTTTATGGGTGTTACAGGATTATGAATATCAAAATATCAATATTCCTATTAAATATTAATAATTAATATTCATAAATGAATATTAATATCCTAAGGCGAATATTAATATTTCCTATTAATAAATACAGCACTGATAATCACTCTTGTGATTATGCATGTGGTATTATTAATATAACTCCTGTTTATGATTCCATTAAGGTGCAATATTGACCCTAAACATCTAATCAGACCGTTAACAATCAATATTACAATACAGTACAGTCTCAGCAATGCTAGACTGTATTGTATTGAGACACACCTTAATCGTACCTAACGTTTCCCTTATTCCTATACAGCTACTACACTACTATACCTGTGCTTGTATAACAGATTGAGACAATACCTTGTTAATAATAATCCAATATTTATTATACACACTCAATCTACTCTATACAAATCACATACAGTATAATTAAAACAATAACAATAATAATCTACAACACCTAACTATATTCCCACCCACGTATCTAATACACACACACACAATACTGTACCAACCCACCCAGACCTATGACCAGACTATCCCTAAAAGGGGGGGAAGCAAGTGGTAAACAAAGGGACAAGGAATGAAGGGGTTCAGTGGTTAGGGGGGGAGAGAGAGAGAGAGAGAGAGAGAGAGAGAGAGAGACTGGGAAGCAGGGAGGATACTTAGACCACTTCTTGTGTAGGGATGATCCTGTGGAGCAGATGGTCTGTTGGTTTCAGTGGGGAAGATGGAACTCCCACTTGTTGGTCTTGATGGGCAAGATGGAACTGACCAGGGCTACCTCTGGTGGTCTATTTAAACTTCCTGGGGGGGGGCGTACCCAAAGCTACGTGCCCGAGCATTGACGCAGAGAGATAATGTCACCATGCTCATGCACGTACCGGTATTTGTGCCCGTGCACAGTTGTGCCCAAGGTTGTGGTGGGATACAGATGATATACAGAAATACAGCTATCTAGGAGACAAAGGATCAAAGACCCCTGTCTTCCTGTATTACAGGGTGTAGTAACAAAGATCAATGATCCCAGAGAGAGATATGGTCCTATAGATAGTGTGAATTGCACCCTACAACAAAAGGGTCTGTGTGATTACAGTAAACATACCTGTGTTATTCAGGAGACGCCACTGTAATCAACAGTTGGCCTTATTGTCCTCCTCCCTAGCCCAGCAGACATATACATTCCTCTGGGAGGGGGCTTTTGCATTCTGGGCCCTCTCTCTTCTGGGATAAAAGATTTTATATATATATATATATATATATATATATATATATATATATATATATATATGCGCACCACCTTATAAATATCTGGGGGATACACTTCCCCTGCTACAATGGGATAGTCTTAAAGCGACTCTGTACCCACAATCTGACCCCCCAAACCACTTGTACCTTCGGATAGCTGCTTTTAATCCAAGATCTGTTCTGGGGTCCGTTCAGCAGGTGATGCAGTTATTGTCCTAAAAAACAACTTTTAAACTTTCAGCCCTGTGTCAAATTGGCGTGGCCTAGAGTGTCTGTGCATAAGACTTGCACCAGCCCTCCATCCCTCCTCCCCACCCTCCTCATTATTAGGAATGTCCCTAGAACAATTTCTGCTATTCATCACCTCTGTGAGCACGGCACATGGGCTGGATCATTAAGGCACCTGTGCAGGGTTTATACAAGTGAGGAATAGTAAAGATCCTACCTAAAGATCCATAATGGTGAGGAGGACGGGGAGGAGGGACAGATGGGTGTCGCAATGCTAAGGCATAGGTACTCTAGGCCACGCCAATTTGACACAGGGCTGCAAGTTTAAAATTTGTTTCTTAGGACTATAACTGCATCACTTGCCGAACAGACCCCAGGACAGATCTTGGATTAAAAGCAGCTATCCGAAGGTACAAGTGGTTTGAGGGGGTCAGATTGTGGGTACAGAATCGCTTTAAAGGGAAACTGTTATGTATCCATAGGGCCAGGGATGCAACGGAAGAATGTAATTTTCTTACCTTTATCCTCAGCACAATTTTAATAAAATCCTCTATTTAAGTAATATTTTAATTGGGTGGTTTGATCCACGGGGGTGGGGATGGGGGGGCCATTTTTCTGCGTCTTGCTAATTTTCCGGTGGATTTGCAGCTTTAAATTCATGCATTTGTGCATTTGTTTTTAAAGGTTACAGACATCTTGCACTGAATTTTTTATACTGTTTATATGTTTACACAATGCAAAATTAAAGTTTCTTAACAGACTTTATTAGAAATGCTCTACCCTTTAGTTACCAATTAGAAAAAATGAGTAAACCCATCAAATGGACTTTTTCCTCTCTATTTTAGTCAGCAGGGAGGAGGAGGGGTTACAAACTAGCTAACAGTGGACAGAGACAAGAGAACCTTGGAAGGGCAGGTCATGTATGCTGTAGGAAGAGAGGAATGCACACGAAAGGCAGTTTGCATTGGAGAATCATGAAGACTGTGTGCAAGCGTAGAGAGAAAATAAAGCTAACACATTAAACTGTAGGGGCTGTAAAAAGAGAAACTCAGCGAAAGCAAGGAGGAGTTCAGACACCAGTCCAAACTTGGGCAGGGAGATGAGAATCAGTGAGGGGCAGCTCATGTAGGCTGTATAAAGGGAAAGAAGGCACACAGAAAGCAGTTTGGAGAATAATAATTTTTAATAATAATTTTTATTTATATAGCGCCAACAGATTCCGAAGCACTTTACAATTCTGGGGGTACATACATAGACAGAAATCAGACATTACAGAGATATACATATAGTTATCCATACAAGAGGAGTGAATTACATGGGTTGTGTATAAGGCTATGTTCACACTATGTAAAAGTACGGCCGTTGTTGCCATCGGCAACAACGGCCATACTTTGTACAGTGTGGAACACTGCCTTATCTTCTATGGGATCCCGGCCGGAGCGTACACACATAGTATACGCTCCAGCCGGGATCCCATACGGCGCTGCAAAGAACTTTCAGTGAATTGTGGCCGCAGAAAGACCTGTCAGTTCACACAATGAAGCGAACGGCTCCGGCTGCTTGCTTCATAGTGTGCTATGCGGAGTTCTGATGCAGGCGCGCCCTGATGCTCCCGCATCAGAACACTGCGGCCGTAAAGATCATCCATCCGGCACTTAAGTACCGGCCGGCATGATCTTTGCAGAGAAACGGCCGGTCTCTTACGTAGTGGAAACATAGCCTAAATCTAGAGGCAAAATAGAGCTCACACATTAACTGTAAAGTCTGTAAAAGAGAAACTAAGCAAAATTCTTAATTAAGATCTATGGAGAAATTGGTATTTTTCTTCTTGCACCATAATACAAATAAATATTTAAAAAAATATATCCTTAGCCCTTATAGTAGTAGTACGGGGCATTAAAAGCATGACTGCTTTCTTCTAGAAACAATACACCTGTCTATATGGTATGTCTGTTATTGCAGCTCATTTCCATTTAAGTCAGTGACAGTGAGATGCAGTACAACATACAACCTGAGGTCAAAAGTGGCATTATTTTTTTGGAAGACGCTTTAATTTTTTTTTTCTTTGTAAGGCTAGGTTCACACTGCGTTTTCAGCATCCGTTTAACGCATCCGTTTTTTGCAAAAAACGCATGAAAAACGGATTGCAAAAAACGGATTCATTTGTGTGCATCCGTTTTTCCATTGACTTCCATTATAAAAAAAAACGGATCCGTTTTTTTTGGCGGACCAAAACGGACCAAAAAACGTTGCTGACCCTATTTTTCTGGACGTTAAAAAAAACGGATCCGTTAAACGGATGCTGAAAACGCAGTGTGAACCTAGCCTTATCCTGTGCGGACCCTTTAAATCAGGAAACAGCTATTTGTACAATTTCCTGCTAAACTATTCTCTATTGATCCATGAAATGACCCTATCTTTCTATTTGTTTTTTCTAATTTTCCATGCTTTTGTTTATGAGACTCTAAATATAGATAGGGTATATTATTATACTGCCTGTATCCTCTGCTGTGTACTTGGGACATCTGCCAATGGCACAAACTTTAATTTCTTTAGTTATGTACAATTTTAAACCAAGAGTGCTGACAGCTCATGAAGTACTGTTTCCCCAGGTGAAATTGTGATAACAATAAAGGGGGATGCCGGCCAAAAAAGCGGCTTCGAGAATACAGAGTCTAGTGCAGAAAGGGTTAGACCTAGTGGGAAGATGTCACAGCAGCCTGTCTCCAAACAGATGTTCAATTGTTTGTGGGATGCAGTTTAATTGTTGGATAACGTTCCAGCACTCGGGGGATAAAAAAAGAAATACAAAAAAAAAAAAAAGAAAGAAAAAAGAAAAAGAAAAACCCTCCCGTTCTGCAGCTGCAGTAAATGCCAGCTTTAAAACAAGGCGTATTCTTAAATCATGGCTCCGGGGGAACTGCTTGAGCAGGAAATCTTAGCCAAGCCTTGCATTAATAGCACTTTGAAGTTTGAAAATGAATCGCTGCAATTTTAAGACATCTTGTTTTATTTCAAGGCTTTGTGAGTTTATTTAAAACGAGCGTATTCCTTCAGGGCAACCTCTAAACCAGACGTATCAACCCCAGCCAAAAGAACACCAGAGACGGTTTTTATGTTTTCAGTTTTTTTTTTTAACTTTTTTTTTTTTTTTTTGTTAAGGAGGGGAGGTAGTTTTTTCCTATCATTTGACTTAGTTGGAATAAATGACCTAAAGATATCTGCGGATATTAAGAGAATTTCAGCGTTGTAGTGCTGAGACATATGTCCCAGATATAATTATTATATTGTGGATGTTGATTTGCATTTTGGTTTTTATGCTGCTTTATGTTTTTTTTTTTTTATTATTATTCTTTGGCAGGCGGTGAGAATGATTTCCCATGATACATTCCTGGAAGACTACAAGAGAAAGGTCTAGTGCTGAACACAGTCTGTCATGTTCAGTGGTCAGATTGAATTTGTTTTGGACATACTTAGCAGTGTGAGACAACCTTGGGTTTGATAGGAGAAATATGATATGTCTAAAGCTGGAGGACATTACACAGAGAGAAGGAACTAAGGTTGTTAGGGGACAAACACAGGGACAGCGAAATATATTATTGATTAAATATATATTTTATATAGATTGTTCAAAAACTTCACCTTACTAATTCCTATTGCTATGCTGCTCTTCCTCACTCTGATCACATCCATGCTTTTTACTTGTTTAAAGAAGTTGTCCAGGATTAGAAAAACATGGCTCCTTTGTTCTAAAAACAGTGCCATTGTCCATAGGTTGTGTGTGGTATTGCAAGTCATGGAGTAAAAGGTGATCAGAAGGTCGTATCTTGCCTTAATGTGGTATCAATGAAAATTACAGCTCACTCGCAAAAAACGAGCCCTCACATAACTTCATCAATGGAAAAAAAAAACGTATAGGGTTTAGGATATGGCAGTGCGAAGGTTTTATATCTAGTAAAACACAACAAAAACTGTATACATTTGGCTCTAATTGTAGTAACCCCCAGAATAAAGTTAACATGTGATTTTTACTATACTGTAAACACCATCCCAACCCACAAGTATTTTTTTCTTGTTTCTCAAGACATCATATGGTAACCTAAAGGATGACAATGATAGGACAATTTGTCCCATAAAAAAAAAAATTATAATAATAAATAGGCCCCCTCATGTTATAATAAGAGAAGTAAAAACAATTCAAGGAAGGTAAGGATGACAAATAAAAAAAATCACTTGTGTCTTTAAAGGGCCTTTCCAGGGAGGTGAAAAGTACTGCTTGCTCTGTGGTGATTTACTTACCTCAGCTCAATAACTTCTCACTTACCTTGAAGAGAGTTGGAAGACACAGTGGGGGCAGGTACTATGTCATGGTCACTTCATTTGGGTGACTGGGAGGCCAATGTGTGCATTGTGCATATATTGCTATAGTTACACCATATGTGGTAATCAAAACACAGCACAGTGGTGCCTTGGATTACAAGCATAATTCGTTTTGGGACCATGTTTAGCATGGACCAATCAGAAAGTGAGAATCACAGAGCTGTGCAGGAGAACAGTGACAGAAACTTTTCTATACAGCAGTGCAGGCACACATAGCAGGAATAGAGAGGATGGGAAACACAAGGACTGACAGAACCTGCAGGGAGTATAAAGGAATGAGCAGGGCAGATGTGGGCACATACATGCAGCACTCTCTGTCCGGGGAGAGAGGGGTTACAGCTATGGAGTGATTACCTCCACAGTCCTGTCTCCTGATGTAAGCCCCAGCCTGAAGTGGATCTGCTATGATTTGGAAGGTGAGGGAGACTTCCTTGGTCAGAGTACAGAGCTGTAGACCCTGCTATGCAGACCATGCCCCTCTACCACTCCCCCTTCCACCCAGTACAGGGAGCTCTTAAACCAAATCAATGATCAGAGCTCTTCTTGCAAAACGCTCTCAATCCAAGTTACTCTTAAACCAAGCTATCACTATACCTGCTCCACCATCTCAGCCCAACCCTGTCAAGCCACTTCAGAAGGTTTCAGGATATGTGCCCTATTATACTGGGTGATCCTTCAAATTTAAGCAATATTCTTTCCATGTGTATGTAGCCAACTAAGAGAAAATCGTTCATGTATCGTTGATCACATCTTTTGAATTGACCATAAAATCGTTGTCAACCATTTGCTCTCTAATCTTTCGGGGTATGGACACAACATTCATTCGTTTGCTGGGATCAGAAGGAGTAAACGATCGTAGTAACGTTCATGGTTACGATGGTAACTAACAGGTAGCGTTCTGGGTGTTATAGTAAATGATTTCATGTCGTTCCCAAAAGCTCTCAATTGCGATTGTTTATCGTTAATCGGCAAAAGCTAGAAATCCCGCCGTCTACGACAAGAAGACGCCAGATGTGAGTCACTGAGGAGTGAGCAGAGGTAATACATTTTTAGCAACCTAGATAATTTCCTTAACTGAGGTACTCATACTCATCTAGAGTATGCACAGGATAGGGCATAACTATGGATCCACCAAGGACAGCCAAAAGTGTCTCTCTTTGGTGGCTCCATAATGTATCAATTAAACTGCAGTGCACGTGCAAGATCGACAGCTCTATTCTGCAGGAATTTTGAGGTTCTCGTTCTGAAAACTGCAGTTGATCTTGCCAATGTGGCCTCTTAGTTTTTCCCTATCCTGTGCATACTTTGCATAGTGCATAACTACCCCATATAGAAATACCATGTTATTTTGTAGTTTACTGGGCTGTAATCTCTAACTGGAGTTTATCTTTGCCTACATGGAGTCTATGTCTTTCCAAATCTGCCTCCTTTGCCATGATTGGTTCAGACTTCTCTCTTGCTGCAGCTCTACTTGTTCTGATTGGCTGCTGAGCATAATCACAAGCCCTGCAGAAGCTTATCCGTCACCTGTAATTGCTGTAACCTGAGGAAAATAATCCTTTTCCCCTTATGGGTATGTGCACACTACGGAATCCAGGCGGATCATCTGCTGCGGATTCCGCCACTCGTGCACATCTCCGCCCATGCCATAGGCTTCATTCTATGCACAGAACAGGTAGATTCTTTGGGCGGACGCTGGAATCCACCTGTGCATAGAATGGAGATTTCGGGACAGATGGAGATGTGAGTCGGGGCGAGTGGCGGAATCCACTGCGGATATATACTCATACAGATTAATGGTCGTCACCTTTTAGTTTATTCATCTGTTGGCCTGCCAAATTTACTAAGATACAGTTATACTGACTACAGTAATACAGTGAGAACAATAATATGACTCTACATGGATTGTAGGATTTCCATGGTTGCCTGAAATTGCTCTTTAAAACCCGGTAAACTAATAGAGCCGGATTTTATCTGCATGTGAAAAACACTGCATATTTTCTGTTTGTGTATAGCCCCTGCTGGCTTTAATCTCATAGCCATATGGAGATGAATACAATATTTGGCCCTTAGTCACATTTAAGAAACAGTGTTTGTGTTTCAGGGAAAATAACATTCAATGTGTTTGCCAAGCTATGCTCCTTCCTGTAAGTAAAGTGTATATGATTACCTGTGCAATTTACAATGTACAGTATATACCACGCCGGCACATTTACAGTCAGTTTTCACACCGTATAGAAGATTTTCAGGCAGTTTGACTTAAGTATTGCTCTTTCTTCAATGCATTCAGCATTACAGAATGGCTTAATAACAATAGCGAAAACGGAGCACTGGTGACCACATGTAAAGTAAGGACCCATGCGATATACACCAAACCTGGATTTGCTGCTTTTCTGGACAGTTCCTGTCTCAGACAGAGATGTCAGCAGAGAGCACTGTGTCAGACTGAAAAGAGAACATTTCCTGCAGGACATACAGCAGCTGATAAGTATGGAAAGACTTTTTAAGAGAGATTTAGGAGAGATTTTCAAATAGAGGTAAATTACAAATCTATATAACTTTCTGAAACCAGTTGATTTGAAAGAAAAAGATTTTTGCAGGACAACCCCTTTAAAAACTATGGGGGAGCAAGTTGGGAGCAGCTGAGGAACTCGGTATCAGGTGACGCATTGACATCATGGCATTGTGCAGTCTGGACCAGACCATTGGAAGAAGATGGAATGGGGAAATGTAAATGTAACCGGTTGCTTTTGATAATAGTCGGAGAAGGCTATAACCACACAGATTTATAGAAAAATAAGGTATTTAATACAAAGAACAATACTTAGCTGTAGTTACAGATGGTACAGATGCATAGTTGTTTTATCCACAATGAAATGGGGAGCCCCTTTGTATATTATGGTCTAATATACCCCATCTCCCTCGATGACCTCCAGGGTGCTGGGCACCTTCCATCCATGGTCCCAGCTGAGGCTGGCTCGAAGGTACATACCCCCGACCTTTATAGTAAGTTTGGGTGGGGGTGATGTGCTTGTATGTCTATGTAGACCACTGATGACCATGAATGGAAGTTATCTGATGTTTCTCCGGCCTTGTACATATTTACCAAGCACAATGGGGACCCAGTTTTACAATTACAGCTATAAGGTTCTTTCAGCCATACAACAATAGCAACAAACAACTGTATCCTCCAATGTTTACACTATTGTGAAGGTATATGGCTGGACAGTTGACATAGGTGTGACAGTATACATACACACACACAACTACAATGACTTCTACACACATAGCCATACGAATAAATATATATACATATATATATATATATATATATATATATATATATACACAAGACATTAAAATAATACATTCCTTCTCATTACATCAATAAGACACTTTAATTTTCTGAAATGAACCCATCCGGTTACAGTAAATTTCAAGTTGTTTTTGCTGAAAGGGGAACTGTCAGCAGGTTAGACAATTCTTAACTGCTGATAGCTCCCTATTGCACACTGGGTGCTGAGGATGAAGGTATGTCTCTTAAGTTCATCCTTGGCGCCCTTCCCATGGGTACTAGGGTAGTATACATCCCCCTCTGCAGGTAGTCTCCATACTGTATACCTCCCCCCTCTGTAGTTGTTCCCTCATACTGTATACATCCTCCTCTGCAAGTAGTCCCCACATTTATACCTCCCCCCTCTGTAGTTTCCCCCCCATACTGTATACATCCTTCTCTGCAAATAGTCCCCACATTTATATCTCACCCCTCTGTAGTTTCCCCCCATACTGTATACATCCTTCTCTGCAAGTAGTCCCCACATTTATACCTCCCCCCTCTGTAGTTTCCCCCCCATACTGTATACATCCTTCTCTGCAAATAGTCCCCACATTTATACCTCACCCCTCTGTAGTTTTCCCCCCATACTGTATCATCCTTCTCTGCAGGTAGTCTCCATACTGTATACCTCCCCCCTCTGTAGTTGTTCCCTCATACTGTATACATCCTCCTCTGCAAGTAGCCCCCACATTTATACCTCACCCCTCTGTAGTTTCCCCACCATAATGTATACATCCTCCTCTGCAAGTAGTCCCCACATTTATACCTCACCCCTCTGTAGTTTTTCCCCCATAATGTATACATCCTCCTGTGCAAGTAGTCCCCACATTTATACCTCACCCCTCTGTAGTTTTTCCCCCATAATGTATACATCCTCCTGTGCAAGTAGTCCCCACATTTATACCTCACCCCTCTGTAGTTTTCCCCCCATCATCCTTCTCCTGTATCATCCTTCTCTGCAGGTAGTCTCCATACTGTATACCTCACCCCTCTGTAGTTTTTCCCCCATAATGTATACATCCTCCTCTGTAAGTAGTCCCCACATTTATACCTCACCCCTCTGTAGTTTTCCCCCCATAATGTATACATCCTCCTGTGCAAGTAGTCCCCACATTTATACCTCACCCCTCTGTAGTTTTCCCCCCATACTGTATACATCCTCCTCTGCAGGTAGTTTTCATACTGTATACCTCACCCCTCTATAGTTGTTCCCCCACACTGTATACATCCTTATCTGCAAGTAGTCCCCACATTTATACCTCCCCCCTCTGTAGTTTCCCCCCCCATACTGTATCATCCTTCTCTGCAGGTAGTCTCCATACTGTATACCTCCCCCCTCTGTAGTTTCCCCCCCATACTGTATACATCCTTCTCTGCAAGTAGTCCCCACATTTATACCTCCCCCCTCTGTAGTTTCCCCCCCCCATACTGTATACATCCTTCTCTGCAAGTAGTCCCCACATTTATACCTCACCCCTCTGTAGTTTTCCCCCCATACTGTATCATCCTTCTCTGCAGGTAGTCTCCATACTGTATACCTCCCCCCTCTGTAGTTGTTCCCTCACACTGTATACATCCTCCTCTGCAAGTAGCCCCCACATTTATACCTCACCCCTCTGTAGTTTCCCCCCCATAATGTATACATCCTCCTCTGCAAGTAGTCCCCACATTTATACCTCACCCCTCTGTAGTTTTTCCCCCATAATGTATACATCCTCCTCTGCAAGTAGTCCCCACATTTATACCTCACCCCTCTGTAGTTTTCCCCCCATACTGTATACATCCTCCTCTGCAGGTAGTTTTCATACTGTATACCTCACCCCTCTATAGTTGTTCCCCCACACTGTATACCTCCCCCCTCTGCAGGTAGTCTCCACACTGTATACCTCCCCCCTCTGTAGTTGTTCCCTCATACTGTATACTTCCCTCTCTGCAGGTACTCCCCATACTGTATACCTCCCCCCTCTGTAGTTGTTCCCTCATACTGTATACATCCCCCTCTTCAGGTCGTCCCCACACTGTATACCTCGCTCTTCTGTAGTTCTTCTCCCATACTATATACATTCCCCTCTGCAGGTACTCCCCATACTGTATACCTCCCTCCCCCTCTGTAGTTGTTCCCTCATACTGTATACTTCCCTCTCTGCAGGTACTCCCCATACTGTATACCTCCCCCCTCTGTAGTTGTTCCCTCATACTGTATACATCCTCTCTTCAGGTCGTCCCCACACTGTATACCTCGCTCCTCTATAGTTCTTCTCCCATACTATATACATTCCCCTCTGCAGGTAGTCCTCATACTGTATACCTCTCTTCCCCTCTGTAGTTGGCCCCTCCAACCCCCATCCATCCCCCATATTCAATGTCACTTAGGGCCAGTTCACACAGTAAAACTGTCGGAGTTCCAGTAAAACTTGCGGAACTGTCAGTCTATGGGAGGGCTCGTGCACCTCCTCTCTCGGTACCTCTCTGTTAGGAAGAATTGACATGTCAATTCTTCTGCACAGAGAGAGGAGGCATGAGCCCTCCTCCAGTATGGCACGGAGACTGGTGGGATTCTGCCGCGGAGTTCCGCCAATTTTACTCCGTGTGAACCAGCCCATACTGTACATGTTCTTACCACTCCTGCCTCCCCTGGAGTTTGTACTGAGCAGGTGGGGGCGAAGCATAACAAGTCTGGCCCTGATTGGCTGATGCTCAGCCACTCAGTGTCAGGGAACTGGTCAGCTGACTACTTATTTTTGGAGTAAGGCCTAAATTTTAAAGCCTGCAAAATAAAGCTAGGTCTTATTCATGGTGTAGCTCTTATTTTTGGTCAAACACAGTAAGATGGAAATCACATTTAATTTGATAATCCTCCAGGACTCATCGGCACATTTACAGCCATGTAAGATCCTGTCCCCACATACTTCATCCTATTTGATGGAAGACTTTCTCAATGTGGTTGGTACGTGAGCACATAGTGAACCCATGGAGCCTAGAACACAATGTTCTCATAATTACAGTGGATGGATACAGAAGCACCGCATGTTGTCCTTTTCATCCAGCATTATATTCTCTCCCTCCAGACTCTTCAATAGTCACTGGCAATGGCATATAGACTGAGAAATAATATTCACTCAAAACCTCCAGGAATTCTGTAGAAATAAAAAAAAACTGAGTGAAATCTTGTTGTGCCGGATTGTAGGCTGGCATGTTGTAAAGCTCTTCCACATCTGATTTGCATGTAAATATAATGCGACGCTGAAAGGGGCTGAAAAAAAAAGCCTTAGAAAATTAGGCCACAGCCCATGCTTTGTGCACAATTAGACAAAAAAGTGTATTTGTATGTAAATTCCGGTTGGATGTAATAGAAACTCTTAGATATCCAAATGCTGCTAGATTTTCACATTTAAATGTCTTCATCGGGTAATCTCATTCCTTTCTCCCTTGATTACGGTGCGATCTGAATTGTCTGATTCTCTGGGCTTCGGCATTTGATGTCGGCCTATCATTGTGCTGAAATGATGTCATTCATTACAGGGTCCCGCAAGATTTGCTAACAAAAAAAAAAAAAGGACATCAAAGCAGTCTTCCACGACTGAATATAAGACGGTGTTCTGTCAAACATCTAGCTCAGGGGATTAAAGATGGGATAGTCAACTGGTAAAATAAGGTCCATTGTGTAACTACCCAATATTGTGCCCTGGCAAGGTAACCCTATTAAGAAAAGCACAATGTTCTAAGAACCATCTTCTTTATACGCGATGGGAACTAGCTTGGCTAGAGACCACTTTTTCTACATTAACACCGTATAATCCCCTAGACATTACATTGAATGGGCCTATCAATGCACGTGTGGAGCTTGTCTGCAGGGGTTTGGTCACACGACCTTAGACAACAGTACAGAGCTTGAAGTGACATACTGTAACCTCCATCGCCGCAGACTCTTTCTTTTTTGTCTCACGGCAGTTTTTGAACCCACTAGTGGTGCTATACTGGGAGAATGGTGGCATTGGGTGGGATTGGAAAATAAACTCATGTCAGCTCTTGTCCCCAATGGGGCTCGCAATCTAATCTCAGACACAGTAGCCAGTTCTGTAAGAAGCCAAGTAAAGAAATGCTATGTTTGCTTACTATGGCTAGAGTGGGGTTGTCTTTAGACGGAGTATCGGGCTCTTTGTGTCACATTCGGTACAAAAGCTGAGCCGTAGATAGAGAAGAAAAGAGTAGACATCATAGGGCATCACAGGATACACTTGAAGCCATAGTTTTACGTACATTTAGGTTGAAGTCACTTGAATAAAGTATACTTTTAGTTGATCTACTTTGTACATGACAAAAGCAAATTTTCCAACAAATGTTTACAAGCAGATCAAACAGATCGATATGTCTAATCCACTAGATCAAAATTCTAGTGTGTCGGAAGTTTATATACACCATTCTGATTATGAATTAAACTTGCTTGAAAAATTCCAGAAAACAATGTTGTAGCTCTTGAAGTTTTTGATAGGTTACTGATTAACATTATGGGGAGGATTTACTTAAAGTGTTCCTGGAAGCAGTCTGTCTTTTGTTCATTTTCCCTAGTGTTTCAAAATATTTACTAAAAGTTGTTGGACACAATTTTTCCAAACTTGACAAACCCAATGTTTTTGTCCAAATACCCTCCAAGTGGGCATGTCATGGATGTGTATTTTAAAACCGACAGATTTACTAAGTAAACCACCATTTTTTTACGTTTTTTCTGTTCTTAAAACCAGCCACTTTTAGTGTAGCGGGATGGTCAAGTTTTAGTTTTATCCTGTGAAAATCCTTTCAGATTTTCTAACGGTATCTGCCACATTAGTGAATTTTACGCAAAAAAACAGACACAACTGAGAAATTAAGGGATTGTTATTAAATTAGGCAGAGGATAACCTCCCAGGGACCTAATGGCGGTGAATATAGAAAAAATCCAGTGGCTACTTTACACACAACCTGGCTGTCAGTGGATATAAAAGGATGGAATTTATCAAGGTACTTTTGCAATTTTTCTTGTGCAAGTTTGTTGGTCTCTGTGTGGAATGCTAAAAAAAAAAAGAGCGAAAGCTACTCTTTCTCAAAGCGCCGTGAAATGTATCTTCTGAAGGCCAGTATATCTGCAAAGTCTGATGTTGCATACCTGTGCAACATTTATACATGCATTTCTTACCATAGAATTTTTAAAAAGTTCCCTGGCCTTTTTAGGCCACCGCTCAGAACTTTTTTTATATATGACATTTGCCTTAGGCTAGAAGATCAGTTAGTTTGCTCAGGAGCGTAGGGGGTCAGCCGCTTGTACCTTAGGATAGCTGCTTTTACTCCAAGATCTGTCCTGGGGTCTGTTCGCAGGTGATGCGGTTATTGTCCTAAAAACAACTTTTAAACTGGCAGCCCCGTGCCCAATGGCCTGGGCTTAGATTGTTTATGCATTAGGCTGGCACACCCTCTCTGTCCCTCCTCCCCGCTATCCTCATCATTAGGAATGCTCCAGGCAGATTGTCTCCTATTCCTCAGCTGTGTGAGTACTGAACATGGGCTGTATCGTCAAGGCACCTGTGCAATGTTCAGACAGGAGAAAATGTTCCAGTGGCATTCCTAATGATGAAGAGGGTGGGGAGGAGGGACGGAGGGGTGGTGCAAAGTTAGGGCACAGATATTCTAAGCACGGGGCTGCAAGTTTAAAAGTTGTTTTATAGGACAATAACTGCATCACCTGCCAAACAGAACCCAGGACAGATCTGCTATCTGAAGGTACAAGTGGTTTAGGGGGGGGGTCAGATTGTGGGTACAGAGTCACTTTAAGTTCTGCAATAATAGTTAAAAGAGTACCAAGCACATACCCCTTATGCGTGTTTGTATATGGATGTTTGCATGTCAGTGTGTGTTACTATGCAGGCAGGCATCTTAGTATGTATGTGCCGGTGGAACAAATTTTGTCAATAAATACACTTTCAGGTATTTACATAAAAATATTGTCTTGGGAAAAAAGGAAAAAAAAAAACATTTTAGGGAAATTGTAGCTTATTGCCTCTTATCAAATGTCATCCGGCATATCAGAGACAATCAAGAAGCAAAGTGTCTGCGGTTGCCCGGGAAACCAGCGCGTGACATTTAAACTTTTGCGGCTCAGAAATAAATAATATATACTCGGTTATTTGTAAATGTTCAGTTCGAACCGCAGACATCATGGAGGAAAACATTAGATTAATTATCTATAGCTGAATCCATTTATGGCCTCATACCACATTTTATGGTAAAAAAAATACAAGTATATTATTCACACAAAAAAAAAGATTTGATTCAGACAGGAAAAAGCTCAGTACATGGAACACAGAATTAGGTGGTCTGCAGTTACAGTCCCCAACAGTCCCTGAAAACAGTTGTAAAGGGTGGAAGGGCTGGACACACATGGGCAGAGTTACAAAGGGTGGCAGGGCTGGACACACATGGGCAGAGTTGTAAAGGGTGGCAGGGCTGGACACAGACTGGCAGAGTTACAAAGGGTGGCAGGAACGGACATAGATCAGCAGAGTTGTAAGGGGTGGCAGGGCTGGACACAAATCTGCAGAGTTGTAAAGAGTGGCAAGGCTGGAGACCCATGGGCAGAGTTGTAAAGGGTGGCAGGGCTGGACACAGATCGGCAGTGTTGTAAATGGTGGCAGGACCGGACACAGATGGGCAGAGTTGTAAAGGGTGGCAGAGTTGAACAAAATTGGAAGAGTTGTAAAGGGTGGCAGGACCGGACTCAGTTGGGCAGAGTTGTAAAGGGTGGATGGACCGGTAGCTCCGTGGTTAGCATTGGGTGGGTTCAAATCCCACCAAGGACAACATCTGCAAAGAGTTTGCATGTTCTCTCCATGTTTGCGTGGGTTTCCTCCGGGTACTTTGGTTTCCTCCCAAAACATGCAGATAGGTCAATTTAGATTGTGAGCCCTATTGGGCACTGGTATTCAAGTGGCAAATGATTGTAGTCAAGTTGTGCTCATCTCTAATAATTACCTAAAACACTGTTATTATTAGAACTGCTCCCCATTGCTGTTAGCTTGTAATGATGACACACAAAATTGTAGGGAATTTCCAGTGGTATTGTAATCATGAGCTCCCATGAGCTAGGTGTGGCCGCCACTCAGAGGAAAGTATCAGATCCAGGTATTTTGCTGGAAAACTCTACTTGCAACATCATGTTACCGACCTGTCTAGTTCTTGCCCTTAAATGGATGTTTCCTTCCTGTAAAATTATTCCCTACCCACAACCCCCTATTCTCCCATTAAAATAGAGCAGACGATTGCACATTCGTAACACCACTCTATTAATTTTCAATGGGAGTTATGGAAAGAGCCCAATGCTGTACTTGGCTTTATCGCAGCAACCTTAAAGGGGTTATTCACTTGGCCACTTTCTTCCAGAGACAGCCCCACTCTTACCTCCAGCTTGGGCGGGGTTTTGCTGCTCAGTTCCATTGAAGTGAATGGAGCTTAATTGCAAACCGCACCTGAACTGGAGATAAGAGTCGTGTTGTCTCTGAAAGAACGTGGCCATGTTTTTGTAGCACTGGATAACCCCTTTAAAGGGGTTATCTAGGCTCTGAAAAACTTGGCCACTTTCTTCTAGAAACAGCACCACTCGTTATCTCAGGTTGGGTGTGGTTTTGAAGCTTAGTTCCATTGAAGTGAATGGAGCCTAATTGCAATACCATTTGCAACCTGAGGGCAGGGGTGGCTCTGTTTTTACATGAAAGTAGCTGTGTTTTTCAAATCAACTGTCTTTCATATAAGTACACAGTAAGTATAGTAAATATAAAGTTAAAATCTGAATAGTCCAACCCTTAAAAAATATAACAGAAAAAGTGAAATTTATCTCCCCAGCTAGAGTCTATAATTTATTTACTACTAAAAACATTGCCCTTTAACACCTTATTTTAAACCTACACAATAATGGTTTTATTCTAAACACAACCAATAAGTACATCACTCTATAGACTGCGTAAATACCAACCAGCGCGGTCTGGAGACTTTCTCACTTGTATAAACTAAACATTAAAGTTTGATGTTTGATAGTTTAGCAGGTGTGAGACCAGTTTTCCAAAGAGCTAAGCAATTTATGGACCATCAAAGCCAAATATTATAGCATGGACCAATTAAAATCAACACAAGCAACACAGCTGTCTCAACATTATTTCTGTGGCAACATTGTATGGCGATTGTTTTTAGATATAGAGTGTAAAATACAGGGGGGTAAAGTTCTGAACACAAAACACATTAACTATTTGATAGTCACTCCATATTGGCACTGTAATGTGGACCTACCCTACTGTAAAAATATCTATTTAGGCCACTAAAATATTTTTTTATCCACTCATTTAGCTTGAATACTAGAATGTGACCTCATCTGACATGATCTTCCATAAATGCCACTCTTGTAGACCACTACTGTAATTGACATGGCCTACCATCTGTACTATGTTTTTTCCACATAGTTTTGATTTTAGGGCAACTGTTGGAATAGCAGTTTGGCTTACTTATGCTTGATACACTCTTCTTCTTCAGAAGTCATCACGACAACATTATTTACTGGATGCTTTAATAAATAGGACCGGACACAATGGCTAAGTGAAAAAAAGTTTACTGTAGTAACAAAGACAAATCCAAAGACAAAGCAAGAGGTTACAAATCCAAAGACAAAGCAAGAGGTTACAAATCCAAAGACAAAGCAAGAGGTTACAAATCCAAAGACAAAGAAGTATACAAGAACAAGATATACCTAGCTATGAATACCTATAACACCTGTCTGGGGGTATATCCAACACCCACCTGGTTGGAGAGTAATTCCTAACATAGATGCACCTAAGCAGCCATGTTGCACATAAACCATTTTGGTTCTCAAAAGACCTCCAACTTATGCTTAGTATACCTGGTTTAAAAAACACTATGGAGGACATTTATCAAGACTGGCATACACGTACGTTCCTGAGCAGGTGTAGATTTTTGCCTGGTTTACTCCTGTACCCAGGCGTAAACCTTAATAAATCAGGTGACAGAGGAGGCCTTGCCTTCTCCCCGCCTTGTGGCCCCCCATCCATCAGGCAAGCGTAGGATATGGCTGGTGTACATCACGGAGAAGGACCAAATTTGTCCCTTTTCCGTGGCGTACTCCAGGCGCACATGTTAGTAAATTTTACCCTTTCTCTCCATTACTTCTTGAACTTTCCAGAAAGAACCTTCCCCTTCAGATTCGGGCAGGCGCAGAACAGCTCAATTTGATCTGGTAGAGAATGTGGATCGTCAACAAGTACATGTCTGAAGTTATAAATCATGCAATAGGCACTTCCCAATTTGTTCTCAAGTAATAAAATATCCAAAAAACAAGTAAGATAAACAGTATACTAAAATAAGGAGAGAGACAACAATGGAATTTTGAAGGGTGTCTAATATGAATACAGTTAACCGTTCCATATACATTCTATTCATGATAACTGTATCAGATTTAAAGCAAACGTTTACTGGCCTGTACCCACCCCCAAGCTGCCAGTACCGCCTTGTACACGTCATCACTCCATGTCTGGTCTTGGGGTCAGACTTTCTCTTGGGGCTGATATTTGGTTGAAAAACAAGTTTTATTCTGGCAAGGCGGGGAGTCAATGAGGCGGGGCCTAGAGGATCAATGCCCTAGGCCTGCAGCGCCTCTCTCCCCACCTCCATTAAACCCATGGGTATTCAATGTTTTGTGAAATCAAACTTACTATAGTTTCTCCCATCTTTATCCATAATTATATGATCCTTGTAGCACAATGCATTTGCCTGCTGAAAGTGTCCTTCTACCACAAAGCAACCAGCTGTCAAGAAGGGGAGAACTTGGTCTGCCACAATGCTTCCAGAAGTCCTGGGGTCCAAACGTTAATCCACTGGCATTAGAGGACCCAAAATTCCATCTGAGCCATCCTCATCTGTACCATGTTCTGACCCTTACATCAGCATGGTGCACCAGAAATCTGGATCCATTTGACCAGACAATGTTTTTACACTGGGGATCATAAATTGCACTCCTGACCAGAGTCTTGTCTTTCTGTGGCACTTGACCTGGCTGTCAGCTGTTATAGTCCATCCATGCTGAGGAACAATAGGTTACGCATTCAGAAACATTAGTTGGAGCACCAGCATTGTATTCAGCTGCAGTTTTCTTAGCTGTAAACTGTTTGTCAGAACAATTCTTGACATCTCCGTCTGACCCCTGTTATTTGTGAGTTGTTCACCTCCACAGGATCTCCTTTCTCTGGATATTCTTCCTCAGTCACACTGTTGTTGGTATACTCTAAACATTGTTACTCCACAAGGTTGACAATTGACATGAGATAATAACTCCAGAACACAGGGCTGTTATATGATGTGCATGCTGTAAGGTTGAGGAGTGAATGACATGCTGTGTGTGAGCTATGCGTACCGTGTTGTGCTTTGTCCTGAACCACTTGGGAAACTTGTTTAAGGGATTGGAGGTTGGTGTCCGTGATCCCACTGGTTTTGTCAGAGTCTGATGCTGGCAAAAGTAATATCATGTAATCCTGATGCAACACAAGCAGTAGCGGTTTTTGGCACCAAGCACCCCAAGCAATCGCTTGGGGCCCCCAAGATCCAGGGGGGCCCCCACGCTCCGCTCTTCTCTTGTGCTCAAGACGGCTAGGCAGGGCAACTGCCCCGCTCGCTGCTGTGATCTAAACTGTAACTATGAGCACTCGTAATGAGCGCTCACAGTTACATGCAGCAGCACTGATAGGGCGGGAGCCATTGGCTCCCTTCCTGTCAGTCACTCTTGTGGCCGCAGGAAGTGTTTTCCCTGCGGTCACAAGTGGCCGCTCTGTCCTTGTGGTCTTGGTGCTCCAGTAACATCACTGGAGCATCAGCGCCAGGACAAGGGGAGCGCGGCCACAGGAGTGAAGAGAAGAGGCGACGCCCGGACCCAGGTGAGTATAAGTGTTTGTTTTATTGTGTTATATACTATATGGGAAGGGGAGCACACAGGGGCCTGTGTAACTGGGGGAGCGCACAGCGGGGGTCTATATAAATGGGGGGAGCACACAGTGGGGCTATATAACGGGGAAGACACAGGGGGGCTATATATATAACTGGGGGAGCACACAGGGGGCTATAGACTACTGGGGTTTCACAGAGGGGTCTATATACTACTTGGGTCAGCACACAGGGGGTCTATATACTACTTGGGGCAGCAGAATGGGGTCTATATACAACTGGGGGAGCACACAGGAGGTCTATATCCAAGTGGGGGAGCACACAGGGGGGCTATATACTACTGGGGGAGCACACAGGGGGTCTATATACTACTGGGGTAGTACACAGGGGGTCTATATACTACTGGGGTAGCACACAGATGTCTATATACTACTGGTGGGGCACACAGGGGGTCTATATATTACTGGGGGAACACACAGGGGTCTATATACTACTGGTGGGGCACACAGGGGGTCTATATACTACTGGGGAAACACACAGGAGTCTATATACTACTGGTGGGGCACACAGAGGGTCTATATACTGCTGAGGCAGCACACAGGGGGTCTATATATAACTAGGGGGGCACACAGGGGTCTATATACTACTGGGGCAGCACACAGGGGGTCTATATACTACTGGAGGAGCACACAGAGGTCTATATACTACTGGCGGGGCACACAGGGGGTCTATATACTACTGGGGGAACACACAGAGGGTCTATATACTACTGGTGGGGCACACAGGGGGTCTATATACTACTGGGGGCAGCACACAGGGGGTCTATATATAACTGGGGGAGCACACAGGGGGTCTATATATATAACTGGGGGCAGCACAAAAGGGGTCTATATACTTCTGGAGGAGCACACAGTGGTCTGTATACTACTGGGGGAGCACCCAGGGATCTATATAATACTGGTGGAGCACACAGGGGGTCTATATACTACTGGGGGAACCACACAGGGGGGTTAATATACTATTGGAGGAGTACACAGGGGTCTATATCCAAGTGGGGGAGCACACAGGAGGTCTATATCCAAGTGGGGGAGCACACAGGGGGGCTATATACCACTGAGGGAGCACACAGGGGAGCTATATACAAGTGGGGGAGCACACAGGGGGTCTATATACTAGTGGGGGAGCACACAGGGGTATATGCAACTGGGGGCAGCACACGGGGTATATACGACTGGGGGCAGCACACAGGGGGTTTATATACAACTGGGACAGCACACAGGGGGTCTATATACTTTTGGGGGAGCACACGGGGGGCTATATATAACTAGGGGAACACACAGGCGTCTATACACTACTGGGGGAAGCGTGGAGTGGAGTGTGTGTCGAGGGGGGGGGCCACAGACATAACTTCGCTTGGGGCCCCAGAAATGCCAAGACTGCCCCTGAACACAAGGCTCTATTGTTGGGCAAGTTTTTGGAGACAGAGTGAGAAATGTGGGAGGCACCTAGAGGACCTGCGCTTGGTAAATTAATCTTTTAGGTCAGGGTTTGTACGTTGGGGAGGGGGGTTGTAGTTAATTCTAGTTGGGAGTTGTGGAAGATTTCAATTGGAGGAAGGACAAGCTACGGCCAGGTTGTCCAAGAGGCCTGAAAAGTGGCTTTCTTTGTCAGGTCTCAAGTATGGGCTGCTTAGTCAGGAGGAAGCATGGCCTGGTTAGTCAGGAGGAATTGTGGTCTAGTTAGTAAGGGTGAAGTGAGGTCTGGTTAGTCAGGAGGAATTGTGGCCTGGTTAGGAGGTTATGTGGCCTGGTAAGTCAAAATGAAGGTTGGTCTGGTAAGTCAGGAGGAAGTGTGGCCTGGTTAGTCAGGATGAAGTGTGGATTAGTTAGTTAGGAGGAAGTGTGGCCTGGTAAGTGAGAAGAAAGTGTGGATTGGTTAGTCAGGAGGTAGTGTTGCCTGGTAAGTGAGGAGGAAGTGTGGATTGGTTAGTTAGGAGGAAGTGTTGCCTGGTAAGTGAGGAGAAAGTGTGGATTGGTTAGTTAGGAGGAAGTGTGGCCTGGTTAATCAGAAGGAAATGTGGCCTGGTTAGTCAGGATGAATGGTGGTCTGGTTAGTCAAGAGGGAGTGTGGCCTTGTTAGTCAGGAGGAAGTGTGGCCTGGTTAGTCAAGAGGGAGTGTGGCCTGGTTAGTCAAGAGGGAGTGTGGCCTGGTTAGTCAGGAGGAAGTGTGGCCTGGTTAGTCAGGAAGAAGTGTGGCCTGGTTAGTCAGGATGAAGGGTGGTCTGGTTAGTCAAGAGGGAATGTGGTCTGGTTAGTAAAGAGGGAGTGTGGCCTGGTTAGTCAGGAGGAAGTGTGGACTAGTTGCTCAGCCCTTAACTGTAGTGGACTAAGCTGAATAGTAAGTAAGAGTGGTGAAATAGTTGGGGCCCTTGGTAATAGAGACAATGATACAGAGATTGGCACTGTGTTCAAATTTGAGACACAATTGAACCTGAGGCCATGATGTTGGGCAACAGAGCCAACTGTTTGATCAGAAGGGAGGGTATTTAGTGTGAGGACAAAAAAAAATGAAGACTGGTATAGATCTCAAGAGGGAAGAGAATTCTAAGGGGAGATCTGTGTGAGACAACATGGGCCTGAGATAAGGTCTTGTGGAGTTAAGAGGAACCTGACACTTTGCTAATGAATCTGGTGCTCTTCGTGTTCTGATATAACATGCAGAATATTGGGGTAAACTGTTAAGTGGAAGGTGAAGCCAAGAGTTCAATGTAGTCTTTTTCTATAATAATGGTGATGCAGAATTTAGAGGGTAACTATCAGAGTACAGTCTTCTAAATGTCCATGTGCAGATGCAGCAGCCGATGGAAGTTTGGGTGGCCATGGAAATGTCCTAATTGTGTATGGCAGGGGCGTAGCTAGGATTCATGGGGCCCCATAGCAAAAAAAAACAAACTGTATGGGGCTCCCCTACACACTATACAATGTATAATAGATATAGATATATAGAGATTTTGCTACCTTTTGCTTAACCCCTCATGTACTGCAGTGTGTAAGTGACCCAGTGTTCTTTTACCTGCTGCAACACAAAAAAGGGTTAATAAGCTAAAGAAAATTAGCTCTCTCCTTCACTACTCCTGCACTGATAACCCCTGACCTCTGCAGGAGCTCAGAGAACAGAAGCCAGAGGTTATCAGAGCAGTGAGGCAGAGAGCTAATTGTCTCTAGCTTATTAACCCTTTTTTGTGTTGCAGCATATAAGAGAACACTGGGTCACTTACACACTGCAATACATAAGGGGTTAAGCAAAAGGACACAGGAGGCTCTTATCTTCCCTGTACAACGGGCCCCCTCCGCCAGGGGCCTCACAGCATCTGCCTTCCCTGCCTCTATGGTAGCTACCCCACTGGTGTATGGGTTTCATGCACTGTTCTTCTTAACAGTGCTCGAGCATGGAACACACAGACACTTAGTATTTTTCCACGGTAACCAAAATTTCATACAGCACCCCCGTCTGTACACAAAAGTTTAGAAGACTAAACAGTGACTGGTACACTTTAACAGTCAAAAAATGGTAATAGTAATTTTAACAGTCTTTTTGTAGCTACAAGATTGGAGTCAAGGGGATAATACTCGGCTTGTAATAACCATCTCTTCGCATAATCGTTAATGATAAACGATCTTAAATGATTGCTATGGCGAACGACCTGAAATCGTTCACTCATTTACACGGAACGATGACCGTTACTTATGATCGTTCTTGCGGTCACCTTGTCATCGCTTTTGCGTTTGTCGCTACTGTATACGTCCAAACGACGTCTTATTCCATGCAAATGATTTGCGAACGAGCAACGATAAAAATAGGTCCAGGTCTTATTAAGCGATCAACAATTTCTCGTACGTCGTTTAATTGTTAACTGCTATTCAACTGAACGATTATCGCTTTGTTCCGAACGATTTAATGATTATTCGAATGATTATCATCCTGTGGAATAGGGCCCTTTCCTTTGTGACCTGTTCTGTGTTTCTAGTCTCTTCCGGGCTTTGGCTTCAAAACTCTGTCAGATAAATCTCTGTAAAGGGTGTAAAGGCACCCTAACAGCTTAACAAAGTCTAGTTTAACACAGGTGAAATGAGAAGAACTTGTAACTTACATTCCCATGTATAGGAATTAGGGATGGTCCGAACCTGCCGAGCTTTGGGTTCGTATGAACCCGAACGCTCAGCATCAGATTCCTGCTGTCTGCCCGCTTCGTGCAGCGGGTGGATACAGCGGGAGGACCGCCTTGAAAACTGGGATACAGCCTATGGTTATGGCTGTATCCCAGTTTTCCAGGCGGTCCTCCCGCTGTATCCACCCTCTCCACGGAGAGGGCAGACAGCGGGAAACATTTCCGAGGGTTCGGGTTCGTACGAACACGACCCGAACCAGGTTCGGACCATCCCTAATAGAAATCTTAGCAACTTTGACAAGGGCCAACATGTGATGGATAGAAGACTAGTCAATACCCATTACGCTGGGTATTGAGGGTCACTTTAAAGTTCACTTAAAATGGGTATTCTGGAAAGATTTGTTTTATTTTCTTTTTCTTTAAAAAAAAAAACTGGTGTCAGAAAGCTATATAGATTTGGAATTTACTTCCATTTAAAAATCTCTAGTTTTCCAGTACATATCAGCTGCTGTATGTCCTGCAGGAAGTGGTGTTTTCTTTCCAGTCTGAGCTCCAGTCTGTGCTCTCTGCTGCCACCTCTGTCCATGACAGGAACTGTCCAGATCAGTAACAAATCACTATAGAAAACCTCTCCTGCTCTGGACAGTTCCTGTCATGGACAGAGGTGGCAGCAGAGAGCACTGTGTCAGACTGGAAAGAATACACCACTTCGTTTAGGACATACAGCAGCTGTTCAGTACTGGAAGACTTGAGATTTTTAAATTGAAATAAATTGCATGTCTGAATAACTTTCTGACACCAGTTGATAAAAAAAAAAAATCTCCAGAGTATACCTTTAAACCGCTAACATACATAGAGACAAAGATGATTATATAAGGCTTTTCAACATAAATAATATCAGGATCACAGCAGGCAAACGTCCAGCATTAAGACTCGTCAGTGGGAGCTGTTTATAAAAATTATTAATGGAGGTCGTATTCCTTAGAGTACATGGAATGGAGTTTCCATGTGAATCTCACCATCTCAGATTATTAAACAGTCCTTATTTGTCTAAAACTAAGAAGAAAGTGTATTCTAGGTTATAATTTGGTTTTGGCTTTTGGAGTCTGGGGAGAATAAGCCTCTTGTATACGTCTAGCAACTATTTTTAACTACTTGATTTTGAAAAAAATGTTAACAGGCTCCTTAGTTTGGCTCCGTCCAGTCTTGTATCTATTTTAGTGGGAAGAGACACATTGCGCAAAGTGAATAAAATTAATGGCACGAGTGCTATCAAAATATTTTCCTAGTAATTTTATCCTGGTTTATTATTATTATTTTTTTTAAAATCTGGTTTCAGTGAATTAACCTATATATGTCACCTATTTACTATATATAATTTTAGCAAACTTTACTCTGGATGTCCAATTACACAGAGCAATTATTTGCAGAACCCTGTGTTATAAAGACAAGGTTCAGCCAAAGAGCGAGCAATTGTTTACTTTTTGGCTGGACAAGTAATTGGGCGCACATTGCTACATGTTATAGTTTATGAGTAGGGATGAGCGGACATCGGCGCTCTATTATCATGCCTATTATCCCGGCCGCATAGTTGCGATCCCGCGAATATGCGGCCAGGATATTCCAGGCAATTTAACAGTGATTCCCTGGAATATCCTGGCCGCATATTCCCGTGAGCGCAACTATGCGGCCGGGATGAAAGACATGATGAGAGAGCGAACTGCTTTCGGACCAAAGTCCGAGCAGTTCGCTCATCTCTACTTATGAGTAGCCAATGGCTGGTTACAGGGGTATATAAAATAACAAAGAGGTTATGCTTACCTCTCCACACTCCACTGATGTCCTCCTGCCCTGTCTCTGGATCCCCCAATGACCTCAGCCACCACTACCATCACAGACAAACTTGTCTCTGCGGTGACAGCCCGCTCAACCAATGACTGACCAAGATGGGATGACCCTGGACTAACCTTTTAAAACACGGGCTTCACAGACATAGCTAATAATCTCCATGTAGCCCTGCCCATGTGATTATTAGGTGGTTCAGTAAGCGAGCACCGATTTAGCCGATCTGCAAAAAACCAGCAGAGCATCAGTTACCAGTCTCAAAACAGGACTAGCCAGATAATATAATATTGAGACTCATAACTGAGGCTCCACCAAAAAGGGCGCAGCCTGCGCAAATTCCTCGAAAATAGTGCAAAAGGCTTGATAAATCGTGCACAATTTTACATTGTGTGCAAAAACTCCAAATTAGCCAAAATAATGGTGCAAACATAATGATACACTTGCCCCTTAGAGCTCTATGAGGAGGGCTGAGATCTGTGATCTGATAGGCAATGATGTTATCTTGTTGTTCATGAGAAAGTCAGCTGACCCAGGACAGACCACTTTCTCTGACACATTAAACAATGTTTTTTTTGTGGCTCAGACTGGTGATCACATGACCCAGTTACAGAAATGAAATGCAGGGATGCAGCTGTGCTGGAATAAAACACTTGACACTGTAGGTATAAGGATGGGACCTGAAGACACAGGACAGGTGAGGCCCGCCCAGCTGTCCCTGCCTTCTTAGCACTATCTGCCCTAGGCGGCAGCGGGTAACTGGGAGACAGTCCCTAACCTGTATTAGTGAAACACAAAAACAAGGACAAGACAAACTAACACAATATACTGAAAATCAGCTAGCCAGGGTCAAAAACCAAACAGTAGTTGCGGTACAAAGTCTAAGGGGGTCTTCAGTAAGCCAAGCCAAAGGATCTAGATACCAGGAATAACGTAATCAGGGCACAAATGCTAGCTTAGTCACACTCACTAATGAGGTCCTATCACAGGCAAATAGGCATGATGGGGGTAGTAATCTTATAAAGGCTGAAGTCCCAGCCCCAGGCATGATTGGGGCAGAGACTCCAACCCCCTCTCACACACAGAGCTGACTGGTGGTCCTGGTCGCCAGTCAGCATAATTAAAGCCGCGTCTAGGAGCTGCGCATGCTGGCTGGTGCCGACTCCTAATAGTAGGACTTGGTGATGGTGGCTGTGCATTACATGGTTAAAAAAAACCTGAAAACACACTGCTTCTTTAAAGTCAGTGCTGGCCTATGGTGCATCAGTGTCAAGCATTTGGAGAATCCAGCATTAACTTTTTTTTTTTTCCGTTTGTTCAAGTCTAGACAAGACAATGGAATAAAATAACGCAGATGTAGCCTTAGCCTATTATATTTATATTATCCCCAGAAAACCCTATTAAAGCATCATCACCACCATCATTATAATAGCCCTACCCTACTTTACAAGAAATGATGAGCTGTAACTAAAAATGGAACCTAAAGTTAACAATAATGTGCTGAAACGTTTTAATTCAGGGTAATTATTCTCTATACGCTTCACTGGTGCCCATTGTAAATTTGATTTAATAGCCGGAAATCCTATGAAAATACATCTCTGATGCCTTGTTGGTGAATATTTATACTACACAGAGCTTGCGTGCGTGAAAACAAGGGAGAAGGGTATATTAATCTCCCTGATACAAACATACAAATGACAGTTCTGAGGATCCCAGTGGGTGGGAGTATGCGATAATTCATGATTTCCCAATGACAATTAAAAAACGTTCTTTGCCGTTTCTTCAAAGTTACATAAAATCTGTCCAATAATAAATAATATCTCATTATACCACGAAGACAGAATTTTATGGTATAATAGTGTCAAAGCTGAAACAAATATAGTCTTTAGGGCTCATGCACAGTATTTCGTATGGTGTTGTTATAGGGATTCTATATGCATGAGCAATTCACAGTAAAGTCTGCTTGATGTGGTCTGTCTGAATTCTGCACATTGCACTTCCCACTCACTTGTATGCATGTAAGGATAGGCCCCCATGTGACAATAATATCACAGGATGAGCATGGCTATAGTGTTTCCCTATAACAACAAAAAAAAAAAAAAATCTATTGAGCTTACAAAAAAACTTAATTGGGAAAGTAGAAGTCACATTGACATGGGGGAAATGAAGTGTGCTATCCATGGCTTCTACCCACTCGTTCTCCCAATCTCAGCAGTGATACCATACCTAAACACATTTTTTGACATGTCCTAATGGTATGGCAAAAGTTTTTCTAGTGACAGATTTGCTTTAACCCCTTAACCCTTAGAGGACAATTTAAATTTTAGCGATTTCGTTTTTTCCTCCTTGTGCTTAAAAGGCCATAGCACTTGCATTTTTCACCTAGAGACCCACATGAGCCCTTATTTTTTGCATCACTAATTGTACTTTGCAATGACAGGCTGAATTTTTTCATAAAGTACACTGCGAAACCAGAAAAAAATTTAATGTGTGGTGAAATAAAAAAAAAATAAAAAACGTCATTCTTTGATATGGTTTTTTTTCGTTTTTACACCATTCACCCTGGGGTAAAACTGACTTGTTATATATGTTGCTCAAGTCGTTACAATTACAACGATATGTAACATGTATAACTTTTCTTGTATCCGATGGCCTGTAAAAAATTCAAACCATTGTTAACACATATATGTTCCTTAAAATCGCTCCATTCCCAGGCTTATAGCGCTTTTATCCTTTGGTCTATGGGGCTGTGTGAGGTGTCATTTTTTGCGCCATGATGTGTTCTTTCTATCGGTACCTTGATTGCGCATATGTGACCTTTTGATCGCTTTTTATTACAAATTTTTGGGATTTGATGTGACCAAAAATGCGCAATTTTGCACTTTGGGATTTTTTTTTTTCATTTACGCCATTTACCGTGCGAGATCAGGAATGTGATTAATTAATAGTTTGGGTGATTACGCACGCCACGATAGCAAACATGTTTATTTATTTATTTTTATTTATAACATGGGAAAAGAGGGGTGATTCACACTTTTATTAGGGGAGGGGGCTTTTTATTAATAACAACTCTTTTTTTTTTACTTTTACACTAATTCTATGTTCACACTGCGTAAGAGACCGGCCGTTTCGTGACCCCAGCTAGGTCACGGAACGTCCGGTCTCTGGCCGGATCATCTCGGCCAGTACTTCAGTACCAGCCGGATGATCTTTCGACCGCAGAGCTCTGATGCGGGCGCATCAGCATGCACCCGCATCAGAGCTTCCCATAGCCCACAGTGAAGCAAGCGGCCGGAGCTGCTTGCTTCACTGAACTGACAGGTCTTTCTGCGGCCGGAATTCACTGACTTCCGGCTGCAGAAGACTGACATGTCAGTTGTTTGCGGCGTATGGGATCCCGGCCAGAGCGCACACGATGTGTGTACGCTCTGGCTGGGATCCCATAGAACAACAGGCATTGTTCCACCGCGGTAAAAGTACGGCCGTTGTTGCCATCAGCAACAACGGCCATACTTTTACGTAGTGTGAACATAGCCTTATACAAGAAGCCCCCCTGAGGTTAGTGTTATTCCCCCTGGGGGACTTCTAGTATAAGTACTCTGATCTCCCATTGAGATTTATGCTGCATAGATATTTAGCATAGTTCGATGAGATAGGCACATTGATTGCTTCTGGCTGCTGCAGCCGGAAGCAATCGAGTGCCGAGCCGGGATCAGCGCCATTACGGCGCTGACCCCGGACAGGGTAAGATGTGTGGATCAACCCCACTAAACCCCAGGGAATGACTGCATCAAGTAATCGGATACAGCTGTCAACTTTGACAGCTGCATCCGATTACTTTATTAGCGGGCACGGCGATCGGACTGTGCCCGCTAATAGCCGCGGTCCCAGGCTACAAGCAGCACCCGAGACCGCAGCTGTTCAGAGCGCGGCCGCCATGCGGCCCTGCTCTGAACACATGAAGGCGGCCCTGGACGTACGGGTACGTCCATGGTCGCCTAAGGTTTAACCCCTTAAGGACAGAGCCTGAAATGGCCTTAATGACAGAGACAAATTTTATGAATATGACCAGTGTCACTTTAGTCATTAATAACTTCGGGATGCTTTTACCTATCCGGCTGATTCTGAGATTGTTTTCTCGTGACATATTGTACTTTACATTTCTGGTAAATTGGAGTCGATACTCATAACAAATCTTTATGAAAAAAACCCAAATAAGGTGAAAAAATGTGAAAAAATGCATTTTTCCAACTTTGAAACTTCTTTGCGTATACAGAAAGTGGTTATACCACATAAATTATATATTAAATAGCATTAGCAACATGTCTACTTTATGTTGGCGGCATTTATTAAACTATCTTTCATTTTTTTTAGACGATAGGAAGCTTAAAACATTAGCAGCAAATTTCCAAATTTTCAGTAAAATTTCAAAATCAGATATTTTTAGGGACCTGTTCAGGTTTAAAGTGTATTTGAGGGGCCTGTATGTTAGAAAGCCCCACAAAGCACCCCATTTCAGAAACTGCACCCCCCAAACTCTGCAAAAGCATATCCAGAAAGTGTTTAAACCCTTTAGGGGAGTCACAGAAATAAAAGCCAAGTGTGTAAGGAATTTGAAAATTTTAATTTTCTGTGCAGAGATTTTATTGTAATCCAATATTTTTCATAATTATAAACCTATTACCAGAGAAATGCACCCCAATAATTATTGCCCAGTTTCTGCAGTTTATAGAAATACCCCATATGTGGCCCTATTGCGCTATTTGACGCAACCACAAGCCTCAGATATAAGGGAGCGCCTAGTGAATTTCAACGCCTCCGTTATATTTGGTCATTTCTGACTGTACCACTTCAGGTTGGCTGAGGCTCTGGGGTGTCAAAACCTAAAAAACACCCCTAAAGGGACACCATTTAGAAAACTACACCCCTCAAGGAATGTAACAAGGGGTGCGGTGAGCATCTGGACCCCACAGGTGCTTCACAGATTTTCCGAACAATATGGCGTGAAAAAAGAAAAATTTATTTTTTACACTAAAACGTTGTTCTAGCCTTCAATTTTTCATTTTCTTAAAGGGATAAGAGGCAAAAAAAGACAAAAAATGTGTAGCGCAGTTTCTCCCGAGTACAGAAATACCCCACATGTGGCGATAGAGTGCCAAGGGGGCGCAGGACGAGCCTCCAAAGGGAAGGAGCGCCAATTGGCTTTTGGAAGCTGAATTTCACTGAAAAGGATTTCAAGGGCCATGTCGCATTTACAGAGCCCTCGTGCTGCCAAAACACTGGAAACCCCCCACAAGTGATTCCATTCTGGAAACTACACCCCTCAAGGAATCTAACAAGGGGTGCAGTGAGCATATGGACCCCACTGGTGACGGGCACAAATGTGGAACAATGTGACGTGAAAGGGAAAAATTTCATTTTTTCACTTTCATGGCACAAATGTGCCCGTCATCAAGGGGTCCATATCCTCACTGCACCCCTTGTTAGATTCCTTGAGGGGTGCAGTTTCCAGAATGGGGTCACTTGTGGGGGGTTTCCAGTGTTTTGGCAGCAGGAGGGCTCTGTAAATGTGACATGGCGTTCATCATCCATTCTAGCCAAATCCAACCTCCAAAATCCAAATGGCGCTCCTTCCCTTCGGAGGCTTGCCCTGCGCCCACATGGCGCTTTATGTCCACATGTGGGGTATTTACGGACTCGGGGGAAATTGCTCTACACATATTGTGTGTTTTTTTCTCTTTTAACCCCTTGTGAAAATGATAAATTCAAGGCTAAACCAACATTATAGTGTAAAAAATGTAATATTTCATTTTCACGCCACATTGTTCCACATTTGTGTCCGTCACCCGTGGGGTCCATATGCTTACTACACCCCTTGTTACATTCCTTGAGGGGTGCAGTTTCCATAATGGGGTCACTTGTGGGGGGTTTCAACTGTCTTGGCAACACAGGGGCCTTTTGAATGCAACATGGCCCCTCGAAATCCATTCCATCCAAATCCAGCCTTCAAAAACCAAATGGCGCTTCTTCCCTTCGGAGGCTTACCCTGCACCCGCATGGCGCTTTATGTCCACATGTGGGGTATTTCCAAACTCAGGGGAAATTGCTCTACACATTAAATGTTTTTTTTATCTTTTAACCCCTTGTGAAAATGAAAAAACATGACAAGATTAATGATTTAGAGTAAAAATTTTACAAAAATTACACTAAATGTTGGTCTAGCCTTGATTTTTTTCCATTTCCACAAGGGGTTAAAAAGAAAATGAACACAAAACGTGTAGGGTAATTTCCCCTGAGTACGAAAATACCCCACATGTGGACATAATGTGCCATATGGGCACAGGGCAAGCCACCAAAGGGACAGAGCGCCATTTAGAGGCTGGAATGGAGGATGGAGGCCATGTCGCAATTACAAAGCTCCTGTGCTGCCAGGACAGTAGAAACCCCCGACAAGTGACCCCATTCTGGAAACTACACCCCATAAGGAATCCAACAAGGGGTGCAGTGAGCATATGGACCCCACTGGTGACGGGCACTTACGTAGAACATGTGCCGAGAAAATAAAAAATACAATTTTTTTCATTTTCACGTCCCAAATGTGGCCGTCACCAGGGGGCCATATCCCCGCTGCCCCCCTTCTTAGATTCCTTATGGGGTGTAGTTTCCAGAATGGGGTCACTTGTGGGGGGTTTCTACTGTCCTGGCCGCACAGAGGCTTTGTAATTGCATCATGGCATCCTCTAATGGGAATGGCGGCCATACCTATTTAGCTGGGGAAAAGGGACAATTCTAATTTATTTTGGGGGTATTAGGCCAATTATTAGTTTATAAGGTTGAAAATGACAGGTGTCCATCAAACTCAATCTGTGTTGATCCAGAGGAAGGCAAAAAAAAACCCTCGTAAGGCAGACGACAGTAGCCTCATCACAGGGGAAAAATTCCTTCCCGACTCCATAATGGCGATCAGAATAATCCCTGGATCAACGTGACCCCTGAAATAGGAATAAGGGACAGAATTTAGATAATGTAGAACCCCAGTGACGTGTGGTGCGCCTTGGAGCGATCCAGTATGCAGAGGCCGGGGTGATCAGGACAGGTGTCACACTGGAAAATGTTGTCCTTCCTGATCCCCCTGTTACACCACACTCTGCACTTCTTCTGGGGTCTCCCTTTCTCCAGTGTGGGGGACGTCACCTGGAAAATGTTGTCCTGGTGCGATACGGGGTCCTTCATATCCAGAAGCGCTGGGTCCGCTCCATGGCTGCTAAATATTAGGGCGCTATTACTACTTCTGATATGTTCGGATCGTGCCGCAAGCTACAGTAGCTCGGGCAGCGAGGGACCGGAAGAGGGGGTGCTGGTATAAAAGTTATCCCCGTACAGATGGTGACCTTTATCCAGCAGTGGGAAGATCAGTTCCCGGACGATCTTCCCACTAACTCCGAGGATGGGGGGGCATCTGGGGGCTGGATTCGGGTGTCCCTTCCTACATACACTCTAAGGGTACGTGCACACTGCGGAATCGCGACAGATAACCCTTCGTGCATTCCACAGCTGGCACCCACCGGCGGACTGATGCAGGCGCGCGTCTCCACACGTGTCATAGACTCCATTCTATGCACGGGCGGATTCCGCTCTCCGTCCAACGTGTTCATTCTTTGGATGGACGATGGAATCCACCCGTGTCATAGAATCCATTCTATGCACGGGCGGAGACACATGCCTGCATCAGTCCGCCGGCGGGTGCCAGCTGTGGAATGCACGAAGGGTTATCCTTCGCCATTCCGCAGTGTGCACGTACCCGAAATCTGTAAGTGTACCCTAAGGTACGCTCACAGAGTTTGTAGAATTTCACTCCATACCGTCATCTCTTATTGGGACGGTACTGGCGGAAAAGATGTGTCTGGGGGGCAGCGTACGCTACACTACCCCCAGACACGTCACTGGAGGATGAGGATGATGAGGATGAATGGAGGAACGAAGGACCCCCCATTCATCCTCACTGGCTGTTTCGGTGTCGGAGGTAATAATAACGTATCCCTCTGACGCCGAAAACACCCTGGGGGTCATCTTTATACGGGGATTAGTATATGGGGTATGTAGTGGTGTAGTGTCAAACTTTATTCAATGTAGTGTGGTGTAATGTAGTGTTTTTTACGTGTTTTTTTACAGTAAGTATAAAAAAAAAACCTACGCCAACAAAGGAGTTGCTGATAAATGCCGCACTTATGTGCGGCACTTATAAGCAGACCGTGGCAGTAGAATATAGAAAAAAAAACACCCTACGCCAAAAAGGAGGAGTTGCTGATTAGCAGCGCACTTTCGTGCGATGCTGATCAACACTCAGCGGCGATAGGGTGCGGAAAATAGAAAAAAAAAAATTTGAAAAAAAAAAAAAAAAAAATTCTGAACATCCCTGTAGCTGCTGATAAGTGTATTACACATATCAGCCGCTAGAGGGCAGCAGAGCGCAAAATACGGAAAGAGCCGACGCTGGAGCCGAAAATAGCCGAGAGAAGCCGAACGTGACGTCACGGAAGAAGCCGAAGACCCGAACGAAGACGAGGATGCCGCGAACCCGGAAGACGCCGATCAGGAGCCCGGGACAGGTGAGTAATGTACAAATACCTGCTCTGGACCCCTCGGCTGCCTAGCTGAGGGGTCCAGGGCAGGTATTTACTATATTGTGGGACTCTGATCGCCGTGCCACCGGCCCGATCGCCGTGAATGGCCGGCCGGTACCGGCCGGCCGTTCACGGCGATCGGGCCGGTGGCACGGCGATCACCATTACTTTTTACAGTAATGGTGGTCGGTGCCGTCCTCGGACAGCACCGACCGCCATTTTTTTCCGGGTCATCGGGTCGCCGATGACCCGGAAAGGTTCCGATCGCCGCTATTGGCTGATCTGAATTGATCAGCCTATAGCGGCGATCGTAAGCACGGGGGGTGTTAACCACCCCCCGTGCCGTGAAGCTAAGATGGCCTGCTATGATTTATAGCAGGCCATCTTCCCCGACCGCTGTGTGTGAACACGCAGCGATCGGGGAAACATCGGGCGTAAATTTACGCCCTGATGCGCCAAGTACCAGGGCGCGAGGGCGTAAGTTCACGCCCGATGTCGTTAAGGGGTTAAGGGCCAGGCTAATTTTCGTTTTTGCGTTTTTGTTTTTTCCTCCTTGTGTATAAAAGGCCATAGAAGTTGCATTTTTACACCTACGGACCCACATAAGCCCTTATTTTTTGCGTCACTAATTGTACTTTGCAATGACGGGCTGAATTTTTGCATAAAATATGCTGCGAAACCAGAAAAAAATTATATGCGCGGTGAAATTGGAAAAAAACTCACATGTTATATATGTTCCTCAAGTCGGTAAGATTAAAACGATATGTAACATGTAAAACTTTTATATTAATTGATGGCTCGTAAAAAATTAAAACCTTTTACAGAAAATAAACGTTCCTTAAAATCGCTCTATTCCCAGGCTTATAGCGCTTTTATCCTTTGGTCTATGGGGCTGTGTGATGTGTCATTTTTTGCGCCATGATGTGTTCTTTCTATTGGTACCTTGATTACACATATGTGACTTTTTGATCGATTTTTATTACAATTTTTCTGGATTTGATGCAACCAAAAATGCAAAATTTTGCACTTTGGAATTATTTTGCGCTTACGCCGTTTACCGTGAGGGATCATGAATTAAATAAATTAATATTTTGGGCAATTACACACGCAGCGATACAAAACATGTTTGTTTATTTATTTATTTTTATTTATAAAATGGGAAAAGGGGTTTGATTTGGACTTTTATTAGGGAAGGGGGTTATTTATTAATAAAAACACTTTATTCTTTTTTTAAATACAGTAATATGAAGCCCCCTGGGGGACTTCTATATACACAGCACTGATCTCCCATTGAGATCAATGCTGTGTATATAACAGAGCACCGATCCATCAGATCGGTGCTCTATTATACTGGTCTGCTGCAGACCATCTAAATAGATTGCCGAGCCAGGATCAGCGTCATTCCGAGATCCCCCACTAGACACCAGGGACAGGGGCCACATACGGCATTCAAATGCAGCTGTCAGCTTTGACCCGCAGTCCCGGGAGCCCGGGAGCCCTCTCTGATCCCCCTTGACGGCCGCATGACGGTTATACGGTTATGACAGTTAAAATTTTTAATATGTTGCTGCCCTGGCGGAAAACATAACAAACAGACTAACTAACTAACTAACTTCTTGTTTAAAGGGGAGAGAGGGGACTGGAGGCTGAGCCATCAAAAATCTCTTCTGATTAATTTCTGGTAAATTCTGAACAATGAGATAAGATTTCTCCTTGTAGAGACCATTTTAACCCCCCTGGAATTTAGGGAAAAAATATAAAAAGTCTCTCTCTCTCTCTCTCTCTCTCTCTCTCTCTCTCAAAAATGGAAAGAGCTTGCTCTTTGGTGCCAACTAGTAGAGGGTAGCTTCCCTTTAATAAACCAAGCAAGATTTCCTCCGAGAAGAGAGAGGGTTAACTATCTGTAAACAGCTGTTTAGAGATTCTTGCCTTACAACAGTTTCTGGTTTGAACTATTAAAAAAATTTAAATTCTCTGAGGAAGCTACCTTCCAATAGGTGGCACCAGAGCAATCTCTTTGTTTTTAAGCTAATTTGCATATTAAAAAATTCAGTAGAGCAAGTAGAGCCTCTACATATCTTTTTGGACACTCTCCTCAAGAAGCCATAATGTTTTGGCCAGTCTGCACCTGACTCTGTACTGATGAGGGGTAAGAACCCTGAAACCACAGTCTAGAATGGGTAATGCTTCTTTCTGGGAGGGATTCTGAATCAAACATTGACTTCCAATAGGTGGCACCAGAGCACAAGCTGCCTGTACTGTTACATGCAGAATGTAGAAGAGAAAGCAAGCAACAGATTTAATAAAGACCTATCAGAAAATATGTTTTTTGCCCTAATATATAATCATAGGTACAATGCACTAATAAGTTGCATGCATAGTCTATAATTGTGTATTTGTGAAAGAACCCCATGTATACATGGGAAAAACATACTGCCTGCAGATCTAACCTTATCTGGTTTTGAACCTCTGACCCCACCGCTGTCACTAAGCCACCCATTGAACATTCTTTCCAGTCTAAGTACATCTGTCATAATATTCCTCCATGGAGTCGACTAGAAGCTGAAAGTGTTGTCTTTCCCTTTTTCTCAGAACAATGGAATGTTTTATAATTTATTCATAGAATGTTGTGTAGCATCAACAAGCCGAAGCACAAGTTAATGATACCAAATGGCGCACATCCTGTCACCATTCAACTGGAAATGTGAAAAAATCCAACAAGATTCCCATAAGCATTCTTTACCCCAAGAAATGTATCAAGCTACAACTCATCCTTAAGATAAGCAATCATCCAATGGCCTCTTGCTTGTAATCAGAAGAACAGCGCACAGTGGGGCCTCTGCAAGCGATAAAACCCAGCTGTCTCTCCGAGGAACTTCCTCTCTCCAGATGTAACTCATCGTCTCGGCTTGTAAGAGGAGAGGAAAATTGCTTAAACCGAAAGTGTTTTTACAAAATGAACATAAAATATCTTAAGAATGTCTTCACATAAACACAGATTACTTACACAGTCAACCCCAGATAGCAAGCTTTCTCAATGCACTTTGATGTGTGTTACATTATATTAATATAAAGACAGCAGAAAGGTGTTAAGAGAGAGAGGCACTGCTGCCTTGCTACTGTAAATGTGCCGAAGAGCTTTAAATTGAAAGGGCCCGTTATTGTACAGATTGGTGTATACAGTTGATTCCATTTTTAAATTTATTTTTAGATTTGGTCTACCTTTATTTTGTTCTTTTTTAACCACTTCCTGCCACAGTGATTTTCGGCAACTGCGTATATGAAATTTTTTCATCCCCTCCTTCCAAGATCCAAGACTTTTTTTTAAGATATAGTAGATCTTGGACAAATTTTATTTTTTAATGGTACTGTCAAGTCTGGAAGGTACAGTGAGGAAGGTACAGTGAGCCCTAGCTGAACCCGACGCCTGTTACTGCCTATTTGGTGTACTGCCCTAAGTGGCAGACCCCAACTGGGCAAAGGTCCATACACTGCTAATTGGTTGGGCCGTCAGAGCAAGTGCTGTCCAAAGTCCAAGTCAGTACCCACCGGTAACTTGTAAGCCACAAGTCAGAGTCAGAGAGAGTAATCTATAAACAGGCCAAAGGTCAGAACCAAGAGAACAAATACAAGATCGAAGCAGAGGTGAAACTGTAAACAAAGTGAGTTCAAACACAGATGGGAGTGCAGTACAAAATCTAGAGACAAAGCTGAGATCAGGGGTGAACATACAAGGGGTAGAGAAAGCAGAAATACAGATGCTAGTGAAGAAGGCACGTCACAACTATCACAGCCATCTATGCCTGTTTATTTATCCTCCTATTACTTGCTTTAGGAGAGTTTGAGTGCACGATTGGCCTGGCATTCGTGCAATGGTGATAGTTTAACTGTCCTGACACGCCCCCAGCAGCTGATTTACTGCACAATCGCAGAATGGGCAGGCTCAGAACCCCGTTCCCAGCTCCTCAAGGAGGGAGCTATAGCCGTAGCAGGTAAGTGGTCATGAAGGATAAATACAATATGTATTTTAATTTTCCACACATTTGAAAATGGCTGTGCCCAGTATGGTTAATTTTTTATTACTGTATTTTCCAGCATATAAGACGACTTTTTAACCCCCAAAAATCTCTTTAGAAGTCGGGGGTTGTCTTATACGCCAGGTATGGTCGCCACATACGCTGGGGGAGCTCAAAAATGGCCGCATCCCCACTGTATGGGGCGACCACTATAAAAAAACAAACAGTTAACTCACCTGAGGCCTGTTCCCGGCATCCCTGCATGTCCTGGCCTGTTCCCGGCGCAGGCAGTGTACACCGGAGATCCCTGAAGCTCTCCAAGGCATCCGAACATCTCATCGGCTGCCGGTAGAGCTTTGGGAGAATGACAGAGGCTCTGGAAGTACCCACAGCCTCCAATGAGACGCTAGGCTGCTCGGGAGAGCTTCGGGGATCCCCAGTGCAGGCAGTGTACGTCACACTTGCAAATGCCGGGAACAGGCCCCACGTGAGTTAACTGTTTGTTTGTTTTTTAATTTAGCTGCAGCTAACCCCTGCCTGACCGCAGCAGGGCTGTGGTCAGGCAGGGGTTACCATTTTCCGGCGTATGAGGCGAACCCCTGACAATCTTCTTAAAAGTCAAGACCCTCTAGAATGGCTGACTACTGGGCTGAAAAAGGTGGTCAGCACCTCACCTCGATCACAGTCTGCAAAGAGTTCCGAAAGCTCTTTCATGGCTAGTCTATCCCTGCCCACTACGCTAAGGCAGCAGTTCCCTCAGGTCAGCTCATCACCTGCTGCTCACTCCCAAGGCTTCGATCAGAAATATCAAAAGTGACAGTTCCCATCAGGGCTCTCCCAAAACACGCACCAGGTAGTACAACTTAACAACTTTACAGGTCCTGTGTCACACACTTCAGATTACAGCCTACTATGTCCGCCACAGAGCAACTCAGAAACATTCCTTAAACAAACAAGCCTACACTGTCCTACATTCGACTGACACTTGCACAGTTGACAGGCCCGAGGCCTACTCAACCTCGCAGATCAGTCGCATGTCAACTTTACTCCACACATGGACCATCTGTACTCGGCCCTTTGGCAACATACTGTACATGTTTGTCCTCTCGGCACCTGCCACTACCTCAGGAGAAAATAAAGCATTATGTGATGCTTATTAAAATCAAAGGAACAGTTCAAGTTCTCTACAGAGAGAGATTGCTTAATGCTCTTTAGTACTGAGGAAGGTCCCTTTATAGAATAAACTGTACTTCCAAATTTTATGTTCTGTCCATGTCCAGTGTGGAGACATATTCCATGATGGACATTAGGATTGCTCAGACTACTGCACAATGACTACCGCACTGGGTGTTGCATGGTTTCCTTTGCAACTGTACTGCCCAGCATGTAATGCGTTTCTACACACAGAAGCTGAAGATCATGCGGGACATAAACTTTTGGAGAGTTATCTAATTAGAAACAACCCCTTTAACTATGCAGCTCATTCTACAAAGGAACCCAGGCTAGCGATGAATGATTGCATAGTAGTTAGTCATATTTATGCCTGTCCATGTAATAGAAGCATGGGACAAGTCTATGGAATGGGAACCACTCATATAATGCAACTAAAGAGGTACTCCTGGTCAGTGAATTATGCCCTTATGCCCTAATAAACCATATGGACAGAGAGCGTAAATCACAAAACAACTCCGTTAACAAATAAATTATACAATAAATACTTTATTCCCCAGCCACCAAAACATCTGCAGTCCCACAATGAGGGTCTCCTATGGTTCAACGACATACCAAGAACAAGAGGTTGTGATCTTTAGAACACTTATTATTATTAGCGTTTTTTATGTAATGTGCAGAATGGACGTTTTATGTAATGTGAAGAATGGACGTTCTTTGGTAAACGGCTAAACCACGGCCTTTGTTGTAAAACCAAGCCTTGAATTAATGATCATGAACATTAATTCCGGCCGTGGTTTTACAAAAAAGGGTGTTGTTTGCGCTCATCTGTACGTAGTGGGAACATTGAGCTGATTTTAAGTTTTTATCTAGTATATATTACTGTTGTACATTCTCATGTGATTTTAGGCACCTAGGATATTGCCTAGTCCTTTAAGATAATCAGTTTGATTCTCACATGCTTTACAGCATCCCAATTCAGGTCAAGTGCAAATAGGCTACAATACCAGATACTTCTTTGTGACAGACATAGAGATGTTTCTCGGAAATAAAAAAAAAAAGCAGACACTTCTATCTAATCCTGAACAATCGCTTTTTAATACCGAGCTCAGAACAGACTCAACAATGCAGCCATTTGTTCTGTATGTTACACGATACAGCTATAACCTAGGAAAATTCATGGTGCCATAAGACATGAGAGGCGAGCCCCTCCATCGGGAGAATGATGAGAGCCTTTAATGAGTTGATATTGGAAGAACATTATAGAATTGTGCAAATTAAAATATTCGTCTTGGTAATTACATGTTTATGGTTCTAATGCAGAAGGGGACTATCGGGATTTCTTTCACTCAGAGATAAGGTAAGCTGCATATATCTTCAGAAGAAGGAAAATCCTCTTACACAAAATAGAATATATATACACTCACCAGCCACTTTATTAGGTACACCTGTCCAACTGCACGTTACCACATAATTTCTAATCAGCCAATCACATGGCGGCAACTCAGTGCATTTAGGCATGTAGACATGGTCAAGACAATCATCAGTATGGGGAAAAAAGGTGATTTGAGTGCCTTTGAACGTGGCATGGTTGTTGGTGCTAGAAGGGCTGGTCTGAGTATTTCAGAAACTGCTGATCTACTGGGATTTTCACGCACAACCATCTCTAGGGTTTACAGAGAATGGTCCGAAAAAGAAAAAACACCCAGTGAGCGGCAGTTCTGTGGGCGGAAATGCCTTGTTGATGCCAGAGGTCAGAGGAGAATGGGCAGACTGGTTCGAGCTGATAGACAGTGACTCAAATAGCCAACCGTTACAACCAAGGTAGGCAGAAGAGCATCTCTGAACGCACAGTAGGTCGAACTTTGAGGCAGATGGGCTACAGCAGCAGAAGACCACATCGGGTGCCACTCCTTTCCGCCAAGAACAGGAAACTGAGGCTACAATTTGCACAAGCTCATCGAAATTGGACAGTAGAAGATTGGAAAAACGTTGCCTGGTCTGATGAGTCTCGATTTCTGCTGCGACATTCGGATGGTAGGGTCAGAATTTGGAGTCAACAACATGAAAGCATGGATCCATCCTGCCTTGTATCAACGGTTCAGGCTGGTGGTGGTGGTGTCATGGTGTGGGGAATATTTTCTTGGCACTCTTTGGGCCCCTTGGTACCAATTGAGCATCGTTGCAACGCCACAGCCTACCTGAGTATTGTTGCTGACCATGTCCATCCCTTTATGACCACAATGTACCCAACATCTGATGGCTACTTTCAGCAGGATAATGCGCCATGTCATAAAGCTAGAATCATCTCAGACTGGTTTCTTGAACATGACAATGAGTTCACTGTACTCAAATGGCCTCCACAGTCACCAGATCTCAATCCAATAGAGCATCTTTGGAATGTGGTGGAATGGGAGATTCGCATCATGGATGTGCAGCCGACAAATCTGCGGCAACTGTGTGATGCCATCATGTCAATATGGACCAAAATCTCTGAGGAAGCTTCCAGCACCTTGTTGTATCTATGCCACAAAGAATTGAGGCAGTTCTGAAGGCAAAATGGGGTCCAACCTGTTACTAGCATGGTGTACCTAATAAAGTGGCCGGTGTGAGTGTATATATATATATATATATATATATATATATATTGTATATATATACAATATTTATAATATTCGAATATTCGTACGAATATCTCCTGAATATTCGATCGAATATTCGATCCCATTAAAGTCTATGAGAACAAGTATTCGATTATTGAAAAACATCTATTCGACCACTTGAAGGTAAAAATTGGAAGTTGGGGGATTTGAACGCTTATCGAATATTTATTGAATATTCGGCGAACTATTTGATAATATTCGATAGATCGAATACCTTACTATTCAATCGAATATCTATTTGATGAGTATTCGCTCATCATTAATATATATATATCAGGGCTCCAGATGGCGACCAAAATGGTCGCCAATGCGACTGATATTTTGCAAATGGCGCCCAGATTTATTAATCTGGGCGCCATTTGCGACTGGCCCCGGCGGCGGCGTGCTTTTTCTTTAAGTCCGGGTCCCCGGCTGATGCGCGGCTGCCGGGGGTGTCCCATCCTATCCCCGGCAGCGCGGCGCATCAGTGAGCTGCCTGGGGCCCTGACTTCCGGCACAGGAAGCGCACGTCAGAGACGCTTCCTGTGTCAGAAGTCACAGCCCCGGCGTACAGGGAGCTCACTGATGCGCCGCGCTGCCGGGGATAGGACGGCACACCCCCGGCAGCCGCGCATCAGCCGGGGACAGCGTCCAAAGAAGAAGAGGATCGCCGGGGGAGCGGGTTGTCAGGTGAGTTTGTGTGTTTGTTTTTTTTAAATACTGCTTAGCATAGAGGAAAGGGGGGGCATCTATAATGGGGGGAAGAGAAGGGGGGCATCTATAATGGGGGGAGAAGAGGGGCCATCTTCAAGGGGGGGAGAGGGGGCTATCTATAAGGGGAGGGGGTATCTATAAGGGGGGGAGAAGAGGGGGCATCTATAATGGGGGGGGAGGAGGGGGCATCTATAATGGGGGGGAGGAGGGGGCATCTATAATGGGGGGGAGGAGGGGGCATCTATAATGGGGGGGAGGAGGGGGCATCTATAATGGGGGGGAGGAGGGGGCATCTATAATGGGGGTAGAGGGGGTCATCTATAAGGGGAGGGGGTATCTATAAGGGGGGGAGAAGAGGGGGCATCTATAATGGGGGTAGAGGGGGTCATCTATAAAAGGAGGGGGTCATCTATAAGGGGAGGGCAAACTGGCTGCAGACACTGGGAGATAGATATATGCACAATTATTATTATCAGGGCCCCTCAGGTTTCTGTATTGTAGGGGGTCACTTGCATTAGTCACTAGGTGAGAGATATATCTATCTATATACACATCTTGTGGGGGGTCACTATGGCTGCAGTCATAAGTCTAGCTCAGTATGTATAGACTGTTGCAAGCTTTTAAAGGGAACCTGTCTCCCCCGGTGCCGGGGTGACAGGCTCCCAACCCCCCGTTAGAACCCCCTATACTCACCTCATTGCGCCGGGTCCCACTTCTGAAGATGGTCGGGTCACGGAGATCTCAGCCGCTGCAGCCCGACACGCACACTGAGAGATGAGTCCAATGCTCATAGAGAATGAGGGAGCGCTGGACTTTCCCGTCATTCTCTATGAGCGTTGGACTCATCTCTCAGTGTGCACGCCGGGCTGCAGCGGCTGAGATCTCCGTGACCCGACGCGATGAGGTGAGTATAGGGGGCTCTAACGGGGGGTTGGGAGCCTGTCACACCGGCACGGGGGTCGACAGGTTCCCTTTAAGTTCAGGTTCAGAAGAGTAAGCCTCATTAAAAGGCTAGCCAAGTGAAGCTGAAGTACTGAGTCAGACTGTATATGGTTGTCAAGTTGCAAGTTTCCATGTTGAACATTTTCAAACTAAGAAAAGAAAGCATCTAAAGGAGGAGGATGCTGCCGTGGCCTCTGCACACAGTAAGTCCCATTTAACATAACATTAATTTTACATGGTTTAAAATGTTGGCGACCAAATATTCTATTTGGCGCCTAAATTTTTCAGGTTAGGAGCCAATGGCTCCCAGGTAAATTTTTTAGTCTGGAGCCCTGTATATAAATATATTAATCTAACATTGGAAATTGAAAAGTTGTACAGTGGACAATGATACTGTAGATTCATCCAAATAACATCTTGCAAATTTCAATACCCTCCCCCAGTCACTTCTGTACTTTGCTTGATACTCTTCATTCACATCACTGATTTTTCTATGGCAAAAAAACACTACTGCAAAGAAATGGGAATAACCACATGAGATGAAGTATAATGTTAATGCAATGCGGAGGGGGGGGGGGATGGGGCACGAGGAGGTGCCCATTGAAGCACTGTAGGCGGGCCCGCCGGCCCCCAGTGTAACGAAACCCCTCCCCTCTGTGATGAGGACCCACGGTTCATAAAAAGGACTGCGGCACTAGCATCCCAGTGTCGGTCATGTAAAAAACTTAAAGCAATGTATCTGATGGTACATGCGCTTTAAGGCTATGTTCACATGGCGTATGAGACAGGTCATTCCATGCCCCGGCTGGGTCATGGAATGGCCGATCTCTGAAAAGATCATCTTGGCCAGATGATCTTTCTGGCCGCTGGGTTCTGATGCGGGCGCACCGGAACTCTCATAGCATCGGAATTCTCATAGCACACAATGAAGCAAGCGGCCGGAGCCGCTCGCTTCATTGTGTGAACTGACAGGTCTTTCAGCTGCCGCAATTCACTGAATTGCGGCCGCAGAAAACTGACATATCAGTTCTTTGCGGCGCCGCATGGGATCCCGGCCAGAGCGTGTACGATGTGTATACGCTCTGGCCAGGATCCCATAGAAGAATAGGCAGTGTTCCACACCACCCAAAGTACGGCCCTTGTTGCCGATGGCAACTTTTACGCTGTGTGAACATAGCCTTAAGATGTATTCTCATTTCAGCTAATGTTTTTATATTTGTAAGACTTGTCAAGTTAAAGCGCAACTATAAAATATTTTGACCATTCAGTTTTAGTTAGCTTAGGTCATAAGACTTTTTGCAATACACATTAATAACCTAAAATGAACAGTTTTTTAAATACATAAGGCTGATTATGCCCTTACAGCCCTCTCTGGCTCTGACTTATTTCTGCATTCCTGCTGGACACGCCCCCTCCCTGCAGATCCGTCCTGAGTGTACGGACTCTGACAGCAGCATCAGATAACAGCCCTGACACAGACATAAACAAAACCTCCTCCCCCCTCCCCTCACCTCCTAGCAGCACGTCCTCCCCCCTCCCCTCACAGAGGTGACTAAGCAGAGCTGAGGGTGTTATGTGTGAGGAGCAGCGCAGGGGAAGAGCTGGATGGAGGCACAAGTGTATCCAGTGCCACCATGACTCCAATGTACTGCATGAGGGAGAGTGGGTGAGTCACTGAGGGGAGGACTACAAGTCCCAGCACAACACAGCTGTAGTCCTTCCATAGTACATAGAACATTCACTATCAGATGTCTGCAACAGGTCCTCCCCCTGTCTGGCTGACATTATCCTACAGTGTTATGAGAGCAGATGACTGTATCTAATCCCACTGTGTGTGATACCATCTGCTGGGGCTCTGTATCTAATCTTACATTGTGATACTGTATGCTGGGGCTCTATCTGATCCTGCTATGTGTGATACATCTGCTAAGGTGCTGCTCAGTGAATGGAGGGAGCCAGCCAGGGAGATGAGGGATAGGCCACACCCACTTTCTCTGAGCCAGAAGAAAAATTCATTTATTCCTCTGAGCCAAACAACTGGGGATATCTCAGCGAGCGCACAAGCTATCAACGCAGTTTAGGGCTCTTTTTAAAAGGTAACACGAGGGATTTTTATTTGAGGAATTTCATTTTTTGGCTACTGAAATTATAGTTGTGCTTTAAATATTTTTCAAAAACTTTCATTTAGGTTTGCTTAATTGTCTCCTTCTTTTGATAAGCTGCTCTTTACCTCCCAGCTCGTTGTCTAGGTTACCAACCACCACTCTACTTTAAAAACAGTGCTCTGGCTGGTGTGTTTATGGATACAATATACAAATTATTATATTTTATACAGTATATATGCTATAGGGGAGATTTATCAAACATGGTGTAAAGTGAAACTGGCTCAGTTGCCCCTAGCAACCAATCAGATTCCACCTTTCATTCCTCACAGACTCTTTGGAAAATGAAAGGTGGAATCTGATTGGTTGCTAGGGGCACCTGAGCCAGTTTCACTTTATACCAGTTTGATAAATCTCCACCCTTTTTTCTATATATCCAAATTACAGCTATATATATATATATATATATATATATATATATATATATATATATATATATATATAATATAATATATATACACACACCAGCTATGTTTTTAGAGCATAGTGGGGGTCTGTAACCTAGACAATGAGCTGTCAACACTGTAAAAGTAAAAGGGCAGCATATCAGGAAAAGGTTGCAAATTTCTTAAAAGAATGTATCCGCAAAACTTTTTCCAAATTTATTTTTGTATTGGGGGCTATGGGGATTATAAGTGAATTTTACTTTATTATTAATATTTTTTTCTTTGTGTTTTTTTTTTACACTTTATTTTATTGTCCCACTTCACTGTGCAATTGCCTGATTACAGGCACATTGTATTGCAGTGCTGATCTGAATTGCAATGCAATGTGCCTGTAATAGGCAAAGCGGATTGGCTGATGAGCCTTAGGCTGAGCCTGATCAGCGACCATACCTGAGACACCAGGAGGCTTTGGGGAATCACTGCGATCGCACTGCACAGCCCCGATGGGGGAACAAAGGGAGCATTCTCCCTTCTTTTAACAGAATAGTGGATGTGATCGCAGCACCTAAAGGGTTAACTGCCGAGATCCGGCAGTCGCGGCTGATGCCCGGCTATTACTGACACCTGGTGCCCGGCAGATGACATGGGCGCAGCTCCTGCGCCTGTGTCATCCCTGTGACATACCAGCATGTCCATCTGCCAGAACAGTATGCAGAATAGGACGTGACGGTACGTGATCCGGCAGGAAGGGGTTAATGTAACTATGCAAGGACAACTATACTATGCTTGGTCAGTTTCCTCTGTAAACTAGAGAAGAGCAAAGCAAATCTGGTAAATCAAAATTGTGCAAACTGTGCTGTCAATTCCCTTCATTCTGTGAAGCAAATTCCCACCAATTTGTTAAGGAAATTTGCATAAAAATCTAAATGGCGGCCATACATGCTGTCTGGGGCGCCACTGGGCAGGAGAAAGGGAGTAACCACAATCCCTAGTGCCCGTCCAATCAACTGCAGGTCCCTATTTGATGTCAGCACATCCCCCTCCCACCCTGTATATGGAGGTTCAGTTACGGAGGCGGCCAGTCGGCTGTGTGTGGAGTAGAGAGCAGGATGGCAGCAGGCAGTTACAGCAGGGAGAGACTAACAGGACAGAGAGCAGAGGAGTGGCAGAAATTAGATGATTGGCTAACTGACATTTTTTAAAATTGTGATTTTCAGATTTTTGATCCTTTTACAACAACATGCTCTAACAAATTTGCCCTTCTGTAATAGTCCCAGTATTGTAGCTACTATAGTTTTGGCTGTTTTAATGAAATTTGTTAAGATTCGATTCACAAATCCTAAGAAGTTTGACCAAAAATTTGCAAAGTTTGCAAAACGAATTTCCGGCTGCTTCGCTCATCTCTACTCTACACCAGTAGTGGATTATAATAGGGGCGTTTTGGGCGGCAGCCCGGGGTCCTGAGCTCCTGGGGGGCCCATGACCACCCAAAAAGACATATTTTCAGGGGTGTACTGTCTCCTGGCTACACTTCCGCCATGATTTGCAAAAAATCACCCTTTTTTTCATGGCAATTTTGCACAAATCAGGACATCATGACATTATCTGTCCTGTACTATGAACGGCAGGCTAGTGCTGCCATAGTTACAGCGGGGCGGGGGGGCCCAGGCTTGGTGAACAGCCTGGGGCCTATGGTAAAGTTAATCCGCCCTTGCTCTACACTATGACCCTGCATTTGTTACGCAAAGGTGCAGACACTTTCCTCCAATGCCCTTTGCTTGCAGGTTTAGTGGAGACCAACTGCCAGCACTTCCTGGAGATTGCAGCAGAACTAGGCATGCCCCTGCAGCTCTCACCCAGCTCTGCAACTGATCCAGACATCATAGCAAGTATTGTTGTAAAGACTTAAGAAAATGTATTTAAGGCATGAATAGGTCTAAAGCAAGGTCAATGCAATTAACACTGCTAATATCTCAGGATATTAGATGATAGCGAGCAGACATTTTTTTCGGAACCTTAAGGGAATATGACATTCTCTGGGTGGTTGACAGGTTAACTTGATAATGAATAATCTGGAGATTTAAAGCAACAAATCTGAGTCTTTTGATGGGTAACATTTGCCCTTTATTTTGTTGCGCAGTCCCCTAGATACTAAGAATCTTCAAGGCTCTCATTTGTAGTTTAGCATTGTAATTATGGAAAGTACTGAAGAAGACTACAATTACCTTGTCTCTGAAATGACTGGCTTTCTATTGACAACAATGCACATTTTTTTCACTTCTTTTCAAAGTATTGTATTCATTTTTCTGTTTGTAGACAGTTTGTTTATTTACAATCGACGTTTATTCCGCATTTTTTCCCGTGTAATTTATTAGGTGCTTCATTTGTCCAAGCAATTTACAATAAATGAAGAAAAACTTGGTCGACTCTGTGTGGGGATCATTCACTCTAAAGCCTATACACCTTCAATAAGTGTAAGCCAACAGTTCTCTCTTCCATCCTCCCCATACACATAAATGGTCGGCATGACTGAACGTCTATGTGTTCTCTATTGGGAGGGGTAAGCCACAGCCAGACTCCTGTAGTGTCGACTTATCCCTCCAAGAGGCGAACGGCTAAAATCCGTCCTGCTCGTCCGGTATCTCCGCTTATATCATCTGTCAGTGGAGACTTGGGAGAGCCCCAACACTTTATACTGATGGCTGAACCTGCATCTGTACATGCTATGCTACAACCGGACATCATTAGTAAACCATTTATGGGGACATTTACTCTGGGTGTCCCAGTACTGAGTGTCCCATTGCTTCTTTGCTTTTAAAGGGGTTATCCAGTGCTTTAAAAACATGGCAACTTTCCGTAGAGACAGCAGGACTCTTGTATCCAGGTTGGGTTGGGTTTTGCAGCTCAGTCCCATTGAAGTGAATAGAGCTTATTTGCAAACCACATCTGAACTAGAGAGCGGTGCTGTCTCTGGAAAAAAGACATCTATCTGCATGGCCACCATCTAAAATGTTAACTTTTAGTATTAAATGCCTATGGTATTGGGTGAGCCTTCCCTTGTTTCTACTGTTCTTAGGCCCTTGTTTTAAAGAAGGGTAAATGCGAAAAAGTTTTATTACTATAAGCTGCCATCATCTAGACGACACTATACATGTATGAATGCTGAGATGAGAGATTCCATACCAGGGGTGTAACTAGAAAGGACTGGGACCCATAGCAAACCTTTGATTGCCCCCCTCCCCCCATCCCACTGTAGGTAATCTCCCTGTTTGTTAGCCCACTGTCCCCAGTAGATAGCACATGGTAGGCATCACTCCTAGTGCCCCCCATGGTAGACATCTCCCATAATGTCCCCCCAAAATAGGCATGTCCCCTATTATCCTCCCCTCCCCAGTACATAGTGTACCCAATGGTAGGCATCTCCTTCGGTAGTATGATGACAGCTCAGGGGACCCAGTGTATTGCAGGAATGGGCACCCTGATGCGGTGGGCCCCACTATGGCTGCTATGGGGGAAGTTATGCCTTTGTTCTATGCCAAGAGCATCTCTACATAGCTCCTTACCCTTATTTTGATGGTGAGGCTGCTGCATCCCTTTCAGGTCTAACGTACGGGGAACACCAGAGAGCGAAGTCTAACCAATTATGTAAGTTTCACCCGACATTCTTTTCAGCAAGGAGTCCCTATTGTAGTCTCAAAAAGCAATTGGAGGCATATTTAGGCACAGTACTATAGGAGAAGTTATATGGTCTGAGGTCAGGTCAGGCAGAGCAAGAAAGTCAGGACAAGCATCAGTGAGGAGAAGGTCAGGAAAGTCTTAGAAACACAAACAAAATATATCTTTACGACATGGAGAGAAAGGAGCTGTTGCACATCACACCTATGGCTGACACTAATGCCTCTCGGCTATATTTAAAAACCAACACCAGGATGTTGGTATATAATTTGATCAAACCATATTGCCCCATGTACCACGTGCCGGTCTCCTGGTTCACATGGGTCCCTACACTAACTCCACACTGTGTCAGTCAGCAACCGCCAACCCCGCAAAGCGAGCGCAAACAGGGAAGGGAGGCCATGGAATGGCCCTGCAACCCCAATGTCACAGGACCAAACGCAAAGTTCCCCTCCCAAACTCAGCAGGTACCACCAGCGGAGAAAGCTGCCGCCAAACAACACAAGTGTGAATGTGGTCTTGTAATCACCTTTACTGCTGCAGGTAGAATGGGAAGGATAGGAGGTACTGACATGTGAGCACAGGTGTATCCTGCTAATTTGGGTCATGTGGGTCTTACAAAGAGGAGTGCCAACTGCTCAGAAAAGGGAGAAAAATATATCTTTGCTGCTCAGTAGTATAGAAACCTTATTGCTCAGGCACCAGGCAAAGTGTCTATGCTGGATAGTAAAACAATGAAATAGCAGCCACAATGGACATACCAAGTGTCTATTGAAGGGGATTGCAAATTAGAAATAGTTCAGGCAAAAAAAATTATAATAAAATGGCCACCAGCATCAGATTTGTCTCTTGAACTAGTTTCTTGAGGTCATCAGAGGAAACAATTCCCATCCCCAACCGTTACAGAACATGTCGACATCAACCTTTAATTTTATGATATAGTGATATTATTACAAATATAGTGCAGATAATTAATAATGTATTATAGGGTAGTTCTGAACCAACTCAACTCGAGAAGTAGACCTTAGTAGTAAAAGTGATCAGTTTCGGAGGCAGCTTCAATTCTGGTTGTGTCCTGGACCATTATAAATGGAGTGAAGACCAACACAATACACCCTCACAGCTGAAAACGCATGACTGTATAGAATGGCATTGTTCACATAGTAAAGAAACTTTCTGGCAGTCCAGCAACAAGTTAGACAGGGCACAAAACAGCAATGGATTCCGGGTGAACACAGTCCTTATTCACTATAGTATCCATCCGAAACACGTTGACTTTTTGTATCCTGTCTGTGTCCTGTGTTTACTACACTTGAACAATAAACAATGCTGGAAAGTTTCTTTGCCATGTTCAGGACCACTAGAGCCTATTACTGTGTCAGGGTAGGTTCACACTACGGAATCCACGTGGATACGTTTCGGCGGATTCCATAGCTCGTACCCGCTCACGGCCGCACGCATATCCAACGGCTTCATAGACACCATTCTATGGCCGGGCCGATTCTGTGTTCCAACAAAAGAATAGACAGTCAGTTCTTTCGGCGGAATCAGCCCAGCCATACAATGGTGTCTATGAAGCAGTCGGATATGCGTGCGGCTGTGAGCGGGTAAGAGCCACGGAATCCTCCCGGCCATAGAATGGTGTCTATATCACGGGCAGACATGGGCTCCTCCGTGAACGGATTAAAGCCACGGAATCTGCTGGAACTTCACGTGGATTCCGTAGTGTGAACCTACCCTCAGTGTCAGAGGATCCAAATGGTGAGCCAGTCCTGTTCTACTTTTACAGTAAAGATCACAAAATCATCAAAATCATACAATAGGATGCACATTATAGTTAAAAACTAAAAAAATAATAATGTTGTTTCTTGAGCATCCTTGGCGGTGGAGTTCCACCATTGCAACCTCTAATCCAGAAAAAGCTTTTTTCTATTTCTTTAATTTCCTTTATTATCTTTCCCCGTTTCTTGGCTCATTTAATAAGTGCTATATTCTCTACAACTTGGCCTCATTTCACAAAACTCTGCACGCGCTCTCAGTCTTGGAGCAAGCCATCTTAGCAGTTAAAGGGTTAGGCAAATTATTTGACACTAATTATTCACTTCTTTACATTATCGAGGCAGGTGGAAACTACTCTTCTATACTCAGCCAGTTCTCAGGTTTAAAATACCTCAGGCATCAACATACAGTGTCAGCCAATTTCTTGCTTACCAATATTTTTGCTACTTGTCAAGGGTGTTTATGTTATGAAAATTCCGTCTTCACAGCAGCTTACAGCTTTGCATAAATTGAAAGGATGGGAGTTGAATGCAAACTAATGCCATAATTGCAGCAAGCGAGCGGCACTTGGTGGCATTGAAAACCATGAAAAACGCAATGTTGTGGGCGACCTAAATTTGTAAAATGTGTTATGTGAAGGAAACGGCAGAAAGTATGGAGGATGGTTGAAATCAATTAGCAAAAAACTGTAAAGGAGCGAGGACAAAATAAATGATATAATATTGATTTTCTACTACTGTGTTGTAAAAGCCCTGCTGTTATATAGACTTCCTTTAAATTCTCTATCTATCTATCTATCTATCTATCTATCTATCTATCTATCTCCTTTCTATCTCCTATCTTTCTATCTATCTATCTATCTATTAGAGATGAGCGAACCGGGTTCGGGTTCGTGTCGATCCGAACCCGAACGTTCGGTATTTGATTACAGCCAATCACTATATCCATGATTTCCACATAGCCTTAGGGCTTTATCCAAGTTCAGCAGCCACTGCTAATCAAATGCCGAAAGTTCGGGTTCGGATCGACTCGAGCATGCTCCAGGTTCGCTCATCTCTACTATCTATCTATCTATCTATCTATCTATCTATCTATCTATCTTTATATCTATCTATCTATCTATCTATCTATCTATCTATCTAGTTCAATAGATAGTCTCGGCACTCCCAAATCGATTTAGTGAGAATTTATTGGCAAAAGTTCATAACAGTGCAGCACAGCAAACAGGTTATGGTTTGCTGTGCTGCACTGTTATGAACTTTTGCCAATAAATTCTCACTAAATCGATTTGGGAGTGCCGAGACTATCTATTGAACTGAAATCTATTTGGTCCGTGGTAGGGACAATCTCTGGCACCCGGTATCCTAGGAGGTGCGGCTGAACATTGATTATCTATCTATCTATCTATCTATCTATCTATCTATCTATCTATCTATTTGTGGCTGGTGTACCCTACTTACACTGGCTAGTGTTTAGTATGCTGGGGGTCAAAGCTTATGTCTAAATATAGGCTAATTATATATATAAAAAAAAGGATTATACTCCCCTCCCCTCATTCCTTGGTGTTTCTGTTCTGATGATGTCAGTCCCTGGCACATCCTGGTGTTGGTCTAGACACAAGTAATAGGCATCTCACTAGCTGAATATTCCCCCAGTTCAAGGAAACGGGAAAATTTTGAATAAAATTCAAAGAATGAGATAAAATAGCACTAGTAAGAAAGCTCATCTTAAAGGAGAGGTCCAGCATGGGCAAAAAAAAGCATTCCGGACTGGGGGGTGGGAGACCATAAAATGAAATTATATTCACCTGTTCTGTAGTCTAGCTCCTTGACTCCAACCAGCTGTCTTCTTAGCGCCACTCTGGCTATGTCACGACCCGGTGGACGGGTGCCCCACTCAGCCAGTCAGTGACTGGAGTGGGACATGGCTGAAGTAACTGATTGGCTGAGCAGGCTAAATCCCACCCACATGTGACGTTCAACCCGGGTCGTGACATACCGGGAAACCGGGAGAAAAGGACATCCTGTGGGATGCCCGGTGATGCATCTCAGCTCGGGCATGGGGACAGGTGAGCATATAGTCTTTTTTAGTTTCCCACCACCACCTACCCGTAATGATTTTTTTGTCTTTAAGGTCCGTTTACACAGGCTGATAACAAGCGATAGGAATGTTCATTTGCCTATGTAAAAGGGCCAGCAGCCAACAAGTGCGCAAACATCCCCTCATTGGCTGATTTGATCTCTAAACAGAAAATGTGCGTCAAAGATAGTGTATTTAAATGACTGGCTGCACAAATGATACAGTGGTTGTTCGTTCGGTCTGGCCTGCGTGACATCACAATTTTGTTGCTGTCAGATAGCTACTGTGACATCACAAGTGGGTCACAGAAACCTACTGTGACATCATGGCTGGGTCACAGAACGGCCGGTGTTACTGAAGATCATCCCGGCCGTTACTGCAGTACAGTAAATTAAGAACAATTTACAATTTAAAACATTATCAAGTGTTTATTTATTACTTTTACTAATTTTCTGCTATTTCATGGATATTCATATGTCTAGAGGAATCCCTTGAAGGGCTTGTCTAAGCTTAGAAAAACAGGTTTGCTCTCTTCCAAAAACAGCACCTCTTCTGTTCTTAGGTTGGGTGTGGGTTCTGCATCTCAGTTCCATTGAAGTGAATGAAGCTGAATTGTAATACCACACACAACCTGAGGGCAGGATGGCACTGTTTTTGCAAAAAAAAAAACCTGCTGTGTTTTTTCTAATCCTGGATAACGCTTTTAACCAAGGAAGGTAGAATACATTTCAATACATACTGTATATGTACATGTCAGTATTTCTGTGCTGGCAAGTGAATTAAATCACAATTATGAAGACATTTGGAATCAATGTGAATAATAAAACACAAGAGCAGTCATACCCCATCATCTGAAATACTCCATTTCCTGTATGTGATGTATTATATGTATAATATATCCATCCGTGGGAGCCTGACAAGCCCACTGATTTAGTAGAGCACAAGAAATTAAATACAATATACTGCTGCATACGTCCATGTCATTCTTGCATTTAATCACAGCTGTAGCTTAGTATAACTCATAAAATTGTAGACTTTGTGTAGAATTCATTGGTAAGGATAGAATATTATACAATGATATATAAGACCACATTCAGCTGTTGGAATTAGCAACTGTACATTTATAATTGGAATCTTGAACTTATGGGCTGCATAGAGAAATGTTTCAACACCTATGGGTTTTATATTCACTAATGCTGTCATGTATCCCTCTTATCATTTCATCCTTAAGACGCTGTGCTCACAACCGCAGATTACTGGGCTCCACCAAATGTACTGTACATGCACATTGCAAAGACGCCTTAACTCAAACAATCGCACATCTATCTATGTAATTATTCTAAGGCTCTGTCCATACAGTAATTGAGATCCTCATCTGAAGTATACAACAGTATGATTTCTTAAGGGTCCTTTTACATGGGCCGATCATCAGCCACTCCTGCAGCCGATCAGGGGCAGCGATCAGCTGAAGACCAAGCAAACACCAGATTATCAGCTCATTGCATCTTTTGAACCTGCCTAAAAAATTATTTTTATTGGCCACACACTGCTTGAAAAAGCTCTCAGGAAGGGAACGAAACGTCGCAAGTTTGGGGTGAAATAAACACCGTATTTTTTTTACTTTATTCGGAGTACTGCGGTTTTCTACTTTAACCCCTTCGCTTCAGTAACATGTATATATACATACCCTGTGCAGTAGAAATGTATATATACTTTGCCGACACTGACAGGGTTAATTATGTGAGCAGGAGCGCTGCAGAAATAGCGATCCCGCTCACATCAAAGTCCGGGGCCGCAGGTAATGAGAGTCAGCTACGATCCCGCAGCCGACTCTCATTAACCCCTTAAACGCCGTGATCTACAGCGATCACGGCATTTAAGGTGCTCAGTGACAGATCAAGCATCGACCCGATCGCATGTGCTGACAGGTGGGGGTAAGCTCCTTACCTCCGTCCTTTCAGATTGGCAATCTATGTGTAGAGTCTGCTCTCTGGCAGGCTCTATACATAGATCACCGATAACAATGATCTATGCGATGCTATGGCATAGCATAGACCAGTATATGTAATCTAATAATTACATATAAAAAATGTGTAATAAAAAAGTGTTATAAAAGTATTAAAAAAAACCCTTATAACCCCCCTCCCAATAAAAGTTTAAAATACCCCCTTGCCCATTATAAAAATAAACATATTACATATTGTAGCGTGCGGAATTGTCCAATCTATTAAAATATAACATTATTGCTCCCGCACGGTGAACAGCGTAAACGGAAACAAACAAAAAAAAACGCACCAGGATTGCTGATTTTATTAAATTATATATCACAAAAAAATTCAAAATTTTTCTGCTACATCAATATGATATTAATAAAAACTAGAGATCATGGCGCAAAAAATGACTCCCCAACCAGCCCTGTAGGTAGAAAAATAAAAGCGCTCGCTAGATATGACCCGGACTTTTGTGCATCAAGGGTTTATATATATATATATAGTGTTGTCAGTTTCCAGATCAAAAAATCACAAGCAGCAGTGTATACTTACCAGCCACGCTGCTTGTGATTTGGCATATGGTTCTCCAATACTCTGGCCACTGAAGAAACTGAAACTTTAGGCCACCACCTTCTCTAGAATGATTGACAGCTGTAGGAAGCAGGGCCTGAAGATACAGACAGAGCAAGAGAGGAGAGCCAGATACCAGATTACAAGAAGCGTGGCCGGTAAGTATACATTGCTGCTTAGGATCTGGAAATTGACAGCGCAGATATATACATATTGTTCATGCAGCTCATCTGCAAAATTTCTCATGCCGTGTAAAGGCTGATCAGTGCTTGTTTGTGGCCCAAACAGACAAGTAATCTGTACGTCTAAAAGAACTCTAAGGCTATGTTCATGCACCTCCAAAATTATGGGTGTTTTAATGGATATAACGACAAATTATGGACGTTATTTTAAACAATGGCCGTGATTTGTTTAATCATGGCCATCAAATGATGACTGTCCAATAAAATGACCATTATTTTGATGGTGTGTGAACATAGTCTCAATATGCAATAAGAAGATATACAGTATGCACCCTGTTTTAGTTAGATCTTAGAGATACATGGCTTTTCAAAAGGGGTTTTCCCAAATTAACCCCCCTTATCCTACTTGTTCACCCGTCTAAGTAAACAAAATTTACCATAACTAGCTTAAATAATAATAATGCATCAATAAGAACAGATAGTATGAATAAAAGGAAAACAATAGAAAGTAAAAAGAATAGTATGCCCTTCCCTAAAACCATGCTACTTCAGGCCTGGGCCTTTGTGCATTCCTTTAAAAATCTCAGCCTTGCTACCATCTATAGCGTTGATCCAAAATTAGAGATGGTAAACTTTTAAAAAATTCAGCCGCCTCCACTTCCTGACTGAAACAAGAGAAACATCCCCGTCAGCCAATCACCGTCCGCAGCGATGTCCAGCCTCAGTCAGTCAGTGATTGGCTGAGCAGGCTGTAGGCAGCTGCAATCGTCAGAAAACACAGGAGACCCGCAGGAGGACGCTAGGAGAGCGCCCATAGGTACGCATAGGCTTTTTTCTGTTTTCTATGTGTATTAAAATGTGTGGCTCCCATCTTTGTGAACCCATTACAAACTTTGTAAAAAGTTTGGTTCTGCAATAAGTATTTGTACTTGGGAACGACATGAAAAACTATAAAGAAAAAATATTTCTGTATTTTCAACCCACTCCTGGTTTTGGTTGAAAAGGTACTGAGCGAAATACTATATGTTAACAAAGCCATAGACCATATTGATGTTTTCTCCGACTCCGTAGGGCTGCATCCAACTTCTTCAGTCACTGGTAATCTAGTTGCTCTAGTTGCGCTATATTTAAAGAAAAATGCTGTTTTCTCCACTTGGTATGTTCCTGTTAACCATCCCTGTTGCTGTCTCCAATCAAATCAATCAATCAATCAAGTTCACTGAGGGTTCAGGATACAGCTGCCTATTGAAGTCTATGACAAGTGAAGGGGTGAAGGGCTAGAGGGGGATAGAGAAAGAGGCTAAACGCTATAACTCACTACAATGCACAATTTACATCTTAGACTTATCAGTGCTTCTCTATAATGTCCTCCATGTTGCTGCTGCTTTCTCTATAATGTCCTCCATGCTGCTGCTCAAATAGGTACTGGTCTTTCATTTAACTGATTGTTCCTGAGCTATGGCCTTGCTTTGTCTTATGCAAATGAACTAGTCTTGTGCATTCGAGATGTGCTCAGTACCCCCAGTGCTGGGCATGTCTCCAGTGCACCAGACCTGCTCGATTGCATAAAGTTAAACAAAGCCATATCACAGAAACAGAGCCGAGTATCAAAAAATGACCTGCACTGTTGGAATCAGCGTGATGCGCACAATCTGTGAGTGTATAAAACTTTTTTGAGTAGCTTTAATTATAGATTCACTTTAAAGGCTATACCTACTAGCTACTTGACATCTGAAAATTAGCATTGGAGCCTGCGGAGTGGAAAATAGGTGAAAAATACCATCTACAATTTATTATTGGCCAGGAATAGAGTTACCTCTCCTCACACACACTACCTGAAAGGACAGGTACACTTTAAAGAAATACATATTCCTTTAAAAGATATTACCTGAGTCTTCATATTTTTCCTATATTTTAGACCTTTTTTTCTTGCAAAGTAATGAAACTTTTCTAAAGGTTGCAATAGTAAGAATTTATGGCCTTTCTCCTACCACAAATGTTCAGTTTTGTAAGATTAAATGCAGCTATTTCATTCCGCCATTAATATTATGTCTTTTTCTCGTGCCATATTTTACACTGAATGCTACATTCATCCCTTTTTTTTAGTACAGTGTACGATCAATATTCAAAGACCCAGAACATGGGAATATAGACCACAACTTTTTATTTCCTTTGGAATTTTTTTTGCATTTTTGTCATTTTAGAAAAATAATAATAGACCTTGCGCAGAAGGAAGATATTCTCAATTTCTAAGTTTATATGGCATCACATTAGAAGAAAAGGTTTTGATTTTTTTTCTGGGACATTTTTGTCCACAGGTAGTTTGTTGTATTGCAGCTAGAGATGAGCGAATTTACCTAGGTTCTGGTATGCGAGACTTAGTATCTGACTCTCGGCGGCTGGAGAATATGGATGCAGCCCTGGAGACAGTGGTGTAGCTACCATGAAGGCAGACTATGCAATTGCTATGGGGCCCATGCACTAAGGGGGCTCATCTGCCTGACACCAACTGCCCCCAGGTCCCCAGGCATCTGTTACCTTCACCAGGGGCGACTGTTCAGAGCACCACTCCTGGGCATCTTCAGGGGCTACAGTAATAAGTCTATGATTTAGGGGGCCTATAGGACCCCAGCACTATAGAAAATGTGGAGTTTGTTGGGTACAGCTGGCCAACCAACATCAGTGACTTGACGTTTGACCATCATCCTCTGTACAGCCACTGATGACACACAGCAGCCTGTAGTTATGGTTGGCCAGAAATGAAAATGACTAATCTGGGGGCCCCATGAATCCTAGCTACGCCCCTGCCTAGGGAGTCAAATTCTCCAGCCACTGGTAGTCAAATGCCCAGCGTTTGGGGTTTTGTAAACCCAAACCTACTCATCTCTCATTACAGCTCATTCCCTTTCAAATTGGATATTTTCCCATTTGCCCAAAAATTACAAAAGTCAATTTCCTTTGTATGCACAAACTAAAACATTCACTGCACTGCGACAGGAGGACATTGTGGACAAGTGGAAAATCTACGCTTGCCGTAATTCTCAATGATATTTGATGATATTGGCAATCCACATGAGAAATAAAAAATAAGCAAGTCTTCCTCTGTGTTCCAGGAAGCATTTTGGCTTTTCTTCCTTCCGCCTCTCCAGTGCTAATGCGTTTGAAACAATGCTTTGGAACGGGCAAGGAGCCGGCGCTTCTAGTTTGCATTGGAAACTAGGCAAGCTGAGCAAATAATAAGTCCAAGTTGGTGAGTCCAATCTTTTTAGATAGTGAAGAGGAGGGAACAGATGAAGGGAATGAGGAGAAAATAGAAGCCTGATTTTTCTACTAAGCTTGGCTATAAATAAAAATGATCAGTATAATTGTTACTGAGACTATAATCAGTCTATAACATGGCAAGACCATACAATGTCTGATATGGATAGAGGCATAATTTTAAAGTTATGTAAAAATGTTTGTCCTCCTGGCCATAGGAGTTTGTGATGTGTCACAGAGACATGTTGAAAGTTTTGATCGGACAGGGCCAGACAACTAGCAATCAGGAGAACAAGCCGTGAGAAGTCTGTAAGCCCCACGTTCTCCTGGTTCCTTTTCCTGATTGGTAGCGGTCTGGACTAATCAAAACTGGACATGTTTCTCTGTCATGTCAAAAGTTTTTTTTTTTTCATGATTGGTACTCTTCAACTTCATGCATCAATATAGAACATTGTCTATGTACACTCACCCGCCACTTTATTAGGTACACCTGTCCAACTGCACGTTACCACTTAATTTCTAATCAGCCAATCACATGGCGGCAACTCAGTGCATTTAGGCATGTAGACATGGTCAAGACAATCTCATGCAGTTCAAACCGAGCATCAGTATGGGGAAGAAAGGTGATTTGAGGGCCTTTGAACGTGGCATGGTTGTCGGTGCTAGAAGGGCTGGTCTGAGTATTTCAGAAACGGCTGATCTACTGGGATTTTCACGCACAACCATCTCTAGGGTTTACAGAGAATGGTCCGAAAAAGAAAAAACATCCAGTGAGCGGCAGTTCTGTGGGCGGAAATGCCTTGTTGATGCCAGAGGTCAGAGGAGAATGGGCAGACTAGTTTGAGCTGATAGAAAGGCAACAGTGACTCAAATAGCCAACCGTTACAATCAAGGTAGGCAGAAGAGCATCTCTGAACACACAGTACCTCGAACTTTGAGGCAGATGGGCTACAGCAGCAGAAGACCACCCGTTACTAGCATGGTGTACCTAATAAAGTGGCCGGTGAGTGTAGATTACCATTTTTACACACAATAAGAATAATGATAATGTCTTTATATAGTGCCAATATATTCCGCAGCACTTTACGTTACTCTGATCGGTCCCTTTCCTCATGGGGGAGGGGGCTCACAATCTACATTGCAAAGTCACTGATCTGTACATTTTGGAGTGTGGGAGGAAATTAGGAAGACCCAGAGGAAACCCAAGCAAACATGAGGAGAACATAAACACTTGTTGCAGATGTTGTCCTTGGTGGGATTTCAACGTAGGACCCTGATAACCACTTTGAGAAGACCACCCCGTTATCCCCACCAGATTTCTTGTGATTTAGTATCCATCATTCAGTCCATCATTCATTTTGCATAGTGGTCATATTTTTATTTTTAGAAGACCACCCCATTGAAGAATACTTTTCAATGCGATTTTGAGTGGTCTTTTCAAAGAGGCTTCACTGCACATATAATTATTCATGTTTACTAGTTCCTATTAATATTCTAAATCTACCTAAATGTACATAACTCTATAATCAGGGATGGTTATAATACTATACAAATTAATAGGCAAAGGTTAAAACTAGAGATGAGCGAGCCGGGTTCGAGTCGATCCAAACCCGATTGTTCAGCATTTGATTAGCTGGGGCTGCTGAACTTGGATAAACCTCTAAGGTTGTCTGGAAAACATGGATACAGCCAATGACTATATCCATGTTTTCCACATAGCCTTAGGGCTTTATCAAACTTCAGCAGCCACCGCTAATCAAATGCCGAAAGTTCGGGTTTGGATCGACTCGAGCATGCTCTAGGTTCGCTCATCTCTAGTTAAAACACTACCAATACAGTGATCTACCACATGGAATGACATCTTACCCGATGAATTATAGCATACCATAAACCACATTATATTAACAAAACCATAAAGAAGATGGCATTTTCCTTGACAGTTCCTTTTATATATCATTTCTGTTTTTCATAAATGCATTTTCTGTTGCTAGTTGATTTATTTCTATCGTGCTTCCAAAGGGCAAAGGCCAAGTTTATTGAAATCAAATAAATATTTTTTTTTCTCATTTGTTAATCGTATACAATACAGTCATAAAGAGAAGTGGAGTTTGTGAAAAGAACAAGTATTAATGGCCAATATTTCATATTATTGAGAGTAGAATTAAAGGGGTCCAGAGGGGAAAAAAACTTCTACGAGTTAGACTATATTAGTTAAAGTGAATCTGTTACTAAGACTGAAACAGCCATTTTCTATGGACATCGGGCTCATCTCTAGTGATTTGCATAACGCTCACGCACAGGTTCGGGCGCCGATTTCTCTGCTCCGGGACCAGGTCCAGGAGTGGGAAGGATTAAGTATGCGGGGCACCACTGGGGGGGTTGGGCGGGCTCTGCCCCGGCAGCCAGGGTGACAGGTCCTCTTTAAACTTTTCCAATAAAGATATATATCAATCTGCTCAACTCCTCCTGCCCCATAACATGATGCTGACAGCTTAGGTAGCATTTTCATGGTGATGGATTCCCTTTAAGATGGGAATACCAACTTAAAATGATACTGTCACCCCCTGCTCTCACTTTATTTCATCAGTGGACAGTGTCATCTAGGTGGGGATTCACAGTAGTTGGCCGCCATCTTCTGGCTGGGGAGCGCCTGACTGCTGTGAAGCCCCGCCTAGTTGACACTGTCCAGCTATGAAATCCAGCAATTTTATAAAGAAGACACAAACAAGTTTTATACAGGTATATATCAAATGTGCAGCATCTAAACTTGTGAATGGTGCGGAGAACCACACAGAGTAAGGGGGGAGGAGGGGTGACAGTATCACGTTATAAGCAGGGCCGGCCTTAGGGGTGTGCGAGCAGTGCGGCCGCACAGGGCGCTGTGCACTCTCAGCAGGGAGGGGGCGCCACCTGCGTCCCCCTGAGCCCATAAATCCGGCCCTGCCTCGGCACAGCAGCCTTGCTGAGAGACAGCAAGGAAGAAGCCCTTCTCCCCCGTACATATGACTGCAGCCTGCCCCCATCCCCCGCCCCCCCCACAGCGTCTTTCTGCTCACAGATGCCCATAACCCCGCCCCCTCTCCCAACGGAGACACCAGCAGTGTGATCCTCCGCTCTACCTCCTCATGGGCAGAGACATCCTGCACTGATCCTTCTGTGTGACCATGAGTATATATGTCTATCTATGTCTGTGTGTATGTCTGTGTGTTAGTGGAGTTTGTGTGTGCTCTGTGTGTGTTAGGGCTCTGTGTGGTAGGACAAAAACTCCCAGCATGTTCTGTGTGGTAGGACAACAACCCCCAGCATGCTCTTGTGTGGCTGTATGTGGTAGGACAACTCCCCCCAGCATGCTCTTGTGTGGCTGTGTGTGGTAGGACAACAACTCCCATCATGCTCCTGTGTGTCTGTGTGTGGTAGGACAACAACTCCCAGCATGATCATGTGTGTGTGGTAGGACAACAACTCCCAGCATGCTCCTGTGTGTCTGTATGTGGAATACAACAACTCCCAGCATGCTCCTGTGTGTCTGTATGTGGAATACAACAACTCCCAGCATGCTCCTGTGTGGCTGTGTGTGGAATACAACAACACCCAAAAGAATATTCTGCACAGGGAGCCATCTACCCTAAGGCCAGCTCTGGTTATAGGTTTCAGTAGATTTGTCCACAGAAACACTATAGTGACAGCCAGACATGAGTTGAGGAATTTAGAACAGACCATGCTATATATTTGGAGTCCACACAGTCCCTGAAAGCAATTTAAGATTACAATTTTGTCTTGTGTCCTATGTAGAGGTCTAAAATTATGTTGATATCTTTTGTCAAGACTGTCACTCTAAACATAATGGCTGCATTTGTCACCGCTGTGATTTTCATGACAGAAAAATATTAAAGTGCCCATGTCATTTGCAAAAATTTGGACATTTTACAGAGAAAAGTCTTGGTAAGTGGGGTCTAAGTGGTCAGAGCCCAACCGATCTCTCTAAAAGGAGCCGGGAAGCACATGGTCGAGCACTTTCCTCCCTGGCTCGCAGCCTTTTCTATCTCATTGCAGGAGATGGGCTCCATTATAAAGGGTTGAAACTTTGCAACCCTGTACCCTGATAAGTGAATAAATTCCTGTTTCTTCATCACAGATGCTGTAGGAATCTTTCTTCTTCAGTCTACAGTGCCCGCCGCAAGATAGTGGGTGTTCCAGCGTGCATCCCACCCACCTTGGCCATTTGGAGTGTGGCTCCCACAAGGTGCTGTTGGACTTTTTTAGTTTGTTGGAATGACTCTGGGACAGGTCAAATGTTTTTGCAAATGACAAGGTTTACAGTTAAAGTCAGCCATTTTAACATTATGATTCGGTAGTGCTTTCCAAGTACTATATTGTTCATTTGCATTGTATTTCTACATCTTTCCTGTCATGTGGATATGTTTACTTTCAACCTTTGTACTCATAGTTGCAAAAGAGATGAGTTATGCCAAAAAGACTCTTCATAAAGTCGGAATTCTTGGACTGGGAAAATGGTTGATACTGAATGGAAAATTGTGAAATGACTGGCAGCAGCTAACAAGAAGCTTCGAGTGAGAGTAAATGACTGGGATGGATGCCATGTACTGTACATGTTTATTCTGCTCTTTGATGCCAACTATTACTAAAGAGTACGGCTACATGACAATGCATACAATGAGCTCGGGTGGCACATTCACATCATGGGCAGAACTGTATGCCTGCAGCTTAGACTTTCATTGTACCTGATGAAGACAATAGAGACATACGTACATGGTCTAGTTCATGATGTTCCTTTGATCCTGTTTCATAAAATGTTACATGAATTGTGTTATGGTGAAAAAAAAAACACAGCAGTGTTTACATTAACATATTAACTTTAGACAAGACTGGCAGAAAATTGGCAAAAAATTGTCTTTCGTTATTGCCAGTCAAGCATCCAATCAGACAGTCAGTTCTTCATTTAAACGATGGCTGGAAATAGTGCCAGACATCCCCGCTCACATCTTAAAGGTATACTTATGAGGGGAGCAGACAGAGGAAGTGGAACACCGAGGAGAAGAACAAGTAGTACCTTTTGTGCTCCCCGGGTAATCACCTAAAGTTTATTAAGGAACTGAATAGCAGTTAGACAGGGGTCCCCGTTTCCCATTCCAGATTTATCTAGGGGCCCTATTACACCAAGAGACTATTATCTGTATTAGGTCGATTACCGGCCGTTCTGGACAATAATCGTTTGGTGGGTCATGTTAAAAGGTCATGTTAAAAGGCAATGATCACATGTTAAGCAGAGAGAGGCCGAACTGTTTGCGTTTGGCAACATTGCGGGGAGTCAAATGCTGAGTGTTCGGGTTCGGAGAATGCTGCTGAACACGAACGGTTCGGCCTCTCTTTGCTCAACACTACTCAGGAGCATAGGTGCACATGTGGGACCCTTCAAGCCAGTGACTGTGATTAGCTGTGGTACTGCAAGGCGTGGCCTGCCCCAGGTACCATCCCCATAGATGGTTTTAGTCCTAAGCTGTGTCTGCCAATTGTAGATTTGTCAAAAGTTCTTTTTTTTAGGTTAAATATATACCTCCGTAGCTACGCAAAGATCTTCCTAAAATTTTTATTTTTAATATTGCAGCCTTAAGGAAAGAATGAAGCAATGAGTATGTGGAAGAAAGGTGGAATTTAAGAATTTATGTCCATCTTTATACAAAAGCATCATTTATATTTCACACATCAGTCGACGTTTCTCATATCTTTAGCCAACATGTAAACTATGCTGAACCTTGATTTCTGCATTCTGTTTGAATTACTTGCTTGGCCCATTTTTCACCCTCTGAGTAATCATTTTTAGACTTTGGAAAGTTTCCTTGGTTTCTTAAAACTTTTTGTTCTTTGATGCCAGTTTCATTTTTATCAGTGAATAAAAAAAAAAAGAAAAGAAATGAAGTCTAAACTAAATCAGCAAATTTCAGATACTGGGGTCATACACTGTACAATCACTGTATGAAGAACAGCTGGTGCCTGACATTTTGTAACCAATAATGTGAAATAAAGAAAGTATGGCCAACTCACTGCTCCCGGATCTGGGTCCACACTCCAATTTAGCGCAAATTTGATCCAATGATACAAACTAGAGATGAGTGAAGCGAATCTGGCGAATCAAGATTCACTGTGAATCTGGCTGTTAATTTGCTTTGTTCTGCAAAGTGAATTCCCGCCGATTTGTTAAGGAAATTCTCAAAAAAACTAAATGGCTGCCGCACATGCTGCGTGGAGCGTCACTGGGCAGAGAAAGGGATTAACTATAATCCCTAGTGCCCGTCCAATCAGCTGCAGGCCCCTCTGTGATTTCAGCACCTCCCCCTACCTTCTATATAAGGAGGCTCGGTGATGGAGGTGGCCAGTCGGCTGTGTGTGGAGGAGAGAGCATGATGGTAGCAGGCAGATAGAGCAGAGCAGGGAGAGACTAACAGAGTGATATAAGGACAGAGAGGAGAGGAATGGCAGAAATTGGATGATTGACTGGCCGATTGAATTTTTTTAAAATTGTGAATTTCCGATTTCCGAACAACATGCTTTAGCAAATTTGCCCTTCTGTAATAGTCCCAATACTGTAGCTACTATAGTTTTGCCAGTTTTAATGAAATTTATTAAGATTTGATTCATGAATCTTAACAAGTTTGACCGAAAAATTTGCAAAGCTCGCGAAACAAGTCTCCGGCTGCTTCGTTCACCATTAATACAAACAAATCCGGGAATCAGGTGGAAGAAAAAAATTCTCATTTGTTATAACTTTTAAAATTTTGACAGTTGGCAGGGCGACCATCTGGAGATTCATAGCATGCTACCAAGACAAGACAAGAGATGTAGTTCTGCATAGGTCGGGGTCATGGCAGGTGGAATTCGGTAGCCAGGGAAAGAGTCAAGGTAGGCGGCATGCAGTAATAAAGTCTATTAGTCAAACCACAGAAATGCCACTGCAAACTGGCATTTAATGTAGTAAACCTATTGCTCATGCACACAAAACAGATGCAGAGAGTCATATATTGTTATAGATGCTATTTCAATGCGCCCAATGCTGGCTCTTTCATTGACAAAGTGGAGCATGTACAAAGAGAAGCCCAGAGGCAGGGGAGAAGATGGCACATTGCAAGCAGGGAATGTAAGCGTCTGCAATCCGGTTATATATATATATTGATGCACTTACCTGAAATAGATATGTCACTATAGGTCTTGTTCATGAACCAGAATGCTTCCATATCACGCACCAGCGTCAGAGGAAAGTGAATGGCAATTATTCATTTATGGCTCAGTGGTGAATTTGAACCCAATGAGGTGAGAGGATGTTTCTGCACCTGGGCCTGTGTCTCTTCAGCCTGTAGCTCCTATATGGGAACCAGGGAGCTTTCTATCTTACCATAGATACTACTGTATAGGCTGCGGTCATGGTGTCCTTTGTGTTGTGATAAACCACTTGGCCCAAGCCAGTCTCTCTTTAATTTGGCCATTCAAATGGAAGTTATAGACTCTTTTCGTTAGGCTGAAATGAGATATAAACTGGTAGCTGGCCTTCCGGAAGGAATGTGAATCAGTGTGGGGAGTAGGATTACATTATGTGCTTGTAAATTGCCAGTGAACAAGACTATTAATATTCAATGCTTGTGATGTATTGCATAAGTCTTTCATTCGCAGCCAGTAATCTAGTGCAAAAACATAGCTATACTTTAGAAGTGTTATTGTGAGTGTTTTGGACACTAATAAAGTTTGTTCAGGTTGTCACCAGACAAAGTGGCAGAAATAATCTGGTTATGATATGTATGTTCTTTTTTCCCCAATAACTCTTCTGTCTTCTGTAATACAGTATAATCTCTGAGGATACAGAATAAAATAGACCTTGGTGGTTGAGGAAAATGCACACTCTTCCTGTGTGTGAGAAAAGGGCGGAGCTGCAGTAAGGGCAGTGCTGATTGTTTAGAGCACTGCACAGTTCCCCAGCCCCACATCAGCTAGACCCCGCCCACTCGGCACAGTTACAGAGAAATGTAAAGATAAAAAAAATAATAAAACAAAGATATATTGGCCAGGATTTATTGAAACTGAATTTCTGGCCCATAACAACCAATCATAATTCATCTTTTATTTCTCACATTGCATTGGCAATATGAAACCTGAATTGTGATTGGCTGCTATGGGCAACAAAGAGAATTTTTGAACATGTAACAAAAATATACAGCTTGACCTTAAAATGTTTACTACATCTTGATCATCTTCAGAATTTCTAATGGGAACTATTTCATACCTATTAAGGGTAGCTTCACATGTACTGGATCCACAGCGGATTTCACGCTGCGAGTTTGCAGCAAAATCCGCTGCGGATCCTGGTAGTGTGAAGTTGAGTGGGTCACATACCCACAGTGGAATTTTCATTCCGCTGACAGTATGTGACCCGGCTCCTTTAAGCACCCGCTGCCCGCAGCCCCCGGCCTGAAGCATACATTACCTGCTCGGCGCCGCAGCTGTGTGTGACTCCCCATCAGCAACTTAGTGCTGATTAAATTAAATCTCAAGTCATCCAGTACTTATCAACTGTTGTATGTCCTGCAGGAAGTAGAGCATTCTTTGCAGTCTGACACAGTGCTCTCTGCTGCCACCTCTATCCATGACAGGAACTGTCCAAAGCTGCAGCAAATCCCCATAGAAAATTTCTCCTGCTCTAAAGATTTCCTGACACGGAAGTAAATTACAAAACTATATAACTTGCTGACACCAGTTCATTTGACATATACAGTATATATATATATATATATATATATATATATATATATATATATATATATATATATAAATAGAGAGAGAGAGCAACAAGAGTCACACCAGCACACCAGCATGTAGTGAAGAGTGGTTTATTCCACCAATAAGGTGCAAGATACAACCATATATATATATATATATATATATATTTTTTTTTTTTATTATTTTTTTTTCTTTCTTTTTGCTGGAGTTCCCCTTTAATGTTTCTGGTACATGTATTGGTATGACTGCATTCATGGTCATTCATCATATCGGCCCAATGTTCCTATGTTCCTTTTTGCATTGGTCAGGTATTCCCTTTGAGAACAAAAGGGTTGGGTAGTGAAAATCCATCATGTCTGACTCTTATCTCCACCATTATTTGTCAGTGGAGAGTCAGGAGGCTCCCATACACCTTATATTGTCATTCAAACCCAACGCCAGCAGCAGTTTCAACTGGCTTTAAAGGGGTTGTCCAGTGCTACAAAAACATGGCCACTTATCCCCCTCTCTTGTCTCCAGTTTGGGTGGGGTTTTAAAACTCAGTTCCATTGAAGTAAATGGAGCTTAATTGCAAACTGCACCTGAACTGAAGACAAGAGAGGCGGGAAAGTGGCCATGTTTTTCTAGCGCTGGATAACACCTTTAATACACCGTGTGTGGACACCAGAGTTTACTGGCAGCCATATAGTACTATATTGTACTCATACTTTTCAGTATGAATTTAAACTACTTTTTGATATGAAGTTTATGTAGAAGATAATTTTTCCAAAAACAGAGAAAACTTTATGGCCTTAAAACAGGGAATAGGGGGAAAAAATAAAATTCATTTTATTTTCTCTTCATATCTACAAATGTTCACAGCAGAAAACTGTCTGGATAGGCATGCAAATAAATGGATGATGTTATGCGACTTATCAAGTATTCGGCTTATGGCTATTGTAAAGGAGTTTAATTAATCTTACCGCTGACAAAGATAGATTGCCAAAGAAAATGCAAATAGGATTGTATCCAAATGTTCTAAGATGCATTTTACAGATTTCTATAGAAAATTATTTAAGAACAAGAGGTGACAGAGCAGGACACAGCCAAGAAAAGAAATATGGTAGTTTGTTATACACTTATGTGGAAAATATGCACTGAGGATGGAGCTGCAACTAAAACCGATGCAACAACAAAAATATATTTAGGAGGTTACGAGCACCAAGGCTGTAATTCCATTGAGTGAACATATCTAGATAATTCTTATATAGTTGTGCTCAGAAGTTTACAGAATTTTTGTTTTCTTGTCTTTTTTTGTTATTGTTGAGAGAATATGAATGATAACACAAAAACATTTTTTCACTCATTCCTTGGATATCAGAACAAAGTGAAGGTTCTAGAGTGGCCATCTGAGTCTCCTGACCTCAATATCATTGAGCCACTCTAGGGAGATCGACCAGTATGAACTGACATGAACTGGAGGCTTTATTTTGCCAAGAACAATAGGGTGCTTTACCATCTGAGAAATAAAGAGCTTTGTAAAAAAAAAAAAACTACCGCCAAAGACTTTAAGCTGTCATTGGTTTTAGAGAGGGCAATACATTATATTGATAACTGGAGTATGTAGACTTTTCAACAGGGTCATTTGGATGTTTTTGGTTGTCATTATAATTTAAAAAGAGAAAACACAGTAGTTTTATATTTCGCTTCACTCGGCCACTATCCATGAGTGGAAAAAAAAGTTTTTGTGTTATCATTCATATACTCTGAAAAAAGGACAAGAAAGCAAAAATTCTGCTGGGATATGTAAACTTTTGAGCACAACTTTAAGTAATGGGGGTCATAGATACAAAATTTGTAGAAGGGTCACCACATCAGGCCCCATTTATAGCCCCTGTATTCTCCTAGTTCAGAGCCCTGGTATGACTGTAACCTATAGTTATGCCCCTAGCAACCAATCAAATTCGATTTTTCATTCCCCTCAGACTTTTTGGAAAATGAAAGATGGAATCTGATTGGTTGCTAGGGGCAACTGAGCCAGTTTCACTTTAAACCATGTTTGATAAATCTCCCCCATCATCTATTAGATATTAGCCTACTTGCCTTTAATGGAGTCCAGAAGGATTCCAGCATAAGGTCCATTGACCTTATTGATCTATGCAGCTAATTCAGAGATATCTTCCTGAATAACATGGACAATAAGTAGTCCTCCCCATTATGTGCATGAGCCCAGTAGTCCTGGATATTCATGAGAAGCAGAAAACTCCGCCTACCAGCTGCTGACTGGCAGTTATCTATCCATGATGTGTATAGGCAGCCAACTGTCAATCAGCAGCTGGAGGGTGGTGGGAATGTGTGTGGCAAGAATCCTATTCTCCTGCATATTAGGAGAACAGCTAAACAGAATGATGGAAGTAATACACCAATCTGTTCAGCATTTCTATCACTAGTTTATGCTGCTCTCATTTCAGGCAGCATAAACCTAGTGACAGATTACCTTTAAGCTCTGGTGTTAACCCAGTAAGACAAGCCAATAGTATGTATTATCTTTTCTACAATTATGTGATTAAAGCTGAAAAAAGAGAAATTTGTAAGCTAGTAGTTACTACTTTAAGTGTCCGAAAACGAGCAAAAGTGGTAGTTGTAGTGATACATTTTGATGGTGTCATATCCTAGGGCAAGGGTCACTGCATTTAGATATGCCATAGGTAAATAATTGAAACCCCCTCCCCCCTGAATAGCCCCTAATATTAAATAAAAAAACTTTTTTAAATCTAATATATTGATAACATGCTGATGTTCTATAGGACATCTGCACTGTGTAGGTTACATCTATTCATTTGTAGCCCTAGGTCTAGGCTAGGTCAATGGCCAGGATGAAACAGAAGAAACACAATGAGATCTTTGTCGCTATGTAACTATTGGCTCAGAGAAAATAATCCATAAATAATGAACTAGTAAGCAGGAACACGGTTTAACCTATGGATTTACAGTCTCCAGAAGTGGTAACGTAATCCGGAAGTGATGGATTAATGACAGAGATACAAGTCATTTGTAGGTTATGGGGGTCTTGGTAAAGTACTGCAGTTACAGTGTTAAAAACGAGTGGCATATGAGTGTAGGTTGGAGGCATCGTGTAGTATGGAGATATTAGCAGACTAGATCAAGAGATGGGTTGTAATGATGGACTAATTACAGAAAATGAATAGCCCTGTTTGTGCTTGCTATAGGCTGATTACCTATAATGTGCAAGGATTAGGTAAATTGGCAATTCTAGTAATAAGTCTACTAATTAGGATGGGATGACGTTATTTAAAAAAAAGAAAGAAAAGGAAAATGAACATTTCTTTTAACTATTGTAAGGATTGTTCTCAGCAGCAATGTCGGGAAAAAAAAAACACATTCATAATATAATGGGAAGGATAGATTATTATTTGGTTGAGTATTTTCTACTTTTCCCAAAATGGCAGCCACAAAAGAGGTCAAATACAAATGTAATAACAGAATAGCATTCTTTATAGAAGTCACACATAGGAAAACAATATTCTTATTTAGTAACTAGGCGAGAAAGCAGGAAAAGAAAGATGGGGATTATCAATAGTAAGGTCCATGGATACAGTATTAATATATGGATATCGACAACCAATGCAGCTATTATTGGGCCCAGAGGCTGGGAGGGTTCTGAATCGTATTGATGTTTAGATTACAGTCATTGAAGCTTTATACATTCTAGTTCTGCCCATGAATCTCAGAAATCATGGACTTACCACTGCGAAACCTGAAGACTAAGAAAAAATTCACGACATTCTAAAAAAAACACAATTTTGTTTGCTCACCAGGACTAAAATTATGTTGTTGAATAAAAGTTATAGCAACATAAGTATCACATGGTTTTATCATAAATATGGAGCGCCCAGGCGACACCCTGGAACCAGCCAGGGCTTGAAAAGGGACCTTCTGTACCCTGGATTTTACTGGTGCCTGTGACTGCTAAATACTAAAAACTACCCTTGCATAGTAGTCAGTTGTGCTATAGCTTTATAGCTGCAATGAGAAAATGAGTGATACTGGTTAATAATATGTGTTTAAAAGGGGTTATGTGGCTTCAGAAAACTTTAAGTATATTGCTGTTATACAAAATAACAAACAAAAAAGAACCAATGCTTACCTGTTGACGCTTCTCCGTAGTTCTCCTACAGGTCTCTTGTCTCACTGATCACAGTGGAAATAAGGTCCAGAATAGACCCAGTCGGCCAGAAGATTCCCCTCAATAGGACCAAGCGCAGATGAACGAAACGTACCAGGAGCGGTATATAGAGCGTCAGTGAACACCACACAACACCGCTCAATAACGAAAATAGGGTTTAATTGCAATGCGTTTCGTCCCTCTCCAATACATACAGGGGCCTTTTTCAAGCATCAAGCATCTTGCTTGAAAAAGGCCCCTGTATTTATTGGAGAGGGCCGAAACGCGTTGCGATTAAACCCTAGTTTCATTATTGAGCGGTGTTGTGTGGTGTTCACTGATGCTCTATATGCCACTCCTGGTACGTTTCGTTCATCTGCGCTTGGTCGTATTGAGGGGAATCTTCTGGCCGACTGGGTCTATTCTGGACCTTATTTCCACTGTATATACACCACATCCCCGGAGTGGTGCCCCCGGATGAGCTGCAGTGACTACTGCCATTACATGTGCTTCATAAAGTTGTGCCTATATCTTTGCACAACTTCATCAGGTGAGTGTTGATAATCTCCTACTTCACCTCCACCAATCTAGCACTACTTTATTGCACCAGAGAGCGCCCCCTATCCCTTTTTTTTCTCACTGATCACAGACACTTTTGAGGCAAACTTGTTTTAGGAGTAACAACCCGCTCAGCCAATCACTGGCTGTAGTGCTTTTCTGTCTCAGTCAGTGATTGGCTGAGCAGGCTGTCACTCCAGAGACCTGTAGAAGGAGACTGGGGAGTACAGAGAGGTAAGCATAGTATCATTTTTTGTTTTATATAGAACAGCAGCAATATATATAAAGTTATCTAACGCTACCCCCTTTTTTTCTTTTTTTTAAATACATTTTATATGTTTTTTAAGGATTTTAATTTCGTTTGCTCCATTTTTTTAATTCCCTTTTCCTGACTTTTCCTTCTACTTTAAACTTGCTTCTATCTCACCCCTCATACTGCCTCCTGCAAACCACTGCTTTGTTTGATTCACATAGGAGGAAATTTATTAAGCTGGCGTATGAGTATGCCGGTCTAATACAATTCCCTTCCCCTGCGCCAGATTTACTAAGGCTCTTAGTAAATCCGACTAGCCCGGGACATGCGTAGAAATCTTCATCCGCTCTGGAGCAGGCGTAGATTTTGAGTATGATTTATGCCTACTGCTCCAAAATAAAAAGTGACAAAAATTTGCGAGTATTTGCGTGACAAATATTTTCAAGTATTCGTATGGTGCAGTCATGATAAGGCTCTCCCATGACTGTCTCCAATTTCTAAATTATTTATTTATTTAGATTTTTTATTCTGAAAACAAATCAGGCAATACCTTACCACAATCCCGTATCCACTTACACTAAAGGCCCTATTACACAAAGCGATTATCGTCTATACTTGGCAGATTATTGGCCATTACGGGCAAAAATCGCTTTATGTAATAAAAAGCAACGATCACCCGACATGGAAAATGTCAGCTGGTCATTGTCTTTTAATTTCTTTCAACATGTTGAAAGACAAAAGGCAACGATAGCAACCATCTGCTGCCGTCGCTCCGTGCAATAGGACCGCCGCTATCTCCTCGCTTGCTCCCTCTGATCGCCCCTTGTAATAGCGGCTTTACATGGTGATAGCTCCAGCTATGATAGATTCAGTTATGCAGATATCTCTAGTTATGCTAGATCTGTTTAGGCAGATAGCTCCAGATCATGTAAAGTATACTTTTTATTTTGAATCACACTCCTGAAGCTGAGTAGGCAACAGCGCCCCCTTGGTAACCCATTCTATGAAATGGCCAAACTTTACTTTTACATTTACTCCAGAACAATATAATGTCTTGAACTTCCACAGATGCTGTTTCCAGTTCAGCCTTGCTTTAATGCACTGCGCACTAGATTCGCAATAGGTGCAGTTAGCTACAATGCTATAATCACTAATAATTGTAAATGCCCTACTGGGGAACTGCAGAGGTGTATTTTTCACAACTCCTTTAAGAAAGGTTAAGTAGTGCAAATTAGGTAAAGAGGTGGTTTAAATTGTGGTTATATGGACAAGGGGTTCTTAATAAGTCAAGTTGACGGTAAAAATGTTCATACAGAGATTATAAGTAAATCCGTCCATTGTCATCAGGGCTGTTTATATTAAAAATGGAGGCACTTATGGTAAAACACAGAGTTTACATAAATCCTTGTAGCACATGTAGGCGTAATAAGCCAAGTGCTCCCTGCAAATGTAGTAGTATAGTACAGATTAAAGAATATTGAACATAAACTGAAGAAAAGCTAGGCTGGCCACAGGCATTCACTTTATTATATTCCCATTACTTACATACTGCCAACATGTTCTTCAAGTGCTGTAGAGATTGTAACAATTCACCACTGTTCATATTCTCACTGAGGCTCAGAAACTAATTCCCCCAAACCAAGACATACATAGTTACATAGTTACATAGTTAATACGGTGGAAAAAAGACACATGTCCATCAAGTTTAACCAAGGATACAGGGAAGGGGGAGGGGTGATAGGTTCTATACATATGCATTTATATTATTTTGGTCTAAGAACTTGTCTAGGCCTCTTTTGAAGCCCTCTACTGTGACCAGATCCTGTAGTAGACTGTTCCACAGATTCACAGTTCTCATTGTAAAGAAGGCTTGTCGCCTCCGGAGATTGAACCTTTTTTTCTCCAGGCGGAGGCAGTGCCCCCTTGTCCTTTGAAGGGGTTTTACCTGGAACATCTTTTCCCCATATTTCTTGTAGGGGCCATTTATATATTTAAATAAATTAATCATATCTCCCCTTAAACGTCTCTTCTCCAAACGTCTCTTCTCCAGACTAAACAAATTTAATTCTTTTAACCCCTTGCCTCCGCAGCCTGTTTTGGCCTTAATGACCAGGGCCTATTTTTTCAAATCTGACCTGTGTCTCTTTGTGTAGTGATAACTCTGCGGTGCTTTTAACCATCGCAGTTATTCTGAGATTGTTTTTTTTTTTTTCGTGACATATTCCTCTTTATGTTTGTGGTATACTTTGGTTGATACACTAAGTATTTTTTTTGTAAAAAAACAAAACAGTTGCGCAAAAATTTGAAAAATTTACAATCCTTTATATTCAAAATTCTCTTTTTCTGAGAAAGATAGTCATGTCACATAAACTAATTATTAATGCAACATCTACAACATGTTTACTTTATGGTGACGTCATTTGGTTAACATCCATATCAGGAAAATGTTAAATTCTGATTTTTTTAAGGACCAGTCCAGTTCTGAAGTGGATTTGTGGGGCCTGTATGTTAGTTACACCCATAAATCCCTCCACTGTAAAAACTGCACCCCTCAAAGTATTCAAAGTAACATTTTACAGGTTTATTAACCCTTTGTGTGTTTCGCAGAAATTAAAGCAAGTTGGAGGGGAGATATTCTATTTTAATCCTATTTTTCCTCTAACACAGCAAATACTAACTGAGAAATACCAATCACTATTTATTCCCCTTATTCCAGTGTTTCTAGAAATACCCCATATGTGGCCGCTTGTGCGTCACCTGACTCAACCACAGGCCGCAGACATTTCAGGTATTTTATAGCCATTACACCATGTGACAGAGGCCTTATGGTGCCAAAATATTTGTGTAAGACAAGTTGAAGTTTCCATCGGTATCATTCTGGGGGACATGTGACACCGTAATCAATATTTATTAAATTTTTTATGAGGTGGTACGAATAAAAAACACAATTTAGCAGCTGTTTTTCATCATTTCTTTGTACGCCGTTTACTATACGTCACATATGACATGTTATCTTTATTCGTCAGGTCGGTATGATTACAGTGATATCCATTTTATATAGCTTTTGTTATAGTTTATGGCATTTATACTATAAAAACTGCTGGTAAATTGCATATTGAAGAGCTGTAATATTTTAATTTTTTCGCCAATGGAGTTATGTGAGGGCTTTTTTTTTTTGCGGCATAAGCTGACGTTTTTAGTGGTACACCTTTTGGGTACATGTGACATTTTACTAACTTTAATCTATATTTTTTAGGGGGCGGGATTTAGAAAAAATTGTCATTTTGGGTAGTTTTTTATTTATTTTTTGAATGGCGTTAATCTGGCGGTATAAATAATGTAACGGGTTAATAGACAGGGTCACTACGGATGTGGCGATACTAAATATGTGTATCTAATTTATAGGGGATCATTTATAAAGGGGGATGGGGAATGTGTATATTTATTTTAAATATTTATTTATGTATGTATTTATTTAATTATTTAATTTGTTTTAATTTATTTATTTATTTATGTATTTGTGTGTGTGTGTTTTACTTTTGCAGGTACATATATAATGCATTACAGCACATAAGCTGTGTTGTAATGCATTATAGAGTTACACACTGACACTCATTCAAACAATCAGGTCCTTGCAGCTGATTCAAACGATCAGTGCAGGGACCTGATCGTTTAGAATGGGGGGAGCCAAATCCGGGGGGGACAAGGGGAGAGCGAAGAGCACAGGGGGAGCACGGGGGAACACAAGCATGGGAGAGCACGAGCACAGGGGGAGCATGAGGGAACACAAGCACGGGGGAGCACGAGCACGGGGGGGGGGAGACAAGCACGGGGGGAGACAAGCACGGGGGGAGCACAAGAACAAGGGGGGAGCACAAGCTAGGGAAGGGAGCCGAATCCAGACGGGAGGGGGACAAGAGGAGAGAGGAAAATGGGGGGGAGAGGAGAACGGGGGGGGGGGGGGCGCTGGATCGGGGCTGCGGGAGCCAAACATTACAGGGGGAAATAAGGGGGGCTTGGGGGGAGGATTACAGCAGAGGCGACAGGAGGAGGCAACGTGCTGCAGCCTCCTCCTGCCGCCCAATCAACCTGCTGCACAGAATCTCCCCATAAACGCTGCGGTCGCACTGACCACAGTGTTTATGGGGTTAACTGTCCAGGGGGAGCGCGACTCCCCTCCGGACAGTGGCAGCAGGAGGTGGCTGTGTGACACAGCCTCCTCCTGCTGCCCGATCTTAGATAGGGACAGCGGGGGTAGACAGGGAAAGCATGATGCCCAGGGACGTCATGATGCCTTCTGCCACTGCTTTTCATGACGTCATATTGGGGGAAGGGGTAAATCTCTCCTCATAACTAAGATGCTCTATTCCCCTTATTAGTTTAGTTGCCCGTCTTTGTACCCTTTCCAGCTCTAGAACATCCTTTTTATGAATCGGATTCCAAAACTGGACGGCATCCTCCAGATGAGGCCGCACCAAAGCTTTATAAAGCGGTAATATTATATCCCTGTCCCAAGAGTCCATGCCTGTTTTAATGCATGACAATATCCTGCTGGACTTAGAAGCAGCTGACTGACATTGTGTGCTGTTCTGTAGCTTATTATCTACAAGTACACCCAGATCCTTCTCCATCCGCAACTCTCCCAGTGTAACTCCCCCTAGGACAAACTTTTTCTACTGGAGCCTCACCCAACAGACCAAGGCAATGCTTGCGCCTCACCAGACTGACCAAGAGGATGCCTCGGCCTCACTATCTGTGGCGAAAGTCCATTTGAAAGCTGGAAATAATGCTAAGGCTATCTTTTACTCATCTCCCAAGCTCTCTATACTAATAAAGCAAGTACAAAATAAGTTAATAATGTTGCTATAATGAAGATCTTTAGAAACAGCAAAAGGACGCTGCAGATCATAGTCACTTTTGTAAAAACTGGCTCCCCAGCTGGGCCTCACCAGCAACTAGGGGGTGCCTCACTAGTGAGGCCCGCCTCACAGTTTGAGAAGCACTGACTTATATCACCACATATATAACCACATATATCACCATTTATATTACCACGTATATATATTTCCATATATCACCATACATATCACCACATTTATCTCCACATATATCACCATACATATCTCCGCATATATCACCATAGATATCACCACATATATCACCATACATATGACCACATATATCACCATGCATATCAATATATATCACCATACATATCCCCACATATATAGCAACATACCACTACATATAACACCATACATATCACATACATATCACCACATATATCACTACATATATCACCACACACATCACCACATATATCACCATATATATACCACCACAAATATCACCATACATATCACCACATATATCTCTACATATATCACCATACATATCTCCACATATATCACCATAGATATCACCACATATATCACCATACAAATCACCAAACATATGACCACATATATTACCATACATATCACCACATATATCACCATGCATATCACTATATAACACCATACATATCCCCACATATATAGCCACATATCACCACATATAACACCATACATATCACCACATATATCACTACATATATCACCACACACATCACCACTTATATCACCATATATATACCACCACAAATATCACCATATATATCACCACATATCTCTCCATAGATATCACCACATATATCACCATACAAATCATCATAATTATGACCACATATATTACCATAAATATCACCACATATGACCATACATATCACAACATATATCACAATACATATCACAACATATATCACCATACATTTCACCACACATATATGAATATATATCACTACATATATCACTATCCATATCACCACATATATACCACCACATATATCACCACATATATCTCCACATATATCCCCACATATATCACCATAAATATACCGCAACATGTATCTCCCCATATGTCCCCACATATATCACCATAAATATCACCACATATATGACCATACATATCACCAAATATATCACCATACATATCACCAAATATAACCGCATATATCATCATATCACCACATATATAACCATATCACCACAAATATCGCCATATATATCACCAAACATATAACTATATAACACCACATATATTGCCATACATATTACCACATATATAACCATATATCACCACCTATTTCACCATACATATCACCACTTATATCACCACATATATAACCACATATATCACCATTCATATCACCACTTATATATTTCCATATATCACCACATATATCACCTTATATATGACCATACATATCACCACATATATCACCATGCATATCACTATATATCACCATACATATCCCCACATATATAGCCACATATCACCACATATAACACTACATATATCACCACACACATCACCACATATATCACCATATATATACCACCACAAATATCACCATACATATCACCACATTTATCTCCACATATATCACCATACATATCTCCACATATATCACCATATCACCACATATATAACCATACAAATCACCATACATATGACCACATATATTACCATAAATATCACCACATATATGACCATACATATCACAACATATATCACAATACATATCACCACATATATCACCATACATAACACCAAATATCACTGCATATATCACCATAAATATCACCATATATATCACCAAACATATCACCATACATATAACTTTATAACACCACACATATTGCCGTACATATCACCACATATATAACCATATATCACCATACATATCACCACTATCACCGCATATATAACCACATATATCACCATACATATCACCACGTATATATTTCCATATATCACCATATACATCAACATACAGTACATATCACCTTATATATGACCATACATATCAACACATATATCACCACATATCACCACATATATCACCATGCACATCACATACATATCACCACATATATCACCTTACATATCACCACATTTATCACCATACGCATCACATATATATCTCCACATATATCAGCACATATATCACTATCCATATCACCACATATATACCACCAAATATATCACCATACATATCACCACATATATTACCATATATATACCATAACATATATCTCCCCATATATCCCCACATATATCACCATAGATATCACCACATATATCACCATAAATATCACCACATATATGACCATACATATCACCAAATTTCACCGCATATATAACCATATCACCACAAATATCGCCATATTTATCACCAAACATATAACTATATAACACCACATATATCGTCATACATATCACCACATATATAACCATATATCACCACCTATTTCACCATACATATCACCACTTATATCACCACATATATAACCACGTATATCACCATTCATATCACCACTTATATATTTCCATATATCACCACATATATCACCATACATATCACCTTATATATGACCATACATATCACCACATATATCACCATGCATATCATTATATATTACCATACATATCCCCACATATATAGCCACATATCACCACATATAACACCATACATATCACATACATATCACCACATATATCTCCACATATATCACCATACATATCTCCACATATATCACCATAGATATCACCATATATATCACCATACATATGACCACATATATTACCATAAATATCACCACATATATGACCATACATATCACAACATATATCACAATACATATCACAACATATATCACCATACATATCACCACATATATCTGCATATATATCACTACATATATTACTATACATATCACCACATATATCACTATACATATCACCAAATATCACCGCATATATCACCATACATATCACCACAAAAATCACCATATATATCACCAAACATATCACCAAACATATAACTATATAACACCACACATATTGCCATATATATCACCACATAAATAACCATATATCACCATACATAACACCACATATATAACCCCATATATCACCATTCTTATCACCACGTATATATTTCCATACATCACCACATATATCAACATACAGTACATATCACCTTATATATGACCATACATATCAACACATATATCACCATACATATCACTATATATCACCATACATATCACCACAAATATAACCACATATCACCACACATATCACTATACATATCACAAATATATCACCACATAAATCACCTTACATATCACCACATTTATCACCATACGCATCACATATATATCAACACATATGTCAGCACATATATCACTACATATATCACTATCCATATCACCACATATATACCACCAAATATATCACCATACATATCACCACATATATCTCTACATATATCCCCACATATATCACTATATATATACCACAACATATATCTCTTCATATATCCCCATGTATATCACCATAGATATCACCACATATATCACCATAAATATCACCACATATATGACCATACATATCACCATACATATCACCAAATATCACCTCATATATCACCATATCACCACAAATATCGCCATATATATCAGCAAACATATAACTATATAACACCACATATATCGCCATACACATCACCACATACATAGGCATATATCACCACCTATTTCACCATACATATCACCACTTATATTACCACATATATAACCACATATATCACCATTCATATCACCACTTATATATTTCCATATATCACCACATATATCACCATACATATCACCTTATATATGACCATACATATCACCACATATATCACCATGCATATCAGTATATATCACCATACATATCCCACATATATAGCCACATATCACCACATATAACACCATACATATCACATACATATCACCACATATATCACTAAATATATCACCACAAACATATCCACATATATCACCATATATATACCACCACAAATATCACCATACATATCACCACCTATATCTCCACATATATCACCATACATATCTCCACATATATCACCATAGATATCACCACATATATCACCATACAAATCACCATACATATGACCACATATATTACCATAAATATCACCACATATATGACCATACATATCACAACATATATCACCATACATATCACCACATATATCTGCATATATATCACTACATATATTACTATACTTATCACCACATATATTACTATACATATCACCACATATATCACCATACATATCACCACAAATATCACCATATATATCACCAAACATATCACCATACATATAGCTATATAACACCACACATATTGCCATACATCACCACAAATATAATCATATATCACCATACATATCACCACTATCACCACATATATAACCACATATATCACCATTCATATCACCACGTATATATTTCCATATATCAACACATATATCAACATACAGTACATATCATCTTATATACGACCATACATATCAACACATATATCACCATACATATCACTATATATCACCATACATATCACCACAAATATAACCACATATCACCACATATATCACCATACATATCACATACATATTACCACATATATCACCTTACATATCACCACATATATCACCATACATATCACCACATTTATCACCATACGCATCACATATATATCACCACATATATCAGCACTTATATCACTACATATATCACTATCCATATCACCACATATATACCTCCACATATATCACCATACATATCATCACATATATCTCCACAAATATCCCCACATACGGTATATTACCATAAATATACCACAACATATATCCCTTCATATATCCCCACGTATATCACCATAGATATCACCACATATATCACCACATATATCACCATAAATATCACCACATATTTGACCATACATATCACCAAATATATCACCATACATATCACCAAATATCACCGCATATATCACCATATCACCACAAATATTGGCATATATATCACCAAATATATAACTATATAACACCAAATATATATCCATACATATCACGACATATATAACCATATATCACCACGTATTTCACCATACATATCACCACTTATATCACCACATATATAACCACATATATCACCATTCATATCACCACTTATATATTTCCATATGTCACCACATATATCACCATACATATCACCTTATATATGACCATACATATCACCACATATATCACCATGCATATCACTATAGCTCACCATACATATCCCCACATATATAGCCACTTATCACCACATATAACACCATACATATCACATACATATCACCACATATATCACTAAATATATCACCACAAACATCACCATATATATCACCATATATATACCACCACAAATATCACCATACATATCACCACATATATCTCCACATATATCACCATACATATCTCCACATATATCACCATAGATATCACCACATATATCACCATACAAATCACCATACATATGACCACATATATTACCATAAATATCACCACATGTATGACCAAACATATCACAACATATATCTGCATATATTTCACTACATATATTACTATACTTATCACCACATATATCACTATACATATCACCAAATATCACCGCATATATCACCATACATATCTACACAAATATCACCATATATATCACCAAACATATCACCATACATATAACTATATAACACCATACATATTGCCATACATATCACCACAAATATAATCATATATCACCATACATATCACCACTATCACCATATATATAACCACATATATAACCATTCATATCACCACGTATATATTTCCATATATCACCACATATATCAACATACAGTACATATCATCTTATATATGACCATACATATCAACACATATATCACAATACATATCACTATATATCACCATAGATATCACTACAAATATAAGCACATATCACCACATATATCACCATACATATCACATACATATGACCACATATATTACCTTACATATCACCACATATATCATCACATATATCACCATACATATCACCACATTTATCACCATACGCATCACATATATATCACCACATATATCAGCACATATATCACTACATATATCACTATCCATATCACCACATATATACCACCAAATATATCACCATACATATAACCACATATATCTCCACCTATATCCCCACATATATCACCATATATATACCACAACATATATCTCCCCATATATCCCCACATATATTACCATAGATATCACCACATATATCACCATAAATATCACCACATATATGACCATACATATCACCACATACATAACCATATATCACCACCTATTTCACCATACATATCACCACTTATATCACCACATATATAACCACATATATCACCATTCATATCACCACTTATATATTTCCATATGTCACCACATATATCACCATACATATCACCTTATATATCACCATACATATCACCACATATATCACCATGCATATCACTATATATCACCATACATATCCTACATATATATCAACATATCACCACATATAACACCATACATATCACATACATATCACCACATATATCACTAAATATATCACCACAAACATCACCACATATATCACCATATATATACCACCACAAATATCACCATACATATCACCACATATATCTCCACATATATCACCATACATATCTGCACATATATCACCATAGATATCACCACATATATCACCATACAAATCACCATACATATGACCACATATATTACCATAAATATCACCACATATATGACCATACATATCACAACATATATCACAATACATATTACAACATATATCACCATACATATCACCACATATATCTGCATAAATATCACTACATATAGTACTATACATATCACCACATATATCACTATACATATCACCAAATATCACTGCATATATAACCATACATATCACCACATATATCACTACATATCTCACTATCCATATCACCACATATATATCAACACATAGATCACCATACATATCACCACATATATCTCCACATATATCCCCACATATAAAACCATATATATACCACAACATATATCTCTCCATATATTCCCACGTATATCACCATAGATATCACCACATATATCACCACATATATCACCATAAATATCACCACATATATGACCATACATATCACCAAATATATCACCGTACATATCACCACCACCTATTTCACCATACATATCACCACTTATATCACCACATATATAACCACATATATCACCATTCATATCACCACTTATATATTTCCATATATCACCACATATATTACCATACATATCACCTTATATATGACCATACATATCACCACATATATCACCATGCATATCACTATATATCACCATACATATCCCCACATATATAGCCACATATCACCACATATAACACCATACATATCACATACATATCACCATACATATCACCACATATATCACTACATATATCACCACACACATCACCACATATATCACCATATATATACAACCACAAATATCACCATACATATCACCACATATATCTCCACATATATCACCATACATATCTCCACATATATCACCATAGATATCACCACATATATCACCATACAAATCACCATACATATGACCACATATATTACCATAAATATCACCACATATATGACCATACATATCACAACATATATCACCATACATATCACCACATATATCTACATATATATCACTACATATATTACTATACTTATCACCACATATATCACTATACATATCACCAAATATCACCGCATATATCACCATACATATCACCACAAATATCACCATATATATCACCAAACATATCACCATACATATAACTATATAACACCACACATATTGCCATACATATCACCACAAATATAATCATATATCACCATACATATCACCACTATCACCACATATATAACCACATATATCACCATTCATATCACCACGTATATATTTCCATATATCACCACATATATCAACATACAGTACATATCATCTTATTTATGACCATACATATCAACACATATATCAGCATACATATCACTATATATCACCATACATATCACCACAAATATAACCACATATCACCACATATATCACCTTACATATCACCACATATATCACCATACATATCACCACATTTATCACCATACGCATCACATATATATCACCACATATATCAGCATGTATATCACTACATATATCACTATCCATATCACCACATATATACCTCCACATATATCACCATATATGTCACCACATATATCTCCACATATATCCCCACATATATCACCATATATATACCACAACATATATCTCTCCATATATCCCCACGTATATCACCATAGATATCACCACATATATCACCACATATATCACCATAAATATCACTGCATATATCACCATATCAAAACAAATATTGCCATATATATTACCAAACATATAACTATATAACACCAAATAAATATCCATACATATCACGACATATATAACCATATATCACCACGTATTTCACCATACATATCACCACTTATATCACCACATATATAACCACATATATCACCATTCATATCACCACTTATATATTTCCATATATCACCACATATATCACCGTACATATCACCTTATATATGACCATTCATATCACCACATAAATCACCATGCATATCAGTATATATCACAATACATATCCCACATATATATCCACATATCACCACATATAACACCATACATATCACATACATATCACCACATATATCATTAAATATATCACCACAAACATCACCACATATATCACCATATATATATCACCACAAATATCACCATACATATCACCACATATATCTCCACATATATCACCATACATATCTCCACATATATCACCATAGATATCACCACATATATCACCATACAAATCACCATACATATGACCACATATATTACCATAAATATCACCACATATATGACTATACATATCACAACATATATCACCATACATATCACCACATATAACTGCATATATATCACTACATATATTACTATACTTATCACCACATATATCACTATACATATCACCAAATATCACCGCATATATCACCATACATATCACCACAAAAATCACCATATATATCACCAAACATATCACCATACATATAACTATATAACACCACACATATTACCATACATATCACCACAAATATAATCATATATCACTATACATATCACCACTATCACCCCATATATAACCACATATATCACCATTCATATCAACACGTATATAATTCCATATATCACCACATATATCAACACACAGTACATATCATCTTATATATGACCATACATATCAACACATATATCACCATACATATCACTATATATCACTATACATATCACCTCAAAAATAACCACATATCACCACATATATCACTATACATATCACATACATATTACCACATATATCACCTTACATATCACCACATATATCACCATACATATCACCACATTTATCACCATATGCATCACATATATATCACCACATATATCAGCACGTATATCACTACATATATCACTATCCATATCACCACATATATACCTCCACATATATCACCATACATATCACCACATATATCTCCACATATATCCCCACATATATCACTATAAATATACCACAACATATATCTCTCCATATATCCCCACAAATATTGCCATATATATCACCAAACATATAACTATATAACACCAAATATATATCCATACATATCACGACATATATAACCATATATCACCACGTATTTCACCATACATATCACCACTTATATCACCACATATATAACCACATATATCACCATTCATATCACCACTTATATATTTCCATGTATCACCACATATATCACCATACATATCACCTTATATATGACCATACATATCACCACATATATCACCATGCATATCACTATATATCACCATACATATCCCCACATATATAGCCACATATCACCACATATATCACTAAATATATCACCACAAACATCACCACATATATCACCATATATATACCACCACAAATATCACCATACATATCATCACATATATCAGCATACATATCTCCACATATATCACCATAGATATCACCATACATATCACCATACATATGACCACATATATTACCATAAATATCACCACATATATGACCATACATATCACAACATATATCACAATACATATTACAACATATATCTTCATACATATCACAACATATATCTGCATAAATATCACTACATATATTACTATACATATCACCACATATATCACTAAACATATCACCAAATATCACCGCATATATCACCATACATATCACCACAAATATCACCATATATATCACCAAACATATCACCATACATATAACACCACACATATTGCCATACATATCACCACCATCACCACATATAAAACCACATATATCACCATTCATATCACCACGTATATATTTCCATATATCACCACATATATCAACATACAGTACATATCACCTTATATATGACCATACATATCAACACATATATCACCATACATATCACTATATATCACCATACATATCATCACACATATCACCACACATATCACCATACATATCACATACATATCCCCACATATATCACCTTACATATCACCACATATATCACCATACATATCACCACATTTATCACCATACGCATCACATATATATCACCACATATATCAGCACATATATCACTACATATATCACTATCCATATCACCACATATATACCACCACATATATCACCATACATAACACCACATATATCTCCACATATATCTCCACATATATCCCCACATATAAAACCATATATATACCACAACATATATCTCTCCATATATTCCCACGTATATCACCACATATATCACCAAGTTTATATTTCCATATATCACCACATATATCACCATATAGTACATATCACCTTATATATGACCATACATATCAACACATATATCACCATACATATCACTATATATCACCATACATATCACCACAAATAAAACCACATATCACCACTTATATCACCATACATATCACATACATATCACCACATATATCACCTTACATATCACCACATATATCATCACATATAACACCATACATATCACTATATATCACCATACATATCACCACAAATAAAACCACATATCACCACATATATCACCATACATATCACATAAATATCACCACATATATCACCATACATATCACTATATATCACCATGCATATCACCACAAATATAACCACATATCACCACTTATATCACCATACATATCACATACATATCACCACATATATCACCTTACATATCACCACATATATCATCACTTATATCACCATACATATCACCACATTTATCACTATACGTATCACATATATATCACCACATATATCAACACATATATCACTACATATATCACTATCCATATCACCACATATATACCACCACATATATCACCATACATATCACCACATATATCTCCACATATATCCCCACATATATCACCATATATATACCACAACATATATCTGCCCATAAATCCCCACATATATCACGATAGATATCACCACATATATGACCATACATATCACCAAATATATCACTATACATATCACCAAATATCACTGCATATATCACCATATCACCACAAATATCGCCATATATATCACCAAACATATAACTATATTACACCACATATATCGCCATACATATGACCACATATATAACCATATATCACCACATATTTCACCATACATATCACCACTTATATTACCACATATATAACCTTATATATCAACATTCATATCACCTCTTATATATTTCCAAAAATAACCACATATATAACTATATATATCACCGTATATATGACCATACATATCCCCACATATATCACCATAGATATCACCAAATATATCACCATAAATATCACAACATATATCACAATGTAGGGTAAATACATATCACAACATATATCACCATACATATTACCACATATATCTGCATATATGTCACTACATATATTTCTATACATATCACCACATATATCTCTATACATATCACCAAATATCACTGCATATATCACCATACATATCACCACAAATATTACCATATATATCACCAAAGATATCACCATACATATAACTATATAACACCACACATAAATCCATACATATCACCACATATATAACCATATATCACCATACATATCACCACTATCACCACATATATAACCACATATATCACCATTCATATCACCAAGTTTATATTTCCATATATCACCACATATATCAACATACAGTACATATCACCTTATATATGACCATACATATCAACACATATATCACCATACATATCACTATATATCACCATACATATCCCCACATATATAGCCACATATCACCACATATATCACCATACATATCACATACATTTTACCACATATATCAACTTACATATCTCCACATATATCACCATAGATATCACCACAAAATTCACCATACAAATCACCATACATATGACCACATATATTACCATAAATATCACCACATATATGACCATACATATCACCAAATATATCACCATACAGATCACCAAATATCACCGCATATATCACCATATCAAAACAAATATTGCCATATATATCACCAAACATATAACTATATAACAACAAATATATATCCATACATATCACGACATATATAACCATATATCACCACGTATTTCACCATACATATCACCACTTATATCACCACATATATAACCACATATATCACCATTCATATCACCACTTATATATTGCCATATATCACCACATATATCACCGTACATATCACCTTATATATGACCATTCATATCACCACATATATCACCATGCATATCACTATATATCACCATACATATCCCCACATATATAGCCACATATCACCACATATAACACCATACATATCACATACATATCACCACATATATCACTAAATATATCACCACAAACATCACCATATATATCAACATTTCCCTTACGTCCTCAGCAGCAGCACAAATGGGGAAGATCCTATCTTCCTGCAATGGTAGGACAGATGGTACTAATAAAAGATTGATTAGGAGCCCTATAAGAAGGCCATACAGACCCCTCCTCCTTGTGTTTTTTTCTGTCCTCCTGTGGGACAGGTGGTAGGAGAGGGAAGCAGGCTCAGGCCTATGTTTGTGTCTGACTTTCCTTTCCAAAGATTCTTCATTTCCACATGGTCGTGTGGAGAGGGGAAATTTATAGAAATGTTGTTTTTCCTGCTCTGCTGTATCAGAGAGGAGATTATTTACTTTTTAGTAGAGTTATCGCTCAGCTTCTCTGCTGTATTGAGCCGCTGTGTGAGGGAAGCCAGGAAGCTGCTGCAGTAAGTATCATGGTGCTGCCAGACCTGTGTCCTCACCTGGGCGGCTGCTAATGTTTCTTGATACTTCAGCAAGGTAAGATATGCTGCTTTTTCTTTTGAGCTGGAAGCCTGGCATGTGTGTCAGGAGGATTATTGGATATATATATATATATATATATATATATATATATATATATATATATATATATATATGTTGTATGAGGCTTTTATGCCTCAAATGTTTCGTTTCAATGTCTTTCACTTTTTTTAACATTGGTTGTGCAAGTCCTGTTAGACTGCTTCACTATATGAGTGACCTATGTAACTATAGTGTGTATACATGAACACAGCTTTAAAGCTGCTAGTTGGGTATTTAGTACACCTGCTGTCTCATTATTTTCTCCAGTACTGCTACAATGAACCTATGAAACTGTGTATGTGTGTGAACACAGCCCTAGAGCTGCTAATTGTGTACACCTGTTGCCTCATTACTTTCTATAGTACTGCCATCAGATGATGCAGTGAAGCTATAAAACTGTGTGTGTGCACACAACCCTAGAGCTGTTAGTTGTGCAGTGTGCACACCTACTGCCTGATTACTTTCTATAGCACTGTTACCAGATGATGCAGTGAAGCTATAAAACTGTATGCACACAACCCTAGAGCTGCTAGTTGTGCAGTGTGCACACCTGCTGCCTGATTACTTGCTATAGTACTGCTACCAGATGATGCAGTGAAGCTCTGAAACTGTATGTGAACACAGCCCTAGAGCTGCTAATTCTGTACACCTGTTGCCTCATTACTTTCTATAGTACTGCCATCGGATGATGCAGTGAAGCTATAAAACTGTGTGTTTGTGTATGCACACAACCCTAGAGCTGCTATTTGTGCATTGTGAACACCTGCTGCCTAATTACTTTCTATAGTACTGCTACCAGATGATGCAGTGAAATTGTGTGTGTGAACACAGCCTTAGAATTGTAGTTGTGTAGTGTGTATACCTGCGGTCTGATTACTTTTCCAGTATTTCTATCAGATGATACAATGAAGCTATAAAACTGTGTATGAACACAGCCTTAGAGTTATTGTGTAGTGGTAGATACACCTCCTGTCTAATAACTTTCACTAATACTGCTAACAGATGACGCAGTCACCCTATGGAGCATCTGTGTGCTACTCCAGTGCTGCCATTTAAGAATGCAGTGAAGCTACTGTGTGTGAACACGGCCTTAGAATTGTTAGTTGTATACTATACACCTGCTGTCTATTTACTTTCACTATACTGCTATCAGATGATAGTGATCATGTGGACCTTCTGTGTGCTGACATTTAAGAATGCAGTGAAGCTACTGTGTGTGAACACTGCCTTAGAATTTAGTCGTGTACTATGTACACCTGCTGTTTAATTACCTTCACTAATACTGCTATCAGATGATGGTTATCATGTGGACCTTCTGTGTGCTGCTATTTAAGAATGCAGTGAAGTTATGAAGCCACTGTGTGTGAACATTGCCTTAGAATTGTAGTGTACTGTGTAACACCTGCTGTCTGATTTCTTTCACTATACTGCTATCAGATGATGCAGTGCCCTATGAAGCTACTGTGTGTGAACACAGCCTTAGAGTTGCTAGTTGTGTACCGGATACATCTATCTAATTACTTTCCCTAATACTACTATCAGATTATATATGGAGCTATGTGTGTGAGCACATGCTTAGAGCTGCTGGATGTGTACTGGATACACCTGCTATCTGATTACTTTCCCTAATACTGCCATCAGATGATGCAGTGATTCTATGGAGCTTTTTTGCACTGCTCCAGTGCTGCTATTTAAGAATGCAGTAAAGCTACTGTGTGTGAACATGGCCTTAGGATTGTAGATGTGTACTATCTGATTAGTACTGTTATCAGATAATGCAGTGACCTATGAAGCTACATCCTTAGAGATGCTGGATGTGTACTGTGTATACCTACAGTCTAATTACTCTGTAATACTGTGTACACCTGCTGTCTAGTTACACTCTGTAATACTGATATGATATGTAATACTGATACTGATGATGCAGTGACCCTATGGAGCTTCTGTGTACTGAAGGATGCAGTAAAGCTATGAAGCTGCTATGTGTGAACACCGCCTTAGGATTGCTGGTTGCATATTCAGTGCACCTGTGTGTCTGATTCCAGGCACTCTGCACTAGTCTGTTAGTCGTCCGGTCAGTCTGGCACAACTTCCATCCTTGGATGTAGCAGGATTCTGGTAACAGAACTTCTGGGGAAAAAGCTTTCTTGGCGTACAGATCCTGCAAGATTCGACTTTCAGGTGGCAGGGAATTCATTTGTGGATTGCAACTTTTTCTCAGAAGAGACAATGACTGCTTAAGATTTTACATCTGAATGATAATCTACAGGCTGAACTGGATGGAGTCCGAGGTCATGGCTCCTTCAGACGCACAAAGACCTTGTTAAAAAAAAAAAAAAAAAAAAAATTTCTTAGTAATTTTCAAAAAAAAATAAATAAATAAATAAATTAAATAAAATAATTGTCTATATTACTATAGCTGAGCAGTATACTTGGCTGCCCGATCCCCACAGTTTGGAGACTGGTCCTTCGTTGTAAGGGGGCAGATGTTCACTCCAATATAAAGATAGTTGGATCTGTATTGGACATTCTCATGAAAGTCCTTTTTTTTTTTTTTTTTTTTTTTTTTTTTTTTTTTTTTTTTCTTATGATCAGGTCCATTATCTGCCCCAGTCTAATAAGAAGAGAAGGAACTTCTACTTTTGTTCCACATTCCGTAGGAATTCTAGTATGGAAGGTAAAGGAAAGAATCCTGCACAAGAAGGACCAGACGTCTCGGAGGCCTTGGGGATGGGGACAAGAACTTGTGACTACGTCTTTTCTGACAATTTATTTCCATAATGAGAGAGGTCTGTACCAGTGTTATATGATAGGAAAGGCTACCATATTGAATTTTGATCTGTGGGTCCCTCCTAGAGGGATGTTATCTGACCGTGTATACCTGTATACAGCCTCCTCTGAGGAAGGTGCTGTATGTGGGATCTATGATCTGTAGGTCCCTCCTAGAAGAAGGATGTTATCTGGCCATGTATACCTGCATGTACCTGTCTACAGACAAAAGCTGCATATTCCTTTACATCAAGACCTTTTGTACAAGGCAATTGGCATTCTTTTCAATTTACAGCCCTTCTGTTTGGAATCATCTTGGCTCCATCTACAGTCACCAAGGTAATGTCTATTGTACTTTGACTGTTTGAGAAAATTGAAGCTCATCATTGTTTCTGGCATGGAACAATTCCTAGGGAGGAGAATAGATCCCCAGTCTGTGACTTTCTTCCTCCAGAGAGATTACAGAAGTTGACACAAGTCGGGGTTCTCGGCACTCCCCAGTTGCTGTCACTTCATCTGATACCCTTGGGTCTTATGTCTACACTGGAAATAACACCCAGAGACAAGGATAGCTTTTCCTGCTCAATGGCAGCAGTCTCCCAATGAAGTGGGTAGAGAAAACCATTGATATATCAAGCAGTGGGACGCTTGTATGAGCAACGGGCAAAGGAGCCTTAATCCCCATTAGAGATGTTGCTGGCATCCAACATATGAAGGGAATACTAGTCCACTCCAGCACACCAATCTATGGAAAGCTATCAGTATAAGATCAAAACCGCATCTAGGATGGTGCTTATCGATCTTTATAGGGGCACTAACTCTGTAGTATTACTACTGGAGGCAGGGGCATTTTGTCTGCTGGCAATCTATGCTGCGATGTAACCCTGTCGGAGGAACGGTCTCTGGACCAGAAGCTTTCTGGAAAATCGCATGGAGGATAGACCTATTCCTATTCAAGGTTCAAATTGGAAAACCTTTTTTCCTCACTCCTAAAAAGCCCAGAGTCTTGCAGAATCTGAGACAAGGTTGGGCCTTGGTCAGCCTCATTTGCCCCTATTGACCCAAGAGGGCATGGTTCACAATGGTGAGCCCCCTGCCTAAGAATCTTCTGGGAACTCTCCCAGTCTCCCCAGCTACTGACACAGAGTAGCAGAGATTACTCCCAGCGTCCCTGCCAGGTGTGGGCAGAGTCTAAAAATCTTGCAAGTAGCAAGTCTCTGGTTTCATGATGGCCTCTTATTATCTAAAAGCATGGCGCTAATTCCATAGGAATAATCTGGAGGCTTCTGTATACCCTCAGTTAATAACTCAAGAGGGCAGGCTTGTCCGAAGCTTGACTGCCGTCAACAAGGTGGGAATTGATATGCTGTCAAAGTGGTGACTACTCTTCTGTTGTCCAGAGCCACAACTGCCTACAGAACCTACCTGAAGGTAAAGAAGATGTTTGAAGCCTGGTGGGTGAAAGTCTCTTCCACATCTCCATTGTTACAATCCATTACTCCTGCCAACACGGGAGAGAAGGAGCTTCATCCCTTAGATGTGGGAAGGGCTTGGAGCATGTATATTGAACGGGCAAACTCCTTCAGGAAATCTAACCACTTGTTTTTATCCTTTGCAGGGAAAAACAAAGGATGAAAGTCATCCAAAGCTTCTCTGTCCAGATGGATAAGGGAAGTCCTCTCCATATGCTACCAAGAAGCTGGATTACAGGTACCTGGTGCAATCAAGGCACATTCAATGAGGGCAATATCATCCACATGGGCTGAAAAAAGATCTGTACCCTTGGAACAAATATGCAGGACTGCTTCATGGCCGTCAGTCAATACCTTTGTCAAGCACTATAGACTAGATATTCACGAGTCAACCAGTTTTTGGCTCAGCCATTCTGTCTTCTGTAATGTAATGGCCCTCCCTAGTCTGTTTTCATAGCTTGCTATATCCCCATTTGTGCTGCTGCTGAGGACGTAAGGAAAAGGATAATTTTTTTACTCACCGTAAATTTTCTTTCCTGTAGTCCGAAGCAGCAGCACAGACTTCCCGCCCTGATTTAAACAAACTATTATTTATGCAGCATACCTTGATTGTTTTAATGCCTTATTAACTAAGATTTTATTATGAATTTAAAAAATTTTTGTCGTTAGAATTGACACAAGGAAGAGGGGTCTGTATGGCCTTCTTATAGGGCTCCTAATCAATCTTTTATTAGTACCATCTGTCCTACCATTGCAGGAAGATAGGATCTTCCCCATTTGTGCTGCTGCTTCGGACTACAGGAAAGAAAATTTACGGTGAGTAAAAAATTATCCTATATATACCACCACAAATATCACCATACATATCACCACATATATCACCATACATATCTCCACATATATCACCAAAGATATCACCACATATATCACCATACAAATCACCATTCATATGACCACATATATTACTATAAATATCACCAGATATATGACCATACATATCACAACATATATCACCATACATATCACCACATATATATGCATATATATCACTACATATATTACTATACTTATCACCACATATATCACTATACATATCACCAAATATCACCGCATATATCACCACAAATATCACCATATATATCACTACACATATCACCATACATATAACTTTATAACACCACACATATTGCCATACATATCACCACATATATAACCATATATCACCACGATCACCACATATATAACCACATATATCACCATTCATATCACCAAGTTTGTATTTCCATATATCACCACATATATCACCATATAGTACATATCACCTTATATATGACCATACATATCAACACATATATCACCATACATATCACCACAAATAAAACCACATATCACATAAATATCACCACATATATCACCATACATATCACTATATATCACCATACATAGCACCACATATATCACCTTACATATCATCACATATATCATCACATCCGCATTTATAACTATACGTATCACATATATACCACCACATATATCACCATATATATACCACAACATATATCTGCCCATAAGTCCCCACATATATCACGATAGATAGCACAACATATATGACCATATATATCACCATACATATCACCAAATATCACTGCATATATCACCACAAATATCGCCATATATATCACCAAACATATAACTATATAACACCACATATATCGCCATACATATGACCACATATATAACCATATATCACCACATATTTCACCATACATATCACCACTTATATCACCACATATATAACCTTATATATCACCATTCATATCACCTCTTATATATTTTCAAAAATCACCACATATATAACCATACATATCACCGTATATATGACCATACATATCCCCACATATATCAACAAATATATCACCATAAATATCACAACATATATCACAATACATATCACAACATATATCACCATACATATTACCACATATATCTGCATATATGTCACTACATATATTTCTATACATATCACCACATATATCTCCATACATATCACCAAATATAACTGCATATATCACCATACATATCACCAAAGATATCACCATACATATAACTATATAACACCACACATAAATCCATACATATCACCACATATATCACCACATATATAACCACATATATCACCATTCATATCACCAAGTTTATATTTCCATATATCGCCACATATATCAACATACAGTACATATCATCTTATATATGACCATACATATCAACACATATATCACCATACATATCACTATATATCACCATACATATCACCACAAATATAACCATATATCACCATACATATCACATACATATTACCACATATATCAACTTACATATCACCACATATATCACCACATTTATCACCATACGCATCACATATATATCACCACATATATCAGCACGTATATCACTACATATATCACTATCCATATCACCACATATATACCTCCACATATATCACCATATATATCACCACATATATCTCCCCATATATCCCCACGCATATCACCATAGATATCACCACATATATCACTGCATATATCACCTTATATATGACCATGCATATCACTATATATCACCATACATATCCCCACATATATAGCCACATATCAACACATATAACACCATACATATCACCACAAATATCACCACATATATCACACACATATGACCACATATATCACCTTACATATCACCAAATATATCATCACATATATCACCATACATATTACCACATTTATCACCATACGCATCACATATATATCACCACATATATCAGCACATATATCACTACATATATCACCATACATATCACCACATATATCTCCACATTTATCCCCATATATATCACAACATATATCTCTCCATATATCCTCACGTATTTCACCATAGATATCACCACATATATGACCATTCATATCACCATACATATCACCAAATATCACTGCATATATCACCACAAATATCGCCATATATATCACCAAACATATAACTATATTACACCACATATATCACCATTCATATAACCACTTATATCACCTTATATATGACCGTACATATCACCACATACACTCACCGGCCACTTTATTAGGTACACCATGCTAGTAACGGGTTGGACCCCCCTTTGCCTTCAGAACTGCCACAATTATTCGTGGCATAGATTCAACAAGGTGCTGGAAGCATTCCTCAGAGATTTTGGTCCATATTGACATGATGGCATCCCACAGTTGCCGCAGATTTGTCGGCTGCACATCCATGATGCGAATCTCCCGTTCCACCACATCCCAAAGATGCTCTATTGGATTGAGATCTGGTGACTGTGGAGGCCATTTGAGTACAGTGAACTCATTGTCATGTTCAAGCAGAAATCGAGACTCATCAGACCAGGCAACGTTTTTTTAATCTTCTACTGTCCAATTTCGATGAGCTTGTGCAAATTGTAGCCTCAGTTTCCTGTTCTTAGATGAAAGGAGTGGCACCCGGTGTGGTCTTCTGCTGCTGTAGCCCATCTGCCTCAAAGTTGGACGTACTGTGCGTTCAGAGATGCTCTTCTGCCTACCTTGGTTGTAACGGTTGGCTATTTGAGTCACTGTTGCCTTTCTATCAGCTCGAACCAGTCTGCCCATTCTCCTCTGGCATCAACAAGGCATTTCCACCCACAGAACTGCCGCTCACTGGATGTTTTTTCTTTTTCGGACCATTCTCTGTAAACCCTAGAGATGGTTGTGCGTGAAAATCAGCAGATCAGTAGATCAGCAGTTTCTGAAATACTCAGACCAGCCCTTCTGGCACCAACAACCATGCCACGTTCAAAGGCACTCAAATCACCTTTCTTCCCCATACTGATGCTCGGTTTGAACTGCAGGAGATTGTCTTGACCATGTCTACATGTCTAAATGCACTGAGTTGCCGCCATGTGATTTCCTGATTAGAAATTAAGTAATAACGTGCAGTTGGACAGGTGTACCTAATAAAGTGGCCGGTAAGTGTATATCACCATGCATATCACTATATATCACCATACATATTCTCACATATATAGCCACATATCACCACATATAACACCATACATATCACATATATATCACCACATATATCACTACATATATCACCATATATATACCACCACAAATATCACCACATATATCTCCATACATATCACCACAAATATAACCACATATATCACCATACATATCACATACATATATCACCATACATATCACATACATATCACCACATTTATGACCATATCACCACATATATATCCCCACATATATCACCATACATATCACCATAAATATCGCCATATATATCGCCAAACATATCACCATACATATAACTATATAACACCACACATATTGCCATACATATCATCACATATATAACCATATATATCACCACATTTATAACCACATATATCACCATTCATATCACCACCTATATATTTCCATATATCACCACATATATCACCATACATATCACCACTTATGTTGCCACATATATCACCATACATTTCACCATACATATCACCACATATATCAACATATATATCACCACATAAATCACCATACATATCACCACATATATCAAATCATATATCACCATACATATAAACACATATATTACCATACATATATACACCTATATCACCACATTAATCACAATACATATCACCTTATATATCACCATACATATCACCACGTATATTACCATATATATATATATATATATAAATCATTCATATCACCACATATATCACCATACATATAACCATATACATCACCATACATATCACCACATATATCACCATGCATATCACTATATATCACCATACATATCCCCACATATATAGCCACATATCACCACATATAACACGACATATATCCCATATACCACCACATATATCACCATAGATATCACCACATATATCACCATAAATATCACCAAATATATCACCATACATATCACCAAATATCACCGCATATATCACCATATCACCATAAATATCGCCATATATATCGCCAAACATATAACACCACACATATTGCCATACATATCACCACATAAATAACCATATATCACCACATTTATAACCACATATATCACCATTCATATCACCACGTATATATTTCCATATATCACCAAATATATCACCATACAGTACATATCACCTTATATATGACCATACAGTAAAAATCACCTTATATATGACCATACATATCACCATACATATCACAACATATATCACCATATATATATAACCACTTATATCACCATATACTGTATATCACCACATACATCACCATATATATCACCATACATATCACCACTTATGTTGCCACATATATCACCATACATTTCACCATACATATCACCACATATATCAACATATATATCACCACATAAATCACCATACATATCACCACATATATCAAATCATATATCACCATACATATAAACACATATATTACCATGCATATATACACTTATATCGCCACATAAATCACAATACATATCACCTTATATATCACCATACATATCACCACGTATATTACCATACATATATATATATATATATATATATATATATATATATATCATTCATATCACCATACATATCACCACTTATATTACCACACATATCACCACATACATCACCATACATATCACCACGTATATTATCATTTATATCACCATATATATCACCACATATAGCAGCATATATATCACTACATATATCCCTATACATATCACCACATATATAACCATACATATCACAAAATATCACTGCATATATCACCACTTATATCAGCGCTTCTCAAACTTTTTCTACTGGAGCCTCACCCAACAGACCAAGGCAATGCTTGTGCCTCACCAGACTGACCAAGAGGATGCCTGGGCCTCACTATCTGTGGTGAAAGTCCATTTAAAAGCTGGAAATAATGCTAGGGCTGCCTTTCACTAATCTCCCAAGCTCTATATACTAATAAAGCAAGTACAAAATAAATTAATAATTTTGCTAAAATGGAGATTTTTTGCAAAACGCAAAAAGACTGTGCAGATCATAGTCACTTTTGTGAAAACTGGCTCCTCAGCTGGGCCTCACCAATAACTAGGGGGTGCCTCACTAGTGAGGCCCGCCTCACAGTTTGAGAAGAACTGCCCTAGGACATATGATGCATGTGGGTTATTAGTACCCAGGTGCATAACTTTACATTTATCCACATTGAACTTCATTTGCCAAGTGGACGCCCACACAGTTTTTTTAAGTCAGCTTGAAAGATCTACACACCCTCCATAGACTGTACTGTACTAAAAAGCTTTGTGTCATTTACAAAGATAGAAACATTGCTGTTAATTCCATTCTCAATATCATTAATAAACAAGTTAAACAGGAGGGGGCCCAGTATTGACCCTTGGGGTACACCACTTATTAGCGGGGACCATTCGTAGTAGGAATCATTGACCACCACTCTCTGGGTACGATTAATAAGCCAGTTTTCAATCCAGTTACACATTAAACTTTCCAAACCGATAGACTTTAACTTACCCATCAGACGTCCATGAGGAACTGTGTCAAACGCTTTAGCAAAATCCAGGTACACGATATCCACAGCCGCGCCGCCATCCAGGCTTCTACTTACCTCTTCATAGAAACATATTAGGTTGGTTTGACAGCTTCTATCCTTAGTAAAACCATGCTGGTTATCACTTATAATACTATTAGCCACTACATATTCCTCGATGTAGTCCCTTATAAGCCCCTCAAATAGTTTCCCCACAATGGACGTCAAGCTTACTGGTCTATAGTTACCTGGGGAAGATCGAGAGCCCTTTTTAAAGATCGGCACTACATTTGCCTTACGCTAGTCCCTCGGCACAATACCAGACAGCAAAGGATCACTGAATATTTCATACAAGGGTAGAGAAATTACAGAACTGAGTTCCCTAAGAACTCTGGGGTGTAATCCATCAGGCCCTGGAGCTTTGGTTATATTGAGTATATTTAATTTATCTTGGACCAGATCTATAGTAAACCAGTTCAGTACATTACATGTGTTAGCAGCACTGGCCCCACCCACCTCAGTACTGGCCCCACCCACCACAGCTCCATCCTCTTCTTTTGTATATACAGAACTGAAGTAACTCAGCTTTCTCCTGATCCCCAGTTATTAACTCCCCATCACCATTATTTAGGGGGTGCTCCAGCAGGCAGAGGGCTGCTCTGCATATCTAACTACAAATAAAAGTAAGATGTGCTGTGTTTCTGGCAGAGCGCCCCCTCCCCCGCCCTCCGGCAGACACACAGCACATCTAACTTCTATTTGTAGTTAAATGTGCAGTGCATCTCTCTGCCGGAGCGCCCCTGGCCGCCCTCCTCCCGCAGCATCAGCTTCTCTCCTCCCCTGCGCGGCGCTGGAGCATGACATCACCCGGACCGCACGTCCAGCCAATCAGTAAGGGGACGCGCGGTCTGGGTGCAGTCATGCCCCGGCGCTCAGGTGAGAGAACTTTCGGCGGAGGTCTGGCTCATCAAGGGGGGACTGTGTGATGTCCCCTGGTTAGCTGTGCAGGACGTTTGTCCTGACACTAGCTAGCCAGGGGAGAACGGATGTTTGTGGAAATGCCGGGGAACAACCACCAGCAGGGGGCGGCATCAGAGTGTGCAGAGAGAGAGAGGGCGAGGTAAAGCATGGCTGCCCCCTTTCCCTCTGTCACTGCCTGGAGCCTCCTCTCCTCCTGCTGCAGCTAGAGGCCGCTCTGCTGTCTGGCCTGTCAGCTGCCTGCACGGAGGAGCATCCTGCCAGGTTGGATGACCTCTGACCTCCAGCTCTCTCCCGCCAGGACCTGCAAGTACTCCTGTAAGTACACACTAGCACTGATAGTGTGGGGGAGGGGGAAATGCTGGCTGCTAGCCTACAAAGAAGCATAAGTGTGTGTGTGTGTGTTTTTTTTTTTTTTTTTTTTTTTTTTTTTATCTCTACAGGAGCTTTGACATTATAGGACTACAACTCCCAATGTGGTCTGTCTGCTGTCTGTGCCCCCCCTCAAACACACAGACAGATCACACTGGGAGTTGTAGTCCCACACAGTCTATATAGAAAACTGTCCTCTGCAGCTCCTGTAGGACTAAACAAACTCCTCCTTACGCATAATAGTCACCCCTCATACAGTGTTAGAATAATTAGAATTGTCCCATTTTACCTTGCAGTGCCAGACTGGATATATATTATCTATCTATCTATCTATCTATCTATCTATCTATCTATCTATCGCATGCAGTAGCAGGCTGTATGTGTGTGTGTGTGTGTAGCAGACTGGTAGGTAGGCAAGCAGGTCTGGTATGGCGGTGTTATTCAGTCTTGGTATGGCGGTGTTATTCAGTCTTGGTATGGCGGTGTTATTCAGTCTTGGTATGGTGGTATTGTTCAGGTCCGGTAGGACGGTGTTATCCAGTCACAGTATGTTGGTATCAGGTCCGGTATGGTGGTGTTATCATGTCTCAGTATGTTGGTATCAGGTCCGGTATGGCGGTGTTATCATGTCACAGTATGGTGGTATCAGGTCCGGTATGGCGGTGTTATCATGTCACAGTATGGTGGTATCAGGTCCGGTATGGCGGTGTTATCATGTCACAGTATGGTGGTATCAGGTCCGGTATGGCGGTGTTATCATGTCACAGTATGGTGGTATCAGGTCCGGTATGGCGGTGTTATCATGTCACAGTATGGTGGTATCAGGTCCGGTATGGCGGTGTTATCATGTCACAGTATGGTGGTATCAGGTCCGGTATGGCGGTGTTATCATGTCACAGTATGGTGGTATCAGGTCCGGTATGGCGGTGTTATCATGTCACAGTATGGTGGTATCAGGTCCGGTATGGCGGTGTTATCATGTCACAGTATGGTGGTATTGGTCAGGTCTGGTATGTCAGTGTTACCCAGTCACAGTATGTTGGTATCAGGTCTGGTATGGTGGTGTTATCCAGTCACAGTATGGCGGTATAGTTCAGGTCTGCTACGTTGGTGTTATCCAGTCACAGTATGGTGGTATGGTTCAGGGCTGGTATGCAGAATTTAATATGCAACATTGTTTATATTTTAAGCAGTTAAAAACCATGTAGAAAAAAAGATTCAAACAATGCATGTGGCCGAAACCATGCATCCATTTCTTCCCTAGTAGCCGAGAGGAGGTCCCCGTTAAAAAGTTTGCTATGGGGCCCAGACATTTCTAGTTACACTCCTGGCAGGGGTGATGGTTGTGTGGGAGTGATAGATGTGTGGGGGAGGGCTGGGGGTGGTAGTTGTTTGGGGAGCTGTAGTTGGGTGGGGGCTGGGGTGTTAGTTGTTTGGGGGGGCTGGGGATGGTAGTTGTGTAAATGGCTGGGGGGTAGTTGGGTGTTGTCTGGAGGCATGGGAGGCTGAAGGAGCTTTATGTTACCTTAAGGGGGGGGGCGCCAAAAAGAGGTTTCACACAGGGCGCCATTTACCCTAAGGCCGGCCCTGTTTGCATTAACATATTTGAAGAATTTTTGGGGGCTTCTTTTGCTATCTATGGCTACCTTCCTTTCATTGTGAATTTTTTCTGCTTTTATTACATTTTTACAGGTTTTGTTGACTTCATACATTAGAACTAATTTAAAGGAAACCAACAAACCAGTATGTTCTTAGAGGATGGGACAAACCCACTGTAATGGCACGTGGTTATGTCCGTTATCCCCTACCAGCTAGAGGTCGCTCTGTCTTCTGGTCATCCGCTTTTTCTTAGTATGCGTCTGCCAGCAGCTTCTCCTATTCTGAGCTAGCCTCCTGGAAGACTGAGCTCCCTCTACTGGGCAGTGTGCAACTGTTCACCTGTATTTATAGCTCAGCTCACAGGTTCTGGAGAATTCTAGGCTGCTCAACTGAGGGTATATTTAGCCACCACCTCCACACCTCTGTGCTCGTTGGTGGGTGTCATTCAGTAAACCACATCTGTGCTCCATGGCTATCTGCTACTTCCTCTCTTCTTAGCATCCTTCTGGTCATTTGGACCTTGTTCCATTTCTAATTCTCAGCTCAGCTCCAGTCTGAACAGTGTGTTCTCATATTTTGAAGTGTGACCACAGAAGAAGAGAATCTAGTTCCAGGCTCCTGTACTTCTTCACTTCCATCAGTCGGTGGTCACTGAGGACCTTCTCTGAGGGTAGCAACCTGGGAGCTTCCAACAGCGAAGCCCATCCCACCTCTGGTAAAAAACAGGGGCTCCTTAGACTCTGCTCCTTGGAGAAGGCATGTCGGCGCTCCTGGGTGATGCAGGGGATCCACCTCCTCGTGCCTGGTCCAACCATTACACCCACAAAGGCACAGAGTGAACATGTCAATTCGATGAATGTTACCCCCAGTTGGATTTGAACCTAGGGCCTAATGGCTGCAAAGCAACAGTGCCACTGGGACCAAATGCAATATCTGCAAGAAGTCCCTTCCCTCTAAAATATACAATTCATAATTCCGCTAGGTTGTCCCACTGTCCAGACCCCACCAATCCTGTGAGCAGGCATATAAATGGACACTCTTTATTGTATTCCCTTTTATATTTGATGGTGCCTTGCAATACTGACAGAGAATCATGGTGTCACCTGATACAGTGGCTTGCTGGACCTTACCTACAAAGTCCAGAACAGTGCAGACCCTTTTGTGTATGTTATGTTGCAGCTTTTGGCGGAAAAAAATCAAGGTTTCCCTCATTGTTCTATAGTCAATACCCCATTTAGACAAAGTGAAAACAGAGAGGGACATTTACAAATGTACACCAGGGAGAAGGAGCAGATTCGCCTCTTATGCCTGGAGTATGCCAGCCAAATGTCCTGCTCGCCTTATTGATGGGCAGAGGGGGTGCGTCAAGACAAGGAGAATATGTGGCCTCCTCCTGCATCGGATTTACCATGATTTGAACCTGTTTGCTGGCGTAAATAAATTTCAGAAATCTACACCTGTTCAGGAGCAGGTCAGGATGGTTTCACTAAGAGGTGTATGCTTTTTAGTGAATCCGGCAAGGTAATTGGGGTGCGGCCTCATTTATAAATGGCTCAGTTCTCACTCAGTGACAGTGGTTACAGCCTCCACTCTTCTTGGGTTTGAAATCATAAGGTTTGCACAACTGGATATGGGGATTTTCTTCCATTCCTCCTTGCACATCCTCTCAAGCTGTCTTAGGTTAGATCAGTGTTTCTCAACTCCAGTCCTCAAGACCCACCAACAGGTCATGTTTTGCGGATATCCCATACAACGAACAGCTGTGGCAGTTACTGGTGCACTGACTATAATTATATCACCTGTGAAATCCTCAAAACATGACCTGTTGGTGGGTCTTGAGGACTGGAGTTGAGAAACACTGGGTTAGATGGAGACAGTCAGTGGACGCCATTTTCACGTCTTTTCAGAGATGTTCAATTGCGTTCAAGTTACAGTTCCCAAAACTCATCATCTGTCATTAATTTTAATTAGTTTCAAGTATTTAAGTGGTCTTATACCTATTAAACCCTGTATCTGACCTGAACATCGTGAAGATTTCCAACTACTTTTTTCCTACTGCATTGCATCTACTGTGATGGGTCCTAGACCGTTGGAGTATCCCAGACCAAGGATTCTCTGGTCAGCAGCTCTCCCTCTCAACACATACCCTTGCAAGGGGTGATATGCATCAAGCCCAATGGGCACTAAGGTGAGAGTCCACTACTATCTGAACATCTACACCTTACACTATGCCACAGGATTACACAAGGTGCTGTCTTCTGTGTTTTTTCTATTTCTTTCCCCCACTCAAGCACATTCACAGAGTTGTCCCCAAGGTTCTCCAGGGTTGTCTTGGCTGTGTGTTTAGGGTTATTTGTCTGTTAGAAGTTCAACCTCTGAGTTTCAGGACAATTTGGATCAAGTTTTTTATTAATAATATCTCTGTCCTTTGCTCCATTTAGATAATTGAAGGTAAAGATGTTAAATTTCATGTGCTCAGATGCTCCCAGACATGAAGTGCGTGTGGTGGTGGTAAGTGGGGTGGGTGTTGGGGGTGGCTGGGTGGGGTGAGTATATTATAATTTTTAAAATTTTCCATTCCAGTATTTACTGGCTTTAGCTCTATAGCTTTTATATCACTAATGTTAAATCACAGAAAAACAGTACACTATACACAACACAATGATGAGTATCATGTTTTAACTTACGTGGTATGCAGTAAAAAAAATTCATATGAGGATAACTCAGATGTTAGACATTGTATTGATCTTTATTGTCAGTCACTATGGTGGGAATGTCATCAAAAGCAAAGATTTACAGAAGCTTAATGTAAAGGTGCATATATTAAAGGCAAGATTCGCAGGTATAGAATCCCCACACATTTCCACAGGAGGCCGATCTGTCACCTGCAGATGTTTCACACTATCTATGCTTTAACCATCTTATCAGAGAACTTTCTCCTGGGCTATATAACTGTGTTAATTGAACTTCACATCTCCACACTAAATCACACAAAACAGGTATATGGAGAAAAACACAGCAAAAAGAACAAGTATGCATGTAAAGTGCAATATACACAACCCTAGGAGGAGGATCTGAAATAAAGCAGAAGCAAAGCGGATTTTCATTTGAAGACATGGTAATGAATCGGAAACATAAAATCTTATATTTTTATATAACAGTTTGACGTTATAACTAGTGTTAAGCGAGCATGCTTGGTTGAGCATAGTGTCGATCGAGCCACGGGGTGCTCAATCTAGCTCAATGCTTAACCAAGCACCTTGTGGTGCTTTGGTCATCTTGAGCACTGTATGGGTGCTATGAGTCAGGTGAATCCAGTTTGTGGTTGCTGTCAAGCAAATCTGTATTTAAAAGCAGTCTGTGGGTGAAGTTAACCCATTGCTATCTCAGTGTGTGGCTGCTGTTAAGTCAGCCACCAGTGAATCCTGGGACGCTAAGTCAGCCTCCAGTGAATCATTGGACGCTGCTAATTTAGCAATGACCACTACTGTCCTGCGACAAAACTGAGTTTACGCTGCTGATCCACAAACGTCTACTGCTGTCCATGGGGACTGACAGGCTGATTGACATTTTTAAAAAAAATTAACATTTCCAACTTTAGACACTGTCATAGAAACAGCTGTTAAAAATTGTTAGTCTGTAATAGTCCCACTATTGTACCTACTATACTTTACCTGTTTTAATGAGATTCGTTTGTATGCAATTCACGAATATTCACACAAAACGAATTTCCAAGTGATCTGCTTATCTTATCTCATCTTATCAGGTATAACATAAAATAGGGAGAAACCTTCCTGTGTTATTATAGAAACAGAGGTGTATTATTCAAAATTAAGGTGCACATATAGCAGTGACATCCAACCTGTGATCCGCAAGCTATTGCAAAACTATACGTTTCAGCATGTTAATAGTAACAGGCATCCAAAAAATGTTAATCCTTATTTAACACAATAGATGGAGAAATGTCAATTGTACTTTTATGTGATACTATTTGCTACCCCGATCAAGTATGACATGCTCCAATGTATTGTCATATTGCTTAGCTATTCATCCCTGGAAGCCTTGATTATCAAAGACTATATCCATAATATGTCGGTATATGGAATCTCATTGTCTCTGTAATATCGTGCATAATGCCAGTGTGTGCAAGGGGCCCCAAGCATCGTATATACAACAGTATTCTGAATATGAACATAATGTTAACATGTTTCAATGGGGCCATCAGTGATAAGGATCCTGTATATGTTCACTTGCATAATTATAAAATTAAAGTGTACCTATCGTTTGTTTTTAAGAAACTTGGGTTTTATCAGATTAAGGATATGTGTACAATAAGAAAATTATGTGGATAACTTCCACGGATTCCGTTGCTTGACTCTGTCTTGCATAAACTATTACTAGAGACAGATTTTCCCTGACAACACACAGTGGACAGCAAATTGCAAGAAGGGTAGATCCCTAGTGCCCAAATCTTTACAACTGTTTATCTGGAGAAAGTAGTCCTTTTTAGTAATTGATATACGAAAAATGTTGGGAATAACATAAGATATTAAATGGAGGGAAATTGTTTGAAACGTAAATTAAAACATAATCTATCAATGCCATATCTCCTCCTCCTCCAATTCTCTTTTTCTAGCTTCTAAGGGAATTAATGCCCAAGATACGGAAAGCAATAAAAGATGGCCTGAGCTGGGATGCTGCTCTTTCTCTGAACAATGACTGAGGAATTCTTATTATAACTTCCCATCACAATAGAATAACCTTTGAGTATTAAACATGAACTGTTTTTGCAAGTTTATCAGAGCGAGGAATACATTGCCAAGTGTTACTATAGTTATCTATGCAAAACAAATGTCCAAGAACAGAATCTTCATTGTACAAGGTACAGCTAATGGATAGACGGGATAAAGAGAGCTGTGCATTGTATGGCTATAGGCCCCAGTGGTCGCCCCGTGCGCTTGAAAATAATTTTAACATGGATAAAAAGCGCATCATGGAGGTCTTTTGGCTTGATTAGTTAGGCATAATTTTTTTGCATCTGATGCACTGCTAAAACAACGACAAAAAGAGAAGAAAAAGGGTTTATTGAGAGACGGAAATTTAAATGAGAAAAGGGGAATTGACTGAATGAACTTGGACTCATGCCATTTACTTGGAGGTGATAGAAAAAGACTACTGTTACAATGTGGATAGATAGATTACACACTTAACCCATTGGTTTGAAAACTCTTTCAATTTTACTCTTTGCATGCAATAAAATCCCCTTTAAAAAATATACTGTTAGGATGTTGGGCACTAGAAGTGGAGATTTGTCCAATACCAAATATTTATAGTCACTTAAACATTTGTATCATTAAAATAAAGCCTAGTCATAGCTATTGGGAACACCAATTATTTAGTGAAATCAATAAATGTAAAGGATAACCCCTTTAAATTTGTAAATCTTCTCAAAACAAACAATAAGGATGTCCTATAGGCTATATCAACAAGTACTAACAAAAGACCACTTTGGTTTTCTTCCATGACCACATGCAATATAGAACTTCTTTGATGTGAATTTAGCCTAAACTGCAAATCTTACTTGATGCTTTCCTCTGTGCACATTCTATTCACCTACTTTAAATAAAATCCCTGAATCCTTGGCATTTGACTTCCAGTGGCTGGAGAACATGGATGCAGCCCTTGCTGCATCAATCTTCTCCAGCAACCGGGAGTAGAATGCCGAGCGTTCCGGGTTTCACAAACCCAAACTTACTGTAAATTTGCTCACCTCTACCTACACACATTTGCCACCTCCTTTCCTGGTCTACCTTTATCCCCCGTACATGTAGACATCTTATGATGTAATTTAATATCAATTTCCAATTGGCTCTGCATCAAATCATCCAGTTCCCCTGAGTTTCAAGAATTTAATGCTCCAGTCCCCAGTTTTGTTTCTTCACTTCCTTTCTTGGTGTTTGTTGGTTTTATACCCCAGTTCCAGTGTCCAGGCTTACGTGTTTTAGACCATCAATAATGTTCAGTGTTATGGTGCTCCTCGCAGTGCCTTATTGTCAACGGTTTGTTTGGGATTTCTAAGCTTAGAAGAAATCATGGTATCAGAAGAACTTAATGACTCTGACAGGGTGCGAGGCTGCAGAACCAAGCTTTACTTTTAGCAGCTGCCTTTGCTGGGTCCTAACAGTGGCTCTTGGTACTCAGATACCCCCAGGACTCATGACATGGCAAAATAGTAGAAGTAGGCATGGTCCGAACCTGCGTGGATGGGTGGATAAAGCGGGAAGACCGCCTGGAAAACTGGGATACCGCCTATGGCTGTGGCTGTATCCTGGTTTTCCAGGCGGTCCTCGGCAGGTTCGGACCATCCCTAAGTAGAACCAATCAGCAAACATCTAATTGTTCTACGCTCCTACTAAAAGTAAAAAAAAACAACAACAACAACTCAGCATCAGATGTTATCGCCTGATGGGAGTGATAGTTAGACAGGGTATTAATATCTTGCACCTAACTGAAACTGAAGGAAACATCTGAACAGGACTAGACAACTCAAGAAGAAGAATTCTGCCATGCGCCACAAAGGAGAAGTGCTAAAAACCCACATAGACAGACTTGACAGGCAGCACATGTCAGCAAAACACTTACCAACATAACCAGCATCTGAGTCTTTTAATTTAAGCCAATCGCAACAAAAAACTGAAAAAAAATAGCCATGCTGCCAGCAACTACCTAAACATAAAAAAACAGGCGACATTGCAGGACCAGTCCTGCCATGCAGAACAAAGAGTTGTCATGCCGAATTGAGATTTCATAAGTATACATATAACTAAAGCAATGAACCTGTATTTGTGTAGTCAATTAAGTGTTTAACCAAATCTTGGGTGCTCTATATGTTCTTGTGTATGACTACTAGAGATGAGCGAACCGGGTTCGGGTTCGAGTCCATCCGAACCCGATCGTTCGGCATTTGATTAGCTGGGGCTGCTGAACTTGGATAAAGCTCTAAGGTTGTCTGGAAAACATGGATACAGCCAATGACTATATCCATGTTTTCCACATAGCCTTAGGGCTTTATCCAAGTTCAGCAGCGACGGCTAATCAAATGCCGAAAGTTCGGGTTCAGATCGACTCGAGCATGCTCCAGGTTCGCTCATCTCTAATGACTGCCAAACGGGCCATAAAATACATATATTTGTGAATTTATCCTTTGGGATTAAAATATTGCATGAGATTAAGATAAACTATCCTGCTGTATAGTTACATGCAAGACTTCCCATCGATGCTCATAAAGTACAGAGAGATCCGCCTCTGTTGTCTTCATAGTCCTTGCTTTCTTGGCAGCGTCTTAAGCTAGGAAATTATAACTGCGCTATAGACATAATATGCGCACAGCAAATAAGGCTGTTAACATTCTTGTAGAGCAGCGGTATGAGTTTCTGCATCTCTATGCATCACCAAGGAAGTTACTCTGCAATGCCTTTCTGGGACCTGAAAGAGACGTCGAATGAATACTGTCAATAAGAAAGGTCTCTTCATTGAAACAGATAGATTTGAAAGCAAGCGTCTTCCTCTTTTGTATAAGCTTTATGGAGAATTGCTCTGGAAATTGTCTGTCTATAAGGCAGAACATGAGAACAATAATGATATATAAATTGTTCACAGAAGGTCAGCCATGTATTCTTCACTATTCCATACGAGCAAAGGAGCTTTAACCGGAGGGAATTTGACTCAAGTCAGAAGTCCACAAAATCCGACATCAAATTTATTTTTTGACCGATTCAGTGTAAATTTGCAGTTGTTCTGAGGTTGTTCTAGGTTATTTGCATTGCAGGGTCAGGTCAGATTTTCCACTTTTTTACTGTTTGACTGTTTTTCCTGTAACCATTTGTGTTTATGAGGATTTGTCCTTATTATGAGGTTTTGTCCTTATTTTCTATCATGTATTGTTGACGCTCTCCTTGACTTTCTCTTTCTCCTCCATATGTTATTCTGTCTTTATTTTTTAATATCTTTACTTTTTTTTTTTTAGCTGTTTTCTGTTTATTTCTATCCAGTATTAGGCTAGAGTTCTGCCCGGCCATCAATCAATTAACTCTAAGGCTATGTTTACACATTGTAAAATTATAGCAAAAGACTATGGGGGAGATTTATCAAACATGGTGTAAAGTGAAACTGGCTCAGTTGCCCCTAGCAACCAATCAGATTTCACCTTGTATTCCTCACAGACCCTTTGGAAAATGAAAGGTGGAATCTGATTGGTTGCTAGGGGCAACTGAGCCAGTTTTACTTTAAACCATGTTTGATAAATCTCCCCCTATGTATTTATTGAAGTATATGGGAAAGAATCCAGTCAATGCAAACATTGTATAGAAATATAAAAATCACTCATTTTTTTGTTCTGTTTGTTTTTTTGTTATATAATACAGCCCCCCCCCCCACACACACACAAAAAAACCTTTTTAACCCCTTAAGGACAGAGCCTGAAATGGCCTTAAGGACAGGGACAATTGTCACTTTTGCGTTTTCGTTTTTTCCTCCTCTACTTCTAAGACCCATAACGCTTTCATTTTTCCACCTACAGGGCCATGTGAGGGCTTGCGTTTTTTAGGAGCAGGTGTACTTTGTAATGGCATCTTTCAATCTGCCATTTAATGAATGACAGAACCCCCAAAATATCATTTATAGGGTGAACTTGGGTCAAAAAATGTGATTCGGCAAATTTTGGGGGCTTCTACGTTTACGTAATACACTTTGCGGTAAAACTGGCATTTTTCCTTTATTCTATAGGTCGGTCTGAAAACGGTGATATGCAGGTTTACTAGGTTTTCTTACATTTTACTATTTTTATTAGCAGTAAAACTCAGAAAAAAGCTTTATATGGGGACAAGTTTTGCCAATGTGAGCATACCCTGAGAAAGAGACCTTGGTGGTTCTCCTGTTTTGAAATTAAACCTCTCCATCGTGGATGGGTGGAAGAGTCTAGCAAGCTCTCAATACAGAGCTCTAGGCACCTAACAAATAGTTCCCACCTCCTGGACACTTGTCAATTTTTCAAAATGTGTCATTTAACTCCCTTCCTCAAACTCTGTATAGGGCTTTCACCATTATTGAGGGGTCAGAACTAGAGATGAGCAAATTTGCTGAAATTTCAGGTTTGCACAAACCTGAACGATCGGTATTTGAATCCTGCTGCCTAAAGAAGGTAGATGCAGCCTGAGGACTGCCTGAAAAACATAGATACCGCCTGTGGCTTTCGGCAAGTTTGTTCATGTTTAGTCAGAACCTTTGGCAGTTTCCTTTTAAAGGGGTTATCCAGTGCTACAAAAACATGGCCACTTTCTTTCAGAGACAGGACGACTCTCGTCTCCAGCTCAGATGCGGTTTGCAATTAATCTCCATTCACTTCAATGGAACTGAGCAGCAAAACCCCGCCCAAGCTGGAGACAAGAGTGTCTCTGGAAGAAAGTGGCCATGTTTTTGTAGCGCTGGATAACCCCTTTAAGCAGGAAAGGATGGCCTTTTATTGACAATGATGGCCTCAAATAATGTCCCTTTTGCCCTTAAATTTCTGGCAACATAGCCTAAGGCCCTATTCACACGACGGAATCAGCAATTATATAACATAAGGGCTCGCGCGAGGTGCGGAGAGCAGAGGCGCGAACCCTCTCTTTCAAACACATTGAAGGCAGGATTCCATAGTGTGAACGGGGCCTTAGGCTGATTTATTTAAATATATAGATAATAAAAATATATAGATAATCCAAAGAAAATGCATCCATTGCCAGCGCATCCTAGCTCATTGTATAACTCTAATGATAGGCTAGCAGCCCATAACCATTGATCCACCGGGGTACGGACCACACTCACTCCATCCGTGCTCCATCTTTCCGATACTATTGCATATAATTGCCATTCATTTTGCTTTCTTTCCTTGCATTTTTTGCCTCACTGTTGTTACGGTATGGCTAAATGGAATTGGTTATTGTGATGAACATTCATAAACAATTTCAGGGAACTGTACGAGAAGCATAATTTGAATTTTGCATTAGGACAATACATTTATTGCATCTGTGTGGTTTGTCAAATGAAAGCCAGCAGTCAATAACCCGATGGATAAACACAACATATGTTATCAATTTTGGTGTCTCACTGATTTGGAATGAAGAACACCACTGGATGTTTTATTGACATTCATTATATTTTTTTTTCCTTTTTTAGCTGAGTTTACTGCATACAGGACATATTTTTTGCTGATGATATTTTGGATGAAATTAGCTATTATATGCTACAGAACAATGGACTACTGATTCAGTGCCAGAGCCACAAACCTTCACACCCACCATATAAGCAACACTTATGTTATACTACAATCGCCCAAGTGTCTATGCGTCTCCTTTAGTGAATATATTTAAACTTGCATGAAGCTCCAGGTCCCCATGATTGCAAAAGTAGGACTTTGCAAGTTATGGGGAAAACTCATGATGTAAAAGTAGTGCAAAGTAAAGAAGTCACTTATGGAAAACCATTAAGCAAAAATGATAGGCATAATCTAATTTATAGCATTGGAAACACCACCGTTATTGTTAGGATTAGGTATGGCAAAGGCAGTCTGACAAGACACGGACAGTGCACCCTAGGCTAACTCTGCCCACTGTTCCTGCCTACTTGCCACAAGACAGTCCTAGGCGACTGTGGACAACCACGAAGACGTTCCCTACTCTCAATACATGGAACACAGAACACTGACAGACAAACAAACACAAGGTAAAGGGATTTTGTAGGAATATAATCATATGATTAAGCAATCATACCAAACAAATTGCAATAATCACCATTTTCATATTTAGATTGAAATATTGAAACAAAAAAGTTGTTTAGGAGGCTTAACACTGGGCGAGGAACAGCCAAACTCTGCTACAAACAGCCAAACTCTGCTACATACACCATGGGAATACTGATCTAAGCAAGAAGGCATACGTTAGTGTATGCTGCATCAGCAAGGGCTTTCCCAAGTAAAGATTTCAAAGCATGTTGTTCTCTTCAAGCTCTTAAAGAAGAGTTCTATAGGCCTTTATAAGCTGAGTATGTTGCATCCTAAACCATTATCCATGTCCCCTTGGTAATCAAACCTTGCTCCCCATTAGTAATATCCATTCAGGATTACAAAGCTGGCAACCCACAGCGTGTTGTCTCCTCTATCGAGTCACGCTGATATAGATACCTCCGATTCTTTAGTGAATGTTAATAATGTCTATTTTTTCTTGTAGAATACCTGGCTTTTTTCTATTTTCTAAGCAAGAAAAATATGCATAACATTCTACAATCACCCTGTTCAATATTCATAAGCCTTAATGGAAGGAGAAGAAGAAAAAGCGATTAGCAACCTACACTTTACAGACTTTACCAAGTCTGTAACCTTGTTGTACTTACATAAAGTAATTTCATTTTGATTGCCTATTGAGTAAGTCTGATTATTCTTTAAGAGTCACTTTGGAATGGAGCCTGAAGGTACAATATAAAATAATTGAATTGAGTGTTAAGTCCCAGCTGGTGACCTTGTCTGCAGTTACCTGGATGTAGCAAGCTCTACCATGATGAGGATCCATAGGCTAATACCTGCTTTAAAAGCCTGTCCATCCCGGGTCCCCTTCCTGCTCAGCATTTGTCTGCTTTTAATCAGTCGACTTGTTACATTCGTCCTGCCTGCTTTGTATTTGCCGAGGTAAATAAAATGTGGTGTGAAGTGATCCATTTTTACTGGAGTGTTTTGCTTTCTATGACACTTTTCCAGTATGAATGCTTTCTTTTATTTATTAGGCTTGGTGAAATGTTTGAAAGATTCGGGACCTCTACTGTGCTAATTTCGCTAGGTATTCAAACGCGTTCTTAAAGCCAGAATTGTGACTAATTCATCGAAGACGGAATTTTTTTTCCCCGATCTATTCATCGGGGATTGATTTATTTGTAAAGGAAAAAGAAATGTGATTTTCGCACTGTTAAGGCTATGTTCACACTATGTTTGACAGCGTCCGTGGCATAGCAACGTTCTATTTTTACTATTGATTTGCGGGCACCGTCGGGTGTTCCAATACAATCAAGATCCGTTCTTTACCTAAAAACAACTTAGTGCGAACATACCCTAATGCTGAATCTTGAACCAGACATATATCTATAAATTAGGTGTCAACAATATCTTTTTAGTTAAAATTTTTTGCATCCACTGTCTTGTACCCAACCAAATTAGGATTTGGAGACTGTGAATAGCTGTAGTGAGTGGATATATTTGATTCTTTAAAGGGGAAATCCGGAGAATTAAACCAACTGGTGCCAGAAAGTTATACAGCTTTGTAAATTACTTCAATTTAAAATTTAGACACTCTTCCCCATCCATAGCTTCCATGGAATACGGGACGGGAGAATGAGCCTTTACTCTGTACATAGATGTTGGATAGGAAAATTATTTTGAGAACAAGTAAAATCAGTCCAAACCAGTACTATTCTGCACCCATATTATACCATAACTAACACTGCTGGAATATTTCTTTTATACATCATCATGACAACATTCTGTGGCCAAATCAGCAACTCTTCAGCAGAAGTCAAGGAGTCTTAAAAATGGCTCATAAAATTACAAGCCACTTCTTTGTCAGAACAGGTAGAATTCATGGCTGTGGTACCAATAAATTTTTAAGCACATTATATGGTGGCTAATGGTAATTATGCAGTGGTTTTATATGAACAGTGTATTAGACTAAGCCATTCGATTGATTTAACTGTGTGCAACTGTGGCAGACTATAATTCCAATTTTCTTTAGACAAGAACAAAAACTTTAAAGGTCTTGGTATTTGGCCAAAAGGACACATTTTAAGCAAGTCATATTTTAGTGTACTTATATTTTAGTCTTAAATTCTTTTTAGATTTTGGTTGGGGTGTGGTAAAAATAATGTCATACTCACCCACCCTGGTCCTCTGCAGCTTCTGTTTTAACACCTTTCAAGTCCTTTACTCTTCACTGCTTGTTCCTCCTTCTGAGATAAGTTTTCTCAGCACGACTCAGCTAGTCACTGGCCACAGTGGTGTCCCATCTCAGAGATTGGATAAGCTGCAGTTCGTGCTGAGATTACTTGTCTTGGAGGCAAGGGCAAGTGTCAAAATGCAGGGGATCGAAGGATGCTGAAACAGCAGCTGAAGAGGGATCAAGGTAGGTGAGTATGACTTTTTTTTTTCTTTCTTTTTTTACCATGTCCCCATCAAAATATAAATATATCACTTCTTGAGATTTTTTGGGGGGTAAATGGATATAAATTCCAAAATCCCTCACCTCTCCAGTACCTCTTTATATAAATTAGGAAAAGAAGGATTCACCCATCATCACAACCTAAGTTATAATTTCTGACAGTTCGGAAACTCTTCTGCTGTGACTTGCCGTATTTCTCTCTGCTTTGTTCAATACTTTCCCATGTAGAACACTTCAATTTTCTGCTCATTATTTTTTCACTACTTTTGTTCTCGTATTTATCGTGGCTGATTGAACCCTTTCTCTATGTACAAGATGTAAAGAAAATACAGGATTTTCACTGTATGGAAATGTGTAGAAAAGGAATGTAGAAGTGGTGACCAGAGCTGTGTACACATGAGTGGATATCGTGTCTCTCATCATTGCCCTGAAATATGAAATCAAATATGATTCATAGACCATCGGAATGAAATATAGCATGGTGTTCTTAATGCTAACATATGTAATATAGTCAGACCATATTATATAGCACTCAAGCACAGGACAATGCTCCTGCCTTTAACGTCATACCAGCACAATACATATGGCTTTCTGAATGAATAAAATATGTGATGTACACTGACATACAAAATACACAGAAATCCTACAAGACTCATGTCTCCCTTTATGGCCTATTGTCAGTACTGAACAAAGGTTAATGATTTATATCTATCTATCTATCTATCTATCTATCTATCTATCTATCTATCTATCTTTCTTAAACCTATCCTTCATTCCTTCCATTCCCTACTCTTTCCTTCATACTGTCAGCAACTTACCTGACCGCTATCCAGCGGCGTCTGTCCCGGCCGGAGCGCAGCACCGCCCTCCTCGCCGAGGCCGGGTGACGCCACGGAGACCCGATGGCATCCCTAGCAACCAAGGGAGCCGCGGGTCTCGCGTCAGTCAGATCCGCCCGGCCAAGCAGCTGAGTGCTGTTACACTCAGGCTGAGTGACAGATCTCCCTGCCGCTCAGCCTGCAGTGCACCAGCTGCAGTGTATTTGGATTCAGGACGCCGGACCAATCAGCCTTTGGTCCGGGCTCCTGATCCAGTATAAAGTTCAGTCAGTATCACCTTCCAGTGCTGGTTATTAGGTTCTCTCCTGGTCCCAGCTCCCCCTTGTCTACTCCTGCGAACCCCGTCCTAATTCCTTCCTGTCTGACTTACTCGTTATCCTGACCTCCGCCTGACTATTGACTATCAGTTGTCTCACTGATTTTGTACCGTGTTGCCCGTGTGATTTGACCCGGCTTGTTCCACTATTCTAATTGTGTTTTGTCTGTCTGTATTGTTCTGTGTGTTCACATACATAGTGAAGGGAACATCTTCGTGGTTGTCCGCGACCGCCTAGGGTCGATTGAGGCAAATAGGTAGGGTGAGTGGGAGGGATTCAGATCCAGGGCCCACTGTCTCTTGTCTGTTTGTGCCCGCCTGCCCTGACACATACTTTTCCTCTTTTCCCTCTTTCTCTCACTACCTTCGGGCACCAAAATATACAATATTTTTTCTTACCAACATGGTAGCTTCAATTTGATTCAGCAACAAAGATGAACTTTTCGCCTCCTCCGGCCTGCCCCGAAGGTGGTCCTGGACCCTGGTAAATGTGGGGGAGGCCCCATCTCCCGATCCACATACAAATCCTGCCAGAGCCCCAGGTGGGATAGTTTCGCGCACCACAACCCCCTTCCCCCTCCCCCCGGTTCTCTGACCTGGAGCTCACCGGACTCCTCTTAGCTCCTAATAGCACCTTCGCACCCCGATTGTGCCCACAACACAAAATCAACCCCATCATCATCTCCTCTCACCCCCATCATCATCTCCTCTCTCACCGCCATCATCATCTCCTCTCTCACCCCCATCACCATCTCTGTCCCCCATCAGCATCTCTGATGGGGGACAGAGGCTGGAGAATAGAGGAAGACCCGCTCCATGCCCGGATTGGGTGAGTATAAAGTTGTTTTGTTGTGTTGGGGCAGGAGGGGGAAGTAGAATGGTGGGCATTACTATGGGGGCAGGGGGCAGTATTATGAGGGCACAGCAGGGCAGGGAGTATTACTATGGGGGAAGGGTAGGGAGCATTACTGTGAGAGCACAGCAGGGCAGGGTGAATTACTATGGGGGCAGGGCAGGGTGCATTACTATGGGAGCACAGCAGCTCCTCTGTCCCCCCATCACCTGGGGATGACGTATCTGGCTACGTATGCGGAAGAGATATCTGGCTACATATGGGGGGGGGAGGTATCTGGCTACATATGGGGAGGAGGTATCTGGCTATATATGGGGGGGGAGGTATCTGGCTACATATGGGGAGGAGGTATCTGGCTACATAGGGGGGGGGGGTATCTGGCTACATAGGGGGGGGGTATCTGGCTACATATGGGGAGGAGGTATCTGGCTACATATGGGGAGGAGGTATCTGGCTACATAGGGGGGGTATCTGGCTACATATGGGGAGGAGGTATCTGGCTACATGGGGGGGTATCTGGCTACATATGGGGAGGAGGTATCTGGCTACATAGGGGGGAGGTATCTGGCTACATATGGGGAGGAGGTATCTGGCTACATATGGGGAGGAGGTGTCTGGCTACATAGGGGGTGGGGGAGGTATCTGGCTACATAGAAGGAGGCATCCTGACTACATGGGGGGAGGTATCTGGCTGCAAAGGACATTCTTATTTACAGACAGCATATCTGGCAGTAAGGGGCATATCTGACTCCAGGGGGCACTTATGGCTCCATGGGACATACCTGGCTGCAAGAGGCATACCTAGCCATAAGAGGTATATGTGGTTGGAAAGGGTGTATCTGGCTCCAGGCAGTGGCGTAGCGACCGGGCTGCTACCAAGGGGGGGCCCGCGAGGCCCCCCCTTACCACTGCACTGCCCGCCTCCCACTCCCTCTTGTGACCGCAAGCAATGTTTTGCTTGCGATCACAAGAGGCAGGGCCCCCGGCTGTCTTGCGGCCCCCAGGGAGCTCTGTGTGCGGCGGAGGGGGGAAGTACTTCCAGCGCAGGGAGCATCGCGTTAAGAAAAAAACAGGTCCCGCGAAGCTCCGCCCCCTCCGCGCTAAGCCCCGCCTCCCGCCGGGGGAAGCCCGCCAGCGCGTGTGACCTGGGGGCTACAGAAATCATGCAGGTGAGTATAGATTTTTTTGTTTTTAAGGGGATGATGGGGGTGTAGTGGTATGATGATGGAACAAGAGGATGATGGGAATGTAGTGGTATGATGATGGAACAAGAGGATGATGGGGGTGTAGTGGTATGATGATGGAACAAGAGGATGATGGGGGTGTAGTGGTATGATGATGGAACAAAAGGGATGATGGGGGTGTAGTGGTATGATGATGATGGAACGAGGATGATGGGGGTGTAGTGGTATGATGATGGAACAAGAGGATGATGGGGGTGTAGTGGTATGATGATGGAACAAGGGGATGATGGGGGTGTAGTGGTATGATGATGATGGAACGAGGATGATGGGGATGTAGTGGTATGATGATGGAACAAGAGGATGATGAGGGGTGTAGTGGTATGATGATGATGGAACAAGAGGATGATGAGGGGTGTAGTGGTATGATGATGATGGAACAAGAGGATGATGGGAATGTAGTGGTATGATGATGATGGAAAAAGAGGAGGATGAGGGGTGTAGTGGTATGATGATGGAACAAGAGGATGATGGGGGTGTAGTGGTATGATGATGATGGAACAAGAGGATGATGAGGGGTGTAGTGGTATGATGATGATGGAACGAGGATGATGGGGATGTAGTGGTATGATGATGGAACAAGAGGATGATGAGGGGTGTAGTGGTATGATGATGATGGAACGAGGATGATGGGGATGTAGTGGTATGATGATGATGGAACGAGGATGATGGGGATGTAGTGGTATGATGATGATGATGGAACAAGAGGATGATGAGGGGTGTAGTGGTATGATGATGATGGAACAAGAGGATGATGGGAATGTAGTGGTATGATGATGATGAAACAAGAGGATGATGGGGGTGTAGTGGTATGATGATGATGGAACAAGAGGATGATGAGGGGTGTAGTGGTATGATGGAACAAGAAGATGATGAGGGGTGTAGTGGTATGATGATGGAACAAGAAGATGATGAGGATGTAGTGGTATGATGATGATGATGGAACAAGAGGATGATGGGGGGTGTAGTGGCATGATGATGGAACAAGAGGATGATGAGGGGTGTAGTGGTATGATGATGAAGGAACAAGAGGATGATGAGGATGTAGTGGTATGATGATGATGGAACAAGAGGATGATGGGGGGTGTAGTGGTATGATGATGAAGGAACAAGAGGATTATGAAGGAACAAGAGGATGATGAGGGGTGTAGTGGTATGATGATGATGATGATGATGATGATGATGATGGAACAAGAGGATGATGGGGGGTGTAGTGGTATGATGATGAAACAAGAGGATGATGAGGGGTGTAGTGGTATGATGATGAAGGAACAAGAGGATGATGAGGATGTAGTGGTATGATGATGGAACAAGAGGATGATGAGGATGTAGTGGTATGATGATGATGGAACAAGAGGATGATGAGGGGTGAAGTGGTATGATGATGAAAGGGCAGGAGGATGAAGGGGTAGTAGTATTATGGTGGAGGTGGTTGTAGTATGATGATGGAGGGGCAGGAGGATGAAAGGGGTAGTAGTATGATGATGGAGGGGCAGGAGGAGGGGACAACATGGGGGGCATCTGTAAGGGGGATAAAATGGGGGGCATCTATATGGTTGATAACATGGGGGCAATCTATATGGGGGATAACATGGGGGCATCTATAATAGGGACAACACAGGGGGCCATCTATAAGGGGGAAACATTGGGGGGCCATCTATAAGGTGGACTACACAGGGGGTGTATACAATAGGGGGATATGTACTATAAGGGAGTCACATAGAGTCAGGCTACCCACTAAATGAGGGTGTAAAGGGGCCAATACAGATGTGCAGTTTGTAGAGAGATGAGGATGGTGTCAGTGTGAGGAGCCTAATATGTTTGTCTGGCAGATTCTGTGGATTCGTGGCTCCAAAAAGTTCTCATAATGGCCCTGGGCAGATGGAGAAGATGAAAAGGGAAGAACTCCGATCAGAGAAGACGTCCCCTGTGAGTCACCTGATATATTTGCACTGTAATGTATATGGTGTATAGAGCCTGTGTAGAGCTGGGGCCACCTCTATATGACTGGATGAGGTGATATTGGTCTATGTACAGAGGATTTTATTCAGTAGCAGCGGTTGTGTTAGTCAGTATGTGGTAAGGGGGGGGCCCAAGTTGACCTCTTGCACCAGGGCCCAAGAGACATTAGCTACGCCCCTGGCTCCAGGGGCATACCTAACTGAAAGGGACACACCATGCTTACCTGCCTGCGCTCCCACCTGCTTCTCTGGCCAATCAGTGCACTGTCTCACCGCAGCCACTGATTGGATGAGCGGCTGTCAGTGAGCCGGATGCCAGAGAAGCAGGTGGGAGTGCAGGCAGGTAAGTATGATCTGTTAAGGGCCGGCAGCTAATTAGGTAAATAGGCTGTGGCCACATTCTTGCAGCAGAATGAAAATCCTCTGTGAGCATGCAGAGCCATAGGCCATAACAGTACAGAGTATCACAGTGTATTTAGCTGTGAATCGTACGTGTGAATCTACCCTGAAGCAATGTTATTAATGGATTGCATCCTTGGGGGTACTTGGCTGGAGCATCTCGTCACATGGGGGTACTTGGCTTGAAAAGGTTGAGAAACACTGGTCTAATATATATATATATATATATATATATATATATATATATATATATATATATATACCAGTTAATAATCAATGATAATCAATATAATCAATAATGCACTAGAGCACAGAGATATTCTAATACTGAACATACTGGTATTTATGCCCCCCCCCCCCCTCCCATAAAGAGGTTGGGTAAAGCAGTCTATAATGTAATGAAATTTCTTGCATGACCAAGAAAAACATTGTAAATGGTCCCAATGCCTTCCTTTAACTATGATCCTTACTTCAGGTGGTCTCCTCCATCTTTACCTAACAAGACTTTCTAGACACCTAGTGTCCGAGACCTTCTACAATAACTACAGGTAAGTACGGATTCCCTTTCAAAACCTCAATATGGGCCTCTTAGTAGTTTTGATAGCAAAAGTTGTTTGGTGGTCGAAACGATTGATAAGTGTGGGTCAAACTTTCACCATGTCACAATGCGGAGAGGCAAAAAAAATAAAAATAAAATTCCCACTGTGGTTAATGTGAAAGTTGTCTGTGACCTAAGGGTTGAACTAAGAAACACACAGGTATCTGTGACTTTGAGCAATTCACTGTGTAATTGTAGCGACAGAAGTAAAGCTCCCGGCTTCTCCTCTCATGTTTCTATTACTTTGGGTCATCTTAGCGACATTGAGCAGATCGTGTGGTATTTTCACCAGCTTAGTACAAAACCTGCAGGTGCGAGCCAAAAAAAAAAAAAAAACATTCCCCAGTTCCACAGGAGCATCCGCGGTTTCACAGCCAACCTGTCTATTTCTCTCACGTACTCAGTGTAAAGAGGCTGCAAGTCATGATAGCTGCCGGGCATGATGGGGCCTGTGTTGTACCGCCGTGTTATGATTAGCTTCAGGTGTGCCGTGAAGCGTGAAGTTCAAGACTGAGGAAATTCAACCACCTGAGAAATGTAATTATACGAATCACACCGTGGAGAGATCTCAAGCAATGATGTATAGTGCCCTTTCCAAATCCTGCTACCGGGCAAATTATTTAGAATACCATGTTAATATAGATCTAATTATAGGCTCAGAGCGTATTACTTCTTACCCGAAGCGATATCTGCGTACTATTCCCTTCATGAGTGTGAGGCAAAAGCCATACTCTCACGGGGCTGCCGACAACAGATTAAAGTGTTATACAATTTCGGGGTCATTTATAAAAAAAAATAATGTACAGACAATACTTTGTAGTAGACTTGATTGTCCGACCTGTATTGTAATACCGTTAGGCCTATTTCTCTGTGAATGGTGTTTGGGAGTACAGTGCAAGTCTATGGTACTTTTGGTAAATCCAGGTGCAACTTTGAGCCAGGTTTGTGAATATGCTGCATGTCCTTTAAAACCTGGATAATTTACACAGATACAGAATTTGTGCAAATTCATTTTGATAGTTTTCATTGTTTATATATATATAAAAAAATACAAACGGATACGTTGAAATGATGTAACAAAATGTGCTATTTGAAAAAAAAAAAAAAGTATCAAAAATTGATTGATAATTAACTGGTGTCGGAAACTTATGCAAATTTCTAAATTACTTGTATTTAAAAATGTCAAGTCTTCCAGTACTTAATAGCTGTTGTATGTCCTGCAGGAAGTGGTGTATTCTTTCCAATCTGACATGGTGCTCTCTGCTGCCACCTCTGTCCATGTCAAGAACTGTCCAGAACAGGTAAGCGATCATAATCCACGAATTTACCGTTTTATCAATGTGTATAAAGTTAAAGGCAATTTTTTTTAAATCGAATAATGGGGAAGATTTATAAAACATGGTGTAAAGTGAAACTGGCTCAGTTGCCCCTAGAAACCAATCAGATTCCACCTTTCATTGGAGTGTGTAAAATGGTTACACCTGCTTTCTGCCACAGCACTTCAAGTCCATATTGCAAGTGGTTACACACCCGACGCTTATTCCTAGAAAAGTCACTGTATTTGTTCAAAATGGATTGATAAAAAGGCTTCCTTTCTTAAGGAACGTATAGTAGAAAAATATTTTACTGTCTGGAAAACTTTCATCCTCACACTACCCCCTCGAGTCCAAACAAACTCAGATCAAACAAACTTGCCAAGACACAACATAGTATCTAACAAAACAACTTTCAGGTGACCCATCAATATACCACGTTTCCCCGAAAATAGGACATCCTCCTAAAATAAGACATCCCCGCTATCCTACCAACTAGTCTAAAATAGGGCACCCCACCCTAAACTAAGGCACCCCCAAAAGTGAGGCCGCAACACCTAATTCCCTTTTGGACCTCCACAGCCGGCGGAAGACATAGTGCCTCTTTGGGAGCAAAAAATAATATAAGGCGCTGTTTTATTTTTGGGAAAACACTGTAAGAAATAAGCGGGGGGTCGGGGATTTTCAGGTCAGCATCAGAGGCACACAGAGGCCTACAAGCAACCTTTTTTCCTTTTCCCAATATTTTTAAAACTTTAACTTTGGCAATAGCAGTGGATTTTTATATGCCAAGATCATCTGTCATGGTTCAATGACGGAGCCATATCTATTTGTTTTTGTTCGCTAGTCGAAACTGGATACAAAATGTTTTGTGAAACTTTATTCAAAATTTATATGTTCTCATTTCTTAACTCTTACCAGGAACCTCTAAATTCTGCCATGGATGTATATTTCTGTTGCAATATGCTGACAATTGTAATTCCAATCTTTTTGCATGTATTGCTGAAGATTGTTTAACCCGTTCAAGACAGAGCCCTTTGATGCCCAGATGTCCGGGTCAAATTAATGCAATGTTCCTCCTCGCCTTCTAGGAGCCCTAGCGCTTTTATTTTTCAACCTACAGGGCTGGTTGGGGTGTCATTTTTTGCACCATGATCTCTAGTTTTTATTAATATCATATTGGTGTAACAGAAAAATTTTGATCGCTTTTTATAAAAAAATTTCTGATATATAATTTTAAAAAATCAGCAATACTGGTGTGTTTTTTTCCCCTCATTTACGCCATTCACCATGCGGGAACAATAATGTTATATTTTAACAGATTGGACAATTCCGCACGCTACGATTTGTAATATATTTATTTTTTATTTTTTATATTTTTATAATGGGCAAGGTGGTATTTTAAACTTTTATTGGGAGGGGGATTTATAAGGGTTTTTTTTTAAATACTTTAAAAAACTTTTTTTATTACACTTTTTTACACTGTAAAACATGCAATCATTATATTGCATGTACTGATCTATGCTATGCCATCGCAGCTGCGATGAGAGGCAGGATTGCAGCTGCCTCTCATTTCCTCCGGCCCCGACACACTAATGTGTGCAGGACTGCTCACTGCAGTGGTCCCGCACACATCAGTAAGCCCCTGAAGTCAGAAATGTATATATACATTCCTACTGCATGGGATATGTGCAGTAGGAACGTATATATACATATTACTGACGGGCAGGGGTTAACAAAAACAGTTCTAAGATGTAACACTGAACTAGTGGATCATCTGTACCACCACTAGCAATGAAGTAAGCCGCACTAGGAAGCAGAGTCTAAGGGGTCACTGGGCATCACCAGTACTCACAGCAAGGCGGGATGGACTTGCTGCAGGAGGCAACCCCCAGGTCGCTACCCCTGGCTTGGCTTGCTAGTGGTGGCGGGTGAGGTGCAGCTGAAGACAAGTGGGCAAGCAGGCTGGAACACAACAGGACTCATGGCTGGAACCTGGAATAGCAGTCATGGGCAAGAACCACAGATAGCTGGAACTAGGAACGGCTGGAACCATGGGCAGAAACCAAAACCAGAAACCATTGCCAGGAACCACGGGAAAGAATCACGGGCTGCATGGGCTCTTCGGATTTTGGTGAGGACACAGGAGCAGCAAGCTCCTAGGAAGCTAGCCCCAGCCGGAATGTCCTTCACGCATCTGGATAGGCTGTTTTTGAAGGAGGCGACTGCTGACACGCAAAAGGCTTAAGCCACCTTCTTCTCGCCGAACAACCATTACACCCTACTAACAACATAGGACATAAATGTATGCACTTAAGAGGGTACAGAGGGGGACTCAACCTTGGTCTGTACCATGCGGCACTCTGCTGCTATCAGCAGCTGGGAACTGTGGCAAATATATTTAGAAGCAATCATTCATGTTGGCTATTTAACCATTTAAATGCTGCTGTTAAAACTGACAGTGGAATTTAAATGCTGTTAAAACACTAACCGTGGGGGTCCACTATTCAGGATCAGTCCCCCGCCCCCCCCATTCCAAACTGTAAATGGCATAAAAAAACAGCAAAGTGCAAGCAAGCTACTGACAGAAAGTAAAGGTCATGGTGCAGAAAATGGCACCTCAAGTAGCCCAATAGGCCAAAAAATAAAAGCATTATAATAATCAGAACAGAGTGATTTTAAACACCTTTTTTTAAAAGGTTTCAATTTTTTAAAAGCAGTCCAATGAAATAAAAGTTATATAAGTTGCCTCTCATAATCCTACTCACTTCAGGAACATAGATAACAGTATTACCAAAAGGTGAAAGGCGTAAACATGGAACAAAATTAAAAGTAAATGCTTTTTTAAAAAACATTTCACCATGCAAATACTTTTTTTTCTAGTTTCGCTGCATAGTTTATGGAAAAATTTAATATTCCAGTACAATTGGTGTCGCATAAAATAAGGGCTTGTGTCATTAACGGCTTGGGATGGTAAAATTACTGCCGTCTTTTTAAATATCTGTGAACTAATAGCTGCTTTTCTATAGACGTTCATTTGACACAATATTAGATTATTTGTAAAAAAAAAAAAAAAACTTTTTATACCTATTTATTTATTTTTGACTTTTTTTAATTTTCATTTTATGGTGTTTGAACCCAGACCATAAGAGGGAAAAAAAATAACACAAAGCGAGTCATTTTGGCAGTAGTTTGACAGTAAATGCTGGATGTCTTGTACCATATTTCTACAATATTCTGCCGGTCAGTAGCCGGAGATAACTGGGGTTAATTGGTATTGTCACTTTTCTCGGGGTAGTATCACCGGAGATAACGGGAGCTTTGCTAATAAAGGTACTGAGCGTACTTCTTCTGTCTTGCTACAAGAGAATAAGGTTTCCATGGAGATTTATTGTTTGCCCCCAGATAGAAATAACACATAAGTAGCACCTTGTCCTGAAACAAAGAAATATGGGAACACCAGCTCCGGCATTCTCTTGGTTTGAAAGAGTAAATAATAAGTGGTCCTTGGGGTTCTTCAGTAAACGTCTCGTATTCTCTCACAGTTGAAAAAAAAAATTACTTTACAATAAGAAAGAAAAGAAAAGGCCGGATTTAATAGAGTACACAGAAAATGATAGCGATGTAGTGGAGTTAGCCAGGTTCATATTTGTTAGATTTCTTTCAATCTGCATTGAATGTACTGCCATGGTCTTTGTCAACTGCACGTTCACACTCTATTCTCCTATAGGGGACATGTCTCCTAACCTTGGTCCAGCTTCTATAAAGCATATCTGACAAACATTTGTTGTATTGTATTCTTCGCTTAGTTTTGTCTTCTGTAACTTTTTTACGCTCTGGTCCTTGGTGAGTGTGCAACAAACTCATCTTTAAGATTTACTTCTTGTAAACTCTCTGAACCTACCAGCTCTCAGAGATATTGCTTCAAAAGTCTGACTCCGCTTACCCTACAGTATTAACTCATGGTGGTTTACTTTTTTTTTTTTTTTTTAAACCTTTTGGACCTAAGTACATTCAGGTTGAAGAAGTTTGTATACTTTCTTCCCCACACAGCTCTTTCAAGGTCGCTCCACAGGTATCTCTCCAAACTCCATACTTTGTGGTTTACACCTTTAGGCTATGTTCACACTACGTAAAAGTACGGCCGTTGTTGCCATCGGCCGTTGTTGCCGCCTGTGAACACTGCCTACATTTCTATGGGATCCTGGCGGGAGCGTATACACATCGTATACGCTCCTACCGGGTTCCTATGCAGACCCACAAATAACTGACATGTCATTTTTCTGCGGCTGCAATTCAGTGAATTGCGGCCGCAGAAACCCATGTCAGTTCACACAATGAAGCGAGCGGCTCCGGCTGCTTGCTTCATAGTGTGCTGTGGGAGGTTCTGATGCGGGCGCACGCTAATGCACCCACATCAGAACACTGCGGCCGGAAAGATCATCTGGCCGGTACTGCAGTACCGGCCTGGATGATCATGGCAGAGACCAGCCGTTCCGTGACCCGTCCCTGATTAAAGTAAATGTACCACCTCAATGACAATAATAAGCTTTACATACTATTTTATTGGTGCCACTGCGCTGAATCAGCTTTTTAAAATCAAGCACCTAATTCACATGTTTTTTGCCGGTATTCAGAAATACAAATGAGCTCCATTGTGCACTGGAGGCACCGTATAGAGCATGGGTCTTCAAACTGCGGCCCTCCAGCTGTTGCAAAACTACATGTAGCATCATGCCTGGACAGCCAAATCCAAAGCTTTAGCTATTCAGGCATGATGGGAATTGTGGTTTCGCAACAGCTGAAGGGCCGCAGTTTGGAGACCCATGGTATAGAGGGATTTTGTCCTATATATAGAGGGTTTTATTCAGTATCAGTATGGTAGTATGTGGTGGACAGGGGCGTAGCTAATGACTCCTGGGCCCTGGTGCGAAAGGTCAACTTGGGCCCCCCCCCCCTATTGGTGTGTATATATATATATATATATATATATATATATATATATATATATATATATATATATATATATATATATATATATATATATATATACACCGAGACAGATATTACCAATAACACCAGCATATAAGAAAGATAGGAAGAGAAATATTATCACCATACATATTACCGTCATATTGTTACTGACCAAATCCTGTATACTAAGACCAATAAAACACAGTACCAGATAACAAGCAACAAATAATTCCACCACATACTGACTAACACCAACGCTGCTACTAACACCACCACATACTGACTAACACCACCTCTGCTACTGACTATTACCACCACCTACTAACACCACCGCTGCTACTGAATAACATCCACTGTACACATATCACCGCATCCAGTCATATAGAGGTGGACGCAGCTCCACACAGGCTCTATACACCATATACATTACAGTGCAGTTATATCCGGTGACTTACAGGGGACGTCTTCTCTGATCGGAGTTCTTCCCTTTTCATCTTCTTCTCCATCCATCCTGGGCCATCATGAACTTCTCCGAGCCACGAATCCACAGAATCTGCCAGACAGACATATTAGGCTCCTCACACTGACACCATCCTCATCTCTCTACAAACTGCACATTTTTATTGGCCCCTTTATGCCCTCATTTAGTGGTTAGGCTGACTCTATGTGACCCCCTTATAGTTTATGCCCTATATGTAGCCTCCTTATAGATGGTCCTCCTCTGTGTATCCCCCCTTATAGTATATGCCTCCTACTATGTAGCCTCCTTATAGATGCCCCCTCTGTGTATACCCCCTTATAGATGGCCCCCTCTCCCCCTATGTTGCCCCCCTTATAGATTGCCCCCTCTCCCCCTTATAGATGCCCCCCTTATAGATGGCCCCTTCCCCCCTTATATATGCCTCCCTTATAGATGGCCCCTTCCCCCCCTTATATATATTGCCCCCCTATAGATGGCCCCTTCCCCCCCCTTATAGATGCCCCCCTCTGCTATAGTTGGCCCTTCCCCCCCTTATAGATGGCCCACTAACCCCCCTCCTTATAGATGGTCCCCTTCTTCCCCCCCTTATAGATGATCCCCCTCTTCCCCCCCCTTATAGATGGCCCACTCTCCCCCCTCCTTATAGATGGTCCCCTTCTTCCCCCCTTATAGATGATCCCCCTCTTCCCCCCCTTATAGATGGTCCCCCTCTCCCCCCCCCCCCCTTATAGATGGTCCCCTTCTTCCCCCCTTATAGATGGTCCCCTCTCCCCCCCCTTATAGATGGTCCCCTCCCCCCTTTAGATGGCCCCCTCCCCCCCCCTTATAGATGGTCCCCTCTCTTGCCCCCCTTTATAGATGGCCACCTCCCCCCCCTTTATAAATGTCCCCCTCTCCCCCTCCCTCCTATAGATAGCCCCCTATTTCCTTTATGAAAACAAATTAAAAAAACACACACAACTCACCTATCAATGCCCTCCCCCGGCGATCCTCTTCTTCAGCCTCTGTCTGCCCCCGCATCATGCGCTGCTGCCGGGGGTGTCGCGTCCTATCCCCGGCAGCGTGCGCATCATAGAGTTCCCTGTGCTGAGACCTCCAGCACAGGGAGCGTCTCTAATGTGCGCTCCCTGTGCCGGAGGTAACAGGCACACAGGGAACTCTATGATGCGCACGCTGCCGGGGATAGGACGCGACACCCCCGGCAGCAGCGCATGATGCGGGGCAGACGGAGGCGGCCTCTTGTGACCGCAAGCAACACAATGTTGCTTGCGGTCACAAGAGGGATTGATGAGGGGGGGCCTCAGGGGCCCTGCGGGCCCCGCGGGCCCCCCCCTTGTGGCGGGCCGGGTCGCAGCGGCGACCGCTGCGACCCTGGTAGTTACGCCACTGGTGGTGGATATGGTAATGGTCATGGTGTGGCAGAATAAGTTGTCCCCTGTATAGTGGTGGCACGAAACGCATCACCACTCTCCTATAATAACAGGTCAGTTGAGAGGTGGAGAGCAATAATTTGTCTTGCCCCTGGTGCTGCCAACCCACGCTACACCACTGTATTTGTCCTCTGTTTCACCCCAAATCCATCATAGGGCCCTCCCTCATCTTGTTTAAACTGTTGATTAGTTTCCTACTATGTTATGTCTGATTTGTCAGTACATGTACCCTCTGAGATGTAAAGTGATGCGGAATAAAGATTATTATTATTATTATTATTATTATTATTATTATTATTATTATTACAGCTTGTACACAAGCAATTTTTGCCTGGCCTGAAAACACGCTCTTAAAAGGAAAAAAAAAAATGTTTCACCCGTTAGTAGAAATGTTGTTCTGAGCTCAGAGACAGCAGAAAGTAACAAGAGAACATTAGTTTAATCGGTGACAATTAGTTTGGTCGTATGTTTTGCCAGGAATAGAAGAACAAGTATCCTACCGGGGCCTAGTGTGATTATTTTAACACGACAAATCAGAGCCTGTGCCACTGGGAAACTAACTGACATGCTCAAAATACCCTCTTAAAGGACCAAATATCTATTTATGAAAAATATATATACATACATAGCTTTTCAGTGCAATTTTGGGTAGTCTTTTCAGTTTTAATTGTATTTTCCTGATGCCATCACCGGATGGGCAATTTTCACATTGATGAATTCTTTTTCAGGCACTGTAGTTGTCTATGTTGTCTTTGTTTTTTGAAAATGTAGAAAAATCGAGTCTGTCTGCAAATTTTTCAATAGGAAATATCCTAGGAAAATTCCACATTTTTGCATGAAACTGTCCATATTAAATGGGTTATCCAGTGCTACAAAACTATGGCCACTTTCTTCCAGAGACAGCACCACTCTTGTCTCCAGGTTGCGTGCAAGTTCTGTAACCTGACGCTGAGCCCCAGCCGGCTCAGAAGAAAAGATCTTCCCTCCGTGAACACATCACGGAGGGGAGATCACACCACCAGACACCAGGGATGCACTGTGCAGGGCATTCAAATGCAGCTGTCATGTCTGACAGCTGCATTTAGGTGTCCTTATTAGCGGGTGTGGCGATCGGCCGCACCTGCTAAAAGCCGCAGTCCTGGGCTGCAAAAGCTGCCGTGACTGCAGTGGTTCAGAGCGGGATCGCGGCGCAGCCCCTCTCTGAACCCTCCTAACGGCGCCATGACATGTGAGATACATTATGGGTCGTTAAGGGGTTAAACATAGAAAACCTAAAAAATATAAAGAGATTATATTGCTGCTTGTGATCACAACCCCTGTTGATTTCTTAACAAAAAATATTTGCAACAGTGCCTCTTTGCAACAGCACGGTCAGGGTACTTTATGACATTATTGCTTCCCTAGACTACTTTAGGTGGGAAAACAAATGGGCCACATGTATCAAGGTCAGGTATCAAAGCCCAAAAATGTTACACCCTGTTCATTATGTGGGCAAGGGGGCATTGTGCAAGGGGAAACAGGTCCTCCAAGTGTGAAAAATTTTGCCTGCTTTTCAATGTAAATTATGCCACTATGTGTATATAGGTTAATATTTTTTGTAGAATGATTCCCTCAAACCTTGCTTCAGAACTGTTCCAATAAACCTCTTTACTCCCAATGACCCAATTACGACCTTTCTGAAATTAATTCATGGTGGCAAGTTTGGTCACCAAATTGCCTTGTTCCTCCCTCCCAAAGTGTCTGCCCACAAGCTCCTTCCATAACGCATGCAGAATTTCCTTGCATAACAAAAACCGTCCCCTGACGTCAATGCCGTCTTATACTTTACTGTAAGATTCCAACAGAAGAAGCTGAAGGAACTTGGATTGGCACATGTGTAACACTTGATTCTATGCACCTCTCTTAGACATCTGGTCCTGTTACTACACGCAGAGCACTAGAGAGCATCCTGCACGGCGTAATCCAAAAACCGATGTGACAAACTGCTAGACATTCAGAGCAACCAATAGAATGATCTAATTGGGGCACTCATCAGCGTCAGCAGATTGAAGAGATGTGTGGGAACATTATCTACTGCGACTGCTTTCCCGGTATTCCCTAGTTGCTTGGAAAGAGAAGATTTTCCTTGATATAAGTGCATAAATTAAGCATTTCACACCTGAATACATGGTTCGTACTTATTTGTGTATCTGAAAGATTTGAGCGGCTTATATTGATTGCATATTGGAATACTAGAGAATTTTTTTTTGTATGTGCAGAGTTTTTGGCAAGTGGCCATCAAGCTTGGCCAATGACGGCACCGGTTTGATTCACTGTCTCCTAGCAGCTCAGTCTCTCATTTCATAAACCACTCCAAATTAAGAGTGCCAAGCATTCCATAATGTTATCAATCCCCCACCATCTCCTCCTTTCTCATCACTCATCTATCGTCCCCCCTCCCCCACCTCTCCGTTCCATCCTTATGCCCCAGATGGCAGTCTTTGGAGCGCTGCCTTTGGTAATCTGCCATATATTTTTCAGTTATATATTTTCCTTTTTGCAGATGCCTGGTATTAGCTGCTTTTTGTTGCAGAGGGCACTAATGTGATCTCAGTTTTTCCACCTTATTGCTGAGATTTCCAAGTTGGATATCTTCAAACCCGTATGAAAAATAGCAGTCGTTCTAAAAATGGTGCTCAGTTTATTCCATCCATTGTGCAAACAGATATAAAGCATCTGGGGTCACAGGATTGAGAAACACCCTTTAAATGTACTATACAAATGCTAAACAATAATGGAATTTTTTGCACAAAAAGGTCTAACCAGAAGATCCTGTGCAAAAAATATGCACCCCCCAGTGTTTCCCAACCTTTTCCACCTTGAGGCTCCCCTACCAGATAACGTTCTACAAAAATATTTCACTGTGACTCAAAGGTGATATCTTCTTCAATCTGAGATGTCACTTTTCCCTTTTCCTCTTCATCTGGCCCAGCTTCTGGGCCGCAGTTTCTAGGGATGCTGAAGGGGGACAACTGAGCGGACGGTAGGCCCGTCTCCCCTGCACATGTCCAGCTGCACATGTGGTATGTCTGCCTCTTTGTTGTTGGGTGTCTAGTTATCCACTCAAAAATTACATTTACAGCATATACAACAAACGGAGGGAAAGTCTTTAGACACTTGATAAAGAGACCGGACCAGTCTCGAAACACGTTGTGTCACTGGCATAATTCTTTTAATAAATTTTAGGATATTTTATATCACTATTACCCCTTGGACCTCCGCCTGTTTTACCCATCTTGGAGTGGAGGAGGATATTGACACATCTGCCCTGGTCATTCTTTCAAGCTCCCTTCAGTCTCTGTCCCTTGCGTTTCCTATCCTCTCCATTTCTGCTATAATGTGCCTGCACTTACGCTCAGCCATACACACTGCTGCTATAATGTGCCTGCACTTACGCTCAGCCATACACACTGCTGCTATAATGTGCCTGCACTCACACTCAGCTATACACACTGCTGCTATAATGTGCCTGACCTTACACTCAGCTATACACACTGCTGCTATAATGTGCCTGCACTCACACTCAGCTATACACACTGCTGCTATAATGTGCCTGACCTTACACTCAGCTATACACACTGCTGCTATAATGTGCCTGCACTCACACTCAGCTATACACACTGCTGCTATAATGTGCCTGACCTTACACTCAGCTATACACACTGCTGCTATAATGTGCCTGACCTAACACTTAGCCATTCACACTGCTGTATAGAGAAGTTTCTGTCACTGTCCTCCTTCACAGCTCAGAGGATTAAAAAAAAATATTTTTTTGGGGGGGGTGGGGAACCATTTGTCTGCATTTCTATAATTTTTTATGAGATAATATGCTTTGGTTTAAGAGTGATTTGGATTACAAGTATGGTCCCAAAATAAATTTTGCTCATAATCCAAGGCAGTTAGTTTCGTTCTTGCAAAAAACAGCACTACTCCTGTGCTAATGTTGACTGCGGGATTACAACTCAATTCACTTCAACAGAACTGAGCTGCAAAACGACCAAAGCTAGGAACAAGAGTGGTGCTGTTTCTGGAAGAAGGTGGCCATGTCAGGATAGCCCCTTTAAACATGCCTCTAAATAGTGAGGGTGTGATGGTCTCAGAGCAAAACCAATGATGATGAGAGGTTAAAAATAGTAATAAAGTGAGTCCATAAAATCTGATATGGCTGACAACGGTTCCTGTCAGATAACTACTTCCTGTAAAAGAAACTAAGCAGGAAATAACTGGAGCACAATCAGCTGAGCTCAGAACAATAGAAGTGGGCATTGTTACTACATATAACAGTTGATAGCACATAGATTTTTTTAATTCTTCAAATAAAGCTTCAATAGTAATAAACATCCTGTAAATCCTTCTGATAAAAGGGTAGAATCTGTAACCCAACGTACAATTAGCCTAATACGTTGCTTTCACCATGTCATTGGCAAAACATTGGGACTTTAAGTGGCAGAGATGCAACAAAAGGACAGTTAAATACTAATAAAAAAAAAAAAGAGACAAAGTCATATGGACGACACAAGATGGAAAATCTAACAGTAACATTTAGGATTTGGACTTGGTCGATGGTGTTGTTCTTGGCCATAGGAATTTTCATTATTAAGATAGAAGCAGAACCAAATGAAAAAAAAAAAAAGAAATTCCTTTAGCCGTTCCTCTGGAGATGTCGACGTTATTTGGTTCAAAAACAACTAATTAAAAATCACTGTGTAAACAAGAAAACAGGTGGCTTATTAGCCCCATTTATTCACAAACTTGAAAACGTCCCAAGTGGCTCTACAGATTAGAAAGCGCTGTTACCGGGGACAGATCCGCCTTAATCATACTCGTGGGTGAGTCGGAGCGTACTGGCGTACACAACGCTGGGAGTGCAATGAGCTACCAACACTGCTCATACTACAAGGGAGGAACACAACTGTCACCCATGTAGCAGGTTCAACCAATTAAACTTATTCCAATAGTTGGCTTATCATCCACAGCTTAAAGAGGACCTGTCGGTATAATTTTTTTTACTGACAATCTTTTAATATACTTTAATTAAATATGTTGGACATAATAGGGGAGATTTATTAAACATGGTGTAAAGTGAAACTGGCTCAGTTTCCCCTCACAAGCTACGTCAATTGATGAGTACACCCCCTCCATGAGAGTGAAAGCCAAATATGAGCAGGTTGATGGAGGAAATATCTGGGCATCAGAGCTGCAGAATATGGCAAAAATCGGCCATCAATAGCCAAAGAGGTAACCCTAACTGTATGTAAACTTTTTTTTTTAAGGGGTTGTCCAGCTAAAATCTTTTTCTTTCAAATCAACTGATATCAGAAAGTTATTTAGATTTGTAATTTACTTCTACTAAATTACAAATTACTATAAGGGAAAAACCAAGGCCAGGTATCCATCCACAGACATCTGTTTCGGGGTGTTGCCCCTCATCAGTGTGGAGCAGGATTGTGGCTAGGTGGGAGCAATACCTAGTAAAGCCATTTGTACACTAAGTCAGGCGGGATTCCACGGCGGGAAGCTCCAATGTGAAAATCTGCCTGTATTACTCAGTGTGAACATACCCTAAAGGTGTAAATTGTTCCATTATAGTTTTGTCGGTTTCACTTTGGCTGGATTTGGCTAAAAATACTGACCAAAATATACGGTTATGGTGTGTTCACACCTACAGGATCTGCAGCAGATTTTCTGCAGCAGATTTTATTTAAATAACTGAACACAGCATCAAATCTGCTGCAGATCTGCTGCAGATCCTGTAGGTGTGAACGCACCATTACAAGCCTGCGTTACCCAATAATACTATACAAAGCATTCATAGGTAGAAAACTATGGAATCTTCCCATTATAGCAACTAGTATTGGCATAAAGTAAAAATTTTACTTACCTTTTCATACTGCAGGTCCCCTTTAATAAACTACAGTCCTCCCAAGTAACCTATGTGCAATGGTAGAAGGGCACACTAAGCAGAATTTATTAAGCTATCCATACTAGTTTTATAGCAGTCGAGAGTTGACATTTCCTTCAAATTTCTTCTCTTTTTTTTTTTTTGCGCTGCTCGTGATTAGCGATATGGGTGCCTGGTTGTTATGTAGTAATTTATGCCAGAAATTGGTATAAAGTGAATCTGAACTCTACACCAGTGTAGATTTCTATTTGTGGTGGACAGACAGCCACTGATGGGATGAATTTATTACAAGGCAGGTGCCTCATAAAAATTTTTTATTGCATCTTACGCCAATCTTATTCCAGAGAGTCTGTGCATACTCAATAAAAATTTTTAATGAGTCAAGCTTATACTTAGTGGACATACTGTATATGTGTTTCTGTCATGTCCCCTAGGTCGGGACAGTTCCGTTTTCCATACATTTTTGGAAATTCACTGCATCCGCTCCATTTTCCTTAGCCGTTCCCCAATACATAGATTTCTAAATGACCCCAGGAGTTCACTCCAGTTTAGAAGGATGATCTCTGATTACCACTTGCAGAAGATTGGATGTACTAACAACTATATCATGTGATGGCAAAGTATCCAAGACTATAAAATGGGAATCAACAGCACATTTACAGAGAAGCTTATTACCGGGAAGGCCACCGGCTGACATCTGACTTACGCTATTATCACTCAATACTGACCTTGTCTAATAATGATGGATTGATATCACCTATTAAAGTACACAAGACACCTACACGAAGCGGAGTCAGACGTTATGTGAGCATAGCTAATGTCCTGGAAAATGCAGATGGTACACACAGCTCGAATATATGATAAACGTCATATATTACGTCTATGGAGCCCTGTTGTATTTGTCGGTATAATTTTCAAGGAGAGTACACGGTACTGACCTCTCATGCGTTAAAGTTTTTATTTTTATTTTTTTTCTGTCTACAGAGCTTTATGAGGGGTCTAGATTTATGACTTTAGCAGTAGCTTTTGTTGATATTTAATGGTACATGACTTTTTGAATACTTTTTAAGGGTCTTTCAAGGCATTGGTGTAGTTACCATGGAGGCAGACCATGCAACTGCTATGGGGCCTTTGTGGTAGGGGGCCCCCTTGGCAAAACATGTGGCCTGCCTCTATGGTACTAGCTGTGGGCAGTCCTTCCGAAACTGGCACTGAATGTTTGCTCACAAACAGCAGCCCCCCCACCCCCCTGACTGAGACAGTGTCTCTGCGGGCCCACAGGTGCTGCCATGAACCTCCTGCTCCTTCCGGACCAAGACAGTGTCTCTATGACAGGTGCTGCCACGAACCTCCTGCTCCTTCCGGACTAAGACAGTGTCTCTGCGGGGCTTTCAGCTGCTGCCACGATCCTGCGCCCGCAATCTCCACTTGGGGATCTGTGAGAACGGAACACCGCAGAACAGCACTGGGTCATGTGAATATGGGGGAAGGGCATATAGGATTCATGGAGCCCTGTACATTTTCTTGTTATGGGGCCCCATGAATCCTAGCTATGGCCCTGTGTCCAGGGTTAGAACAACATGTCCGCTTTCCTCCAAAAACAGCACCTCTCCTGTCTCCTGTGTTGGTTTTGCAGCTCAGTTTTAGTTGAAGTAAATGGAGCTGAATTATAATACCACACACAACCTGAGGACAGGAGTGGCGCTGTTTTTGCAAGAAAGTAGCTGTGTTTTTACTAATCCTGAATAACCCCTTTAAACTATGTTTTTTTGTAGTTAACTCTCCATATGTAGTAGATTCTCCATATGAAATACTATATTTTACAGGTCCGAACATTTATGAATATATTATGTACTTTTAATCCCACTAGGCTTGAGCAAGTTTAATCCATGTACAATATACTGCAATGTATTATAGTGTATGATTCCCTGATCACTCTGTTATCCAAGGTGGGGATTGATTGAATGACAGAGAAGGTTGCCACCTGCTTTGTAGCTGCCTAGATGGCGCATTTATAATTGACCGTGGCATCTTGGGGGTTGAACAGCTGGGATTGGAGTTATCTCCAATCTCCGCAGCTGCTGGCAAATGTGTCCCGTAATAAACAGCCAGCACTTTCAGCAGGGATGGGAAACCTTCCGCTCCCCAGCTGTTGTAAAACTACAATTCCCATCATGCCTTGACAGCCTGCACATGCCTGGACTGCCAAAGCTGTAGATTTAGCTTTGGCTGTCCAGGCATTATGGGAATTGTAGTTTTGCAACATCTGGAGGGCCGAAGGTTCATCATTTCTCACTTACAATATATAGAGTGAGCTCAACTGCTAAGTCAACTCCACACTCCCACAACATCACAGAAACCATATGTCAAATGTCATAATGGGTTAAAGTCAAATCAGAATAAAGTCTGTTAGTTTTTATCATTTTAACTATTTTAATTATTGTAATTTTAACGACATAACTTTTTTATTTTACCATTCACATATTCATGTGTGTATGTTTTTTTTTTTGTTGTTTTTTTTAGTTAACACAGCGATCCCACACTTGTCTCTTGGGTTTTATTGTTACAGTGTTCATCATACGACGTAAATGACAGGCATGATAACATTTTTTTTTTTGCTACTTTTGCATAATAAAAGCAAAAATATGAATGTGTTTTGAAGTTGCTCTATTCCAATAGTCATAATATTTTTTATTTTATATTTTGTTTTTTCCATTGATGTAACTGTAGGAGTGTTGATTTTTGTACTTTTTTTTTTTTTTTTACAATTTTTTTTACAATTGTACTATCTTGTAGTGCTTAAAGCTAACTTATCACTGCTTAGAGGTGCAGTGCGGGATGGAATTATTTTAAGCCGGGGGCACATAATAAAGAAGGTATACCTACGTGTCCCAGTGTCCACGCAGTGTCGCGTTCTGCTTCTACACCCCAGCTGGCAGTCTTCCCAGCTCCCTTGCGGCTACGTCTTGACCTGGCTGAGCTGAGCCAGTCAGTGACTGGGGTGGGACAACGCTGCAGTCACTGATTGGCTGAACGGGTCAAATCCCACCTGTTAGTGATGTGTCAGCCAAGTCGTGACATCACCGGAAGACAGGAAAAGATGACATTTGGTGGAGTATGGGAGCCCGGTGATGTGGCGCCGCGCAGGCACGGGGGCTGGTAAGTATAAAGAGCATGGAGGATAGTTTTTATAGCATGCTTTTATAGCAACCAGAACTAAACAGCACTGATGAGCTTACCACATACTATTTTAATTTTAAGCCCAGAGCAAGCTGCCCTTAGCTTTATGGATGGTGATAGATAAGGCCTTGATTTACCTTTGTGGAGCCGATACTCAGCAGACACACTGGCTCAGCTTGCAGATACACAGCCAAGGCACTCTCTCTTTATTCTACACACAATGTATGTTAAATACCATCCCTACCTCTAGTAATTTGTTGTGATCTAGCTGTTACTAGTGACAGACTTCCCTTGACAACAGGCAGTGGACAGCAGATTGCAAAGAAGTAAGACATCTAGTGGTCAACAGGAGACATTTTTGGTAAATAAAATTACTTACAGATATGTAAGGCACCACATAAGCTATCAAATTAAAGCAAGTTGTTTGAAACAACAGTGCCCATTTATGTCTGAAGGGAAAAAGACATGGCAGAGGCAACATCCCCTTCCACAATTTTTTTAATTTTAAGGCTGGTTTTCTTCATTTTGTCATAGCAAAGTAGGAAAGAACAGCATTAATGTAGGTTGGTCACATAGTATGTGAGGTGGTCATGGAGTTGGTGAGTCTGGAGGTGGCAATAATAATTAAAGTAAGGCTATTAAAATCTCAGTCGCAGTCCAGGGCTTTCATATAGAAATAGATGAGTTGGTTATAAATGGAATGAGAAAAAGATGAGGAAGTCTGTTCTTCTGAGCTTCATGGTTGGTGGAGGGTAAGGAGTGTGAAGGAAGGCATCTCTCTGTTTTCTAATTTGTTAACTTGAACACTAATTTTTCAGAGTCTCTCATTTTTCTATAGGTCTCTCATTTTTTTTTCTAGGGTTTCTTAAATTGTATGATCTAGCACAGTAGAATAGAGTTAAATAGGTGTGAGATAAATAGGAGCTAATGGTTTCTGTACAAATTACATTTAGTCTGAGTTTGTCCTGCTCCTGTAAACTGAGCAACCCAGAGTTTCCACTAACTACATTCTCTAGGCTGGACCCTGTACTCTTGCTCAGTCTGCTCAGTATAATATGATTGAACTGGGACTTCTGTCAATGACAGGTGTCCCTGCTCCTGTACATATTTTATTTAGGCAATTGCTTGTTAAGTAGGGTGCCTTTGTATCAGGATCTGAAACATATCCGACTTTTGAGAATCAGATATCTCTTATGGGGATCAATATGATTTAATAGTTATTCTCTGATTACCTTACTTCATACAGGCTTTATACAGTATTTAAAGGAATATTATAATGTGTTATAGAAATAGATTACAATATAAATTTCTGCTCAATAATATAGGCATACAAATAATTAGCATTACTTGTTTTTCTGAAGCAAAATCCATAAATGCCCCCCCCCCCTCCAAAAAAAAAAAAAGTGTCTTTTACACAACTAACCCCCTCAAACACAAGGGCTCGGGTGAAGACACAACCTCCACACCAATCACCTTCAAAAGTTCATGAAAAGATAAGGCACTCACCCAACTTGTCTTCTTAAGGCTATGTTCCCACGGCGTATTGGACCGGCCGTTCCGTGACCCGGCCGGGGTCACGGAACGGCCGGTCTGTGCCTGGATCATCGTGGCCGGTACTTAAGTACCGGCCGGATGATCTGTCCGGCCGCGGAGCTCTGATGCCGGAGCCGCTCGCTTCACTGTGTAAACTGACAGGGCTTTCTGTCAGTTTTTGCCGGCGCCAGATGGGATCCCGGCCGGAGCACATATGACGTGTGTATGCTCCGGCAGGGATCCCTTGCACATTTTGCTCCACACCGCAAAACTACGGCCGTAGTTCTGCGTCGAGAACTACGCCCGTAGTTATACGTTGTGTGAACATAGCCTAAAAGTAGATATTTTTTTTCACATTAATGCAGGTACATGGACACAGACATTTCCCGCCCACATGTCTGTGTCCATGTACCTGCATTAATGTGAAATAAACGTATTTGCTTTTAAGAAGACAAGTTGGGTGAGTGCCTTATCTCTTGAAAGGGATTTTTGCATGGACTTTTTATGGATGATTGAGCACCACCTGGTCTTGTGAGTCTTTAGACAGTGTTCACATGGTCCGGCTCCTCAGCGGTAGTGCCGAGACACTATTTTTTTGTGGTGTTTACAACCTCTACACCTCCAATAATTATGACCCCTATGTTGCCCAGTGACAAAGAATTAGGTTTTGTCATGTCGCCTTTCCCTATTATCCAAATCACTCCTTCTCATATAGAGAGCAATTAGGGTAATGGGAGAATATTTCATACATTTTAGAATTAAAATCATTGCACTTAGCTAATATACAACTGAAAGTTCACTAAAGGTGAATCTCATCTTTAATTAATCCTCATTATTTTAGCGCTTACATTGCGGTTAGTATCTTTCTATGCATTTTCTGTCTAAAATATAACCGATCCTCTATTACCAGCTGCCGAGTAACATCTTCCCTGGTCATCAAGGGTATTTAGCTTATTTTCTAAGGATCCTGAGGGAGTGAAATGTTTTGGAAGAATATCAGTGACGCCTCTCAAGTAGAACTGTTTCAGTTGATCAGCTCCGTGACCTTTCATGGAAACGCGGGAAGAAGATTATCTAAGACGCACTTACTCATTTTATGATTTTTCTGATTTTGTGAGTTGTACGCTGGACTCTCTGCAGCCGTAGCGGTTCGAAGATCTCTGCAGCTGAATTGTGTACAGAACGAGCACGTCTTAGATTAGAGCGTTGCTTGGCAGTCTATTGACAAACACTGCGAGAGCAGCCAAGAATTTTTAAATTGCTGGGCAGTCTACTCCTGGGCTTGGCCTGGATCGCAATCAGATATAAAAAGATTAGATCTTGATGGTCTCTGGTGTATGACACGCTGCTGGTTGACAATTTCCCAGAGACCATATCTCATGCCCAAGTTATGTTCAGGATTCCCAAGACCGGGAGGAGAACCCAACTATGAATGAAAGCATATGTGGAGGAATTATAAGCATTTAACTCTGGGTTTGCCATATGGAAACAAAACTGATGGAAAGAAAAAACTAATTTATATAGAAAAAATTTATATAGAAAAAAATTCCAATTATTTCCAATTATTATCCCTCTTCTTTCTTCTATCCTCTCTCTTCCCCGGTCCCCAGCACACTGAGCTTAGTGTGACGGACCGGCTCTAGTGTGACGGGACCGGCCAATCAGCTGAGCGGACATATATATCTAAATGTTTCTTCTTTTTTTTTTTTTTATAACTGTAATTTTTATTGCAAAGATTTTTCAAAAATTTTTTGCACAAACAGAACAAAGAATTACAGGGCATGTACAGGATAATGTGAGAAACAGCAATATGATGAGGTACCAGCAATAAGTATAAACATATCAGGCACAAGTAGGTAGAAATAGTGGCAGCACCTAGTTCTTCTGTGACCATAGCGGCACAGCATAGTTCTACAAGGATAATCAGAAAACATAGATAATACAGCAGCTGTCGTCTGATGATATCTACCTGTTACTTATGGCTCAGACAAAAAGTGGAACCAAACTACAGCCCCATAACAAAACCTTTTGACAAACAGACAACACAGACAAACTAAGACAGGACTCAACACCAAGGAGATAGGAAAAGGGGGGAGGGAAGGGAGGGGAGGTGGGAGGGACAGGGAAACTAGGGTCTACTGCCAGAAGAGGCAATCATATCAAAGGAATCCCAAAGGATCCATATGGACTCAAATTTATCAATGGCATTATTAAGGGAAGCAGTAAGCTTTTCTAGGGAACGCAACTCCCGGATTCTGGCGAGCAAACAAGGCCGGGAAGGAGGGGATGTTTGCTTCCAGGCACGAGCAATTAAGGACTTGGCCGCTGTCAGGATAGTGAGTAACAACTTCGCCTGCTTTTTCCGGAGGGTCTTTGGGAACAAGTTCAACAGACAGATTCCAGGGTCCCTAGCAATGGTAGCACCCAAGACTGTCGAGGCCAGTCTGCAAACCTCTACCCAAAATGGGCGGATAAGGGGGCAATCCCAAAATATATGGAGGAGCGACCCCACACTACCTGAACACCTCCAACATTGTGAGGGGATAGCATTATTTAGTTTATGGAGGAGCTCAGGCGTATGGTACCAGTGCATTAACAGCTTATAGTGGGATTCCTTATATGTGGTGCAGATGGAGGATCTTGCCGCCCTGTCCCATATCACATCCCAACACTCTGGGGGGAGCTGCCTGCCCAATACCGCCTCCCACTTATCCATATAGTGATGTCTAGCCTGGGAGCCATCAGAGGGTGAGTTAATAATTCGATAGATATCTGATATCAACCCTGATGTAGAAACGCCACCTCTCACTAATTGTTCAAAGGCAGTTGGTTTCGAGACTGTGAGGGATCCCAGGCGAGACAGCATAAAATGGCGGATCTGTAAATAGGTATATTGCTCTGAGGGCGGTAGCTCAAATCTGTCCACAATCCTGTGGAAGGGGAGAAGGGTGCGTGTAAGTGGGTCTACCATGTCGGCGAACTGAAACAGTTTTTTGGAGCCCCATAGTCTAACTATATGAGATTGTAAACCAGGCTGAAAGTCAGGATAGAGAAGGAAGGAATTTAAAGGGGACGTTTTGGAATAGAGTTTAAATTTGGAGGAGCAGATGGACCAGATGTGCAAAGTAAAGTTAATGGGGCCAAGGAGGTTTAAATGGGAGAAGGAAGGCGGAGAGGGGTGCCAGAGAAAGGAGTTGGGATGGAAAGGTGCTAGCCATATTTTTTCAATCTCAGCCCATTTCTTATAGGCTAGGTACTTGGACCATGCAGTAATTTGTCGCAGATGAGTGGCATAATAGTAATGTAGGATATTAGGCTAAATGTTTCTTCTAATGTTGGTTTTGCGATAAAAAAAAATAGCATCATTAGAAGAAATATTTGCTGTTTTAATTAAAGTAAAGTATTAATTAGTATATTCAGCTGTATTACTGGCAATAGGTTTTGCCGGCAAAAGAGCTTCCTGTAGTAGTTAATATTTAATTAATAAAACACATTTTCGTTCTAATAAAGTTGTTTTTGTTGTTCAATAGCTTAATTAAAACGAATACATACTTTTGAAATTAAATATACTGTAAATAAATATAATTTTTTTTTTATTTTTTATTAACAGTTTAATTAATTGCAAAAGCATGGATTCGTTTTAACTAAGCTATTGAACAACGAAAATAACTTTTTTGGAACGAAACTTTGTTTTATTAGTTAAATATTAACTATTACAGGAATCTGCATTATTGCCGGGGATCGCTAACCCCTGTAATACCGATCCCAGTAATACTGATTCCCTGCTTTCCCAGATGAATTCCAGAGGTGTTTGCATCACTTCCTAAAGATGTCTTGGACTTGGTGACCTCCAATTTGTCGAATCTTTGATTTCCAGGTCCCAAGGATTTTTCTCCCATAGACTATAATGGGATTCGATATTCGATCGAATAGTCAAATATCGGGAGCTATTCGAATCGAATCCAATTGAATCAAATATTTCATTATTCGCTCATCTCTATTATTTATAATCGCAGTGCCCTCTTCTGTTTCAACAGCACAAGGCCTAGCCTAAAGGGTTACTGATACCTCTTGACTCCTATAGCTACACCAGTGTTTGGAATAACTGGACAGATAAAGGCCAGATTCAAACGTTACGTATATACGGTCCATGCACAGAATAGACTAGAGGAACTCTCTGCATCATCTTTCATGCTGTGTCAGTACAGTAACCCGGAGATTTAACTGTTTCGGAGTGATGATGCTAGGAGTTCAAATTTAGTCCATCCAGTAGCACACAGTCTATGCAAAGATCTTATTAACAGAATGTGTGAATCTGGCCTTAAACCTAGTAAAAATAAAAGCAAAATACGACTATAATTTTGAGTAAACAATATTGCCATATTTTGGTAATTTAGCAGCCAGTCACCCAGTAAATCCACCTTAAATTATGCAAGACCTGTCTGACTCTTAGCAGTGTTAGACATACCATATCTACTTGTCCACACTCAGGGGGGTCACCTTCTAAAAGTCTTCAGTTTTCAATTCTAGTCAGGGGCTGGAGAAGCTGTGTTTCGCGCCGAAGTTCCCCCCTGCATTTGAGTCCTACTGGCAAACATAGGAGGTCATCTCCTAATAGTGACAAACTTGTGCCAACTACTAATTGATGTGCAACTCTGCATACTCATCACAGCAAGACTGATTATCTACTCTGAGTACTGGTTGTCTCACTCTCTCTCAAATCTTTTTAGGTCTTGAGAGAGACAAACAATGCAAAGTTTTCAGGACCCTCTTCAGCAGAGTGCAGTACTGTATGGACAGTCCCCCTCTTAGTAGCCCACCCTGTCACTCTTATGTAACTCACCCCGAAGTAACCTCAAGTCAAAGACTATTTTTAAGACACTTTACAGTCTCCTAAAACTCACTAACCCTGCACAAAGCTGTGATCCAAAATCTTTTAAAGGGTAAATAATGGACAGACATGCTTCACCAAGCTTGGGCCCCCCCTCTCCACTATAACTATAGCAGCACTAGTGTTGTGCTCATAGATACGGGATAGATTTTTGTGCAAATCACGTCAGAACTGTGACCAGGGGTAATACACCACTGAAAGTACAGGTCTGTTTGGGTGGCCATGGGCCCCCCAGGAGCTCAGGGCCCCGGGCTTCTGCCCAAAATGGACCTATTATAATCCACTACTGGATAAAATACAATATATATGTGCATAGATCCAGTTTACAGTTAGAGATTTGTATATATATATATAAGGAAGCCATCATGTTTTTCGATAACACCACAAGAAATATGGTATCTTTCTTCAAGTCACTTGAGGTAATTCTGCATGGGGCGGTAAGAGCCCTTCAGGTCAGGGAATGGAGTTCATATAATTTATGGCATGCTCACAAGTACTGTATACACTAATTATAAGATTTCCTTCTCCGGCCAGAAGGACAATGTATTGCTGGCCTGAATAGTCGGAGGAATATATTATTTCACTACAAAATCATTGAACAGCTGCACTAAAGGATTCCAAGTATACAATGTCATTATTGACACAGACACAGCAAAGTTTTTTTGTGCGTATTGAAGAACTTTTGAGTCCTGCACACTAATGATCCCACTTGGCAGGAGCAAAGTGCAAACAAGTTGTAGAAAGGTACGGGTATTCAGCTATTGACCTGGACTCATGCCACAGGGGAACATCTGGGCAGCGCAAGGAACTTCATGTAAGATGTACAGTACCATTTGGAGATGGATATCAAAAATCAGTGCATTCAAATACAGTAACTTGATAACTTCCTCTACATTTTCATGGTGGTGAATTGTACACATTGCAGATTTCATTAACTCTTTACAATGCATTCCTTAGTTTCCTCAGATTATAACTTTTTTTTTTTATTCCCAAGATCTATTTGTATATGCATGCCTGTGAAAACCCATTACCAATAGTGTGGGGATTCTGGGACCGGTGGTGGTAGTATGCTGGTATGCTGGTAGTTGCAGTGTTTGTGGTCACGGAGTATATTATCACAATGGCAGAAGTGGGGCCTCTGTCCTGTGTACACTTTTCTTGTAGTGGTGGTAATATCTGTAGTGTGTCTGGAAGCTGGAGTGCCTGTGATGTTTAAGGGATTTAAAGGAGAAGTCCAGTGAGGAGACTTTTTTTTTTTTTTAAAGGCAGGGGCAGGGGGAAACAGAAAAAAAAGCTTAACTCACCTCTTCCCGTGCCTCTCCAGTGTTGCATCGCCACTCTGGGAACACCGCTGGGTTCCAGGATCTTCTTCCAGTCAGCGTCGACCTGGTTGATTGACTGACTACTAGAACTAGAACCCGACTAGAGCATGCTCGAGGTTCGCTCATCTCTACTGACTACTCGACCAATGAGTAAGTGGGGAGGGACACCGCTACATTCACTGATTGGCTGAGCGGGTAATCCATCCGCATTTTCCCCCTCATCGTAGTAGGGGGAAAATGACTTCCTGCATAAAAATGGACTTCTCCTTTAAGGTAATGCGTGAACAGCAGTGGGCAGAAAAGAAAGATAAGGGAGCGAGTACGCAAATGAACTAATCAGGAAGGGAAATGTATGGGAAATGATGGGAAATGTAGTTTCCTGGCTGGCGCCATCTTGGATATAGATCAGCTTTTAGAAAAACTTGTACCTCAGGAACAGCAGCAGCCAGAAAGGCAGGATCTGGCTCAAAATACTCAGGGGGAGTTAGTGAGGTCCACCAGCTAGCATTTTATTTTTTAGCTCCTAGGTGGATAACTCCTTTAACATACTTGGGAACCTGTTAACAGTCGTTAAAACAGCAATGTTGGATAAGTCACTCGCCATCAGCACCATCCCACACCGGGTGCTCTTACCTTCCAGGATGAGCTTGACCTTGCTCTGGAGCTTCTTTTTGTAGGCTGTACACACTGTAAGACCTTATTCACTAAGACCTTATGTCCCTAAAATTGTCTGTGGTCACAGTTCCGAATCCCGATTAAATCCTATGTGTGCATTTACACCATCCGTGCTGTGATCCTTGCCACAAAAAAAAAAATAGGACACATTTTGCAGATGCCTCTCCAGCTCCTGTCAGCGTTCCTGTCACCCGCTCCCATCCTCCCTGCTCCAGTCACCGCTCCTACCTCCCCCGCTCCCGTCCTCTCTGCTCCTATATCCCCCACTCCCGTCACCCGCTCCCATCTCCCCTGCTTCTGTCTCTCTCTGCTCCTGTCTCTCCCCGCTCCTGTCAACCCCCACTCTGCCCCCCGGACAACACCAGCTCCTCCTGACCCCCAACCCAGCACGTCCAATCAGATGCAATCAACAAACTGTGAACAAAATTATACTCCTTGAAAAACACTGGACATGTGAATGAGGCCTTACTGTTTGCACAGTGAACTGACTTTTCCTGTTTAGCTGCAGAAACAGCAGATAACCGCTCTTCTTTTTGCTCCTTAAAGGGACATGCAGTCTGCTCTTCTAGATAACAATTTTCAGACTGATGGCTGTCACTGTTGTTTATAGGTCACATACATCCCTTTCTGATTTGTTCTGCCTTCTGGAAATCCTTGCTATGTTTGTAGATTTCTTTTTTGTCATCTGTAAATAAATCTAATAATATATAGTGGCTATTCATACACATTGGACTGTTACTATGCTTTTTGTGTTTTTACTGTAGGCACAGTTCGCAATGGACATATATGAAACAGTTAATATTGGGACATCAGTAGTTAAAGTCTTGCAGGAATAAGATTCCAGGGGCATATTTAGTAGGAATGGAAATTATTACCTACGCCGATTGAATAATATAGAGCTATGGCTAACCTCCACACATTAAAAAGTCAACTGGTGTCTAGTGTCATGGGGGTTACGTTGCTGATGGGTGACATGCCTCTCACTGCTGTCCAGGGAAAGTTTCAGGTGGGCTTCTAAATAATTTATAATAAATGATGAAGGATCATTGTATATATGTGAATATCAATCATAATCTTTTACCTGTAGAAGCTTTCTGGAATATCTGTACAATTCTATGCAATGGCACCCTCACACTGTGACAATGGCATCATCACGTAACCGCTATTATTCCGATAGATCGCTTATGATTTATTCAGTACCTCCTGCTCTTGTCCCTTTCTTTTTAAGGACGCCTGCATAAATATTCAACTTCTCATCTGCCCGACACAACTAAGATGTCACACTAGCTGCATAATAATACCGATAATCATATGGTCCAGTGTGGCTAGACAGAAAACGTCAATTCTCAGTCCATTCTATTAACATATATTATACGGAGGAAAAATATTTTTGCTGTCAAACATTAATTGGCAATGCATGACATGTAGAGCAGTGTATAAAAATAAAATCCATAAAAAACAATGGAACAAAATTTTTTGCAATAATTTCTTTCTATCCCGGCTCCGACGAGCAGATCTGATTAAGGCCTAAGCAGTAGGTGATATTGGACATTTGTTGGCTTGTGCACAAATTACATGGGAGCAATTTCTAGTTGTATCGAAATGAGCCTGGGGCGTCCATTTTGTTCACATCAAGCAAAGTCAGGGAACCTATTACGATTACATCAGTGGTGCCTATAGGGTTTTCTAATAATGATATGGCTCTCGTCTGGTATCAAAAAGCAAAGCCATACTTTTACAGTGGACTTCAGAGTAAAATCAGATAATCTGTGAAGTCCTTGTAATAAAGAAGAATTGATTTTTTTTCTTCTCCCCCTTCAGCGTTCGGAGGAGAGTTTACAACTAACCACTGGCTATCAAGAACTAGGTTACATGTTCAATGCCTGTTAAGGGCTCTTTTTATTTTAAGAGCCAGATTTACTAAGCCGTGGTAATTGGATGCAATGATTTGTAACCACATCGCTCGTCCTGACTGGAGCCTACTGGTTTTATGGAGAAAGAGATAGAAAATTATTGCGTGGCTACAAATAGAAAAAGGCCACGAGAACTTTCGTTAAATTACATTATATATCTTTCCGTGAACAAAAACACATACAAAAAAAAAACTGAAAAAATACTGCTGTGTATTTACATTATGGTGCACAAAGGCTCGGGCCCAATATTTCCAGATTTCTTCGTATGACCTCTATGACAATCGCTTATTTGCTGAAAAATTTGAAATCTTTAGCTAAATCATTAGAGATGAGCAAACTTTAATGGGATCGAATATTCGATCGAATATTCGAATATTCAGGAGTAGAGATGAGCGAACCTCGAGTCCATCGCATGCTCGAGTCGATCCGAACCCGAACGATCGCCATTTGATTAGCGGGGGCTGCTGAATTTGGATAAAGCTCTAAGGTTGTCTGGAAAACATGGATACAGCCAATGACTATATCCATGATTTCCACATAGCCTTAGGGCTTTATCCAACTTCAGCAGCCACCGCTAATCAAATGCCGATCGTTCGGGTTCGGATCGACTCGAGCATGCTCCAGGTTTGCTCATCTCTATAAAGCATACATATATACATACTCATTTACATACAAACATACACATCGGCACTTTTACACAATCATATACTTACTTGCAGGCCTTTAGAGTGTTGGACCTAGTATACAGGCCTTTATACACTATTATGACACAGGGGCATATGTGGTTTCATGATTTTACCTACCAGGCCATTACAGTTTAATACTATGTAAGTGAGCTACAGGTCTGGAGCATCTCTTACCTCCTGGGACATGTGTCCTGAAGGAAGAGACACTCCTAGTGGCTGCAGTCCTAAGGCTGCCTGTGGCTATGCAGAGGGCAAAATGAAGAGAATGCTGGTGACTGCAGGAGAGCCGAGGTGAATATGTTTTAATTGGCGAGGGGCCACTCTACGTAGGGAAACTACCTACTGATAGCCTATCTACAAGGTAAACTACATACTGGCCACCTATATACTGGGGAAAACTACCAACTGTTGGACTATCTGTAGGAGGAAGTTGCCTATTAGCCTATCTATGGAGAAAGACACCGTCTGTGACCGACTGCATATATAATGGGAAAAGTACCTAGTGGGGACCTATTTACAGGGAAAACCCACCTATTAGCGACCTATGTACTGTAGAAACTACCTGTTATATAAATACCTTATTTAGGGCCTATCTACAGGGGGAAGCTACCTACTAATGTGGGCTTACAGTTTATACTGGGTAAATTACCTACTAGAGGCCTATCTAGATGGTAATACTACCAACTGGAGAAAACTACCTATTTGGGGCATATCTACAGGGAGTGCTACCTACTGGGCCTATATACCGAGAAAAAAACATACTGGGGGTCTATATACAGTTGGAAACTACCTACTGGGGGCCTATATACCAAGGAACCTATTTCCCAGGACAAAACCTACCTACATACAAGAAAAAAAAATACCTCCGGGGGCCCATCTACCTAATGTTGGCCAATATACTGGAAAACCTACCTAATGGGATCCTATCTAGGGGGGGGGGACTACCTACTTGGGCCTATATACTGGGAAAACACACCTACTGGGGGCCTATACACTGATGAACCTACCGAAAAAGTAAAACTACCTACTGGGGCAAGGTATTTAGTCTACAAAGAAAAATATCTACCGGGGATCTATCTACAGGGAGAAACTACTGAGATGAGCGATTCAGATTCGTTTTGCTTTGTACGAAACAAAAATGATCTACGCTCATATCCCTCAGGCTGCTGGCTCTGAATGAATCTTATTCTCTCATCTCTAGAAGCTACCCCTCCTGGAGACCTATCTACAAGGGAGAACTACTTACTGGGGCCTGTCTACAGGGGCAAGCTATGTACATAGGGCCTATGATCTACTGGGGGCCTATCTACAGGGGGATACTACCAACAGAGACCTATGTAATGGAGAAAACTACCTAGTTTTGGAGGACCTATCTACACTGGGAAACTACCTATTTGGGTCCTATCTACAAGGGGGAGCTAACTACTAGGGCCTATATACGGAGCAAAAACCTACTGGGGGAATATATACTAAGGGAAACTACCAACTGGGGGCCTATATACTGAGGAATATATATACTGGGAATATATACTAAGGGCCTATCTATAGAGGAAGCTACTTGATGGGCTTATATCCGAGCCAGCGTAGATTTTAGCTACAATATTTGTTAGCTCTAAAGTAATATGGTAGTAAATCCAGGTGTGATTAGGTGTCAAATGGCCACATTCATCTATTACTGATTCCTGACAATACAGTATATGAAGGATCACTTTCCTGCATTATGATATGCTGTAAACACTCGGAATCTATTATACTTCCTCATATAAACTATAGGATTGTTTCATCTGACAATTAATAGCTCATTTGAATGCATTTAAATACATTTGAATAGATTGAGTGCGGATCAGCACAATGCCAGTGCATGTTTAATGTAATTACCACCCATTTGTCTGTGGTGCTTGGGGTTAATTAATATCGATGTTCAATTATTGTGGGAAAGAGATATTGATAGTGATATCTGTAATAGACAACCTCTGGGGAATATGTTGCGGAATATTGAGATGTAAGGCTTTTAATAGATTGCAATGTGTATGGCCATAAATTAAACAGTTATCACTTGTATCACGGAACTATCCGTAACAGATGACATTTATATGATGGAATAAATATCTTCCTCTAGATTATGCAGTATTTATACTCTTTCCTTTGCAACCAACAACACTATTGTAGACTTTATAGTATAGGTTTGGGTGCAATGATAAAAAAAAATAAGGCCCCTTTAAGATACTGCTTAACCACTCTCAGGTCTGATGATGTATCAGGAATGATGGATCACTTACATTGTTTTGTGCAGCTGAGTCTGACATATCCTCCTGAATAACACGGACAATAAGTAGTCCTCTCCATTATAACCATGAGCTCAATAGTCCTGGATATTCATGAGGGGCAAGAATCCTATTCTCCTGCATATTAGGAGAACGACTGAACAGATTGATGTAAGCAATATGCCAATCTGTTCAGCATCTCTGTCACTAGTTTATGCTGCTGTCATTTAAGGCAGCCGAAACCTAGTGACAGATTCCCTTTAAGGATGAGAGCCCTGGACTAATTCCCAGTTATCCCCCTTAACACCATCCCTGAATACAAGTAACCATGACACCTGAACAAAACCTTAGATTAGGGCCTAGCACCATCAGGAACATATTTATTTGGCAAGAATTCACATTAACAGGCTATGTTCACACATCGTCCAAAAAAGGAAAAATGCGTCTGCTTTTTCCGTTTAAAAAGACGTCCGTTTTTGCATTTAATATGCTTGACAAAAATGCATTGAAGTCTATGGAATAACGGACGTCTTTTTCACACATTGTATGGAATAACGGACGTCTTTTGCGGCGGACGCATTCAATACACTGTGTGAAAAAGACGTCCATTATTCTATAGACTTCAATGCATTTTAGTCAAACATATTAAAATGATGCAATTACCGGCATTTTTTTTTTTTTTTATGGAAAAAACGGACGCCTTTTTTCTTTTTAGGACGTTGTGTGAACATAGCCACAGTCATACTCTTGCCTTTCATCGCCCACAATTATTATAAACTGTACTTTATTGTCAACTAGGCCCCATGGCTGCTGCTTATTTGCTAACTTGGTACATACGCCCATGAGTAATTGTTAAGTATTGAGTGTCCGAGCACGACCAATATGAGGGAGCAAATAGATTATTGCATGCAACAAACAGTAGGTTTTTGACCTAAGGTAGATCATATGCATACACCTACTGATCTCTTTAAAGTGAACCAGTAAGCAGGTAATATATAACAGTGACGGACCTATCGCATGTGCAGCCACTGCAGCTGCACAGGGGCCCCGAGGGGGAGAGGGGTCTGCGGGGGCCCGCTGCCCCCTGCCAGGCAAGATTTGGAAACAGGGGGCCTGGGGCTGCATATGCAGGTGACACATCCCTGCAGCTGAACTTGCGTCCCCTGGGGCTGGCTACAGTACCTAGTCACTCGCGCTCCGCAAGCACTCCGGAGCCTAAAGTGAGCAGCTGGAGACCGGTGCCCTCACAACCACCTCCCGCACGCTCTCCTAGCCTGTGCACACAGCCTCTGCATTGTCCCAGAAACTGTGCAGGAGAGCACCATCCTGCATGTGCACAGCTGCCACACTCTGCTCTGTTCCTCCCCCCAGCAGTAGTGTGCAGACAGAGCAGCCCCTCCCCCCAAACCCTCACCGGGGATGGAGCATCAGAGTGGGAGGTAGTGTGTGTAGAGGTAGGTGTGCTGTGCTATGTGTAATGGGGTAAGTGTGCTGTGCTATGTGTGATGGAGTAAGTGTACTGTGCTATGTGTGATGGAGTAAGTGTACTGTGCTATGTGTGATGGAGTAAGTGTACTGTGCTATGTGTGATGGAGTAAGTGTACTGTGCTATGTGTAATGGGGTAAGTGTGCTGTGCTATGTGTAATGGGGTAAGTGTGCTGTGCTATGTGTAATGGGGTAAGTGTGCTGTGCTATGTGTAATGGGGTACCTGTACTGTGCAATGTGTGATGGGGTAAGTGTACTGTGCTATGTGTAATGGGGTAAGTGTGCTGTGCTATGTGTAATGGAGTAAGTGTACTGTGCTATGTGTGATGGAGTAAGTGTACTGTGCTATGTGTAATGGGGTAAGTGTGCTGTGCTATGTGTAATGGGGTAAGTGTGCTGTGCTATGTGTAATGGGGTAAGTGTGCTGTGCTATGTGTAATGGGGTACCTGTACTGTGCAATGTGTGATGGGGTAAGTGTACTGTGCTATGTGTAATGGGGTAAGTGTGCTGTGCTATGTGTAATGGGGTAAGTGTGCTGTGCTATGTGTGATGGGGTAAATGTGCTGTGCTATGTGTGATGGGGTAAGTGTACTGTGCTATGTGCAGGGGCTGGCTGGCAGATTTTAGCCTGGGGGGCAAGCACACGGCACTGGCCCTTGACTGGCAGGCTAGCGGCCCATCCACCACCCTGGCCCTTACCTGGTATTACCCTCCCCAAATAAGTGCGGGAAAGGAAGATTACACATGCGCCACAGGATTATAGTATTGTGGCCAGTGTTCCCAGCCACGAAAAGCCCTTGTGATATACATCTATTGGATTAAAGGGAACCTAGCTCCAGGTGCACAGCATAGTACCTTAGGATGCCTTTAAACAGAGAGATTTATCTGACCGATGTTTGAAGCCAAAGCCAGGAACAGACTATAAGCAGAGAACAGGTAATAAAGGAAAAACTGAGATTTCTCCTCTTTTCAACTCCATTCCTGGCTTTGGCTTCAAAAATCTGTCAGCTAAATCTGTCTGTGTGAATGCACCCTTAAGGTACCATGCTGTGTACCCGGTGACCCTGTTATCAGTGCTGTAATGCCCTTTTGGTTCTCTTATCATGTTAAAACCATCAGCCCTGAATCTCTGCAGCACCAGCTGTTATCAGAGGATGTACTACAACTCCCAGCATATCCTGAGGGCTGCAGACTGTAAGTAAATGCTGGGAGTTGTAGTGTTTGCAGCTGTTGTACTTGGAGGATTCCTGGTGTATTGTATACTGGAGGCTTTGTGAGAGATCAGTATACAGAGTTCTGTGGGGGATCAGTATGTGGATGTGACCCCAGAACAGAACTAATAGGGGATAGAAGAAATATACCGTTACTGACCAAATCCAATACACCAGTATATAAGAAACATATATTGTCACTGTGACCACAACCATTACCACCCCATACTAACTAATACCACCACACCATAACTGAGATCCAGTATAACAAGACCAATAATACCAGTATAAAAGAAACAAATATCACAACCCCTTCACCACCACCACCATTACTAACTAACATCCACTGTACAAATACCAGGATCCTCCCCATAGAAGGTTCTCATTATTAAAGGGGTTGTCCGGCGAAAAAAAATTATTCACAGAATAACACACATTACAAAGTTATACAACTTTGTAATGTATGTTATGTCTGTGAATGGCCCCCTTCCCCGTGTCCCACCACCCCCACCCGTGTACCCGGAAGTGTGGTGCGCTATACATTACCTGTCGCGTGCCGACCACGGTCTCCGATCGTCAGCAGTGACGTCTTCTTCGGGAGCTTGGCGGATCTTCCCGAGTGCCGGCCGCCCTCTGCAGCGTCATCCGAAGCTCAGCCGCGATTGGCTGAGCATAACTGTGCTCAGCCAATCGCGGCTGAGCAGCTGATGACGTGGCCGCGTCATCAGCCGCTCAGCCGCGATTGGCTGAGCACAGTTATGCTCAGCCAATCGCGGCTGAGCTTCGGATGACGCTGCAGAGGGTGGCCGGCACTCTGGAAGATCCGCCAAGCTCCCGAAGAAGACGTCACTGCTGACGATCGGAGACCGTGGACGACACGACATGCGGTGAGTATAATGCACCACACTTCCGGGTCTAGCGTGGGTGGGGGGAAACACGGGGAAGGGGGCCATTCACAGACATAACATACATTACAAAGTTGTATAACTTTGTAATGTGTGTTATTCTGTGAATAATTTTTTTTCGCCGGACAACCCCTTTAAAATGTGTCTGCTGGTTGTGATCTCATGTGTAATCAAAGATACATAATGAACTGCTAGATAGCTATTTCCTACTGGATATCTATCTATCTATCTATCTATCTATCTATCTATCTATCTATCTATCTATCTATCTATCTTCTACCTATCTATCTCCTATCTATCTATCTATCTATCTATCTATCTATCTATCTATTATCTATCTATCTATCTATCTATCTATCTATCTCCTATCTATCTATCTATCTATCTATCTATCTATCTATCTATCTCCTATCTATCTATCTATCTATCTATCTATCTATCTATCTATCTATCTCCTATGTATCTATCTCCTATCTATCTCCTATCTATCTATCTATCCATCTATCTATCTATCTCCTATCTATCTATCTATCTATCCATTATCTATCTATCTATCTATCTATCTATCTATCTATCTATCTATCTCCTATCTATCTATCTCCTATCTATCTATCTCCTATCTATCTATCTATCTATCTATCCATTATCTATCTATCTATCTATCCATTATCTATCTATCTATCTATCTATCTCCTATCTATCTATCTATCTCCTATCTATCTATCTCCTACCTATCTATCTCCTATCTATCTATCTATCTATCTATCTCCTATCTATCTATCTATCTATCTATCTATCTATCTATCTATCGCCTATCTATCTCCTATCTATCTATCTATCTATCTATCTATCTATCTATCTATCTATCTCCTATCTATCTCCTATCTATCTATCTCCTATCTATCTATCTATCTATCTATCTATCTATCTATCTATCTATCTATCTCCTATCTATCTATCTATCTATCTATCTATCTATCTATCTATCCATTATCTATCTATCTATCTATCTATCTATCTATCTATCTCCTATCTATCTATCTATCTATCTATCTATCTATCTATCTCCTATCTATCTATCTATCTATCTATCTATCTATCTATCTATCTATCTATCTATCTATCTCCTATCTATCTCCTATCTATCTCCTATCTATCTATCTATCTCCTATCTATCTATCTATTATCTATCTATCTATCTCCTATCTATCTATCTATCTATCTATCTATCTATCTATCTATCTATCTATCGCCTATCTATCTCCTATCTATCTCCTATCTATCTCCTATCTATCTCCGGTATAAGAACACTGACAATAGAACACAGTTGTCAAACTCCGTCCCTCCAGTTGTTACAACACTACAAATCCCATCATGACTGGACAGATAAACCATGACGGGAATTGTAGTTTTGCAACATCTGGAGGGACATAGTTTGACACCCCTGATAAGTTATAAGACCTTATAAGTTATTATAGTGCAGTTACATTCAGTGACTCACAGTAGGCGTCTTCTCTGCATGAAGAGACGTCCACTTTTCCTTTTCTTCTCCATCCGGCTCCGGCCATCATGAAGGCTTCTCTGGCCATGACTCCTCTCCACGGGATCTGTCAGACAGACATTTTAGGCTTCTTGCTCCAGCAACATCCTCATCAATACATCCCTCCATATAGAATAGCCCCCCGCTGCACATCTCTCCATATAGAATAGCCCCCCCCCCCCCCCGCTGCACATCTCTCCATAAAGAAAAGCCCACCTGTGCATCCCCCATATAGGATAGCCCCCCCCTGTGCATCCCCCCATTTAGAATAGCCCCCCCCCGTGCATCTCCCCATATAGAATAGCCCCCCGTGCATCCCCCCATATAGAATAGCCCCCTTGTGCAACCCCCCTCGTAGAATAGCCCCCTGTTCATCCCCCCTCATAGCATAGCCCCCTGTGCATCCCCCTTCATAGAATAGCCCCCCTGTGCGTTCTCCTTTATAGAATAGCTCCCCCTGTGCATCCCCCTTATAGAATAGCTCCCCCTGTGCATCCCCCCTCATAGAATAGCCCCTTGTGCATCCCCCCTCATAGAATAGCCCCCCTGTGCATCCCCCCCAATATAGAATAGCCCCCCTGTGCATCCTCCCATATAGAATAGCCCCCTGTGCACCCCCTCATAGAATAGCCCCCTGTGCATCCCCCTCATAGAATAGCTCCCCCTGTGCATCCCCCTCATAGAATAGCCCCCATGCACCCCCCCATATAGAATAGCCCCCATGCACCCCCACATATAGAATAGCCCCCCTGTGCATCCCCCTTCATAGAATAGCCCCCTGTGCATCCCCCCTTATAGAATAGCTCCCCCTGTGCATTCTCCCTTATAGAATAGCTCCCCCTGTGCATCCCCCCCCTCATAGAATAGCTCCCCCTGTGCATCCCCCCTCATAGAATAGCCCCCTGTGCATCCCCCCCTCATAGAATAGCCCCCTGTGCATCCCCCTTCATAGAATAGCCCCCCTGTGCATCCCCCCTCATAGAATAGCCCCCCTGTGCACCCCCCCTTATAGAATAGCTCCCCCTGTGCATCCCCCCCCTCATAGAATAGCCCCCTGTGCATCCCCCCCTCATAGAATAGCCCCCTGTGCATCCCCCTTCATAGAATAGCCCCCCTGTGCATCCCCCCCTAATAGAATACCCCCCCTGTGCATTCTCCTTTATAGAATAGCCCCCCTGTGCATCCCCCCCTATTAGAATACCCCCCCTGTGCATTCTCCTTTATAGAATAGCCCTCTGTGCATCCCCCTAATAGAATATCCCCCTGTGCATCCCCCCTCATAGAATAGCCTCCTTGTCCATCCCCCCTCATAGAATAGCCCCCCATGCACCCCCCCATATAGAATAGCCCCCCTGTGCATCCCCCTTATAGAATAGCTCCCCCTGTGCATCCCCCCCTCATAGAATAGCCCCCTGTGCATCCCCCCTAATAGAATAGCCCCCCTGTGCATCCCCCCCTCATAGAATAGCCCCCCTGTGCACCCCCCCCTTATAGAATAGCTCCCCCTGTGCATCCCCCCTCATAGAATAGCCCCCTGTGCATCCCCCCCTAATAGAATATCCCCCTGTGCATCCCCCCTCATAGAATAGCCCCCCTGTGCACCCCCCCTTATAGAATAGCCCCCCTGTGCATCCCCCCTTATAGAATAGCCCCCCTGCGCATCCCCCTTCATAGAATAGCCCCCCTGTGCATCCCCCCAATATAGAATAGCCCCCCTGTGCATCCCCCCAATATAGAATAGCCCCCCTGTGCATCCCCCCAATATAGAATAGCCCCCCTGCGCATCCCCCTTCATAGAATAGCCCCCCTGTGCATCCCCCCAATATAGAATAGCCCCCCTGTGCATCCCCCCAATATAGAATAGCCCCCCTGCGCATCCTCCCATATAGAATAGCCCCCTTGTGCACCCCCCCTCATAGAATAGCCCCCCTGTGCATCCCCCCAATATAGAATAGCCCCCCTGCGCATCCTCCCATATAGAATAGCCCCCTTGTGCACCCCCCCCCCTCATAGAATAGCCCCCTCCCCTCCCCTCCCCCCGGTGTGGCCACATGTTAATGGGTTTAAAAAAAAAAGAAAAACAACTCACCTCTCCTCGGGCCGGATCTTCAGTGTGCAGCAGCTTCTCCCTGCTGCTGCAGCGCGGCGGCTCCTCTCCTCTCCCTTTCCTATCAGGTCCTCAGCGGTGCGCGTCAGGGAAGTGACGTCACCGCTGGGGACCTGATGTAGGTGGCCTGCAGACGTGCCTGCGTACAGCACGTCTGCGGCTCCTGGGGGGATCAGGCGGCCCGGAAGAGACTGAGGGAATAGCGCGGCGGCCGGCCGCGCTATTCTTTCAGTCTCTACTGCAGAGAGTCGGCCGCGGGTCGCGGCCCACTCATTGGTGGGGAAGACCGGCCCGGGGGGCACATGCCCTCCTGCCCCCCGGCCCAGCCCGCCCCTGGCTATGTGTAATGGGGTACCTGTACTGTGCTATGTGTGATGGGGTAAGTGTGCTGTGCTATGTGTGATGGGGTAAGTGTGCTGTGCTATGTGTGATGGGGTAAATGTGCTGTGCTATGTGTGATGGGGTAAGTGTACTGTGCTATGTGTGATGGGGTAAGTGTACTGTGCTATGTGTAATGGGGTAAGTGTACTGTGCTATGTGTGATGGGGTAAGTGTACTGTGCTTTGTGTGATGGGGTAAGTGTACTGTGCTTTGTGTGATGGGGTAAGTGTACTGTGCTTTGTGTGATGGGGTAAGTGTACTGTGCTATGTGTAATGGGGTAAGTGTACTGTGCTATGTGTAATGGGGTAAGTGTACTGTGCTTTCTGTGATGGGGTACATGTGCTGTGCTATGTGTAATGGGGTAAGTGTACTGTGCTTTGTGTGATGGGGTAAGTGTGCTGTGCTATGTGTAATGGGGTAAGTGTACTGTGCTTTCTGTGATGGGGTACATGTGCTGTGCTATGTGTAATGGGGTAAGTGTGCTGTGCTTTGTGTGATGGGGTAAGTGTACTGTGCTATGTGTGATGGGGTAAGTGTGCTGTGCTATGTGTAATGGGGTAAGTGTACTGTGCTATGTGTGATGGGGTAAGTGTGCTGTGCTATGTGTAATGGGGTAAGTGTGCTGTGCTATGTGTGATGGGGTAAGTGTACTGTGCTATGTGTAATGGGGTAAGTGTACTGTGCTATGTGTAATGGGGTAAGTGTACTGTGCTTTCTGTAATGGGGTAAGTGTACTGTGCTTTCTGTGATGGGGTACATGTGCTGTGCTATGTGTGATGGGGTAAGTGTACTGTGCTTTGTGTGATGGGGTAAGTGTACTGTGCTTTCTGTGATGGGGTACATGTGCTGTGCTATGTGTAATGGGGTAAGTGTGCTGTGCTATGTGTAATGGGGTAAGTGTACTGTGCTTTGTGTGATGGGGTAAAGAGTGTATGATATGTGTGCAGAGGTAAGTGTGCTGTGCTATGTGTGATGTAAGGAGTGTGCTATGTGTGATGTAAGGAGTGTGCTATGTGTGATGTAAGGAGTGTGCTATGTGTGATGTAAGGAGTGTGCTATGTGTGATGTAAGGAGTGTACTGTGCTATGTCTAATGGGGTAAGTGTGCTGTTCTATGTGTGATGTGGTAAAGAGTGTGCTATGTGTGATGTAAGGAGTGTGTTATGTGTGATGGGGTAAGTGTGCTGTGCTATGTGTGATGTAAGGAGTGTGCTGTGCTATGTGTGATGGGGTAAAGAGTATGATATGTGTGCAGAGATAAGTGTACTGTGCTATGTGTGATGTAAGGAGTGTGCAGTGCTGTGTGTAATGGGTTAAGTGTGCTGTGTAATGGGTTAGGGTACAAACCCACACACCGTATACGCAGCGTATTTACTGCTGCGATACGCAGCAAATACGCAGCAGATACGCAGCAGATTAGATCTAAGTAACTGAACACAGCATCAAATCTGCTGCGTATCTGTTGCATATACGGTGTGTGTGTTTGTACCCTTAAAGTGAATGTACCAGGCCTGGGCTGAAGCACTGAAGGCAGGCTGACCCACCCCCGGTGGGAGGAAACCCCCGCCCCTCTATGATACAGCTCCATAGATTCTAATAGAGCCATGTCATAGAGGGGCTGGGGTTTCCTCCCACTGGCGGTGGGTCGGCCTGCCTCCAGTGCTTTAGCCCAGGCCTGATGGTACATTAACTTTAAAGGGGTAGTGCGGCGCTAAACAATTATTCACAAAATAACACACATTACAAAGTTATACAACTTTGTAATGTATTTTATGTATGTGAATGGCCCCCTTCCCCGTGTTTCCCCCCACCCACGCTAGACCCGGAAGTGTGGTGCATTATACTCACCGCATCTTGTGTCGACCCCCGCCCGCCATCTTGGGACAATGACGTAATCTTCGGGAGGCCGTCCGAATCGCTCCATCCATCCCTCATGCCGGCCCCCCTTTGCTGCGTCTTCAGCAGCTCAGCCGCGATTGGCTGAGCATAACTGTGCTCAGCCAATCGCGGCTGAGCACAGTTATGACGCGGCAGAGGGGGGCCGGCATGAGGGACGGATGGAGCGATTCGGCTGGCCTCCCGAAGATTACGTCATTGTCCCAAGATGGCGGACGGGGGGGTCGACATGAGATGCGGTGAGTATAATGCACCACCTTCCGGGTCTAGCGTGAGGGGGAAGGGGGCCATTCACATACATAAAATACATTACAAAGTTGTCTAACTTTGTAATGTGTGTTATTTTGGGAATAATTGTTTAGCGCCGCACTACCCCTTTAAGTGTGCTGTGCTATGTGTTATGAGGTAAAGAGTTTATGATATGTGTGCAGAGGTAGGTGTACTGAGCTATGTGTAATGGGGTAAGTGTGCTGTGCTATGTGTAATGGGGTAAGTGTGCTGTGCTATGTGTGATGTAAGGAGTGTGCTGTGCTATGTGTAATGGGGTAAGTGTGCTGTGCTATGTGTAATGGGGTAAGTGTGCTGTGCTTTGTGTAATGGGGTAAGTGTGCTGTGCTATGTGTAATGGGGTAAGTGTGCTGTGCTATGTGTGATGGGGTAAGAAGTGTATGATATGTGTGATGTAAGGAGTGTGCTGTGCTATGTGTAATGTGGTAAGAAGTGTATGATATGTGTGAAGAGGTAAAGATTGTGCCATGATATGTGTGACTGCGGATCAGAGCAGCCCACAACCCCCCTCCATATCAACCCCAACCCCCCCAACCTTGGCACAGAGCATCAGAGTGAGACAAGCAACAACACCCCTGCAACTGGGACAGCAGATAAGAGCGTCCTGCAAACCCCCCCCCCTCCCCCCAGGACGGAAGAAGTGTTGCAGGTGAGGGATACTGTCTGAGTAACATCAGTTGCATATATACATACTCTTGCGGCTGGAGGCGGTATTGTACCTCCAGCCACAAGAACTTCCTCCATACACATACTCACCTTGCCTGGCGCAGTGTTCATTCGTTCTTCCAGCTCCCTGGTGCATGAGTGATACGCAGGAGGACTGTACTAGGCCAGGTGAGTATGTTGAGTTATGTGGTGGCGTGGTTTGCTTATGGGGGCCCATGCACATTTTTCGCACAGGGGCCCTCTGCAGTCCATGTCCGCCCCTGTTATATAATATTGCTATTCACATTGGATCAGGAGATATAGCTCTTATTCAGGGCTGTATTAACAGCTGCTGCTGCCCTAGGCACTAAACCTGAAGATGCCCCATCTTCACGCACCTATTGGCGATACCAGACCTGACCAATACTACCATACCCCCCACACCCACCCACCCCCTCCCCCCCCACCCCCCTGGAAAAGGCACCAGATTTACTGTCAAGTCTGAACGGGAGGAGGGAAACTAAAAAAATAAAAACAAAAAAATTTGTTTTTTCTGTCCCCCTGCTCCCTGGTGCTGCCCCCCTGCAAGGTGCTGCCCTAGGCACTGGACCACGGGTGCCTAGTGGTAAATACGGCCCTGCTCTTATTTCAATCTGCCCCTCCAATGCTGAGATATAATCATTAGAAGTTTTCTGCAAAATAGTGGGTGTTTCTCTAAACTGCAAAAGCCCAGCAATGTCTGGCCCCTTTTCTCCTAACTAACATGATTATGTAGCCAAGTAAACTCCCACTCTGTTTAGACTGACAGGTTGAATGTTGCTGGGCTTTTGCCCAGGGAATGTTTGTAGGTATGCAATGGAACAACAGATTGAAATAAGAGTCATATCTCCTAATTCAGGGTAAAAGAAAGCCTTATTGTACACTGCCTTTACTTTAGTCAGCAAAATGCTGCTGACAGTTGCGCTTTAAGGCCGAGTCACAGAACGTCCGGTGTCAGTGAAGATCATTCTGGCCGGTACAGTAACTGAACTTCATTTATGTTGAATTAGGATCCATCCATGTGTGGCTGCATCCAATTCACCATAACACACAATGGAAAGTGCGGCCAGAGCCGCACTTTCCATTGTGTGAATTGGCAGGTCTGTGCGGCCGCTATTCAATGGTCACAGTGCAGTGAGGTGGCAGCAGGGATATTGTAGGTCGTAGCCTATTAGGACTACAGGTAAGCCTTTAGCACGTTCATAGAAGAAACTGCTCATTAACCCTTTCAGCTCTGCTACAGCCACATCAATAACTAGGTCAGAAAACTGGTTATGGTCCCATTACCAGTGTAATTTATACAATGTGCGCCAAGGAGGCAGATGGGGCATGAACTATCAAATTAGGGTACATCTGCCCTTGGGTACAAACAAAAAGTTAACACAACTTTTTATTATTAATTACATTCAGGACCAATTATTATATCACAAATAAATTAGATGGGAGTATAGCATTATGTGCCGGATCGGTAGGCTGTAAAGTTTGGCTTCTTGTTAGGTGTATAAAATATGAAGATAATATACGCTTTATCCGCGAAGCATAGAAATAATGGGTCTATTTCAAGGCGTCTCATTAAGGTATGTAAAGGCAGAATTGTGAGGCGCCATCCTCCCTATAAATTAAATGCTGAAAATGTATTTGTAAATACATTGACTGGATTGGGGTCACAATGTGTCGTTCTCCTAATAGTAGTGAACGGGGTTAGGTTTACTGTGATGTTATCTTTTATCTGTCACCAGAGGGAAGGAAAATAGCTCATTAGAATACACCGAGATACAAAGCAAGACATCTCATTAGCTTCCAGTAGGCACGGTAATGAAGGTGGCCACAGTCGGATCAGAATTAGACGAATATTAGAAGCGTGGGTCTAATGCAGCAGACAAGGAGAGAAAGTTTCTTCTTGACACCTCTCACAGGGAAACAATGGCTTTTTATTAAAATGGTTTTCAACATCTCTTTAAAAGGACAAATTTCTTCTATACACAGAGAATTCCAGGAATCTACACGGAGGAGGGGCAAACTCATTGTGAAGGAAATCGAAACGACTCCCCCTTCCTTTCTAGGGTTTGGTATCTCTTTTGTGTACCCATCTTTGAAGAATGGAAATTATGTGGCGGCTATGTAACGCTGCACATTTCCTCAAGCTGATATTATTAGGATAAGGCAGGAGGGGGGTACGGAGCAAACAACAGGAGCAGTACTGCCGAAATTAGACCCGGAGGGGTTGTCTCATGCTACTCTGTGAGGATTAGGGATGAGCGAATGCTGTTCGATTGAATAGATATTCGATTGAATAGTAAGGATCTATCGAATATTATCGAATAGTTCGCCGAATATTCGATAAATATTCAATAAGCGTTTAAATCCCTCAACTTCCGTTTTTTACCTCCAAGTGGTCGAATAGATGTTTTTCAATCATCGAATACTTGATCCCATAGACTTTAATGGGATCGAATATTCGATCGAATATTCGAATATTCAGGAGTAGAGATGAGCGAACCTCGAGCATGCTCGAGTCGATCCGAACCCGAACGATCAGCATTTGGTTAGCGGGGGCTGCTGAAGTTGGATAAAGCTCTAAGGTTGTCTGGAAAACTTGGATACAGCCAATGACTATATCCATGTTTTCCACATAGCCTTAGGGCTTTATCCAACTTCAGCAGCCAACGCTAATCAAATACCGAAAGTTCGGGTTCGGATGGACTCGAGCATGCTCCAGGTTCGCTCGTCTCTATTCGGTAGATATTCGTACGAATATTCGAATATTTCACTATTCGCTCATCACTAGTGAGGACAAAAACTTCCCCCATACACAGCAGTGCCCTGTACCTCTGTTCAAGCCTGCCTGATACCGCAAAGAAAAGAGACGCGTCAATCAATAATTCTTTCCAACTGGTTCACCATCTTTCTTTGAAATCAATGGGAACAAAACATCTGACGCTGAATTTGTCGTGGAGTCCAATCAAAACCATATGGTTAAAGAGGTTTTCCAGGATGAAACAATTAATTTCTAGAGATGAGCGAATAGTGAAATATTCAAAATATTTTCGAATATTGAGTCGAGTAGACCCTGATGCTCGAATATTCGATCGATTATTGAATCTATTAAAGTCTATGGGAGAAAAATGCTTGACTCAAAATTCGACCACTTGGAGGTCACCAAGTCCACAATGACACCTCAGGAAATGATGCCAACATCTCTGGAATGCAACTGGGACAGCAGGGGAAGCATGCCTGGCTGCATCTAACACGCCAAAGTTGCAGTATTACGCCACTATCACTATCATCATAAACTATAAACTCCAAAACAATATAACCTCTATGTAAAGTGGAAAAAATACACAAAAACCTTCTTTCCTTAACAGTAGTATACGCAGAAAGACACATTTTAAGTCAAAGAAACATTTTCATGCATCCCTTTAAATCATGTTGCCTATGACAACCATAGATGGCATAGGCAAGGGGAAAAACATACAGCATCCACCTCTAACAAGGAGTATACAGCAGTATACCCACTCTATAATGTAACTGAATGCCTTACAATAAGAAACAGGTGTTTTTTATGTTTTTATGTTGCGCACAGCACTCAGTACAGAACAGTAGCACCATGCTTGTATTTTTGCCTTTGCACACAAGGAGTATACAGCCATATACCCTATACAGACAGATACACTGCAGCCTATTCCTCACAGTGTACTCACAGTGTGTAGTGTAGCTGCCTGCTTCTCTGAACACACCTATGTGCTGCGATTTAATATCACTATATCTTTAGATAAATATATTCTTTCTATAATTTTAGCCCCAACAAGGGCCTCTGGGGGCCTCTCCTGCCTAAAATCACCTAATTCCTGATTGTCCCTGCTACACACTGTCTCCCTGTCTAGCTCCAAGGCTCATCTGAAATTGAATCTCAAATCCACTATTCTATTACTGTAAAGGTCACATGGTTTAGCCAGCCAATGAATGCAGATGCTTTTTTTTCACTTCCTATTGTGCTCCTAGTGCCTGTTCCTCCCTGCATAGTTATTGGTTTAAAAAAATGGAAGGGAAGGTGGGAGGGGAATCAAGTTTTTACTGGGTTTTTGATCGAACACTCGATCGAAATCGAGTATTTCGAATAGTGTATAACTCGATTGAATACCTACTTGATCGAGTAGTACTCGCTCATCTGCCCAGTTGTAGGCTTCATCAGCCCAGGAGAGGCCATTGCTAGTGTGAAAATGCTAGAGTAGGGACCATGTCTCTGAGGACACCTTAACGTGGTGACATGGTACACTCTGTTTCATCAAATAGTTTACTAAGACCCTCATTTTTTAATATCTACAGAGCAGGTTTTTATCATGTGTAGGCCGGGGGGAGTATATTCAGTAAGAGCTTGCACCTGTGGGTTGCTGTTGCATTTTTTGTATTTTTGTCTGTACTTTAGTCACATGCAAGAGGTATGGAGGTGCTGCCATTTTTCCTTTTTTTCTGCACAATGAGAATGGAGACAGAAGCAGTTGGCTCTGTTACCATTGTAGTGTCAGTATTGATGTACTTAGCTCGTATGCACTTCAATAGGAGCTGTGCCTGTCGCGGCAAATTCCCCCTGACCCCCACCCCAACCTTGCGACCCCTGCACTATAGTTGCTAGCTATAACATGTATATGTGTACAAGATGAAGCCCACTCCAGACTCAAATACAGGCTATAAAATATTAATTGCTTTATCCTGGATTGGGATTGAGGAGAAAAAAGTCATACTTACAAGCTCCTGGGGCTGTGGGGGACATGTCAGTAATGTATACTTACCTGTCCGGCTCCCCTGCTGTTGCCGGATTCTGGTATGCCCTCTCTCTGCTGGTGACGGTGTTTTCATAACATCCAATGACGTACTGTTCCCATACAAAATGGCCAGTCAACATAGACTCGATGCTGAGTGGTCATTTCCGATAGTTTTCAAAAAGCTGACAGCGGCAGGGGAGCTGGACAGGTAAGTATACATTGCTGAAATGTCCCGCTCAGCTCCATCAGCATGGCTAAGTATGAATTTTTCCCTTTAATGCCTGTGTGAAAATACCCTAAGCACGACCTCTGTGGCACCTGAACTTGGAAGGAAAACATAATTTTATAACATTGCAAACAGCCATCAGAGACAAGAGAGCTAAGACACGAGAGCAGAGATTAGAAAGCTAAGAGACGCATGTCACTTGTTTTAATCTCCCTATCAGATATCTGTCCATGTCTGCAGCTCTGAGCATGATATAGAGCAGAAAACCTTTAACGGGTCTTGTAGCAGCAATGTGGCTTACTTATATAGCACTTCTGTTACTGGTGGGTCCCATAACAGCAAACACTTCAACCTTTATTTAGGTGACAGGCAAGTCACATTATTATGACCACTGGCTGTGACATTAGGAGGCCGGGGAGTACTTGCAAGCCTTGGTTATGCTCTTTCTATCAATGTCAGCCATTTTTAACCATGGGAAATATCCCAAAATCATCTTGATGAAAGATCTCATCTATACCAGGGAAGACAATCAGCATGTATGGGTGTATGTGTTGATTCACACAGAAATCAGTTAAAGGTGAAGTCAAGCAAAAAAAAAAAAAAAAAAAAAAAAATTTCTTAAAGTATTGTATTGCCCCCCCCAAAAGTTATACAAATCACCATTATACACTTATTATGTTAAATGCTTTTAAAGTGCTTTTTCCCTGCACCTACTACTGCATCAAGGCTTTACTTCCTGGATAACATGGTGATGTCACTTCCTGGATAACATGGTGATGTCACACCCGAATCCCAGAGGTGTGCAGGATGTGGCTGCTGGAGAGGATGATGACAGAATGATGCTCAATGTTCCTCTAGTGCCCTGTGTGCCCTCAGTGTCCCCCTGCCATCATCCTCTCCAATGACATACACATTACTTAATGACACACACACAAATTACTAACTGACACACACATTATTAAATGACACACATTATACACACACACACACACACACACATTACTGACTGACACACACAGCACTTACAGCTCAGTCTTCTCCCTCTTCTTCTCTGTTGGGCCGATCTCCACACTGTAGTATTGAGGACCTGCAGGTCATTTGATCAGGTCCTTCATCCCTCTCTTAGCAGGACACTCACAGGTCCTGCTCCTTCTCTGTGCTCTGATGTTCAGCCCCTCACCCAGCACTACAGTGAGGGGGCTGAACATCAGAACATTGGCCCCCCTCTATCTCTCTGGGCCCCTGGAGATGATGGGGGCCTCGGCACTTGCCGGGGTAAGCCCTGTGCTGACGCCAGCCCTGTCTGGAAGTCGGGTCATGACATCACCATTTTATCCAGGGAGTGAAGCCTTGATGCAGTAGTAAGTGCAGGGAAAAAAGCACTTTATAAGCATTTCCTGTAATAAGTGTATATTGGTGATTTGTATAACTCTTGGGGGGCAATACAATACTTTAGTAAAAATTTTCGCCTGACTTCTCCTTTAAAGAGCACCCTTCACATGGATGAGTCATCTATATACCCATCAAGCCAGCTCAAGAGCTGTCAGCATCCGAGTCAGAGGTCATTATTATGTGACCCAACTGTGCATCGCCTACATATGCAATAGTGCATGGGTGCCATTGTTTAGGCAGTACCATACCAATTATGGATGGACTATAAGAGGAGCCTTAGAAACGATAGGTAAGACTCTATCTGACATATCTGATCGACAAACATTCAGTCATGTTTCTGACTCCTCAGGCATAGGTTCAGCCACGCAATGAAGGGATTACAGGTGTTGTCTCCAAGTTATCCACTTCCAGGAATAATGAAGAAATGGAAAGGGTAAGTGCTCTCTTCTACTGCAGGGAGGATGCTCTCTTCGTCTTCTTCTTCTTCTTCTTCTGGCTTTGTCTGCACTGTCCCAGATAAAATTCCAAAAGGCTTTATTAAAAAAGGCATTAAACATTGTCATTCATGCAATACAGAAAAAAAATGAATCAGACAACTCTGGCATGTTTCGGGCATGAGCCCTACTCCTAGCATAGTATTCAATTCAAGCCCTGAACCAGAATGCGGCTGAAAATGGTGAACACTATATAGTTACTTTGTGAAGGCAGAAGAATACATAAGTACCTATGATGACGAACCTGCAACCCATCTGGATGTGTGAATGAATACAGTCTGCCTACAATGATACCAACTATATATATATATATATATATATATATTCTTGACATGATAGCTAGCTTGTATAACTGGCCCAACATCCAGTCCTTCCTTACTGATTTGCATGTGGATATTCCATACTTTAACACCCCCTTGCAAACTGTTTTCTCTTCCTCCTCCACACCCACCTGCCACATTGTTCACTATATTGTCAACGAGCATTCAGAACATAATATGAAAGGAGTACGTAGGGAAAAATCTGTCCTCTTATTTGATCCAGGAACATTGATATCTGTATAAACAAGAGATTTATAGCCAAGCATCTTGCTATCAGGGAGATGGAGGAGTGGGGGGGGGGGGCACTCATGGCTAGCACTGATAGAGAGCAAGACTGGGATGGAACATGGTAAACAGGAGTGCTGTTACTTACCGAGAACACAACCCCCCCCCCCCCCCCAACAATATCCGAGCCCTGTTAATAATTGCAAGTAAGAAGACGTCTTTTTCCTTCTGTCTGTGCTTTTCATTATAATGACTGGACAGCTAATAACAGGATGTCATGCTAGAGACAAGAACGCAAGAATGCAAACAACAGATTCTCGTAATGTTAACAGCCTTGAGAATTGTATCTACGGAAATATAAATGTATTGAGGTCTGAGAGCCTACACCGATAATGTGTTCATAGAGAACCTACACACAGCCACAAAGCATCAGTCCCTTCCAGACAGTCTCTCTTAAAGTACATTCACTGTTAAGTAGGATGAATTATTTTATTTATTTATTATTTCTGAATAGTAATAATAATAATAATATTATTATTATTATTATTATTTTCTAAAATTGCTAAAGACATATATTATAAGTATATTTGCCCCTCCCATGTGAATCCTATTTTCAAATTCTAAATAGATTCCAGTTTCTATGCTGATTATATTCTTAAAGGGAATCTGTCAGCACCTGTTCTGGTTCTGAGGTGCTGACAGTGTAATGAAGGTGTGTTTCTTAGTGTGTGTGTTACCTTTCTTTTTGGGATCGGTGCTGTACTTTGTCCCCAATCTGTGCTGCAACTTTCTATGCAAGTGTCAAAGAGGAGTAGTGGTGGTGCGATCGTGACGCACTTTGGCACGCCTCACCCCTATTCATTGCGCCAGTCCTCCGGCCTTCTGGTGACGTCATCTTTAGCTGTGCATGCGCTGTTGATGGCAAGGACCGTGCACGCCCTTGCCAGTTCACGTGTGCGCCCTGGATCTGTGTGGTGTGCACTCTCACCCAGACGGATTTGCGCATGCGCTGTAGTGCGTAGGAGCTAAACAACTGAGTTCATAGGCCTCAGCCCTCAGCGCACCTGTGCCGCTCCAACACACTATGGCGCATGCGCGAATCCATCTGCAGGAGCGTGCACACCGCACAGGCGTCACCACTACTCCTCTTTGACACTTGCATAGAAAGTTGCAGCACAGATTGGGGACAAAGTACAGCACCTATCACAAAAGAAAGGTAACACGCACACCTTCATTACACTGTCAGCACCTCAGAACCAGAAAAGGTGCTGACAGATTCCCTTTAAAGGGACACCATCACACTGAAAATGCAGTCCAATCTGCAGGCAGTGTGTTAGCTGAAAGAACTAATCAGATTGATATTTATTTTTGATATATAAATTTATATTTGATTGATATATATATATATATTTAGTTTTATGGGAAAACATTCAGTACAATGTATCATTTATTGAGTTGAACCTCTGCTCATTCAGGCTTGGGGGCCCAATAAACAGTGACTGACAGCCTAAGTATGCATACCAGCCACTCATTAGGACCGCCCACCAGACACCTAAGGATAGAAAATACAGAGTTTCAGATCCATAAATGACATGTTGTTCTGAAAGTTTTCCCATAAGCCTATATATTGATCTGCTCAGCTCCTCCTGCTCTATAGTATGGTGCCTACAGGTTCAACACTTTTTCAGTTCACACAAGTTCACACAATGTAAATTTTCTATTAATCATGGGCTTTGTTGCCAATTTGCAATAACGGCAGCGGTTAAAAGAAAATTCACATTGCACTACAGTCAATGGGATCCCGGCCGGAGTGTATACACAAAGTGGCTCTATCGCTAGTGGCCGCAGCGAAAACTGACATGTCAGTTTTGTGCGGCCGCTATTCATTGAATAGCCGCTACACAGAACTGTCAATTCACACAATGGAAAGTGTGGCTTCTGCCGCACTTTTCATTGTGTGTTAGGGTGAATTCAGATGCGGGTGCACACGAATGCGCCTGCATCCCAATTCAGCACAAATGAAGATCATCCGACCGGTACTGCAGTCACAGAACGGCTGGTGTCTTACAATGTGTGAACCCAGCCTTAAAATGTATCAGCAAGAAATTTAACTGAATCTTTCCCATAAACCTATATATTGATCTTCTCCTCCTATGTACATACCAGTATGTCATTTACTTTATTCATGTTATCTGTCTCTTGAAAATTCTGGATTAATGTTTCCTAAAATCATATTTTTTTCTGAGAATGCTCTATTGATACAGTTATAGGATAAGGACATGTCATTATCATTCATCTAAATACAATTGTCAGTGCCAAATGTCCTGATATCAGAAGGAAGTGCACTACACTGGGCTGTTCGCAGTCTAACTACAAATAAACAGATTATTCAGATATTTTGATTCCAGACATCCAGTGCCCCTATCTGGTCCGGACACAGGTTCCAGATCTGTTTAGATGAGACAATCAGAGGATATTTTGCCTTCAGTTTAATTATTAATCAAAAGATAATGTGAGTGAATATATCTGGATAATATCTCCTAGATACATTAAATTTCTTTCTTCCATGATATGGTTTCCACAATCATTAAGTGTTTTTTTTTTAAATGTTATATGCTATATGGGAGGGGGAGCACAGGGGGGCTATATACTACTGGGGGAGAACACACAGGGTTATATACTACTGGGGGAGCGCACAGGGGGAGTAAGGGCTGGTGAGAGAAAAAATGCCAGTTTTCCCACTAATAAGCAGACATAATACAGTACCGCCTTGAAAACAGAGATACAGATATCCCTGTTTTTCAGGCGGTACTCGGGCTATCTCCACCTTCCTCATAGAACGGGAAGTCAGCGGGAGTCAAATGCCGATGGTTCAGGTTCGTATGAACCTGAACCTGGGCCCTGTTCGATCATCTCTACTTATAAGCATCAATTCTGTATGTAAATAGATCAACAATGTTTGTGAAAAGTTAACAAAACAACACGTTTACTACTGATGTTTAGCTCGGACCGTTACCTGACAATAGACCCCAGTAAGTGGACCTTCACTAAAAGTTGTTGAGTACCCCAGCTCTAGAATGTTCCAAAACTTACTGGAGAAGCAGACTCATTGACATGCTATTGTTGTTTCTAGAGTAAACCCTACAGTGGAGTATAAAGAAGTGTGAGTTCTTCTACCTCAAAGTATATTGATGGCCTACTTTCAGGATAACTGACAACTGGCATCCATGTAGATCAGTTGATCGGCATAGCAGTGCCACCTGGATTTAAACAATGTATTGGAGCTGATGGCAGCACATTGGTGCATTTCAACTTCTATTTACTTTACTGCACTGCAGTAACCTGGTACCATGACTACACAATGTACTGAGACAATTTTTTTTTTGGCTTCCCGATATTGTCTACATCTGGGTGCATTCAGTTACTAATGGCCTCTTCTGTAGGAAAGCCATGAATAATTTTTCCTTGGAAAACTTCCCGCACACCATCCTCAGGTTGCTACTCCCAGCAAGACACTATATAGGCCCATATTTGCCCCTAGGCACTTGAGGCCAGTGCCTAAGACAGCAGTGTTGAAGGAGGCAGCACTTAATTGAGGGCCTAAACTGCTGTTCCAATCTCCCTGTTCTGAGGATCAGTGGTGGTCCCAGCAGTCGGACCCCCAACAAACAGATACAAATTCTCTATCCTGTGGAATGGGAATACCCCCCCTAATGACATGCAGTTCACAAATAAGTACGAATGGGGACATTTTGTGTTAGGGTGCGTTCACACCTACAGGGTCTGCAGCAGATTTGATGCTGTGTTCAGTTATTTAAATGAAATCTGCTGCAGAAAATCTGCTGCAGATCCTGTAGGTGTAAACACATCATTTAAGTGATATTTCCCCCCTTTCCATATGAGTTCTCAGCACCCTTCTTAAGCTTATAATCTGGACATATCATATCTTACTTTATAGAGGATTTCTTGGTGGTCTCTCCAAAATCCATATTATCGTTGGTGGACAGTGCCATCTGGGTAGGGCTTCACAACCCTAGTGCCCCATCTCCCTGTCTACATTATCACCATAGGCCCCGTTCCTCTGTGATGCCATCAGAACTGTCCAGATGAGAAGGAGAATGTGGTACATGTCGTTCTTCTCCAGATTCTGAACAGTTTGTCCTGCCAGGTCATCATCTTAATGGGAAGAAGAATGACATGTGTGGTGGTTAGCCCACATGCATGGAAATTTTCCTTCAGCTCCTTCTGATCTGGCCAGTTCTGATGACATTGCAGAGGATTGGGGCCTAGGCCTCCAGGTCATCTCATTTTGATGATTCCACAAAGGGAGTATGACGTTATGGAGGGGCAGGGCCCATGGCGGCAATGTATGCGGGGAGGTGGGGCACGAGGGCTGTGAAGCCCTACCCAGATAGCACAGTCCACCAATATAACATGCATTTTTGAGTGGAAATTCTTCATACAGTAAGATATGACATGTCTAGAATATAAGCTTAAAAATGGTGCTGAGAACTCCTCATATGGAGAGGAGGGTGACAATATCACTTTAAAGTAGTTATCCTGTAGGATAAATATTTAAGTAGACTAATTAAAAAAAAAAAAAGCACAATTGACTGAACCACACCACCCACCTTAATGCTTACCTTGTGTCCTTCACACAGAAGAAAATGTCACAAGTTAAATAACTAGATGAGGGGTCAAAGTATCGATTACTAACTAGTTAAGTGGGCATTTCTGATGCTTAGAATGAATCAGGCAAGGAGTGCAGGAACAGCAGCAGTGGAAAATTAGAGAGGTGAGTATTGTTTTTTTAATTTAAATGTAGCTTTTAAGCCAGCCGGCCTCTCCTTAAACAGTAATTGTCCTTCATGGAAAAACCTTTAACTCTTGTGCATGTCTTCAGGCGGCTGCATAGACTGTACAGAAAAGTTTATTGTCAACTATTGTTCTAAAACCCATCCATACGATCATCTAGATGTAATTGTGCCTCACTGTGACTGTTCTGAACAGGTGGCAGAAGTGTCTATTTTATCCCGGCATCATGGAACTGACAAGTTATCTTTGTGGCTGTGAGCGATAAGATATTCTTTATATCTTAAATTTAGAATATATTCTTAATTTTGTGTTATGATAGCAACTGGTATTTTTAGCTATTATGTAGCAAGTCTTGTCAAACTTTTTTTTTTCTAAAGCTGTTTGCAGCCAGCCCTGCATAATGAATTGAGTTTGATGAGTCATTTCTGCCCTTTTCACGAGAAAATTGACGTTCTTGGTTGATTCCCCCCCCCCCCTCTGTCCTATATGGTGAAATGCTGTGTGGAGATGCTGATATTTGTAGTCTGGAACAGAACTGTCATGTTCTTCTTCAATCACATTGCAATCAATCCATGAAACCTAAAATAATATTAGATTAGATGTCATTATATTAGCTGGTCCTAGAGGTTCTTTAACCCCTTACCTAAAAATGGGGCCAAAAAGTGGGTATTGAGAGGTCTCTAGACTAGAGTCTGCTCCAAAAATTTCAGCAGCTGGGAGCCACCAGAGTGATCCTCGTTCTGTGTATTTCACAATTTAGCTGCCTCTTTCCAAAATGGCGTTAGGGCCCTATTCCACCGGACGATTATCATTCAGATTATGGTTAAATCGTTCGAATCTAAACGATAATCGTTCGGTTGAAATGCAGTTAACGATTAACGACCGAACGAGAAATCGTTGATCGCTTTATAAGACCTGGACCTATTTTTATCGTTGCTCATTCGCAAAACGTTGGCATTGAATAAGACATTGTTCGGTCGTTTGCAGTAGATACGAACGCAGTAGCGGAGAAACACGATCGCAAATACGATCATAAGTAACGATTATCGTTCCATGGGAATTAGTGAACATTTTCAAGTCTTTTGCAATAGCGGTCACTTGAGATCGTTAATCGTTAACGATTATGCGAACGATAATCGTCCAGTGGAATAGGGCCCTTACAGTACCTCATTAGGGGTGCAGGGGTTCAGATCAGCCCCCCTCTATTGTGTCAAGCTGATGTATTGTCATGACATCCAGAGGCCCCTGCTATGTCGGCTGGCTGTACCAGTAGACAACTGACCTAATAGATCAATGCAGTAAATAAGTACAATATTGATCTGTATGAGACATTGAGTGACTGCATATGCAAGCAGCAAAAATGTTTAAATAGTTTAAAAAGTTTAAAAATATAAATAGATCTATTCCATAATTTTAAAAATCCCCCCCCCCTTCATATATTTTAAATAAAAAGGGTAAACAAAAAACATGAATATGTTTGATATCACCGCATGCGAAAATGTCCGGACTATTAAGGCCACACGGGATGATTATCATTTGAAAAATCGTTAGATCGTTCAGATTTAAACGATAATCATTTCATGTAATAGCAGGCAACAATTAAACGACCAACGAGAAATCATTGATCGTTTGATAGAATCTGGACCTATTTTCATCGTTGATCATTCACAAATCGTTCAAACATCGTTCGGTGTAATAACACGTCGTTCGGTTGTTCCCTGGTCTATCAGCCGGGAAAGGATGAGCACAAGAACAACCGTAAGTAACGTTCATGGTCCTGTGTAATAGGGGGAACGATTTAAGATTGTTTGCCATTTTGGTTGTTTGAGATCGTTTATCGTTAATCACCGAAAAATCGTTGCATGTAATACCACCCTTAAAGAGAGCCAATCAGCACAATTGTGCTGATATGGCTCCTAGCTGAATCCTAAAGATCTAGGATGCAGCTCCCCTAGCAAATGAGCAACGTCTGCTGGGGAAACCTTATACCAGGTAAAAAAAAAGGGCTTTACTGCGGGGTGCAAGGCCGGGCGAGGGGCAACAACTAGTCATGTAGGGGGAGGCACCCGTGACTACTCACAGCTCTCTGCCTGTCAGAGCGCAGTGCGGGGATGATTGACAGGCAGAGAGACCTATTAGCACAATCGTGCTAATTGGTTCCCTTCTAAATGTAATGTTATAAACATGGCATGATGAATATAAAGTATTAAAAATAGTCATAAAAAGCAAGTAAACACAATTTAATCAATTTAAACTAAACTAATTAAATAAAGTGAAGTGGGCACATTAAAGGGGATGTCCAGGAAGCAGAAGATGGCTAAAGGCTTCTGCTCCCCGTTCCTCCCAATATATAGACGAGCAGGGCTAAGTCATGATCATTGTGTGCAGATGACTGCTTTTGTGTATTAATTTACTTGCATTGTGTTTTCTATAATTGTAACTTACATAACAAAATCTTCCAAAAAAGATCTTTCCATATAGACCAAAAATCCATTTTCTTTTGCCGTTAAATGACTTTCCTTTCCCGTAGTAAGAACATAGCGATAAGCCGTTATGCCGTCATGCATGAGCCCTGTTGACTACCACTTGCTGGTCCCCATTTTTGTATGAGGAAATGACTGCTCAGCCAATCCACGGAACTATTGGAACATCAGTGATATGGTGAAAAAAAAACATGTCCATTAAATTCCGCCTAAAGATTAGCAAAATATGTCCACTTCCCCCATCAGTGAGGGGAAACTTTAGATGTTAACCAGTCAGCCCTAAAAGGAACCCCCCCAGCCCCTGCCCCTGTGTTCCAGAAGATGATGTCATGGATAGCTATGGCGGAGTTCTGCCACTGAGCTTGTGGTCCTTGCTTGAGTGCAGTGTAATGTCACGGGGAAAGCAAAGTGATGTGTATCGACTGGAGATGAGCCAACTTTTCAAAAGTTCAGTTCAGCAGGTTCGACAAACTTTAATGTAAAGTTCGAGTTCGTAACAAATCGCATTAATACAGCTAAACAACTGAAAGTTTCAGCAGTTTCTAAAGGCCGCTCCTTATACTTACATGTCCACGCTCCCTCGGAGTCCTTCTTCCCTGGTCCTGTGTCTTCTATAGTAAAGGCCCACTCAGCCAATCACAGGCGGCGATGCTCTGCTATCCTAATCAGCTTTTGATTGACTGATTGGGCTGTCAATCTTCTCTCAGGTGTGACAGCCTGCTTAGCCAATCTTAGGCTGATTAGGATGGGAGCGCACCGTGGCCTGTGATTGGCTGAGCGGGCTGTCACTCCTATAGCTATCACAGGCCATGGTGCTGTCCCATCCCAGTCAGCCTGTGATTGACTGAGCGGACTGCCACTTCTGAGACAAGAGTGACAGACTGCTCAGCCAATTATAGGCTCCCGTCCTAACAGCCTGTGATTGGTTGATCGGGCTGTCACTCTTGTCTCAGAAGTGGCAGTCCGCTCAGTCAATCACAGGTGGACTGGGATGGGACAGCACATGGCCTGTGATTGGCTATAACTTAAAGGTAACCATAACTTAAAGGTAACCAATCACTCAAAAATGTAAATGAGGCCCAACTAGTCATCTAGACATCTTCCCTCTGGGAGTGATGCAAAGCTCTGTAATCTAAACCGAGAGGCAGGTCTTCGCGCCACCGAGGAAGATGTTGAAGCACTACCAACTTCTCGATGATGTGAAGAGTACAGCACTATCATGGAGAGTACAGCACTTTAAGGCTGCGTTCACACTACGTATATTTCAGTCAGTATATTTCAGTCAGTATTGCAACCAAAACAAGCAGTGGATTAAAAACACAGAAAGGCTCTGTTCACACAATGTTGAAATTGAGTGGATGGCCGCCATTTAATGGCAAATATTTGCTGTTATTTTAGAACAACGGCTGTTATATTGAAATAATGGCCGTTATTTACTGTTATATGGCGGCCATCCACTCAATTTCAACATTGTGTGGACAGATCCTTTCTGTGTTTTTAATCCACTCCTGATTTTGGTTGCAATATGAGGACAACAATACTGACTGAAATATACGTAGTGTGAACATAGCCTTAATCACGCGTGATTACAGCGATCACTGCGGTGACTGTGACTATTTGCCATAAGGAAGGCACTCGCATGACTATTTGGGGCTCATTTACATAGAGGATTTTATAAATGTAAGTGTGCTCTTTATACAGGGCAGAGACCCGGGCTACAGGAATATCTTTAGATTTTTTGAGTGATTTGACTACTGTTTTCTGAGCAACAGAAAACTCGGTCTAGTGGGTAACAATGCATCTTACAAAAACTTTAAGAAATTATATTTTATATCTTATCTTATACTTCCATCTGATTATAATTACACACCAAGTTCTCCTAAGAATTCATCAGAACTCCCATTTACCAACCTATATGGCGGTCTTCGGTCAGACTCACATTACACTAATATCTTTAGTAAAGAAACAGGGCTAAGGCTCCGGAGTTTAATGGGTTTTCCTGCTATGTACGTCCCCATAACAACCCCCTTTCTTTACCTCTGTGTACTAATATAAACAAATTTTATGGTGGAAAAACACCATCTCACAATGCTTAGCTCGCCAATCTGAGAGTTGTTATGTCTTTACCAGGTCAAATTAGATTGTAGCTTAAGGGCTGTTTGCTAGTGAAACAAACACTTAGGCGAACGAATTACAAGGCAATGAAACCATGATGGATGAATTACTAGCAGCAACACCTGACACAGCCACCAATTCAAGAACACAGGATATTGTAGCTTTGCTATAAAATGGCCTATAACACCAATGCCAGATTTTCAACATTCATGGTGCTGGGTAGTAAAGAAAATGTGTGGACTTACGAGAGTGCTTGAGAAAAATAAGGAGAAAAAAAAGTCATTGACCCTCTTCTACCAGCAACATGCACCTAAGTCAAGTAGGTTAAGCAATCTGTGTCAGGAGAGAACCATTACACCATTATACTATGGTTGTATATACAAGTAAAAAGAACATTTACAGGACTGAGAGTGTTCTGAAGACCTTAATAGTAATGGCTCGGAAAAGGCGAGTCTTGTAACTAGCATCGGGCATGTCCACGTGAGTACCAGAATCATCCATGTGCTCCTTGTCCTACATCTCACTATAGTAGGCCCACAGGCCAAGTGTAGGTCAGTGCACAGATTTGATCCACTCCAAGTGAGAATGGGGGGATTAGGTTTTATGAGATTTGGAGGCACATGAGGGTAGTACTATTTTGAGGAAAACACAAGGGGGATCACAAACAAAAAATGATGACTGTGTGGCGTTACTATAACTGTGGAGAATTAATTTTAGAGGGTTTTTCTTTAATGAAGGCGACAAAGTGGTATTATTACTTTAGGAGGTACTATTACATTTTGGGGGTATATAGGGGATTAGTGCTATGGAAGGACCATAGGTAGATTTGTAATTAACTTCTTTTTAAAAAATCTTTAAAAAGAAAACACTGCTTTTAGTGTTTTCATAACATCTGATTATGAACCGCCCCCAGAAGAAATGGCCGCTCAGTATAAACAGTGGCACAGAGCAGGTAGCCCAGGAACAGGCCGCGAAGTGGGACAGGTCTGTATAAATTACTCACATGTCCTCCGCGGCATGGCTAAGTATAAATTTTCGTGGTTAACACCTTTAATATTTTGAAGTGCAAATAGGGCATTGCTGTGTGGCAGTAAATGGTGGGGGAGTCATTATATATTTACTGGGCACTAGCACTGTCCTATATATATATATATATATATATATATATATCCTATGGTAGCTATACTATCATACATACATATCTGCCCAGTGATCAGCTGATGAGTAAGCAAAATATTCGCTTGTCGACTGATAGTTGTCTTTCAACGTGTTAAAAAATCATTGGCCGCCGGCCACGCACCTTCCTGTTAATAGCTGATGAAAAGCCGACAGCTCATTAAGGCATGGGTTGTATGGACATTGTAATAGATCAGTGTAATAGATCCATGTAGTAGATCAATGCTCGCTTACCTATTTAAGCAGGCGAATCTAAGTCTAGTGTCGGACCGGGGTATCTGGGGCCCACCAGAGGAAATTATCCTGGGGGCCCACCAGTAAAGAACCAGTGAGAACCAACATGTCAGTCAGTGTTTGTGCAGGTTCTAAAGCTGGGGGCCCACCGGAGGATTCTCTGGTCCTGTGGTGTGCCAGAACAACACTGTCTAAGCCTGCCAAGTTATAAAAGCTAAGACTTCGACTTACACAGACCAATTATGTGCAATTATCAGGCGGATATCTCCCTGTGTAATAGAGACAGTGATCAGGCGACAAACAAGCAAAAACTTAACAAATTAAATGGCTAATTAAAGCAAGGGCTGCATGGACATCAATGGCGATGTCTGTGCAGTCTTGGTCGCAGGATTATCGAGCCATGTAATAGGCTTGGTAAACAAGCGCTGATATAGCAGATAATTTGGAATGTGTGTCAGGCCGTCTAATATGGCCTTAAAAGGTTTGAAGCATTTAAACTGCTGATGTGTCTCTATAGTCCATGGGGTGCTGAGAATGAAGGTAAATTTCTTACCCTAATCCTCAGTGCCTTTTCCAGGTACTTTGCAGTCCAATTCATATGCTAATTAGGCGGTTTGGTGCTAAAGGGCAAGACTACCACTCTTAGTGCACCTTTCTGCCCCAGCCAGTCCACCCCGTCTAATGAATATTCATTAGACACTCTTCAGTGATGAGTGCTGGAGTGACATTATGCAGAGCACATGCAAATGCACCAAGTCGCCTTTGGATTCAACTACAAAGTACATGAAAACAGCACAGAGGATGAAGGCACGACACTTACCTTCATCCTCAGTGCCCTGTGCGCTATAAGTACATGTCAGCAGGTTAGATGTGTAATGACAGGAGTCTTGGATTCACTGAACCACCAGTGCCCACTGCAAGGTGGGACGGACCTGCTGCGGCAGGCGACTCCCAAGTCGCTTGCTAGCGGAGGCAGGCAAGGTGCAGCTAGTGACATGTAGGCCGGGCAGGATGACAGCTGGTACCATGAGCGTCAAACACAGGGTGGAAACACTGATGGCAGAAACCATGGGCAGAATTCATGGGAGAGCTGGGAAAACACGCTAGGAAGCATGCAGAGGCTCCAACACTAAGGTCAGGGCAGGTCTGGAATTCATAGGGAGGTGTTAGGTGCACATAACCAATTAGGGACGCACTGTCGCTTTAAATTCAGAGCAGGCGGCACATGCGACGGGGATACGTACAATGACTGAGGTGAGTTCATTACACATAACACTTGTCTACAGCTGTGACCCATAATTTCATAATTCCATATTTGCTCTTTCATAAAAAGATTTTATATATTTATGATTCTATTTCTAGTTATTCATTATGTTTTTCACTCCATTATTTGCTGATACTGGCTATGACATGTCAGTATGGCTGTGGGGGTACATCGGGTCACCAGCATTCATACAGTTAATCGTTCTTTCTATGTAGTGGTGGCCGAATGTTTTATAGGGAAGGTAAACATGCCGAGAAAACATGTTCTGTTTACTTTAAGTGGGACACCAATAGTGTGTTTATTTGGCACCAAAGGGATTTTACTTCGTCAATAGTCCTATCTCTCTCTCGGAGCATACGACTATTTTCGTAGAAAAGAGAAGCTGACATTCGTACACCATTAGCTATTTTTGTAGCCACCCAGACAAGTTAGCTACTCTTCGAGAAGTGGACATGTAAGGTCATCATCATTAATGGAAATCATGTAGCTTTTATAGACGTCCTGCTTTGCCCCTTCGCATTCATGATTGTAGAAAAGACATCAGTTTTTTTTTAATTGCTGAATTACCGATACATATAATTATTTATTTTATACATTTTTGATCATATATATATATATATATATATATATATATATATATATATATATAAACTTGAAATAGTAGATAGATACACAACACTGACAAAGAGAGTATGGAAAGCTCTAAACAGTAAGTGTAAACTACTTTTTGCAGGTCGGTGACCGAAGGTTATAGAAGGGTAAGTAATGACTGAGGTCACCACCTGGTACAGGTACAAGGAGGGGGGCATTGTTAATAAGTTAATGAGGAAAAACAATGTTATTTTCTTTTCTTTTTTTTACTGCTGCTCCACTGCAGTGCCTCTGTGTCCCTAGTGCCGTTCACAGTCTTAGTGTTGCACAATTACCACTATGCTATTCATCCCAACCCGGTCAATGCTCACTGCTAGTAAGTGCTGGACCAACAAAAGTCCTGTGCCTAGTGTCAGTGAGAAAGGCAGCAGTCGTTGAATGAGTGACCTTTACTCATTTACAACTTTTAACTACATAGTGTGGCTATGTTCACACAACGTTCTTTTTAAGCAAATAACGGACGCTGATTGCAATTGCCTCAGCGTCTGTTCTTTACTGCAGGGGCGGCATTGCATTGAAGTCAATGTAATGCCGCCTGCTGTGTTCTCACATCGTTATTCTAAAGCCTGATCTTTAGAACGGGCGTTAGAATAATGTGCCTGTCAATTATTTCCCAACGCTGTTCACTGAACAGCGTCTGGGAACATCAGCTGTTCACACAACGCAATGTGCAGCGCGGCCGCACATTGCATTGGAGTGAATGGCTAATTAATTTGCAGCCACAGCCGCCAATGCCTGCAAATCAATTGTGAAAAAAGAACGTGCCTGCAGCCGATACTGAGGTATCGCCTGCAGGAACGGGCTGAGTGCGGCCAGCTTTTTAACAGCGTCCGTTGCTATGCAACGGACACTGTTAAACGTTGTGTGAACCTAGCCTGTGGGGCACCTATCCACAAATGGACACCTAACTGGAATTATCAGTGGGCTAGATGCTGGGTTACCGACTAGGCACTTGTCACGGTGGCCAGGAGAGGTATGCCCACCCCCAGGTATACTGACACACGATTTTGAACGTGTAGGACAGGTGTAGGTGTATAGCTAAGTAACAACAGAGTGCAGTTAACAGTTTACTGACCAAATCTTCAATGCAATAAAAAAAATAGTGCTTTGGCAGTAGGGTGCAAAAATATATCAACAGTCCTTTCTCCTGATGGACAACACAACACTTAGGCTGGGTACTTGAGGTATATGTGTGTTTGAGACAACTTCAGTGTACTTTGGCTTGACCTAATAGGTTAAGGTGTAGTTGGACTATTAGTAGCAATACTCTGTCTGGCTCTGGCTTGTGGACAAATCTGGATAGTAGAAACTCCTACTCCTGATTTAGAATAGGATACTGCCTCCTGCCAGAAAAGATCACTGAGTGCCAGTCCTGGAAGCATGAGTCCGGGCTTGTACAACTGGGTGTAGCTAGCTACTCAAGGTTCCCGAGAGTGAAGATCAACAGAATACTTCAGCTTTATCTGCTCTTTGCTCCACTGCAGACGAACCTGTAACTTTCAGGAATGTCCTGACTAGTACAAGGATTTGTCACCCCTGACGTAGATAAGGTAACCTGAGAGTAGTTACCTCACCTTTAGGCTTTAGCACTGCATAACACTTGAGAAACACCAACTAGTTAGAACTTCTTTCTCTCCTACTGTAGACTAGAAGACCCCACCTAACAAGGGGCTTTATAGTGGTGGACAGGACTAAACTACAATTGGTGGGAAAATGTCTGGAAGAAATAAGGCCTGGTCATGTAATATGTTTTTGGTGTGTGTGGTCCCAGGCCCAAGGATTGGCCTACAATAAACCAAAACAAGTGTATAGATAACCCTTATGACATCTTCAGCTGTACAGTAAATAAGGTAAGTGAGACACGTAGTGTCAGCAATAGAGAAAGCCTCCTTCAGCCTGCAGCATAAAGACATATAACAAGTTACCTGACAGAGTGGCACACCTGCTTTGGGACACTACACCTACCTACTAGGGGTATCTCCCTACCTGCATGAGGGACCCATCTACCTACTAGGGGCCCCTATCTACCAGAAGACAGCTATCACCTATACACATACTAGGGACACTTGCCTATCTACCGGGGGTAGCTCCCTACCTGCTGGAGGAACCCATCTACCTATTGGGGGCTACTATCTACCAGAAGACAGCTATCACCTATACACATACTAGGGACAGTTGCTTACCTACAGCTATCACCTATACACATACTAGGGACACTTGCTTACCTACCAGGGGTAGCTCCCTACCTGCTTGAGGGACCCATCTACCTACTAGGGGCCCCTATCTACCAGAAGACAGCTATCACCTATACACATACTAGGGACACTTGCCTATCTACCGGGGGTAGCTCCCTACCTGCTGGAGGAACCCATCTACCTATTGGGGGCTACTATCTACCAGAAGACAGCTATCACTTGTACACATACTAGGGACAGTTGCTTACCTACAGCTATCACCTATACACATACTAGGGACACTTGCTTACCTACCAGGGGTAGCTCCCTACCTGCTTGAAGGACCCATCTACCTACTGGGGGCTCCTATCTACCAGAAGACAGATATCATCTATACACATACTAGGGACACTTGCTTACCTATTAGGGGTAGCTCCCTACCTACTTGAGGGACCCATCTACCTACTGGGGGCTCCTATCTACCAGAAGACAGCTATCACCTATACACATATTAGGTATACTTGCTGACCGTCTAGGAGTAGCTCTCTACCTACTGGAAGAATCCATCTAACTACTGGGGTCACTTATTTACCTAATACAGGAAGCTACCTAACTACTGGAATACCTAATGGAGATATATCTACTTACTAAGGGGGGAATTTTTTACCACTTGAAAAATTAAGGATATGCTGGAACTAGAGATGAGCGAACCTCGAGCATGCTTGAGTCCATCCGAACCCGATCGTTCGGCATTTGATTAGCGGTGGCTGCTGAAGTTGGATAAAGCCCTAAGGCTATGTGGAAATCATGGATATAGTCATTGGCTGTATCCATGTTTTCCAGACAACCTCAGAGCTTTATCCAAGTTCAGCAGCCACCGCTAATCAAATGCCGAACGATCGGGTTCAGATGGACTCGAGCATGCTCGAGGTTCGCTCTTCTCTAGCTGGAACCTAAGATGTTTTGCCAGACCCTGGTAGTGGTCTTGACCGAATATAGAAGAAAATGAAAGAAAATGACAAAGGTGGACAAAGACACCATGTAGCCCTAGCTTTGTGAACACATAAGTTTAATATTTAGCTGAGCACATATATGTTTATTATTTGAATGTGCACATATATATTTATTTGCTTTCAAACCTAAAGAAAAAAGCTTCTTTTGTATATACAAACTCCAGGTTCACGTCTGACTTTACACAAAGCGCTATCAATAGCTATGTGTATGGAACATTGCAAATACTCATGCCCACAATTTTTTTTTTAATATCAACCTTGAATTTCGAAATAAAATATGTGAATGATATTTTTGTTTTTGATAATCTTCAGTTCTAAATATATCACACAAAACCCCATTTAGAGTGTTTGCTTCAAGCTTCTAATTTATGCCCTTGAAATTCCCATTTCATTTGCAGACTGTGGGCTAAGGCTGCATATTTGGTCTGGAGCCAGTTGTCAACCTTAATTAAGTACACATTGGAGGGCTCCATACGTGACCTGCCGTTTAAACCGAGGGACGGGACTGCAGTGCATCATGGATCTTGTCCAACTAGCAGTTGATGGGTTAATTTACTTCTATGTAGAGTGTTAATAGTTAAAAGAAAACGCTTTGCTTTGGCAATAAAATTTGTGAATTGTGAGGGGAATCGTTGAAAGATTTGACCACCAGGGGGCGCAGTTCATTTTTGTTATTTGTTGATGCAAGATTTTACTCAAGAAGTTTGTGAGGAGTTTAGGTTACTAGTGATAGGATTTAGAAGTCAATGTTCATATTAAAGTAAAAATTAAATGTTTTTTTTTTTTTTTTAATGATGCCCTATTGCCTTATAGTCCTAGATAAATAAAAAAAAATGATTAATATTGTCACAAATATTGCAGTGAGGGAATGCTGGTATTTGTAGTTCGTAGCTAGACAATAACTGAACCCTAGGCTCTTTCGTAGGGCTCACATAGTCTTTGGCAATGGAGGTCTATGACCCTGGTAATTGTAATGTCAGCGTGAAGGTGTGAAACACCTGTAATTGTGGCGCAAATAATAATGACCAGACCCAATTGTGAACTGATAAGAATGGCTTTACATCTCTGTCTAACTAGATACAACATATGGAGGGGGGGGGGGGGGGAATTTATCAAGACTGGGGGTTCTCGTACATCGGTCTTATATTAGGCCCCGCCTCCTTTCCCCATCCAGATTCACCAAGAGGCGCACTGGACCCTGCGTCTGGTGTACCAAATCTACAAAGGGCCAATCTGCGCTTTCTCCCTGGCGTACATCCTGCCGTAAGCTTCATAAATGGCCCCCATAGGCTTTTAGATAGCACAGATTTTCTCTTTAGCATATACGAAAAGGTATTATTGTACAGTAGGTTAAAAGAAAGTTTGGAGAGTCTCTAGGGAGGATTCTGATTGGATTTTTTCCAATACATTCTAAATACTCTTTTATAAAGGGACCTTCATGGGTTGGCTCCCCGTGGTCAGAAAGACAACCTTAAAGACTTGCATTGTGATACAATGAACCATTGCAAGGTGTAGGGCAATAAAGTTCATGGTATGGAAATCACGTAGTAGTGGCTCCAGCTGGAGGCCTTCGAGGTGTCTAGTAGTTGTACTTCTCCTTCTGTCCCTCTTAGATACGGATTAAGGACCTTAGAAGATGTTTCTTCAGCATGAACTGGTATCAGGTGTATGATTGGTTGTAAGATTTATGGTAAGGACCAAGGCTGGTCAGGATAAGCCAGGCAAAAATCCACTCATGCCACTTTTTCTGAGGGACCATTACCCCACCTATCATCCTCCTCCGTACCACATTACTACCTACAAAAAGTGCTCCGAAGGACAACTGGTAAACTAACAAGTGGGTCATGGGCATCTGAGTGATGTGTGTGGGGAATGAAGGCTAGCACTCTGCTCCGATCCCACAGCATAGCTAGTATAGATGTAAAAAAGGTAACGTTGGCTTATAATAGAAATGTCTTAATGGCAAAAGTCATAGGGGGAGATTTATCAAACTGGTGTAAAGTAGAATTGTCTCAGTTGCCCCTAGCAACCAATCAGATTCCACCTTTCATTTTTCAAAGAGTCTGTAAGGAATGAAAAGTGGAATCTGATTGGTTGCTAGGGGCAACTGAGCCAGTTTCACTTTACACCAGTTTGATAAATGTCCCCCCTATGTCTTTGAGCTGCATAAGGTTACACTTACTAAACTGTGAAGTAGAGCTGTGGAAACTTGTTACTTACCCTATAATTCACATTTTTGGAGTATTAAATGAATAGTTAACCATTTATTAAACAGAGACAACAAAAAAAAAAAAAAAAGAAGAATAAGATCATCCCACCCAGGCTGATTGTTGGTCAATCCATCTACAGTATAATGTCAGCTATTACATGGTACATATGTAGCTCCAAGGTAGAGCAATCCTTATACTTTGGAGCTTTACATTTCTTCAGTTGTAAGGAAATTGGTTGAGAGTATCCATTAGTCACTGTCAAGAATAAGATTTAAAAAATGCAGGCAGTATTCTGCAGGTGGTGAGCAGCGTAGAAGGTCCCAGCGTAGAAGAGCTACATTAACACGTAACAGAGAACTGCATAATTGGTCCTGTTCATAGAACATTTTTGTTTAGCTACACTTTTAGATCCTGCAAAACTAAATGGACAAAATAAAAATAAAATGATCATTATGTAATGTATGCTAACTTATATGTATCTTTTTATTTCAAATCAACTGGTTTTAAAAAGTTATATAGATTTGTAATTTACTTCTGTTTAAAAATCTTAAGTCTTCCCATACTTATCAGCTGCTGTATGTCCTGCAGGAAATAATGTTTTTTTCCCAGTCTAATAGAGTGCTCTCTGCTGACATCTCTGTCCGAGACATGAACTGTCCAGAGCAGGAGAGGTTTTCTATGGGGATTTGTTGCTGCTCTGGACAGTTCCTGACATGGACAGAGGTGTCAGCAGAGAGCAGTGTGTGTGACTGAAAAGAAAACAACATTTCCTGCAGGACATACTGTACAGCAGCTGAAAAGTATGGAAAAACGTGAGATTTTTAAATTGAAGTAAATGACTAATCTACATAACTTTCTGAAACCAGTTGATTTAAAAGAAATGATTAATTTCATACGATTAATTAGTATAAGACTATGTTCACACACCGTCAAGATGACAGATGTTTTTACTGGATGGACATCATTTAAAGAAAAATAATGACCGATATTTTATCACAACAGCCGTTATAGTTATAACACTGGCCACTATTTGCAGTTAAATGCCGGCTGTCCAATAAAAACGCCCTTCATCTCGACGGTTTGTGAACATCAATGGCTACACTAACACGCTACACTAACACAAACTTTTGCAAAACTTTTAAACATTTCAACACTTACCGTAGGACAAATCTCAGTCGTAGGACAAAACTCCTTGTCTTCTTGATGCAGTAGTAAGTGCAGGGGGAAAAGCACTTCATAAGCATTCCCCATAATAAGTGTATATTGGTGATTTGTATAACTTTTGGGGGGCAATACAATACTTTAATAAACATTTTCTCCGGACTTCTCCTTTAATTGGAACCTCTCACCTAATAAAAGCATTAAAAAAAATGATGAATAATTTAGCAAATTCCTTTTGAAAGTAATAATATATACACTAAAGCACTATATATATATATATACAGTGGTGCCTTGGATTACGAGCATAATTCGTTCCGGGACCGTGCTTGTAATCTAAATCCACTCTTAAACCAAAGCAAATTTTCCCATAATAAATCACTGATATGCAGACAATTGGTTCCACACCCCAAATATAATGATTTATTATTCTGAATAACATGTAAAACAAATGAAATATTCAGAAACAGCAGAATATGTGATATTATATGTTACTGTACAGGAATGGAGAGGATGGGAAACACAAGGTCTGACAGAGACTGCAGGGAGCATGAGGGAATGAGCAGGGCAGATGTGGGCACATACATGCAGTATTCTCTGTCCAGGGAGAGAGGGGTTACAGCTATGAAGAGATTACCTCCACAGTCCTGTCCCCTGATGTAAGCCCCAGCCTGAAGTGGATATGCTATGATTTGGAAGGTGAGGGAGACTTCCTGGGTCAGAGTACAGTGCTGTAGACCCCGCTATGCAGACCATGCCCCTCCTCCGCTCCTCCTCCCACCCAGTACAGGGAGCTCTTAAACCAAAGCAATGCTCCTAGACCAAGTCACAATTTTTAAAAAACTGTGAGCTCTTAAACCAAAATGCTCTTAAACCAAGTTACTCTTAAACCAAGGTACCACTGTATATATATATATATATATGTGTGTGTGTGTGTGTGTGTAGATTAAAACGCTCTCAATCCAAGTTATTCTTAAACCAAGGTACTATATATATATATATATATATATATATATATATATATATATATATATATATTATATGTAAACATCTGTGAAATAAATTAGCTCACTAAAAACACTTTCATCATTTTCCTTTTTTGTACAAAAAAAAATAAAGTAAGAAAAATTCGACCCATTTGCCAGAACTCATTAAACCACCTAAAATAATTTCCACAGACCTGGGTTTTAAGAAACCAACTAAATGACCTCTTTAATACATTTAAGCATTTTTCCAGCCTGGCGTTTCTTCCATGGGAAATGTGTCGGTGATGTCAGAGGATCAGTTGGAGACCAATAAACTCCACATTATTTCTGCAAATGATGACATGGCCGTGAATACTGTATCTCACCATAATGGATACATTTTTCAGCGGAGTATTTCTGAAGTTAGATCCCCCATGTGATTACAGCCTGTATCACTCTATAATTTTCTGTGGTATGACTTATGGGTCCCATGCTGAGGTTACAGCCATATAGGTCAAGCACTAATTATGTGGGCGGAAGGGTGTGCTAATGAGGGGAATATTGCTCTTAAAGTTCTGAAAGGGGAAAATACATAGAAATGTAAATTTATAAAGTTTCCCTTTGTTTTTTCAACTGGTAATATCCCAGGGGGACACTAACATGTGGAGATTAATTTGGGACTCTCTAAGCTTTTCAATGTGTTTGTCAGGGTCAACATTAGTTTACGATAACTGTATCTACTCAGTTGGCCATAATATTCAAAATTTTATTTTATACATCAATGTTAAAAACGTATTTCATATAATATTTATTATAGTGTACTTAACTTTTTTTTTTTTTTACATTGTTACTTTTTTATGTTGACGTGGAATTTTCATATCAGGAAACTTTTGTTTTGTTATAGAGACATTATCAAAAGTTTTCATTGGTAAGATCTGAGTGAGACACCCCACCAATGGTTAGACCACCAGCAGTGAGAAGAGTAAATGTTGTTTCTCCCTGCTGTCACATCCTCATTGAAGATGGGCTCCATAGAAAGGCTCTTCAATGAGGGGCGACATAGGCTTGGCTTAAGGTGGCCATACACCTTCAATACCTGCCGGCCAAATAATCGTTATCTCTCCTGTCCTCCCCCAAGCCTCCCCATCAACAGGAACATTTGACATGGCTAAACGTTCCTGTGTTCTCGACTGCTAGAGAGCTGCAGCTTAAAGTGTCATTGCCGTTTCAACTTTCAAAATGTAAATCATCAGTAGATGTGAAATGAAGCAAGTTTGCAATATACATTCATTATTTTTTTGTTGTTGTCATGCTGTAGAAAAAAACTGAACTTACCAGAAATCCAGGCCCAGTCTCCAGAAGGCAGATTTTCTGACTTGTGCTGGTTGAAAAAAATAGACTAAACACGAGTACAGAGAGTCACGGCTTAATGTATCCATCAATCACATGACTGCTTTCTCCGTGAGTGCTCAGATGGCCTGGGATACACAGGACTTCCTGTTTTCTGACAGTTTTTGTTTTTGGAAAAAAAAAAGAGTCAAAAACAGGAAGTTTTCTCTTGTTTGTCTGTTTGCTGATGACACAAAAGTGTGCAATAGGGTTGATATACCTGAAGGTGTCAGTAATATGGAAAATGATTTAGCTTTGCTAGATAAGTGGTCCAAACAGTGGAAATTGAAGTTCAACGTTTCCAAATGTAAAATAATGCACTCGGGGAGGAGGAATCCTCTATCCGAGCATCACACCGGCAGTACTGTGTTGGAAAAGACTTCAGAAGAAAAGGATTTAGGGGTAGTGATTTCTGACAGCCTTAAAATGAGTCACCAGTGCAACCAGGCGGTGGGGAAAGGAAATCGTATACTGGGGTGTATAGCTAGAGGTATAACCAGTAGGAAGCGGGAGATTGTGATCCCGCTGTATAGAGCTCTGGTGAGGCCACATCTGGAATACTGTGTCCAGTTCTGGAGACCTCATCTAAAAAAGGACATTGATAAAACATAACAGGTCCAAAGACGGGCTACAAAAATGGTGGAGGGTGTGAGGCATAAACCATATCAGGAAAGACTTAAAGAGGATGTACCACCAAACAGCTTATATTGAAATATACATACCATCGTGTAGGCGCTGTAATGTATAACCCAGTGATGCGGAGCTTTTTTGAACCCGTTGCCCGGTTGCCGCTAAAACCGCTGATAAAGTAATATGCTAATGACCTGTGCTCAAGCATAGGAGGCTGACCCTGCTCCGGTTATTCACATCCCTCTCCTCCCCCCTCCGTGACGTGCCAGCTTCTCCTCATGCTGCTCGCCTACTATTCTAATGCTGAAACACCTCCTATGCTATTTCCCGACCTCCTGCTGACGGCGCTCGTGATCCCGGCGCTGATCACGTGATGACGCTGCGGACGAGCAGAAGAGATGCCGCGGCCGGCAGAAGAGATTAGGAGGTGGGGCTGTGCAGCAGGAGGCCGGGAAATAGCATAGGAGGCGTTTCAGCATTAGAATAGGAGGCGTGCCAGCATGAGGAGAAGCTGGCACGTCATGGAGGGGGAGGAGAGGGATGTGAATAACCGGAGCAGGGTCAGCCTCCTGTGCTTGAGCACAGGTCATTAGCATATTACTTTATCGGCGGTTTTAACGGCAACCGGGACGGATTGAAAAAAGCTCCGCATCACTGGGTTATACACTACAGCGCCTACACGGTGGTATGTATATTTCAATATAAGCTGTTTGGTAGTACATCCTCCTTAAGGATTTGAATCTGTATAGTCTGGAGGAAAGAAGGGAAAGGGTAGACATGATTGAAACCTTTAAGTATGTTAAAGGACTAAATAAGGTTCAAGAGGGGAGTGTTTTTAGTTAAAAACTGAGCTCAAGAACAAGAGGACACAGTGAGAGGTTAGTTGGGGGAAAGATCAGAAGCAATGTGAGAAAATATTATTTTACTGAAAGAGTAGTAGATACCTGGACCAAATTTCAGCAGATGTGGTTGGTAAATCTACAATAACAGAATTTAAACACACCTGGGATAAACATACATCTATCCTAAGATAATAAGAAAAAAAATACTAAAAGGGCAGACTAGATGGACCCAGTGGTCTTTTTCTGCCAACAATCTTCTATGTTTCTATGTCATGTTTTCTATGTTAACAGAAAAAAATAAAATAAATAATGAATGTAAATTGCAAATTTGCTTTATATCGCATCTACTGTTGATTTAGATTTTAAGTTATAACAACAGTGACACTTTAACCCTGTAAATGGGGCTGGGCTTTGATTTTGCATAATGTTCAACTGTTATCTCCACTGAAATCCTCTGATGGTGGACTGTTGGGAGAGCCCATACACCTTGCACTGACAGCCGAACCTGCTACAAGTGGTGGGTATGGCCGACAAAAATATAAAGTTTATGGGGACCTTTAGGCTCATTAGCACTGCAAAGTTAGGGATCAAGGGGATAACCACTGGGATCCCCACTTAGCCCAAAAATGGAAGATAACATCAGTGCTGGAAACCCTATTAGGAGTAAATGATTCCCTGGCAGCCTATACACATAGTTACTGCATACATTCAGGGCACAATTTTTCTCTGTTCTTCGTATCAGTGGGAGTCCCAGTAGTTAGACCCCCACAATTAGCTAGTTAATCTTTGCATTTTGGGGTAACCTCTGCTCTCTCTTTTGCTCCAGTCACTTACTCTTGTAGATAGTACTTACTCTAATGGTTTCCATCGCCGATCCATCAGCATCCCACTAAGAACAGGATTCTGACCTATACTGTGGCGGAGAAAAGCGGGTGTCATTCATTTCAATGGACCAAACTAAGTCATCAATGAGGTTTCCACTAGTATATTCTATTTTAATAGGACTCAATAACATTATATGCTATACTGTTGGGAAAATTGTGTATACCACTGAAAGCTGGCAGAACGGACTCACCAAGTAATATATATGAGCATCCTTTATGGTTATAACGGAGCATCCAGCTCATTCTATAATATATTTATGTGTGGGATGGATCAGCATAGGCGGCGTGGGGCACCTGAATGCCATATGTATCATGCACATCCAAAATAATGGAACAGAGAATGAAAAAGAAGAACATAAAAGCAGGCTAGTTGAGTAGGCAGATAAATAACATGCATGGTAACAAGTATAAACTTTTTGATTTATTTTTAAATACTTGCCAGTTGCAGTTAGATATTATAAAAACAATATTTCTTCTCCTGATATATACAGTTAAATACTCTCGGTGAGACCGTACACGGTTGTCACCACTAAGTGGTTAGGGATTGCTTTGTCTATTGCCAACAATAAATAGGTTGTCTATATTTTGAGGATGTCTGCTTCCTGCTTAGCGTTACTATGGAGATGAATATAGTAGTGATTTTACAGGCTGGTTATAATTACTAACACTCAGAAATCAAACAATGCTATAAAAGCCACATATATCATCTAGCAACAGGTGTAGAGGCCCGTCGCCGCCATACACCACGCACGCTGACACCGCTGTCATCATAGCGGAGATTGCAGGCGGATCACAGGGATCTGCCAAGCAAAGACTCTCACTGACTCTTCTCGGAGCTGATGTAGTACTGTGCAAGGGTGTAGAGAGTATAATCTAGTCTCCATTAACTACTATAATAGCCATAATATACTTTAATAAGGTTAAGTGTTAGGGAGATTTATGACTGTCTACAATATACAATATTTTTGTTGCCCATAGCAACCAGTCACAGCTTAACTTCCAATTCCAATAGGGCTCTTACAAAATTTAAAGAGATTCTGTCAGTAGGATTATGCTTTCCTATTTAAGGGTAGCATCACATAGTGACAGAGAAGCTGAACAGAATGATATATCACTTACATTGATCCGGAGATATCCTCCTGAATAACATGGACAATAAGTAGTCCTCCCCATTATGTGCATGAGCTCTGTAGTCCTGGATATTCATAAGAAGTACAAAACTCCGCCCACCAGCTGCTGATTGGCAGTTATTAATCCATGCTGTGTATAGGCAGTCATCAAAAAGATATCCCGATGTATACCATGGTGTGCCCTCCGTGTGTCATTGGCTTTAATAGACTAAACATAGGTTACTTGTCATTATTTTTTATTTGATTAGTCACAAGTAAACATCAGAAATTTTTGATGGTTCTTAAAGTACTGTATACCTGTGGCATACAGACAAAAAGGTAAATGCCCCCTTACGGCACCTCAGACGGCTCCATTAAAATTGAATCTTGCAGAAAAATGAATCCGAAGCTCCTGAGATGTATCCTTGGAATATTTGGTAGCTGATGTGTCCAAAAATTCTTGCTGACAAGTTTTATAGTCAAGTATCTGTTTTTATAGTCTCGTATCCGATTTTAATATGGGATTATCCAAAAATAAAGATTGTTGCAAGAGTGTAGTTGGATATCCAAGCAGCTGGAATGGTAGGAAGATGGGTTATAGAGATTACTAAGGAGTGACATTTGCATAGCTCATAAAGAACTCAATTTCTACTGATAACCCAGATGTTATCCCATGTTACAGCAACTGTCTGGTCTATTATAATGAAATGTATTTCATTCTGTAGTATGGTTTAAATTCTTATGATTATTGATACAGAGTTCCGTAAACAATATGAGACATTTTTTAATAAGGAAGTCGTAAAAATAGAAAAGATTAAAACTTTTAACATGTCACAGAGATGGGTCAAAGTTGTTGACCAGTCAGGGTCTTACGGATAAGACCCCCACCAATCGGGGGGACCAGCTGGGAGGATCTAGCAGTAGCACATTTCACTCCCCAGCTCACAGCACTCTTTTTCCAATCTATCTGGACAGAGATGTTTGACGGCAGGAAAGTCCAATGCTGCCGCATGCTTCTCCCATTCTCCTGATCAGTAGGGGTCTCAACAGTGTAAACTTTTGACATGTCCCAGTAACATGAAAAAGTTCTTTTTTTGATTAGGAAAGGTACTAGAGATGAGCGAGTACTAAAATGCTCAAATGCTTGTTTCTCAAGTTGAGATGCTTGAGTGCTCAATTTGAGTAACAAACCCATTCAATTTAATGGGAGACTCCTATTCCTCCTCCTATTCATCAGAGGGGATGGTGTCTGGTGCACCTGAAAACCTCCGAAAGTGATGGAAACACCACGCAAATGGAATGGCCACAGCAGGGGAAGCATGCATGGATGCATTAAAGACTACCAGGTCCCTGAATTATGCTGCATTTACAGATTGACAATATTGCGCACCCAACTCAAGATAAAGTTCAGTTTAAAGTAGGAGAAAAAGTTGGAAACACTCTTTCCTGTACCTTTACTTGTAGAGAAACCAAAAGGGAAAAGAAAAATAAATAAAATTCTCCTACATCCCTTAAAAGCTGCCCCATCTCTCACCTTAGTTCCCATCATCTCTGACAACTATAGTTGCCGAGCGGGAACTTAAACTACAACCTCCAGTAACTTGGGAATTTGTTTGACTTGGTCAGACCCATCCTGTTTGAAAATTGTGAGCGAGAGCCTGTTATGACCCTGTTAAAAATTGCAGGTAAAAGCCTGTTGTTACCCTCCTTATAACTGTGGCTAAGGGCCTGCTGTGACCCTTTTAAAAAATTGTGGGTAAGAGCCTGTTGTGACCCTCTTAAAATTGTGGGTAAAAGCCTGTTGTGACCCTCTCAAAAATTGTGGGCAAGGGGGGTGGGTGGAAGGCGGGAGGCAGTGGTGTTACCATCTCTGTCTGGCCACACCATTGTCTCTCACCACTACCCCTTTGAAATGCTGGGTCAAGTCGGCACACCAGTTGGACCAGTCGCTTCCTCATCTGTCCCCTCCTCACTACCCTGAGACAGCAGAAGGTGAACTCTTTGGGGATCAGTGGACATGATCTCCTCCAGTGCCTCCTGAACCATGTATGGTGGCAAACTGAATGGCAAACTGACTCGCGCTGCTCTGCATTCAGTAGTGGCGTAGTGGGTACCCCTTCTAACCGGTAATGGTGAATGGCATAAGCAGGATCTGTTTGGCTGAGCAAGCTGTCAGTCATCTAATGTCCCGCCCCCGTGAGACACCAGATAATGAATCACAGCTTGCTAAGCTTTGATTGGCTGAGTAAGCTGGCCAAAAGAAGTGCCGACGGGAGCGCCGGGGACCTGCAATTGTGGGGATAGTCAAACTGAGACAGACCCAGGAATGAAGGTAAGTCTAAAAATGTTTGTCTCTGTTTTTTTTTTTTCGGGAGGAGGGGGGACTTTGCTTTGAAATTGTCTTTTAATAGCTATATACCAGTATACTCTTCCGTAGAATCCTGGTATTTTGTATGGAATTAGCTCTTTATAAGTCACACTGACAGACTACTAGTTCTTAAAAGGACTGTTGGGTGTTTGGTGAACCTAATCACCTGCCTGACTAATTAAACTACAGACCCCGGACCCCGACTGATCAAATTTTTTTTACATGTCTCTTAACTGTGATTCTCCAGCTGTGGTAAAATTACAACTCCCACCATGTCCTGACAATCTCTTTGTCATGACTACTGACTGGAGAGAAAAATGAACATGATAAAAAAAAAACTGTAATGACTTAAATATAATTACACACAGTTAGATTACACATGAAGAAAGTCACCCACCGATAATAATGTAAAAAGGTAGAATAGTCAATATGGGGTTGATTATGTAACCGATGCAAAAACTTGCACACCCTGCATAGATGCCTGATGTTGTTCCTGATTGCTATGCTGTGAGACAGACCGCTGCTGTAAGAGTTGTGCTCCAGGGGAACGTCTGTGCAATACCATAGTTTTGTGATTCAAATTCTGCACCTGTCAAGCTGATGTACCCATGTTAGGTGTTGTTCTACCATGGAAAGATGTGCCAGGTCTTTCAACATATTGAAAAATTATTTGTTGGTAGTTTGCGATTGTTCGCATATTTGTTCGTGTAATAAGTCATTCACTGATAAAACATGTTGTGTTGGCTGTCCTGAGGAACGATTAGCAACCATATAACAACGTAAAAATGACCGTTCATAACAGTAATCTGTGAATGTAATAACCTCAGAATCGTTTGCTAAATAATCGCTAGCGCACGATCGTTATAGCGAATCTTTGAACGATAATTGCTTGGCTTAAAGGGGTTTTCAGGGTCAAAACACCTTTCCCCTATCCCAAATGTCAGATGACAGGGAATCCCACCACTTGGACCCAACCGGAAGCCCAGCCCCCAATCCCACCCACACTCCACCAAGCCCGCCATGGTCATGAATACGAGAACCTGAGTCTTGTTTTGCAAGCGTTTTTCTTTTTCTCCTTCAATGCTGGAGGAGAAGCTCCAATGCTGCTACTGTCCATATATAGCCAGGACATATATGCTTTTCGGTGAACGGCCATCAATTCAGTTTGGACACACTGGTTAATTTGGATTCAGCCATACTCTATAATGGTAAATATAGGTGGTAATGCATAAAGCACAGAAGCAGGGTCTCTTGTTAAGGAGAAGAGTCCCTGCTCCTGCATATACTGAGTGTGAAAACATACATTGTATGCCTCTCTACTCAGTTAACATTCACTGACCCAGGGGAAGAGTAAACGCCTGACCGAGCAACTATATTTGAATAAGCAGGCAGTGATACATACAGAATCACTGCTTATCTCTGGTCAGACTTTAACTGGGCCAAGCTCTCTGCATCCACAATAGGAAATATTAAAGGGTTTTCCTGGCAAATTAGACTAATAATCTATCCACATGATGGTTCATCAGTCACTGATCAGCAGGATGCAGTTGAGTAGCAGTTACAGGTCGCCACCACTACCCAGTGAATATAGACAAACTGCTTCTGGTCCCATTCACTGTATAGTACGGGCATCAAACAGCTGATCAGAGGGGTACTGGGTGTAAGCAGTGCACTGATCAGTGATCGCTGATTCTATTATTGTATTTTGCCTTGAAAACCCCTTTTACCGAGTATCAGTGCATACATTGTAAACCTTCCTGTCCAGTACCTATAGAAGCAGGGACTCCTCTTAAATGACAAGAGATACTGTTTCTATACACACACTGAGTGGCAAGGCATACACTGTATGCTTCACTGCTTAATTGACATTTACTGGGCTGGGTACGGAGTAGTGCTTGAAACATTCACTAGGTGTGTTTGGAGTGTGAAGCGGAGTATGGGTCCTATTACATGGAGCGATAATTGGCTGAATCGGGCCAAGTCGGCCGATTATCTCTCTGTGTAATAGACTCAACAATTAGCCGATGAAATGATCATCGGCTGATCGTTGGTTTAGGTTTGGACCGCACATCGATACGTGTAATAGCGATGTGTGGCCGACTACTGACAATTGCTCAAACACCTGATATCTAACCTCTCCCCGCTCCTGGTCTTCTCTCCAGCTTCCCAGTCCCGGGGGCTGCAGCATCTGAATGGCCTGTTAGCTGACAGGCCGCTTAGACACTGCAGAGCACAAGAGAGAAGACCAGGAGCAGGGAGAGGTAAGGTATCAGCTGTTTGGGTAAGGGCTGCATGGACATCACTGACGATGTCCATGCAGCCCTTACTGCTCGATTATTGGGCAGTCTAATAGGTCCAGTCCGATCTAGCAGATCGGCACTCATTTTCTAAAATGCTCGGGCTGTAGTCGGCCTGTGTAATAGGGCCCTGTGTCTCGCTGCTCAGGAGCAGGGACATCTTTCTTTAACAGGGGTCCATGCTGCAGTGCTGGATTAACCAAAAGCAAATCCCCCCCCCCCTTTTTTTTTTTGGACAAAATGATCGTTTGGGAAAACAGGAACAAATAAGGGTGCATTCTATCTACTGCAAAAATATATATTTAAAAAAAAAAAGACCAACCTAGGTACATGTTGGGTTTGTCTTGACTGTTTCTATTATAATCTCTGAGGTTAATTACACATTGGCCCTTTGTTCTTCCACGTCCCCTCTTCCATTTACCCTTTGCAGGTGGTGACATTTTGAAGCTTGCCACTTTCACATACTGTACATACTGCAGGAGCCAGTCCTAAAAGTGTTTAGCTCAGTTTTACCCCGATCAGCTCTATAAAGATAACAGACAGTTCTCGAGTAGAGTTACAATGTTTCATGCAGTGTTTGACAAGCAGAAGGGCCTGTCCTTATACAAATATCTATCACATTGATGGATTGTGCGCCGCTTTGCTGCGCCTCAGTGCTGGGGACTCCTGTCGTTTAACACATCACAGTCAGGTCACCACTTGACAGAAGCACTTGCTGATAACTCATCATCTTGCATACCCCTGGTGGGAATAGCTTTTTCATAACAGGTATAAGTAAATAGGCGCTGGTGTTTATGCACACTGCGGAGAGGGAGGTATCTGGGAGATATTCAAAGTCATAAATTACTTTGGGTATGCTCCAGATTTTTTTTTATTTTTTTTTTCATTGAAAGACGCATTTAATTCTGTCTGCAGCTTCCATCTGTCTTATTCCTTCAGCACAATTATTTCTGTATCAAACTGGAAAGACTTAATACATATTAAACACACACATTTGCAGGCAACCGTGAGAGGCTGTGGTCGGATTCATCCAGAACTGATATTGGTTTTTGTTACAGGAATTAAAAATGATGAATTAGAAGAACAGTCAAAAAAAAATAGTTGTTAAGCTGATCTGAATATTGATAGATTAACATGGCTGCCTATGTCGGTGATTAGATTTAGCAACACTACGTTTACACGGAGCGTTAACTCGCCCAATCGATCGTTTGTCGAATTTGAAGCAGCAATTCGGTTTTTGTAACAATCAGCGTTTAGACAAAGTTAAAATTCGTTTAAAAAATCGTTATTGCGATCGTTTTAAGATCGCTTAAGCCAATCTTACACATAGGGTGAATCTGTGAAAGACTGTTTACACGAAACGATCTGCGAATTTTTAGCGAACGACCAACGACTATTTGAGAACATGTTGAAAGATCAAAATGAATTATTTCTCGCTCATCGATTGATCGTTCGCTGTGTTTATACGAGCCGATTATCGCTCAAATGCGATCATTATCGCTAAAATTCGAACAATTATCGTTCCATGTAAACGCACCCTAAAGTCTGGCTGTTAGACCCCTCAGGCTTAGTGGTTGGATTAGATTATGTTCCACACCTGTCTTTTGGCAAGATGAGACGGTGACTTGTTGGGACAATTAAAGAGGTATTCTGAGTTAGAAGAACCTATTCAATATCCACTAGATAGGTGTTTCCGATCACAAAGGGTCTGACTGCTGGGGCCTGCCATGGTTTCAAGAATAGGACTTTGATAATTGAGTGGTGACTTCATTCTTTGTCTACGGAGCTGCTGGAGATAGATGAGTACTGTGAATGAAGGGGCGGTACACATGCACAAGTCACCTACACCGGTGGCCCAGTGGTCAGACCCCAATGATCTGACACTTAGTCCCTATTCTTTAAATAAATTCTTGCAACTTAGAATACACCTTTAATGTCATTAGTCAGATTTATCAATAATAATAATAATAATAATAATAATATTTATTTGTTAAGTAGCGACAAATTCCGCAGCACTTAATATACTCAGTATACCCAATAGAGCTTCTGTGTTGTAGGTGTAGAGTTTTTATGTGAGGTGCATTATGTCCTGGCCATCGAGGCATCATGATAGTTGTAGTTTTTGAGCAGCTGGAGAGTAGAGATGAGGGAGATACTCTTAAAACAAGTTAATGGCCGAACATAAAAGTAATGCAAAAGTACAGAATGCGAGCGTCTTGGTTGGTTGTTTTATGCTTCAGCAGGTGGTGGTGGTGGTGGTGTGTCAAGAAAAGAACCCCCACTTATGATATCTAAATGTCTGTCCATAGAGAGAGGGAGAGAGGTTTCTTCATGGTACAAACACTGATTACCTGAGGGCACTATAAAAATTAAAAAGAAGTCATACTTACCATCCCTGGTCACCTACAGAAGCTTTTCCAATGCTACAGATCTGCGCTCCTCACCACTACTTCCTTGTTCCTGTGAAACATAGTCCCCACAAGAGCTGGCCTGCTCAACCAATCACTGGCCAAGGACACTGTGGTTGCCACTAATTGGCTGAGTGAGGTAGTTAGATAATAGGATGGACAGGTAGCCATAAAGCTGTTCCTAAATCTTAGATGCTTATTTCTATACTATGCTAATTCTATACATTCTCTACATATTGTAAAGAAATTAATCATCCTATAATTGGAACGTATTAATTAAAATCTGTAAATTCTGGTATTGTGATCTTCAAGTACAAGAGTACAGTACTTTCTTGGCAATGCCTTAAACCATTTTTCGCAAGCTTGAAACATGGACCAAATGTTAACTTCCAAATGTAGACATATTGGGAACATGGTAAAAAGGAAACAACACATGACAGCTCCTTGTGTAACATAAAAGGAGATTTTCCTTGGGTTTATTGGAGATTAGAGCAATTTGCAGTGGCAGATTAACTAGACCATAGGTCCTGGTATAATCTAATAGATAATGGTCAATTAAAAAAACATGTGCAGGGACAAAATAGACAGTGGGTGGCTGCCCCAAACACTCCTATGATAATCTGCCACTGGCTAGCTGGGTAATATCTATGGTATGTTCATTATAAAACTGCTACAAATATAAAATTAACCATATAGGCAATACAGAATAAGAGAAGGAGGTCCAGAGTCACGAGGAAGGTATAAAATGATTTATAATTTATTATAAATCTCCGTACAAAGGCAAAAATTGGACCAGAAATTTCTTACATGAAGCCTTAATGGCAGGCCCCCATTCATTCTGTTCCATTAGGTTAAAATCTGCATAATTTTTTTTATGTGTATGTAGTGGCAAAGATGTAAATTGTGAAAATGTGGAGAAACTCAAATCCCCCGGCCCAATGTATGTTCTTTACAAGCTTTCCTTCACATTCTAAATAGGCTTTACTTGCCAAATGTCTCCCTATAGGAAACATCCATGAATATGCAACCAAATTATGTCACTCAGATATGATCTTGAGTCTGTTGGGAATCATGTAGGACAGTCGTTCCATAGCAAAATCTTGATCTGTATGCCCTTATGTTCTCCACTCGAGATTAGCAAACCTTGAGCACGTTCAGGTTCTTATGAGCCCGAGCATGCGGCATTTGATTACTGGTGGCTGCAGAAACTGGATGCAGCCATAGGCCATATCTATATTTTACAGGACTCCCAACTGCAGCCACCAGTAATCAAATACCGCATGATCAGATTGGGATGAACTTGAGCGTGATCAAGGTTGGCCCATCTCTATTAGCAACCGTTCATACTTATTCACGGTTTAGGTGTTTCTCCCAATTGAAAGCCAACTTTATTCTTTGTATCTACTTCTACAACTATAAAGGACTTGTAGTCCAAAGAAAAGGCAGATGGTCGGCACTTCCGAGATTAAACGGTGTTGTTTATTCAAAAATCTTTAAAATTCCATCATGTAAGTCCACAAGCAAAAGTACAGACACAAGCACGATCTGCTTGTGTCTGTACTTTTCCTTTAAACTTACATGATGGAACTTTAAAAATGTATTAATTACCGGCAAAGTTTTATCTCGGGAGTGCCGACCCTCTGCCTTTTCTTTGGACTACATTGTGTTTGAGGACCGAGATACCCTCTGGCCGAGCACCCACCAGGTGAACTGGATGATTATCTTTGCGCTATAAAGGACTTGTCCAACCTTAGTACCAATGGTGTACCTATAATAGAAACATGGCCCTCCCCCACTATGGAGTCTGATGGAGCTGAAGGTGTCGCCTCTTGCTCAAGCACCAGAATTGGTGTTTAGGCAAGGAGTCTTTTTAATCTGGGCACTGTGTAATATCTTTTTAGATAAAGGAGAGGTATTTATCTATGTGAAGGACAGAGGGTCAGATCTAGGAAGGGGGCCATTTTTACATGTAGTATACCCTGGTTCTGGGATTTACAGACTCAACTTGAGCTGTCGTTTGCTGAAGAAGCCGAAGGAGAAGAAAGTATGGATAATGAAAGAAGATGACTAAACTTTAAAATAAACATTCTGTTGAGTGTAGGGACGGTCCGAACCGAGTTCGTACAGGGTTCGTACGAACCAGAACCATCCACAATGATTACCGCTGTCTGCCCGCTCCGTGCAGCGGGTGGATCCAGCGGGAGGAACACCTGGAAAACTGGGATACAGCCATAGCCATAGGCTGTATCCCAGTTTTCCAGGCGGTCCTCCCGCTGTATCCGCCCGCTGCACGGAGCGGGCAGACAGCGGTAATCCGATGCCGAGCGTTCGGGTTCAGCCGAACCCGAACCTCGGCGGGTTCGGACCATCCCTAAATGAGTGACGTAAATGGGATTTATAGAGTCAACTTAAGCTGTGCTTTGCTCAATGGCACCAACAAGGGCAGAGATGGGGAATCTTCGGCCTTCCAGCTGTTGCAAAACAACAATTTCCACCAGGCCAGGACAGCCAAAGCCACAGCTTCAGCTATCAAGGCACAATGAGAATCGTAGTTTTTGAACGTCTGGAAGTATCCCCATTCCTGCCCTTGTTGGTGCCATTGAGAAAAGCACAGCTTAAGTTGACTCTATAAATCCCATTTACGTCACTCATCCAACAAAATGTTTATTTTAAAGTTTAGTAAAATATCACATCATTTTCTCTCATTAACGATACTTTTCTTCTCCTTCGGCTTCTAGAGGATTTTATTTATTTCTCTGCTTTCTTAAAGGAGGCAGGACGGATTGAAACAATTTATTGTAAATGATCTAGAGCAATTCCAGGCATGTGTGAAGGATGACTAATAAGCCTCTACTCTCTTGTAAGTGAGCTCATTTAAAGAAAGTATCTCACACTTTGCTCATACGACAGCAGGATTTTACATGCGAAAGCAAAGACCACTTCTTCCACAGCTGCCAAAATAGACAAAAACGCAGGGGATTTTAATATCCGAGTAGCCTCTGTTCTCCACAGCCCAGGTGTGGTAATGTTTATCTTGGAAGGCACGGCCTGCGTTTTTGTTTCTATTAATCCCATGAAAGCTGCAAGGAGTACAGGAAGGAGTTAAGTCATTCTAAAGCATATTTCCTGCAATATATGACAAAATCCATTTATTAGAATTTTGGAATTGAAATTTACGTTTGAGATTCATATTGTAAAGGCTTCCTTCAGATATAAGTATTATAAACTTATGTAGTCATCGTAACCCATGGTTTCAGAGAAAAACAAGAAAGCATATTAATCCAAGGCCAGATAAGATAGGAAGAAAAAAGGGCCCCTTATTATTAGAGATGATTGAACAGCGGGAATTTTCAGGTTCGTTCAACCTCGAACAATCGGATTTGAACGAAAAGCCTATGGTTCAAGTTCGAACGAACCTGAAAATTCCCGCTGTTCAATCATCACTACTCATTATAAGCTTATCGCAGGTTGTGTCATTGCTGAAACACACATCTGTCATCTATGTAACCACCTAGAGTTACAAATAAAGATTTAGGGTTCACACTACGTAAAACATTGGCCGTTCTGTGACCCGGCCGTTGCAGTACCAGCCGGATGATCTTCATTTCCATTGAATTGGGATGCGGGCGCATCCTTTTGCGCCCGCATCCCAATTCACCATTGCACACAATGGAGATTGCGGCCGAAGCCGCAGGCTCCATTGGGTGAACTGACATGTTCTGTGTGGCCACTATTCAATAAATAGTGGCCGCACAAAACTGTTATGTCAGTTTTTCATGCGGCCGAATGGAATCCGGGCCTGAGCGTATACTATGTGTACGTGATAATACTAAACTTACGTTGTGTGAATATAGCCTTACACTGTTCCTACTGAAATCCAAGAGACCTGCCCTGAAGTTCCAGCGGCGGCTGAGAACAGTGGGCAGAAGCTAGGAGAACACTGGGGACAGTGGACAGGTATGTATAAAGTTTATTATTTTACACTTAAAAGGCAAGGGCTGCATGGACATCATTAACAATATATACATTTATACATACAGCCCTTGCTGCATGATTATTGAGTTAGCAATTGCTAATATAGCAGATCGGTGCTCGCTTACATTAGTGATTGGGCCGTCTAATACGGCCTTAATACACAGAAACAGTCCTGGCACTGATTTTAATGAAGAAATTACAACATCCCTACTAAAATGGAGACGAATTCTAATAAAAATCTTAATAATTATATTAAAATGTCTACTTAATCTTTTCTTTTCCATCCTGAATATTAAAATAGTCCCTCTGGAGGATACATTTTGTAGCATACGACCCCCCCTTTTCTGGGCAGTAGCTATTGTTGCCAACCTTCAAAGATCTTGTTTTATTACATAACCACGAAGAGGAAAGAATGGCCTGACTTTCATTGCCTGATCGGATGACAAGGATGTCACAGCATTCTGTTCCTAAAGCGCTGATCCTTACTGTAGAGCTCCTGCAAATTCTAACATTTACAGACATGAGCCCTAAGTATTTATTGAAAATACATAAGATTTATGCAGATGCTCAGTAAACATAAGTAAAAATAGAGCGGTGTAATAATAATCGCCATTGCTGACAGCTGTACAATCTAAAATTAACATTTGTTCTATTACTGATTCTTAGCAGACAAGTGTGCGTATCAGGGAAACCACAAAACAACACTTCCCAAGAGAGACGGCCCCATAGCCCACAGACTGCGGTGACAAGTTTTCCGAAAGGCACGGCGGCGCTCCTGCTGGTAACTGTTTTAGGAACGATATCAAGGGGATATTTTAGGCTTTGCAGTGTAAATCAGTTTTTGGAAGTTTATCCTCCTGCTCAATGACAGAATTACAAACAAGACATTGAGTTGACTTGTCGGTATCTCGGGAGCACTAAAGAATGGCATTATAAAGAGAGAGAAAAAGAAGCGCCATAAGCAACATTTTTAGTCTCTGTGGCAGCTCTGAATTATTTTTTGAAAGAGAAAGACATAAATAGATAGATAGATAGATAGATGTAGGCTAGAGATAAGCGAACCGGGTTTGAGACGATCCGAACCCGAACATTCGGTATTTGATTAGCGGGGGCTGCTGAACTTGGATAAAGCTCTAAGGTTGTCTGGAAAACATGGATACAGCCAATGACTATATCCATGTTTTCCACATAGCCTTAGGGCTTTATCCAAGTTCAGCAGCCACCGTTATTCAAATGCCGAAAGTTCGGGTTCTCTAATGTAGGCTAAGGGTACTATTACATAAAGCGAATATTGGCCATACTTGGCCAATTTCCGGCCATTCCAGCCGATAATCATTTTGTGTAATGGCTTATGCTAATCAGCAACGATCAGCCAACATGCTGACCGTCGCGTCATGTAATAGGAGCAGCGGCAGCAGACCACCGCTAACCTCCATGGGCTACCTGGGTGATCTAAAGATCTTTGTTCCTTTATATCGGCCGTGTAATAGGGCCCTTATACAGTAGTGATGAACCTTCCCTGATGCTTTTGGGTACTTTGGAAGATGACTTCATCTTCCAAGAGAAAAAGGAGAGCACAATGTCAGCTGATCGTTGTCTTTCAACAGGCTGAAACAGCAACTTTCAGTTTAGCAACGACCTGCTTCCATGGGCTCCCCAGATGATCTAAAGATTGTATAGGGAGCCACCCTGCAGCTCCCCTGGGCCCCCCCCCCCCCCCTGCACTTACCCGCTTACTGTCGAGGCAGGTTATAGCGCCGGCAGCGAGCGGGGAACAAGGAGCAGCACAGGTCGGCGCTCCCTTTCTCCAGCTGACCTCCCCATGTAATAGGGGCTTAAGGCTACATTCACACATTCCTTATTTTTTGCCGCCCAAATATTTTGTCCACAAACTTTAGTCCACGACCCGCAAAAATGCATCCCTAATGCGTCCATTTTTTGCTGATCCAAAAAAAAAATGGAAAGAACTAGTCAAAAGAATAAGAAGAATAGACACTAACTAGAATTAAGATGTCACTAACTAGAATTATGGCTCTGTATTTTTTGAAGATGTTAATTCTGTAACATCCGTAAATCACAGACAATCCCATAGACTTCTATTGGAGTGTCTGTGCCATAATTACGATTCGCAAAAAATACAGATGCCTGAATGAGGTCTAAGGCTATGTTCACACTGCGTATGATTCCGTCCATAGATCGTACACCGCCGTACATGTGCGGCTGAAACTACGGGCGTGGGAAAAATCAACATGCGGTCGGATGCGTACTAACCGCGAACATACGCCCGCAGTACAGTTATGCTTCCCTAGCTTGTTTCGAAGCGATCTGAGGCAGGTCATTTACTTGGAAATCTTCGCCCAACTCCGAAAACCACACAGAACCTTTTGGATCGAAAAATCAAGTTCAGTGTGGCTGAAATAAGTACTTCGTACGGGACCGCATGGAAATCCAAGGCCGTGAGTTGGAACATTTCCGTCCTCAAACAATGGTCTTGTTCATTTTTCAGGGCATCGTATACGATCCGGCCGTAAGCTCATACGTAGTTTGCACTGTGCGGCCGTATATCGTATACTTTCAAGCGAACGCATCAACCTCAAAACTACGTGCGTATATTCGCGGTTCGCACTACGGACGGATTCATACGCAGTGTGAGCATAGCCTAACAATGTATTTTTAATTATTAGAAAAAAATAAAGTTTGAGGTTTTAAGGATATGTGCATTGTTTATATATGTCTTTAGGCAATTCTTTTCCAAGCACCAGACCATGCACCTAAACAGAGGTTAGCCCACCAGCTTGGTTCTCTCTTCGGGGGGTCACACAATGAGCATATGTATGCACTATTGTATTGATACTTCCAAGTAAATCTTTGATGAGTCATAGACATAGAAATCAATGATGGAATACAAAAACATAATCCTCCGTTTACAAATCATCCATCATTTCAGTTTAACCAGCAGCATCGTGGGAGCCAAGAGCATGTAAAAAAGAGAAAAGTTTCAGAGTTTGCTTTTTCATAAAATGAGAAGAAGAGGAGGGGGGGGGGGGGGGGGCTGATTATAAAGGACCCCAGAGGGATGTGGAACTGTTATTTATTATTTTACATAGCTTCAGGAAAAATGAATATTGTGCACCTGGGCAGGCTCAAACTTGGAGTTCAACGATGATTTCGGTCCCAGTAGGAACATGTCTGAGGCAACATTAGCCTGTTAACATTGAAATCTCTTTCTCCACCCCTAGCATGATCTGCGTAGTGTTCTGTGTAATCCTCAGGGACAGCTCGCTGAAGTTCTGTGAATGAAAATAAAAAAAAAAAATAAGAAAAAGTTTCTTTTCTCAGGAGTCAGCAGTAAAGTACAACTAAGCTCCCACTCCGACTCCTGCAGGGGCAAGAAGAAGAGACAATTATGGCTCATATTTTCTCACCAAGGGGAGAATTCTTCTCTTCACTATAGGAGCTCACAGGCTACCATTCATATTGTACATGTCATAACATTGCTCAGATGTAAGATGTTTCTTTTGTATTTCTAGACCACTAGAGTGCAACATGGGTGGTATACTATTCTCCTGCATTGCCCTGGATTATGTCCATAGCTCATCACTGCCATTGGGGTAGATTGGTATTCTTTATCAAATCTATATAAAAGGATGGTCCCCTGTTTAAAAAAAAAACTCCAACTTTCCAGTGCTTATGAGCTGTTATATGTCCTGCAGGAAGTGGTGTATTCTTTCCAGTCTGACACATTGCTCTCTGCTGCCACCTCTGTCAGTGCCAGGAACTGTCCAGAATAACAGCAAATCCTCATGGAAAAAAAAAAGTTCCTGACACGGACAGGGATGGCAGCAGAGAGCACTGTGTCAGACTGGATAGCATACACCATTTCCGGTAGGGCATACAGCAGCTGAATTTTGTAAACATAAGTAATTTACAAATATATCTAATTGAAATCAGTTGACTAAAAAAAAACCAAAAAAAACCTCAGGAATTAATACCCTTTAAGTGAGCTCTCTACCACCTGCCAATTAACAATTAATAATCATTATTGATAGTAATAAAGATCAAAATTTAGAAGAATAGTAATAACTTAGGTTAGGCTTTCATAAGAAGGTATAGAAGGTATAAGTGGTACCTTGAAAGATAAGGTGCCAAAAATTGTATGGTGTGAAGAAAATATTTTCTGTGATATACGTTAAAATGGAATTGTTGCATTACTACTTTTCTAGGTGAGTAAGTAAGTTAGAAGTTCTCTTCAGAGATGAGCGAACGTCAAACCAGAACGCTCAGAATTTGCTTACAGGTGGTTGAAGAAGGTAGTTGCAACCCTAGGGAGTGCTGGAGTACATGGATACAGCCTATGGCGTATGGCTGTATCCATATTTTCTAGGCAGCCTTAGGGATGCATCCAACTTCTTTGGCCACAGAATAATGAGAGATAATGAGATGCTGAGAGTTCAGGTTCGAGGTTCAGCTCTTATTCTCTTCAAGACCCTTCTCAGTGACCTTACTGTAACGCTTAGTGTTGAGTGACGTACATGTTTGTATGTGGGCAAGAGTGGTGGGGTGAAAATTCCATGAAAGTTAATAGTTTAGCAACTGCAAGGGACATCCTGAAGAGTGTCTAGGTGTAATCCATGAGAAATGGCTGGGTGTCAGCAGGTTATGGCAGAGGATAGTCCCCCAAAGATTTACTGCGTCACAGGTTTGATCAAGAGACGTTGGTCCTGTTGGATGCAACATGAGCCTCTGGAGGACTTGTGTTGCAGCTCATGGTCCTTTGAGAGTAAAGTTGGTTTTCTTCTAACAATTAAGTATATAATCCCAACAAGTATAAGCCTCGATCAGAAAGTGTTTGTGCCATCCTTGTGAATGGAAGCCTCTCTCTTACATGCAACTTTCACCAACATCAGAGTAAGGCCATGTTCACACTTCGTATAACACCGGCCATTCTGTGGTCACATAATAGCCGGTGTTACTGAAGATCATCCGGATGATCTTCATTTCTAATGAATTCGGATGCGGGCGTACCCACGTGCACCCGCATCCGAGTTCACCGCTGCACACAATGGAGTGTGTGGCTGGAGCCACGTACTCCATTGTGTGAACTGACATGTTCACACGTTCACGGTCAAAGCGTATACTATGTGTATACGCTCCAGCCAGGATTCCATTCAACCACAATACAACGTATGTTTTGTGTAAATAGCTGCCGTTGTTGCAAATTGCAACAAAGGCCGCGATTTACACAAAACATACGTTGTGTGAACATGGCCTAATAGTGGTAAGGAGACCATCTTTGACCCAACTGTTGTCATTATTATAGGAAATTACTAGCAGGGATCTGAGATATAGCTACTCAAAGCCCATCAATGCTTGGACCTACTGAAGATTTCTAGGTACCCCAATGGGCCAGTCTAATGCCCTTTGAGTATATGCAATAGTTTACTGGTAGGTGGATTGTTTATTCCCAACTGCAGGAGGAAAGTTGACTTGTGACTCTTGGGGAGTTGTGCCTTCCTTGGAAGATACTAGGTTGCATTAGATGGGCGTATGTTTTTCCACATTCCAAGTCTCATTGTCTTCCTGTACAATGAAAATCTGATCCACAATTTTTGAACATAATAAAGTTTTCTTTATACTCGGCAAAGACAAAATTCATTAAACACACTGGCAGACCCCTATCCTATTTGGTTCTCTAACATATTGTAATGAATCCTGTAAGCGGTCAGAGCTATACCAGAGAAAAGCCAGACTATACCAAAGGATTATTTGCATATTACAAAGGATTTCCTGAAATATCATAGAGACATGTCAGCATATCACAATGGTGGAATCAATCATCCTGCAGCATCTGGGACTGAGTACACAAACCTCTTCAGTGCCATTCAGAAATTTTCATCACTGGAAAACTCTGACACAAAACTCTAGACGAGGCACAATTCTAATCAATAGAGCTCTTTTTAGAATGGCAAGTCAGACATTTCCAGTACAGCAAATCTCAGAATGATACCTAAGGGGTTTTGGAGGTTAAGAAAGCACTATAGTCCCCTCATTGTTGTATTCCAGGTGGTCCAGGTCCAAAAACTTTAGTAATAAGATCTTTTGACATATAGCTGATTTGACTGATTTCCCCTTTAAATATATCTTTTAATGTTGGTCAATGGGCAATATTTACTATGACTGCCAGAATTTCACCTCGAAATCCAATAGAATAGTGGACACAATTATACCTAGTCCTCCAAAACAAATAGTAAAATTTGCCTCGCTTGACCAGGGTACGTGGCTTATAGGAAAGAAGGTGTGGTTTGCTAAAACTAGATCGTAGCCAAGAATAGACCAAAATGCACCATAGATGCACTCAAATTTTAGTAAGTTGGCTAATAGTTGGTCTAAACTTTGACAGACTAAATAGGTATCAGATTTATTGGAAAGTCATATGCGATAAATCTGAAATTTTTTTAAAGTTTTTTTCAGCGAGTACATTTTTTTTCTTATAATAATGCTCAGGTAGGTTCCTATTATTGCTTCCTGTAACAATTGTAGTTTTAGGTCCCTATACTAGAACACACCTTGTTTTTAACTGTCCCTAACCTGATGTACGGTGTGGATAATGTTAGTGCGATGTTAATGTTAAAGGCGATGTTGACTCTCCTTGTCAGTCGTTTTTCATATATTTTGGCAATTTAAGGAAACTCAACAGAGTCCTATGCTTAGTTGCACTACATCAGTATTAAGCTTCTGCTGCTTTTCTGGGCCACATCCATATCCGAGAGCCATCCCACTGTCTTTTTGGGCCCAAATCGGCAAATTGAAGAGCCCTGGTACGTACAAATGCAGGGACCCCTGTCAAAGGCAGGAGTCCCTGGTCCTGTCCAGTAAATTGAGTGGCATTGATTGGTGTGTATAAAAACTGCGATGCATACAATACATCACCCCTGCTTACTTCCGGGACGCTCAGTTTACAGGAGTAGGGATGAAACGTATCTCAAACAAATACAAAAAAAAAAAAATTAATGTGAAATTTAAACAAAATCTGATTAGTGTGTAATCGATTTTCTCCCTCGTCTAGTTGTCATGCATTGCATGAGTCTGCCGTCGCAATATCCTTTTTATGAAATGCATTCATCTATTCAGACTTGCAGTTTTGTACCAGCCACAGGTCACATCCTGCTATCTGCGGAACGTCTGAGTGATGAATCTGTTTAACAGGGAACTCCACAGGTCAAGGCTCGCATAGACTGATTATATTCATTACACAGTATAATGGGATGTCCTGGCTCCTGATATCGATGTCTCTATCTATTGAAACGTGCTGTTGTTGTGTCAGATTTTTTTTTCTCCCCCCCCCCCCCCCTCCTCGCGACGTGAGAAGAGCTGTCTATGCATGGGAGACTGGAGCTGAACTGACGGCTATCCAAGAAGGAAATCATTTTCCCTAATTACCAGCTAGCTGCGGCGGCGGTCTCCAGGGAGTCAGATCATAAGGCTGTTGGTCTTCAATGAAATCAATTATTTAACCCCACCGCCAGCTCCCTCCTAGCATCATCCACCTCCCCTCTAGTAATAGGCCTTATTATAAAGTACCCCAAGCCTTGGAATTCTCCTGGGCTTTCTGGAATAGCATCCTATGTTCTAGTCAAGAGTCTGGGATTCATCGGCGCTTTAAATAATAACAATTTCCCAATAAGAACACGTGACATCAGAGACATGTACGGGGTCAGCTCTGAACTAATTGCTTTGCGTTCGCTGCTAGCATGTAGGTGTCACTCATACCAGTATCTCCCTAGCACACTAGCAAGTTGCAGGCAGCTGTTACACATTAATCTGCTCATCACCAGCTCATTGTGTACCTTGTCGTATATATAAGCTATTTTCTCTGCAAATCTGAATGCAGAATAATTGCCATTGTCTCCCCCCCATTGTATCTGTACTATCAAATACAACAGTATTTTCACTAATGGTTATAAGGGGATGTTTTATGAGACGTAGGAAGGCGGAAGCAACTTTTAGGGTCAGTAGTACACATGAATGATGGGAAATATTCAAAAATAGCACTTTTCTAAAAAATAAGATAGTAAGTTTATCACTGACATGAACATGTAGAGCTAGGACAAGAGGCTAATTTTACTAAGTGTTATTAGCTAGTCTTAAAGCAAATTTAAAATATTTTTTTTAAAACCTGTTTGGCTTGGTTATGTTAACCCTACAGTGCTCTCACTGATGTTCTTTAGCCCCAGAGATTCCCCTTGTTGGTGCACAGTTAGGCTATGTTCACACAACGTATGAGGTCTCTGAAAAGATCATCCCGGCCGGTACTGCAGTAGCGACCGGATGATCTTTATGGCCGCAGAGTTCTGATGCTGGCGCATCCCCGCACGCCCGCATCAGAACTCTCCACTGCACCCTATGGAGCAAGCGTCCGGATTCGCTCTCTCCATAGTGTGGACTGACATGGTTTTCTGCGGCCGCTATTCACTGAATAGAGGCCGCAGAAAACTCACACGCCAGTTGTGCCGCGAGAGATCCAGGCTGGGGCAAATACTATGTATATATGCTCTGGCTGGGATCCCATAATAAAGGCACTGACATATATTTTCGTAACAATCACGGCTGTTGTATAACGGCCGTGGTTTTACGAAAATATACGTTGTGTGAACATAGCCTTATTTTGTATTCTCTCCATTGCAAAGGGAGGGGTATGAGCTGGACTATTAGCCAGTAGTGCACACACAGTGATTTCCTATCCTTTAGCTACTGTCTAATTACAGCACAGCATATACTCCACTCTGTTGTGCTAAAATTACACTGAAGAGGCTGGCACTCTGCTGGGCTGATAACTTACACAGTACACTATTATAGATGGTATATTTGGGGGGTGGGGGTATACTGATGCACTGGCTTTGCTATATGATGTGTGAAAATATATATATTTTTTTATGTATACACTATCATAAAAAAAACCTCCGTCCCCCATAGAATATAGATGCAAGGGTAAAGTAACTTCCAAATTGGAGCCGTCTCTTCAGAGGACAGACCCACTACTCATCAGAGGATTGTTAGAGGACCAAGTGGCTATCTGTTTCAGTGCACTACGATAAAGACCTAAATGACCACCCCTGATGCCCTGAAAGAAGTAGATAGCATATCATTGAACACTCATTATATAAAAATGGTGCACAGGAATGTCATCTTAAAGGTACCATGTACCTCTTTATAATGTTTCCTACTAAAATCTATCAGGAGGATAGGATACCCTTTAAGGCTATGTTCACACTACGTAAAACTACGGTCGTAGTTCTCGCCGTAGCCTTAATTGTAGGTTTGAAAAACGAGGTAATGTAATCTATAATTGTCAACCTTCCATAGCAATTAGAAAAAATATCCCAAAGACTGTGTCTACCTGTGTATCTGGAGTTTCCAGGAGCTCTCTGCTAATTACCTTCCTTTACATGAAACACCAATCCCCATTGGATTTAGGCCCAACACACCTGTGACATGCTAAGCCTTGCTTCCTTGTCTTCAAGAAGTATTCATTGCAGAACTATGCCATTCATGGCTGACAACAAGACATATGACCTTTCAAATATATATATATATATATATATGTATTATTTCTTCATTAAATCCATAGATTTGCTCATCTTTTCTGAATTCGGGTGAAGTAACTATGAGCTCTACCATGCTCACACCTCAGTTAGGGTCATACTACATGGGCGGACTATGGCCCGATCATTAAAGTAAACGATCTAGCAGATCTAATTTACTGGACCCATTACACGGCCCAAAAATCGGGCAGTAAGGGATGCATAGACATTGTTAGTGATGTACAAGCAGCCTTTGCCCAAACACCTGACACCTTAACTCTCTGGGGAGCGGAGAGAGGTAAGGTGTCAGGGGTTTGAGCAATCGTTAGCCACCGGCTGCGCATTGCTAGTACACGTAGTGATGCGCGTTTGGCGCCATCGATTATAGGGTCAAACCTAAACCAACAATCAGCCGATGATTGTTGTCATCAGCTGATCGTTGTCTCTATTACACGGAGTGGTAATCATCCAATGTCACTCCGTGTAATGGGGCCCTTAGACTATACTATTGATTATTGGTGAGCCTTATTTTCTTCTTCATGAACATGACTATTCATGAAAGAATTGAAGGAATTGTCTAGAATGAAAAAAAATATAATGTCCTTCCAAGAACAGCATCACACTTGTCCATAAATCGTGCATGGCGCTGCAGCTGAACCCTATTTACTTCAATAAAGTTGAACTGTGTACATAACCCCTTGATAGGTGTGGCACTGTTTTTGGGAGAAATTGTCCATGTATTTATATTCTGCAGAATTCTGAAACTAACTTGATGATACGTTCCAAGGGAAAGCCCTGAATTCTAGTTTTTTTTCTTGATACGCCAAGTTTCTGCAGCTCCAATGAGACTCTAAAACAGGGATGGGGAACTTTTGGGGCTACAGTGGTTGCAAAACTACAAAACCCATCATGCCTGGACCTTTGGCTGTCCAGGAATGATGGGAATTGTAGTTTTGAAACAGAGGGCCGAAGGTTCCCCATCCCTGCTCTAAGAGGTTGGATGACCATTGGCAGTTGGTCAATGTAGTGGTAGCCGAACTACCACCATATGCCAAATGACAGAAGTAGGACACTGCATATGGATGGAGGTGGGGGCTTATGATAATAAATGTGGGGCTCCCAATGGCTTTACTCATGCAGATCCAGGGGTAATACCAATGGAACATGACAACACAGTTATAAATGAAAAGTTTTAGTATTGTCACGGCTGCCCGTGCCGTGCGCCGCCCGTTCCCCCTACTCACTCATATCAGGAGATCTCCTGCACCTCCTGTGGCTGCGGCAGCTTCTTCCCCCTCGTCTCTGTGTTCTCAGATCCTCCTTTTGGGGCGCGCGCGCGCGCTGACTCTGCTATGTCTTAAAGGGACAGTGTCCCCACTATTGGTCTGGCCATTTTCCAAGCCCCTATTAAAGGCTGCCCCTTCCTGTTCCCTTTGCTGGATCTATAGTGCTCATCAGAGAAAGTGTTCCAAATTACTGTGATTTCTAGTGTACCAGTTCCTTGCTCACGTGTCCTGACTCCGTCCTTGTCTGCGGCCAGCCCTGACCTTCTGCCTGTCCCAGACTACGTCCCTGCCTTACGTCCTTGTACTTCGCCTCACCTCGCCACCTACTCAAGCAAGTCGCGCCAGGGGTAGCGACCTGGGGGTCGCCTGCCGCTGCAAGGCCATCTTGCCTTGCGGCGGGCTCTGGTGAAGACCAGCGGCCCCTTAGACTCCGCTCCCTGGTGCGGTTTAGTGCCATCGCTTGTGTAGGCTACACGGATCCACTGTCTCCAGTCATTACAAATATCATGTCTAATACAAGAATTTCATACAACAGACATGTCAGGAGCTGTGACACATTTTCGGTAAACTCAGTGACCCACACGTGACATTTCACTGACAGTCACTATATTCCCATCTCTTCTTGAGAAGCCCAGATCACTATGATGACTTCTTCTGACTACAACAGGTCTCTATAGATTTTGCCTCCTTCTCCTTTGTCACCTTAGTTTTGTAGCACATTTCTTACTCTCTATACTAAAATAAAATACCCCCTGAATAGAGTAATGCTACACATAGTGCCCCTTACATTGTCACAAGCCTCACAAAATGATGCCCCTGAAAAATTATAGTGCCAACATTTGCTTCCCATTCAAATACAAAAAGAAAAGTTCAACAGGAGGAACCCAAACAACTATAGTGCTATGTTTACACACCATAACGTTGTAGCCATTTAACGGGTGTCTTTTAGGACGACCGTCATTTTTTTCACCCAAAAAGATGACTGTTGTGTTGCATTAAACAAACTAGACCAAAAGTAAAAACACAGACAATTTATGGCTAGGTTGACACTTTGTAAAAAGGACGTCCATCTTTCATAACAACGAACATCATTGCGCAAATATCGTCCGTTATTTTTAAACAATGGACGTTATTTGCAGAATGTCGGCCATTGTTATGAAAGGCAGTCGTCATTTTTACATAGTGAGAACTTAGCCATACTGTGAACATAAAGATACTTAAAACATGAGCTAAAAATTAAGCTCAAAAACCATTTGTGAACATGGTGCTCAGTGCTCCTCCAAAAACATTTCAGCACTGGACAGATGCAGAAAGATTAAGGCCATGTTCACACACTGTATTTTTATAATAAACAACGGCTGTTTTTGCAAGTTGCAACAAGAGACACTGTTTATTAACGATTACATTACACTGTATGGAATCACGACTGTAGTGTATACACACTGTATATACTACGGCTGGTGTTCTCTGCAGCTGCACAAAATAACTGACAGGTCTATCTTGCTATTCAGTGAACGGCCTGTACTCACAGTGTAAAGTATGGCTTTCAGCCATACTTTACATTGTGGGCTATGGCAAATTTTATTTGAATTTCAATTAAAATAAAATTATGTTCATCTGGCCTATGCTACAGTATCGGCTGGGTGCACATTTCAGACATCGGCCATTGTTTGACCTAGCTTCATACATTGTGTAAACATGGCCTAAAGAAACAAAAACGCTGCCCCTAGTGCAGTTCCGGGCACAATTTTCAGTAAAACACACAAGACAACAACATGTAGGATTTGCAGAAAAGCTGTGTCTCTGAAGGTCACTGCTTGGCTATTGCTTTTGTTGGGGTTCCACCTTTAGCGGATCTCGCAAGTATTGTATAGAAAGTCAGTGAGTTGAAGATCAAACCAAAATGCAAACCCAAGGTAGGATAGAACAATATAAAATGATCCTAGGAATCTTTAATATTTGATGTACATTACATGATTAGGTCTGCACTCTGGGCTAAACCTGTTTATCACTAAACTTGCTCGCTTAAAGAAATGTTTGTATTTTGTATTTTCCTTCTTTTAGAGTGACTCTGCACCCACAATCTGCCCACCCCCCACCAACCGCTTGTACTGCTGCTTTTAATCCAAGATCTGTCCTGGGGTCCGTTCGGCAGGTGATGCAGTTATTGTCTTAAAAAACAACTTTTAAACTTCCAGCCCTGTCAAATTGGTGTGGCCTAGATTGTCTGTGCCCTAACCTTGCACCACCCCTCCGTCCCTCCTCCCTGCCCTCTTCACCAATAGGAATGCCCCTGGACAGGATTTCTCCTATTCATCACTTGTCAGAACACTGCACACGTTCAGTGTTCAGACAAATGGTGATTAAGAGAAATCCCGCTTGGAACATTTCTAACGGTTGAGAGGGCAGGGAGGAGGGACAGAGAGGCGGTACAGGCCTAGAGCACAAACTATCTTGGAAGAATACACTGAATGGTAGGGCGTCTTGGTTACCATCCAAGGTTTATGAATCAGTTACTATTTCAGCAGCTGATGCAAGAGCACTAGCCAGATAGATCACCAGATTACCAGTCTGGGCCTAGCGAAAACATTTAACCGTCACTAAAGTTGATATTGTATACCATTCAGTATTCACAAATTGGTATCCTACAGTTTTTTTTAAACCAGAGGAAGATGATAGCTCTATTACAAGTCAATGGGATCGATTGAAATCTGTAGTAAAACTGATTCAAATGTGTCCATCGAGACGGGAACCAAGGACACTAATGAGAACAGAGCAGGAAATGAATGTATCGAAGAAAAAAAAAGTTTCTGGTTGTAAGCTGAAAACGTAGGCCTATTTTACTCTTTAAAGACCTTCATAGAAATAACATCAAGCCGATAATGTTGTCCTTAGTTAATGGGAATATTTCTTTAAGTGGTTATTATCTCGAGATGCCCAAACAAGTAGACGTGACCGCTGAAATGATGAATATGCCCGTATTTCCAATCCGCCGTAAATAAGAGACGTGAGTCACAGCATTCTATAAGAGCCATTCGTAGTAAACAAACTACTAGTCAACCTTGAATGTTCAAGTGACCTTCCATAATACGCTGTTTTCGTACAACCTTATTTTCCTTCAGGAGGTAAAGTGCATAGACAGCCATGTTAGAAAGGTAACAGGATCATTACAGACACTTAAAGGTCAGGATATACATTATTAGCCTCATTAGATCATTGAGTTTACTATAGAAAGTACAGGAAGCAAACAAAATACAAGAGAATGGAAAAAGTAAAACCACCAACCCTCATATTTAACCTAATGGTAAAATCATTTGTGGGTCTCATTCATTTGGGTGTACTATCGATTAATATTTCCAATTAGTTATGTGAATGAGGCCTTATAAACAAAGAGGATTAAAGGGCTTGTCCGGGGTGCAGAGCATGCCTTCTGCTCACCAGCACTGAAACTTTTTCAACCTCCAACCCCACCCTCAAGACATTAGGGGGGGGGGGGGTTGGCGGGCTAAATCGTAATAATCACAATATTGGATACGCTGTGCAGCTATTGGACATCGCGTACGACTCAGAAGGCTTACTTCCGGGACACAGAATCTCAGAAAGTGAGCACCAGGGAGCAGAAAGCTTCAGCCATCTTCTGCTCCCAGGACAACCCCTTTAAATTATACTTCTAATTACAATATTATTATCCATCATTGGGCCCATGTTGTCCTCATACAACTCATAAATTGGACAGTACCTACAATACACAGAGGGTGTTGTGCCTATAGCGAGTACTGCAACCACTAACACCAATGTACAGTATGACAAAATCTTCAGCTTTTTTTGGTTTGTTTGGATTACATTGATCTGCACCTGATTTCTTTTGATAGGAACTATTAGGGAGGATAGAGAATAAGGGTTGTATTACACGGATCGATAATCTGCCAATTTGGTCTAATTATCATCACTCTGTGTAATAAAGACAAAAGCAATGACCATCGGCTGATCGTGTCTTTTGGTCCTGACTAAAAATCATTGGCTGCGCATCTCTTCGTGTAATAGTGATGTTATACAGAGGGCTGATGAATGTGTAAAGAAAATAATAAAGTACACTGTATACATACGTCTCCATGCTCCCCGGTGCTTTGGCCTGGTATCCACCGGCGGCTGCAGACAGTGGGCAAAAGCACCAGGGAGCATGGAGGGGTATGTGCTTTCTTTTATTATTTTACACTTTTAAAAGCAAGGGCTGCACAAACATCCCTAATTATATAAAGTGTAAAGTAATAAAGTGCCCTGGCTGCACGATTATCGAGCCATTATCGGCACTCGTTTACATTACCGATCGGGTCGTGAAATACCTCCCTAAACCTTGGTTATGGGAGGAATCTATTGCCACCAAGGCAGTCAGGCATGTAGAATGAAATAGTGGCCTTGTTCTCAATCATAGACTATGTTCACACAACGTCAAAAATATTAAAAAGACGGCCGATTTTCAGATTTAAAATAACGTCCGTTTTTGCCGCGAATTAACTGACTGCAATGTCAATGCATTGAAGTCAATGAGAAGACGGACGTCCAAGGCACAGTGTTTTGAATAACGGACGTTTTTGCTGCTGCCGTCAAAATAATGATCATTATCATTATTTTCGGACATCTTTTGCAAACAGCGGACATTTTTTTATTAGTTGTTTACACACAGTTTTCCCCTTTGTCACCGTTCTTTTCCTGTCTTTACTATTAAATTCAATGGACTTTTCAATTAAGACACACCCAAAGTTTAACTAGTAATCCCAAACCAAAATAATGTACAAACACCAGTCATTGCACTAAAGGGAGGCCAGGCTGCTAAATAACTTCCGTTATTTTAGACTTAAAATAATGGACATCATTTTAAATAGACCTTAAAAAAACGTGTGAACATAGCCATAGACATGTTGTGCAGTAAGTATTTCCCTCTATAACACCCAGGAGTTCTAACAACCAACCAGAACACCTTATATTGCAACCTACAGCTCCTTATATTAAAACTAAGTGGGTTATGGGTCAAACCCTAAGATTTTTTTTCATATCTGTGCACTGTGTTGTGTCGATCAATCAGATTTCTCTAGCCTTGTGATATATTGTTGTCACAATTGACACTTATTCAACGCTCCACTCCACTGCGCCCTTTTCTCTCTTTGAGCCACTTATCTCTTTGACCAATGTCAATAGGCAAGCCTACTAGTTAAATGTTGCTCTTCTATGTTGTTTCTATGACTTGTGACTACAGCCTTCAACCTTTCGGCTAGTGCTGATGACTATTGCTTCTGACATTTATCATCTCAGGTTGATATATAAGCCGGGTCATTCATTAGGTGTCGGAGTGTTGTACCTAGCCTGTTTTAGCCTTTAGCCACAGTTTAGCTTATGCTTTGTCCCTGGACACTACCCTTGCCTTACCCTACTGATATCCCAACTGTCTACTGCGGTTAAATACCTGATTCTTTACCTCACCCTCCTCTTCACTGCATTTTTGCCTAGTCAGTTCCTGCTCCACAAGTAGAAGGCTTAGTGGGAAAGTGATTTTCCGGAACCTCGGCCCATAGTTCACCTTGGGTAAAAGCATCAAATGTACAAACTGTATTGGATTGGCATTGTATTGTATATGTGCGTCTATAATCTTAGATGAAGAAGATGACAGAAGATGTCCATTACACATACAGTCCTAGGGGCCTATTCCACGGAGCGATATTCAGCCGAATCGGCCAGAATTCGGCCAATTATCGCTCCGTGAAATAGAGACAAGGATCAGCCGATGATCGTTGTCATCCGCTGATCACTAAAATAGGTATGGACCTATAATTGTCGGGCCCCGACAGCGCATCGCTACGTGTAATAGCGGTGCACAGCCGGCGTCAAACAATTTCCAAACTGAATACATTACCTATCCACGCTCCAGGGCTCCTTCTGCGCCGTGCTTCTCGACGGGTCCCACGTGCTCCAGCTTCAGAGCGGCCTGTCTCAGCTGACAGGCCCCTCATCCAATCACTGGCCGGGACCGCCATGGCTAGTGACTGGCTGAGCGGCCTGTCAGCTGAGACAGGCCGCTCTGAAGCTGCAGCATGCGGGACCCGGTGAGAAGCAGAGTGCAGGAGGAGCCCTGGAGCGTGGACAGTATTCAGTTTAAGCAAGGGCTGAAAGGGCATCGGTAACTATGTCCCTGCAGCCCTCGCTAAAAGATTATCGGGCCGTGGAAAAGCCCAGTAAACGATCTAGCAAATCAGCGCTCGTTTACATTATTGATCGGGCCCTATTCGACCCGTGAAATAGGACCCTTAGTGTCAACTAATATCACATTAAGGTTGGTTAAGGTGTGTACTTTTGCTGCAGGCAATAAATAGAGACAAGCGTGATTACAGTAAGTTCAAGTTTAAGAAAACCCCCAACACTCAGCATTTAACTCTTGGTGGCTGGAGAAGTTGGATGCAGCCCCAGCCACTTGGATTCGAATACTGAATGTTCAGGTTTGTGCAAGCTCAATATTACTGTAAGTTTGTTCATCTCTAATGGATATGTACCACACCCTGGCAGCTGATGGCCTTCAAGTATAGGGGCCGATATACTGTAGAAAGCTAATTAAACAACAGGTTGATAGCTGTTCAAACCTCTTTGTGGGGTGAAGACCAGGGTTTCCATAGATCCCCACACCCCAGCTTAGCCAGTGCCTAACTGCTTGTGGTCTCTTAATTTACTTCCTTAGCTTTGAGAAGCAATACAGTTGTCTCCTAACTAGAGATGAGTGTACCTGGAGCATTCTTGGATCCATCCAAACCGTCATTTGATTAGCAGCGGTTACAGAAGTTGGATTCAGCCCTAGGGAGTCCGGAAAAGCGTGGATACAGCCTGAGGCTATATTCACACTTCATAAGCTACATAGTAATCACGGCCATTGTTGCAAATTTGCAACAACGGGCATGATTGCTACGTAGCTTATATAGTACTGCACATGGTATACACTCAAGCCAGGATCCCTAGCGGCGTCGCAAAAAACTGACATGTCAGTTCTCTGTGGCTGCAATTCATTGAATAGCGGATGCAGAAAACATGTCAGTACTCTCAATGGAGCATGCGGCTCCGACTGCACGCTCCATTGTGAGCAGCGGGGAATTCGGATATGGGTGCACACTGATGCGCCCGCTTCCGAATTCAGCGGCAGTAAGGATCATCCAGCCGATACTGCAGTACCAGCCGGGATGATCTTATCTGACACTGGCTGTTCTGTGACCCGCCCGGTCTCTTACAAGGTGGGAACATGGCCTATGGCTGTATCCATGCTTTCCTGCCAGTCTTAGGGCTGCATCCAACTTGTTAAGCCACCGGTAAATAAATACTGAGACTTCTGGGTTCAGACAGACTTGAGCATGCTCAAATTGTACTCAGGGCCAGCCTTTGGGGTGTGCGACCTGTGCGATTGCACAGGGCGCCTCACTCCCGGCCAGCTAGGGGGTGCTCTGGCAGACAGCTGCACATCTAACTTAGAAATAGAAGTTAGATGTGCTTTCTGTCTGCTGGAGCGTCTGGCCTCCTTCTCCCATAGTAGTTAGTTTGGGGCGCTCTAGATGTGCAGCTGTCTGCCAGAGCGCCCCTGGCCGCCCCCCTTCTGCCTCCCGCAGTGGTATAATCCTCCTCTCCACTCTCCACATCTTTGTTGCTAATAGGTGGAACTGTACCCTGCTTAGGCTGGGTTCACACTGCGTCTTTGCAAACCGTTTTTTGAAAAAAAAAAAAAACGGATGAAAAACGGATGTATTTGTGTGCATCCGTTTTGATCCGTTTTTCCTACCAGGTAGCTGTGAGTGGGCTGTGACAGGAACAGCACAGCACTGAGGTGGGGGCAGCAGTCCTGCCAGGTAGCTGTGAGTGGGCTGTGACAGGGACAGCACAGCACTGGGGTGGGGGCAGCAGTCCTACCAGGTAGCTGTGAGTGGGCTGTGACAGGGACAGCACAGCACTGGGGTGGGGGCAGCAGTACTGCCAGGTAGCTGTGAGTGGGCTGTGACAGGAACAGCACAGCACTGGGGTGGGGGCAGCAGTCCTGCCAGGTAGCTGTGAGTGGGCTGTGACAGGAACAGCACAGCACTGAGGTGGGGGCAGCAGTCCTGCCACTGCCGGGGAGGAGGTGACTCCATTCTCTCCCTGTGTCTCCTTATCTGTGACTTTTATTTATTGGGGCAGGACAGGTTTAACCCTTGCAGTGAAAGAGGTAAACCTGACTTGCTGTAATAATTAAAAGTCACAGCTAAGGAGGCAGGAGAGGCCAGATGTGTGTATACTATGGGGGGGTCCCTAATACACAGGACATGTGTGAGTGCAGCCAGTGCCATACATCAGCAGCAGCAGCCCACCACAAAAGATTTCCCATTCACTTTAATTGGCAGCATAGTTGCGATCGGGCGAATATGCGGCCAGGATATTCCAGGGAATTCTCATGGATTCCCTGGAATATCCTGGCCGCATATTCCCGGGAAAGCGAACTGCTTTCAGACCAAAAGTCCGAACAGTTTCCCCAGATCGAAACACAAAGGGAGAGGTTTATCAAACATGGTGTAAAGTGAAACTGGCTCAGTTGCCCCTAGCAACCAATCAGATTCCACCTTTCATTTTCCAAAGAGTCTGTGAGCAATGAAAGGTGGAATCTGATTGGTTGCTAGGGGCGACTGAGCCAGTTTCACTTTACACCATGTTTGATAAATCTCCCCCAAAATTTTTAATACAGTATTATAAAATAGCCCTTACATATCACATAGCATTTTTCAGGAAAACTACACATTTGTTCTCAGTGTTTTTCCCCCTTTTGTGGCCAGCAGGGGGTGTTAGGCTATTTCCACATTTGTGTCCAAACATGGATGAAACCACGCTGCCATTTCCTCTCCAATAGCCGTGCAATGTTGTGGGGATTATCGGCAATATTGACACGGCTCTTGCAATAGGGACGTTGTTTTCCATGTATTTAAAAATGCATTCTGACTGCAAATATGGAAACACAGCATTAGATGTACATTTTACTTTCTCAGGAGGATATCTGTAAGGGTGACTGTACACAGACAGATTTATTTATTTATGACAGATTATTGAAGCCAAAGTCAGAAACAGACTATAAACAGGGAAAGGAAAGACTGAGATTTCTCCTCATTTCCAACACATTCCTGGCTTTGGCTTTAAAGGGGTTGTCCGGCGATAAAAAATTATTCACAGAATAACACACATTACAAAGTTATACAACTTTGTAATGTATGTTATGTCTGTGAATGGCCCCCTTCCCCGTGTCCCACCACCCCCACCCGTGTACCCGGAAGTGTGGTGCGCTATACATTACCTGTCGCGTGCCGACCACGGTCTCCGATCGTCAGCAGTGACGTCTTCTTCGGGAGCTTGGCGGATCTTCCCGAGTGCCGGCCGCCCTCTGCAGCGTCATCCGAAGCTCAGCCGCGATTGGCTGAGCATAACTGCGCTCAGCCAATCGCGGCTGAGCAGCTGATGACGTGGCCGCGTCATCAGCCGCTCAGCCGCGATTGGCTGAGCACAGTTATGCTCAGCCAATCGCGGCTGAGCTTCGGATGACGCTGCAGAGGGCGGCCGGCACTCGGGAAGATCCGCCAAGCTCCCGAAGAAGACGTCACTGCTGACGATTGGAGACCGTGGACGACACGACATGCGGTGAGTATAATGCACCACACTTCCGGGTCTAGCGTGGGTGGGGGGAAACACGGGGAAGGGGGCCATTCACAGACATAACATACATTACAAAGTTGTATAACTTTGTAATGTGTGTTATTCTGTGAATAATTTTTTATCGCCGGACAACCCCTTTAAAGTTTAGTTATGTGTGTGTGTGTTTGGGGGGGGGGGGGGGGGTCGGGTAGTTGTGTGAATGGCTGGGGGGGGTAGTTTGGTGCATGGCGGGGGAGGGGGGTCGGCTAGTTGTGTGAATGGCTGCAAGGGTAGTTGTGTGTATGGGGAAGGGTGATGGGTGTTGCATGTCGTCTGCAGGGGTGGGAGGCTGAAGGAGCTTTATTTTACCCTAAGGTGGGGGGGTGCCGAAAAAAGGTTTTGCACAGGTCGCTATTTACCCTAAGGCCGGCCCTGGTTTTACTCATCTCTACTTCCAACCCAATATATTTATTTAGAATATAAAATCGATGACCATCTCTGCCTAGCTAAAACAAAAGAAGAGCGCCATAGAACGATCGCAGTCTCTTCTTTCTTACATTTTCCCTTTTCATCCATAGCCATTCAGCCCACCGTCAGTATAATTGATACGGTCATCAACAAGCTCAAACCAAGGCTGAATAAAACATTATACAATTTGATTGTGAGGTCTATCGTCAAATGAGAAAAGCCTCAACCATTTGGCCGGCCTATTATAATGTCAGCGATCTGCATTATTTTCCATTAACGTATCCGGCAGACACTGCCATTACCATGAATTGAAAATTTCCATGCTCGGATCCCCTTACGCTTCTAATTAAGGTGATACCCAAGTGTGATGTGTTAAAAAGAAAAAAATAGGAAACATCCAAATGACAGGATGAAGATGAGGCGACATGACCCGAAACAGCCAAAGAGAATAATTTCCGTGTTAACCCTTTAAGTGGCTGATAATTTATATATAACCGGTTGCCAAGCGAAGAGTTAACACACTGCAGCACTATGCGGACATTCCACTGCAGTAACACATTACTATGAAGGACACACTCCTATGCGAGGCTCTCCTGTCTCTAATTAGCAGTTACTATGTTCAGTAGGTGCACTTGGAATCTCCTTCAGCGCCATCATCTCTCTCTGTCTTCTGTCTATTTCTACCCTTCCATTTTATTTTAATGGGAATTGTACTTGAGCATGTCTGTCGCATCCCAGCTGTCTCTAGTGCTGGCTGAGAATAGGATCTCGAGCTAGCTCTTCAGGCCTATGCTTGCCCTGATTTATCTATTTCCGAGCCAGTCAGACGGTCTCAGGGACCCATTAACACGAATCCTTGCAAGGGATGAACTTCAATTATAACGGAGTCTGATAGTGTTCACAGAGCAGTGGTCTAGCACATCTCTGGCTGTGCGTATTAGAGCTGCATGAAGACTAATAAATTTAATTGAATTAAAAGTGTGGCTGCAAGACTATCTCTACTCCTTGCTGGGCAGAAAACACCAGGGTGTTCGTTTTTTTTTTTTTTTTTTTCCTATGCAATTTTTCTATGATTATTTCTTCTGATAGATTTTTATAGATTTAAAGTGAAAATGCACCATGACTATATTAGAGCGACTAATGCTATAATAGTGAATAAAGTCATAAATATTGTAAAGATGGTCACTATGTAAAAAAACTATGTATCTGAGAGACGTTTCAGATTTCGTATGCAGATTTCATGAGGCTTCCTGCTATTCGACTATAGGGAAAACAAATGTGCAGGATTAAAGGGGTTGTCCAGCAAAAATCTTTTTTCTTTCAAATCAACTGGTTTCAGAAAGTTATAAAGATTTGTAATTTAATTCTATCAAGTCTTCCTATACTTATCAGCTGCTGCATGTCCTGCAGGAAATGTTGTTTTCTTTTCAGTCTGACACAGTGCTCTCTTCTGCCACCTCTGTCCGAGACAGGAACTATCCAGAGCAGGAGAGGTTTTGCTGCTGCTCTGGACAGTTCCTGTCTCGGAGAGAGGTGGCAGAAGAGAGCACTGTGTCACACTGAAAACTAAAACAGCATTTCTTGCAGGACGCGCAGCAGCTGATAAGTATAGGACGACTTGAGATTGTTAGATAGAAGTAAATTACAAATCTATATAACTTTATGAAACCAATTGATTTGAAAGAAAAAGATTTTCGCTGGATAACCCCTTTAAGTTATAGAACACTGTTCTCCAGAGGTTTCCTAGGTCCCTGTGAAAAATCTATACAAACTATAGCTATCATATGTTGAACACTTAGGCAAGGCATAGATCCGCTTAAAGGGGTTTGCCAGGTAAAATTCATTGATGGCCCATAGGTTATTAACATCAGATCACGGGATCACCTGACACTCGGGCTGATAAGTGATGGAACTGGCATACAGAGTGAAACAAAACAGGAAGCAGACAGCTCTGTACATTGTGTAGTGGCCAATCTGGATTAATGCATCTCAGTCCCATTGAACAGAATGAGAGCTGCGCTGCAGTAAACCAGAACGGCCATTATATAATGTACAGAGCGGTCTGCTTCCTGTTTTGTTTCACTGTTTATGTCAACTCTCAACTCATATTCTGAGTATAGGACCGTTGGGCGAACCAATGACACGCGTGTAAGCACTAACACGCGTAGCCATAGTCGCTGCCATGCAGCCGCATACATAAAGGTATGCAGCCGCATGCCAGCTCCAAACAGCCCTGCGGCCTTATAGTGTGGCCTGACCCCACGTATTCCCGCCCCATGTACTGCTTGGACAGCTACTGTGAAGTCACCCGGCACAGTGGCTGCGTACGGCCGGCCACAGCGGTGCCGCGCTCCAGCCCCTTCTTGCTCCTGCCTCCAGCCCCGTCTTGCTCCTGCCTCCAGCCCCGTCTTGCTCCTGCCTCCAGCCCCGTCTTGCTCCTGCCTCCAGCCCCGTCTTGCTCCTGCCTCCAGCCCTGTCTTGCTCCTGCCTCCAGCCCCGTCTTGCTCCTGCCTCCAGCCCCGTCTTGCTCCTGCCTCCAGCCCCGTCTTGCTCCTGCCTCCAGCCCCGATGGGGTCAGGTTGGATAGTGTGTATGTGGGTAATGAGGTCAGGTGGGATAGTGTGTGTGGGGATGGGAATCAGGTAAGGTAGTGTGGGTGGATGGGGGTCAGTTTCGGGTAGTGTGTGTGGAGGGGTCAGGTAAGGTTTATTAAGTACAGTTACATATTACAATTACGTATTTTTGTTATATAAACTACAAATAATGCAAAATAATGGTGTTTTTTCTCAAATTGACACACCATTCAAGTTATATTCTTTTTTTTGGCCGAATGCTGACACACCAAGAACAAAAGGTTGCCCATCACTGGTATAGGACATCAATACATTTTGGCTAGAAAACCCATTTAAGAGCTAGATGGTAGGAGCTAAGTTTTCGGCTTTTTCTAATAGTCCAGGAGTTTTAAGTGTGTAATGAAGAAGAAGTTTTTCAGTAGTGTCATGCACAAATGGACATATTGGGGGAGATTTTTCAAACATGGTGTAAAGTGAAACTGGCTCAGTTGCCCCTAGCAACCAATCAGATTCCACCTTTCATTCCTCACAGACTCTTTGGAAAATGAAAGGTGGAATCTGATTGGTTGCTAGGGGCAACTGAGCCGGTTTCTCTTTACACCATGTTTGATAAATCTCCCCCAGTGTTCCATGTTTGTTTGTCTTCTTGTTCTTAAAGGGGTAGTCCACCCAAAAATTTTTTCTTTCAAATCAATTGGTGCCATAAAGTGCCAGAGATTTGTAATTCACTTCTATTAAAAAATCTTAAGTCTTCCAGTACTTATCAGCTGCTGTGTGTCCAGCAGGAAGTGGTGTTTTCTTTCCAGTCTGACACAGTGCTCTCTGCTGCCACCTCTGTCCATGTCAGGAACTGTCCAGAGCAGCAGCAAATGCCCATAGACAACCCCTCCTGCTCTCTAGACTGGAAATAATACAACTTCCTGTTGGGCATACAGCAGCTGAAAAGTAGTGGAAGGCTTGAGATTTTTTAATAGAAGTAAATTACAAATCTCTGGCACTTCGTGGCAGCAGTTGATTTGAAAGAAATTTTTTTTTGGTGGACTACCCCTTTAAATGCTAATCCTAATAAACCGATCTGCCTAGCAAGCTGCCACAAAGTTGTGATGAACAATGGTAGTGATATGTGGTAGACCAGGAAACCACATTGCGCTTTCATGATGCTAAATTTCACTTTCAGGATTACAGATGACAGCCTCTGGATTATTTCCAGGACCCCCCAGAAAGCTAAATAACTCCAGTTTTGCTTATTTTGCATTGTTATAAACAGCACAAGCAACATGAGAAACTTGCCAATATCACAGTTTTTGCCTATGTACATTGGTCAAACGCTGAAAGAGAGTGAAAGAGTAAATATTAGACAGCGTAGACTAGATAATCCCTGTGGCTCCATAGTATGAAGCATGTGCATTGATGATGGTGCACACCGTGATTTTTCATGACCTCCTCAACACATTGAATAAAAGCGGTGCTGTACAGCAGGGCCCCATAAAACTCTATGTGCTCTGTACAACATGACATATTGGAAACATTGATTACATCATTGCTTTATGGTGTGTCCAGGTGTACATGACTTACCATGCACCCGCAATTGTAAAAAGCTTTATTGTTTCTATATGTTCCAGTTTCACTTTACGCCATGTTTGATAAATCTCCCCGATTTATCAAACATGGTGTAAAGTGAAACTGGCTCAGTTGCCCCTAGCAACCAATCAGATTCCACCTTTCGTTTCCCACAGACTCTTTGGAAAATGAAAGGTGGAATCTGATTGGTTGCTAGGGGCAACGGAGCCAGTTTCACTTTACACCAGGTTTGATAAATCTCCCCCACTATGTACAGTTTGGGGCACCAGTATATAAGAAGGACACAGCCGAACTGGAGCGGGTGCAGAGGAGGGCAACAAAGGTCATTAAGGGAATGGGTGGGTTACAGTACCAGGACAGGTTATCAAGCTTGGAGTTATTTACTCTAAAAAAAAGACGTCTTAGAGGCGATCTGATCATAATGTACAAAGATCTTTGTTGTGATCTTTTAACTTCTAGGTCTGTAACCATGACAAGGGGTCATCCTCTACGTCTAGAGGAAAGAAAGTTTCACAACCAGCACAGACACAGATTCTTTACTGTAAGAGCAGTGAGACTATGGAACTTTCTAGCACATGATGTTGTCATGGCTGATGATTTAAATAAGTTCAAGGGAGGCCTGGATGCTTTTCTTGAAAAATGTAATATTACAAGTTATAGGCATTAGATTTCTGGTGTTACGTACAGATGATCGACCATCGGAAAATGTTAGGTTCGATCGAACTCGAACCTTCAGCATTTGATTCCCAATGCCTTCCTGTTCCATGGGGAAGGTGGAGACTGCCCGAGTACCGCCTGGAAAACAGGGATACAGCCTACAGGCTTTCCTAGGTTCTCAGGCAGTCTCCACCTTCCCCATGGAACGGGAAGGCATCAGGAATCAAATGCTGAAGATTCGAGAAGGTTCAAGTTCGATCGAACCTAACATTTCCCGATGTTCGATCATCTCTAGTAATACTTTGATCCAGGGATTATTCTGATTGCCATTTTGGAGTCGAGAAGGAGTTTTCTCCCTGTGATAGGGCAATTGTTATTTGCCTCATAAGGGTTTTTGCCTTTCCCTGGATTAACACAGTAGGGTTTCTCTAGGTTGAACCTGATGGACTCTTGTCTTCTTTCCACCTTATTAACTATGTTGCTATGAACACAAAGGCTACTTTTAATATGTCTGGTATAGTGATGAGCGAACCAGATTTGTTTTGCTTCGTACAAAGCAAAATTATTATGCGCTCATCTCCCTTAGGCTGCCAACTCCATGTAGAGGGAGGATATTGCCTGGGGACCACTTGGAAAATGCCTGGAAAACATGGATACAGCCAAAGCTGTATCCATGTTTTCCAGGTATTTTCCAGGCAGTCCCCAGGTGGTATCCTCCCTTTGCAAGGAGCCAGCAGCCTGAGGGATACAAGCACAGATCAATTTTTAATTGTACGAAGCAAAACGAGTGGTTCGCCCATCTTTAGTCTTGTATTCAATGTATTGCACTCTCTAAAAATTATGTTTATGTTTTATGAACAAAGGATAGCTTGATTCATGATTAGTTTTGAGGGAAACTATCAAAATGTTCACATTCGGCAGCATTATATGAACCACAATGTTTGATTCCTTGCGACTGTAAAAGTCAAAGTAGAAGGAAAACATGGATACAGCCATAGGCATCCAACCTCTCCAGCAGCGAGTAACCAAACACAGAGCTTTCAGGTTCGGATAAAGTTGCCGAACCCAAACAATTTGACAGGTTCACTCAACACAATTCATGTCAATTCATGTCAAATAATGTCCTTCACTGTTTTGCCCCAGCTTGTAGCTTTAACCAAGTACATATGTTTAGGTGTGTACAGTTTTGTATTGCAGCATCCTATAACAGAGACCAAAGAGTTGGGTTATAAAAGGAGAACAAGGTTCACCACTAGGGACCTTGTTCTCCTATTTCTCCCAAGCACAAGACTTCAGAAAGGAGTTTGAATGGAGTAATCATCAGGCTATTATCCCTTTTATAAGCTAGGGCTCTGATGAGAACAGGGTGAGGTAGACTACCTGGGTGAGGTAGTGATCTACTGTAATAATACAGATGTCACTAAAGATCTACTACACTAAAAACGTTCTGTTTTCACACAATAAAGAGTCGACTATGTTTAGGTCACATATTACACATAAAGAATATAAGGTGTTGACTATTTGAACGGTACCTTGGCTTTGCCCAAAAAAAAAAAAATCATTAAGGCCACCGTACACCTTCAATAGTTGAGAATTTTTTTTGTACCTACAGCTATCTGTTTGCACAACCAAACATTCATGTGTTGTGAATGGAGAGAGGAGTGGAAAGCTCCTGTTGGAAATTTCTGGCAGCAACTTAGCTCTCGAAAAACAAAAGTTGAACAAAAACGTTGACAACCAACATAGTCAAACTTTTTCCCCATATCATCTGTTGGGGGAGAGGTCAGTGGTCTCTATACACATTACAGAGTTGGCTGAACTCAGGTTCAGTTGACATTGTGACCTTAAAGGAGACAACCAGCGAAAACTTTTATTAAAGTATTGTATTGCCCCCCAAAAGTTATACAAATCACCAATATACACTTAATACGGGAAATGCTTATAAAGTGTTTTTTCCCTGCACTTACAACTGCATCAAGGCTTCACTTCCTGGATAAAATGGTGATGTCACTTCCTAGATAACATGGTGATGTCACTTCCTGGATGACATGGTGATGTCACAACCCGACTCCCAGAGCTGTGCGGGCTGTGGATGCTGGAGAGGATGATGGCAGAGGGATGCTCAGTGTCCCTCCAGTGCCCTGTGTCCTTCAGTGTCCCCCTGCCATCATCCTCTCCAGCAGCCACAGCCCGCACAGCTCTGGGAGTCGGGTCGTGACATCACCATGTTATCCAGGAAGTGAAGCCTTGATGCAGTAGTAAGTGCAGGGAAAAAAAGCACTTTATAAGCATTTCCTATAATAAGTGTATATTGGTGATTTGTATAACTTTTGGGGGGCAATACAATACTTTAATAAACATTTTCACCGGACTTCTCCTTTAAGGCATAATGATCAACTCAGAAGCTGTCCAAAATCCAGTAGTAGATCCTGACTACCACTTGCTCACCTAGAACAAAAAAGTTATGGCTAGTTGCTATGTGCGTGTCATGTAGCAGTGCTTTTTAAGTCCAGTTGTCAAATCTTCCCCCAGGACATGTTTTCAGGATATCCTATCATACATCACCTATGCAAAGCTAAGTAAACCATGCAAACATGTCATACTTGATAAATAGGGTTAAGAAACACTAAGCTATAGCAGTACCCTACAACCGTGCCACAGTGAAGTACATACGTCGTCCACATAGCCGCTGCATTGTTAAAACAGGTGTGATGACACTAGATGAAAGGACAGACCCAGAAGAGGAATGTTAGCCAGCTAGGCATGCCATCTGTATGGAGGGGAAGCATGGAAATGATTCAACCCTGGACAAGCCAACCCCAGTCACACATCTGTAATGTGTAAGTAACAAATTCCTCATACACAATCACTTAAAAAAATGAATCATCTGCAAATTTCTGTTTCCGAACTCATCCAGAATTGTTAAAATAGACCTCACAATCCACCAGCAGAATGGATTATTCATTCAGAATGTAAGATTATAAAGCATCTCGGGGGCGACCGTCTATTCCTAGCAGGCACCGGACCACACAAGATATCTAATTAACAAAATATCAGGAAAGAGGGAAAAACCACAATCGTAACCTTCCAAAATGGTTTGTCTCTCTACTCCTACTAATACAGATGTAAAAACAGACGGAGGGGTCAGCAGAATTGTGTAGCGGCTTCTATCTCCAGGGATATTACCAGAACCTCAAACCAAAGCTATGTATATGTCTACCTCATCGACACAACAAGCTTTGTCTGTCTGTGGTCTGACTATAATATGTTGCAGTAAGTGAAACGTGTGGGGGTGAGTAGGTCTAATATCTAGCAATATTGGTTTTATCAAACCCAACAACAAATTTAATTCTTATGTACTCATTCCATTCTTACCGCAAAGGATATTATCTCAGCATGTATTTGCCCTCCGGCAGAGGCCTCTTGCTGGGCTTGTCCTTCTGCATAGCAGCCAATCTGAACATACAAAGCTTCAATGTTAGCAAGAATATAGTGTAGTCAATGATTTTACTTGTGTCCAAAAAAAAACATAGCTAAATAGAGCAAAGCAGTATTTGAAATTTTACAAAATTTATAAAATTGGTGGATACCAGCGTGGTATACTATTGGAGAGTTATCTTTTTGCATCTAGTACAAAAGGAATTCGCTATAAGAAAGCAGAAGGTTCTACAAAACATTAATCTCACCGTCTTCCAATAGTCTCTGAATCACATAAATTTGCAGAGCACAAGGCTAGATTCATAACTGACTCATTGTCCTAGAAACTGTGAAGAAAGGATATGTAAAATAGCTCTCTTGAGCAAAGAGATGTCCCTTCAAGTCAAGTTTCGTTCAGTCAAGGAGCCTTAGAACAATGACTGGGGATTTTATGCCAAGCCAAACAATCTCTCCAAATGGAAAGATTTCCCATTTGCAGACAGCCGTTTCAGGTTGTTTGCCCCTCATCAGTGCAGAGCAGGGTGTTGGCTCAGTGGAGCAGCAATGGTCTGTAAGTCTCCACACGTCTTTATGACAGGCTCTCCTCAAGGAGAGTCACTACCCCTTTTTACCCTAGAAACTGAAACTGACCAGATGAGAGCACAGGTAGTGGGTGGGGCTTAGCATGTGCTATACAGAAGAAGAAAGGAAGAGAGCCTGGGCTGTGTACCTGCAAGCTGAGCCAGTCTTGAAACATTCAGTAACATACCTGAAGATGACACATACAGCTTTTAAAAGGTAAATCAAGGATTCGCTTTCATCTCTGGGAACCAACATAGTTCTGGGCAGCAGGCAGCTTACAGTGCTGCAGTGCAATCTTCCTTTCCATCCTCCCTTTATCTTTCAGGGTACGTTCACACTTACCGGATCCGCAGCGTATTTTCTGCTGCGGATCCGCAGCAGATTTCATTTAAATAACTGAACACAGCGTCAAACTGCACCATTGAATCTGCTGCGGATCCTGTAGGTGTGAACGCACCCTAAAGAAGCAGTTTAATGCTTAGTGTAATCCTTTCCTTGCTATGCCCATTCTGTTTTTCCCCTTTCTGCTCACAAAGCACCTTGCCATCCTAGGGCATCAGTAACATGCTGTCTATGGTAGTGTACTATAAATCATCCCCCAGCCCACTACAGCCTGTCCAGTTTACTTTTACCAACATTAACTCAATGACATGGCAAAGAGGATGTGTTGTGCTGTGATTGGCCAGAGAAGTCAAGGAAAGAAAGCCCTATGTGTGCACTACAGGTTAACAGCCAGGCTCTGGTTCTGTACCCTGAACTGTAGGGAATGAGAAATAGCTGTGCACCATGGCGGGGCCTCTCAAGGGTTTACGAACAACAGTAAGAGCATGAAAATCACCTTGTCACCACTCTGAAGGGTTAATCTAACAAAACTATGATGGTTTTTAAAAAATACTTAATACAACAAATATGCTCTAATAAATTTCAAGGCATAAAACCAGTGTAATATCATTTAAGATCCTCATATTCTCCCCTCCAATTATGACCATAACTGGGAACTTTGTAACCCATCAGCTCGAGAACACTCGAATCCTCTCCAATACATTTTCATCCTTTTGAACCCATCCGCCTCCCCTACACCTCATTTACAGCTGACCACAATCTTTAATTCATAATTTGCTACTAATAGGTGCATTTGTCCACATTTCAAGGGATTCCTGCCCTCGGCTTTTTGCTCAGAGTGTCTGTTATAAACGTTTCATTGATTTTCTTGAAGTGTTTAACAAGGATCAATCAAAGCCAATCAATAGCTCTATTTGTCCAAATCATGGCCGGGTCAGCGACTACATTACCGAGAAGTAACAGGCAGAAATGATTGCCGAGGGGAAAAAAGATGACAGGAGGCGAGCGTGTAATTAAACTGCATAGTGTTTATATGACAGCGGTAAGAATTACTCGGATGTCCCCGAAGACCTTCCACAGCTAAATAGTTTTCAATAGATGGCTGACCAAAAAAAATAAAAATTCTTAATAATTTTCAGGGAGTTATTTATGTTGTCATTGGCTTTGCTGTTATTATATTACTTGTTAATCAAATTTTAATTAGAATGCCAGGGTTGGATACACATTGTCTCCACTATACATGTTTTCTTCATGTTATCGTAATGAAGACATTTTCCTTTCCATACCATTAAACAGGTCAACAGACTATAAAACAAGTGCATGATGTATATAATGCCAATTATTTATATCCTATGAGGTATAATAGAAATTGAATAGTTAATTTATAGGTAAGGTACATGGTACAAGGTGACTTCCCACATACCGAAAAGGGGTAGTTCACTAAACAATTAAAAAAAAAATTATTTCAAATCAACTGGTACCAGAAAGTGCCAGAGATTTGTGTTTTACTTCTATTAAAAAATCTCAAGTCTTCCAGTACTTATCAGCTGCTGTATGTCCTGCAGGAAGTGGTATTCTTTCCAGTCTGGAGAGCAGAAGAAGTTTTGTATGGGGATTTGCTACTGCTCTGGACAGTTCCTGACATGGACAAAGGTGGCAGCAGAGAGCACTGTGCCGTACTGGAAAGAATACACCACTTCCCGCAGGACATACAGCAGCTGATGGCACCAGTTGATTTGAAAGAAGATTCTAGAAGTTCTCTGGTGTGTGTGGCAAAGTTCATGGATTTACACAAGGACATTCGTATGATTGAGTTGTGGTCTACATAATAATCCATGTGTTATGTTGTCCCTAGATAGTCCTTTGTTTATAAAGCAAGAAGCTTTGTGTTCAGTGTAACCTCGGAAGGAGGGAAGATTGTGCGTAATAAATGATGCAGCTGATGACAAGCAGGGACGCCCAACAACAGTCAGCAGCCCTGTCACTGTTTCCAGCTCCGATTGCTTCTGAATGCAATTTGAAGGAGGAGTTAAAGTGACTCTGTACCCACAATCTGAAAACCCCAAACTGCTTGTACCTTTGGATAGCTACTTTTAATCCAAGATCTGTCCTGCGGTCCGTTCGGCAGGTGATGCAGTTATTGTCTTGAAAAACAACTTTTAAACTTGCAGGCTGGCACAACCTCTCTGTCCCTCCTCCCCACCCTCCTCATGATTAGGAATGCTCCAGGCAGATTTTCTACTATTCATCACCTGTGTCGGTACGTCACATGGGGTGGATTGTTAAGGCACCTGTGCAGTGTTTAGACAAGTGAGGAGTAGAAGAATACCTGGCTAGAGCATTCCTAATGATGAAGAGGGTGGGGAGTAGGGAAAAAGAGGTGGTGCAAGACTAGGGCATAGACACTCTAGGCCACGCCAATTTGACTCAGGACTGCAAGTTTAAAAGTAGTTTTTTTAGGACAATAACTGCATCACCTGCCGAACGGACTCCAGGACAGATCTTGGATTAAAAGCAGCTATCTGACGGTACAAGTGGTTAGGAGGGGGCAGATTGTTTGTACAGAGTTGCTTTAAGTGGAAAAGACTAATTGACTAAGCAGGAATTTAAGGGAAATTGTCACGTAGAGCAGATAAATAGGATATCGATAAATATGAAAAAAATGCTTACTGGAGTATTGTTTTGTTACTGAATTAGGCCCCAGGTTCTTTGCATAATCACTTTAATTCACTGACACCTATATATACCTATACACCTATATACACCTATATATTTAGGACAACTTTTTGACTATGTAAACCTAACTGTCTGCGACTCTGGAGTTATGCTTGGGCAATAAGGCAGACTGATGCAGCTAGTGATGAGAGAACATCCCAATGTTTGGTATGGATCCTGAATGTGAACATAAAAAAAATTATCTTGATCAGTTTGTGTTCACCGAACATTCACGAATAAATAACCAACGTACAGTAGAAGCGTGTGTTTTGGTCTATGCACATGCGTGCAGATTATCAGGTGCAAAGCGTAAATTACGCTGCTCCGTACGTATTGGTCTAGAGTTACGCACATGCCTACAGATTATCAGGTGCAAAGCATAAATTGCACAGTTACGTGAGATAAACATTCGCATGTTCGAAAATGATCGTTGTTACCATTCCAATCATCGAACAAATCGTTTGTACGAACATTCTCATCACTAGTGACAGAATGCTGGGAGCTTTATTCCTATTTGTGCACTAATCTTCCTTATATGGGTTATTTCAAGAATAGACACAACACCATCGCAATCAGTGATTGGCTGAGCGGGCAGATCTTCTTAAGACGATCAGAAAGGGCTGCAATGGGAGGTGCAGGGGGAGCAGGGAAGGCAAGTATCATTTTTTTCCTTCATTTTTACAGCAGCCCCAGCAACATATAAAAAATTGTACCGAAAGACCCTTTTAATGTCTTTTTTCGCTTTAACACTCTGAAAAACAATCTCTCAATTCCAGTTGTGTCCTTGCCTAAAACCTTTGTACTTTACCAGCATAACACACAGGAAATGGACCAATATACATAATAGACTGAAGAAAAAAAACACTCTCAGGAATGCTCAACCACCCAGCGAGTATCTGCACATCTGCCTTGTCATCTTATGAACTAATATGATATGAGTGAATAGTTTACCTGAAATGTACCTTTCCCAGTACCTTGAATAGCTATATCTGCTAAACTTACTTCCCCAGGTCTTCAGTGAAATAACAGGAGAACCCTATTAGCAATGCTTAGCGCTGTTAGTAAAGGTGGTTGCTGATGTGGGCATCATAATTAGTACAATTTACCCTTTCTGTGATTGCTCGCTTGAATTTTTAAAACAGATACACAGTATCTCACATTGTGTCCCATTTAGTCAGATAGACTTTAAGGCTGGGTTCACACTACGTATATTTGAGGCTTTATTTTTGAGGCTGTATAGCAACCAAAACAAGGAGTGGATTGAAAACACAGAAAGGCTCTGTTCACATAATGTTGTAATTGAGTGGATGGCCGTCATTTAATGGCAAATATTTGCTGTTATTTTAAAACAATGGCTGTTATATTGAAATAATGGCAGTTATTTACCGTTATATGACGGCCATCCACTCAATTTCAACATTGTGTGAACAGAGCCTTTCTGTGTTTTCAATCCACTCCTGGTTTTGGTTGCTATGAGGACCAGACTTGAGGACCAAATACTGCCTGAAATGTACGTAGTGTGAACATAGCCTAAAGGAGTACCCCAGAATTGTAATTTTTTTTATATAGTCCTGCAGTTATAAAGAAAATAGTAAAGAAGCTATTCTTACCTCCGCACACTCTCCTGGTGTCCTCCTGCCGCATCTCCCACTGAACAATCTCGCCATCACTTCCAAGATGGACAAATACCAGGTGACAGATCATGGAGTGAGACAGGACAGCGCCATGGCTAGTCATTTGTTGAGCAGGCAGTCACTGCCGAGAAAAGTCTACCCAGGAAGTGTCAGTGGAATCTTTCAGCGGGAGACCCATGGACGCCACAGGAGGTACATGGTGGGATAGGGTGGGGTTCACACTATGTTTTTGCAATCTGTTTTAGCAAAAAAACGGACGAAGAAAAGGATGGAAAAACTGATGCAATTGAGTGAATCCATTTTGTTCCATTTTTCAATTTTTCTTTTTTTAACATACACAAAAACATACTTGACCTTATTTTTGTGTATGTTAAAAAAATTGATGCGTTTTGAACCATTTTTCTTCTAATGAAAGTCAATGGAAAAACAGATCAAAACGGATGCACACAAATGCATCCGTCTATCCATTTGTTTTTTGCAAAACCGGATGAAAAAAAAAAAGCGGTTTGCAAACAAGCAGTGTGAACCCAGCCTAAGAATAGCTTCTTTATTATTTTCTTTATAATAAAACTGCAGCACTACATAAACAGCTTTATAATGCTAAGAGGACCCTAAGAGGACTCTTGTTAAGTTGCATTGGCCTTCATCATATTTCCCAGTCTCCAACCCAGCACCACTTCCAGGAAGCCAGCCATTCTCCTACCTCCTAGTCCCTCCACAACTCCTACAGAAGAAAAAACGAGTGAACTTAGTATTTGGTATGTGCACAGCATGCTTCACTAGCATCTAACATGGGCTATTCACCCTCTCCCCAGTAAGCACCAAGCATCTCCCAAAGGTGGTGGCATGGTGCTCCTCTTGGGCCTCTTGGGCACCTCCTCCTGAAAGTCCAGAATACTATCACTATTGCCACACACAACAAACCATTATAACAGAGCCAAGTAATGCAGCCCACCATCTAGTGGTCCTGCAAGAAAACAAGAGTTAACCTAAGTGCAGTATACACACCATATACACGTACATTTACATAAGTGTTAAGTCGAAATAAATCCATCACCGAGCAATCTATTAGATGCGACAGGAAGTGATTTACAAAAAGGATACATCTCCGCCAGGGAATATTTAATTCACCCCCACCACCCCCACCTTAACAGATGAACTTAAGTGCCGCCATGAACTATTTTTCAAGTCTTACCATATCAGCGCTGCAAGGTCTTCTTCCATCAAACGCACCCAAGTACCGAGAGCTGACTGCTCATCCCTGCCCTCCTTTCTGTTATTTCAACCATCGCCTGAGTCTGTTTAACATGTCCTCCTACCTGCTAAATACATCTTAAGAGAAAGTAAATATATTCCCAGGCATTCACTTCTACACCGGATAAGGCAGTCATTTGAATTGGAGCTGGGAGTTCTATCAGTGAGAAATTGCAGGTTCGATCTTTGAGTCTAGTCAGACGGCAGGCTGGGTAATTTGTCTCTCAGCTCAGGAAGAAGTGATGGAAGTCAATTTGACAGCTGCAAAGTTCCCTGAGGATTTCAGACCCGTAGTGCACCAAGCAGTGACAGACACGTTGGTTGCTTTGAATACAAATTGAGCTGCTGGCTCAGAATATTGCTGAGACTATACAAATGGCACATATTCTGGTATTTTATTACATGAAAAGACTAAAATAGCAGTTTTCATGGCAGCATGGAATATCCATTCCTAACACATTCAGCCCACTTTGTCTGGAGAGAAGCCAGAGACTACTGGCCACAACGGGTTGTGCAAAACCAATTACGGGGCCTGCATATGGTAGAGACAGTTCCGGCTGATTGGTAAAGCCTTGTCGGATATTAGGGCGACTGTCACAATCTGAGTACAGGAGAAAGGGGGGGATCTGGAATTCACTTCAATGATGTTACTTGTTAGAGATTACCAAATGTCTCCGGCTATAGAACAGAGCCAAGTTATGTCTAAGGTTCCTGTTCTGTGATGCAAACTAGTAAAATTAGATAAAACTTTATTGAAAAGTAAAGGAAAGAAGAATGCAGTGGAATTCACATGCAGAGTTAAGACCCTACTGTGTTAGGCTATGTTCACACTACGTATGAGACCGGCCGTTCCGTGACCCCGGCCGGGTCACGGAAGGGCCGGTCTCTGGCCGGATCATCTCGGCCGGTACTTAAGTTCACTGTGTGAACTGACAGGGCTTTATACAATGTGTGTACGCTCCGGCCGGGATGCCATTACACATAAGGCAACAGTATGTCCCACCCCGCAAAGCTACGGCTGTAAAAAAACTATGTAGTTTTACGTAGTGTGAACATAGCCTTACAGCGGAAATAAGACGTACTTCTAAAATAAGACACCCCAACTAGCCTAAAGTAAGGCATCACCCCTAAAAAAAGGCACCCTCACCCAAAAGTAAGGCACCGCCCTCTAAAAATAAGGACGGCCAACCCGCGCCCCCCCCCCCCAGGACTCACTGAGTCCCCTCGTGAACCTTCACAGCCGGCTCTGCAGGCATACTGGTCCATGGCCCCCACATCCTATTGTACGTATAGGCACACACCGGAGGTCACATGTTGCATGTGCCGCCGCACGCTCCTGGTCCTGCTGCTGGTCACACTGAGGATGTTGGTGGGCATTCTGGGGGGGGAAGGGGCTGGAGGGCAGATAGAAATAAGGTATCCCCCAAAAATAAGACAGAGAGCATCTTTGGAAGCAACATTCATATAAGGCACTGTCTTATTTTCGGGCAAACATGGTATTACACAAAGTGATTATCGGACGTATTCCGTACGTTACTGCCGATAATCGCTTTGTGTAATAGTAATGTTAAAAGGCAATGATCAGCCGACATACACGATGTCGGCTGATTGTTGTCTTTTAATATGTTAAAAGACCAACAATACAGATAGCAACGATCTGCTGCCGTTGCTCCCTGTAATAGGATAGGCAGCAGCAGACCGCCACTATTTTCTACGGGCTACACAGACGATCTGACGATCACCTGGGCAGCCCCCTCTGGAGTTCCCTTCTCCCCCCGCTCATTGTTGGCGTGTGTAATAGCGCCGCCAGCAAACAAGGAGCGAGGAGCAAGCGAGCGCTGACCTGACAGGTCGGCATTCACTTGTAATAGGGGCTTTACATTGAAGATGTAGACCAAAAAAACACAAGTCATTGAGCAAAAATATCCAATGGAGTACTCCAAGAGTCTCCATTGATGTCCATTGATTGTGACCCAATACTCACAAATTGAGTGCAACTTAAGAGGCTACTTATCAGGGTGGTTTGGTGATCCACCCACTGGGAGGCACCCCTTCGCAACAGGTTTTCTTTCCTGGAGGGATATCTGGCTATGTTTTGAGACCCGCAGACGAGGCTCCACGGATCCCTTTCTTACATATAGAAAATAAGCAACGAAAGAGTAAACATATTGTAACAGTCATAGTGTGCTCTCACTTGGTCAGAGTGAACTGTATCCTATTGCCGGAAGTTCGGATATCCATAGATACAGCCACACTGGGTCAGTTCTGCACATATCCTATTGGACCAGAATGTGGCTCGAGGGCAGCACCAACCCAGTGTGGTCGTATCCATGGATCCTCAAACCTCTGACGGCAGAATGGATTTCATTTTACTGCAGAGAGTGACATTAACATATTAATTAACACCTCATTAACATATTAATAACAAATATTTAAAAAGTTGTACTAGAGCACCATATTTAAAGGCTGCTGATTCGCTACTCAGTAAAAATAAGCTTCTAATTTTTGGTTGACATTTTAAAGGTTATAGACACCTCATCATCATTTTTTTCTTCTTGCTTTGTACTTATTGTGGTGCAAAAATGCTTTCTCCTTTTCTATTTATTGACAATTTTGCTTAGTTTCACTTCTACAGCCTCCACAGTTTGCTGTGAGAGCTCTATTTTCTCTGTAGTCCACTCGATCTTCCCAGCAAACTACCTTTTGTGTGCTGTCTTACCTACAACATGTGTATGCTGTCCTAAAAGGATTCTTTCCCCACTGTCTGCAATGTCAGCTGGTGTGAAAGCCCCTCCCTGTATCTGTTATCGCCTTTAGGCCATGTTCACACTACGTAAAAGTACTTTATGCGGAGTGTAATATTGCCTTATCTGCTATGGGATCCCGGCTGGAGCATATACACATCATATACGCTCTGGCCGGGATCCCATGTGGACCCGCAAATAACTGACATGTCAAAAGCCCTCTCAGTTCACACAATGAAGCGAGCGGCTCCGGACGCTTGCTTCATTGTGTGCTGTGTGAAGTTCTGATGCGGGCGCAGAACACTGCGGCTGGAAAGATCATCTGGGATGATCTGGGCAGAGACTGGCCGTGTCACGGAACGGCCGGTCTCTTTACGTAGTGTGAACATAGCCTTAAAGAGAATGAATGGAGCTGCGGGTCCCATGCCGACCTGCTCCATTCAAATGAAAGTGCTCAGGGTGGCGCTCTAAAGATCCCTGGGGGGTTCAGAGGTCGGATATCCTGTGATCTCATGCTTGTCCACTATCCTGTGAATAGGAGTCAGTTATTATTAAATTGGAAACCCCCTTTAAGCTTAAATCTAATTAATTAAATGTTCAATATAAAGTGCAGTCCGTCGCGTTGTCAAGCCAGTGTCAGTTGGATAGGAATAACTATCTCCTGTCATAGCGGAATGGCTAAAGCTGTGTTCTTTTATGATTTTAATCACGAGCGCAGTGGAAAGAAGTATTTTCTGTAAAAACCAAAAGGAAACAGGACAGAAAGAAAATCCCTTTTCGGTTTCTTAAGCTTTCAAAGCAAACAGACTGTTTCATCTTTCCACTCAGTCAGCCACGGAACAGACAGGCTGGTCAGGACGCCTAATTAGATCAAACAGGAACTTGGCTGATGGGGAATGTAGAAACGCACTGGAGAATGTGGCCCAGATGGTTCTGTGATAAGGTTTGTGTATCAGTTCCTTGTTACATAGAGTACTGTAGATTAGCATGGATTTCATGTTCCTGGTTGTGTCTGACTTGTGTCATTTTCAATTCTTGATTTCTCTTTAATGTTTTTAGCTATCGGAAAGAATAAGTGAATTCATATTCTGCAGCAAAGCCTACCTTATGCACTTGCAGAAACCTAAAATGTTGACAGGAAAAAAAAAATGTTTCCATTAATAGAGCCAATAGCCCAAAATCCCCTCATCCTTCCCCATTAAGGACCTTCACAAACCAAAGAACGAGTGCAAAATATATTTGATTTTGAAAAAATCTACATTTCCATTGATTTTAATAAAATTGTGTAATACTTTATTTCCCCTGGGGTGGCGCCGAAGAGTAATTAAACACTTACAGGTTACAGCTGATCTCTAGATACTGGACAACCAGTTGCTAGTTCATCATCGGGGGACTCTTTTAATTAAATGTCATTGTCCAAAGCAAACAATTCTAAAGGAACATGAGTGTTTATTAAAAACAATATAATACAAAAGACAACATGAAATTAAAACTTTGGAAAAGGACTTTGCTAACCGTAAGGAGGAAAACTATCTGTAGAACATCAGCTTTAGGTCCGGTTCACAGTGTGTTTTCTGTCTGTCTGTCTGTCTGTCACAGATGTCAGTTATCATCCTCCTCTTGACCGGTATACTATACTGGACAGCATAGGGCCTCATCCATTTCAGTTGGTCAAACAGAGTCACAGACTGTATACGCTAACTTTAAGGGTCACTGTCATTATAAAGTAATAAAAACAAAGAGATGGGCACTCACCAACTTGTATGAAGTCACTGTCGTTATAACTCTCAAAATCTAAATCAACAGTAAATGTTATATAAAGCAGGTTTGCAATTTACATTTACATTATTTTTGTTATCATACTGTAAAACAAAGCTGTACTTACCAGAAATCAAGATCCATTCTCCAGTAGGCAGATTTTCTGACTTGTGCTGGTTGTAGAAAACAGACTAAACACAGGAATTCCGGCCAGTACAGAGAGTCACAGCTCAATGTGTCCATCAGTCACATGACTGCCTTCTCTCTGTGAGCGCTCAGGTGGCCTGGGATACACAGGACTTCCTGTTTTCTGTTTCCTGTTTTTTTGAGGAAAAAAAGAGTCAGAAAATAGGAAGTGCTGTGTTTTCCATGATAACTGAAAAAAAAAATTATAATAAATGTAAATTGCAAACTTGCTTTATATCACATCTACTGTTATAGATTCGTCAAAGCGGCACTAAACCGCGAAACTGCAGTCACCCACCTTGTCTCCCCCGCTCCCCCTGCGCACAGCAATAAAAGCCGGATGGTGTGAACACACTGCTGGTGAGTGCCTCCTTTTATCCTTTATTGATTGTTCATACAGCATACCGGACCCAGCCTGAGATAGTGCCTTCTAGTGGAGAGCCAGGCAGTGCCATCACTTTTTTTCTTTCTTGTTGAATAGATTTTAAAAGTTATAACCACAGAGACACTTTAATGCAGCAGACCGCACTATTAAGTTTGGTTAAATTAGTGTATACCAGCAGAAAGTGGTCCAAATGGAGTTAAGTTATAACTAGATCAAGACAAATTAAAGGGTGTTGGGTGGGGCTTAGCTAGTGCTATGTGCAGCAGGAGAAAGAGAGTGATAAAGCCTGGACTGTATACCTGAAAGTTGAACCAATCTCTTAGCTGAAGATGATCCACACTGGTCCTCAAAGGTAAATTAAGACTTTGCCCTCATCTGTCGCCAGCCATAAAGCTCAGGGCAGCTGTCAATTGTGATAATCCCTACTGCTGTATGTCCACAGTGTTGGAATTACTGTAAATCACCTCTCCCTCTCTCTCTCTTGTCAGCAGAAGCAACAGTAGCAGCTTAGTGCTTAGTATAACCCTGTCCTTGTAGTGATACTACTACTACTACTACTACTACTACTACTGCTGCTATCCTTCATGCCCATATAGCAGATTACAAAGCCAGTGCATCAGTAAGCTCCCTCCATGTGCCATTTACAGTAATGTATTGTGTAAATCATCTGCAGCACTGTGCCATGCTGTTCACTCCAGCACTGTGCCATGGAATAGCAGAGAGGAGTATATCTGGTGCTTTAATTGGCTAGAGAAGTAAAGGGAAGGAAGCTCCCATGTGTGTACTACTGGCAAACAGCACGGCTCTAGATTCCTCCTTTCTGAAACAAGAAAAAGCTGTGCACCATGAAATGTGCTCTCAGGGGCTCCGTGAGAGCTCTAAAATCACATTGTCCCCTATCTGAAGGGTTAATATAACTGAATCAGGCAGGCCTCTAAAAATCCTTTCCAATGACAGGGACACTTTAAACCCGCAGGGAGAACACACAACTCTACAACTTCAAGAGTTCTTGTTAACTTCACACAGATCAATGTTGACAGAACAACTTCAACTTGTCACCAGTTAACTCAACCTTGTAACATTCAGTATTCCAGTAGCGGCTTCACTTTACAGGAAGGCCTCCTGGGTTTCTTCTATCTTATCTAGTCAATTCACCCATGTCACAAGGCTCCTAAGCAGGTATCAATCACGGCCTCATGTTCCATCAGTCCTCACTGCTGAGGTTATTGATCATACTGTACCTGCTCAGCTCAGACTTGCTAGGGTCCGTAAGGCTACCTTTGACCCTTGCCATTGCATCAGCCTATTTGTTGTGCAGGAATATTAAAGAGGCCATTTCTTAGGCCCCTGGGTAGCAAACCTATCACTGGTTCTAGATCTCTTTACCACTGTTAGGGTAAAGTGTCACTGTCGTTATAACTTCTAAAATCTAAATCAACAGTAGATGTGATATAAAGCAGGTTTGTAATATACATCCATTATTTTTGTTGTTGTTATTATCATGCTGTTAAACAAAGCTGTACTTACCAGAAATCCAGGTCCAGCCTCCTGAAGTCAGATTTTCTGACTTGTGTTGTTTTAAAAAAACAGACTAAACACAGGAATTCCGTCCAGTACAGAGAGTCACGGCTCATTGTATCCATCCTTCTCTCTGTGAGCGCTTAGATGGCCTGGGATACACCGGACTTCCTGTTTTCTGACTGTTTCCTGTTTTTTTTAGAGGAAAAAAAAAGAGTCATAAAGGAAGTGCCGTGTTTTCCATGAAAACTTAAAAAAAATAATGAATGTAAATTGCAAAATTGCTTTATATGATATGTACTGATGATTTAGATTTTGAAAGTTGCAACGACAGTTACAGTTTAAAGCCATCACACAGTCCACATTGACCCTGTTATGAAATCGCTTACTTTTCCAGAGTTGACCTCCACAGGATAACACCCCTTCCCTCCTCCACAATAACACTCAGGCAGTATTCTTCTGGTCCTCTCTAGCACCTCTGAGCACCTGTCACAGCTTCAAATACCAATTGCGCAGCCACCATTCTGCTGCACCTTAGTGAAGTTGAGCTGAATGACTCAACTCAGCCCTCAACAACTTTACAAGCCTCCATACACTGTACACTTTTGTTGGTAGTACCTATAAGGTATAAGGTGTACGGGATCCCCCGTTCACCCACCGACATATGATGCTTGTGGAGACAGTAGTTAGGTGTGATGGAAAAATCACTACCTGACCTCTTTGTTCTCAGAGATATAAGCCGCAGCCCATAGAGAACACGAAAACCCTTAGCCGTGCCAAAAGTTCCTGTGTATGGGGAGCACAGGAGAGATAACTGATGGCTAAACAAACACTTTTTATTTTAGTTGTTCATGTTAAGGAGGGTAACATTGAAGGACCCCCCCCCCTCCTTTATACACTTGTCTGGTTGAGAGTTTGTCACCTTACAGACTCTGAAATAGTTTCATATTTCTGCATACAGTACGTGACTTACTGTCAGGATCAGCAGATTATAATCTTCTGTGTACTCTGTGCCTTCAGTAAAATGGCAAAAGGTTCAGCGAGAGACTTGGAAGATGTACAGTCCATGTAGCGAGCTCCTCTAACACTTCATTATCTGCAGTAAGTACTATAAAGCAAATACTACTTTCTGACTAATTGAGCCCAATAGCGCGCCAGACTATCAATCAGCACAATGTACAGTACTGCTAGAAACACATTCATTTAGGCTTCTTGTTCACACAATCGTGTCAGTACAGGAGTGTCAACAGTTCGTGTTTACTGCGGTGCACTGGAGGTGTTTGCATAAATGGATGCTGGTATGACAGCCATTCATACCGGAGATGTGCTCTCCTGCTCCCCACGGATACCAAGCGCTTGACGTCTGCTTTGTCCATCTTTCTGTAACATGATAAACGGCAACATGAGAGCAAACAGAAAAAAAAAAAAAAATAGAAAGACATAGAGAACTGGAAAGCTGTAGTCTGGATATACATAAACTCACATGTTTGATACAGGAAAGCACAGGTCTAGGGGTGGTCCGAAACTGCCGAGGTTCGGGTTTGTATGAACCCCGAACGCTCGGCATCAGATTCCCGCTGTCTGCCCGCTCCGTGCAGCGGGTGGATCCAGCAGGAGGACCGCCTGGAAAACTGGGATACAGCCTATGGCTATGGCTGTATCCCAGTTTTCCAGGCGGTCCTCCTGCTGGATCCGCCCGCTGCACGGAGCGGGCAGACAGCGGGAATCATTACCGAGCATTTGGGTTCGTACGAACCCGAACCAAACTCGGTTTGGACCATCCCTACACAGGGCACAAAATTAACAAAAAATAGTAGGCACAATTTTAATGTTAATGGCCTTGTGTTTACTTTAAAATAAAGGACAACAGGGCTGTCTACAGGTTTTTGCGGCCCTCAGGCGACAGAGCCTCAGCGGGCCCCTCATCCATCCACTATGCACCCATCATCCATACACTATGCACAATCACTTGAGACACCACTTACACAAACACACATTATTGACAATGACACTGACTGACTCTGACACTGACTTAGTGACACAGACACTAACTGACTGACAATCTGACATAGACTGACTGACCCTGACACATTCAGACACTGACTGACACTGACCTACTGACATAGACACTAGAGATTAGCAGACTTTTCACATTTCTGGTTCGTGAGAACCAGAACGATCGGCGTCGGATTCCCGCTGTCTGCTCGCTCCGTGCAGCGGGTGGATACCTCCTAAAGAACGCCTGGAAAACTGGGATACAGCCATTGGCATTGGCTGTATCCCAGTTTTCCAGGTGTTCCTTAGGAGGTATCCACCCGCTTCACGGAGCGAGCAGACAGCGGGAATCCGACGCCGATCGTTCTGGTTCTCACGAACCGGAAATCCGAAAAGTCCGCTCATCTCTAATAGACACTGACAGACTGACACTGACACTCAAACACTAACACACAGCACTTACAGCTCTTCTCCCTCTTCCTCTCTGTCGGGCTGCTCTCCACACTGTAAGGTTGAGGACCTTCAGGTCATGTGATCAGGTCCTTCACCCCTTCTCTCTCTCTCTCTCTCTCTCATGTGGAAACAGAACAAAGGACAAGATCAGAATAACCTGTGATGAAATTACACTACATGTTGTCTGTTATCACATGATTTTATTTGCCTATAGATGGTGACTTTAATGCTTAAAAGGGTTATCCAGCGCTACAAAAACATGGCCACTTTTCCCCCTACTGTTGTCTCCAGTTCAGGTGCAGTTTGCAATTAAACTCCATTTACTTCGATGGAACAAAGTTTCAAAACCCCACCCCAACTGGAGACAACAGTAGGGGGAAAGTGGCCATGTTTTTGCAGCGCTGAATAACCCTTTTAAGTGCAACCATTTTAATCCTTGTTCCTGGTTCACCATGACATTAAAGGACAACTCCGGCGAAATTTTTTTTTGGCTTATTTAACACACATTACAAGCGCACTGGCAGCCTTTTCTCTCTCATGGACCCGGAAGCAAGAGACATCGCTGGACGGCGGACGCAGGTGACGGTGAGGCGGACGGCGGGCGAATGGAGTGGCGATCGTCACCGGAGGGATGGTGAGTATGGTGTCTGTGTGTGTCTGTTTTTTTTTGGGGGGGGGGGGGTCCTGCCGGAGTTGTCCTTTAAAACAGAGCTGTCCAGAAACGCCTCAAGCACCAGCTGTCCAAAAGGTACTTGACAAGTCCGATTTGGCCAATTATCACTCGATGATCGTGTCACCCGCTGATTATTTATTTAGGTTCAAACCGTAAAATCATCGGGCACCAACCGCGCATTGCTGCGCGGAATAGCGATGCGCGGTGGGCGACTGACGATTTAACAAGCACCATACATTTTCTAAGCATGTTGCAGATCTTCTCCTGCGCTCCTTCTTCCTCCCGATTCCGCATGCAGCAGCAGCTTTGGTGCGGCCTGTCTTCGCTGACAGACCGCTCAGACGGGCCGCATCGAATCTGCTCCGGTACCGGGAGGAAGAAGGAGCGCAGGAGAAGATCTGCAACATGCTTAGGTAAAGTATTGTGTTTAAACAAGGGCTGCAAGGACATCAGTAACGATGTCCCTGCAGCCCTTGCTAAACGATTATCTGGCCGTGTAATAGCCCCAGTAAACAAGCGCCGATCTAGCAGATCGTCGCTCGTTTACATTATTGATCAGGCCCCCATCGGCCCAGGGAATAGGACCCTAACTCTAACAACCTTGGCATCCCAGCTTCAACGTGTTATCAAGGGCTTTGCTGCTCATGAAACAGTCATGAACCTTCCAGGTGTTACACATGGAGGTGAAGTCCTACCATGTCATCTACTTTTTAATGTGGAGCCAGTTGTTGACAGGAGTCTTTGTCTGGCTTTGGGGTAGTACTATTTAGAGTTTAGGTCCAAAGTATAGCCTTACTATTGCGCATTTGCAGATAGTGGTGCCTGTTCCTGTTTGTCATCTGTACTCCATCCTGTAGCCATTATGCAGACTACTAAGAAATGTCTTATTTAAAGGTGAGTTGCCATTTTGTAGTGCTTTTGACATTAATACATGGTTGTATGATTTCGTTGCATGACTATTTACTGGTCAAGCTATTCTATAAAAAAAAATACTTATCAGCTGCTGGATGTCCTGCAGAAAGTGGTGTATTCTTTCCTGTCTGACACAGTGCTCTCTGCTGCCACCTTTGTCCATGTCAGTTACTGTCCAGAGCTGTAGAAATACTCTCCTGCTCTCCAGACTGGGAATAATACATTACTTCCTGTAGGAAATACAGCAGCTGATAAGTACTGCAAGACTTGAGATTTTTTTTTTTATAGAAATAAATTACAAATCTCTTGCACTTTCTGGCAACAGTTGATTTTAAAGAAAAAAAAGTTGGTGAACTTCCCCTTTAAGAGCCAGAAAAAGTGACTGCTAGAGAAAAAGCCTGGTTCTGCAGCCTACAGACACTTGTTACACCAGGACTTGATAGAAAGAGTATTATTCATGTTGGAATCCTAGCAAGTTGGTTTAAAATGTGGCAAAAACACTAAAAAATTGCAAAACAAGAAAACAGCACTGAGCACAGGCGGCATTTTGAAAAAGGGACCATGCTACTGGGATCCCCGTACAGTAACCCGAAAAGGTACTGTAATTTTTTTTTCATATATATATATATATATAGGTCTGATGGTACAGTTGCTATAAAGCAGGTGAACCTGCTGATATGCGCCTGCTTCTCTTTACCTCAGGATCCCCGGGCTGTCTTCTTTATTACTCTGCGGTCCGGTAACTCGTTTTTTTTGGTTATTAATGACATGGCGTTCCCGATGCTCCTGGAACACCCGCTCGTCCTGCCCAGCCTGCCCCCTCCCGGCCCGCCCCACCAGCATATTCATATATGCATAGCTAGGCCGGTTGTTACGGCGCATGTGCAGGGAGCAGCCCATTACAAGCGGCCTAGCTATGCATATTTGAATATGCATAGTGGGCCAGATGGGAGTGGGCAGGCTGGGCAGAACGAGCGGGTGTTCCAGGAGCATCGGGAACAGCCGAAATGCTCCAAGCACGCTAATTACCATATCAGTAATTGGCCGACAACAACGGGTTACTGGACCGCTGAGGAATAAAGAAGACAGCCCAGGAATCCTGAGGTAAAGAGCGGTAGGCGCATATAAGCAGGTTTACTGGCCCGAACCTGCTGATAGTGACGCTTTAAGTAGCATCCACCCATTTGGCCCAATTTTGAAATTTGTGGCACAAGTCACATACCCCTATGGCAATATAGAACACTACTGCACAGTCTTATTCCTCCCGAACAATTTTAGCATTTGTAACTCCTCCCCTTCTAAGAGCCATAACTCCACATGTCCAGATACCCCCCCCCCCCCATACATATAAATATTTTTAACGTTCCAAATATTTACCACGCTAAACAGCTTGATTAAAAATGGCCGGGACAAATAAACAGCCAGTAGGGACTACAATGAGCGCGGCTATATATACGGGCGTAGAGTGGGTCAGAAGCTGTCAATCTCCTAACTAAAAATGTTCAGCCATCTGTTTTCCTGATATTTGTTCCAGAAATAGATTTCCTCTAGATTTTGAATGGAATTTATCTTTTCCTTAAATGCAAAAAAAAAAAAAAAAAAACCAATAACAATTTTATTCAGTTTTTTTTTTTTCTTTCTGCATTTGCAGCCAATGTTTTCTGAATTCTGGAAACATATTGCTCTGATTTTTTTTTCTTCATCAGTGCATAATCTGTCGTCAAATCCCAATTCAATAGAAGAATAATTTCTTGGGTTTTTTTTTCTCCTTTTCCGTACATTGTGAACCATCTGCATAATAATTTGTATTTCCTTCCAGCCTCCCCTACAACCCACTTGATTTGATATATACAGCGACAAAAGGGGAAAGAAAAGCATCCAATAAGACATTTACAGCTGTGAGGCTCCTGCCTTTTCTCTATCAAATCTATTTCCCTTTTTTGCCAAGACAATTCTATTTTACTTAGATTATCTCGTCATGGATGAAAAGGACGTATTTGCAATGGTGCGGGGTCCTGCTATATGGGGGAAGCTACACAGGATGGTTATAGAGGACTTGCGAAATCTCATTTTTTGTAGAAGAAGTGGCTAGATTTATACAAACTGTAAATAATGAACAGTATATGGATGATAGTTTTAGAAATAGTCCAATAAAGGACGGGAGATGACTATGAGGCTTCATGTATGCATTGATAGTATTGGCACTTCATACAAGCTCTAATATGCTTCGGTTGGAATCGTCCTCTTTCAACAACTTTAGGGTTACTTATATAGATTTTTAAATGACTTCTATTAAAAATCCAGTCTTTCACTACTTATTAGCTGCTGTATGTCCTGCAGGAAGTGGTGTGTTTTTTCCAGTCTGACACAGTGCTCTCTGCTGCCACCTCTGTCTATGTCAGGAACTGTCCAGAGCAGGAGAGGTTTTCTATAGGGATTTGCTGCTGCTCTGGACAGTTCCTGACATGGACTGAGGTGGCAGCAGAGAGCAATGTATCAGACTGGAAAGAATATACCACTTTCTGCAGGACATACAGCAGCTGGAAGACTGGAGATTTTTAAATAGTAGAAAATTAATAATCTATATAACTTTTTGATATCAGTTCATTTGAAAGAAAAAAATATTTTCACCAGAGTACCCCTTTAACTTTTTTTTTTTTTTTTTGCAGCCATTGCAAATATAGAATTATTAGGGTACAACCCATCAGTCTACAAATTATCCACATCATTGGGTCATCTTAGTTATGAAATTGCTGCAACATCAAACTAAGGTGTTATTACCATTATTTTTTTTACTTCAACTGCTACAATGTTAGCTTGTGTGTCTCCATGGTAACAGACTTCAAACTCTGTAGTCTGATCCTGCCCATATACTTCATACTTACCAAAGTTCAATTTCTAGGCATTGCTCTTATTGCACACTGAAGAATGAAGAATAGAGTGGGCAGATAGGTAAGAAGATAGCTCAGATAAAGGAATAATTACAATAGCAAGATGAGAACCATTGTGGTGGTGCCAGCAGTCTCTAGCCACCAGTACCATCCAACTGAGGGAAGAATGGGAGAGCTGACGCTATGTAAAATAACTGGTAGGCCAGATATTACATGTAAAGTGACTGCCTGAGCAAAATTATACATAAAGTCACTGGCTGCCCAGATATTACAGGTGGACATCATAATGTGACTGGACTGTGTATCTGTAATGTGACTTCTTGATACTGGATCACAAGATATTTTTTATGTGGCTTCTTGATCAGATTTTATATGTAAGGTGACTTTCTGACCAGATGATATATGTAAAGGCTAGCTAGATATTTTATATGAAGTAGCTTCATGCTTAGGTATTACATGTAATATTATTGGCTGACCAAATATTATATATAAAGTGATATCCCGGTCAGATATTATACAGTATGTAGATTTAAAATCTCACTAGATATTAAATGCCAAGTGAATGACTGACAAGATATTAAATATAAAATGGCTTCTTGATCCAACATTATATGTAAAGTGACTTTCTGACCAGATACTATATTGTTAATCTCTCACTAGATATTATAAGTAAAGTAAAATATGGACATGGAGAGAGAGAAAGGAGCTGCTGCACCACACACCTATGGCTGACACTAATGCCTCTCGGCTACATTTAAAAACCAACGCCTGGATGTTGGTATATAATTTGATCAAACCATATTGCCCCATGTACTACATGCAGGTCCCCTGGTTCACATGAGTCCCTACACTAACTCCACACTGTGTCGGTCAATGACTGCTTACCCCGCAAAGCGAGCGCAAACAGGGAAGGGAGGCCACGGAATGGCCCTGCAACCCCAATGTCACAGGACCAAACCCAGCAGGTGCCGCCAGCGGAAAAAGCGTCCACCAAGCTACACAAATGTGAACAAGGTCTTACTGCTCACCACTGCACTGGAGGTAGAATGGGAGAAATAGGAGGTACTTAAGTGTGCACTTATGTGTGCACAGGTGCTTCCTGCTAATTGGGGTCACATGGGTCTTACCAGGAGGAGTGCCAGCCACTCAGGAAGGGGAGAAAAGTAAAATACGGACATGGAGAGAGAAAGGAGCTGCTGCCACACACACCTATGGCTGACACTAATGCCACTCGGCTACATTTAAAAACCAATGCCAAGATGTTAGAATATAATTTGATCACACTTGTGTTGCTTAGTGTCCCCTTTCTCCGCCGGCGGTGCCTGCTGGGTTTTGGGGGGGCGCTTGGGGTTTGGTCCTGTGACATTGGGGTTGCAGGGCCATTCCGTGGCCTCCCTTTCCTGCTTGCGCTCGCTTTGCAGGGTTGGTGGTCGCTAACCGACACAGTGGTGAGTTAGTGTAGGGACTCATGGGCCAGGGGACCTGCACGTGGTACATGATGCAATATTGTTTGATCAAATTATATAACAACATCCTGGCGTTGGTTTTCAAATGTAGCCGAGAGGCATTAATATCAGCCATAGGTGTGATGTGCAACAGCTCCTTTTTCTCTCCATGACCATATTATAAGTAATATGATAAGATATTGTATATAGCCTAGCTTCATGTCCAGATATTATATGTAATGTAATTGGCTAAGCAGATAGTCTATGTAAAGTGATGTTCTGGTGAGATACTATATGTCGAGTCAAAAGGGCTATCCACGCGAAAATCTTTTTCTATCAAATCAACAGGTTTCAGAAAGTTATATAGATTTGTAATTTACTTCTATTTAAAAATCTCAAATCTTCCCATACTTATCAGCTGCTGTATGTCCTGCAGGAAATGTAGCTTTCTTTTCCGTCTGACACAGTGCTCTCTGCTGCCACCTCTGTCCAAGACAGGAACTGTCCAGTGCAGGAGAGGTTTTCTATAAGAATTTTCTGCTGCTCGGCCAGAGATGTCAGCAGAGAGCACTGTGTCAGACTGACAGGAATACACCACTTCCTGCAGGACATACAGCAGCTGATAAGTATGGGAAGACTTGAGATTTTTAAATAGAAGGGAATTACAAATCTATATAGCTTTCTGAAAACAGTTGATTTAAAAGAAATAGGATTTTCGCAAGATAACCCCTTTAATATCTCACCAGATACTACATATATGTTAAGTGGCTGGATTACCAGATGTAATATGTAAAGCGAATAGCTGACCAGATATTATATGTAAGTGGATATATGCCTTTTTCTGTAGGCTTGTGAAGGGTGTATGACTCTCGTCTGCCTGGAGTTCCCTGCACACAGTCCTTGCTGGCTTCTCATAAGCACTAATGATTTATTCTTGATCCTTGGTCGCTTCTGGCTCAGTTCATACCTGGAGGAGTTTTAGAAGATATTGTGGTGGCGAGATGATGATAGACGGGAGTGGGAAGAGATAGACAAGGTATTGAGAATGATTCTTTCAATCTCTGCATCCTCTTTGGAACATTAGCTGCTGCTATCTCTGGGTGCTGTGCTTTAATGATTCCCCAACAGATCGCTCCCGCCACCCGTAGCATTAAATTATTTTTTTTTCACCTTCTGCTTAATTTCAAGTCCTCTATAAATATAATTGTCAGATGAACCAACAAAAGTCATCTATTTTGCATCTGCTAATTATTTGCACTTCAGTGTTTTTGCCTCCTGCAGTTTCGGCTCAGATTTCACTTGATTGCTAATTTGAGATGTAATTTTTATGGGCAGTGATAAATTATTCTTTAATTCAGGATTCATTGACTCACGGCATGTTCCCCACTCTTAGGTTTAATACAAATTAAATCGTCACTGTCATTTCAAACAATTGCAGAAAAATCACTAAATTTGCCAAAAATGACTATTTACCCCAGAAATAAATGCCCTAACGTCTTATCAAACATGGTGTAAAGTGAAACTGGCTCAGTTGCCCCTAGCAACCAATCAGAATCCACCTTTCATTTTTCAAAGAGTCTGTGAGGAATGAAAGGTGGAATCTGATTGGTTGCTAGGGGCAACTGAGCCAGTTTCACTGTACACCATGTTTGATAAATCTCCCCCTAAGTTTCTTATTTCTCTGCAATTTGTGTCCTACTGTTTGTTCCAAGGCTGAGTCTGTCTGTAGTAACAGAGACACCAAGACAGAAGAGGGAAAGAGGGGAAGGGCTAAGGCTGGGTTCACACTGCGTTTTGCAAACCGTTTTTTTCATCCAGGATCAAAACGCATCCTTTTTTTAACAAACACAAAAATGTACGTGACCTTATTTTTGTGTACGTTTAAAGAAAAACAGATGCATTTCGATCCATTTTTTATAATAGAATGGAATACAATGGAAAAACGGATCAAAACAGATACACACAATTGCATTTGTTTTTTCCACCTGTTTTTTGCAACAAAAAAAAAGGATTACAAAAATGTGGTGCGAACTCAGCCTTAAAGGGAACCAATTGGGCTGATTTGGTTACCTAGAGCTCTGTATAAAGCTCCTGTGCAGATCGCAGCACGCAAGAGAAAATACCAGAGAAAATACCAGAGAAAATAACCTGCAATACCCACCACACAGCAGGGAGAGGCGCGGCAGGGCGATCCCCCCTCCCCCGTATCTAGTCACCTCTCTCTGCCTGTCCCTCATCCCCACCAAGCGCACTGACAGGGAGAGAGCGGTGACAGACACAGGTGGGGAGCCGCCCAGATGACTATTTGCCGCGCGCGAGGGAACTAGCACCACCGTGTTTTCAGGTTGGGTGTGGTATTGCAGTTCGGTTCCATTGAAGTAATGGATAGTTATAATACCACACACAACCTGAAGACAGGGGCTGTGCTATTTCTTGGCCGAAACAGCCATGTTTTTCTAAACCTGGATAACCACATTTAAACCAGATACGTTTCGTAAAAATTCCTTATGGTAGTTTTTTTTTTTCTGGCCAGAGCAAGAATTGAGAAATGTAAGTAGAAAAACAACACACAGCTGCCACAATCAGCTGCACATGAAAGCCCTCTTAAAGGTTTTTTTTAGGAGTACACATTTATGTGCACTAGAATATGCCATCAATGAAGGATCAGTGAGGATCGCCAGAACAAAGAGGTTGCAGCTTCCATGTTTATTCAGGCACAGAAATGCCCATATGAGCATCTCTACATCTGCCTAGTACTCCAGGTAAGCCCTATTCAGAGAGCATCACAATCCCTTTACACTGCAGATCAGTGCAGGTCCCAGGGGCCAGACTAAGCATAGGCCATCAATGTGCATGCTCATAAAATCCCTTTAAGTCAAGATTTTTCTCTGCCAGCAGACACACACTTTCCACATAAAAGCCGGTGAAAGACCCACTATAATAATAATGCTTTTATTTATAATGAAGGCAGGTCAAAGACCCACTATCTCATGAATGTATAAAAATGCGATGTTCTGTCTTTTAATTCTTTTGGAAGCCATGTAATGTCATACTAGAGACTTATCAATCTGTTTTTATATAGATGAAAAAAAATTAACATTTGGATTAAGATCTGAAGTAAAGGCTCTAACCTGCAGAGTAATAACCTGCAGAATCAAGCCAATTCGGCATGTTATCACTCCTATAATAAAGACAACAACTATTGGCTGATTGTATCTTTTGGTGCTGACCTAAAATCATTGGCTGTCTACATGTAATAGGGATGCGTGGCCAATGGCTTATGAATGTGTAAAGAAAATAATAAAGTATATACATACCTGTCCACGCTCCCCGGTGTCTTCCTGGCTTTTTGTCTGCTGCCTACAGCTGCTTGTGAAACTTCAGAGACGATCTCTGAAATGACAGGCCGCTCAGCCAATCACTGGCCTAGACATGACAGTGCTGCCGCCAGTGATTGGCTGAGCCGCCTGTCACTTAAGAGACCGACTCAAGGTCTGCACGGACATCGTTGACAATATATATATATATATATATATATATATATATATTTATATATATATATATAAAGGCTGCACGATAGTGGAGCCGTGTAATAGGCTTAGTAAACGAACTCCAATCTAGCAGATCAGCATTCGTTCACATTACTAATTGGGATGTGTAATAAGTCATGGTGTGCTTTACTGTTGCACACAATTCAAAAAAATTGAAAGCGACTCTGTACCCACAATCTGACCCCCCCAAACCACTTGTACCTTCAGATAGCTGCTTTTAATCCAAGATCTGTCCTGGGGTCCGTTTGGCAGGGGATGCAGTTATTGTGATAAAAACAACTTTTAATCCTACAGCGCTGTGTCTAACGGCCGGGGCTTACATTTGTATGTGCATTAGGCTGGCACAACCTCTCTGTCCTTCCTCCCCACCCTCCTCATCATTAGGAATGCTCAAGGCAGATTGCTTCCTATTCCCCACCTGTTTGTATATTGAACATGGGCTGGATCGTTAATACACCTGTGCAAAGCTCAAACAGCAGTAAATGTTCCTGGATCATTCCTAATGATGAGGAGGGTGGGGAGGAAGGACAGAGAGGTGGTGCCAGCCTAATGCATATACAAATGTAAGCCCCGGCCGTTAGACACAGCGCTGTAGGATTAAAAGTTGTTTTTATGACAATAACTGCATCATCTGCCGAACTGACCCCAGGACACATCTTGGATTAAAAGCAGCTATCTGAAGGTACAAGTGGTTTGGGGGGTCAGATTGTGGGTACAGAGTCGCTTTAAATTCTAAAAAAAAGTATATAATTTTTTGAATCACATGTTGAAATTATAACCACCATTCAAGTGATGCCACTCCCTACACTGGAGAAATAGCTATCGGAATCGGCGGAAGTCTTAGAGGTCAGACCTCAGTGATCATAAATTGTAAAAAAAAATAATAATAAATAAAAATCATCATATTGGGTTATATAATATCTTACAGCTTAAAAAAAATTCCCCCAAATCATATAGATGCAGAATACAAAGCCAGCCATTGCCATCATCATTTTTATGGATTAGAATCTGGCTGGAACCCTGCGATATAACCTATTTTCTCATTTTTCAGAGCTGCTGTGGGTATGCGGCCTTGCAGAATAGCGAACAGGTAAGCGCCATGTACAGAAGGCATTATTCATCAAGATGATTAAGATGTTCCTGCCCGTAGTCACACGCGGCTCCGTCCATAATTCACACGGCTCCACTTGTGTGTTTCAGCGAAATCTGTTTAATTCCGGCAGCATCCTGAACGCTTCCTCCCTGCCACATTGTGCGCCGCGCGGCAGATGTGATAGTGGATTATAAATCAATATTACAGGTGTGTTATTACTCTGCAGCTATGCAGCCCCATCTCCTCACCTCTATATTTCTGCGCACTCTGGTTACTAACTGGAACGTGTCCCTTTAAAACGAGCCTATTTAGAGCACAGATGCTCAATGAATTCAGCAGACAGACGGTATAATGGAATGTCAGTGTTCTAGTCTGCTGCCTGCAAGCTATGGCACTCGTTTTTTTATTATTATTAATTTCTTGTCTCCATTTCCAGGGCTGCCTCTGGGCTCTGAGCTTTAGAATTGCTATCCTTGTTACATTCTCCATTTCTGTTCAGGCAGGAACTAAAAATAGAGGAGGGGGAAAAAGTAGAAGAAAGAGAACATTAATGCAATTAGATCAGGTAATATTTTGCAGATATATGGAACCCCAGATATTCAGAGTTCTTTGTGATATTGTATTTTGCTGTAGAATATTCTTGCATTTATATAGATGAGATTTATTATGTTACGCTGCACTTTCACTCTATCCAAATGATGGTTTGGGCGGAATCAAGTTTGTGGCCCCCTTGTGACTAATAACCGTGACGGTGTAATATGTTATGGGTTAGACATTGGTGGTGGAAGGTGAGAGGTCAGACAAAGGGAAGAAAGATGTGGCTAAGAGGCGAGACAGACATAGCTATTCGTACAGCCGACTTTGCCGTAGTTTCTGTAGGTACTGAATACAAAGGTTCTGCAATGGAGACTCTTTATTGAACAGTTGCACTCACTGCAGACCATTGGTGCATGTCACCATGTCACTCAGTATATTCTCTCCAACCCCCAGCACCACCTGCACCTAGACCACTTGCATTCTTCTGAGCAAAGACTAGACGAGTGCTCGACTTGATTAGTGATGAGCGAACATCCCGTTGTTAAGTTCGGATCCCGAACACGAACATAAAAAAAAATTATTGTGATCAGTTCTTGTTTGCCGAAAATTCACAAACAAATAACGAATGTAGAGTAGAAAAGCACGTTTCGGTCTAGGCACATGCGTACAGATTATCTGGTGCAAAGTGTAAATTAGGCTGGGTTCACACTACGTTTTTCAAAAAACGGATGAAAAAAAAACAGATGCATTTGGGGGCATCCGTTCTTCCATTGACTTCCATTACAAAAAAGAAAAAAAGGATCAAAACGGATTCGTTTTTTTTTTTTACGGACACAAAAATTAGGTTGACTACAACGGATCTGTTATAATCTGTCAATGGAAAAACAGATCAAAGGGATGCACACAAATGCAAAAAAAAATGAATTGCAAAAACGTAGTGTGGACCCAGTCTTACACAGTTGCATACGTTCCCAAGTTCGAAAATAATCGTTAGAACGATTCTGATCATCGAACAAATTGTTCGTGATCGGACAACACGAACAATTAGTGTCATGTTCGTACAAACATATGAACATTTACGAACATGTTCGCTCATAACTGGACTTGAGTAGCGAACCCCTTTGCAATCAGTGGGGAACTGAAGCATTGAACCAGAGCGGAGGGTGTAAGGTTTGTATATCTATCTATCTATCTATCTATCTATCTATCTATATATATATATATATATATATATATATATATATATATATATATATATATATACTTTTTTGTTCTAATTATTGTATATTTTATCCCTTGAAGGGACTGTAAACAAAATATACAAAAATTAGAACAAAAAAAAATGCAATAGGTTCCTGTAAGACACATCAGAGCTCCAGTAGAGGTCTAATGTGTATTGCAAAAGCCTGTTGTATTTTTAGGTTTTAAATTTTGTATATTTTGTTTACACTCCCTTCAAGGGACAAAATATACAAAAATTAGAACAACAACAACATTGACGGTGTATGGCAACCTTTACCCGAGCACCACAAGTAACTTAGTCGTGCATCAAGCTCAATCGAGCACAATGATGCTCAGCCAGGCACTATGTTTGACCGAGCATCGAGTTCAACACTTTATCCAGTTTCTACTGGAGCCATTCATAACATTCATTCTCTCTTGGGCCTCTATCACCAATAGGACTCATGTTTTCTGTACTAAAATTATTTCTAGCTATGAAACCTTTCCCACTGACATGAAGCAAAGCCAACCACCTCTGGAGCTACAAGGCTCCATACACAACCCTTGCACATAAGCCAGCAGCGAAGCAGGAAATCCCTGGGTGCAGCTATCCACCAGCTTTCCAATGACAATGAGTTTTTCATTATGCAACTTCATGTTTTACTGGACCAGAAAGCATAAGGTGCTATGTGCGGTGTACCAGCCTATTTTGTGTTTGGGCATGATGGGAAATAACAGGCTGTCAGAGTTATATGTGAATAGTGGTCTGATCAAATGTGCTGCTTTTAAAGGGAATCTAACAGCAGGTTTGTACATAGTGTTATGTACCTGTAGGCGTTATGATGTAGATACAAAAGATATCCTTTTCATTTGGATCCATTGTGCCGCTTCGTAGTAATAGCTTCTACTTTTGTATGTGCGTGACTGCATAAATTAGAAATACAGAAAATTGGTCAGCACATCCAATAAATCCTACGTAGGTGCTCGATGCCATGGCTAAAATACGGATGCAAACATAAAAAGTACACCAGCACCCTGCAAATGATAAGATATATGCATAGTACAGACTATTTAAATTGCAATACAGCTATAGAAAGAATGAGGTTCTTAGTATATCATCTGATTAACTAGTGTGTACAATCCCACCATGGTAAGGTGACCCCAGCAACAGGACGGACCCTACACTATAGTATGTGTCTCTTGGGCTACAAATTCAGGGCATGTACACTAGGATCCAACTTTTTCCATGATCCCCTACGTCACAGAAGCCAGCAGATGAGTGGGCACTCACAAGCGCATTCACAAGCACACAGGAGGCTGGCCAGAACGATTTAGTTTGGATAACAGGTAGAGATGAGTGAAGAGAATCTGACTAACTCCAATTTGAAGCGAATTGGGCATTAAATTCGCTCCAAGACGATTTGCGAATTTTCCAGATTCGCCTGGCAAATTCACTTAACATGGCGGCCGCACATGTTAGCTTTCAAAACTTTTGTCGGGAGCAGTGAATTATCCATAATCCCTAGCGCCCGTCAAATCAACTGCAAACTCCATAAGGTGATTGGCTATCTGAAGGCGGCCAGTCGGCTGTGTATAGTGGAGAGTAGGTTGCAGCGGGCAGTTATAGCAGGGAGAGAAATACAGAGAGATAGGGACAGAGAGGAGAGGAGGGTGGATTGTGGGTGCTTTTCTATGGGAGGAGGGAAGTCATTGTCCAGTAAGTAACTGGGTGTTGGGTGTGCATTATAGGAAGTCATTGGGTGTTGGGTGTGCATTATAGGAAGTCACAGTGAACACAGTGTCCATCCTTATACCTCATTGGTTGCTGGGTGTGCATTATAGGAAGTCCCTGGGTGCTAGGTGCTCATTACAGGGAGTCACAGTTAACACAGTGTCCATCTTAATACCTCACTGAGTGCTCATTTACCATTGTCCAGTGCTGTCCTGGGAGAAAATTGATATTATGCCACTGATCCTCCAACGTCTACTGCTGTCCATCGCAGAAATTGAATGATTGACAGGCTGAAACACCACTCTGTAATAGTCCCACTATTGTAGCTACTATAGTTTGCCTGTTTCAATAAAAATTCATTTGTATACAGTTCGCGAATATTCGTAAATTTGCGCAGATATTGGCAAACTACACAAAGTGAATTTCTGAGTGATTCGCTCATCTCTAAAAACAACATAGGAATGCCATATGGATATATTTGATTCAGGTGCATAGCATAAAAGAATTGCAAAGAACCAAAGATATCTTGGAGCTAGACTCTGCAGAGATAAGTCATGGCCTTGGAGAACTCATCATAATGGTCTGGACCAATCGCAAAAGAAAAAAGAATAACAGGAATGAGAGAAGACATCACCTGTGAGTCACTGAATATCATTGTTAACTCTGACTGCATCAGATCCATATATAGTCACTTGTATGTCACTGCGAAAGATAATGGGTGGTATCACTTTTGTTTGTAAGGTTACAAACCCACTTGCCGGATCTGCAGCGAGTCTCCTTGCTGCGTTTTTGCAGGGAGACTCGCTGCAGATCCCGGCCCTATACTTTCAATAGCAGAGAAATTTTGTCTGCAGCCCGCCCCATTAACCCCCCAGCCGCCGGACATTATACATTACCCCGTCCCTGTTCCTGCTTGCTTCGGGGCTCCCGGTGTCTTCACGGCCCGCCCGGCCAATCAGTGCGCTGCGGCGGGGCAGCGCACTGATTGGCCGGACGGAACGTGCCGGGAGCCGCTGAAGCAAGCAGGAGCCGGGATCAGGTAATGTATATCACCCCCAGCCCCCGGCCGCACGATCGCCCCCAGCCCCCGGCCACACGATCGCCCCCAGCCCCGCAGCCCCGCAGCCCCCGGCCGCATGATCGCCCCCGGCCGCACGATCGCCCCCAGCCCCGCAGCCCCCGGCCGCACGATCGCCCCCAGCCCCCGGCCGCACGATCGCCTGCAGCCCCGCAGCCCCCGGCCGCACGATCGCCTGCAGCCCTGCAGCCCCCGACCGCACGATCGCCCCCAGCGGGCGAACGTGCAGCCGGGGGCTGCGGGGCTGCGGGCGATCATGCGGCCGGGGGCTGTGGGGCTGCAGGCGATCGTGCGGCCGGGGGCTGTGGGGCTGGGGGCTGCGGGCGATCATGCGGCCGGGGGCTGCGGAGCTGCAGGCGATCGTGCGGCCGGGGGCTGGGGGCGATCATGCGGCCGGGGGCTGCGGGGCTGGGGGCGATCGTGCGGCCGGGGGCTGCGGGGCTGCAGGCGATCGTGCGGCCGGGGGCTGGGGGCGATCGTGCGGCCGGGGGCTGGGGGCGATCGTGCGGCCGGGGGCTGCGGGGCTGGGGGCGATCGTGCGGCCGGGGGCGATCGGGGCTGTAGGGGGGCGGGCAGGATATACATTACCTGATCCCGGCTCCTGCTTGCTTCAGCGGCTCCCGGCACGGAGCCCCGAAGCAAGCAGGAACGGGGACCGGGTAATGTATAATGTCCGGCGGCCGGGGGGGGTTAATGGGGCGGGCTGCAGACAAAATCTCTGCTATTGAAAAGTATAGGGCCGGGATCTGCAGCGAGTCTCCCTGCAAAAACGCAGCAAGGAGACTCGCTGCAGATCCGGCAAGTGGGTTTGTAACCTTAATGAATTTTTAACATACTCTTCGATGTAGGGTGATTTCATTTGGTACCAACATAAATGTCATTGTTTGACCTGATGTAATGTATGCTGGTCTTGGTTCTACTGCTGTATTTATAAATTTACAGTTTGCAATCTACTCCATAAAGCTAGATTATAATACTATATTTGGACTTAAAACTTTCAACCTGTACTGTTTGGTTCTGATACTGTATGTACTGTTCTGTTTTTATATTTATGATATGTGTTTGGTTTTGATACTGTATCTGTTATGTGCTTGGTTCTGTTTTTATATTTATGATATGTGCTTGGTTTTGATACTGTATCTATGTTATGTGCTTGGTTCTGTTTTTATATTTATGATATGTGCTTGGTTCTGATACTGTATCTATGTTATGTGCTTGGTTCTGGTGCTGTATTTATGTTGTTTACTTTGTTCTGGTGCCTTAGAGCTTGGTTTTGGTGTTATACTGTATTTATGTCATGTGTTTGGTTCTGGTGCTGTGTTTATGTCATAAGATTGTTCTTGGTGGTATATTATATTAGCTTGGTCCTGGAGCTGGGTTCTGACATTGTATCTGTATGTTGCTGGAAACTTTGGCTGTTCCACACATCTTTGTTAATGGATGAGCACAAATATTGTAAGTCCAGAAGTAAAGGGTGAGTGTAATGTTAGTCTGAGAAGGTATAAATGTATAAATTGTTTTAATTTCAGCCTTGAAGAGAGAGCTTACATAAATTTGTATAATTTTTAGGGAATTATGGCTACAGACAATAACATGTTTTTAAAGGGGAACTATCAGCAGGTTAGACAAATCTAACCTGCTGATATGTCCCTATTGCACAGGAGGAAGGTATGTCTCTTACCTTCCTCCTCGGTGCTGTTCCGATGCAGGATCCTGGAAGACCGTTAGGAGCACTTCGGCACCTGATAGGAGTAAGTGCCCGCCCCCATAACGCCAATATCTTCAGGCTACCGACCCACCTGCTCTAGAATGATGGGAAGCAGGGACCAACCTAGGATAAAATGGCGGCCAGAGAGCCCGGAATAATGATGTTTATTTACTGAAGATGCCAGATCACAAAGCATCGCAGCAGTGTACATATGTACTGCTCCTGTCATCAGAGTCTGGAAACTGGCAACATGGATATATATGCATATCCGTACTGTCCATTTCCCTTTATTATAGGGTGCATTTGGAAAATTGTAATTCCCTTGGCTATAGAAGAAGAAATAACTATCTTTGTCAGGCCACACTACATATACGTTGCACATGTATCTTTGTAAATTGTAATCTATATAGTGAAACAATAGTTAGAAGTGTAAATCTCACTTGCGTCGCTCCTCCTCAGCTACCAAATACAGTGTCTGGCAGCCAATGTGAAATAACACATACATACGATTATATGTGCCAGAACAGTTATAAAAACATGTACTGCCCTGCTCTGCCCTCCACAGCTGCCATTCTCATGATGCCCAGTCCCACTGCCCAGCATTTTCTGGACTCAACAAGGGAAGTGTCCATTCAGCCAGTCAGTGGCCGAAGTGCTGCGAATTGGGACCAGGTACCATTGAAATAGCGGCAGCAGGAGATCAGGGCAGGTGAGTACATTTTTGTTTTGACCCCATTGACCTCATTAATAATTTAAGTTATTCCTCAGAGAATCTCTATAAGTCTATATGGAGTCTGCTTTTGAGAAGAAAATGATCTATTTTCAGGAAATTTTATTTGTATGGCTCAAAATAAGCAGTGTAAACAACAATTTACCCTTCTTCTCCACTGTAGAGATTACTATGTGAGTCAAAAGGACAGAAAAATGGGAGCTTGAGGGTGTTAACCATACTTGTAATATTAATTTGTTTTTTTCAAGGCGTTTTCCAGGCAAAACCAATTGTTGGCCTATCCACTTTCTATTGAGCTGAGCTGCAGTAACTAGGCTTGGCCACAACACGGTGAGTGAAGCCAGCCTTCTGGGCACTGATCGATGGAGGTGCTCAGTGTTAGCACCTGTCGATCAGTTATTGACTATTCAAAAAAATTTACAAAAATTGGCTTGCACATCTGATAGAATTACGGTGCGTTTACACGGAACGATTATCGTTCGAATTTTGGCGATAACTATTGCATTTGAGCGATAATCGGCTCGTGTAAACACAGCGAACAGTGAAGTGACGAGCGATCTTTCAGCATGTTCTCAAATCGTTGTTAGTCGTTCACTGAAAATGAGCAGATCACTTTGTCTAAACAGTCTTTCACCGATTCACCCTTATGTGTGAGATGGGCTTAAGCGATCTTAAAGCGATGGCAATAACGATTTTTTCAAACGATATATCGTTCCGTCTAAATGCTGATCGTTATAAAAAACACATTGATACCTCGAAATCGTTAATCGTTCGATTGGGTGAATTATCGCTCTGTGTAAACTCAGCATTACTATAGCTATGGCTGAAATACTGAGGATAGGCCATGAATCATTCTTGCCCCCCCTGAAAACCCTTTAATATCTATCGGAACAACATGGTATGATTCACTTTCCAGTATAATTTCCGATCATATGCTTAGCTCTACTACAAGCTACACACATTGGTTTATTATTCTACTAGCAGCACCAGATATCTGCATTAAAACAGCCCGAGGGCTTCATGTACATGGATGTTCTCTTAGCAAACATAATAGCTGCCTGAGATTACAGGACTGTTTCCATGCACGCTATACAGCCATAGAACCATATTGGGCTCCTTATAATATCACTACATATATATATAAAAAAAAAAAATTTATGCTGAAATAACATTATAAAATTACATCAATCATCATCGTCTTCAACGTTCAAGGTGCAATATTGGGCATAACAGAGCAGCCGCATACGGTATAAGGGAACATATATTCATATATGATGATGTTGCCTTGAGTCAGCACAAACTCATTCTAAGAATTTCTTTCTGTCTGGTGGCTTTTGCGTATCAATGGCTTTGTTTTTCCCTTTCAGATCCAGTCTCTGGTGACTTGTTTTCCACTGCTGGCTGCTCTGGGACGCACAGCAGATGTTACATAGGGCACGCGGGACACATCAAGGCCTGTGGCAGATACAGTAGATATTTTAAATCTAATAGTATGAACTCTTCTGCTGTCTTCTTTTTGAAAGGCGAAATTGGAAAAATTACGACTATATATCGATACATCGATATATAGATCGATAGAATAATTTAGAAAGACAGGTGAGTTACCCACTGCAAACAATAGGGGATAAGAGAGAGGCGAGAAGCCCCAGGAATCAGGAAGGAAATCTAGTATAACATAAGTTTAAAATAATGAATTCACCTCTGCACAGCATGCAGCACATTATACATATAATAGATAATAATGATACCAATCAGTATTTTATAGCTTGATGCTTCTGGGCCACAATACAAAAGGCTGAACGAGACTACGGCTTATTTTTATTTCTCTGTCGTTTAAGTCATAAAAACAGGACCTCACTTTTAAAGGGATATTCCAGTGTTTTGTAACAGGTAATAAGCTACTGGACAAGAGGAGAACATAGCGCTGCACCTCACAGCTATGACTGATACTAATGCTTCTCAGCTACATTTAAAAACCAACTCCAGGATGTTGGTATATAATTTGATCGGTTTGACGTTTGCGTAGGGACCCGTGTGAACCAAGAAACCTGCACGTGGTACACAGGGCTATTATGGTTTGATCAAATTATATACAGACACCCTGGTGTTGAATTTTAAAATAGGCCTAGCGGCATTAGTATCAGCCATAGGTGGGATGTGCAGCCGTTCCTTTCTCTCCATGTCGTGTTTTACAGTTCTCCCTTTTCTGAACAGCTCGCACTCCTTTATAAGACCCACGTGACCAAAATTGTCAGGATATGCCTGTGCTCACATGTCAGTACCTTATGTCTTCACCATTCTGTGTTAGCAGCAGTGGTGAGTGTAATACCTTATTCATACTTGTGTTGTTTGGGGGCAGCCTTCCCTGACGGTGGTGCTGGCCGGGTTCTGGTGGGGCATTTTGGGTTTGGTCCTGTGACATTGGGGTTGCAGGGCCATTTCATGGCCCCCCTTCCCTGCATGTGCACCCTTCGCAGGGTTGACGGTCACTGATCGACACAGTGTGACGTTAGCGTAGGGACCCGTGTGAACCAGGGGACCTGCACTTGGTACATGGTGCTATTATGGTTTGATCAAATTATATACAGACACCCTGGTGTTGAATTTTAAAATAGGCCTAGCGGCATTAGTATCAGCCATAGGTGGGATGTGCAGCCGTTCCTTTCTCTCCATGTCATGTAATAACCTACTGGGGCAGGTAAAATAGAAGAAAAGGCCATACATACCCAGCTAAACATACACATTAGATAAATGTAGAGCAAACCTGGTGACTTTTGTTATGCTTTATTTTTACTACTCATTCCTTTAAAGGGATTATCCAGCGCTACAAAAACATGGCCACTTTTCCCACTCTCTTTTCTCCAGTTCAGGTGTGGTTTGCAAATAAGCTCCATTTACCTCAATGGAACTAAGTTTAAAACCCCACCCAATCTAGAGACAAGAGAGTGGGGAAAAGTGGCCATGTTTTTGTTGCGCTGGATAACCCCTTTAAGCTCCTTTTACTTCAATGGAACTGAGTTTCAAAACCCCACCCAAACTGGAGACAACAGTAGGGGGAAAGTGGCCATGTTTTTGTAGCGCTGGATAACCCCTTTAAGTACTTACCAGCTGCTGCATTTCCTGCTGGGATTGTTTCCAGTCTGATAAACTGATGCAACCTCTATCTGTGACAGGAGCTGTCCAGAGCAGTAGCAAATCCCCCATTGAAAACCTCTCCTGCTCTGAAAAGTTCCTGACATGGACAGAGGTGGCAGCAGAGTGTACAGTGTAAGACTTGAAAGAATACACCCCTTCTTGCAGGACATACAGCAGATGAGAAGTATTTGAAGCCTTGATATTTTTTAAATAGAAGTAATTTACAAATCCGTATAACTCTCTGACATCAATTTATTTAAACATTTTTTTTCCCCTGGAGGTTTTAACAGCAAGCCTCATGGACATAGATAAAATGCTCTAGACACTATTTTTTTTGTATTGGACTCATTTGTAAACACGCTGTGTGACCTGTGCAATGGTCATTCTACAGGGAAGTTGCTATTTTCTTCTGTGTCTATTTTTCGCCATAATTTTGCACAGATCCAGATGCCTCCTCCTTATCATCAAAAAAGGAACCAGAATGATGAGAATTAAAAGTACAAGATTTCGATGATAAGTAAAGATAGTAAAATGGATAGGAAAATTATAAGGACTACAAAAATTATTTAAAGGAGAACTAAGAGCAGGTTAGAAGAGTCTAACCTGCTGATAGCCCCTTATAGCGCCAGGGATGCCGAGGAGGAAGGTATGTGTCTTAACTTCCTCTTCTTGGCTAGTCCCATGCTGTTAGTCGGAGTGATCTTCATTCTGGTGCACCATTAGGAGCACTGTTGTGTCATGATGCGGCTCCTAACAGTGTACTGGAGGGAAGAGTAATAGCGCAGAACTGGCACAGAGGGGGAAGGTAAGACACATACCTTCCTCCTCAGTGTCCTGGGCGCTATAGGGGCCTATCAGCAGGTTAGATTCGTCTAAAAGTTCCCTTGGCCCTGTCTGGTCCCCTGATCCCTCGTCTTATAATTTAGAGATGAGCACTGAATAGCAGGACCTTCCTTCTCTGCCAAAACGGAACAACTGACCAAGACAAGGCACTTCTTTCCAATGCTCTTCTCTGAAGCCGGGAGAAGAGAGAATATCCGGGGACCAGACATAGGCGAATGGGAGCTGAAGGGGACCAGAGTAAATGGGTCAGGTAAATATCAATGTACTTTCTCTATTGTTTTCTTAGTATTACTGCTGAGCTGCTTTATCATTAATCCCAGAGGCAACCATAGGAAACCGCTTGGTTGGCTCAGGATATTGGCACCTATATCTAACTTTTTCCCTTGACTTGAAAGTTATATGACTTCATTCTTACTACTAACCCAGTATATGGAGTGTGCAGTGCTGTTAGGGTGGTTTCCCAGTACCCTTTTCTTTACCAGTGAAGTCACTGGTCTGTTTTTCTATTCCCATCCCAGCTGCGCCAAGTTTATTAAAAAATGAAGTGTTAACACTTGACCAGCGTATATTTTCCATCCAGATTATTAGCCATAGCACGCATAAGACGGGTCATGTCAGACCTAAACTGTGTATGTAATACGCACAAATGACACAAGATAGCTTCTTGTAAATGGCATGATGTAAGAACCTATGGAAGGTCCAGCTGTGTTTTTACAACGCTCATAGTATCAAGAGGTTACAGGGTCTCATTACATAGGTCTTGTGGGCTACGACATTGTAAAAGCTTGTAATGAGCGTTACAGAGCTCTTAATCCTTGTGGCTACTACGATGTATCCCATTACTTCACTATGGCGACCTCGAAAGTTTTCCAAAGTATTTTTCAATCACTAAAATACATAACTTACAGTTGTAGGGTCAATGCTGGATGCAATTGTTCATTTATCCAAAACTGTGCATGAGCCCCATGAAAAGTGTGACATCTATCTATCTATCTATCTATCTATCTATCTATCTATCTCCTGTCTATCTATCTCCTATCTATCTATCTATCTATGCAAAGAGAGTGAGCAGCACAGCACTGTAGGTATAGGTGCCAGCGGTCAGGGTCCTGACTTTAGACCATCTTTATATATTTGCAGAGAATCCGAGAAAGTCGTGGGGAAAACGCTGTGATTTATTTAATTCATAAGTGCAGCAATCCAACAGACGCAACATTTTGGTGATATCGCATCACCATTTTCAAGGCTTGAAAATGGTGATGTGATATCACTGAAACGTTGCGTCTATCTATCTATCTATCTATCTATCTATCTATCTATATCCAAAAATATAGGCAGCACTTAGCAGAAGTTGAAGGGGGGGTGAAAGCAGACAGGTCCCAGACTACGAACCAAATTGAAGCTAATAGCAAAAATACTCCGCAGCACTCCAATTCAGATGAAAAACACATGAAGTGGATTTATTTAACCAGTCACAGCAAACAAAAAAAAATACACACAACGTTTCGGCGGTGGAACTTGAAAATGGCGTAAGGTGCGCCGAAACGTAGTGTGTATTTTTTCCACTTCACGTTTTTTTCATCTGAATTGGAGTGCTGCGGAGTATTTTTGCTATTATCTATCTATCTATCTATCTCCAATCAGCTGTGCCGGACAGGAGAGAGAAGTCCTAGCTGCGGCACATTAAATATGGATGCCGCTGATGTGCCCATAGCAACCAGCCGAGTCAGTTTTCAGGGACGCTGTCTGCGCGTCTAGGAGGCCGGACAGTGTCGGACTGGGGTATCTGGGGCCCACCAGAGGAAATGATCCTGGGGGCCCACCAATGAAGAACCAGTAAGAAACAACATGTCAGTCAGTGTTTGTGCAGATTCTAAATCTGGGGGCCCCCGGAGGATTCTCCAGAGTCCAAAACTGAGGCCAGCCACACACTATCTATCTCCTAGCTATCTACCTCCTATCTATTTTCTATCTATTATCTAGCTCGCTATCTTCTATCTATCTATCTATCTATCTATCTCCTATCTATCTATCTATCTATCTGTCTATCTATCTATCTATTTATCTCCTATCTATCTATCTATCTATCTATCTATCTATCTATCTCCTATCTATCTATCTATCTATCTATCTCATATCTATCTATCTATCTATCTATTATCTATCTATCTATTATCTATCTATCTATCTATCTATCTATCTATCTACAGTATCTATCTATCTACCTATCTATCTATCTATCTATCTATCTATCTATCTATCTATCTATCTATCTCATATCTATCTATCTACCTATCTATCTATCTATCTATCTATCTATCTTCTATCTATCTATCTATTATCTATCTATCTATCTATCTATCTATCTATCTATCTATCTATCTATCTATCATTCTCTAACATTCTTTTTATTCCCAGTCAAACCTTGTGGCTTACAGTTTTTTTAATTAAATGTAATTTCACCCTGGTAGACTTCCCTTGTGGGTTTCCTTTCGGAGCTTTTTATGAATTATCCTGGTTTCCCCCATGAGCTTCCTCAGGAGGGATCTTTATTTCATACAAGCTGGACCCATGGGATTGTGGACTGATTGCTTTTCTTCAAGGATAATTCTGGGCTCAACCTGGAACAGATCTATGCGCCACTGCTGTAAATGACCTGGAAAAAATATATCTTGACGACTGAATGAGCTAATAAAAAAAAAAAAAACTACTATATGTGGCATTTTTACAATTTACAAATGCTTAGATGATATGTCAGCACTAGCGGAAGTTTCCAAGAAGATTGGATAAAAAATCAATTATATCTATTACTCTGAAGTAGGAGCAACATTTTTAGAGGGGGTAAAATATCCTTAATTTGAGAACAAGATATAAGAAATACCCCAGAGGGTGTCTGGTCAGCTATCCTGTATAGAAATCCCAGAGTGGATTATCCCAATGCTGCTGGTGCTTCATGTTGTCATGATCCCCTTAGACTTTAATTACGTCCTAGTAACTTACAGCAGAGATTTCCAAAATGAGTCACTTCAAGTATGTAACAAAGAGTAGGACTCATCAGAAGGTACATTTTTAGTCCTTGGCCGAAGTTATACTTGGAAGATCCGCAGTATTATCACTTTTATGCTGCCTAAACATCGAGTCATAGGGGTGGCCCCCAGCAGCTTCTCTCTGCCCCACAGAATGATGTATCACTTACATTGTTCTATGCAGCTGATCCAGAGATATCCTCCATAATAACATGGACAATGAGTAGTCTTCTCCATTACAAAACTCTGCCCACTGGCTGCTGATTGGCAGTTATCTATCCATGCTGTGTATAGAAAGTCAAATGTCAATCAGCAGCTGGAGGGCAGGGGAGGGGTGGGGCAAGAATCTTATTCTCCTGCATATTAGGAGAACGGCTGAACAGAATGATGGAAGTAATACACCAATCTGTTCTCCATTTCTGTCATAAGTTTATGCTGCCCTCATTTAAGGCAGCATAAACCTAGTGACAGATTCCCATTAAATATTACATATTTTTTATGTTTTGTGTATATCAGGGATATCAAACTCAGGCCCTTCAGCTGTTGCAAAACAAAAATTCTCATCATGCTTGGACAGCCAAAGCTTTAGCTTTGGGAATCACTTTCTTCCTGAAACAGTGTAACTTGAGTATGCTCAAGTCCGATTGTTTGTCATGTGATAACCAGTGGCTGAAGAAGTTGGATACAGCTCTCGGGGGTAGAGAAAAACATGGATAAAGCCCATGGCTTAAGTTGTGCTCATCTCTACTCTTGTCTCTAGTTTGGTTGTGGTTTCAAAGTTTAGTTTTATTGAAAAGAATGGGGATTAAAATCTTACACAACTACAAAGTAGTTGTGCTTTTTCCAATCCTAAATAACCCCTTTAAATTTATAGCCAAATCCAGATTTGCATCCAAAAGACTGAAATGGGTGAACTAACGCTTTTATAGTGTCACTTCCAAGGCAGGTTTTGGCTAAAATACTGACTGCAATGAGGACCAAATATTGAACAAAATACCACGTTAAACAGATACAGTAAATCATGAAAGTTTCAGTAGGTATTTGTGAAGTAAGCATTAAATGAATAGCATTATTGGCTCTGGGTGATGAATACCACTGTCCAGCATCCATTTATGACACCAAAAGGCCATTAGGGCAGCTGTTTAACACATACTTTATAAAATGCTATGAAAAAGCTCAGGACACGTACATTCAAAGCGGCTGGTGGGCGGAATTTGCAATGGGGGCGGGTCAGTGCTCCTAATGGTTCTCTCGGCCTAACTGCATGGGAACGGCATTGAAAAAGGTAAGAGACATACTTTCTTCCTGAGCGCCCTGTGCACATTAAGGGACAATCAGCAGGTTAGATTAATCTAACCTTCTAATAGTTCCCCTTAAAAAAAAATGGCCCAAGCTGCCCTTTAAACGGCCTGATCTAATAGATGGTCTCTCATTTGCAAAGTCTATTACTTGGCTCAAGCATTGGGCTGGGGGGCTGAATAAATGATTGTTGGATTGCCCTTTAGTGTCACACATTAGCTATTAAAAGGGGAGAGGAAGCGTGCGAGAGGAAGCGTGCGAGAGGAAGTGTGCGAGCTAAGCACGTGAAACAGGCTGTCGTCCGTTCACCTATCTGCATCTATGTATCTGTGTTTCATGTGAATAAAGCAAGCGATTTTAACAAGAAGCTGTGGTGAGTGCCTCGACATTCTGGTTTTCATGGACAGCATTATATGAAGAGTGCTTGGGTCGATTGAGCACCACCAGCTGGATTGGAACCAAGTACGTGTCCACATAGTGCGGTTGTTTCCTCCTTCCGGTAGTGTCGTATGTCTATAGTGCTTTGATTAAAAGGGGAGATGTACGGTCATCTGCAAACTAAACAAGCTGTCGCTTATTCATTACGTAATCGGCCATTGTATTAAGGCTTGTTTAGTGTTTTAGCACTTGGTTAAAAGGTAACTATGAGCAGCTTAGACAAATCTAACCTGCTAGCCCCCTAATGTGCACGGGGTGCAGAGAATGAAGGTATGTCTGTTACCTTCCTCTTCTGTGCCGTTCCTGTGCAGTTAGTAGTAGAATCCACAGATGGGAGCACCGTTAGGAGCACTGCCCCAGCCCCATTGTGCCGAGCCGGCCCGCCAGTAGTGGATTATAGTAGGGGCGTTTTGGGCGGCAGCCCGGGACCCTGAGCTCCTGGGGGGCCCATGACCACCCAAAAAGACTTATACTTTCAGTGGTGTACTGTCTCCTGACTACACTTCCGCCATGATTTGCAAAAAATCACTGTTTTCTTATGGCAATTTTGCACAAATCAGGACATCATGATATTATCTGTCCTGTACTATGAACACCAGGCTGGTGCTACCATAGTTACAGTGGGGTGGGGGTGCCCAGGCTTGGTGAACAGCCCGGGGCCTATGGTAAAGTTAATCCGCCCCTGCGGCCCGCTAATAATAATCAATAAGGCAGACAGGCTGGATCTGTGTAATGGGGGCTGGGCAGTCCTAACGGTGCTCCTGGCCATGGATTCAACCACTAACTGCACAGGAATGGTGTTGAGGAGGAAGGTAAGAGTCATACCTTTCACCTTGGACCCCTGTGTGCATTAAGGGGCTATCAGCAGGTTAGATTCATCTAACCTGCTAATAGTTTCCCATTAAGAAAGACCCTCTGGTCATTGCATGTCACATAGATTGGAGAACTTCCTATTCCCTTGTTGGAAGAAGAGGCCTAGGTAAGCGAAAATCCTCTTTTTCTCATTAGTTCTCAACCTGGCACTGACTCCACAAATGCTCTATGGCTGAATATGAATGGAAAAGTAATAGTTTTGATATATTTAAACATAATGAACAATAATTTTACCTTAGTGGGTCAAAATAGCAAAATTAGCATTAACGTAACACAAGGAGAGACAAGTATCACATTAGCATTAGGTATAGACATTAGCCTTACTGTAGATTGCAGAAGTATATCACATTTTTCCTACAATCAATGCAGAATTGCTGTAAGCACTCACACAGACAATTATACCTATTTGCTTGCCGTGATTGGGATTTGGGGGGAATATTGAGCAGACACAACTATAGCCCCAATTATAGAGGAATAAGCTTCTTAATAAACACATTCTGCATTTGTAGGCGACTCTTACCACTTGCACTTGCTCTATCTCATTGATTTTGAACAAATGTTTGGATTTGCTACAAGTTCTATGAGTTAGGAATTGATTGTGCTTTACCCTCGACCATCTCTACAGCAAAAGTCTTATACACAAACAAGAGCCTAAAGGAGAAGTTTGGCGATTTAAAAAAATTGTCAGAAACAGGGGGGAACATAATAAACAAGCTCTACTTACCTCTCTACGTGCCCGTGAACCGCTGCGTCATAGGGCCTTGGACCCCCGCCAGAAGGCTTTTCCCATCAGTTCCCATGTTGTCACAACTGGGGGGATAATTCCCAACCTGGCTGATGGATTGCCCCATTAACCAATCAGTTGATGGACCAATCAATGTCCCGCCCCAGTCACTGACTGGTTAAGCAGGCGGTTTATCAACTGGGTCATGGCGTTGCAGTTGAAGGAGATCACAAAGCCCGGAGGGAGTCCCAGAGCAGTGACACAGTGCTGCAAAGGCACAGGGAGAGGTAAGTAGTGTTTGTTTATTATGTTCCCCTTGCCCATGCCGTTTGACAATTTTTTTTTTTCTTTAAATCGTCGGACTTCTCTTTTAAAGTATACGTGTTAGGTTGGAACTGAAGGACACTAGACAGGCCCTGAACTGGCACCCCGACTGTAAGTGCCTGCTTATCACAATCTGCCCTAGGTGGCAGTGGGTAACTGGGTGACAGTCCCTAACCTAAATTAGTGCAACACAGACAAACAAACACAATAGTATCAAAAAGATCAAGCCGGGTCGGTTACAATTATTCAGTGCAATACAGTCAGTAGTCAAGAAGAGCAGTCAGAAAGCCAAGCCAAAATGAGGAATACCAGGATACAATCAGCATACAAGGCTAGCTTATTCACACTCAGAATGGGGCTCTATGGCAGGCATGGGGGATGATGAGGGGAGTAGTTTTATGGAGACTGGAGTCCCAGCCCCAGGCGTGATTGGGGCAGAAACTCAAGCCCCCAATAATACAGAGAGCTAACTGGCGGTGCAGGCTGCGGTGAAGCCATGGCAAGAACAAAGAAGGCCTTCGCCGATGTGCCTCTAACAACCCTATGCCCCGGCATACACTCCTGGGTCGACACTTGCGGGAGGTCGGCCACACGCTGGGAACCGAGCATGATGGCCGAATCCTGACATTAAGATCCTCTTAATGCAAATGTGTTCTGCTTGCAAACATCTATTCACATTCTGATACAATACTTAACAAGGGTATGTAATTAAAAAAAAAGGTAAAAAAGATCTGTTGCACAGTAGCATTTATTACGGAGGTGGCAAGGAGGAATCATAACAAAGCATAATTTCCAGGAACAATCATCTTATATGTAGATGTGTGAATCCTGGTTCATTTGGTGCTGATGGATATGCTCTATGGGATTTCACATCACTACATTGCAACAGAAGAAAGAAAATGCAAATAGAGGGCTAGTATAACTGTGTGACTGTTGCTATATTTAGTGTCTATGGGAGTGACAGGGAGAGCAGAGCTCCAGCAGCCTGTGTTACAGTAGAGGAGGACACCTGTGAGTTGGATGTGGTAGTCCTTGATGTCACATTGATCATACTAGCACAAGGACTTTCTCTGATTTTTGTGGGCTAGTATACTGGCAAGGGGCTTCATGTAGATGATGGTAGTGGTTGCCGCCCCGTGGCAACAGGCTAGCGATATCTGACTATTCCCGTGTTTTGAGACTCGCAACCAAGGCTCCACAGAGTCTTGTTTTGCATATTTAAATTTTGGGGTGCATCAGTGGAGACTCGTGATTGAGTACTTCATTGGAATTTGTCACTGATCTCCTTGAGTTCAGTGATTGCTGTGTTTTGTTGGTTGATTTGTCATTGCCACAACCAGCCAGAATCCTGCTCCACACTGACAAGGGGCAAATACCCCGAAACAGCTGTCTGTGCATGGATGCTTGCCTTTGCAAGCCCTTGTCATGTCGCAATACTTGCACCTTTAGTTAAAATTTGACACAAAAGGGGCCACCCTGTTATTTCCCTATTTATGTTCCAATACTTGCAACCGAGTGGGACTTAAAGGGGTACTCCAGCGGGGGGGGGCACTTTTTCGCTGGGACCGGGGAGGAGGTGACTGAGGGAAAAGACGTCCACTCCCTTCCCCAGCTCCCGGACGCTTCCTGGTGTCTGACGCGGGCCCGAGACGTGACGCCTCAGATCCGCTCAGCCAGTCAGTGACAGAGGACTAGAGACGTATTGTCTCGGGCCCGCGTCAGACACCAGGAAGCGGCCGGGGACCGGAGCGCCGTGATGCGGGACCCGCCGCTGAAACCGGGGAGGTGAGTGGACGTCTTTTCCCTCAGCCACCTCCTCCCTGGTCCCAGTGAAAAAGTGCCCTCCCCCCGCTTGAATACCCCTTTAAGCGGCTATCTAACAGGGTGGTGTGGTGCTCTCCTCATCCTGAAGGTGCCCGTGGCAACAGGCTAGGGATATCTGGCTATTCCCGTGTTTTGAGACTTGCAACCAAGTCCCTTCTCATTATGATGTCTGGTCCATTGGTGTTTGGGTTGCTAATAATCTTGGTAATGTGACAAAGGCTCCAATTTTCTTGTACAGAACCTAATTCTTCGATTTAAGGGGGTCAGTCTCTTAAACTGCTTGAAAAACAGAAAGTAGCTGTACCCAGGGTAACCCACAAAGTCATAATGTGATAATGGGTGTCTGAAAAACATGTATTTTTTTCTTCAGCCCATGTTGTGGTGGATCCCAGCTGGTTGACTCCAAGTTTACTTTACTTGTAACTGGAGCTGGAACTCTCAGTTTCTGAGGTCTCATAACTTGACAGCCACTTGGTTCTAGGCCCAGCCTCAAGCCCAGTAAGGATTCTAAAAATGATGCTATGAAACTCTTATACTGCTCTCCCCATAGGCCTCATTCACACGTTCAGTGATTTTTCTGGGCCACAAAACCTCCCGCTATTTTTTTTCTCTGTGATCCGTTGAAAATTATCCGTATTTGCATCCTTTTCCGTAAAATGTTAACAGTACTAGTTTGAATAGATTTGATCCACAATCACAATCTGTACTAGGATATGTCCTTTTTTTTACGAAACAGATTATGGATTAAAATTATTTAACACAGACTGTGTGAATAGCCCAATATAAATCAATGTGCTCTAAGTTGAACCTTGATTACGGATCCACAATTACGGACAACTTTACAGGATGTGTGAATAAGGCCTGTATAAGTCTGTATATGTTCCTGTTTCTCTCTCCTTAGCTCTTTGGGGGAACCATGCTTTAATGATCATCAGGATAGGGTCTATGCAGGAGTTGGAAAACCCCCTGGCAATCAAAGCTATAAAACTAATTTGTCAGAAGAAGACAGGCTTGCAACCTCCATTTCCCTTGGCATTCTCAACTAGACACTTACTGACTTTTTGATACTCCCTGTAAAAGAGCAGGCCCAAAGCAAGAGTCTCCCTTTTTTTCCAAATTGTGTATGTGCATGTATTAATCTTTACAGTCAAACCTGAACCAATTGCAGCACAAAAATAAGAGAATATATCTCCAAACAGTATAAAATATTAAAATGCACACAAAAACAATGCATCAACTGGCCAACACCCAAATAGCAGGTCTTATAGGGTTCTCAGTAAGACACTGCACAGCTCTTAGCTATCTTAGACTATCACCTAAACAATCAGAGAACTTGAGGACTGCCATACTAAAGACCCTATTACATGGTGCAACTGTGAGGAGCAAACAAGCGATGTCAGCCATTACACGGGGCGGCAGTGAGCGGGTCAGTGCAAGAGGGGCCGCAGAGAGCTGAAGGGGGGGGGGGGCTGCCTGACTGATCGCTATATGGTCCGGGCAGCCCATCTCAGGGAGCGACGGCAGCATATCGCTATTATCATTGTCGTTTGTCTTTTAATAAGCCTTCTGTCACACTGGATGATTATCATCCGTAATGCCCGATATTGGCCTAATATGGCTAATAATCGTTCCGTTAATAGGGCCCTAGTGGTTAATGGGGATCCTAGTGGTTGGGCCCTCAGCAGCTATATATTTATTACCCATTTTATATATAGGTGATAAACAAAGATGAGCACGACTGGCGCATGCGAAATGATTTGGCACAGAATGTCAAAGATGGACAGTCAGTTTAAAGCAATTTGATATTACAAAATGTCATGGACACATGTCTGAAACGCACTTACAATACTAACCTGTCAGATATTCATAGAAATACAAGATATTTACAGACCTGAAAATGGAATGACGGGAAATTCTCATTTGATTGAGTCTTAAAAGTGAGACCAGGCTGGACAAATAGTTACGGCACATTGACACAATGCCCAAGGGGGCTTACATGTGTGTTGCTGAAGGGCGGCAGTGGCAGCATTAAGTATTTATACAATTTAGACAGCTTGGGTAACAATCTGTGACGCTTGGGGGTTAGAAAGATCATGCCTGTCTCTGCCAATGATACAGATCAATGCTGTCTGCCCTAACCATTGCGGCCAGAACGTCGCTACGAGCTGGATGAAGCTTACATCTGTCCGCCTTCCTATTTTGCTCCTCGAAGCACACGCTGCCAGCTATGTATACCAGTATTATCTCCCAAAAAAAAACATTTGAATTCACTGACCAGATTAGCCGGGAGCAGTTTGGCATGTGGAATAAAGATAGTCACATATTTAAAGATTACTGTCTGCCACCTAAGAACCCATCAAACACTGCTGCTGCTTGTGGAGGGTCTTTTGGTGTTCATCACAGCTCGGTGTCTGTTCAGATCCTACTGAAAAGAGTGATTTACATGATGAGTTTATTGATGCCAAGATGTGTTGTGCCAGCTAGATTCTGGAAGGCATAGTAACCACACAGCTGGCGGTTAGGGTCAGTAACATGGGGCTCCGAACTGGCAGCCAACCAGCGCTTTAAATATCACGTCATCCTATTACAGTTTACAGAGTTTTCAAATGACTCGGTCTTACAAATAGCTTTGACTTTTAACTTGGCTTCGCACGTAAATGTGATTGTGAGATGTTAAAGTAAGGATTTACTCACATGGCAGAACTAGAAAATCTGACTTTTATAGGACTATAAAAACATGGCTGCGTCCATCTTGAAACAGCGCCACTCTCATCCATAGGCTGCGTTTGGTATTGCAACCTAGCCCCCTCTACCACTTCTAAAAATTGGCTTTATGGAGATATTCAGTCAGAACGGAATACTTGACAGATGAGCAAAAGCGATGGGAAAATCTATGACGCTAGTAAAGATCACGATGTAAAATTGATCTACTTAACATTATGACAACGATAAAAAGAGACTTTATACTGAGCCTGAAGAAGTAGAATAAGAAGACCGAGACGGAATAGAAAAAATATTGCTGTAAATCATGAGTTTAAAGTCTAAAAAAAATAATTGCCCGATTGGAGTGGAGTAGTGGAAAATCAATGAAAGACCAAAGACCACCATGTTCTGTAGCACCAACAGGAGAACAATGTATCAATCATTATGGGGATTGGAAGTATTTCTTCTAAATTTCTCAGAAGAATGTTCTCCAAAGGCAAGTATTCTATCTAACAGCCATTGTTCATGCACACGTGTATGTTTATGGTCACCATAATAACATCTAGGGTACCTTGTTAAGAACCTTGTCTCTGGATTGCAGCAGGTCTCAACTGTGAGATCTACTGCCATCAATAAATTTTGACATGGCTGATGACCTAAACAGGAAAGTGCAACAGCAACCTGCAAGTACACATGATAAAAACCTGTTTTAAAGATTTTTAAAAATTAGGTTCTTCGCAAAATATTTGATGAAATAGACTGTATCATCTCACACGTTAACATTGACCTCAGAGAGATGGTCCTATACTAACAATAGTCTTACATTAAGGCCCCATTCACACGATCTGTGCCGTGATCTGCACCACTATGACCGAGGAGGATCGTGGCACAGATTCTTCAATAGAAGTGCCGCCCAGCAGCAGAGATGACAGGAGCGTACTCCAACTATTCGCCTACTCCCCCCGCACCGGACGACTCACATGTTCACCAGCACAGGAAGAGTAGGCAAATAGTTGTCTTCTACGCTCCTGTCATCCCTGCTGCGATCCACACTAGGACATGTCCTATTTTTCGTGTAAATGGCTGCATTCATTTGAATGGTTCCTAAAATTGTCAGTGGTTGCGGATCTGCAACCACAAACAATTTTACACGACGTGTGAATGCAGCCTAAGCCTACAAACTGGGCACCAAGGATCCAACTAAACTCTGTTCAAAACACCCACAACAGATGGGGCAGAAAAGGGCAGAAAACCCCAAGGAGGAAAGGGGGTGATGGGAACATAATAAAGAAGTAAAACTTACCCATCACGGTGCCCCCAAAGCGCAGAGTCCCCACTTACAGTCATCGTCCGGTCTCTTGTATTTCCCAATTCTTAATGATCCCATTTAGAAATGCCTGCTTAGCCAATCAGTGACTGAGCTGGGCACCTCTGCAGTCATTGAGTGGTTGAGAGGGTAGTTCCTGTGTTGTCATAATGACACAGGAACCCACAAGATATAGGGGACTGACAGTGATCGCTGGTACTGCGCCTGCAGGGCAGCGGGAAAGGTAAGTATCACTTCTTCATTATGTTCCCACACCCCCTGCCCACGCTGTTTTTTTCCCCTTTACCTGGAGTACCTCTATAAAAAATTTAATTCATGAGGCTATTGTGTATAAAACGAAAAAACTTATAAATTAGCGACAACATTTTTCTCAGCTCTCCTCCTAAATAATCCTCCCGCTGGCTTCACCAATAATCTGTCTATAAAAGGCAGCTATAATATAAAGCCAAGTAACATAACCCACCCTGTCTATATATTTTTGTATCTACTTTATTAGGAAATTTAAACCCAACTGGCTCCACAGATACAGGTTGGGGGTGGTGGAATCTACACGGAAATGGCATCAGGTTAGCGCAGGTCACAAAGACTTAGATTCCTTCACAAGAGCTAAATGCATTATGATTTTTCCATGAAGCAACATGAAGAAAGATGGACGTTTTAATACTTGCGTCTTAGCCAAGCCCTTCCTAATCCATCTTATGCTTAACAGATATCAACACTTGTGCTGGGAGATTTGTCTTGTATAAATACCCTCAAGAAATAAATAAACTGTAGGATACTAAGGCTCTCTCTCTCTCTCTATCGCTCTCTTTTCCTCTGCCTGTAATGTCCCCAGCTGCTGTCTGAATGAGTCTTAAATAGAAGCCTGTGTTTCATTCTAGAGATAACTCAGCCTTGGGTAGTAATATAGGACAAGAAGCTCAGAATCCGTTGTGGATTGCTTTTCAATTACCATGACATTAATCCTTGTGTTTATGAACATAACATATTAAACAAAGGGTAAAAAAAAAAAAAAACAGCGATGCCCCAACTATGAAATTCCAACATTATAATTTTGGCGTCCATTCCAACGACAAGCATACCTGTGGTTTTGTTTCTATTCTTTGTTGCAAATCCGAATTAATCCTCACCAGGCAGGGTGGTGATGGGACTCAGGTATCCGTTTTCAGGAATCAAGCTGATAGGGGGGGGGGAGAAAAAAAAACTGCAGCCATATCTGGGCGCCTGCCAAGTGGCTCGCCAGATTCCCCATAGACCCATTCAGATAAGAGATACGAGTCTACCAGACAGGTGGTCATCTCGGCATAGTATCAGTGTTAAATGCGTGGCCATACATTGTACAAGCTGTGGCCTTAAACTAAGCCCAGTGGCTTTTAGTCTGAAGTTACCACATGTTGGCTGTCAGCCAGTCTTTCCTATGTATATCCATCCACACAATAAACTAGGGCTGTGTTAAAGTGAGGGAGGACAATAAAACCTACGTACTATATTATGTAAGGACTGTAAGGACAATAAAATGATTGATGAACGGCGCATAAAATAGATCCTATAAAATAGCAGATAACACTAGAAAATTAACCCAGCAATAGGCAAGTTTTTTTTTTCTTTTTATGTATGTATGGGAATATTTTTTTTTTCCAGAAACCCCTTGTTAGTCTGGAAACTACTAGAGATGAGCGAGCATGGCCATCAGCTTTTTTAAAGGGGTTATCCAGTGAAAGTCTTTTTGTTTTAAATCAACTGGGGTCAAAAAGTTATATAGATTTGTAATTTTATTCTATTTAAACATCTTAAGACTTCCAGTACTTATCAGCTGCTGTATTCTTTCCAGTCTGACACAGTGCTCTCTGCTGCCACCTCTGTCAGAGACAGGAACTGCCCAGAGAAGCAGCAAATCCCCATAGAAAACTTTTCCTGCTCTGCAGACCTCCTTTTCAGCTACTCAAATTCAGTTTAATATGGCCCACTCACATGGCTTCTCGCCCTGTATTCGCATACAGGAATCCTCCTTCAAATTGTTCTCACGCTGGTATAGAACTCCGGCCTTATTTGACCACAATATCACCCCCAACTACCTCTATTGGCGTTGTCTTAAGGCTAGGGGCACCTTATCTCATATTTGGTGGCACTGGCGGCTTATACGTCCCTTTTGGGATCGAATTCTCTCCTTGATCGCTCAACTACCCGGCCCCATGCCCGAGATCACCACAGAATTGGTTCTCTTGTGGGCTCCCACCAACCACTTCACGCCTAAGAAAGATAACCTTATTACTCATCTTTTAGCAGCCGCGAAAATGATGATCCCCCTCTATTGGAGGTCGACGGATCCCCAACCAGTGGCTAGATGGATTGAAAAAGTTGAGGATATCCGACGGCTCGAGGAGGTCTGTAGCTGTCTCTCCCTTTCACATGATAAATACCTCTCTCTCTGGCTCCCCTGGATAGATTTGTTACAGGAATACTATAGCCCTTCCACCTCCGCCTCTTAAACCACGTTTTTGGTTCTGCCCCCCGACGATCCCCTCCCCCCCCCTCCCACCCCCTACCTACCCTACCTCCACCCCTCACTACCCTTCCCCCCAGCCGTTTTTGGTTACTAGTTCGCAAACCCTCCTCACCACATTTAGCCCCGAGCATTCTATTTGGGTTTATTGTTGTTCGTCTGTATTATGCTTACTTTATGCTCTCACTTTGTCTTGCCTCCGCTTTGGGTTTGGCCTCTGTTTGGCTTTACTATGTTAAATGCTTATATGAGAAAAAATGACTGTATCAATAAAAAGAGATTTGACTAGAAAACTTTTCCTGCTCTAGACAGTTCCTGTCTCGGACAGAGGTGGCAGCAGAGAGCACTGTGTCAAACTGGAAAGAAAACAACATTTCCTGCAAGTATGGGAAGACTTTTTAACCCCTAGACGACCCCCGACGTAGAGTTACGTCATGGAAATCTGTCACCAGACGACCCTGGACGTAGCTCTACGTCCTGGGTGTTTCTCCGGCTATGAAGCGCGCTCCTGAGCGGAGCACGCTTCACAGCAGGTGGGGGCCGGCTGCAATCAGCAGCCGGGACCTCATCGGTAATGACACGCTTTAAAGGGTAAAGGGACTTCAAATGTGTAAAAAAAAAAAAAGTTAAAAACACCAATACACTACCCCAAAGCCCCTCCCCCAATAAAAGTTGAAATCACCCCCTTTCCCATTATATAAATAAAACATATAAAAATAAATAAATAAATAAACATATAATATACCGTAGCGTGCGTAATTGTCCGATCTATTAAAGTATAACAAGTGTCATTGAGAACGGTGAACGGCGTAGACGAAAAGAGGGAAAAAAGTGCGCGGATTACCCATTTTATGTTACATTATATATATAAAAAAATTCTTAAAAAGTGATCAAAACGTCCGATCTTTACAAATATGGTATTAATAAAAACTAGAGATCATAGCGGAAAAAATGACACCCCATACAGCCCCATAGGTAAAAAAATTAAACCGTTATAAGCGTCACAATAGGGCCATTATATTATTAACTAATTGCCAAAAAAAAGGATTTCATAAAAAAAAAAATATATAACATTAGAGAATCTGTGTAATCTGCATATGGTTGTGTTCGGACTGACCTATAGAGTAATAGCATCATGTCGCTTTTACCATATAGTGCATTACGTAGACACAGAAACCCCCCAAACGTTACCATATTGCATTCTTTTTTACGATTTCACCTATTTATATCTTCATATATAATATATTTGGAATTCCATCATACATGTTATGGTAAAATGAATGACGCCATTACAAAGTACAACTATTCCTGTAAAAAACAAGCACTTACATGGCTTGTAGATAGAAAACTGAAAGTGCTGGAGCTCTTAGAAGGGGAGGAGGGAAAAACGAAAGCGCAATGATCAAAATTTGCGCGGTCCACTGGGTCATTTTGGGCCTGGTCCTCAAAGGGTTAAACAGAAGTCATTTACAAATCTATATAACTTTCTGAAACCAGTTGATTTGAAAGAAAAAGTTTTTTGTTGGAATACCCCTTTAAGTCCAATAAGAAACATACTACATTTGTTCCATTAAAATCTATGGATCTGGTTGGTCTACGCTTTTGTATATCAACATATAGTTTAGGCAGGCATTTAACATATATACTCAGGGCATAGGGCTAGTTTCAGATGTTAACCTAGCCTTATATTAAGAAGAATCCAACAATATTTTGCATTGATTTGTAGCCTGCAATTTTTGGGGTGTCATTTTTTTCACCATTATCGCTAGTTTTTATTAATATCATATTGGTGTAAAAGAAAAAAATTTTGATTGCTTTTTATACATTTTTTTCTGATATATAATTTAAAAAAATCAGCAATCCTGATGTTATGTTTTGTTTTTTTGTTTACACCGTTCACCGTGCGGGGACAATAATGGAATATTTTAATATATCCGACAATCTGCACGCTATGATATATAATATGTTTATTTATTTTTAATATTTTTATAATGGGTAAGGAGTTATATTAAAGTGACTCTGTATCCACAATCTGCCCCCCAAACCACTTGTACCTTCTGATAGCTGCTTTTAATCCAAGATCTGTCCTGGGGTCCGTTCGGCAGGTGATGCAGTTATTGTCCTTAAAAACAACTTTTAAACTTGCAGCCCGTGCCAAACGGGAGTATCTGTGCCCTAACTTTGCACCACCCCTCCGTCCCTCCTCCCCGCCCTCCTCCTCATTAGGAATGCTCCAGGCAGATTGCCTCCTATTCCCCACCTGTGTAAATACTGAACATGGGCTGGAACGTTAAGCACCTGTGCAGTGTTCAGCATGCAGAAAATGTTCCAGTGACATTCCTAATGATGAAGAGGGTGGGGAGCAGAGATGAAGGGGTGGTGCAAAGTGAGGGCACAGATACTCCCGTTTGGCACGGGCTGCAAGTTAAAAAGTTGCTTTTTTGGACAATAACTGCATCACCTGCCGAACGGACACCAGGACAGATCTTGGATAAAAAGTAGCTATCCAAAGGTACAAGTGGCTTTGGGGGGTCAGATTGTAGGTACAGAGTCGCTTTAAACTTTTATTGGGGGGGGGGGGGTTATAAGGGTTTTTTTTTTTAAATACTTTTAAAACTTTTTTTATTTTATTTTTTTTATTTTATTACAGCATAGTTCAGTGTTATCGGCGATCTATGCATACAGCCTGCCTAAGAGCAGACTCTATACATAGAACGGCGATCCAACAGGACAGAGGTAAGTGGATTACCCCCGCCTGTCGGTACAAGCGCTCAGAAGCTCCTGTCACTGACTACCTTACACACCGCGATTGATATAGATCGTGGCATGTAATGGGTTAATGGCAGGCAGCTGCGGGATCGCAGCAGCCTGGCATTATGCTGGGCTCCCTGGACATTGATGTGGGTCCCGCACACATCAAACCTCTCACAGTCAGGAACGTATATGTATATTCCTACTGCACGGGGTATGTGTAGTAGGAACGTATATACATATATGCAGATTGCTCACGTGAAGGGGTTAAAAAAAACACCTTTATTTTTTTCTATTCAGTACGGTTTCATCGTGTCCTGTCACCACATAACCAGTCTTATTCTAAAAGGATTAGAAAGTGTTGATTAAACAAGTAATAGAAATTTCTACATGCAAATCAACCAGATGGAAATAGAATGATCATGGATATAATTCACAGAAAAGAGAATAAAGGAATTACTCTAGTGGAGGAAATACGACCTAATTGTCGATAATTAAAAAGTTATTTCAGATTATTATAACTGACGTATATTTATAAAACATCAATACGCTGCGGAAATGAGTAGAATAATGATAGTCTACTATTAGAAAATGTCGATAAGGCTATAGATGTGACAAGATGTAAAATGTACTGGCCTTTATAATCAATCCTCACAGTAAGGAGGGACAGACATATGCTATAAAATATACATTACAGGCTGGGTAATCGTATAAGGTTATAGATAACTAAAAATCATCTCATATGTTTGTTTTTACTTATTAAGGTGCAAAAAAAAATTAAAAAAATCTCAATATAGGTTGTTTGGTTCCGCCCACAGACTGCCTTGTAACCTCTCCATCTCTTGCTCTCTCGCTTTCTCTCTCTCTTCTTTTCTCTTGCCTGTGTGAGCTGTCATCCAAGGATTCTCATCCCCTTACCACTTTTTCAGCTGGTGTGTAACCCTTCTATCGCCTGTGATATTATCTTGAACATTAAAGGGCCAGTTCACACAGAGTAAAGTTGACATGTCAATTCTTTGAGCGGAGGGCAACGGAAGTGGAGGCGCGCAAGCCCTCCCATAGAGAAACTCCCATAGAGAAACAGTGTCACATCGAGGCAAGCGGGATTCCGCTGCGGATTTACGCCAATTTTACTCTGTGTACACAGGCCCTTTAGCCACATAAGGAGATGTCAGTATTATAAAAGACACATGGTAGATGGGGGCATATTACAGATTTTGCATTGATGCTCAGGAACTATAAGTAATGCCAAGATAGACAGATGTGGTGTCCCACCACAGGTGTTGCTAGTTTCAACACCCCTCGCAAAAGCCTTGTACTGTAAGAAACAATGTGGTAATGAAGGTGTATATTTGAGTTTTGCCACAAGAGCAGTGGGGTAGCTACCATAGAGGCAGCGTAGGCAGTTGCTATGGGGCCCGGAGGAGAAGGTAAGAGAGTGTGTCCTTCTGCTTAACCCCTTTTGCACTGCAGTGTGTAAGTGACCCAATGTTTACTTACATGCTGCAACACAAAAAAGGGTTAACAAGCAGAAGACAGAGATATCTGCTTCACTGCTCAGATAACCTCTGACCTCTGTTCTCCAGCTCGCAATCAAGTAGGAAAGGAAAATGTGCAAAGCTCCATGAAGAGGTCAGGGGTGCACCAGCAGTAAAGCAGATATATACATACACGCAGTGCTTTGTGCTGTGCTTAGGGGAGGGGGGCCCCTTAAAAAAAATTTCTCTGGTGCCCTTGTGAATCCTAGCTACGCCCCTGCACAAGAGGTCATTGTCTGTATATTTGTAACTGTTGCACAGCTGTAGTCATGTAAGGGTTGTTGTTTTGTTTATGATCTGCACCCCACTGAGAGTTACTCTTCTCTTCCACCTATCTCTATCCTCATTTTTTCTCATACTCTATTCTCCACCACTCACAGGAGCTGTTGCTTACACCCTGTAGGAAGTTGTCACATGGGGAGAGGAAGTGTATACCCACACTTATTCAGTTCCTTTCTATTTCTCAGTGGAGCAAGACACACAGATCGGGCATCCCTGCTCTGCCAGATTCCCTGTCTGGGACAGACCAGCTGTAGTGCATCCCTATGGAGAACACAGAGACTTTCATAAACCAACACTTATCCTCAAGATGCAGTGCTAAACACCTAAAGAGAGGACAAGTCAGGGATCACCCCAACCCATGCCGTGAACATCTTAAACACAGTGCAGGACAGTATCCTAAAAGTAGAGAAACTGGGGCTTGTGTCACCCTGATAGGACAGGTAACTCGGCACTGCAGGGCAAAAGGTGGTATAGCGACAAAGGTTGAAACACGGGCACAAGTATTCTTCTCTCAAGTATTCCCTTCATGTATTCTTCTTCTTCTTAAGTTGCGGCAGAGCACAGTACTACATTGGGTTGGGACTCTAACGATTTACTCCTCTCCACTTCTCTGAACACTCTCTACTCTTCTCAGCATGCAACCAAGTCAACACTGCTACTCTTCTCTCTACCTTAACTGCTCTCAGTGCAGATCTAGTGAAGTCAAGTCTGTATCAGTATTATACGATTCACTTGTATCACAGAAGATTCATCAGTAAAAAAAGAAAGTTTATTTATTTTACTGGGACTCAGTGGTTATTGCATTAGCACCTACACAAAGGGTACACCGTCCATGGGTCTTCTCCCCTTTCTGTGTGTGGCGGTACCGACAGTCCAGGTGGGTCATAACTCCACTCCGGACCACTGTCATAAGCGCCCAAGGGTCCCATCACAATCCAGCAGGTCACCAATCATTGGGGAAAAGTATAGCCAGCCACAAAAAACTAAATGCAGGTGTGTCTTCATACCTGTGTGCTGAGTTAGCACTGGCTAACCATCTAGCAAGTGACCGGTCGCAGCTTCCACATGAGGCCCACCACACAGATAGATTAGAGATAGATAGATCAGAGATAGATAGATTGATACATAGATGATAGATAGAAATGTTGAGTGAACTTGCTGAAATGTTCAGGTTCGGCAACATTCTCCAAACCCGTACGTTCAGCATTTGACTGCCGGTGGCTGGAAAAGTTGGATGCCAGGAGCTGCCAGGAAAACATTATTGTGGCCAATGGCTGTATCCATGTTTTCAAGGACTCCTTAGGGTGGCATCCAACTTCCCCAGCCACTGGGTATCAACTGTTCTGCGTTTGGATTCAGACAGTGGCTGAAAAGAAAATGCATGGTGCCATAGGGTTAAAACTGGGAGACACAGGTGAAAATGTAGCTTTCTGTATACACTCACCTTGAGATGTTGTACTAAGAGCACAACACCTATATGCATTGTCAGTAGAGATAGAAGAGCCGGAGCCATCGGGAGTAGATGTTGTTAGATTGATCCAGAGCCAGAGAGGTCTCCAAACGCCGTAGTACAATTAAGGTTGGAATTTTTACTCCATCTTGGCGCTGACAGGCCGGTCAGCACCAAGGGGGAGTAAAAATTCCGACCTTCACCGTACTATGTCGATTGGACACCTCCGCATCAGCTTTTGGAATCAGAAAATGCTGCCGAAACCATAGAGTTCAGGCAAATTCATTCAACGCTAATAGCTAGATAGCTAGATAGATGGATGGATGGATGGATGGATGGATGGATGGATGGATGGATGGATGGATGGATAGATAGATAGATATGAGATAGATAGATAGATAGATAGGAGATAGATAGATAGATAGATAGATAGATAGATAGATAGATAGGAGATAGATAGATAGATAGATAGATATCTTTTCTTGGGTAAGTATAGTACATTCCTGCACGACTATTTTACTATGATTATGTGAATTACCACTCATTACACTGTATTTAAGTGCACCATGTATATGTACATATATTTTCACTATGTCTAACATCCTCTTGCATCACATTTTCCTTGATTGATGTGAAACTGTTGTTTCGCTGTATTTTGTACACCATTATGTATATTTGAAACTAATTGTCTATAATGATCAATCTGCATGTTTATCTCTCTTCATACACAAGTGTGTGTGTGTATATATATATATATATATATATACACATACATATATACACACCTTATGATGTGCGTTCAGTTGCTTAAAAAAAAAAAAAGGCCCTAATTGAAGGACTTTTTCATCTCTCACTGTGTCCTATAAGTAAATAAATCTAAGCACATTTTGCATATATACCTGGAGTACCGTGGTAATTTTTTGTACTTTTCTACTCTGGTCTTAGTAAATTTCCCTCATACTTCCTAACCCGTCTTTAGGGTACAAACACACACGGCTTATACGCTGCGTATTTACTGCTGCGATACGCAGCAGATTAGATCTAAATAACTGAACACAGTATCAAATCTGCTGCGTATCTGCTGTGTGTGTTTGTACCCTTATTCTAAGCTTGCACCATGCTTCTTAAAAAAAAAAAAAAGTGAATGTCTATGATTTCAAGATACAACTATGGAAAGTATTCGCTTTCACAGCTGAAAAATATCTGATTTCAATTTCTCATCTCATGTTACATGTGCCATGGAAAAAAAGGACCCAGTGTTGCATATCTTATCATCATTAACATCACTCAGCCAAGCACGGTAACAGAAATGTCGCCCTCTCATCTGAAATAAAATGACAGTGTTTGATTTCCAGAAACAGATGCAATCCTGCACATAACACATACTATACGTAGAAATCATTACGCCGGAGTAACATCAGTAGCTGCTTTTTTAATTACAGGATGAAAAATGACAGCTGATATTATTTCCATGTGGTTGTATGTATTCGCAGGCTTGCCGAAGAATTGATATGAAATAAATGACATGTGTTGGTGACAGGATAGTGCAACATGGGCCAAAAGGGCATACATACCATAGAGGCAGACCATACAGCTGCTATGGAGCTCTTAGAGAGACAGGTCCCCACAGGGCCTCCTATTCCCTTTGCAATTAGGTAAAAGGAATTGGTGCAAGTTCATGCAATTGTATTGTTAACAGGGTGTGGAGTGGATTGGATACCTCGAGTGCTGTTATGGAGGTCATCAATACCAGGTCCCCGAGAAGATTCTGCTTACCATCCAGGAGTGTGCAATCGGACAGGCACAATGCTGGCAAGAGGAAAGGAGACCAGGAGGGGTCCGGGGGTTGGCCACCGCAGATTACCGCCGCTTTGTGCAGGGTTCACAATACGGGTACACAATACGGGTACATACAAGATGCAGTATTGTAGACGGGAAAAAAATGCTGTCTACAATACCCAATCTCGTATGTAACAGCCAAATCTGCGCTCCCAGGGAAGCCTACAAAATGTCAACCTCATCTCATCAGAAATGGGGTTTAGAGGAAACAAGCGCATGTTCTTGGATGAAACCATGCACACGCGGGGCACATTGCCCCCTTTTCTATGCCAGCACTTTGATTAATTGGATACTCCAGGCAGAGGGTAGTGGAAACAGAACAATGAAGTTATACTTACCAGTTCCGGTGACCCTTTAGCACAGCTGCTATGGGGCACGTGCAGGAGATGGCCCGGGGATGCACAGAGAAGGTAAGAACCTTCCTACGTCCTTCTGCATAACCCCCTATGTGTGTAAGTGACCCAAAGTTCATTTACATGCTGCAACACAAAAAAAGGGTTAAAAAACAGAAGACATGGAGATCTCTGCTTCACAATGGGAATTGCAGTTTTTCAACAGCTGAAGGGTTGGAGTTTGACACTTGTGCTTTAAAGCATTGCAAACCTATGACTGTCCATTATCACATAGATAGCAAGAATGAAAACACCTTACTGATACTATACAGTGCAACTTTTTTTTCACTCAACAAGAGAACGTAGCAAAATGACAACATGTCATAAGAAAAGCTCACAGTTTATCAAAATTGTGACTTGGTTTAAGAGCATTGCTTTGGTTTAAGAGCTCCCTGTACTGGGTGGGAGGGGGAGTGAGGGAGGGGCATGGTCTGCATAGCGGTGTCTACAGCACTGTACTCTGACCCAGGAAGTCTCCCTCACCTTCCAAATCATAGCAGATCCACTTCAGGCTGGGGCTTGCATCAGGGGACAGGACTGTGGAGGTAATCTCTCCATAGCTGTAACCCCTCTCTCCCCGGACAGAGAGTGCTGCTATACTGTGCCCACATCTGCCCTGCTCATTCCTTCATGCTCCCTGCAGTCTCGGTCCGCCCTTGTGTTTCCCATCCTCTCCATTACTGTACAGTAACTTATAATATCGCATATTCAGCTGTTTCTAAATGTCTGTTTCATTTGTTTTAAATGTTATTCAGGATAATAAATCATTATTTTTCGAGGTTATAGAACCAATTGTCTGCATTTCAATTATTTAATTATTTCTAATGAGAAAATTTGCTTTGCTTTAAGAGTGATTTGGATTACAACCATGGTACCGGAACGAATTATGCTTGTAATCCAAGGCACCACTGTATATGTGTATATATATATATATATATATATATATATATATATATATATATTATGCCCTTAACAAAATTATCGTAAATTTTTATTTTCATCAAAATCATATTTTTCATTTAATCTAAAAAAAATTCTTTCTCTGCTACAATTCTAAAGGGAAAAAAAAAAACATACGACTCTTCCTCATGTCTTCTAGAGAATTATCCTCCAGAAATGTAATCATTTTCTGTTCCTCCGTGCAATCTGTTTGCACAGGGATATTACACAATGACAGACGCCTTTTACCTTTTGAAATTTAAGCAAATCTTCTCTGAACTACAGCAGAGCTCTATTCTTCCCATTGGCTTCTGGGTAAGTTTGGGATGTGTCGTACAATGTCTTTATTCTTCTTTTTTCCCTTTCTTCCTTCGCATTTCTCTTCCCCCTATCTCCCCGAGCTGAGTTTCCTGCCAGCTTGGCTTGTCGAAAAATCAAAATGATATCTCCTCCATTTTTCTTTTCCTGAACAGATTGGAAGTCATTATGCTCAGCTGAGCTAAGAGATGGCCTGGGAGGGAAGAAAACATTTCACAGTAAGATTCTCGGAGGCCAACGGAAGAAAACAGCCCGCAGATACAAGTCATTCCCAGCTCAAATTAAGTTTGTTTTACTGCAAATGCATGCATGGACCAGCTGCAGCCGTCACCGAGAGACATGTACACTCAGTCAATGGTATCCTGCACTCCCCACGGGATATCTACAAATATAACATTTATTATTAACATTTCACACAGATACAGAACAATGCCACTCAGCAAATTTACTACTTATTAGCTATATTAGTTGGGAAAGGACCAGTCTTGGGGTATCATCATTAACTTTGAACTGCCCCCCCCCCCCTCCATATTTCTATATCAAGTTTCATCTATTGGGGGCTTTCAAACTGGAAAGAAAATAAATTGCCTGTATAGACATGGCAGCAGCGCGTGTGTGCTTTATGGCAGCTGCAATATATAGAAGTTAATAGACAGAAAAGGGTCCATTGATTAATATAGTCCGCAAGAAGGGGGGGATTACAACCGTTTCCCACACACCTGGGACTGGCAGCTGCATACAGAGGTTTATATGGTTGAATAGTGTATAATGTTATACAGTAGTACCAGTAGTACAGTATATGTTAAGGGTAATCTAGACACAAACAGCATCAATGCTTGTTCTATAAAAACACCTCTTGTCCCCATTAGTAGGGATGAGCGAACTGGCCGAGGGTCGGGTTCGTATGAACCTGAACTATCGGCTTCTGATTCCCGCTGTCTGCCCGCTCCGTGAAGAGGGTGGATACAGCCTAAGGACCACCTAGAAAACTGGGATACAGCCTATGGCTATGGCTGTATGCCAGTTTTCCAGGCGGTCCTCAAGCTGTATCCACCCTCTCCACGGAACGGGCAGACACCGGGAATCAGAAGCCGATAGTTCAGGTTCATACAAACCCGAACCTTGGCCGGTCCGCTCATCCCTACCCATTAGCGTTGGTGTGTAGTTGAGGGGGAAGGACTGGACCAGGATCTAATGGATAGGTGATAAATTAATATGATTGATGTAAACCTTTAAACCTCTCATTTTTTAAGGGAGAAGTCTGGCCTCCCTGTTATTGTTTTTTTTTTTTTTTAAGGCAGGGGCAGAGAGGAAAGTAACAAAGAGTATTAACTTACCTCTCCCCATACCTCTTCAGGCCTGGATTGCCACTCCGGGACCCCCGCCAGGATCTGGGATCTCTGGCACTGCACACGTCCAAACCTGGCTGATGGACTGGCCAGTCCAGTCACTGATTGGCTGAGCGGTCTGTCCTTCAGGCATTTTCCCCCCAGTCATGACATTATCACAACTCAGTGAAAAATGGCTTTGCGGCGCCGGTTCCAAGGCCAGTCCCGACGCTCATCATGGCACAGGGAGGGGTAAGTTAGGTATGGTTATTACATTCCCCCTGCCAGCTGCCAGCAAAAGGGATATGACTCTGCTAATTGTGTCTCAGTCTACACTGCACAACTGCAAAGTTAGCTGGATAAAATCATGTGCCATCCAGTGTTCAGCTGCATATAGTTCAGAATTTATTAGATGGTAACTAAAAAAACCACTACGTATAAATATGTTTAGAATATTTAGAAAAGTAGAATTTATATATTTTGCTGAAGGAGGTTTTGACAAATTCCCAGTGCTGGCTTTCATAGTAAAACATTGACTTAAGTTGCACAGTGAGCAGCTTCCAGGTCACACCTCACTAAATGAACAATAGTTGTGTTCAGTGTCAGAACAAAACTTTTTTTTTTTGGTTATGTCTAGCTTCAGGATTTCAGAGCCTCCTTGCTGCATTCTTCTACAGACTTAGGGTGGGGACTGACGATATACTGTATGAATGATTCCTTTGTGATCTTGTCTTGCTTACACCTAGACTTATTGCAGCGGGGTTGTCTAAATTTGTTCCCAGGTCAATTATGGAGGATGTGTCAGTGGATTGTCAAGTTATAGATAAATGATAGACAGAATGGTATAATGTGCGGCATTCATAGCTATTATTTAGCCATAACACTAGAAATGTCAGTATCATACATGTGATGTGACATACGAAAGAATCAAGTACTTACAACTTGAGTCTAAAAAGCTAATAAGCCATACCCTCTAGTAACTCATGCATGCTTACATACACAGAAATGTAGAAGGTGTTCTGGACTACGGCACATTGAAGATTGAGACCTTGACGGTAGAGGAAGAAGCTGGACAAGGAAGCAGAGAATAGTTAATGGTTGGGTGCAGTCTGACCAGAGGTGCAGATTCTAATGGGGCCTGTACATCTCCAATAACGGAGAAATCATTTGGCCAAAATGTATCCCTCCCGTCTCCCCATACACATGAACGTTTGGCACAGATGAACGGTCATGTGTTTTCTATGGGGTAGGTAAACTTCAGTCAGACAGCTCATCTCTACATGAACAAAGGGGTCACGCAATCAAATTACGTACATCACACCTCCAATCTCCACTAATCATACTTTATACTAACACCAAAAAAACTGCCTTGGATCCCAACTCTGCAAATGGAGCAGTGTGACAAAGAGAGCCTTGGAAATAGAGAGCTAAGGCACTCTATCATCATGGTGGTACCGCAGCTGGAAAAAGGCCAAACCAATTCCCGGCAGGGCAGATGAAGCTCCACGTCCTCCCATGTCAGTCTTCATCTTATGGTAGATGAAGTGTCGGATCCTCGGGGTAGGCGGGGACCACAGGAGCCAGAATGACGGCGCTTCACGGCTATAGGTTTAATGAAGTAAAACGATGAATTTTAATGGTCTCATAAACAACGCGTTTCGAGGCATAAATTGCCCTTTTGTCAAGTAGGAGAGACATGTCTTCATCTTATAGAATGTTTCCAAGGTTTTTTCCAAATGTTGTTGCCTTCTGCTGGTCCTTTGTATTGAGCCTAAGTCCACCAAATGATTTTCTGGTTAAATGGTGGGCCAGTCAACCCTTCAATACAAGATGATCTTTCCCAAGATACTAGAGATGAGCAAACCGGGATCAGGTTGGAGTCGATCAGAACCCGAACGTTCGGTATTTGATTAGCTGGGGCTGCTGAACTTGGATAAAGCTCTAAGGTTGTCTGGAAAACATGGATATAGTCATTGGCTATATCCATGTTTTCCACATAGCCTTAGGGCTTTATCCAAGTTCAGCAGCCACCACTAATCAAATGCCGAACGTTCGGGTTCGGATTGACTCGAGCATGCTCCAGGTTCGCTCACCTCTACAAGATACCCATCAGTGTACTGCACCACCAAAAGCACTACATACACCATCACCACTTACCTCCAGAACACCATACACATCTCTTCTCATGTACACATCATATGCCTCCCACCCATGGTGGAGATTGCTGTGGCTATTTGGAGCTCTATGTCATAACTCCTATGCAGATAGCCTCACCTTTACACTTTCCAAAGAATTTTTTACAAAATTTGGAAAATTATCACAATCTTCTGTATCTAATCACCTTTTTTGTAAACTAAGCTGACCTGCAATACCACACTAAGCCTAAGGGCAGGCGTAGCGCTATTTCTGATAAAATTAAAGAAATCACTTGTTTCAAATTCCTGCTAACCTCTTTATATTCTTTACCTCTTCCCGTTACTTCCATCTGTAAACTCAACATCTCTTTCCGCAGAACATTAGTGCTATTAACCAGTCAGCTGTTGATCCATCAACAATCAATGTTCGCTAAAGTGCTAAAGTCATTAACTTGAAAGCCGTTAATGACCAATTATTACTCTTACACCTAAAGCGAATAGACCCCTAAATGAGATTGGAGTCTGTCCTGTCTTTTATGGTTCCAAGTCGGACCTATTAAGACCGTCTGCATCCTGGATTCTGTGAAATTGTGGTTTGGTGCCTCTTCTCTGCTTTTTTATTATTTTTTTTTTTCAATTAGCCTTCCCTTACAGTGCACCCCTTGCATTATTTTTCCGCAAACATCTAATTCATCTCCAGGCTTTGCTGTAAGTGTCAAAAATTAGAAGCATCCAGTCGCCACTGATGCTGACGCTCACTTCTTATTAATACATATTTTTCTGCTTCTTTTCCCTCTTTAGACAGCCATATAACTTAGCCTAGTTAATCTATCTCTGTTTAAGCATGCAATGCAGTCATCCTCTGTGACTAAGGAATCTCTGCCAGGATTAAGAATGAGACAGGGGAATCAAAGCCAGTGAAGTGCAGACTGTGTGAAATAAGCGTTCTTAGCCGATTCAGAGGTAAACTTGAAAAGCTTTATGCTAGAAGAGTGATCACACCTATTGAAGGCCTCTAATCCCCACCATAAAGGAGACTGCAAGGAGTTTTCAAAGGGAAAGCAGACGAAAAAGAGTTTGCAGTTCAAGCTACAATGTAAAAACACACAGGAAACAGAAGTTCTGAATTTACTAGTATTACTAGTATTTTCTATAGCACATTTCTTTTTTTGCTTCTTTTTTTTTTTTTAAGTTGAGCAATATGTATACAGCAACAAAAGAGGAGATATGTAATCCCCAAGTGCTATGCGAAGTACAAGTGAACATGGATAGCATAGAAACATGTCGGCCGGGAAGAGAAGATTTGCACTTCAGAGGTTTTCTGTACGCAAGGAAACTGCTCTTGACGTAAATGCACCTACCACTAGGGGCCAGTGTTCTTCATGTTTGGTTTATACCGGGCAGATTTTCGGCATCATGTAGCATCAAGTCTGTGATAGATCTGACTTTTCATTTAAAGTATACAGGATGAGACTGGAAATGTCACCGGCCAGAAACCATGGAACCTGTAGATGCAAAAATGAATATCAAACGTTTTGTGACTTATGCTTAAATTGTGCAATGTATAAATTTCATTTTTAAAGTATTAATTTACAGGAAGTATTAAGATAACTCAAATAACGAAAATTTCTTTAAAGTATTTCCATGTAGCATGGAAACAAAACACCCAAAACAGGCGGAAATTTTAAACAGAATCCCACTAGAATCCCGCTTGGAATCCCATGTTCCCGCCTGTCTCAATGTGATGTCTCATGCGCCTCCACTGTCTGCCGCGCTCCTCTCAAAGGATTGACATGTCAATTCTTTGAGCGGAGAGCGGAGCTGCTTGAGACATAAAATTGAGACAGTGAGGCAGGTGGGGTACCGAGTGGAGTCCACGGCACTGAATTTCCACCTCTTTTGCTCAGTGTGAACGGGCCCTAAGGCCTTATTCACACGACCCGTAATCTACGGATCCGTATTTTCGTACTCGAGTTAGTGCACATTGATGTCTATTGTGTTATTCACAAGGACAGTAGATTACAAGGACGCAAACCAATCCTGAAAGAAAAAGAAGGACATGTCCTAATGCGGACCCAGATTTTTTTACACATTTTCTCGTAGATAAATAGGTTTCGCTATTTTCTATGGATTTCAACCTTATTTTGGTATCCGTATTTCCGTAAAAAATAAGGATGATTCAATAGTCACACGTTAAAGGTTGTGTTTTTATAAAATAGATTGCTTGAAAAAACAGATGCACTGCAGATGTCCGATCTGTAATTTTTTGTGAATTGTACGGATGGATAGCGGGAGGAATCTGCAGACATGAAAAAAATACTGAACATGTGGAATAAGGCCTAAGTCTTAAACAATGTAAGCTTTTATCATTGTACTATTCTATGGTATGCTACTGGATCTACTACATAATTAAATATCAACATTTCAATAATTCTTATTTGAAATCAGTGTATAAGGCTTCCTACATACATTATATGGCTACCTTTGACCATACCGGCATTTAATGAAAGAAGGACATGCTAAACAGCTATCGAAATCATTGCTTAGTTTAGAATCCTACGGTATACACTGTAGATCAGAGGCAAAACTATACGGGTCGCTGTGGTTGTGGCTGAGGCTAAGCTCATAAATCAGCTCGCTGCTTATCCCTAACTCGCCAAAATTCAGCTCCAATGCTTAGCAGTATATGGAGGTCTGTGCAGCAGCACTGACAGGAGCAGAGGTGTCACATAGGTCAAAGGAGTAAAGTCATGAAAGAACAGGCCAGGGCCTGGCTTTGGCCAAAGATTGCAAACCAAAGACTTTCTTAAGCAAGTAACTAAAACCGATATGCAATGCTAAGCTCACCTTAGGGAAGGGAAGCCACCTAGGAATACCGTAGCCCACACTAGAACCGTCTCTAAAAGTGCAGGGCAGTATCCTGAAGCAAGAAGAACTGACCCCAGAAGGACAAAGCTACAGTGAAAGTTCTATGTATCCTACTGCGCAGAGGAAAACCTCGGAAGTTTGCTCAACCCAGATAATCAATGACTGGGGCTCATATTACCCACCTAGGATGGGTCTCTCGCAACTAAGGGGCATAGGGCAGTTCAGAGCCACTAGTGGCATAAGTGAGTATAAGTATCTTTTTACCTCTCTACCTATACACCTGTTCCGGCAGAGCACATTTACTACATTGGACAGGGCTTCTCTGAAAACTCTCCTCCTCTTCTCTTTTTACAAAGCACCTTCTACTTTCACAAGCACTGGTTACCTCCGTGTCAGCACTAACGTCATATGTCTAGATTTGCACTACTGTATCACTTGTACTATTAAAAGTTTTATATTTTTGACTAAATGCACAGGACTCTGTTCTGATTTGTGACCGCCTGCACCCACGCCTAGCACTGTATACTAGGGTTATTTCTCCGTTCTATGAGTGGTGGTACCAACTACCCAGGTGGGTCTGCTACCACTCCAGGCTACCAAGACAAGTGTCCAGCAAACACAATTAGGAACCAGCACCGGACACCTTGACTCCGCATATAGCTGGATTATTTTATTGTGTGGACTTAAACATCGCTGGAAAAGATACCCGTGACCTTTCCTGTACGCTGTAGCCCTACAGAGTGTGTGTGAAGACAAGTGTCCAAGTGACCCACAACACTCCCGGAGGTTACCGACCATTGGGGCAACCAGCGGGCATAACAATAGTCTTAACACACGAGTGAAACACAAAGAAGCCTTGCGCATCACATTTACATATTTGGAGATGGCATGTCTATAAGACAATAGATTGGGGGCCATAGTGAGTTTTTGTGCCATAAACCTTTAGCTATGTCGCTTCAGTGGATACAAACCAAAGGAGAAGGAATGAGTTAAAAAAACTTAACCAAAGTGCATGGTGTTGAGTCGGCCATGTTAGCCGGAGACTGTGAAGTATCTTCTATGCACTAAAGAAATAGTAAGCAATTTTTTAATGAACCAAGAAGTGAGAAGTATCTAATCTGGTGTACCCTGAGCATCACATGCTCCTATCATGTCTGACTATATATATATATATGATAATCATGTGATGGATTATCCGCACACTGTAATTACTCCCATGTACAGACACTTAATAGAGCCTTAATCAATTGAGTCTTGTTGCCTAGCAGCCACATACCGCATCATTATTTACAGACGTATTCCATATGACGGACTTGTTAATGCCTCGCCGATACCTCACATATGTAGAATTACGTATTAACATGGAGACTTTTGTACCCCCCGGGGTCATGTGGATAGTTGGTGACTGTATAGCGGCTAAATGAGACGTCTACAGAACAAATCCCTTATATTAAGGTAGTCTTGGGTAAGATATTGTGGCAGCTATCAAGTTGCAGGTGGATAATTGAGAGCGGCAATAAGATTATTGCAGACTACTTTTGTGAAGGTTTACACAATTATATGGTGCACAGCGTTCATGGTGAGCGCAAAGGAACATGGCGGCAAATAGGTTGTGTTACAGAGCATGAATGAAAAGATTTGGAAAAAATGTGGGATTGTGAAGGAATTGGTGAGGTTGAATTTGTAATGTCACAAGCACCGCTCTAATGTTGTAAGGCTATAACTTCTATGTATATTGGCGATGCTAAAGGGGTACTCCAGAGAAAATAAATGCTAGAAGGGTACTCCGGACATAATGAATCATTTTTAAATAAATTGGTGTGAAAGGTATACAGATTTGTAAATTATTTCTATTACAAATTTCCAGTCTCAAATACTTATGAGCTGCTCTATGTCCTGCAGGAAGTGGTGTATTCTTTCCAGTCTGACACAGTGCTCTCTGCTGCCACCTCCGTCCATGTCAAGAACTGCACAGAACATTAGCAAATCCCCATAGAAAACTTCTTCTGCTTTGGACAGTTCCTGACATGGACAGAGGTGGCAGCAGAGAGCACCGTGTCAGACTGGAAAGAATATACCACTTCCTGCAGGACATACAGCAACTGATAAGTATTGAAAGGCTTGAGATTTTTTAAATAGAAGTAATTTAAAAATCTTTGTAACTTTTTTTCACCAGTTGATTTCAGATCAATAGTTTTTCTCCAGAGTACCCCTTTAAGGGTAGGAGAAATTGTGCAGTTATTGTTTATTCCCTTAATTCATGGTACTAGTAACAGCAGGGTCCAGGTATGGAAGATAGAAAGATGGATAGATAGACAGACAGACAGATAGATAGATAGATAGATATGCAGGGTCGGCATAAGCACAGGGCTTTCCTGGGCAAGTGCAGGGGCCACAGCGCCTCTAGGCGCTCAGAGAGGGAGAGGGGCCCGGTATTCTAATGTTCAGCCCGCTCACTATAGTGCAGGGTAAGCGGCGGAACATCAGAAGACACAGGAGATGGAGCAAGACCTGCAGAGAGAGAGAAAAGGGTGAAGGACCTGATCACATGACCCAAAGGTCCTCAACTTTATAGTGTGGAGAACAGCCCGACAGAGAGGAAAAGGGAGAAGACTGAGCTGTAAGTGCTGTGTGTTAGTGTCAGTCAGTCAGTGTCAGTCAGTCAATGTCAATAACGTGTGGTTGTGTATGTTAGTGTTGTCTTAACTGTGACTATGCATAGTGTATGTGGATGATGGGGGCATAGTGCATAGATAAGGGGCCCGCTGAGGCTCTGCAAAACTTGGAGCCAGCCCTGACTAGGACTATTAGACTAAGTTATTTTCTCCGATTAACAATAAACAATTGTAAAGGATCATTGGCACACTCTAGTATACCAACGATCGTAATAACAAACAATGTTTACATTCACCAAAAGACTTGCAAACGATTAGCGAGCAATTAATAATGATTTTATGGTCAGCTCAAAGGATGCGATCAATGACATACGAACCTATGTTAGCCGTTTGATCATTGCCAGCATACATGTGCATAGATTATTGCTTATTTTCTAACAATATAATAATATTTGGCAAGGTAATCTTTCCATGTAATAGGGCCCTGGCAGGTACTCCGACATACACTGCTACTTTACAGGTGACACCTTGCTCCTGCAAGAATCTCCCGCAGAACTGTCGCCTTTAGTAAGGAGAAGAAATGCACATTTCTAAGTGGAAATCCGGCAGCTGGAAATAGAATGACCATGGATACAAGGAAAGGGAATAAAGGAATGACTCTACTGGAGGGAATGCAGCCTAATTGTGGATAATTAAAAAGTTATTAGAGATTATAATTACAGTCATATATTTATAAAACATCAATACGCTGCAGGAATCCGTACAGTACAGCTGGGAGAGTCCACTATTAGAAATTGCCAATGAGGCTGTGGATGTGATAGGATGTAAAAATGTACTGATAACGCTCGGCTTTATAATCAATCCTTACAGCGAGGAGAGCAAACATAGCCTGTTTTTGCATTGGGACTCATGGGTTTGAAACAATTATTTTGATTGAAAGGAGGCATTATGTTATTACAGTCCTTCCGCCAACCCATCATATAAAATAGTCCCCATAGCGATCAGCAAACAGTTAATTTTGTTAGATGGTCGTTGCCAGACAGACATTTCCTATCTGATTGCCACAGCAAGTTATGTGTAACCTGAGCCCTTTTACACGGTGCGATTGTCGGTAATGAGCATTCCTAGGACCGCTTATTTACCTTATAATCAGTCCGTGTGAAAGAGCCAATGATCAGCCGCTCGTTTTTTAGCTGATTGAATCTTTTGTACATATTTGCGCAATAAAAGACGGATGTCATTTTTTACATAGTGTGAACCTAGCCTGATACTGCCAACCACAGTCTTTGTGTAATGGTGCCTAAACATAAAGATGAAGTGCCCCATAATAGTTCTAGCCAATGTCTACGTGATAATTAGTGATGAGCGAATACTGTTCGATCGAATAAATATTCGATCGAATAGTGAGATATTCGATATTCGTACGAATATCCCACGAATATTCAAGAAATATTCGATACGTGTTCAAATCCCCCAGCTTCCGGTTTTACCCTCCAAATGGTCACATAGATGTTTTTCACTAATCGAATACTTGTTCCCATAGACTTTAATGGGATCGAATATTCGTGAGGTATTCGTACGAATATCGAATATTCAAATATCTAACTATTCGCTCATCACTAGTGATAATGCCAACATCTAACTTATAGTATATAATATAATAGCATGCCTTCCTGTATCCTCCTGCACAGCCTTCCTCCTCCGCATGCCAATATGCCTGGAAGCAGAACATGACCCTCTGATTCTCAGATGCTTGAAAAACAAAATCAGCATCCTTACAATACAGTATGCGAATAGATAGAATAGGGAACAATAAACATTGTGACATCATAGAAAATTATTTTTCACGCAGTGATGTCATAGTTTCGGAAAGCTAAAGAGCAGATATTGAATATGGTAAAGCCATTACAACCTACACTAAACCAGCTAAAAAATTTCAGATGTTCAGCTGCTTTAGTCGGGTCAGCAAGTTTGCTCATCAATTTTATCTGTGCGTGCCCCCCCTGCAGATCATTGCCGCCTCCACTTCCTGATTGAGACAAGAGAGACAGCCCTCTCAGCCAATCATTGGTTGTGGCGCTGTCCCGTCTCAGTCAGTTAGTGATTGGTTGAGCAGACTATCATTCTTATCTTAGGAGTGTCAGCTCACTCAGCCAATCACTGGCTGAGACAGCGCCGTGGACAGTGATTGGCTGAGTGGACAGTCATTCTTGTCTTGGAAGAGACAGCCTGCTCAACCAACCAATCAGTCTCAGTCAGTAATTGGCTGAACAGGCTGGAGGCGGCTGCGAACAGTGGGAGACACTGGAGACCCACAAGAGGACACCGGGGGAGTGCCTTTTTTGTTTTTTTTATGTGTATTAAAATATGAGGCCGCCATCTTTACAAACTCATTAGGAGCAGTGCAAAAAGTTTGTTTCTGTAACTCACCAAACTTTTTGCAAAGTATACAACAGTTCAATCATCCCAAGTCATAACCAGTGGACCACAAATACAGTAGTGTCAAATAACCGAGATAATGAAGATACCAAGTGATGGCAGCATGGTCATTAGGTGTGCACACTCTCCCTATGGCAGTGGCCTCCAACTTGTTTCTCTCCAGCACAACTCTCAGAAAGCCCAGATGGCCTACACCGCATTGCCACACGTTGGAGTAAATGGAAAAGCTAAGTGAAAAATTAATTTGTACTACATCTGTAGGCATCACAGCAGGCATCCCAGATGTAGCAGTACCAGGTTTCTCATTAGAATAATATGTTATTTGTGCTTTCGAATGGAACTGCAGGTGACCATAATGCCGTATCCAAACTCGGAGAGAAGAACTCAAAGAGTTAACCGATGAATTCAGCTCTTCTACATCTGTATGGTATAACAGCTTATCCCTCATTATTAGAGCACAGCACATGGCCGTGGTGTAGCAGCAGCTGGATTAACAATCATGAGCGGACATAAGGGCCCGGGACCCCAGCACAAGGCTGTTTGTCTCTTCCACCTTCCTTGTAACTGACAAAACAGCCTGTTTAGCTGTTCTAATTTGGACAAAGGGAGGCCATGCAAAACAAGGGTGATGGATAACAGGAGAAAGACACAAGGGGGTACCAACAAGAGGGGCAACAGTCAAGAAGTAAAAAAGAGGACAGGCATGAAGGGAGGCAGACAAAAGACCAACGGTTGGTGGGGGAAAAAAGGGGGAAAAGGAAAATAAGCGTAAAAGCTAAAGACAAAGGGGCAGATTTCAGAGATCTATACTTGGAGGGTGTGCTGTACTAAGCCAATGAAATGAATACAAACAATGACTGAGTTGCCAATATATTTAATCCAATTATAGACGTTATGTGCTTTTCTTCACGTGCTTGCAGCCCTTCTATACCACCCCACTGCCAGCTGTTAACACTGGCACTTTTATACACACTCTCTTTTGATGTGTGGAAATGCTGTTTAAAGCTGTGGTAATGGACAAGAATTCCGAATTACATTATGCTTAAATAAAAGAGCTATTTGCATACATTGGATATTTTCAACACGTGCGCGTTTGAAGATTTGCCAGATTGATTGATGGGATCCAGTAAAAGTGAATGGTTATCTGGTTTTAATAACTTTGTGGCCTGAAAAGTGTTTTGGTCAGAGTTAACAAAGACTTTCGCTTACAAAAGGCAAAGAAATAAAGCAGATAGATAGATAGATAGATAGATAGATAGATAGATAGATAGATACCATAACGTGTGTTTAGTTTTATACTATTTGGAACTGAAATGTGGATGGCCCTCTTGTTGACAGTAAACCTACCTGTTGCACTGCACTCCTCTCTGATCTTGTTCTTTTATCTCACACTGTCCCGGCACCAACTCTGCACCTGGGTAACATGAAGAGCACGCCAAGGAACCATTAGATTGGCACTGTGATAAGGTGCACCCTAAGGGAAACCTACAGAGGTACTAACATTACTCAAAACACTTATGGAGCCCTCCTACTACCAACGCTTCACAGCCAGAGGCCTCACTTAAGCAAGCGAGATACACTTTTGCTAGTGATACCACCTGACTAGAGATGAGCGAACCTCGAGCATGTTCGAGTCCATCTGAACTTTCGGCATTTGATTAGCGGTGGCTGCTGAAGTTGGATAAAGCCCTAAGGCTATGTGGAAAACATGGATATAGTCATTGGCTGTATCCATGTTTTCCAGACAACCTTAGAGCTTTATCCAAGTTCAGCAGCCCCAGCTAATCAAATACCGAACGTTTGGGTTAGGATCGACTCGAACCCGAACTCGGTTCGCTCATCTCTACACTTGTCCATTCACAGTGGCAAGAGAGAGAAGGAAGGAAGGGATGGAGGGAGGGAAGAAGAGAGGAAAGGAAGGATATATAGAAACATAGAAGGTTGTCAGCAGAAAAAGACTTGGTCCATCTACTTTGCCCTTTTAGTTTTTCCCTTCTTATTATCTTAGGAGAGATATATGTATATACCAGACATGTTTAAATTCTGTTATTGTAGATTTACCAACCACATCTGCTGGAAGTTTGCTCCAAACATCTTCTACTCTTTCAGTAGCATAATATTTCCTCACGCTGCTTCTAATATTTCCCCCCAACTATCCTCTCATTGTCTCCTCTTGTTCTTGTGTTACGTTTTTTTCTAAAAACACTTCCCTTCTGAACTTTATTTAGACAACTGAAAGTCCATTACTTAAAGGGGTATCCCACTCAAACAGAAATTTTGATATGCTGCTGCCCATGGTGAGACTAACAATCCATTCAATACTTGTTATTATATATTCAGTCTCCTTCCCCCAGTTCTGAGCTGCTGCTTTCTGCTGAAAACACAAAAATCTGTATGTGAGCTTTTCTCTCTGTCTCCCCCTCCTCCCCCTCCCCTTCTGAGACAGCTGATGTAAACAAGTCCCTGACTGGCTTTATCTTTGTAGCTACTTTGTAAAGCTGGGAAGGGTTAATCTGAGGTCAAGTTGCTGATAAACGCCCTGTGATTAACCCTCCCAGCACTACAAAGAAGCTACAGTGTTGCAGATAAAGCCAGTCAGGGATTTGTTTACATCAGCCGACTCAGAAGGAAGGGGGGAGGAGGGGGAGACAGAGAGAAAAGCTCACACCTAGATTTTTGTGTTTTCAGCAGAAAGCAGCAGCTCAGAACTGGGAAAAGGAGACGGAATAGATAATAATAAGTATGGAATGATTTGTTAGTCTCACCACGGGCAGCAACATATAAAAAGTTATGTTTGAGTGGAGTACCCCTTTAAAGGTGTTGATCATGTCCCTCCTTTCACTTCTTTCCTCCAGACTATACACCTTTAAATATTAGTCTTTCCTGATATGTTTTATATCTGACACCCTCCACCATTTTTGTAGCCCGTCTTTGGACCTTTTCTACCTTATCAATATCTCTTTTTTAGGTGAGGTCTCCAGAACTGGACACAGTATTCCAGATGTGGCCTCACCAGAGCTCTATACAGCGGGGTCACCATCTCCCTCTTTCTACTGGTTATACCTCTAGCTATACACCCCAGTATACGATTAGCTTGTATGTCTCTTACCTTCCTCCTTGGCATCATTCCCGTGCAGTAAGTAGTTGAATCCACGTCTGGGAGCACCTTTTGGAGAACTGCCCTGCCCAATTGTGCAGAGCTGGCCCACTCCTTCTAATGATTGGGGTGGGGCAGTGCTGCTAGCGGTGCTCCCAGCTATGGATTCAACTACTAACTGCACGGGAACGGCGCAGAGTAGGTAGGTAAGAGACATACAGTACCTTCCTCCTCAGCGCCCCATGCACATTAGAGGGTTATCAGCAGGTTAGGTTAGTCTAACCTGCTGATAGTTCCCCTTTAAGCCAAACTTATAGTGCAAAATATACCTAAAGGTGGCCATACACCTTCAATAACTGTCAGTCTACAGTAATCTCTCCTGTCTTCCCCATACAAATGAATGTTAGGCATGGCCAAACTTTACTGTTTTCCTGTTTGAGTCAGGCATTTCTGGCAATGGCTTATCTCTCCCAAAACAAAAGGGTCAAGCAGTGAAATTCCATCACACTCAACCCCTATCTTCACCGGCATCATCTGTTGGTGGACTCTCTGGACACCCTCATGCACTTAATACTGATGGCCGAGCCCACGTCAAGCAGCAGGGTCTCCCGAAATGAGTATAAGATGTATGGGTCCCTTTAGCGAGGACACTGAATGGCTACTGTAGGTGGCATCGTATTATTCAGTCTAATTTCACAGCTTCTGTTACAGCTGCAAATTAACATACATTTTTTTCCTGCTCTCCAGACAACAGACTGACAACAGTCTAGAAGAAGCCTCTTCAATTAGCAATCTCATTGTTCTAATATTCTGGTATAAATAGAAGCAGCGCTGAGCGCTCGGCTTCACAGCGTTATCCGCCATGCTCCGGTAACCCAGGTGTGTGTTGTCATTGAGATAGCTTGTTAGGATCTTCTTTGAAATATGTGTGTTTCTATCACCATGAATGAAGTGGAGGAAGCTACATCATTGTGCGCTAAAACAAAGCTACTGGGCCAGACGGAATCCCTTTAGAAAGCGAGGATAAAGGAATACCGCATATGATTACCTCAATTACTACCAGTCTTCAGGTCTGCATGGAGCTCCCCAGTATATAAGCTGCAAAACGACAGGAACCACTCCATATGTTCATTAAAAATTTGTCTAATTTATTGACATAATTCATAGCAGTAATACAAATCCAGTTAAAAAGAATGTCACAATATTCCTACATAGCTGTTAGGCTGTATTCATTATATGAAATATATTTATATTTAATTCATCAAAACAACTAAATGCAATGGATAAATCCAAATTTGTGGGGAGCAGTCTCCTAACCACTAGGCATAAAACATTGTATATATAAAAAGACATGAACAATTACAACAACAAACATTACAGCAGTTAAAGTGTCACTGTCGTTTAAATCAATCGTACAGGCGATTTTAAGAAACTTTATTAGCCCAAAAATTCATTTTTATCATGAAAAAGCAATTTGAAGCTCTCCCCCCCTGTCTTTATGGTTTTCTATGGAGAGGGGAGGGGTTGAGGGAGATGAGGCACCAAAACAGGACAACAAAGAGTTAATTTACAGCTACATCACCGGGCTATCTCCTCTGAAGTCAGCACTGCCCTCTCTGACCTTTGTGTAATCCTTTGTTCTCTGCTCTCTGCTGCCGACTAATCTCCCTCCTCCCCCCTCCCCTCTCCATAGAACAGACAGGGCTCAACTGATATAAAAGAGTTAAGATTTCCTGATAATGAGCGGTGAATGAGAGAGAGGAGGGGGGGACCTGGGAAAAGTCTTTTTGAATGCAGATAATGGCATATTTGCCTAATAAACTTAATAACAAAGTTTCTTAAAATAGCCTCTACTATTGATTTCTGCAAAAAAAAGGACAGTGACACTTTAAGTAAAGACCAATGCAGACTAGCCAAGAAATCTGCATGCCTGACATGTGCTTGTAATTTCACCGGACGATACTTACCGCCGGGTCAGGTCCCACAGGTTTTTATCATAGGTAAACTGGAGGGAGTATATGTGGTCCTGCATACTGACCTGCATACTGACACTTGCAGCAATTTTTGTATGTTCAAACATAGGCTCAGATTTAAAACACCAACAAACAACAGCGTTATAGGGAAAAGTACAAACAATCTTTCTATTACTTAGAATAAGAATGAGTTAAAATACATGCATGGCTAAAGATCCCAGAAACCTGGGTCTGTATAACACAATAAAAAAGTTTAACATAAAAGACCCCACATGTATCAAAACAAAGGACCCCAGGACATACTGTACCACCATCGAAATAAAGTGAGATTCCATCATGTCTGACCGCTATCTCCACCAAAGCCTGTGTCTCGGGAGAAGCCTATACACTTTATACTGACGGACGAACCTGCCGCAAGCTGCTATAAGTATAAAGTATACCTTTAGTAGTTCTTAAGATGTATTGATTTATTTATTGATTATTAAGCGTCTAAATGATAAAATAATAAGAACATTTACAATTTTAGCCATGGATTCAGAAAGAATAAAGCCGTACACTAAAGATGCTTTCATGTTTTTGGAAGATATGGGCAACATGTTAATGAGAACTATTGAATTCTTAAATCTTTATAGCTTTAAATCAGGATTACAAGTTAATCATGAAAAATCTCACGTCTGCCCATTGATTCTCCTTCATCGTCTACTTGCAAATTTGGAATATGTTAGAAAAGCTTTAAATACCTTTGAATTTGTCTATCTCAGTGATGGGGAACCTTGGGCTTTTCAGTTGTTGAAAAAGTCCAGTTCACATCATGGCTGGACAGCTTTGGCTGTAGTTTTGCAACAGCTGGAGGGCCAATGGGTCCTCATCTCTGATTTATCTAGAAGTGCATTACATTTTGTAGACCTGAATGTTAGGAAAAAATGTAGATCCACAACTGTTATATATTTAGAGTAACTTCCCAGTGTGGGTTGATTTACAACAGTATAAAAGTTATATTCATGATGTATAGAGAAACTAAAAATTTAAATGAGTTGAAAATTTGTAAAGGAAAGGTGTGTGTGTGTGTTTAGCTGATTGGACAGATTATCTCTCCATGTAATAGGGCTTTTAGACCCTAATTGATCAAAACTTTTCCATGATTTGCCCATTTAAGTAATTTGATTAACTTAAGAAGAATTGAGTTTCCACAAGTCTAAAATATAAAACAAAACTTGACACCTTTGCTAATTTAAAACAATTGAATTTATATTAAGATTTTATAACTACCTTACACATCTCAGATGTTAGGGAGACCTGCTTAAAGGGGTAGTGCGGCGCTAAACAATTATTCCCAAAATAACACACATTACAAAGTTATACAACTTTGTAATGTATGTTATGTATGTGAATGGCCCCCTTCCCCGTGTTTCCCCACCCACCCACGCTAGATCTGGAAGTGTGGTGCATTATACTCACCACATTTCGTGTCGACCCGCGTCCGCCATTATGCCGGCCCCCCTCTGCCGCGTCATGACTGTGCTCAGCTAATCGCGGCTGTGCTGCAGCCGGTAATCGGAGGCAGCTGTCAACTTTGACAGCTGCCTCCGATTACCTGATTAGCGGGCATGGCGGGCTACACGGCCGCGATCCCGGGCTACACGCGGCACCCGGGATCGCGGTGATTCAGAGCGGGGTCGCCGCGCGGCCCCGCTCTGAACACCTCCTGGGGACATATGACGTACCGGTACGTCATATGTCCTTAAGAGGTTAAGGGAAAGGGAGAATGAGATTGTATGTCCATATCGGATAAAGAATAGTCAACTATAATGATCATTGTATACATTTCTTCTGTTATGGTCAAATAAAAATTCCCTACCAATTAAATTTTGGCTAAATGGTTCAGACTGAAATAATCATTCATACAGAATTTTTCTCATTTTTAACTGAGCAGACACAAGAACACCACTTCTTCTAATACAGCTTCCCATCGATTCCCTTATTTCATATTATTATACTAGCCTATGTACACCAAAGTTTTGCTTTTAACCAGAAATTTACAGTCACAAATATAATTGTAGATCATTTGTAGTAGGAAGGAAAAACTCATTAGGGGACATTTATTAAGTCCAACGTTTTTTACGCCGGACATAAAAATGTCCCCGCATCTCCGGCGCTACGGAGATTTATGTAGAGGCGGACTGCCTCTACATAAATCCCGTGCGCTTTGGTGCGCACAGCCGAAAACCTACGCCAGCTGAGGGCTGGAGTAGGTTTTCGGCGTATCTTTAAGTGAAAAAAATGCTGAATCGCACGGACTGAATCCGCGCCCCCCGTTCCGCCCCCTCCACACCCCCTCCCCGCCCCCCTGGCGTACCTGCCGGAAACAGCCGATTTGAGAATATTTTATTCGCAAAACGGCCGATTTGTGGATAAAATATTCGCAAATCTGCTCTTTCCGCCGAACAAAAAAGATACGCCACATGATACATGTCCCCCATTGTATTTTTTTTTGTTTGTTTTATATTTCAATATAAAATAAAAGTAGATAACAACAAGGCTAGTCAGTCCATATGTAACTGGAAAGGACAGAATAGATGAAAGACAAAATAAGAACTATTCGACTTGATAAACCCAACCTCTACATGTATTAGTTCCATCTCTCATGGAATATAATTGTCTTATTGTAATTTTTGATGCCTATGCCTGAAAACTAGTTCTTAAGGTCTAGATCAAAAGTGGGCACCATGGAGAATTTTAAAATTAAAGCAAATATACCACTAGGTACATCGCATTGTGGTTCTTTACATGAATAGATCAGCGCCGGTGCTGGTTTACTTCCAAGCACCGGCCAGGCATGAAGCACTGGGGGCTGGCCCGCCTGCCCCTACTGAGATGATATCCTCTCTCCTCTGTGACGTGGCTCCATTGATTCTAATAGAGTCGAGCCACAGAGGGGGAGGGGCTTTCATCACACTGGCGGCCAGCGGACCAGCCCCCAGTGCTTCATGCTGGGCCGGTGCTCGGAAGTAAACCAGCACCGGCGCTCGTCTATTCATGTAAAGAACCACAATGCAATATACCTAGTGGTACATTTGCTTAAATTTTAAAACTCTACATGGTGCCCACTTTTGATCTAGACCTTAAAAAATTGATTTTAATAAGACAAATAAGAAAAGAAATATGTGTGCTTCATGGAGACGTATCATTACCATCTGCAGAAGTGCTTATTCATCTATAATCCTCTTCAAACCACTTGACACAAAACCCCTGACGCCAAAAACACAAGAATTTTCTTCCTATGAAAGCAATGAATAATTTGTTGTACCTCTGTGGTTTGATTTATGTTTGGGTTCGGCATTTGTACGATTCTCTCAGACATGCATACATTTCAGGGAAACCCCAAATAACCCGCATGTCGAGGACCGTTGACAAGAAAACGGTTCTAAACCTTGAAGAAAGTCTCTCGCTGTTTAAACAAACTCTAAACACTGTAAAATGTGGACGTTTCAGTTAAATCATTCTCACTTTTGGTGTGTCATCACGTCATGTTACAGGCCTATAATTTTGAGGTTGTCAGAAGTAAAAATTTAGCATTTCAGTAAAAAAAACAAAATATGCTGTGTTTGTTACTTTGGGCAGAGTAGAATGAAAGTCTTCTTTGCTTATTAGAAACATGGCATCCATGTATTGGATACATTTTTTAGGCAATACCATGTTAAATTATCTGGCTATATGTCTACATTGTAGCTATATACACTTAAGCAAGACCACTGTTTTTAGAGCAGATTGGGGGTCTGTGACCTTGATAGGGGGGTGCTATTAACAAGAATGGGAGGGAAAGATCAAATAAAAATATTTAACTTGACAAATCTTACAAGTAAAATATATTAGTTGAGATAAGAATACTCCTTTAATGACTCTATGGCTACTCGTTGTCTTGTCTGTAGTGTTTTAGTTTGCCATATACTTCTTCCCCACCTTTGCCCATGTAATTATAGGCTGCCTGGTATGTCCTCACCTTAGTTTGGTTTTCTTCCTTTAGAGTACCTCTGCACAGACACGGCATTTTTGGCCATGATTAAAGCCCCTATTACACTGGGAGATTAAGAGGAGCAAACGAGCGCTTGCTTCTAGTTCTCTGTTCGCTGACAGCGCTACCACGGCACACTTGTCTGTCTCTGCCTGTATACGACTGAAATGGAATAAAGAAAATATTTTTTTTTTGTATTTATATAGGTGAGTACGGCTTCTTCTTTTTTTCTATAACAACCTAATGTTAATTGTGTTTCCTTAATGTTGTAATATGCTATTTAGTGGCGTAGCTATAAGGGTTGCAGTGGTCGCAACTCCAACTGGGCCCATAAATCAGAAGGGCACACGGCCCCCCTCTTCGGGCTAGGGTTGACTGCCTATACCTTACCTGCTTAACTTCCACACCAATGCCCAGCAGTATAAGGAGATCTGTGCAGCAGCACTAAAAGGAGCAGAGATGTCACAGAGGTTAGAGGTCAGGTTAAAATCTTAAAACAAAAGGCTGCAATTAAAGCCGCTTTATTTTATATCTTGGTTTAACTATGGCCGGAGCAAGATTAGCATTACAGCTCATGAATATCCAGGTCCAGGCTCCGCTCTCCTGCACCATGGAGTTGAATGGATTATATATAATTTAACTGTCAAGGGTTAGCATGGTGGCTCAGTGGCTAGCACTATTGCATTGGGGTCCTGGGTTCAAATCCAGCTACCGATGACAACTTCTGCAAGGCATTTGTATGTTCTGCTCGTGTTTGTGTGGGGTTTTTTTCCATGTACTTTGATTTTCTCCCATGTTCCAGAACATACAAATAGGTTAATTTAGATTGTGAGCCTTAATGAGGTTAGGGATAGAGATGAGCAAGTTTACAGAAATAAAAAGCTAATCGTTTCATTATCTCTGTAATATGCTTATCAGCTGGATGCCTTTTAACTCCGCGACGCACCTCCCTGGGTGCTTGGAAAAGCTGCATCCAGTCCAGGGAAACTTCTCCCAGCTTTTCCCAGCACTCAGAGCGGAGCGGCACAGAGTTAAAAGGCAGCCGGCTCATAAGCCAATTGCAGAGATAACAAATAGCGTTATTACTGTAAATTCGCTCATCTTTAGTCAGGGACTTATTTGAGTAATTACAAACTATGGAAAGTGCTATGGGATAAATAGGTCAGTGAGTGATGACAAAGTGATGAATGTAAAGTGCTATGGAATAAATTTGCACTGTATTAATAAAATTTACCTATGCCCCGATGCTATTACTCTAATGTCTTAGTTTTACTTAAAAAATATAAGTCATGTCCATGTTACCATTCGGCAAATGTATCTGATGACAAAGACTTAGAATAGCCAGGTCACTAACGGGTTAAGAGTGCCATTGAATGGTGGAACTGCACAGTGTGCATGATCCGGCTATTATATAGGATGCCCAGACCTACATTAATATTCATGAACGTTTATACATCTCCAGAATCTGGCAATCTTAATGCGGAAATAATACAATCTACAGTGATAAGGTATAGCACAACCTCGTATTTATATCCATACAGCCAAAAGTCTTTTAAAGTTTATGAGCAATTCATGGTGAAACGGTAGAATAACCCGCGCTGGAGTTTGTATGCTAAGACTCTATGCTTTCTGTGCCTGGCAACCAGCTTACGGCACACATCTCTGTACGCCTGATAGGATTGAAGAAGCAAAGTAGACAATGGGACTGATCAGATTGCCAGATTGATCTATAGTAGAAAAAAAAATGAATGGAAATTTTGGATAATAGCGGGCAATCCAGTTGTGCAACATAATGTGTCCGATCTATAGACATAAGGTAGCAGGCTGAAATTTATTACAGGAGCCCATGCCAGATTGGCCTCATCTACATCTATATACAAGCGCTACTCAGCAACTTCTGGCTCCGGACAGGAATTAATGCTGCCAAAAGTCAATGACCCACAGCTAAGCACTGGCACAACCTCTCTGTAAACATGATATAACATAATACCTACTGGCCTGTGCAGCTGACTGCAACTGCCCTTGATATCCCAGCTGCCACGACCTGAAACAATAGACGGGTTGTCCTGCATCTGCAGCAGCACAGCAGACCATATGGGCTGAAGAAGCCATGTAGCCTCATCCCAAGATTAATACATACATATTAATGGGGGGATTTGGGGGGCGATAAAAGTTTTCAGTCAACAATTAACTCATTTCATGCCCAGAAGGAGCTAAAGTGTCCTGCAGAACTTTAAAGTAGCCGTTCCATATGCCAAACTTTTTTTTAAGTGATAATTTTTTTTTTTTGTAAAACATCCAGATACTATCTAACTATATAGATAGGGGGAGCAAAATGTTTAGATCAATGACACTTTTCCAGAATCTAGTAACTATACTACTATACTATACTACTTTAATGTTTCCCTATAAGAACGTCCTTTGGTAGACACTTCTATAGTCTTACAGCTCTTAAAGTAAAGAATCCCCACATATGTTTTAGTTAAAATCTTCCTTCCTCTAAACACAGAGGATGTCCCCTTTTAATATAAACAGTCCTGGGTGTAAATAGATCATGGGAGAGATATCTGTACTGACCCCCCGATACAGTTATACTTGTTATTGATAAATACCACCTATATGGGCTCATAGATATGCCATTACTGTTTAACACAGCTCTAAGTTAAACGCAGCTCTAGGGAGTCTAAGAAAACATAGATACAACCTATGGTAGCCACTGTTGATTAGGTAGCACCAACATATTTAGAGACCATTATTATATTAATCTTTGACATGAGGCCCAACTGGCAGTGTTGGTGAACCCAACAGATTGCTTTCAGATTAAACGTAGCCAAGTTGAATATAAGGAGTTATATGACTTTTTACCTTTCAGCTTGGGTTCTATTGCCAGGACCCCCACAGATCCAGAGAATGTATACGCAAACATCCCCACAATAATTGGTGGGTATATTGGATGAATGGTGAAGAATGGTGAGCACTTAATTCATTGCGGGGATGATTGGGACCCTATTCTATGGATGTGTGGCAATTGGATCTCCAGTGTTCACCCTGTTATCCCCTGTCCTATGGATTGAGAATATCAAGTTAAGATGAAAATAACCCTTTAAGTCCCAAAGGGAATTTCCTAGGTCTCTATCCCCAGTGTAGATAAACTGGAAGCAATAATCGAGGTTTATTCCACAGGATAGGGGACAAGTAAGAGATTGAGGGGGGGATCTGACCTCCATACCCCCGCCGATCTCCGTATCAGGCCCCCAGCTTCATTGGTATGAATAAAGCCACTGGTACCGCACGTGAACCGCAGCTCTATTAATTCCTATGGAGCCGCCGGAAAGACCCGAGTAAGTACTTTCCTGCTCGCTCGGCTCTTTCTGGCGGCTCCATAGGAATGAATAGAGCCACGGGTCACAAGCCATAGCCATGGCTATATTCATAATAAAGAAGCCAGTGGCCCGATATGGACATTGGCGGGGGATGCAGCGGACATGGGGTTCAGACCCTCCGCAATCTCTTACTTGTCCCCTATCCTGTGGATAGGGGACAAGTTAATTTTGTCTGGACAACCTCTTTAACTACTGACCCAGAATTTATAGAAACAAGCAATAGAGGGATCGGAGTACAAAGCAGGGCAATAACGCAATAATGCTCACACTGTTGAAATGAGAGCAATTTTTATTTGACGACCTTCATTGGAATGCAAATAACGGCCGTTATTTTATATTACTAGGCGTTATTATACAAACAGTGGACGATGTTATAAAATCCCCGCTCTTATGTGCCATTAAATGAAGACCGTCCAACAAAAAACAAAAAAAAGTCTCCCACTTTTTGTGTGCTCACCGTTACTTTATTAATGTAAGGGATAATTGTCCTCCATTCTCTTGTGGTGGTCCCAGGGCTGGACCCCTATATCAATCAGATGTTCTCCACATCTGCCCATGAGTATCTATGCAGGCCAATGTTCTATAGATCGGAGTATTCGCTGGTCAGAGTGCAGCAGGTGCATTTTTCATCAAATCCACATTATTATTGCCGCCGCTGCTCCTGCTGCCATCATTATTATTGACACATTCTGCAAAATAAAAAGCCCGAGCGCAGCTCTGTCATTTACAGAAGACTTTTATTGGGGGCCCCTTTGGGGTCTTGTAAGCGGAGGATAAAGAGCCTCACAGTCGGCAGAGTCAGCGCTGGCTATGCCTATTTTGTAATTGATTAATACACCATGAATAAAATCACTTTATTATTTAATTATCCCAGCAGCCATCCTACACTGTCCACATTCTTTAGCCGACACGTTTGCTGTAACCAAGGCGGTGCTGGGGGCACAGGAATTTGCAACGACTGAGGGGCCACAGCTCAGGATTCCATCCCTCATTGTGGCTGATCAGTCAGTAATCATCATCATTAGCCCCATACTGGGCTTAGAAATGGGAATCACGTAGACATCTCATCATTCACTTATGTATTATACAGTGTACATCCTTTTGTTCTCCAGTTTATGTGGTTATAGCTAGATAGACAATCCCACTGTGGATAATTGACGCCCAGCAAGTCAATTACAAGCATTAGCTGCCTGCGAGCAGCTTGCCTTAGGCGACCTACTAGACATGCGTTGCTTCCCTCTGACAGAGCCTCACCGCAACAAGGTGCACTCCGGCAGCGTAATGACCCAATTGTATATATTTTCCATAGTATTTCTGAACTTTTGTAAAGGTAAGTTTGAAACTTAAATATAGTCACTGGTATTAAATGTGGCAGAGCTGGGTTTGTCATTGGTTACGGATAACATGATGGGTTGTGTGTTGTTACATAGGGCTCCAGGTAAAATTATGGAACTATATAAATGCTTTGCAAATGGTCTCCAAATCTGCTTCTCAAGAAACAGAACTGTGGTAAAATATATCAAGTCCTGCATCTAGTTTATGAATTTATTGCTTATGTAGCACCAACACATTCTGCAGCACTGTACACATATTAGTAACCCAGTTTCCCCATCCTGGACACATATGGCAGCGAAGCCAGTTAGCTGAATCTTTAGGTCCAAATATACTGATATGGTGTTTGTATGATCTCCGTCAGGGTTTCCTCCATGCTTTCTCATCTCCTCGCATGCTTCAGTTAGTGAAGGGCCTGATGACATGGGATGATTATTGATTATTGACCAAACAGGCTGATATCACCCTGAGTAATAGAGCTAATGATAGTCAATGGATGAACAAACACTCGTTTATCAGCTGATCAGACCATTCTGACATATTGAAAAACCGTCAGTCACACATCTCCCCGCATAACAGGGGATGTGTAACTGACAGCCGATTGCCAGAAGAGGCCGCACCACTGCTCAAGCCTTGTGAAGGTTCTGTAAATGGGGGACGATCACTGAGATCAGCACGTGTTTGCAGACTGTCTCAGGTCATCCAGTAGGGCCCTAAGATTTCTTAAGAAATTTGTCTCAGTGTGTATTTGTGTGTTTTTAATATTCAACTGTAAGACAAGGACTTACATGTGTAGTAATTATCTAGGAGATTACCACAGCCAGTAACAAAGCAATTCATTAAAGGACTAGATACCAGACTTTTCCATGTTTTTGCTAGCAAAGCTTAGTCTAGAGTCTGTAGGCAGCAAGAAAGGAGCTCCCGATAAGACATGTCATGGGTAAAAGCTCAAGTCCCAGTGCAGCCAAATCAGCTTAGACATGTGCAGCACCAGAGACCCCATAAGACGCACATCTAGACAGAGCCCTGAATCTAGGTTGTTTTTGTAGTTGTTCTCATGTTATTTATTTAGTAAAGAGTTAATACACAGAACCACATCTGGTCATTGTTGTCCACTTGCCTGTACCTGTCATAAATATATGCATCTCTTTACAGTTAGGCTGGGTTCACACACAGTATATTTCAGTCAGTATTTTGGTCCTCATGGCAACCAAAACCAGGAGTGGATTGAAAACACAGAAAGGCTATATTCACACAATGTTGAAATTGAGTGGACGGCCGTCATTTAACAACAAATTTTTGCTGTTATTTAAAAACAACGGCTGTTGAATTGAAATAATGGCAGTTCTTTACTGTTATATGGCGGCCATCCACTCAATTTCAACATTTTGTGAACAGAGCCTTTCTGTGTTTTCAATCCATTCCTGGTTGAGGTTGCAAGATACTGAGCAAATACTGACATATGCTGGGGCTATATAGGCAACATAAATATATAACCTATTAATCCATGTCTTGGGTGTGGAAGGATACTCAAGGTAAACTCAAGGAAAAATTTCATATAGGTATTTCCCTTAGTCAAATTTAAATTTAGAACCCCCAAGACAGCAAGACCACTATGTTAGATGTGGCATTAAGAATATGTGTATATAAAGTGACACCGTGAAAGAAAAGCTGTATACAAGAAGAAAAAAAAAAGACATGAAATAGAAAAAAAACAGAAGTTGCTTTCTTTGTATGATGCACTAATGAAAGTCTTTATCTTGGCTGAGCCAGCTTATTAGCAGTAACATCCATTTTGGCTCCATCCGCGAGCCATTCTTGGAGTGGGGTGGCACTGCTTCACACCTACTCAGACATGAGCGTGTGACTAATTACAGCCAAGACTTATGAAGCCTCCGCAGACACCGGCTCATTATATATGTTCATATAGAAAAAAAATATGTGGGCATATATAACCTTCCCTACAGTGATACATCTCATTTCTCTCATTATGTTATGTCTGGAATATTTACGCTAGCAAACTATTCAGTTTTTCCTGGCAGTCATCACCATGGTTGTTTCACACAGGAATACAATTAATTACAACGTGTATTCGTCTGAGGCGGGTTCTTGGGTTTCTATATTATTAGCATGGTGATTTTTCAGGCTGGGTAAAGAATGTAATTGTGACTTGTTACGTAAAATGTACATTCTGCTTGACAGGCTTTCGCCTTACCACAGCTCACAAATGATATTATTTGGATATTTTTACATTTCTATTGTTTTAACTCAGCCATGTGTGGACTTTGCGGCTATCCTCCTCGAGATGGCTAATTCACAAATTTACAGGATGAAAATACTGGTTTTCAGATCTCATTAGAAAAATGGGTTTTAAGGGTAAAAAATTTTACGTTGCATTCAGAAAATAACACCACTATTGTCCATGGGCTGGTTTAGCATTGCAGATTAGCCTCTTTCACTTAAAGGGAATCTGTCACTAGGTTTTTTTCGCCTTTAATGAGGGCAGCATAAACCAGTGAAAAAAAGCTGAACAGATCGAAGTATTACTTACATCATTGTGTTTAGCCGTTCTCCTAATATGCAGGAGAATAGGATTCTTGCCACACCCCTCCCCCAGCCCTCCAGCTGCTGATTGACTGTCTATACACACCATAGATAGATAACTGCCAATCAGCATTTTGGGGCACAGTTTTCTACTTCTCTTGAATATCCAGGACTACTGGGCTTATGCACATAATGGAGAGGACTACTTATCATGTTATTCGGGAGGATATCTCTGGATCAGCTGCATAGAACAATGTAAGTGATACATGATTCTGTTCAGCTTCTCTATCACTAGTTTATGCTACCCTTAGATAGGGCTACATACACCTGCTCACAGAGTCTCTTTAAAGAAGTGTTCTGAGTAGAGATGAGCGAACTCAACCGTTACGAACTTTGGAAAAAGTTTGGTTTGGCACCGAACGGCGAGGCAAAATTGTACTTTTTTCACAGAATAGACCAGGATACAAGGGATTATTACTAGGGATGGTCCGAAACTGCCAAAGTTCGGGTTCGTATGAACCCGAACGCTAGGCATCAGATCCCCGCTGTCTGCCCGCTCCGTGCAGCGGGTGGATACAGCAAGAGGACCGCCTGGAAAACTGGGATACAGCCTATGGCTATGGCTGTATTCCAGTTTTCCAGGCGGTCCTCCCGCTGTATCCACCCTCTCCACGGAGAGGGCAGACAGCAGGAAACATTGCCGAGCGTTCGGGTTCATACGAACCCGAACCGAACTGAACTCGGTTCGGACCATCCCTAATTATTACTCCTATAATCCCTTGTATCCTGTAAATGTAATGTGACAGCTGTCTGTGAGTATTAACCAAGACACATGAAAGCAACTTCAGTGTTCAAGCTTATCGAATTTATTGAGGGAAAATCAGTTCATATCTTTACAAACAGGTTAAAAATAATAGGAGAACCCCGTTTAGCCGCAACAACAGAAAGTTTTTTTTTTTTAAAAAGTCCAAAAAAAAGTCCCATTACTGTCCGAGAAACAAAAAAAGTCCAAAAAAAAGTCCCATCACTGTCCGAGAAACAAAAAAAGTCCCATCGGCTGTCCCATCACTGCACAGTTATGAAGAAAAATGTTGGCGACTCATTGGGATTCTTGCTGATGTCTGGTCCTTTAATTATGGGCAAGGGCAGTACATGTCTGTTACTGCCCATTGGGTCAACATTCCCCCAGAAGACCATCAGAAAGTTAGCCCATTCTTGCCACTGTCACTTCCCCGGGGCTTTAGGGGGCCAGTTCTGCAATAGTTCTGCCTCCACCAGCTTGCAACCATCCACCGCTTTGACTGCAGTCCAACCTGCCCTGGTGTCTTATTAACGATGTCAGGCCCGGCGCTCTCAGGCTGTCCTCCATTTTGTGAGCCTGGGTGAACGGAGCCACAGTGGGCAGGAGCTCCTCTGGACCATCGGGTAGGAGATATATGAATGGCTGAGCCAAGGTCAACTAACGGTGGGAAGTGTTGTAGCCCACAAAGGGAGGAACCTTTTCTCTGCAGTGCAGAAGGGAGGGCTGCGTCATACACCTTGTATGGCACAGTGGGTTTACCTCATAGTGCACAGGTTTCTTCGAGCATGGCGTGACAATTGTTGATCCCTTTTGAGGACACGATTCTGTGAGCAGGCATCAACGACATCATCCCACTTCCGTGTTCTTGATTCCCAGGTCACCACTCCAAGGCTGAACATCCTCCTCATCCATGAATAGTCTGATCTCAATCATACTGGTTTGGGTGCAATCGGGTACTGCCTCCTCCTCCTCCTCAAATAGTCTATTCTCAATCATACTGGGCTGGGTGCAATCAAGTGGTCTTTTTAACCATACTGGGCTGCTGCCTCCTCCTCCATCAATTGTCTGTTCTCCATCACACTGGGTCCAATACAGTACTATTACTGCTTCTGGTTCCACTGTCAAATATTTGTTTTCCACCCTACTGGGTCCAAGGAACTTTGTGTCCTATGTCACATGTAATCACTTGCACCTTGGCTAATTTTTTTTCACTACTTTTGCACTTAGATTTTTTCCCCTTTTTTCATTGTTATAGCAACTGCAACTAAACGAAAATATACCCTATCAGACTCTCACTATTGCAGCTGCAATTATTCAGCCGTTATTGCAAGGTTCGTTTTTGGTTCGGGTCGTACGAATCCTAACTTCACGAAAGTTCACCGGATCGAACCGAAATGAACTTTTCAAAAGTTCATTCATCCCTAGTTCTGAGCTAAAATGATTGATGGTGTAGTGCCGATTCTCTTTTCCTTGTTGTGCCGATACCCTTTACCCCCATCTATCAGTTGCAGAGCAGATCTATGCAATTGGCACTATTTATTGTGTAGTGATCATACCTGGTTATTACAGCATGGCTCCTATTCAAATGAACGGAGGCTGAGCTGTAGCAACCAGGCATGATCACTATACAATAAATGGTGCCTAGTGCTTCCGTCACCATTCACTGTGTAATGTGGGTCATGTGGCAGTATGGAATAGCCGATTGACATGCGTGCTGATCACCCCTCAGATCGGCGATGGTCTGTGCTGAGGATACACCCTCAAGTATTTCGCCTAGGAAACACTATTAAAGAAGTAACTTTGTAATTTAGGGTATTGATATGATATCTTCAGTCACATGCGAAGGTTTAGAAAAGACCAGAAGTAATATTTGCATCTTTGTTCTAGTGACTTAAAGAGAGGACCTGTTGGGGAGGGGGGGGGGGCACCGCACTACCCCTTTAAGTCCTTATGCCACATAAGACCTCAGTGAATTTTCCATTCAATTTGTCCTATAAGGCTTCACTAAAATTATTCCTATTCGCTGCATCCAGTTGTCTTGTGACATTTATTTTTTGCCATGACAAAAAACATGCCCTGTTGCACCTGTTTTTATGTTGTGACATGGAGATTACTGTGGTAAATTGACATTGATTGCAATCTGGCCCATTAGGAGTATATTTGGGTACGCCATGACATGTCTACCACACCATTACCCAATTATTGCGACCAAAGGGAGGTTTCCTATTGCTTCACTGGAGAATGTTTTCACTACACTTTAGTTGTAGTACAGTCAGTGCTATATTTCTCTAATATTTCTTCTGAATACAATTAAAAATATAATCCTTTTTTAATCAGTATTCACATCACTGCGGATTTCATGGTGCAGGTTTTGCTGCGAAATCCGCCACGATACACGGTACTGTTATGGCCTATGGCTCTGCATTCTCACAGCGCATTTTTATTCTGCTGCAAGAATGTAGCCACTGTCTATTTAACTAATTAGCTGCTGGACGTTAAACAAGAGAATATTTTACCTGCCCGCGCTCCCGCCTGCCTGTTTCTCTGGCTCCCACCGCAGCCACTGATTGGCTGATCGGGCCATCAGTGAATGAAAATCCGCTGCGAGAATGCAGAGCCATAGGCCATAACACTGGCAAGTATCGCAGCGATAAAGCGATAAAGTACATGTAAACGTACCTTTCAAATATATTTCATTGAAAAAAGCTAATTAAAATCAAAAAGTCTTTCCAGGCAAAAATTTATGTTATATGCCTTCTGTCACTTTAAAAAAAGCTTACGTATTCACTTCCCCCACTGTCCCACTACTGCCACTGTCAAGTCTTCCAGTTCCTACTGCATTCCTCTTCGTCCTGTGCTGCCCACTCAGTCCATAGATTACCAGACCAGGTGCAAAACTTCATTGGAAGCAAGAAATGATCACAGCGGGAACTGGGGTGCGGTGAGTATGCTGCTTCTTCTTTTTTTTTTTTTTTTTTTTCATGTGAAATTATTTTACCGCAGAAACCTTATTTAATGAATTAATGGAATGGTAAAATTTATGTTACAGATTCAGAAAAATAATATGGAAACAGACCAACACAGTGATAGATGTGAACAATCAACATGAGTCTACTTATCTTACATCTCAGAATCAGATTTGTTTCTTGTATCATCAAAAAATTATTGTAGGAAGATATTTTTAACCCCTTAACGACCACAGGCATACATTTACGCCTCCGCTGCTTGGGCCTTGGCGCAGGAGTACGTAAATGTACGTGGGGTCTATCGAGCGGGCTCAGGAGCTGAACTCGCTCCATAGCCGGTGAGGATCGACTGCTATCTGCAGCCAAGCCCTCACCCTCAATGGCACAGCCGCCCGCCATTAACCCCTTAAATGCTGTGATCGCTCCGTGATGCTGCGTTTAAGTGTAAGTGACAGGAGCATCTCCTGTCACTTTCCGATCGGGACCCCCGCATCATGTCTACGGGGGTCCCGATCATATGGCCTGACTGCTGGAGGTATACTGCTTACCTCCGTGCAGTCTAATCTTCTGGTAGAGTCTGCCACAGGCCACAGGCAGGCTCCATCCGAAGATCACAGATAACACTGATCCCTGCTATGGAATGGCATAGCAGTGATCAGTGTATGAAATCTAATGTATTGATGTAAAAGTCCCCTAAGGGGACTTAAAAAGTGTAAAAAAAAATCAATAAAAGTATTAAAAAATGCCCCAAAGCCCCTCCCCCACTAAAAGTTAAAATCACCCCCTTCGCATTTTATACATAAAACACATAAAAATAATAAAGTTATTTAACATATACCGTAGCTTGCGTAATCGCCCGATCTATTAGAATAAAATATTGTTATTCCCGCATGGTGAACGTCGTGAACAAAAAGTGGTAAAAAAAACAGAGACTGCTTTTTTTTAAATGACATTTTATGTATAAAAAATTAATAAAAAGGGATCAATATGTTTGATCTAGGAAAAATTACTAATAAAAACTAGAAATCATGGAGCAAAAAATGATGCCCCATATGACCCCGTAGGTGAAAAAATAAAAGCGCTATAAGAGTCACAATAGGGCCATTTTAAATATACCTATTTGCAAAAAAAAAAGTTTTACTGCTAATAAAAATAGTAAAACGTTAGAAAACCCAGTAAAAATGTATATCGCTGTATTCAGAATGCAAAAATGACAATTGGCCCGGTCCTTAAGGCCATTTCAGTCCTTAAAGCGTAACTGTCATTTCAGGGTTATTTTTCTGAAAACATTAAATATCAACAGTTCAATCGATTTTAAGAATCTCTGTAATAGATTTTATGTACTAAAAGAGTTTCCTTCTGTAGTGAAAAAGCAATCTCCCAGCCTCCCCCCTCACATCAAATGAAGCAGGATTTCTGTCTCCATTATGTGGCTATGGAGAGGGGAGGGGCTGTTAGGAGTGACTGAGCACGGAGGATTTCTGCAAAGCACAACACCCTGCAATCTTCTCTCAGTAAGTTCATAGATAAGCACTGACCTTTCTGACCCCAGAATCCTGCGGTTTAGGTGCCCAGAGAGTCTACAAACAGCTGACCTTCATGTCACCTCTTCCTGCTCCCTCATCTCCCCCAGCCCCTCCCCCCTCCATAAGGATAGAATGGTTTTTTTTTTTTAAATAAATAAATAATAAAAAAAAACGCATAGGGTCCCCCTATTTTTATAACCAGCCGGGTTAAAAACCAAACAACAGCAGCCTGGTAACACCAGGGTGGGAAGAGCCATTGGTTTAGGCCCTCCCCAGCCTAAATCTTACCAGCCTGCTGCCGCCCGGTCCGGGAGCGCCAATTTTGACGCTCCGGGACCCCTGGCACCCGGCTCTTCCCAGTACCCCTGATGGCATTGGGTACTGGGGTAATAAAGGGGGGTTAGTGTTAGCCATTTTATACCGGCTAACACTAGGCCCCAACTTAGTAATGGATTCCGTCTATTAGACGGCTTCCACTACTAAGTCTATAAAGTAAAGAAATAAAGACAAGACACAAGTTAAAAAAAAATTTTATTCAAATAAAAACACCCCCACACCCCTCATTGACCATTTTATAAAAAAAAAAAAAACAACAAACAACCGCTGGTCATCGATGTAGTCCACGGAATCCGACGTAATCCCCAGGATACCGATATCTGAAAAACAAAAAGGGAGAAACACACAAAAAACACACAAACAGGAGCACAACACCCATCATTGTGAGCGGTGTTGAGCTCCTTACAGTATGCAGCATCTTTACAGATCGCTGCTTACAGTCTGGCCCCCAAGGGGTTAAGGGAGGATGTATTGCATCCCCCTTAACCCCTTGGGGGCCAGACTGATGTCAGACTGCAACCATCCCAGCAAGGAAGGGGTTAAGTGACCCCCCTTCCTTGCTGGGAGGGGTGCAGTGCTGGGGAGGGGGTGGGGAGAGCTCTATACTCACCCCGATGTGTCCTCTTCGCTGGTCCGCAGCACAATGAAGTCACTGTACTGCGGACCCGCTAATTATATGTGCGCTCAGCCAATCAGCCAATCAGCTGAGCGCACATATAATTCTAAATGTTTCTTCTAATAATGCTATTGTGATAACATAATTAGAAGAAACATTTGATGTTTTAATTAAAGTAAAGTGATGATTAGTACAGAATGCTCTATTGCCGGCAATATGAATTAACGGCTTATGGAGCTTCCTGTACTAATTAATATTTAATTAATAAAACACATTTTCGTTGAAATAAAATCAGTTTCGTTGTTCAATAATTTAATTCTAACGAATCCATCATTGTGCAATTAAATATACTGTCAAAAAATAAATATATATATAAATATACATTTATTTATATATATATTTATTTTAACAGTATATTTAATTGCACAATGATGGATTCGTTAGAATTAAATTATTGAACAACGAAAGGGACTTTATTACAAAGAAAATGTGTTTTATTAATTTAATATATTAACTATTAGAGGCATCGGCATTCGACATCATTGCCGGCTATTTTTGAAGTACTCCGTACGGGCCGCCTGTCAATCCACGGCCGCATTTCCAGCCGCAAACAATGGTCTTGTTCATTTTTTACGGGTCCGTTTACGATCGGGCCATAGATTCATACATAGTGTGCACTGTGCAGCCGTATATCGTATACTTTCCAGCATACGCATGAACCGGAAAAATCCGGCCGATGATTTACCGCCCGCAATACAGCCGCACAGATACAGAGTGTGAACCTAGCCTTAGGGGTTAAAAAATTATTCGCGCTTGAGTAGCCATTGCCAAGAGATATACAAATATGGTAGTAAGATGCTCTTATTAAAGCAGGAGACGCCACTGATACAACTTTCATGGGCATTTAGCTGAGCAGTCATGAATATAAACCTGCCACATATGTTGTTACCAATCTTCAGCTATTAATATTAACTTGTAAAGTTATGGAAACATGAAGTGCTGGTATGAATTTAACTTAATATACTATACTAAAAGATATAAATCAGACTAAATAAAAAGGGACATTGCTAAAGACAGAATCCAACATGGATTTATCTCCTTGGATACTAGAAAAAAAATCACCAATTCACTGTAGGAAGGGATGCGGTGGTTCGAGAAGCTGCACATAGGGTCGTTGTTCATGAATAATTACGAGTAACATGAATTTTCTTGCTTGCCTCTCTTCTCCTATTACTTTGTTTGATGTTGTTGCTATGCAGCTGTCTTACAGTCTGTCCCAGAGCAACAGATAAGGCAATCTCCATTGCTTAGGTCTGGATTGTTATGGGGATTTCACTATTTGACCTGTCTGGTTTTGCTCAGTTTTGTTTCTCTGGCCTCTACAGTTTACGTCTTGGTTCTTTTAGGGAGAATTTGTGGTCTAGAGCTATCAAAGGAATATTACAGGGGCAATGAGTTTTAGTGGGTCAGACTTTCGTTTAGGGGAGGATCAAGGAAAAGATTAGGAACAGTTAGGACCATTTATATTATTTGAATCATCATCATTAAATCCGTCATCTTGAGTTCCCATCATATAGATGGCTATTACTAACCTTATTCTCGTTATCCACCAATATAGATATGTAGTTTTATGTGTTATCTCAGGACCGTCTACTGGTCACTTCAGTTTCAAACAGAGAAAGTTTATTCCGCATTAGCAATGGAACATACAATATACGTTTTCAGTCAAAAGATGGGAAAAAACAAGAAATACCCAACTACCCAGTTTCCCCCAAAATAAGACATCCTCCAAAAAATAAGGCAAAGTGGAGGATTTGCAGAATAACTTTAAATAAGGCATCTCCCTGAAAATAAGGCATTCTCCGAAAGTAAGACCCCTGTCGGGGGGAGGAGGATGGTGGGAGGTAGTGGGTTGCCTGGTTATACTGGTTTGGGATGACAACTACTGTACAGTATATATAATAAATGTTATTTTTTTGTTGTTGTTTTTGAACTAGAAGTTCTTCTTCATGGAAAAATAAAAATTTTATTCTGCTCCACTGTAAGTCCTAAGGTTATCTGAGTACTGTTAGACACTTAGGACCCAGAAAAGGCATCTGTTTAAGGTAAAGCCAAGTTCTGCTGCCTGGTAACCAACCAGTGTTGTTACAAAAACAGACCTGTAAAATGAGCCTGAATGCTAGAATGCTGAGTTCCTACAGTTCTGCATTCCAGATCCACAGGCACCCCATGAGCTGCTATAAGGTGACTAAGTAACTAGGCATGCATTGATCTTGTTTCTTGAAAAATCTCCCACAATCCAATAAAAAAAGTAATCTTTTGTCTCCCTTTTTGAAAAGACTCACAAATATATGGCATCCTGGATCTTCACCGATACCATCATGTGCTTCAGGATATTCCCTATATAATAGCTAGACCCTGGGTTTGGAATCCAGAAGATAAAAATTAAGACCATTTTGGACAAGGAGGGTTTCCTACCTCTTATGTGACTACACAGAGGGCTTCTTTGCTAAAAAAAACAAACAAATATAAACTATTTAACGAGATGGGCACCTTTACAGATTTGTTCCTGAAGTTTGGTGCCAAAATGCTGGGGTAGTATACAAATTATGATCATAATACACCTGTATTTTGGCGCCAAAACGGCAGCCAAAAAATGGCTAAAAATAGGGAACTTAGGAGGAGATTTATCAAACTGGTGTAAAGTAGAATTGGCTGAGTTGCCCCTAGCAACCAATCAGATTCCACCTTTAATTTTTCAAAGAATCTGTGAGGGAAAAAAAGTGGAATCTGATTGGTTGCTAGGGGCAACTAAGACAATTCTACTTTACACCAGTTTGATAAATATCCCCCATAGTCTTTCTCAGTCAATTCCATTCCTGGTTTTGGCAAAAAAAAAATACTAACTAAAGTTCAATGTACGAACATAGCCTTATGGTTCATGCTCACAACTATGGATTTGCAAGTCTTAAAGGACAACACCCATGAAAAACTTTTTCCCAGTAATTGAAGCACATTAAAACATTATATAACTGTGTAATATGCTTCAATCACCTATCTGCCTCCCTTCCCTGTCTTTTCCCCCTCCACCCCCCACCAGGAAGTGCACTAAACTCACACAGACCTAATTACTGTCATCACCAGTTTCTTCTCTCAGCTCCTTCTTGTGACTATGAGTCATCAGCAGGAGGGCTGCTCTAGCTCCTGTTACACCAGCCTCCCCCTCCCCTGCCTTGTCAGGTGACTCAGCTTGATCAGCTCCCATTGGCTGAGCAACTGCAAGCCATCTGAGTTAAGGTCACTTGCTTATCTTCCCTAGTGACATGACTCATTCACTCATTGAGTCCACTCGGCAGCAGGTGAGAGTATGAGGGGAGGGGGGAGCTGCCTATGTGCCGGGAGTCTGTCACGAGGGAAGATAAGCAAGTGCGCTGAGCAAGCGGTGTCACCTGACAAGGCAGGGGAGGGGGAGGCTGGTGTAACAGGAGCTAGACCAGCCCTCCTGCTGATGAATCATCTTCACAAGAAGGAGCTGAGAGAAGAAACTGGTGACGACAGTAATTAGGTATCTGGGAGTTTCTTACACTTCCTGGTGGGGGGTGGAGGGGGGAAAAGACAGGGAAGGGAGGCAGATAGGTGATTGAAGCACATTACAGAATTATATAACTTTGTAATGTGTTTCAATTACTGGGAAAAAGTTTTTCATGGGAGTTGTCCTTTAAGGCCCCGATCACACTGCGGAATCGTCGCCGAGATTCCGTTGGGGAACACCCCGTGCGGACTCTGCACAGAATTCTGCCATCAATGTGTTTGAATGGGAGGGCCTGCGCAAGTTCAAAGGGATTGAAGGCAGGATTTGGTGCCGAGTCTGTGCATCCGGGGGGGTCCTGCACAGAATCTCGGTGCCAATTCCGTAGTGTGCACAGGGCCTTATATGGCACCAGTATATGAGCCCTATTGTATGCATTTATACAACATTAAAAAAATTGTCATGACATGCTCCCCTGGAGGCCATATTCTCCTCTACAACTACCCACTATATATAGTCAGAAACATGATGATACATCCAGAGAACGACAGTAATCTTCCTACATATATATCGGCCGCAGTTCCTGCTGGGTCTGGTAATCTATCTTTGTCTATAATCATGTAGTTACCATGTCCTTGTGACTGATTCTGTCACCCTATAGGTATATAGCTTAAGATACATATATATATATATATAGATTCACTTTGTGCAAATTACATTAGCAGTGGAAATTCCCAGGTGGTGAAAGATGGAGACCGCTTGTTAAATGAGCCTGTGATGGCAGGGAAGCCTGCAGCTGTTAATTCGGATTGTACCTTGAGGTATCACTGTGGCAACAAGAAAAATATTGTCATTTTCTGAGGATTAAGAACTATTCAGGGCTAAGAGTTGTAAGGAGTTTTATGGAAGCGCTGGTGAGAGAAGCCAAGAATGTAGGAACTGCTCTAATCTGCTTTGTGTGTTCTGGGTCCCAACCCAATTGCGTGAAGTGTTTCTGATGAGTCGTGATGCAAATGTATAAAAAAATAAATAATTTGCTCATCCAGACGAGATGTCAGAGTTAAAGTCCTTTCACCTAGAAACCTGAACAGTCAGAGGATTTACACATTACACAGACTTTAGCACATACCAAGCTACTTTAGTTAATGGAGTATACATAGTTACATCATTAATAAGGTTAAAAAAAGACAAGAATCAGGTTCAGCCTGTAACTAGGGATGAGCCAAGCGATTCTAGCGAAGCCAGATTTGCAGCGAATCCGGGATTAAATTTGCTTCACATGCCCAAGCCGCAGCCTGTCTCCACCTCCTCTGAGCAGGTCTGCATCAGCATGCCTCAGGATGAAGCACTTGTGGCTCCCAACCCAGAAGTGGAAGGGGCACTAGAGACTCAAACGCGCCACGTCCCTGTAATGCCCTTGGAGGAAGGGGTAGTGATACAGCCCCCACTGATGGGCGGCAGGCCACCGAGCCCAGAGGGGGCTGTGATACCACAGTGGTTCTTCGGGGACGAGGACTGTCTGCAGCAGGTCCTCCAGGGGATCCACAGAGCCTGTAAGGTAAAGGAGCCCCATTCCAGAGAGCAGACCCGCACCACAGCTGACCTAAAGTATCAGCAGTTCTACAAAGAGCAGATGGACCGTGAGCGGGAGATCCGCCAGAGACTCAGTGAGCCTACTGAAAAGGATGCTCGTCCCTTGCAACAATGGACCCAAATGGTACTTTGTTTACCGGGCCTCGGCAAAGCGTTGTGAGCTGCCAGAGCCTCTGCATACCCTGTTCCCGGGAGAGCAGGTAGAGTTCATCCCCCATGCTGGGGCCCCGAGGTTGGTGGGCAGCGGGTGTGACCAGAATACCGCCCCCACCTTACAGCGGTATGGAGGACGACTGGTCTGAGGATCCACAAAGGCCCTCTGTAGCCCTCCGCGAGAGTCCGGAAGGGCTGCGCTTGCTACCACTGCCACCCTCACGCTCTGACAGGAGAGCCTCCCTGTCCAGCACATCTGAACCAGCGCCACTCTCCCCTCTGGCTCCAGCAGCAGAAGCAGGTCCAACGGTTCCGGTCCCATCGCCTCTCTCCCCTTTGGCTCCAGCTCCAGCAGCAGCTGCAGAAGCAGCTCCAACAGTTCCGGTCCCAGCGGCTCCACCAGTTCCAGCGGTTCCCGCAGCCGTTCCAGAGGCAGCCATCGAGGTACCATCCGAACCAGCAGAGGCCACCCTGGTGGTTGAGAAGCCAGAGCCTGCAGTGTCCACTGTGACCTGGTCCACCAACCCTCCGGGAGTCCGGGATGTCGCCACCACCACCATTGTAGAGGCGAATGCCACCTGGCATCTGCACCTCGCACCGGGAGTGAAGGTGCTCAGCGGTTCTGGCACTGCCATCAAAGTGGAAAATGCTGTGTCCACAACGCCTACGGGGGGTTTCCTCCACCCCAGCACCATCTGGAGCAGCAGCAGCGGGACGGCTTCCAGCCTTTCCACCAATCCCACCAGGAGAAGAGCGACCACCCTTGTCCAGCGCCAAGAACAGAGATGCCATCTTGGCTCTATACCAGAGGCAGTTGTGCTGAGATACTGTTTAACCACTTAGTGGGAGGACTGCCCAAGTTATATGTAGCTCAAGGACTACAGTGAAAAAAATGTTTACAGTAACGTGTAAGAAATGTGCCTAGCATCTGCCATGATTTCCAAGAAGTCTGCTTTTAAAAAGTTTTATATCAATTGCAAGGTTTTATTTAAGTAAAAGTGCCTGGTTCTTAAACCATGCAATGTGTTTATTTCACCATATTGCATTAACTTGCTATTGTTTGGGGGTGTGACAATCTGGGGTTTACTCACTCACTGGGATCGCCATCTCCTGGGTCTGAGACGGTTGGCACATCACAAACTTCAATCCAGGCAGTGCTGAATGCTTTAAACTAGGGATGAGCATATATACAGAAAGGACGAAGCGAAGCACTTCGTCCCTATCTGTATTCCGCTCATCGGGCTGCGGCGCTTTGAAGTGTGCTCCTTCCCAGGTGTTGGGGAAAGATGAATCCCGTCTTGGGAATCTTCTCCCAGTTTCCCAGGATGGGATCCATCTTTTTTTCAGCACTTACAGAGGATTGGCACGGAGCGGAGCATACTTCAAAGCGCCGCAGCCTGATGAGCGGAATACAGATAGGGATGAAGTGCTTCGCTTTGTCCTTACTGTATATTCGCTCATCTCTACTTTAAACTGACCACAGTAAAGTAAAACCTAGTCCGTCTAGCCACTGACTGTACTACACAGCTTCCCTAGCTGTCACCTCTGAGCCCACTGCTCAACACTACCAGATCCACTGGTCTTACCAAGACTCCTTGGCTGCAACTCCCACAGGCTTAGCACTGCCTGTGTTCTCCCACCCTGGGAGTCTTCACCTGGGAGCCATCACCTGGGAAGCTCTGAAGTCTCTAATAGAGCTCCACCAGGTGGGTTTCAGAGCCTCATCAGCTCTTAGGTTGGAGTGGAGTATATGGACCAGCAGCTCCACCTGAACCCCTATTCCCAATCCAGATGCACAGTACTGCCTCTTACAGCCACACCATGCCACAGGGGGTTATGTTTTGTTGGGGTTTAATGTGTTAAAAAAACACACATCTGCCATGGACTGCCCTTTCCAGTGTTCTACCTTTACCCAGAGACTACCTTCACCTCATTGTGTGTAGGTTCCTCCGCTCCTTCCCAGGACTGAAAGATCTCCTGAAGAAGCCAGACAGATGTAGGGATCAGGACAAGACAGTGAGCCCTAGCCACTAGAACCCACCTTCTGTCCCTACCTACTTGCCTCAACGGCTCTAAACAGACGCGGACAACCACAATGTTAGTCCCTACACTGATAAAGTGTAACACAGAACAGGACAGACAAAACAAACACAATAAGCCAGAGTAGACAATCCAAGTGAGCAACGTCGGGCGGCAAAAGTAGAGAGTTAAGATCCAAAAGAGTAGTCAAAGTCAGGCGGTAATGTCAGGACAGGCGGCAAAACAGGGAAGTCAGGAAACAAAGCCAAAGGTCAGAAATACACAGACAATAGCAGAGGTAAAAGCTGTAGCAGAGTATAACTCAATAGCCAACAGGGAAATGAGGATCTAGCTGATATTTATTTGGGATCAGAGACTGGGTCCGGCAGCTGATTGGATCAGCCCTGATCTTAGCACCCAGCTCAGCTGGACAGACCTAAAGAAGGATTAACCTCAGCACTGCCAGAGTGTAACAGGCAATGCGGATGTGGCTGGGAAGCTAAGACAGCATTCAGATAGATACTGCAAATAAAAAAACAACCATAGGCTTAGCGCTTCCTCGGTCACCCAGCACGGACCGAGGAGCGCAAAGTCACATTCCTTGCACCTCTAGGGCTAAGACATTGCCCCTGATGGGGCTTCCGCTTTACAATGTCTAATACTGTCCTGTGAGAAAGATGCCCGCTATTTTAACAATGTCCACTGCTGTCCTCGGACAAAAATGAGTTTACGCCGCTGATCCACTGATGTCCACTGCTGTCCATGGCGGAAATTGAAAGGTTGAAAGGCTGGTTGACATTTTAAAAAAATCGACATTTTCTAACTTTTGACACTGTCACAGCAACATGGGGTGAAAAATGTGCCCTTTTTAATAGTCCCACTGTTGAAGCTACTATAGTTTAACAGTTTTAAGTGAAATTCGGAAATATGTATTTTGCGAATATTCGCAAATTCGTGCGAATATTCACGAACTTTGCGAAACGAATTTCCGAGTGATTCTCTCATCTCTATCTGTAACCCTTCTGTGTTGATCAAGAGGAAGGCAAAAACATGAAGCAGACACCAATTGCCCTATGGCAGGGAGAAAAATTCCTTTCCGGCTTGACAATGGAGAATACAGTAAATACCTCCGGTCCTATCACATGTAGTCTAGTGCCTATAACTTGTAAAAATGATTTTTTTAAGAACAGCATCAAGGCCTTGACATCATTATACCAATATCATAGGAAACCAGTGGAACATGTACTGTAGGCACCAGGTCCAGGTAAAGTCCAAACATTTGACACTTAAAGGGCAAATATCAGGAAGTCAGAAGCATCTAACCTGCTATTTCCCTATAACATGCGGGGCACTGCGAATACGTTTCTTACCTTGTTCCTTAGCAATGTTTTTAGGATATTAGCAGTTTATTTAACCCCCTCCCGCAGCCCCACTGTTAATTAACGTCCCTGCAGCCTATGCCCGAGGCTGCAGCGACGTTAATTAACGCTCTAGGATGACACAAGCATAGAAGCTGCGCCTGTGTCATCCGTGGCGGGTCCCAGCTATCAGTGAGGCGCGCTCTGGTGCTGAGAGTTAACCCTATAGATACTGCGGTCAGCAAGACCGCAGCATCTATAGGGCTCCAGAGAGAGAATTCTCCCTCTACAGAGGGAGAATTCTCCCTCCGGTGTCCATCGGGGCTCTGCGAACTGATCGCAGAGCCCCAATGGTAGCCATGAAAACCGGAAGCCTCAGGCTTCCGGTTTCCTGGCTACGGAAGCCGTTAGGGGTTGGGAGGGAAGGCGGGGCGCGTGCCCGTGAGCTCTGCTCCCTCCCCTCTCTCCCCTGCCACAGATACAAGATTGTAACAGCGGCAGGGGACAGAGGAGAGGGGGCAGACATACGGAGATCAGCTTATGAAACCATTATGATCCCATAAGCTGATGTCCTATCACGACCTGGGCTAATGACACATTTTTGGTGAACTGTGGGTGGGGCCCCAGTCAGATCTCTCCTAAGTAATATTAGCTGGGCAGATTGGTGCATTGAGGGTGGTAGCCCCACCTACAGTGCACCAAAACACCTAATTAGCATTCTAAAGAAACTGCTAATATCCCCAAAACAGCGCCGAGGATAAAGTTAATAAACCCTTATTGTCAGCGACCCGTGTCCTATAGGGACATATCAGCAGGTTAGATGTGGCTACTCATATTTAAAGGGGTCCTCCAGGTTTTTAGGGGCAGAGCAGCAATAATTGGCCACCACACTCCTATAACAGCAGCAAGAATCATAGAAAGATAAAAATTACCAAGGACCTTAAAGGGGTTGGCAGCTATATTTACAATCTTTACATATTAATGGTAATGGGAAATATAGCCAACTTAAAGGGTTAATCCAGCCAAAAGGGATATTTAACTATTGTTTTGCCGAAGAAAAGTTATATGACCTCTCAATATGCTCTCAATATCACTTCAGCATGTATAGTACTTAATTTTAAGGATGTCTTGTAGTCTGTTAGAAAATGCTGTTGTCACGTCACGCTGCCTAGTTGACTGGTGGGTGGGGCTGTGACATGTCCAGTGTGGCATCTGATTGGTGGGCCGGGGCTGAACATCAGGCCATGTAAGTGGCAATGAGGCCTTCTTTTCCCTGCCCCACTTGGCTCTGGAGAAGATTTAGAGGTAGGGGCTGTGACATCACAGCTCTGCCATCCCCTCTCCAATATTACCATTATAGATGTAAATTGGCTTCCAGGAGCTTCTTTATATGCTTGCAGGGCTATAGCACTGGAGGAGATCTAATTCACATGAACAGTGACTGTGGGTAGGAAATACAGGAGTGAAGATGGGCGGGTAAGTAGAGGCTGGTCAGAGAGCATGAGAACGAGGGGCAGATTCTTCAGAAAACTGACCCGAGAAATCATTGGATGTGTAGCATTTGCCAGCCGCGGCACTGTCCTGGTGATTGGCAGCTTGTGCCTTCACACAGTGCGAGGAGTGGGCCAAAGCTAGCAGGACGTCAGGAAGGGTGGACAGGTAAGTAGCAATTTATTTTTTTTACAAGAGCTGCACAGATATTGCTAAAGACGTCCTTGCACCCCTTGTTGCCTCATTTTCGGGCAGTGTATGGGCTCAGTAAGCGAGTGCCGGTCTAGGAGATCAGTGCTCGTTTATAGAAAGTCATATGGCCCTAAGTTTCCAGTCTCACAATGGTACAGCAGGCCTCACTGTCACTGCATATACATGTAAAGAAATACAAGGCCATATAGACACAGCATACTTTTAGGGATAGAGCAATCGCTCCGAGTCTTCAGCCCCTTTGTGGACCTCCAGTTGGGCCAGACCACCTTCTAATGTCAGGAACCAACCTTTTGTCCTCTTTCAAGTCCATTCAGGGAATTTACGACCTAAGGAACTAATCATTTGACCATACTGACTCAACAAAGGTTAACACCTTCTGTGCCGCCATTGCAGGTAATGTTTTTGGAAATGTTTAAAGGTAACCTGTCACCCCCCGTGCCGGGGTGACAGGCTCCCGACCCCCCGTTAGAGACCCCTATACTTACCTCATCGCGCCGGGTCCCGCTTCTGGAGGTGGTCGGGTCCCGGAGATCTCAGCCGCCGCAGTCCGGCGCGCGTGCTGAGAGATGAGTCCAACGCTCATAGAGAATGACGGAGCGCTGGACTCTCCTGTCATTCTCTATGGGTGTTGGACTCATCTCTCAGCGCGCGCGCCGGGCTGCGGCGGCTGAGATCTCCGGGACCCGACCACCTCCAGAAGAGGGACCCGGCACGATGAGGTAAGTATAGGGGTCTCTAACGGGGGGTCGGGAGCCTGTCACCCCGGCACGGGGGGTGACAGGTTCCCTTTAAGATCTGTGCGACCCGGTGTCTTGGATTTGCACTGCACTACTAACACTACAAACTTTTTTTCCACTCCCAGCATCATATTAATACATTGTGCTGTGCAGGGAAACAGTCCAGTACAGGGATTCACCGTTCATGTCATCCGTGCTTCACGAAGAAAACACAGAATGTGTGAATCCAACCTAACTGTCCACTCCAGCCACCCGTGATATCGGTGATCTCCTAAACTAACGAGAGTACAGATGTCCTACCACTATGTCTTTATCCGGGGCACCACAGTGCTAAAGCTTGGCACAAAAATCCTGAAACCATACTTGTACATATGGTTTGATTCCCAAACATCTTGCACAAATAAATATAGCTAAAAAAGTTTGAGACATCTTCAGCAGACATAGGGGAAGATTTATCAAACATGGTGTAAAGTGAAACTGGCTTAGTAGCCCCTAGCAACCAATCAGATTCGACCTCTTTGGAAGATGAAAGGTGGAATCTGGTTGCTAGGGACAACTGACCCGTTTCACTTTATACCATGTTTGATAAATCTCCCCCATAGAGATTTAAAATTTAAGATCAAATTTAAAAATACAAATTTTCTACACTTTCCCTTACTGTTAAGTAGCAGAAGCTTTCCTTCTGTCAATTGCAATCTTAATGGGCACATCAGGGAAAAAGAAGCATACTTCCTTTAGATAGGACACGTGTCGCAATGAAAGACAGAAAATGAGGAAACTGTATTTACAACAGACGTTCTACTCATTCTAATAAGCATTTAACAAGCGATTCACTTCAAGTTGCTAATGATGTGCGGCATTGACAAGAAAAGGTTCAAAGGTGAAAGTTCCTTTGAACTTCTGTAGAGACCATCTCTATGACGGATATTTATGGTTATTGTTAACAAATAAATTTAAGTACTGCCGGAAATCTACATTTTCCACATTCCGTTGTCTGCATGAAAAACCCGATTTCACTGACATTTTTATATATTTTCAGCCTATTTCAGCGCACAATGAATGACTTCAATCTCTGAAAAATTGTTTTTTGTTTTTTTTTACATGTTAATGTTCTCTATTAAATTGAATGGATACAGAAAATTAGTATTGGAATGCAATGATATGGGTGATTTAAGACATGATAATGATGTACACTTGCATAGACATTTTAGCTTTGTTTAGAGTCGTCCATGATCTCTCCTTTCTCCTAATTTTTAATAAAGAGGCTATCCCAAAATCAAAAATTGTCCCGTGTCTACAGGATAGGGGCTAACTAGCTGATCGGTCAGGATCTGACTCCTACGACTCGAACCTATCCTGAGACTATGGCCCAATAGTGGTAAGCGGTGCTGCGAGGGCACAGGGAACGGTAAGTATAGGTTCTTTATTATGTTCACCCACTCATACGGAATAATTTATAATTTTTATTTCCCCGGATTTCTCCTTTAAATATACAGTGGTACCTTGGCTTAAGAGTAACTTGGATTAAGAGCGTTTTGGTTTAAGAGCTCACAGTTTTTCAAAATTGTGACTTGGTTTAAGAACATTGCTTTGGTTTAAGAGCTCCCTGTACTGGGTGGGAGCGTGAGTGGGGGAGGGGCATGGTCTGCATAGTGGGGTCTACAGCACTGCACTTCAGGCTGGGGCTTGCATCAGGGGACAGGACTGTGGAGGTAATCTCTCCACAGCTGTAACCCCTCTCTCCCCGGACAGAGAGTACTGCTATACTGTGCCCACATCTGTTCTGCTCATTCTTTCATGCTCCCTGCAGTCTCTGTCAGTCCTTGTGTTTCCCATCCTCTCCATTACTGTACAGTAACTTATAATACCACATACTGTACTCAGCTGTTTTTGAATGTTTATTTCATTTGTCTTACATGTTATTCAGAATAATATATAATTATTTTTGGGGTATGGAACCAATTGTTTGCATATCATTGATTTCTTATGGGAAAATTTGATTTGGTTTAAGAGTGGATTTGGATTACAAGCACAGTCACGGAACGAATTATGCTCGTAATCCAAGGCACCCCATATTTCAAATGTACAAGCATTTCTGAAAACATACTGCATGACAGATATATACTTACTCATTCCTCATGTGCCTCCTTTGTTTTGCTCTCTTACCCATCCTAGGGGATCCACTGAGACGATCACGCATGCTCAGTTCAATGCCTGTTGCTTGTTAGTCCTTGCAAGCAAGTAAGTGGGGAAAGCATGTGCTCCTTTACTCTAAAGCAGAGTCACAGGTAATAAGAACATGGGGGAGAAGGACAGTACATTGATGTACTGTAGGACATTTTTTTATTTTTTCACAGAACATTTGCAGTCATACATACATATATATGTATATATAAAACACATGGGATTTTACCAGTTTTAAATTTTGCATTTATAATTCTTAAATAATACTTGCAGCTTTTCCATAAAAAATGACTATTGTGCAACACTGTGCGCGATAGACTAAGGGCTCTATTAGACAGCTCGATATTTAGGAGCAAGCAAGCCCTGACCTGTCATGTCAGTGCTCTCTTGATTCTCGTTCTCTATTCGCTGTCGGTGCTATTATACACACCAACAGTGAGCGGGGAGAGGTGGGAGATGCAGCGGGGAGCTGCAGGAAGGACTGCCCTGCTGATCTAGGGGGCAGCCCATAGAAGATAACAGCGTTGATGACCAGCAGACCATCGCTATCGTTATCAGGATTTTGGTTCATGTAGAAAGGCAACAATCAGTCAACATCATGCTTGTCGGCTGATCATTGCCTTCCGACATTAGCTATTACACAAAACAGTTATTGGCCGGTAATCGGCCAAGTACAGACAATGATCACTTTGTGTAATACTACCCTTTGCTACAAAGCCAATATGTATAAGCTGCCAGATACTAGGGGCAGGGGATCAAAAAGCAACTCTGGCCTGGCAGGGGTATTAATAAAGTAGGCTAGAAAGCAAGGTAGCCTATCTATACTTCTTCCATTATTCTCGATAAAGATGAGCACAACTCGAACATGTTGTTCGGCATTTGAATAATATATATTTTATTAAAGAAAATAAATTATAGAAAATGCAAATTGCATTCTGTGGTGCTCAACATCATTTATTTTATATCTTACTAGACATACATTTTATTTAACCCTTACAATATATGCTATTGTACAATATTTAAACTTCCTTTCTAAAGTTTACAAAGGATTCTAAAGTGTCAGGCGTGACAGTAAAAGATTGCCCCCTATACTTCCTGCACTTTATATATCTTAGGTTATATATAGTGAATAATGCAAAAGTATAACATTAACATTTTCCACCACATATCTAGAGAAAAGAGGCATTTTAATTATCAGGCCATGCTTCATTCTGATCAAATAGCAGGTACAATATGGGGGGTGACAACAGAAGTCCCAAACAACAGTAGCATTTGGCATGGTGCATTTGTTTTGTTGTTTTATAGGAAACATTGCTTTCATTTATAGCCTTGACTCCGTTTTCAGCAAACATACCATGCATCGATTATAATAGACTAGTTGTTTCCAGGAAACAAGACTTCTCTGCATATTTTCTGCATGATAACTGCAATAAAGCAGTTCTGCCATCAGGCTCCGAGAAGGTTTCACACATTTGCATTTAAGCGTGCAATGATCATGTACTGTTCAAATTTCCCAAAAATTTAACAATTTTAAACTTATCATTGCTCACGTTCAATATACTATTATAATACTCAAAGTAGAATACATTTTAAAAAGTGGAAATAATATTAAAAGTAGCAAAATAAAAGTAATCCAAAAAAATAAACCACACAATTCCAGAAATTTTAGAAACAAAACAAATAAAATAATATAGAAATGTAAAAAAAAAAAAAAATTGCAAAAATATTGTGGATTTAGGAATTATTTTTTTTAACTAAATGAATTGCTTGAAAGAATTTATTATATTGCGCTTAACACTTTGGTACAAAAACTTGAGACTGAAGCAACTAGGGCAACAAGATATTTTGTTTGATTTTATATTAATGTATGGAAATAGGTAGATGACACTGCAATTATACATACAATTGTGATTAAACAAAATCCCACAACTAAAATTAATAGCAAAAAAAGTGCGGTTACAATATCTAACAAAAAGTGATCATTTAAAATAAAGCACAAAGTTGAAAATTGATTTGAATAAAATAAAGTTTTGCAATGGATCTTTTTTTTTTTTTATCAAAGTAAAATTTCAATCCTACAAAAAAAAGATGAAAATGAAAATAAATAAATCTTCAAAACAGCAGAAAAAAAATAACCAAACACCTTTTATGGCCTTGTGTCTCAGATTGACTAATTAGAAGACATGTTTTTGTCACCTTTTTGTCTCTCTGGAGACGAGAGGCACCTTATATAATTACATGAACAATTATTGACATGTTGTTGTTGTTTTTGTGTTTTTTTTTTTCATTTTCTAATTTTAAGACTTAAAATACACCGCAATTACTCATTGTTGCAGCAAAATGAACCAATCAAAAAAATGAGCACAAAAATAATGTTCTAGATGCAAATTGGAAAGTGACATCAGACCTTCTTCAGACAGACGTATGTCTATTCAGGCATATAACGCCCAGACACTTTCCTTATAGCATGTTAGATTCATACAGTGCCTTAAGCGGAGTTCAGTAGAACCATGGGGCGCCATCTTGTTTCATGTGATGAGCAAACACCCCGATGTTCCATTCAGATCCCGAACACGAACATAGAAAAAAATTATCATGATCAGTTTGTGTTTATGTTTGTTGAACATATAACAAACATACAGTAGAAGCGTACGTTTCGATCTAGGCACATGTGTACAGATTATCAGACGCAAAGCGTACATTACACAGTTCCGTATGCATTTGCATACACATTTCATTTGCATTCATTTGCGTACAGATTGTGTATGTTTCGGTTTAAAGTTACGCACATGCATACAGATTATCAGACGCAAAGCGTAAATTACGCAGTTGCGTATGTTTGCAAGTTCAAATATGTTTGAAAAGAATCATTTTAACTATTCCGATCATCGAACAAATTAGCATCATGTTTGTACGAACATTTACAAACATGTTCGCTCATCACTACTTATTCATCTAGGATACAAGCAGTTAACCATGGGGCCCTTTCTGATAAAAGTATTTTTCATCCACATTATGGGGGAGATTTATCAAACATGGTGTAAAGTGAAACTGGCTTAGTTGCCCCTAGCAACCAATCAGATTCCACCTTTCATTCCTCACAGACTCTTTGGAAAATGAAAGATGGAATCTGATTGGTTGCTAGGGGCAACTGAGCCGGTTTCACTTTACACCATGTTTGATAAATCTCCCCCATGGTGTTGTAAACTTTCCTAAAGACAGTTGTACAAAAGTACAAATAGAGTGGAGGAGCATTGTCTACAATATAAAAAGACAAGGGGCAGGATATATTAAAGCTGTTCACAGTTAGAGTCTATGAGTGGTATTAAACAGGCAGATTGCTAGATTCACTCGCTGATCAACCTGTTTTGCACTCATTTAAAGAGTCCATTACACAGCTCAGTAATTGTACGGATAAAGCTGTATGCATGATCACTGGAAAGTTCATGTGACCCCCAAGTGCTACAATTCATTGACTGCACATAGACTATTAAATGGGGACACATGTGCATTGATATCATGTCAAACCTATGCCATCAGCTCACGAACAAGCATTGGGTCAATTACACAAGGTAAATAAAAAGGATTAGAAAAACATGGCTGCCTTTTTTTTTCATAAACAACATGACTCGTCTCCAATTTGGGATGGCGGGGGGTGAAGCTTATTCACTTCAATGAAAATTATCTGCAAAACCACACCTAAACTAGAAGGAGGAGTCATGATTGAAGAAAGTGGCCATGTTTCTCTATTTTACTAGTTGCTGCTATATCAATTTGTCACATTTTTAGATTTGCCTAAATTTTATTGCCAACTTTAATCTTTGATTAAATCTAAGTGCATTGACCTTCTAAACCATGCCACTCCCTGGTATACCACCCCCTCCCATGCAGCTAAAAATTTACCAAGGTCCACCACAATTCTCTAAATATTGGCTCAATTTACAACAAAGTCTAGGAAAATGCACACAATAACGGTATTGTTACCCTTTACCATACCTGTAAAAAAGACAACACTGGGATGGATGAAATTGGCCACAGCAGCCATTTTATTTTAATAATACATGCAAATTGGCAATTAATTAACTACTCATGTAATTTCCACCAGACAGAAGAAGCCCTCGAAGCCCACAACTACAGTCAATCCAGACAATATTTAACCTACACCTGTTTTACCTTCAGATGATGCTTACTGGCTCAAAGGAAAACTAAACCCTTGTGCAAAGCTGGAGAGGTTTTCTGTGGGCATTTGCTACTGCTTTGGACAGTTCCTGTCACAGACAGAGGTGGCAGCAGAGAGCACTGTGTCAGACTGGAAAGAATACACCACTTCCTGCAGGACTTACAGCAGCTGATAAGTAGAGATGATCGAACACCGGAAAAAGTTAGGTTCTATCGAACTCGAACCTTGTTGAACCTTCCGCATTAGATTTCCTTGTTAGAGTTCCTTGGGAAAGAAAGAGACAGCCCGGGTAGCGCCTAGAATTCCGGGATACAGCCTATTACCTAGGTGGAGACTTGAGATGTTTAAATAAAAGTACATTACAAAGCTATATAACTTTCTGATACCAGTTAATTTGAAAGAAAGAGTACCTCTTAAACCAAGCCCTGCTCCTGACCCTTATCTCTACCTACTAAGCTTCCACCTTACCCCTTAGCCCTCAAACTTCCCCTTACCCCACTATCACTAAGGTTTACCCTAAGCTGCCTTCTAAACTCTCATCCTGTCATTTTTCCCATCCCGACAAACCTTGTCATGCAGATTTACCCTTAGGGTGTTATTACACGGGCCGATGGGGGCCCGATAATACCTGTAAACGAGTTATCGTTTACTGGGCCTATTACACGGCCCGATTATGGTTTAACAAGGGCTGCATGGACATCGTTACCGATGTCCTTGCAGCCCTTATTTAAACTTTTTACATTACCTATCCAGGCTGCAGGGCTCCTCTTGCGGTCTTCTTCTCCCCAGTTCCGGCGCACTATGACTTCAGAGCAACCTGTCTCAGCTGACAGTCCACTCGGACAGTGATTGGCTGAGCGGCCTGTCATAGGTAATGTAAATTGTCAGTCGCCGGCCGTGCACTATTATTACACGTAGCGATGCTCGGTCGGCACCCGACAATTAGAGGTTCAAACCTAACCTATATCAACAATCAGCTGATGATCGTTGTCATCGGCTGATTGTTGTATTTATTCCACGGAGTGATAATCTGCCGAATCGGGACAATTTGGGAATAGGCCCCTTAGGCTTTGCCCCCCTCCCCAGTTCATCCATCGCGAAACTTAAGAGGGAAAAAAAAAGACTATAATTAAATTTTAATGTTTAATGAGTTAATAATGTCAATAGTAGAAAACTACCACATTATATTCATATTTGAGCTCTTAAAGTGTCTAATCTTCAACAGTAGAAAAGTGATAATGTTATTACACCGAAAAGGTTTGAGGGTTTTAGATGAACTTTGTTCGAGTATGTACAAAACAAATAGCATACGCATCCATGTAGACATGCTAATATCTTAACATAACATAACAAACAAGAGCCACATGCAGTTACAATGTATAACGTAACCTTCCTTTAATTGGAAACACATCACAGGACACAATCCTCAAAGGTCAAGTTGTCATGTTAACCCCTCCTAAACATGAACCTCTCTGAATTTGTTTATTATGTTTGTATGACCACATAAAAAGATGCAAATAAATGAAAAAAAAACAATTTATAATGTATGTTGTTTAATTAGATAACATGGTATTGTTATCATTGGTAGCTGCATCTCATTGACCTGCTGTGAGAAAAGAAGTTAACAAGTGACAGTATGGTGTCACTCGCTAATTATTTTCCTGTGTTGCAATGCACCTAAAACAATATTTCTTAAGGGTATGTCCACCACATCAAACTGTGTTTGTAATGCAGAGCCTTGCAATATGGTGTTAGTGCCCATAAAGGTACAAGGGAAACATCCCTATTGTTCACAATATGAGGTTTACATGTCATAAAAATTCTGTGTTGGTGCTGTGTTTTCGCCTGCACACTGGCAGAATACATCAAGATACCATCAAAAAGTTATTCCAGGATGTGCCCAAGACAAAGTCATTGGGTTTACTAGACCAATTGTATCATTTTTGTGTTTGTTAGAGTATGTTCACATCTGAGCCAGTACTATGTTCGTGGTATAAGTTGGCAAACTGGCAGAACCATATGCCATGGCATACTGACACCAAATCCCACGTGATCAGTGGAGCAAATGCAGGTCTAAAAATGTTCTGCTCATTTCTAAGTGTGTACAGGTTTTTTTTGCTTGTTTTTTTCAATTCTCGTTTTCAATTTCTCCTACAAAGGTAGGAAAGTTGATGATAGCAAGCATAGGGTAGTGTGCTTGAGTAGTTATACAATAACCAAGCAACAAATGATCTCAACAAGACAACGTCAACCAATGATGAAAGAAGGTTAGGCCTTTTGACCCAACTATATACAGATCTAGGCACAGACCAGAGTAGGTAGGGGGGTAGTGGTTGAGAGGGTATTGGTGGGGGTATAGAGACATTAAAAAGGATATTATCATGAATACAGATTCAATTGTTTCTCATCATAAACTGAGGGCTGAGGGCTTTCCAGAAGTCCAAACCTTGTAAACTTGTTCATGATACTTCTGACCAAATGACCAATTCCTCCATTCTGCAGATGAAGTCAAGCTTAGGGCCCTATTCCACAGGAACGATAATCGGCCGAATTGGCCGATGATCGTGTCATTGGTTGATCGTTCATTTAGGGCCAAACCTAAAATCATCGTTCCCCCACCGCGCATCGCTACGGTGGAATAGCGGTGCGCGGCGGGCGACCGACGATTTGAGAAGCGCAGCATATATTACCTGCTGGACTTCTCCTCCGCTCTGTCTTCCTCCCCGGGTCCTGAGCGCTCTAGCTGCAGAGTGGCCTGTCAGCTGATGGAGCGCTCAGCCAATCACAGGCCATTCTGAAGCTAGAGCGCGCGGGACGCGGGGAGGAAGACAGAGCGGTAGAGAACATCTGACAGGTAATTTATGCTGCAAGGGCTGCAAGGACATCGGTAACGATGTCCCTGCAGACCTCGCTCAACGATCATCGGGCTGTGGAATAGGCCCAGTAAACGAGCAGCGATCTAGCAGATCGGAGCTCGTTTACATCGTTGATCGGGCCCTGCTCGGCCATGGAATAGGACCCTTAGACACATAGGCTTCAAAAGGGGGTAGTTATACATAGAATAACACTATAGAAAGCGACAAATGATATCAACAAGATAACGTCAACCAGTGATGGAAGGAAGACTAGGCTTTTTGACCCAACTATATACAGGTCTAGGCACAGATCAGAGTAGGTGTGTGTGTATGTGTGTATGTATGTGGGGTTAAGAGGGTATTTGTGTGGGTATAGAGACATTGAAAACGGATGTTATCATGGACACAGGTTCAGTTGTTCTCAACAGAACTGGGTGTGGGAACCTTTGAGGGATCTGGTGGTGAAGATAGTGTAAGGGCCCTATAACACCAAAAGATGTCTGACAGTTTATCTGATCTTTCAGCCAAAGTCAGGAATGGACTATACACAGAGAACAGGTCGTAAAGATAAGACTGAGATTTCTCCTCTTTTCAAATCCTTTTCTGGCTTTGGCTGAAAAACTCTGTAAAATAATCTGTCAGACAGCTTTTGGTGTAATTGGGCCTTAAGACTTCTGAAGGCTTTCCAGAAGTCCAAACCTTGTAAACTTGTTCATGACACTTCTGTTCCCAAGTGACCAATTCCTCCATTCTGCAGATGGAGTCAAGCTTAGACACAGGCTTCCAAAGAGGGCGAATCAGTAATTGGGCTTTAGTGTAAATGGAATCGTGATCTAACTCTTTACTGTAGACGTTCATATCTGTCAGCTAATACTTGTAGATGGACCTCCTGATTTTTATCCCTAGCTTTCTAGTTTTATTTTTGAATCCCTACAACTCTCCTGGTGACAACCCATGACTTTGTTTCTGATTTTGCTTCTGCTTCAGACATTCCTGGCACTTATCTACCACCGTCTGGTGACTACTTTGTTGACGCCAAACTAGGAATTCGACTGGGATTTAATAGCAAAGAGCAGGGACCTCAATTCAACCAGCTCCAAACCAATTGTGGATTTACTTCTTCAATTATTTTGGGTTGTACTGGACTACAAAATGGCCTTTCTGGGCTCAGTCTCCAAATCAGTAACGGGCCCTTAGATTTATTGAAGATTTCTAGAGAAATGTTCAACTTTTTAATGAATGGGGTAAAATACTGAAAATCTTATAGTTGTACAATTTTTGTTACATACATTTTCTACTAATTTTCTATTATATATATTCTTCTATTTTTATGCTTATCCCCCAGGGTCAAACTGCATTATTAAATGGTTTCAAAGCTACCTTTGTTGATGTACGGAATATCTCCAAAGCATTTTATGGTGAAAATGGGAGTGTGGAGAAAGGTAGTGTAAAATCAAGGAAACAGGGCCATCAAAATTCATTGTGGGAAATTGAAATCCATAAAAAATGTGTAAAATAGAAAAAAAGTGTGAAATCAGGGGATGTAAAAAAAGCATATAATTGTGCACCCAGCATAGAATAAGTGTATATCCTGTCAGTATCAAAGGAAACCAAAAGAATCAAACACGCTGGAGATAAGGAACTGTTGGTTGAGATGTCTTTAAAGTGAATAGTCATTAAAATGTGTCCTCTCAGGGCTTATAGATGTGTCTTTTGTGGCTATTCTGGCTACATGTATTAGCCGTATAGCCTACATGGTTCCACTTTATGAATATACATGTATAAATAGTTCAGAAGCCGGGCTAAGAATGTAAATAGAATTTAGGTTTTGGCAGTCTGGAAGACTTTTTTTTTTTTTCTATTTCACCTTTTTTTCTTTTTTCTCATTTTTATTTTGTTAAATTATGAATTTTGATGTTTTTATTTTGTAATAGGAAGTAAAAAAAAAAACATTAGGACTGACACATCAAAGCCATGGACTCCACAAGGTCTCTGAATGTGTTCTGTGGTCTCTGGCGGCAAGATGTTAGCAGGTGACTTAAATGAACACTGTCATTACAAATAACTTTGGATCAGTTATTGATCAGAGCGGGTCTCACTGCTGAGATATAGCCGCGGAGAGATTGTGAAAGTGCGATAGACTCCCCGGCCGGCTGCTTGTTCCGTCAATCTTATTTCATAGACTTATATTGACTTATATTGACAGAATGAATGGCTGGCCGGGAAGTGGATCACGCCACCGCGAGCTCTCCATGGCTACAGGATATCTTCTAATCAGAGCGCGTCTCAGCAGTGAGACCCCCTGTGATCAATAACTTTTGATGTGTCTGATGACATGTTAAAAGTTATTTGTAGTGACAGGTACTCTTTAAGGGGAATGTTTTATCAGACAATGACCTATTGTTTAAATCAACTTTTCGGGCGCCTGATTTTTTATGTCAGAAATCTACACCTGCACCTGGACCATGCGTCAGATGTCAGAGTCCAGTCGGATCTACTGGGAGGCGTGTACCACTTAACAAATCCAGTTAGGTTAATGGGGGTGGGCTTTATTTAATACCAGCATACTCGTACAGTGATAAATATCCTACTTTATGTTAAATTTATTGTTTAACAGTTTTTGTAATTTTTACCTCTCCATTTTAACATATATCTTCAAAAAATCTGAAATCTTCTAGTTTCCATTCTAAAACTAAAGCCTCTATAACATGCGGCGAACAGCAGGAGCAAGCGAGCGCCTACCTGTTAGATAAGCGCTCGCTTGCTCTTCGTTCCCTGATCACTGCAGGCAAGTGCGGGAGGGGGGGGCATTAAATCGTTAAATTGTCCGGGCAGCCCATAGAAGAGAGCAGCGGAGAACTGGTCTTTCATTATTTTGAAAGATCTTAAAAGACAACGATCAGCCGACATTGTGCATGTTCGTTGATCAGTGCCTTTTATTACACAAAGTGATTATCGGCCGACATGGCTGATAACCGGCCAAATACGGCCGATAATCACTTTGTGTAATAGGGCCTTTAGTTGAGACTTCAGAGAGGTACATAAAATTTCCTAGCAGTTTACTCCTAATTTAATCAGGGCCGAGTACATTGAAAGGCGACATCAGTATATAGATAATAGAGGTGCTGTAGCTATTGCTAACACCTATGCGTCCCACACCCTTTAGAATGACCTCTATGAAGGTCACTGAGCATGCCCAGAAGTCTTTTTCAACCATCTGAATGTGGCAGGTCCTGTCTATTGTTGCCTAAGGTTGTTCTTAAAAGCATATCTCTAAATGCTGGTAATATAGCTCAGGCAAGATGGCAGCTCCCATCATAATGTACAAAAAAATCTGGAAAAAAAGTATGATCAGAAAATGGAAACAGATTAGAGAAAAAAAACTGTTTTACTTCCTGAACAGTGAAAACATACCTATACCTATAGGATGGGAACTCATGGATCAGACTATGATATCCCATAGTTGTTCCAATGAACATGGATCTAGAGAATTTGAAAGCTGGGTCAATAACTTAAATTATTTTCCATGTTCCTTAAAGGGGGTCTGTCACCCAACAATACCCTATATTAGTACTGACACTATTATATTGGTATTAATGCAATGAGACAAAAAGGGAGGGATTTGTGAAGAGCGGCGTAATTAGGCCCCGCCCCCTTTCCATGGTCGGATTCACTAAGAGGCAAACCAAATCCACACCTGTTTCCAGCAGGTATAGATTTGGCTCATGATTTACAGGCATAAATCGGGATAAATGCAGCACAGGAGGAGGCCCATCAGGCGAGCAGGGGGATACGGCAAGCGTACGCCAGGGAGGAGCTTTCATTTGTAGATGTTCGTTGAGCCAGCGGTGTGAAGAATTACATTTTATGCCTTAACGAGGGGTCAAAGAGGTGGGGCTAAGGCACTAAAGTGCCCTGGGCTGAAACGCCTCTCTCCCAGTTTAAATGCCTGACAGAGACCACGGACATCTATTTTAACAAAAGGAATACTAAAATCCTTTTTTTTTTTTTTTTTTTTTTTTTTTTAATAATCAGATACTGTAAGGTCCTCAGTGTAAAAGGAAAACTCTTGCAAAGGGAGCGTACAATTCCACTGCACAACACACTTTCCTTTGTCAGTACATAGGGATAAATGATTACGTCTACCGCCATTGCATACTTGTTTGTGTTGTCTTCCAATTCTGTTTACAATTGTGCCAGATGGTTCCCTTTTCACTCAGTTTGCAACTTCACATATTTTTTTATCAGCCGCCTGCAACGCGATGCACAACAGTGTTTAGTGCGGGTTTTAAGCAGTCAGAATTACATGGCTATGAAGACGTCATGCAGAGAATACAAAATCAAGACTGTTTCAGTTTGATGTCACAAGAAAATACACCCAAAAGGTATGTCTATACACTCAACAAAGTTATTTTCATCCAGTATTATGGACAGCACAGTACATAGATAATTCATATCCTGCCCCATGAGGCTCACAATTTAATATTGCTATGAGAGTTATGCGGACTCACTTGAGGGTCAATTTTCTTCCCAATATGTCTTTGGACTGTCAAAATGAGAAAACAAAGTAGTGGGGAAACAGGTGTTTATATACACATAGAAAGAGTATAGAGATGTTTTATGCCCAGAAACTAACTCTATGGCTATGATGACAGCTATTATTGTGCCCACATGTTGCCCATAGCCACATACAGTGGTGCCTTGGATTACGAGCATAATTTGTTCCGGGGCCGTGCTTGTAATCCAAATCCACTCACATTTTCCCATAAGAAACATAGAAATGCAGACAATTGGTTCCACACCCCAAAAATAATGATTTATTATTCTGAATAACATGTAAAACAGATGAAACAAACATTCAGAAACAGCAGAATATGTGATATTATAAGATACTGTACAGTAATGGAGAGGATGGGAAACACAAGGGCTGACAGAGACTGCAGGAAACATGAAGGAAGGAGCAGGACATATGTGGGCACAGTATAGCAGCACTCTGTCCGGGGAGAGAGGGGTTACAGCTATGGAGAGATTACCTCCACAGCCCTGTCCCCTGATGCAAGCCCCAGCCTGAAGTGGATCTGCTATGATTTGGAAGGTGAGGGAGACTTCCTGGGTCAAAGTACAGTGCTGTAGACCCCGCTATGCAGACCATGCCCCTCCTCCACTCGCGCTCTCACCCAGTACAGAGAGCTGTTAAACCAAGGTACCACTGTAGTTGCCAATTGAATTACTAGAAGTTTATAGAAACTTTGAGACAAGTGCTGACACTTCGGCCAGACACTTCAAGCTCACTGTACAGTTGTACCTCCATAGGAGCACAACTCCACCAGGTTAGAGCTGATATCTGTTCTATATGTACAAATCCAAAGATGGGACAGCACTGTTGTAGCCAACAGAATATAGCCATGGGTGCTCGCTCCCAACAGGCCGAACCTCTGCCAGATGTGTCAAGAATACATGCAACGTTTCAACCTATCAATAAGGTCTTTATCAAGCATGCAATGTTTCAGCCTATCATTAAGTTCTTTATTAAGCATTATCATGATGTCAGTCCCCTATGCTAATTTCTGTTACTGCATAAAGTACTGCTCACCTATATTTTTTTGGAGCAGCAGAGGAGAGAGAGAGAGAGAAATCATTGGCTCAGTCTCTCTCAGTTCAGCACACCTATGGAGTGCAGTTCAAGCATGGTCATAGCCCCGGCTGCTGGGTTTTACAAGGATGTCATTTAGCAACATAGCTGAAAATATTAATTTTTATTTTTATCTGGTCTGGTGGTGCCCCCACCCACAAGGCACCACCATAGGCACTGGCCCTCCAGTCGCAGCTTGGGGTACAATGCCATAGGACCCATGTGAGAAGCAAAGCCTTGCGTTCATAAAGTTGACTTGGGCAGCTGGGTGTAATGCAATGACACCAAAAGAGAAGAGGGACTATTGTCTTCAAGGAACTTGAATTTTTTTTTTTTTTAAATTAGTAGTCCTTTTATACCCTTTTAGTAAAGTTTATGCATTTGTTGTCAACCCAACAGTAATATGGACAAGATGATAAAACCATGCACGATGCAAGTGCATTTTACCGTACACGCTTGCCTGCACTATAAGCATCAAGGCACCAATAAAAGGAACTTTATGTTGAGTGTACGTGGATGAATCCCAGCAATAAGAATGTCAATCATTTCTAAGCAGATGCAAAAATAAAAGGAAGTCTTGTCTCCCACAGCTTACAATTTGACCAGGTGATGAGAGGTGAACAGACATGATCAAAAGGAAAATCCAATACCATCTTCTATACTATTCCCCTTGTGCTAGAAGTCTATGTTAGAGCAAGTAAATCACCTGTTACATGAATGTAATACAATTATAACAGAGAGGTACTTAAAACAAAATGAATATTCTACATTATATAATGCTTTCCTAGGGATAAAAGATTGCATGCTTGGCTAATAACATAACTACACTATAAGAAATAGGAGCATAAATAATACAAAGAGGACAAAGAAAAAGAAAAGACAGGCCATTTACCGTCTGAACAGGTTTCAATTACATTGAGGCCACTTAGATGTCTTTATCAGGCATAATGAAAGACCAAGGTTGTCTCCAAGGCTTGCAATCTAATGCTATTCATCTAGGTAATTAATTTCCGTAGCTCTTACTGTTTCATAAAAAGGTATTCCATCGAGAAACATTTACTATATATCCATAAATATTAGATTGGTGTGTGTGTGTGTGTGGGGGGGGGCAACATCTGAGACCCCCAATGAACATGTATGCTGTTCCATACAGCATATAGAATGTGACAATGCAATAAATAGAACATAAAAGCTTAATGGAGATAGTTATGACAAGTTCACATTTAAAGGGGTACTCCGGAGAAAAAATGTAAATGTGTTTAATTGGATTTTACACACCATGGGTCAGTTGCCGAGTGCCCGGCCCACACAGCGTAAAGAATTATGTGGTGATGCAATAGCATGACCACTTAACTCCTCTGGACTTGGAGTAAGTAGCGGTGCATTGTGCACCACTCCGTACTGTAAAGGAATGGGGAATCCCTTCATAATCATGAGAATCCCCATCCAAAACAGAGTTGTGCTCCTGAGCTGGCCAGAGATGATACTGCAGCATACACTGCCTTCTGCTCAGTCTGCCAGGCACAGGTTTAGTGGGGATATTGTAAATCCCAGTTAACCCTTTCCCACTGGGCCTGATGCACAGTCTGCGCAGCCCAGAGAGGAAGGGGTTAAGTGGGATGCACAGCTGGCAGCGTGTTTTGGCTAAGTGTACTCTTCCTCTCCTATGCAGCCGAGCGTTCCGTCCGCCTAGGGAGAGAGGACATCCCTGTGCACCAAGCTCCAGGTCACGCCATCACCTGTGATGGGGTTTCATAGAGGGCACCAAGGAACTGCCCAGTGGGGAGCCCAAGAGTAGAGATGATTGAACATCGGGAATTGTTAGATTTGATCAAACTTGACCCTTGGTCATTTGATTCCCGATGCCTCCCTGTTCCGTGGGGAAGGTTGTAGATTGTAAGCCCTCGTGGGCAGGGTCCTCTTTCCCATGTATCAGTCTGCCATCTGCCTTCATGTACTGTGTTTTGATCTTGTAATGTTCTTGTTTGTTACTCCTGTCGCCTGTATAGCGCTCTGGACTTAAGTGCGCTCTATAAATAAATAATAATAATAATAAAGGTGGAGAAAGCCCGAGTACCGCCTGGAAAACAGGGATACAGCCTATTACCTAGGTTGTATCCCTGTTTTCCAGGCGGTACTTAGGCTTGCTCCACCTTCCCCACGGAACGGAAAGGCATCGGGAATCAAATGACGAAGGTTCAAGAAGGTTCAAGTTCGATCGAACTTAACAATTCCCGATGTTCGATCATCCCTACCCAAAAGGAGCCCTTCTCCGGCTGCCACTCACCAATTTACAGCAGGGATCCCCATTATTATGGAACCTTGGTGCCCCAACACCTTTAATATTTGTCAGCTAAATATATTTCAGCCGACAATTATCTCCTCCCGATTTTGTTCGGATACCAAGCAATGTTTGAGTACCGAACAAAACTTAAGGGGAAAATGTGGATCCAATACCGAGGTAGAGGTATTACCGTAATTTACAAATTTGTTTAACTTCCTGACACCAGTTGATTTAGAAAAATAAATAAATTTCCCCCAAGTACGCCTTATGATTAAGCGGGTGTCATTATGAAGTTCCTTGGCCATTCACCCAATTTTACAATAAATTTCCCATCTGAATGTAAGATGCAGATAGTCCACTACATAGTAAAACCCCTCTGTTACAGCAACCAGGGAGACATAGAAAATAAACACACTCTTTGAATCAAGGCAATCAAGACTGCAAAGTGGTATAAAAAAAAGGCTAATTTTAGGATTGATCTCAGGCAAAATGAAAGGCATCAATACTTATTATGTGGTTTATAGTTTTTCCAAAAAGAAGTAGCATTTTATACACCATAGTATATGAAGAAAAAGCTGAGGGCACTCACCGTTTTCGTGCAAATTCTTTATTCCTGGTGATACTTTAAAAACCAGCTGGACGTGTCATTGCAGGCCCCAAACGCTCAGCAGCCCTAAACTTAGCAGTTGTTCCGTTCCGTGCTGTTTAGTGTTGGGCGTCCCCGTCTGCAATGAAATGTCTTGCTGATTTTTAAAGTGTCACCAGGAATAAAGAATGTGCATGAAAACAGTGAGTGTCCTTAGCTTTTTCTTCATATACTATGGTGTATGTTCAAGTCTGCTGTATAGGAGGAGCACCTAAGGGGCAACCATTGCCAGTCCTATTCACACTTAGTTCCTGCCATCAGTTTTTTAGCATAGGAGAAGTGCCGGTGATCTTTCTAAAAGACTGTAGTGTTTTATACACATTATGTACAGAATCACTTGATCTTTTACAGCACCCAACCATCAAATGTTTTAAACTGCTGCCATCTCATGTGACGGAAAGGCCTTTAGGTCAATTCAAGTATCAAGGCTGGGTGAGAAGGCAACTTCTAGCTACGTCAGTGATGGTATATAAACCAGCCATGTGTCTTTTCATCCATTTATGTCATTAGGATTACAGGCTGGCTCTAGACACTGAGGAAAGATACTTAATGGATTACCAGAATGTCAACAGAATTAGCGTATGTTCACACGTGGCAGACATGTCTGCAGCAGAAGTCTCTACGAATATCTGAACAAGGCTGTTCCTCTGGCATGTGTATGGGATTTTTACTAACCCCAAGTAAATCTGCCACGTGTGAACTTACTTTGACTGGGTTTATTGGACAACTTATGACTCCTAGGCTCTTGTCAGGCCGCACTTTTAGGCTATGTTCACACTATGTAAGTTTTGTAATTATCACGGCCGTTGTAACAACGGCTGTGATTACTACGCAACTTACATAGTGCTGCCTTCTAAGGAATCCCGGCCGGAGTGTATACACACAGTATACACTCCGGCAAGAATCCCTAGCGAAGCCGCAAGAAACTGACATGTCAGTTTTCTGCGGCCGCTATTCAGTGAATGGCGGCCGCAAAAAAACTGTCAGTGCAGAAAATGGAGCGTACGGCTACATTGTGCGCAACAGGGAATTTGGATTCGGGTGTGCACGGATGCACCCGCATCCGAGTTTAGTGGCAGTGAAGATCATCTGACCGGTACTGCATTACCAGACGGGATGATCTTCTCTGACACTGGCCGTTCCGTGACCCGGTCTGGTCACGGATGTCGATGTCTTACTACGTGGGAACATGGCCTTACAATGCCCAGCAGGAGTATATGTCAGGCAACCAGGCATATACCTCCGACATAGGTCTATTACAGATGCCACTTAGTGGCTGTTACAGAAACAAGGAGAAAAACGACACAACCATTTCATGTTTGTAAAGGAGTGGGGAATCCTTTCATAATCATGAGAATCCTCATCCAAAACAGAGTTGTGCTCCTGAGCTGGCCAGAGATGATACTGCAGCATACACTGCCTTCTGCTCAGTCTGCCAGGCACAGGTTTAGTGGGGATATTGTAAATCCCAGTTAACCCTTTCCCACTGGGCCTGATGCACAGTCTGCGCAGCCCAGAGAGGAAGGGGTTAAGTGGGATGCACAGCTGGCAGCGTGTTTTGGCTAAGTGTACTCTTCCTCTCCTATGCAGCCGAGCATTCCGTCCGCCTGGGGAGAGAGGACATCCCTGTGCACCAAGCACTACCAGACAGGATGATCTTCTCTGACACTGGTCGTTCCGTGACCCGGCCTGGTCACGGATGTCGATGTCTTACTACGTGGGAACATGGCCTTACAATGCGCAGCAGGAGTATATGTCAGGCAACCAGGCATATACCTCCGACATAGGTCTATTGCAGATGCCACTTAGTGGCTGTTACAGAAACAAGGAGAAAAACGGCACAACCATTTCATGTTTGTAAAAAAGAAGTAAAAAAGTGCATACCCTCTTTGTTTAGGTTTTTTCATTCATGTTTCAACTTGAAATTGCACTTTTTTTGCCCTTTTCTGAATGGCACTGTGTTTTTTTTCCTGTAAGTTTGGACCTGACACTGAATAACCATTCAACTAATACTGCACATGGGAGTGCTACTACATCCTGTTCTATTGAATTTTTTTTCTTTAAGGGTAGCTCCCCACATACCGGATCAGAGCGTATTTTATGCTGCAAGTTGTGAAATTCGCTGCGATTCCCAGTGCTGTCATTTTCTATGGGGCTTCACATTCGTCTCAAAGGGACAGACTCTGTCTATTGTTGTCTATGTCCATAAGCGTGGCTGTAAAGCATGTCACTAAATGCTGTTAAAAACAGCTCAGGTAAGATGGCAGCCCTCATAATAATGAGCGAAAAGTGAAATAATAATTAAAAAAAAAAAGACAAACTATAAACAGATTAGAATAAAAGAACAAGTTTTAGTATCTGACTAACTAGTAAAGGCTGGACTGCAGAATGACTGATCTGTACAGTAAATCAAACATTCAAGCATGCCATTCACTACTATAGTATCTGTCTTCGTATGGCACAAGTGGTTTTGACAGTAAAGAAGAAATCCTACATCAAAGATCCAACTGCAACCTTTTCCCCCATGGTGGTGCCTGGTTTTGTCACCCACAACAGAAGGACTGGATGTTTGTTTGTCAAATCATGTCCTTGCTCCAGTTCCTCATACTCTTGTTTGCTAATAATATGGTAATAATATGGTAAATGGGACCATTATTGATTAAGAAGACCAACATTGTCATGTTTTATATGGCCCACTATTAGCTGACCAAGAAGCAAACAATCCCCCAAGACCCATCAAAAAATCTTTGCTTATCTGGCACATGTGTCCCCACGTAAAGGTGATGTGTGGCCAACGAGTAATGGTAGCTGCACAAACAATGTTCAATCCTTATATAAGACTTTGCAAATGAGCCCTGATCTAAGAGATCAGGTCGTCTAATAGGGCTTATAAGGTCCCCATACACTTTAGACTTTTGATGGTCGTAAGTGGCGGGTTCGGACATCAGTCTAAGACAGGAATAGCTGACACTTCGGCTGCCCAGGCATGATGGGAATTGCAGTTTTGCAACAGCTGGAGGGCCGAAGGTTCCCCATCCCTGGTCTAAGGTGTATGGGGCTCTCCTGATTGTCATCTTTCGGTGGAGATAGGGGTTGTGCGTAATGGAAAAATTACTGCCCGACCCCTTTGTTTCGGGAGAGATTAGCGACAGCGTGAGTTCTTTGGCTGTCGCTTACCCCTCCCCATAGAGAACATAGCAACACTCAGTCGTTATGAATGTCCCTGTACATGGTGGAGGAAGGATGGAGGGCAGGAGAGATAACTGATGGCCAAACAATTATTTGACCGTCAGCTTTTGACAGAGTGGTCGGCTCTACTCTGGAGACAGTCCTGTATAGGCTCTGACCACCTAATAGTAAAGGAAATGGTGACAACAAGAACTTTAAGCCATACGGTCTGCCTTTTATATGACCCCCGGTCTGCTAGACATTAATTGTCACCAGAATACACCAATAAATCAACTGGTTTAGTACAATATCCCTATATACGTTATACAAGTAACTCATAATGGTCATATATAATTTATATTCCATTGTCAGCAGATATAATAGAGATCCTGCTGAATGTGCAGAGGTATAGCTGTCAGGACAGTATCCACATGTCATGGATCTGTACTGTGGGAACCCATCACCGGTCTTCATGTCTAATTCCTAATAACTGCTGCATTAGGTCTCTGTACACATTCCCACCTGCTTACTATTCTACGTTCGCGGCACTTTCCCATGCACAGAATAGCTGTCGAAGACAAGTTTTGCCAAGGGACTATAGAGCGAGGTTCAGATCTTTTTTTTTCCCCCCCTCTAACCTAAATACTGACATAACTTTTCCTTTCCCTGCTTCTCACCCGTGGTGTCACTGATACGCTTGTAACATAAGGAAATGTGTTTTGTGGCTAGTTCTCATATCATGGCTAATGGAAAGCAGACACAAGCAGAAGGATGGGAAAGGACAAGAGTTGGATTATTGCCGGCCGTTTTAGGGTACGGTACCTTCACACATGTGCCAAAAACTGCACGTAAATCTGCTGAGACTGTTATCTGGTCTAGGCGATTCTCCCTGGGCTAAGAGCTCACTGAGAACTGTCTAGACTGGATATAATTACATTTTCAGTATTAGGTCTGTATGGGTTTTTGAATAGATTTTTTTTTATTTTTTTTTAGACTGAACTTTTTAAACATTTACAAAGACTATAGATTTTAATGAGCTATTGCCTAAAGGATGTTCATTTAACAAATATTTGGACATTACATAAGAAACTCACAAACCAGACTGCATTATATTAAATTGCATATTGAGTATCTGTATAGGCACTTAAAGGGAATATGTCACCTAGATTTTCTTTTACTAATTAGAATCAGATACTAAAATTTGTGCTTTTATTCAAATCTATTTCTATTTTCTGACTGTAATTTTTTTTTTTATTTCACTTTTTTACATTGTTATGGGGACTGCCATCTTGCCTGAGCTGTTTTAACAGCATTTAGTGACATGCTTTACAACCAGGCTCATGAACATACACGACAATAGACAGAGTCTGTCCCTTTGAGATGAATGTCAAACATTACTGACAGTACTCTGCGACCTTTGAAAATGTCATTCCATAGGAAGCTGCTATTGTCTTGTATTGATGCTATCACATGACGCTGTAATGATATAAAGATCACTTTACGGCAGCCTCCTCTCATTACCAGAGACACGTGCCGAAAGCAAAAAGGGGTAAGTGTGGGGAGCTACAAGGAGATGCAGAAATCTAAAGATTGTTTATTCCTCACTAGGACTTGACACTAGATAAATTAAAAATCACCCAAAACTCCTCAAAATATGGCATAAAAATAAAATAAAAAATTCCTTTATTGGCATTGTACACTGTTTGGAGAATCCTAATACTACTAGTGCATTACTGCCCTATGGCGGGATTTTCTCGATGGCTCTATGTATATCTATATATAACACATACAGTGGATAATGTGTTAGATAAATGGCTTTTCTGAGCAATGTCTTCAATTCTTTATCTTCATCTGCCTGATCCTGTCTATTACAGCTTAAGTGATTAACCAAACTGAAGTCTCTTAATAAGCCCCGAGCTCTCAGCGTGGAGAACAGTAATACATATTAACCTTTGTGTCCTAACAGGAGTTTTATCAATTGAATAGCCAAGTGCACAGTCACGGATAGCTGGATACGGTGATAGCCTGTCATCCGAGTGATACAAGGCTGCACGCGGCAAGCATCAGTTAAAGAGCTACATTGGGCTACACTATACAGTGGCTATATTTTATGGCGTGCGCTGTCAGCTGCATTCCTCTACAAACATATATTCTTCCCAGTTATCTTCAGTGGCCCACAGAGCAGAAGACCAATGGTCCGTAATCCAGTTCTGTCCCTATTGGGTTGTCTACATTGCTCAACCCTTGGTAAAATGCAGGGCTAATGCACTAATTCGCCTCGTATGGTAGTCAGAATAAATCTCTGGATCGACGTCTCAAAAACTCTAAAACCCGTAAATTGCAATATTATATTTGTGAAGGAAAGCATCCAGTCCCTTTTTGAGTCTATTCAATGAATCAACCATCACAGCATTGTGTGTCAGTGAGTTTCTTCAGGCCGTATTACAAGGCCCGATCAGCAGTGTCAGTGAGCGCTGATAAGCTAGATTGGCAGTCGGTTACATTGCCTATTGCACAGCTCGACTATTGTGCAGTAAGGGCTGTATATAAATATATCCAGTATATCACAAGCGATGTCCGTGCTGCGTTTGCCCTAGTGTAATAGTAAACCTTGTACATACTGTACCTTTCCATGCTCCAGGTGTTCTTCTCACTTCTGTCCAGTTACCACAGCTGCTGCTGGAACTTCAGAGCTGGTCCCTGAAATGACAGACCAATCAGCCAATCAGTGGCTGAGACAGGACAGTACCGGGGCTAGTGATTGGATGAGAAGGCCCAGCGGCAGCTGTGGTGAGTGGACAGAAGTGAGAAGAACACCTGGAGCGTGAACAGGTATATATAAACGGGGAGATTTATCAAACATGGTGTAAAGTAAAACTGGCAAAGTTACCCCTAGCAACCAATCAGATTCCACCTTTCATTCCTCACAGACTTTACACCATGTTTGATAAATCTCCCCCAAGGTTTTTAATTTTTTTTACAAAGTCATTTGTGGGCCACGCATCACTATAAGTCAAAGCGATGATTTTAAGGCTGGGATAAACGACAACACTCAGCCAATGTTCGTTTCATCAGCTGATCTTTGTCGTTATTACAAGGATCGATAATCTGCCGAATCGGCCAAATTGACAGATTACCGCTCTGTGTAATAGCGCGCTGGGTCTCACACCTGTTACAGTAAAGAATCTTACTGACTTATGGCCCTATTTCATGGGTCATCTAGAGGAGCAAACGAGCGCTCTCAGCGCTCGTTTGCTCCTCGTTCCCCACTCGCTGCCACCGCTATTCAACGCGGCTGCAGCAAGCGGGAGGGGCGGCGGGGAGCTGCGGGGGGCTGCCCGGGTGATCGCTGATCGTCCGGGCAGCCCATAGGATACAGCAGCGTCTGCTGCCGATGCTCCTATTCAACGGAGCGACGGCAGCAGATCGCTGCTATATCAGTCGCTTGTTTTTCAACATGTTGAAAAACAAGCGACTGCAACGATCAGCCGACATGAACGATGTCGGCTGATCGTTGCACTCTATTCCACGGGACGATTATCGTCCGTAGCGGCCAATATCGACCGAATTCCGTGGAATAGGGCCTTTAGAGGATGCCCACTTGTCATATTTCAATCTCCTGTAGGTGTAGAAAAATCACAAGAAAGATCTCCGTACTGCCCACTCATATGGAACTGAATGACCCAATGTATGAGATTATTATCTGATTATTGTTGATCTATGTTTGAGGCTCCAGCAGTGCTACTCCCAGGAATTAGTTTTAATTCAGGTGACCTCTAATAAAAAACGAACACCTTCTTTAATAAACACCCCCATAAACGTTCTGTTGATTAATTGCTTAATACTTTCTTTATAATACAGTCTATACTGCTAGAGAGTGTTCAGGAATTTAGTTTATATTATATTATACTATATTATATATTATATTATATATTATTGCAGTACACTACTTCTACTTTATCATTTAAAGTGTCCCTGTCATTGAGAATAACTTTTGACATGATAGGAAATAGAAGCTACTCAGTTGTGAGAGTTTTTAGACCCTAATGTTGTTTACCTCGATAATGTCGATAGATTGAATCATACGTGATGACCCAGGGGTGCAAGATGTTATACACAAAAATAGGTGTACTGCTGCAGCACTTGTCATGGGGCTTCGAGTGGTAGTAGCTCTCCCTGGATACCAACACACACCCGTTTAGGTGTTCCTATATCCTCTCTGTAGGGTGATGGGGCAAGGTATAAATACACAGACTCCCAGAACAATGGAAGTCTCTTAAAGGCACAGTACAACTTTTCATTTACTGCGTTAACAAGGTGCAGTTTGAAGCTGGGTTCACACACAGTATATTTCAGGCAGTATTTGGTCCTCATGTCAGGTCCTCATAGCAACCAAAACCAGGAGTGGATTGAAAACACAGAAAGGATCTGTTCACACAATGTTGAAATTGAGTGGATGGCCGCCATATAACAGTAAATAACGGCCATTATTTCAATACCACAGCCGTTGTTTTAAAATAACAGCAAATATTTGCCATTAAATGATGGCCATCCACTCAATTACAACATTATGTGAACAGAGCCTTTCTGTGTTTTCAATCCACTCCTGGTTTTGGTTGCTATACAGCCTCACAAATACAGCCTCAAATATACATAGTGTGAACCCAGCCTCAGTGAGCTTGCGATTTAGTTTTGCCAATCAGGTTCCAGAGGTTTTTTAGCATCCTGCATTAGCAGATTAGCTAAAGGCCCTATTACACAAAGAGATTATGGGCCGCATTTGGCTGATACCGAGCATTACGGCCAATAATCGCTTTGTGTAATAGAAGACAACACGATGTTGGCTGATCGTTGTCATTTCAACATGTTGAAACGGCAACGATCCCGATAGCAGCAATATGCTGCCGTCGCTCTGGGGAATGAAGAGCAAACGAGCGCTGACCTGTTCCCTCTTGCCGACCCATGTAATAGGGGCTTAAGAGTGAGTAATCCTTGAGGTTTTTTTAAAAGTCTCCAGGAGTTATAGTAAGAAGACTTTCACTTAAAGCGACTCTGTACCCACAATTTGTCATCCCCAAACCACTTGTACCTTCGGATAGCTGCTTTTAATCCAAGATCTGTCCTGGGGTCCGTTCGGCAGGTGATGCAGTTGGTGTCCTAAAAAACATCTTTTAAACTTGCAGCCCTGTGTCAAATTGCCGTGGCGTAGAGTATCTGTGTCCTAACTTTGCACCACCCCTCCGTCCCTCCTCCCCACCCTCTTCATCATTAGGAATGCCACTGGCAGGATTTTTCCTATTCCTCTGCAGTGATCACTGCACAGGTGCCTTAATGATCCAGCCCATGTGCCGTGTTTTCACAGCTGATGAATAGAAAAATACCTGCCTGGAGCATTCCTAATTATGAAGAGGGTGGGGAGGAGGGACAGAGAGGTTGTGCCAGCCTAATGCACAGACACTCTAGGCCACGCCAGTTTGACACAGGACTGCAAGTTTAAAAGTTGTTTTTTAGGACAATAACTGCATCACCTGCCGAACGGACCCCAGGACAGATCTTGGATTAAAGGCAGCTATCTGAAGCTACAAATGATTTGGGGTGGGCAGATTGTGGGTACAGAGTCACTTTAAGGCTTTTGGCGGGGGACTCCCTGGAGGGGACCAATTCAATACACACAGCACTCTGCTAGGGATTCGGACAACCTTGGCTACAGCTGTGATAACTTTAGATAAAGAGAAATAACCCATACCCATGGCTATGAAAGATCAATCAATGCCAGCTAGGTACACAGAGTGGCATGTTTAGTAGCACGAGCCCCAAGTTTGAACGACTGGGCAGAGCTGCCCCCTCAACTTATGCCGTTGCAGTTTTCACACTTTGTCATCACTAACAATGTGTAGATTGATTTCTGCTTTGAAGACTGATGAAGCCACATGCCAAGCGGAGTCATTTAGTCATGAATGACTTTCCAACCTTGTCAATAACCTCATTCAACAAAAAAGATTAATCTAACAAAAGACGTCCAGTGTTATACAGACACAGGTAACAAACAGTCAAAATCAGCCTTTATAATTATGGTGTTTGGGTGTGAGGTCGATGCAGTAGAGAAGTCCGAAGACTTTTAGCACTTTAGCAATTTTAGCACATTCTGTGATCTCCATTACTAAAATAAAAATGTGTAATATGTTGAAATAACAGCAACAGCTGCAGACATTAAAGGGGTACTCTGGACATTCAATAAAAAATCTAAGTGCCCAGTCACCAAGGTATCCTTCTTACCTTGATCCTGGCACCCCTTAGATCCCAAAATGCTCACATTAAAGGAGAATTCCGGTGCAAAATTTTATTTTGCCACCCAAAAGTTACAGAAATTGTTAATATACACTTATTACGACAAATGTACATAAAGTGCTTTTTTCCTTGCACTTACTACTGCATCAAGACTTCACCTCCTGGATAACATGGTGATGTCACGACCCGACTCCCAGAGCTGTGAGGGCTGTGGCTGCTGGAGAGGATGATGGCAGAGGGATGCTCAGTGTCCCTCCAGTGCCCTGTGTCCTTCAGTGTCCCCCTGCCATCATCCTCTCCAGCAGCCACAGCCCTCACAGCTCTTGGAATCGGGTCGTGACATCACCATTTTATCCAAGAAGTGACATCACCATGTTATCCAGGAAGTGACATCACAATGTTATCCAGGAAGTGACATCACCATGTTATCCAGGAAGTAAAGCATTGATGCAGTAGTAAATGCAGGGGGGAAAAGCAATTTATGTGCATTTCCCGTAGTAAGTGTTTATTGGGGATTTGCATAACTTTTGGGGGACTTCTCCTTTAAAGCCGTGAATGCAGAGGATTCCCCATGACTACGTTTGCTAACGGGATATGGACAACAGCCACAGATACTACATTTCTACCAGCCAAAGTGGTAATGGTGACATCAAAGAGAGAGGCCGGGAACCTCTGGTTGTGGTGAGCAGAATCATCACAAGAGCTGGGCAGTGACGCTCTGGGGGAGGCAGCCTTGTTCCAGAAGACCACCCTCAGAAATGCCCTGAAGCGAATCTGTGATGTCACACAGGCAGCTGGATGTGACAGAAGGCCTTATAATGAGACTAAAGCGCTTCTGGGCAGATATGTGTAACTGATGCATATTAGAGTTTTTTCGGAATACCCCTTTAAATGTGGGAGGAAGTACCCTGAACTGACAGCAGATGGCGCTGTGTTAACTGCTAGTATGAACAATTAATGGTTTGTTTCCTGTCATGTACTGTTGTCACTGGCTATGAGGGCATTCTTCCTTGTATCCTCCATGTCAATTTAATGTACATGACGGTTTCTTTAATTAACAGTTTTTAGGATAAGCTGTCCTGTGTGTGTACATCAGGAGCAGCACTATATTTGGCCAGAAAAACAGCTAAAACAGTTTGCGGCCAGTAAGATAACCCATGGCATTTTTCAGCAGATTTACTCTCCGCAAGCTGTCTTTTAGTTGTCTTTCTATATCTGCACTCCCTCTCTAATCTTCCTCTTCCCTCTTTCTCCCTCCACAGACTTGTAGTTAGCTCAGGGATCAATCATAACCAGTAAACTGATCTTGCTCAACTGATTTTGAGAGTGGATTACAGTATAGCTAGAAGATGCTTGATAATGGGAAGAAGCAATTTTGTCTGATAAGATATATTACAACATTTCTTATATTGTATTACTTACTGATCTATGCACATTTTGCTGTAATCACAACGCTCATTTAATTCTCCTACAAAGTGTGAATCCTGATGCTTCTGCTATAAGTCATCAAACTTTCATACCTGTTTTTCTCCCTCTTATTTAGCCTGTGCAATTGCAGAACACAGAAGCTTCTAGGCCTCAATGTAAAGCCAATGATGTACCATCCATCATTATTCTTTAAAGGAGAAGTCCGGCGAAAATTTTTGTTAAAGTATTGTATTGCTCCCCCCCCCCCCCAGAAGAAAAATCAAATATACAAATAAACAAATATACAAATCACCAATATACACTTATGGGAAATGCTTATAAAGTGCTTTTTTCCCTACACTAACTACTGCATCAAAGCTTCACCTCCTGGATAAAATGGTGATGTCACGACCCAACTTCCAGAGCTTTGCGGGCTGTGGCTGCTAGAGAGGATGATGGCAGAGGGACACTGAGGGACACAGGGCACTGGAGGGACACTGAGCATCCCTCTGCATCATCCTCTCCAGCAGCCACAGCCCGCACAGCTTTGGGAGTCGGGTCGTGACATCACCATTTTATCCAGGAAGTAGTAAGTGCAGTAGTAAGTGCAGGGAAAAAAAGCACTTTATAAGCATTTCCTGTAATAAGTGTATATTGGGGATTTGTACAACTGTTGGGGGGGGGGGGCAATACAATACTTTAATAAAAATTTTCTCTGGACTTCTCCTTTAAGTCCTTATATGGGACAGAGAAACTTTAGGACACCCTAAACTACTGCTATCCATGCACCCTTGAAACACTTATTGGTCCTGTAGCATCTAATATAAAGTAAAACAGCTATCGAGTATACTTTATACTGAACATTGAGGCTAGATAGTAAACATGTGGGAAGGCACCAAGAGGACAAAAAAGTCAAAGAACAAAAAAAAAGGGGAAATCTCTTTATTTTCATAGACTTTCAGGGAGGTTAAAAAAATATATTTTTGTTTTATTTTTAGCCAAACTAAAAGAGATTGATAAAACGCCAACGTACATTATATAGGTGATAAACAAGGGGCGCACCACTGGGCCATTATGATCACGCTGCTTTAATGAAAGCCTTTTACTTGGTGCAGCCATTGTTAAGGAAAAAAGCTCAACCTATTTCTTAATCCTCCCTAACTGTTTCCATGTGATCGGTCCCCATGGGAGTTCAGCGTGTTTCAAGCACAGAACGTAACATCTCATAGTTCATCCGCTTTCAAGAGAGGTTCTCCCAGATTATTAGAAAGTATGCAGACAATTATAGATTGAGGCTGGAATTACATCAATTAAACCTACTGGAAACCTGCCAGACTGTATCATTTAACAATAGGAGACAAAAGCTGTAACAAAGCTATTACCGATCGGTCAATGATTCAAATACTAGGTATGGATGTTACATGTGATGAAAAGTAAAAGGGACATCATGCATTCATTCCCTAATTCATGGCAACCATTGACTCCATTATCCCAATAATATAAAATCCCTGCAAATAGATGTCCCTGGTGTATCCTAATATACTTGCTACATTAATCCCTGACTCGTTATGATTTATATAGAGCCAGGCAAGAAAAAAAATACATAAAGGAAAAAAGATTATTTTTTTCATTAAATCGTGCATTTAAAAAAAAACGTAAAAAAAACCCATTATAGACATATACACACTGCTCAAAAAAATAAAGTGATCCTTGATGTGAATGAATGAAATATTCTCATTCAATATTTAGTTCTGTACTAAGTTGAATGTGCTGACACCAAAATCATCAATGGAAATCAAAGGTATTGACCAATGGAGGCCTAGATTTGGAGTCACACACAAAATTAAAGTGGAAAAACACACAAGAGTCTTTGATGTAATGCCCTTAAAGCAAGTCACAATGAGGCGACCCAGTATTGTGTGTGGCCTCCACGTGCCTGTATTGACCTCCCTACAACGGCTGGGCATGCTCCTGATGAGGTGGCAGATGGTCTCCTGAGGGATTTCCTCCCAGACCTGGACTAAAGCATCCGCCAACTCCTGGACAGTCTGTGGTGTAACGTGACGTTGGTGGATGGTGCGAGACATGATGTCCTATATGTGCTCAATCAGATTCAGGTCTGGGGATTCATTCAGCTGCGAGGATGGAAAGCGCCATCCCCCTTAAACCGGTGAATACTTTACCCATCCTTGCTCCAACCTGCTTCTGTGGCTCATGGCTCCTTGGCGTCCCACTTAGCCAATCAGTGTGCTGCCACAGAAGCAGGCAAAAGCAGGGAATAAAAATACTGCTGCAAATATGTAAATCTATGCAAACTGACATTGACGGTAATGGCATTGGATTTTGTTGCGGAACTCATAGAGTGATATCTGCTGCGATTCTGGTATCTGTGAACCCACCCTAAAAACCTGCTACAAAAGCGTTCACATACTGTATATGGTGGAACAAGGCACCACTCCAGAAATACATTCTAAAGGGTCTCAGTCCAAGTACTTCCATAATTTCTTATAGATGATGAGACAATTAAAAACCAACCAAGACATTCTGGAGTAAGCATAAACAGAAGGACTCCTAGCAAAGAAACAACTAGATGGCCTGATGATCCAATACCCTGCAAGGGCCTCAAAATGGCCCTATGTACATTTTTAAAGGAGACGATGGCTTTTGTGTTGACACACAATTTTTGTCCTCTACCTGCAGCTCCACGGTACAGCCATGGGCACAGCCAGTGCGCCCGCCTACGCCAATCTGTTCTTGGAGCTAAGGTAGAGGAACCTCTTGATTTCTGATAAGGTCACATGTCGAGTGTATGACATATTTAGGGAGGTATATAGATGATATCTTGATGATATGGCATGGGTCAGCACAAGATCTGAACCTATTTTTGGCATTTTTAAACAATACCAACAAAAACATCCATGTCACACATAACGTCCACAAAACTGATGCTGATTTTGTTAATATCTACCTACAGGTTGATTAGCACGGATATATACAAATGTGTACTGGAAGGACCCTTCAGCTAACGCAAACTTACATGCGACCTCATCACACCCCCATCTTCTTATTAGGAATATCCTTGTGGGACAATACTTCAATTTCGAACAAAAGATCGGAAGAGAAGATTCCAGGAACTTGGGTACAACAACAGAACAATCAATAAGGCATACAGGAGGGCACAATCCTATACATGCGATGCATTACTACAGCCAGTTACTTGGTATCAAGTGTGTGAATAGCAGGTAAGATGTGTTATGGACTATAGCTTCAAAACTCCCCAGATGACCCCATGAGTTTCAGAACAAGATCCTCACTCCCATGTTTTAAATGTAACGCTAGGTCGACATGCATACCAAGACTCCATTATTCATTCTATATGGAGTTGCCAAAGACAGTTGGGTGCTGTACAGGGCTCTATACGGCAAAACTAAAATATTTGGAAATCAGCATCAGGCACTCCTGTTCCACTCATGGACTATAGTGGTAATCCTGTTCCCACAGTAGAAAGCGAGGTACGTGTAGTCACAGAGTAGCAAGGAGGGCAAGGATAAAATTCCACCATCTTCAGATACTATCTGCACTGTTACACCACTATCTGTATTATTCCACCATCTTCAGATACTGTAGTAGGTGGAATAAAGTTACCTTTTTATCCATGACTTCCTGGCTACGCTATGACTACTTGTACCTGGCGGTTCCATAGACAACAAATAAAATAAACTACCTTAGGCCCTGTTCTGGAGATTGCAGGGGGAGCCCAACGGTTAGACCCCTTGCAATGTGGATAGGGGATAGACTAGTTTCAAGGGGTTCTCAAGCCTTAGAAAAACATGGCCACTTTCTTCCAGAGACAGCACCACTCTTGTCACCCTTTCAGGTGTGGTTTGCAATTAAGTTTTATTCATTCAGTGGAACTGAGTTGCAAAACCTGCACCCAAACTAGAGATAAGAGTCATGCTGTCTTTGAGCATGTTTTTCTTACGCTGGATAACCCCTTTAATTTGGAATACCACTTTAGGTTTTCCTCCTAAAACTGTTATTTTTCTTTTTTTTCTTTGTTTTTAACGTTGTGTAATTTCTCTACTAACTGTAATGCAATACAGATCTTTGTTTAAGAATTTCGAAAAATTGAATAAAAAATTTACTGAAATTAAAAATTAAACTGTAAAAAGCCATACACCCAAATTAAATGTACTTATAAGCATAGTAGGATTCCTCCTGAAGATAAAACAGATTGCATGTAAAATATGTACAGTATATGTATGTGCTAGGTCTATACGGGAACTTTGGCCAATGCCACGCTGCCATATCACAATCAATCATAGCAAATATAGCTGAATTGTAACTCGATAATCAGCAGAAAAATTACTTGTTGCGCCTGAAGTCACTAAGTATCCCTAGCCTTAAGCAATCATATTGCTGTAGGAGTGAGAGGAAAATCCCCAGAGGGTGTTAAATGTTGTAAGAATTGCACTTCAATGTTCTGCTTTAGGTTACAGTCATATTCTGTAAAGGAATACATGGCTTAAAGGGGCATTCCCATCTCATAAAGTTTGGTGGTATATTGTTAAAATACGTTATTAGTTTACAATCCGTGGGGGTGCAACCATAGATAAGGAGGAAAAAGAGAATACAGCTGTGTCCTCTTCTTTCAGTGTTGTGTCGCCCCCCTCCCTGCACAGCAGCCCCATACCACCTGGCTGTATAGGACACTACAGTGCAGACAGCAAAGTTAGTAGGGTTAGTTGCAGAGCTCTACACAGTCATTGAAGGGGACCCAATGCTACACCAGAGCTGCATCCTCTTCATTTTCATTCATCATTCTGATGATTGTGGGGGAACCCAGATACAAGAACCTCACTGATCATGAATTGATAGGGTATCCTAGGGATAGTGCAGCGATGGGGAACCTTTGGTGCTCCACATGTTGCAAAACTACAATTTTGATTAATAAAAAGAACAGTACAGTATTTGACTCTAATCCATGAAATAAAATCTATGTAAAACCTTCCCTTTAAAGGGGTACTCCGGAGATTTTTTTTTTCCTAATCAACTGGTGTCAGAAAATGATATAGATTTGTAAATTACTTTCCAGTACTTATCATATGCTGTATGTCCTGCAGAAAGTGGTGTATTCTTTTCAGTCTGACACAGTGCTCTCTGCTGCCACCTCTGGCCATGAGCAGTAGCAAACCCCATAGAAAACCTTTCCTCTTCTAGACAGTTCCTTTCATGGACAGAGGTGTCAGAAGAGAGCACTGTGTCAGACTGAAAAGAATATACCACTTCCTACCGGACATACAGCAGCTGTTAAAGGGGAACTCCGGAAAAGAAAAACTTGTTTTCTATTAAAAGTACATTAAAAGTTATATAGATGTGTCTATACAATGTATTACTGTATCCGTGCGGTTCTGCCACACTGGTAGCTGATAGAAATCCAGGAAGTGAAAAAAAATGGCCTCTGTGCCAATTCACATTGTCTCCTGCTCCTTCTGCTATCCCCCCTTAGGAGACAAATTTTCCATGCCTCTGTCTCACATTGTGTGTGTTTGCTGAGATCAGGCTGATGATGCAGACAGGGGGAAGGGCGTGATCTCACAGGAGGCTTGGCAGGATCCCCCAATCCCCTGAGTGATTCACCATCTCTGACCGGCCAAAAGCAGGTGCTTAACTACTTTTACTGATTGTGATGGGTGGGGGACTGTGATGATCAGCTGAGGGAAAGCATTGCATTCTGGGAAATGCTAAACCAGGAAGGACAGAAACACAATACAGAGCAAAAACACCCCAAACAAATGGATTTTTGGTAGTTTCAAAACTGTGATAGAAAGGTAAGTAATGCCTTATGCTTCTGCAAAAGTTTCATTTTTTTAACCTCTACCTGGAGTTCCCCTTTAAGTACTGGAAGACTTGAGATTTTTGCATAGAAGTAATTTACAAATCTATGTACTTTCTGACACCAGTTGATTTAAAGGGAAAACATCAGCAGGTTAGCCAAATCTAACCTGCTAATAGCCCCCTATAGCACCAGGGACACTAAGGAGGAAGCTATGTGTGTTACTTTCCTCCTCGGCGCTGGTCCCGCTCTATTAGTCAGGGTAAACTCCAATCTGGAGCACCCTTAGGAGCACTACTGCCTCATCCGGCCCGCCCCTTCCATTGATTATCATTAGAAGGGGAGGGCTGGATGACGCAGCAGTGCTCCTAATGGTGCTCCGGAGAGGAGTTTACCCTGACCGATGCCGAGGAAGAAGGTAAGAAACATATCTATAGGCGCTATAGGGGTTATCAGTAGGTTATATTAGTCTAACCTGCTGATAGTTCCTCTTTTAAAACATTTTTTCCCTCCGGAGTACCACTTTAACAAAAAGTTGCATTGTGGATGCATCATACAAGGAAATAGTTCATCATGTTTTGCACGTGTCTTACGTGTTTTCTAATATATAAGGCAGCCTAAAATTGACGGAAATTAGGGACAGTTGGCAGCCACGTAAAGCGCTCACATTATATTAGATAGATACAGCTGTTATCTGGGTCTGTTAGAAAAAAAAACAACATGTAGCTGAATTTTAGAAAACATGTTTTTAGCACATACTTGGCAATTAGTTTGACAGCAACTGGTATATGAAACAAAAATAATTATACTTGTTATAGAAACATTTCAGCTATTTTCTATATCAAGGGATGTATTTTGTCTAAGCTCAAATGTAAAGACTGTGACATGTGCCGGGGAAGGGGGAAATGAGACTTTACTCATATTTGCATTTTTCCTGATGGCGAGAATGGCAGAGCGTGCGACGTTCTTCATGTGATATTTCAGAATCCTCATTACAAGTCAATAGGATCTATTAGGATCAATTGGATCAGTTCAAAAACAGATTTGTCATAGTTATCCTGGCTGCTTTCTGAACATAAGAAGCCCTTGGCAATAGTCAGAAACCCCATAGAGAACGAATGGAGAGCTGGCCATGTGCTTTATTTATCATGGGGAATATTTCACCTCTGCTTTAATCATGGGTGGGAATACCAATGCATGAATCTCCTCCAATCACCCTGCATTTTTGCAAAAAACGGATGAAAAGCGGATGGAGAAAAAAAACGGATGCTTTTTGGGGAATCTGTTTCGAACCGTTTTTCCATTTTTGATCGGTTTTTGCATTTTTGATCTGTTTTTCCATTTTCCCTATAATATAAAATAAGGATAAAAAAAACACACACATACAAGAATGTGGCGGACCAGGTTTTTGTGTACACTAAAAAAAACAAAAAACTCATGTTTTGATCTGTTTTTTTAACCTTTCTTTTAATGATTGAAGTCAATGGAAGGACGGATGAAAACAGATGCACACAAATGCATGCATTTTTTTCATCCACTTTTCATCCATTTTTCCAAAAACGCTGTGTGAACCCAGTCTTATCCTATGGATAAGGGATTACTTTTAGGCCACGTTCAGAGGCTGTAAAAACAGTGGCCCCTTCTGTGAGGAGAGGGGGTCGGGGAGTTGGGGAGAGGTTGTCCGGGTGATCACTGGACAGCCTATAGAAGATAGCGGCGGTCTGTTGCTGCCCCCCCCTATTACATGGAGTGACAGGAACATATCGCTGCTATCTAGATTGTTGATTTTTCTACATGTTAAAAGACAATGATCAGCCGTCATTGTGCATGCCTGTTGACCTTTGTCTTCTGTTACAAGAGATGATTATTGGCCATAACGGCCGATATCAGCCAAATACAGCCAATAGTCACTTTGTGTACAAGGGCCTTAACTGGAATGCAAGCGCTTTTGGGTGTGCCCACGCTCCAATTAACCATAGAACACACTGTAAAGTATGGCCGGGGGCCATACTTTACATTGTGTGCATGGACTATTTTGTGCTGCCACCAGGGCCGGATTAAGGAATCGGCACCAGGGGCACGTGCCGCGGGGCCCTCACCACAAAGGGGCCCCCACCAACCCAAACCCGGAAGCAGGGTTCAGGCTGGGGCATTTTTATTATATTCTTTTCAACCCCCTCTGCCCCCCCCACCGGTAATGTCCGCGCCCGGGGGGGGGGGCGCGGTGTCAGCCAGGTAAGGTGAGCTTCGGTCAGACAGCCTGTTACACACAGGCACGGAAGCTCACAGCAGCAGCCCGTGATGCCCGGACTTCCTGCTCGGCAGCGGTGCACAGTGACGTCATCGCGCTGAGCAGGGGAGAAGTTCGGGCACCGCGGGCTGCTGCTGTGAGCTTCCGTTCCTGTGTGTAACAGGCTGTCTGATGGAGGCTCACCTGGCCAGCCTGCCCAGCCTGCCCCTCCAGCCCCTCGACCGATCCCCCTGCCCCCAGCTTCTCCCTGCCCTTCCGCCCAGCTTAGGGGACCTCCAACAAAATTGTCACCCGGGGCCTCCACCAACCTTAATCCGGCCCTGGCGGCCACCGTTCACTGTATAGGAGCCGCACAAAACAGACCTGTGAGTTTTCTGTGCAGCCGCAATGTATACAAAGTGTATACACTACAGCAATTGTTCCATAAAAAATATTGTTTACCTACACAGTCAATAAATAGAGTCTGGTGTTGCAATCTGCAACAATGGCCATTATTTATTGAAAATATACATAGTGTGAACATGGCCTTAGGCTATGTCTCCACCATGTCTTTTCAGGCGGACATTTTTGTCATAAATAACGATCGTGAACATCATTTTTGCAGAGTTGGAACATAGCCCAAATATGAGATAACCCCTTTAACACATTGTAGTCACTATAGAATGTGGATACGGAAGCAATTTTGAGGCATGAATTATGCAATGCTTAAAAAAACTAAAATAGACCACGAATATGAACAGAGTTAAGAAATATGACAGCCTTCACGTGATTGGTTGCAATAAACCAACCTCACCTTTTCTTTATGTTAGTTTCCACTGAAACCTATAGATTCGCTGTCTCCCAGCAGGTGGCGCTGCGTCAATGTAGCACAAAGCCACCTGTGAATACAGTGCAAGTGTTGACTTTGATGAGAGCAGTCGTCTTCTAAAAAGGCTGCAGTGTATTATACACCATTGCATGACATTACATTGCATTGGATATCTTATATATTCTTAATGTATTGATAGATTTCCTTATGATGTACATTGGTGAAACTAAAAAAAGACTCCCATTACTAAATGATTAGATTAACATGATCATTCGTACTGTAACCCATGTAGGTCCATTAAAATGTCCCTCCATTTTGTGCATACAGGGGGAGATTTATCAAACATGGTGTAAAGTGAAACTGGCTCAGTTGCCCCTAGCAACCAATCAGATTCCACCTTTTATTCCTCACAGACTATTTGGAAAATGAAAGGTGGAATCTGATTGGTTGCTAGGGGCAACTGAGCCAGTTTCACTTTACACCATGTTTGATAAATCTCCCCCACAGTTTCTATGCAGTCTTATATGTCTCCATGGTAACAGACGCCAACCAAATCCAGTGTGGCCTTCTCCTACAGTCATACACCTTCCCACCTGTCTGCCACTTCTAGCTAATTGCATATGCTAAGTCAAGGCCAAAGCTGTTTATAGCCTGTTAACACGGAAACACATATTCCTCCTTAAAGGGGTCATTCTGCCCCACCATAAAAGGGGAACTCCGGGCCGGGGGTATTTTTGAGGATCGCAGGGGAGGGTGTGGAAATTAAAGCTGGAGGTCACTTACCTCTCCCATTCCAGCACCGGTGCCCGGATCGCGCCGCCCCTTTCTTCCGTCCAGCGGCCGCTTCCTGGTCAGAGCTGCCGCATGAGACGTGATGTCTCAAGGCAGCTCTGCCAATCAGCGGTCGTAACGGGGTGCCGCCTCGGCCGCTGAATGGCAGAGCTGCCTTGAGACGTCACGCTTTATGCGGCAGCTCTGAGCAGGAAGCGACCGCGGGATGGGAGTATCGGATCCGGGCACCGGCGCTGGAACGGGGGAGGTAAGTGACTTCCGGCTTCAATTTCCACCCCCTCCCAGGTGATCCTCAAAAATACCTCCCCCCCGGCCCGGAATACTTTAAAGGGGTATTTTTCTTTCAAATCAACTGGTTTCAATAAGTTATACAGATTTGTAATTTACTTCTATTTAAATATCTCCAGTCTTTCAGTAATTATCAGCTACTGTATGTTCTGCAGGAAGTGGTGTATTCTTTCCAGTCTAACACAGTTGCTCTCTGCTGCCACTTCTGTCCATGTCAGGAACTGTACAGAGCAGGAGAGGTTTTCTGTGGGGATTTGCTGCTGCTCTGGACAGTTTCTGACATGGGCAAAGGTGGCAGCAGAGAGCACTGTGTCAGACTGGAAAGAATACATCACCGCTATCCAGCTAAGAGCCCTAATTGGATTCATAAGTGGTGTCAGTTCACATTATGTGCAGTTTTTGAGTTTTCTTATTAGACTGCAGTTTTAAAAGAAATATTGCCATGAGGAGAAAGTGAGTTGACCTATATTTACAGCATCAGGGGAGGTGTAAAATTACTGTGTGTTCTGATCCCATAGAGAGAGCAACACCAGCATTGTTCTGGGCTGAGCGGAGAGGGGATGAAAGAGGTATTTGATAGGTGATGATGTCATCCTGTAGTTTACAGCTGACCCAGGACAGACCACTTCATGTGACACATTAAGAATAGTAATTATCTGGTGGGCTGACTGCTGGTCACATGATGCGGCTGCTGTAATAAAAAGGATGGTTGTAGCTGAGCTGGGATGCAACAGATGGCACTGGCATTTTTGTGTATATTATTTGTTGGAGTGCTTTCTGCCATTCTGTTGCATTCAGTGCCTTTTCAGCACATTATTTTTTATTTTTAAAGCAATATGTCCATTCTTGAAGGGGTATTGCACTCAAACATAACTTTTGATATGTTGCTGCCCATGGTGAGACTAACAGATCCTTCCATACTTATTATTATCTATTCAGTCTCATTCCCCCAGTTCTGAGCTGCTGCTTTCGGGTGAAAACACAAAAATCTGCGTGTGAGCTTTTCTCTCTGTCTCCCCCTCCTCCCTTCTGAGACTGAGACATTGTAACAACTTTGTAATGCTGGAAGTTTATCAGAAACTTGTCCTCAAAATAACCTTCCCAGCATTACTAAGAAATTGCAAAGTTGCAGATAAAGCCAGCCAGGGACTTTTTACATCAGCTGTCTCAGAAGGGAGGGAGAGACAGAGTGAAAGATTACGGATTTTTGTGTCTTCAGCAGAAAGTAGCAGCTCAGGGAAGGAGACTGAATAGATAATAACAAGCATGTAATGAATTTAGTCTCACCATGGTTAATGTTTGTTATTTTTTTATTATATGTGTGTTACGCTTCTTGCTCCATAGGAACATTGAAATGGTTCCTAATACACGTAACATAAGCTTCAAAAAAGTCTCGCAATCAAAAACACTGCTTAAATACATGTAGGAAAACACATATTTCCGAAGCATTTCTGACTTGAATTCCATGTGTATTTTTCCGCTTCTATTTTGCACCATATGAATCCAGCCTACGGAGGGGTAAGGTGGGAGGACTAATCTCCAGTCCAAACTTAACTCACATTTTTTGGCTGGGGAAACCGCTTGCTGTTCGGCTTATGTATAGCCTGTTCTCTAGTATACATATGCAGATTAGTCATCTAATATAATTACCATGTGGAGCCATTCTCAGAATGGATCATTTCATCATTTTGGCATCCAGCAATGGCTAAAGTACTTTGTTTAAGTTTCTAGATCGGCTTTTTATTGCTGGATCAGTTGGCCGATTATCTGTGCTCCTTGGACTCATCGCAGTCTCATTCACCGGTATGCTGTTCTCAAGACCTTTCATTTAGAAGCTATATCTGATATCAGCAGAAAATGTGGAGTCAGTAGAGTAAAGGGGATGTTTAGCTTTCCAGTTATTGTTTAACTGTGACTCTCATTAGAGTACAGAGAGCATGCTAGGATTGAAGCCATTGTATAGCCATAGGCAGGCAAACATTCGTGAGCTTCTCTGGGCAAAATGCAAAGGACTTGCTGGTGCTTGGTTAAGGCCCCTATTACACGGGGCAACTGTGAGGAGCAAACATTCCCCCTCGTTCCCCGCTCGCTGCCGTCGGGGGGCTGCCCGGGTCACCGCTAGATCGTCCATGCAGCCCATAGAGGATAGCAGCGGAATTCCACAGAGCGACAGCAGCAGATCGCTGCTATCACAGTCGTTTGTCTTTCAACATGTTGAAGGACAAATGTCAGCAACGATCAGCCGACATCGTTCATGTCGGCTGATCGTTGCCTTCTATTACACGAGAAGATTATCGGCCGTAACAGCCGATATCGTCCGAATACGGCCGATAATCCTTCCATATGATAGGGCCTCAATTCATCACAAGAAGAGACGATTGCAAGAATCCTGCTGCAAAAATGGACAACCAAAAGAAAAGTCCACTGTTGAAAAGACTTGCCACGATCATTACTCACTTTAAAGGCGTACTGCGGCAAACAAACAAAAAAATTATTTCAGATCATTTGGTTTTAGAAAGTTATAGAGATTTGTAATTTACTTCTATTTAAAAATCTCAAGTGATTCGCTACTTATCAGCTGCTGTATGTCCTGCAGGAAGTGGTGTTTTTATTAAAGTCTGACAGTTCTCTCTGCTGCCACCTCTGTCCAAGACAGGAACTGTCCAGAACAGTCTCTTCACAAGTCAATTCTTTAAATGGAGGGCGGCGAAGAGGGGAGGTGCGCAACAGATTACACTGAGACACTAGGGTAGGCAGGATTCTAAGCAGAGTCCGCTGCTGGTGTTCTGTTTGGAATTTCCGTCTGTTTTCCCTCAGTGTGAACGTATCCTTATTGTATTGACTTCAGTTCTGATGTACTGTACATTGCTCCCAGTAAAATGTTAGTTTGAATCAGCTGGGATGTTAAAAAGCAGGCACTCTCTCTGAATTTTCAGGTGAGCGCACCTTGACCATTGGTGTTCCGAAACCATTACACATATTGTACTATTTAATAATTTTCTGTTACTAAATATTGGTACAACTGTATCTTGCTTGTAAAGGGTTTACCCAAATCAATTTGCAGGTAGACTAGGCCTAAGGGTACCTAAGGTACCATTTAATTTTCCTTTGACCCTGGGAAAGAACAACTCCTTTAAATATTAAAAATCTTCTATCCCACCAGATGTACAATATAGGTAATAGTAATACATTTGTTTTATTATCTGTACTAAACCCTAGTGGGCCATCTTTAGGTTGCTTGATCTCTGGGTTTTGTACTTCGCATGGTTCCTTCGACATCACCTTGCAGAAATTTCTCCAAAGTCCGTAAACCACTGGTTGCTAGCTGTCTAAAAACCAATGCCCGGCTTTGTTTTTCCTGTGCTCTATTCCAGTAATGTCTTCTCTTCCAATGAACACAAAATGAGCTCATCAATGCTATATTATTGACTAGACCAGCATGAGTCAAATTATGCTGCTAATTGGTGCTTGCTTATTGCCTTTTTATACCACTTACTGCTCATTCGGTTCCATGTTAGACAGATTACAATTAAGAGCAAGGTAATGTCTCATGGGTAATTGCCGGTCTCTTTTTATTCAATTCCTAAACCATATCATTGCTGGAAGAGTCGATATTACTGTGCGGAAATGATCTCTATGCTTCTGCAGGTAAAGGAGGGTTAATTAAGAAGAAATAAAAAGGTTTTTAAGGAATTAGTTCACATTTATGGAAAACAGATCTGTCCATCCATTAAGTCATCCATCCAACCATTCAGGGAGGGAGCTTTACTTAGTTTAGAGGTAGCAATTGAATCAGGGCTCTTGAAAAGTGCAAAGTACCTTCTTCCTGATGTAAAGACACCAAAATAAGGCCCAGGTGTACAACCCCCTACTACATACAAAGACACTATTATTATAAAGAACACATTGGAGATCGAGGACCCTGATACAGATTTGGTCCATATATGGTACATCCATGTTGAATGCATTTTATTCTTATTAGTTTTTATCTGACAGCTGCCGGATGTCATTTTTGGCTGGAAACTTCAGTGTCCCGCCCCAGTCACTGATTGGCTGAGCGGGCAATGACTCAGCCCGGTATGTGACTGTGCAGCTGGAAGAGCTACAGGAGGCCGCTGGCTGTCAGCTGGACCCGTGAGTGACCCTACGGGGCACAAAGATAAGTAAGTTTTCTTTGTTTATAATTTTCCCACCACCCCCTGCCTTTCTTTCATTTCAAGGGACTTCTTCTTTAAGACCATGTTAGTAGGCCCACAGAGTTTTCAAGTTGTGTGGTTACTAAAGATCAGCTAATCTCAAGCACACTCAGGTCCTTTCGAGTCTCTGTGTGCAGCATTTGGCTGCAGAAGTTGAATGCAGCCTTGGGGAGTCCTGGAAAATATGGATACAGCCATAGGCCTTGTTCTTACAACGTAAGTTTTCATTAAACAACGCCTGTTGTGGCAGGTTTGCAACAATGGCCGTCATTTAATGAAGTGGCCGGTCGCTTGAAGTCTATGGGGATTCCATGTGGTTGGACTTAAAACAAACATGTCAATTTTATGCGGCTGCTATTTTATGCGTCCGCACTTTACAGTCTGCAATGGGTAATTGGAACACAGGCACGCCCGAACGTGCCCATGTTGCAATAAAAAAAAAAATTTGATGTTTATCTGGCCAGTACTGCTGTGCCAGCCAGGATGAATGTCACAGACGGGCCATTCTGTGACATGGCCATGTCACAGAACGGCCACTGTCATGCATTGTGTGAACCCGGCGATAGACTGTATCCATGTTTCTCAGGCAGTCTTAGAGCTGCATCCAGGTTCTGCAGCCACTGGTAATCAAATGCTGCATGCTTGGGGTCGGATGGACCTGAGCATGCTTGAGATTCGCTAATCTCTCGTGGTTACATAGCTATTTATGCTAGAAGCTCATTTAAAGTGACTCTGTACCCACAATCTGAACCCCCCCCCCCCCCCCCCCCCAAATCGCTTGTACCTTCGGATAGCTGCTTTTAATCCAAGATCTGTCCTGGGGTCCGTTCGTCAGGTGATGCAGTTATTGTCCTAAAAAACAACTTTTAAACTGACTGCATTAGACTGGCACAACCTCTCTGTCCCTCCTCCCTGCCCTCCTCATCATAAGGATTGTCTCCTATTCCTTTAGCTGTGTTAGCACGGCACATGGGCTGGATCTTTAAGGCACCTGTGCAGTGTTCAAACAGGAGAAAATGTTCCTGTGGCATTCCTAATGGTGAAGAGGGTGGGGAGGGGATACAGAGAGGTTGTGCCAGCCTAATGCAAACACAATCTAAGCCCCGGCCGTTGGCCACGGGGCTGCCAGTTTAAAAGTTGTTGGTTGTTGACCAAAAAAATCTACTAAAAACAATTAGAGCACCCAAAGAATGCAGCCCATTGATGATAGATTGAGAAACTTAACTTTTAATTTTGCACATGCTCCATGGTAGTAACCGATAACGAGTCATCTGGACGAGCAGCTCCTTAAAACTGGTCATGACTGCTTTAAGCTCTGATCACACCTACTGAGATGTAATTGACAAGCCATGGGACATCCTATGTTATCCATTGCCTCTCCCCGTAGCTCAGAGCATGTGCACTGGTAGTATGCCTATGGATTGGTGTATTCCAGAACCAGTGGGTTTTACATGGCAGCAGAGGTGCTGCTGGACTTCTGGGTGTGTTCCCGCGGCAGGTACCTGTGTTGCAGCAATGGTGGGGGTTGCCAAATAGAGTAATGCCTATTAGAGTAGGGACCCACTAATTAGAGTAGGGACAACTAAGGTTGCTTTATTTGTAGCACTAGATCAATATATAAAATGTGGTTGCACAGTCCACTTTGGTTGAACAAAGACACATGCCCATCAGGTATAAATGTTCATAGACTTGATTTATAGTAAGGGAAAACCGAAATCCCCAGCCAACTGTAACCAGTTTTGCCTCATTAGTTTTCCCCCGATTAGCATTTTATAATTAGCTGCTAAATTAATTATAACCATTGTCACCATTTGTTCTTAAATAAACACAAAGCCCTTTTTTGGATTGCTGTCATTGTATATGCTTTTATTACCGTGTTTCCCCAAAAATAAGACACCACAACTACCCTACCCTCTAGTCTAAAGTAAGGCATTCCCCCAAAATAAGGCACCCTCTACCCTAAACTAGGGCACCCCCCAAAATAAGGCACCCCCCAAAAATAAGGCCACCCGTTAGCAACCGCCGCCACCCAGGACTCACCTAATCCCCTCGTGGAGCTTCACTTCCGGCACCGCAGACAGCATCGTTCATGGCCCCCACGTCCTCCGCATATCCCACTGCATGTCCTGCCGCACACCACTGCCCTGTCCTGCCGGCACGTTCCGCTGCACGCCTCTGTCTGTCCCGCCAGCACAGCCAAAAAACACACCGATACATTTTGGTATTATCTCCCCTAATCATGGCATGATTAGAGGAGATAATCCCAAAACGCATCGCATGTTTTTTAACTGTGCTGTATGTTTTTTATGGACAATGAAATAAAGTTTTTGTAAATTTTATATGGAAGCTGTGGATCCTGTTCCTTCATGTGATTGATCAGCTGGAGTGCGGCCCAGCCTTTCTTCTCTCCACTTCCTCCAATCTTACCTGGAACTCTTTGGCTTCCAATGGACATGGTGAGCTGACTTCCTTTGTCTTTATGTACAACCCTTTCTTATATTGATATTTTCTCCACCCTCTTATTTTTTACTCTAGTGTCTGTCCCCAGTCTGAACCCTATCTACAATTCCTATTGTCAGGGCCGTATTTACAGCTTATGCTACCCTAAGCAGTGAGCCTTCATCCATGTTTAGTCCACGAAGGTCATCCGCATTGTGTTGCAAATAAGAAAAAAAGTGTTTTTCACAAATGACATTTTTATGACTGTCTCTATTGTTCCTGCTTTACAATTTAACAGCCATTGTCTGCAAATTTTTATTTTAAAAAAGAGGAGGCGAACAATTCCAGGTGAAACACAGGAGTTGTTTTGTAGCATTTGCTAGGGTCAAATGATATTAGAACATTTCTAATAATAAAATATAGCAAATTAACTGAATTAAAAGTATGGAAGAGAATATTTCAAATTTTTAAAATGATGACGTTGGGCTGAGGTCGTTGAACCGGTAGAGACTTTATGATTAGCTTATGTTTGGGTGACTAAGATGGTAAACTGTATATTCTGGTGCTTTGTTCTAGTGTGTTAGTCTTTAGCTTAAGGCCCTATTACACAAAGTGATTATCGGCTGTACAATGTCGGCTGATAGTTGTCTTTCTACATGTTGAAAGATCAACGATCTCCATAGCAACGATATGCCGCCAGTGCTCCATGGAATAGGAGCAGTGGCAACAGACCGCCGCTATCTTCCATGGGCTGCCCGGACGATCTAGCGATCACCCGTGCAGCCCCCCGGTTCTTACCCGCTCGCTGCCTACACGTGTAATAGCCCCGGCAGCAAGCAGGGAATGAGGAGCAAGCAAGCGCTCACCTGGCAGGTCGGCGCTCGCTTGCTCCCTCTAGTCACCCCCTGTAATAGGGGCTTTAGTTTTGGGTTCATTTTTGTTTAGTCCTTGGGTCTTTATTTTAAATTGCTGCTTTATTCAGTCACCTAGTCGCTTAAAGGAGAAATCTGCAGACCTCTTTTTTTCACAAGTGTTGGGGGGGAGGGGAGGATTAAAGAAATAACATTCTCTCATCTCCCTGGCTCCAGCACTGGAGACCACATACCGCCACTTTAGTCCCCCGGGTACCCGGGCACTTCCTGTTCTCAGTGGGGATGAGTCCTAAATGGCGGACCGCACACGTAACAACTCAGGTCCCCCATGTATGTGGCCACCAGTGCTGGAGCTGGGGAAATGAGAGCGTGGTATTTTTTTTCTGCCCGAACTTCCACCGGACGATTATCGTTGGCATAATCGTTAACGATCTCAAACGACCGCTATTGCGAAAGACCTGAAAACGTTCAGTCATTTCCATGGAACGACAATCGTTACTTATGATCGTTTTTTCTTCGCTATGCGAACGACCGAACAACGTCTTATTCAATGCAAACGATTTGCGAACGTTTTGCGAACGAGCAACGATAAAAATAGGTCCAGGTCTTATAAAGCGATCAACGATTTCTCGTTCGGTCGTTAATCGTTAACTGCATTTCAACCGAACGATTATCGTTTTATATGTAGGCCTCTCTTGTTTGGGACAGATTCTTGACTGTTTGAGCATTTACTGACTCCCTAATTTGTAAACCCTTAAATGACTACGATCAAGTCTTTCTCCATAGCCGATAACTCAATAAGCTCTTCCTGTATTGAAATTAGACCCATGACCCATGAACTTAAAACAAGTCATCGGTGCCAGACTAGCCAGGGCCATCATTTCTCCCATCCTGTTGGTTTTTCTTGTGAAGTATATATATATATATATATATATATATATATATATATATATATATACACATAATACTTTAGTCTATAGGTAAACAGGTCTTGTCACATGTATAGTACACGTTATGTCATAGGTGGTAGGGTCAGCAGAGGTCTCAAGTACTGCTTTCGCACTTTGCTTAAAGCTAAATGTCTCCCATCACATAACTTAACTATGTCTCAACAAGCCATATAATATATAGAATATCCTTGTGCGTTGAACCAGAAGCATTTGTTGTTGTCATACATAATTAGTCACCATTAGGCCTCTTTGAAGAGACTCTCTTGTTATCGCAAATGAACTGATGATAGTACAACCAAGTATCATTAGACTAATTGTTTAAATGTCTGGTTCCGAATCCGGCACCTTTCTTGACATCTCTGAGGCTGAGCCCCTGGATATAATTATGGACTTCGTGTTGTTGTCAGCCAGGTATGCGGCAGAGTGATATTTCCCGGATGGGGGAGTGGCTTTGTTTTGAAGTTAACAACTGGTTTTCTATTGAAATTATCCTTTAGGAAATCCTTAGAGTGTGTTAGGTACAATAAGTGACGGACGTCTGCCATTCAGCAGTGGAAACCTTTGTGTTGGAAAGGTAACCTGCCACTACGCTTGGGACCATTAAACCACCAGCATATCCTACCATACCATACCATATACCATACCATATATCATATACCATACCATATAACATTAAAGCTGCCCATATCAATTCCAGCTGTCCTTGCGTTTGATACCATTTTCTTGACATTTACGAGCTTGGGACTCTTGCAAGGGCATGCTCATTGTGTCCAAAAAGACAAAGACAGTACATGTCTCTTCATTGCTATGAGGCTTTAACGGTGCAATGCACATGAGCTTGGCACCACTGCAGTCCCAAATTTATCTCAATTAACCCCTTTATGACATTCATTGACAGTAGTAGCTTTAAGAAAAAGAAAAGAGCAGGTTCACAAGCCCTACCAAATGTGTCTACTGGTCAGTTCCGTAGATAATGCGTTTTGGGAATTATTTCCCATCAAGTCATCAGGATATTCCCAACTTAGGGCTCATTCACACTTCAGAATCGGCACGGAGATTCCGGTTGGAACCAATTGGAATCCCGCTATTATGTCTTTCAATGGGAGGACTCGCGCACCTCGGCTCTCTGTGCCTTTCCACTCAAAGAATTGACATGTCGATTTCAATCCCGAAGTGTGAACAGACCCTTTTTCAAACATCTAGCAGCATTTTTTGGACTTGCTCTTTATGTTTCAAATGTTTTTAGTAGAAAAGTACTGAATGCAGCCGACACAAAATCTTAGAGCCTACTAGACCTATATTCTGTGAGCACAAGTATAATAGATACATAATGTACAAACTAAACCAAAGTATATAACAGAAGGTGACATCACAGAAAGATATCTTCTTATAAGGTATCTTAAATGTGAAAGAACAATGGGTGAAAACCAGGCCCGGACTGGTAATCTGGCAAGCCGGGCAAATGCCCGCTGGGCTGGCCGGATTACCAGTCCGTGGGCCGCCCGGGCTGCATAATTTAAAAAAAATCACCGCTGCGGCCCGCCACCGCAGCCCGCTTCTCTCTGCCCAGCCGCTCGGCCCGATGCAGCCGGCCACAGCGGACCCTCGTTGGTTGGAGGAGCACCTCTGGAGCAGGCCAGCCGGGCAGAGGTGAGCGGGCTGCGGTGGCGTGTCTTCGCCCCGCCTGATCCCCCCCAAGTGCTGAGGGCTGCAGACGTGCTGTGCGCAGGCACGTCTGCAGCCACCTCCACCAGACCCCCAGCGGCTGACGTCACTTCCCTGACGCGCCGCTGAGGACCTGGAGTAGATAGAAGAGAGGTTGCTGCCGCCGCCGTCGCCGTGGACTGAAGACGTGGAGGACGAAGCTGCTGGGGATCGAGGTGAGGTGAGAATGTGTTTTTTTTTTTTTTAACCCCTTCACATGTGGCCAGAGATTTGGGGGGGAGGGGGTGGCTATTCTATATGGGGGGGAAGCAGGGGGGGCGGCTATTCTGTATGGGGGATGCAGGAGGGCGGCTATTCTATATGGCAGGAGCTATTCAGTGTGGGGGGGAAGCAGGGGGGCGGCTATTTTGTATGGGGGATGCAAGGGGGCTATTCTATATGACGGGGGCTATTTTATATGGGGGGGATGCAGGGGGGGCTATTCTATATGGCAGGGGCTATTTTATATGGGGGGGATACAGGGGGGCGGCTATTCTGTATGGGGGATGCAGGGGGGCTATTCTATATGGCAGGGGCTATTTTATATGGGGGGGATACAGGGGGGCGGCTATTCTGTATGGGGGATGCAGGGGGGCTATTCTATATGGCAGGGGCTATTCTATATGGGGGGGATGCAGGGGGGGACTATTCTATATGGGGGGGATGCAGGGGGGGGACTATTCTATATGGGGGGATGCAGGGGGACGGATATTCTGTATGGGGGGATGCAGGTGGGCTATTCTATATGGAGGGATGCAGGAGGGGCTATTGTATATGGGGGGGATGCAGGGGGCTATTCTATATGGGGGGATGCAGGAGGGGCTATTGTATATGGGGGGGATGCAGGGGGGGCTATTGTATATGGGGGATGCAGGGGGACTATTCTATATGGGGGGATGCAGGGGGATGGCTATTCTGTATGGGGGGATGCAGGGGGGGCTATTCTATGCAGGAGGGGCTATTGTATATGGGGGGATGCAGGGGGGCTATTCTATATGGGGGGACTATTCTATATGGGGGGATGCAGGGGGACGGCTATTCTGTATGGGGGGATGCAGGGGGGCTATTCTATATGGGGGGATGCAGGGGGGGCTATTCTGTATGGGGGGATGCAGGGGGGGCTATTCTATGCAGGAGGGGCTATTGTATATGGGGGGATGCAGGGGGGCTATTCTATATGGGGGGACTATTCTATATGGGGGGATGCAGGGGGACGGCTATTCTGTATGGGGGGATGCAGGGGGGCTATTCTATATGGGGGGATGCAGGGGGACGGCTATTCTGTATGGGGGGATGCAGGGGGGGCTATTCTATATGGAGGGATGCAGGGGGGGCTATTCTATATGGAGGGATGCAGGGGGAGCTATTGTATATGGGGGGATGCAGGGGGGCTATTCTATATGGGGGGATGCAGGGGGACGGCTATTCTGTATGGGGGGATGCAGGGGGGCTATTCTATATGGGGGGATGCAGGGGGACGGCTATTCTGTATGGGGGGATGCAGGGGGGGCTATTCTATATGGAGGGATGCAGGGGGGGCTATTCTATATGGAGGGATGCAGGGGGAGCTATTGTATATGGGGGGATGCAGGGGGTCTATTCTACATGGGGGGATGCAGGGGGGCTATTCTATATGGGGGGGACTATTCTATATGGGGGGGTGCAGGGGGACGGCTATTCTGTATGGGGGGATGCAGGGGGGGCTATTCTGTATGGCAGGGGCTATTCTATATGGGGGGGATGCAGGGGGGGACTATTCTATATGGGGGGATGCAGGGGGACGGATATTCTGTATGGGGGGATGCAGGTGGGCTATTCTATATGGAGGGATGCAGGAGGGGCTATTGTATATGGGGGGGATGCAGGGGGGGCTATTGTATATGGGGGATGCAGGGGGACTATTCTATATGGGGGGAAGCAGGGGGATGGCTATTCTGTATGGGGGGATGCAGGGGGGCTATTCTATATGGCAGGGGCTATTTTATATGGGGGGGATACAGGGGGGCGGCTATTCTGTATGGGGGATGCAGGGGGGCTATTCTATATGGCAGGGGCTATTCTATATGGGGGGGATGCAGGGGGGGACTATTCTATATGGGGGGATGCAGGGGGACGGATATTCTGTATGGGGGGATGCAGGTGGGCTATTCTATATGGAGGGATGCAGGAGGGGCTATTGTATATGGGGGGGATGCAGGGGGGGCTATTGTATATGGGGGATGCAGGGGGACTATTCTATATGGGGGGATGCAGGGGGATGGCTATTCTGTATGGGGGGATGCAGGGGGGGCTATTGTATATGGGGGATGCAGGGGGACTATTCTATATGGGGGGATGCAGGGGGATGGCTATTCTGTATGGGGGGATGCAGGGGGGGCTATTCTATGCAGGAGGGGCTATTGTATATGGGGGGATGCAGGGGGGCTATTCTATATGGGGGGACTATTCTATATGGGGGGATGCAGGGGGACAGCTATTCCGTATGGGGGGATGCAGGGGGGCTATTCTATATGGGGGCTATTCTATGCAGGGGGGGCTATTCTATATGGGGGGATGCAGGGGGACGGCTATTCTGTATGGGGGGATGCAGGGGGGGCTATTCTATATGGGGGGATGCAGGGGGTCTATTCTACATGGGGGGATGCAGGGGGGCTATTCTATATGGGGGGGACTATTCTATATGGGGGGGTGCAGGGGGACGGCTATTCTGTATGGGGGGATGCAGGGGGGGCTATTCAATATGGGGGGGATGCAGGGGGGGCTATTGTATATGGGGGGATGCAGGGGGCTATTCTATATGGGGGGGACTATTCTATATGGGGGGATGCAGGGGGACGGCTATTCTATATGGGAGGGGATGCAGGGAGACTATTCTGTACGGGGGATGCAGGGGGGCTATTCTATAAGGAGGATGTATAAATGAGGATGTTGCTGGAGCAAGAAGCCTAAAATGTCTGTCTGACAGATCCCGTGGAGAGGAGTCATGGCCAGAGAAGCCTTCATGATGGCCGGAGCCAGATGGAGAAGAGAAGGAAAAGTGGACGTCTCTTCATGCAGAGAAGACGCCTACTGTGAGTGACAGGATGTAACTGCACTATAATCACTTATAAGGTCTGCAGAACCTTTATACAGCTGGGATCTACCTCTGTATCCGGGGTGTCACACTCCGGCCCTCCAGGTGTTACAAAACTACAATTCCCATCATGCTTTAGCTGTCCAGTCATGATGGGATTTGTAGTGATGTGAGGGCTGGAGTGTGACACCTGTGTTCTATTGTCACTGCTTTGGGAGAATATTGGTCTTTTATAGTGGCTGTTATTTGGTGACAGTATAGTGGGCATGGTGTGATTGTATTATTCGTATTGGTAATATTAGTGTTTTATATAGTGGATTGTATTCAGTCACAGTGTAGTGGTGTTAGTCATTATGTGGTGATAATGGCCGTGCTAATGGTGTGGTGATAATGGCCGTGCTCATGGTGTAGTGATAATGGCCGTGCTCATGGTGTGGTGATAATGGCTGTGCTCATGGTGTGGTGATAATGGCCGTGCTCATGGTGTGGTGGTAATGGCCGTGCTCAAGGTGGGGTGATATTATGTGTTACTTATATACTGGTAGTATTGGCAATATTGGTGGGTTTGCTTAGTAACAGTATGGCAGTAACGTGTACAGTGTGGTGATAATATTTGCTTACTGGTGTTATTAACTATGACAGTATTATCATGCACAGAAAATTCTTACCTATGTGACCATTATATATCCTAAAATTTGTCCTGGGGCCCTACATATACCTGAGATAGATAGGAGATAGATAGATAGGAGATAGATAGGAGATAGATAGGAGATAGATAGGAGATAGATAGGAGATAGATAGATAGGAGATAGATAGGAGATAGATAGGAGATAGATAGGAGATAGATAGGAGATAGATAGATAGATAGATAGATAGATAGATAGGAGATAGATAGATAGATAGATAGATAGATAGATAGATAGATAGATAGATAGATAGATAGGAGATAGATAGATAAATAGATAGATAGATAGATAGGAGATAGATAGATAGATAGGTGATAGATAGATAGAGGAGATAGATAGATAGATAGATAGGAGATAGATAGGAGATAGATAGATAGATAGATAGATAGATAGATAGATAGGAGATAGATAGATAGATAGATAGATAGATAGATAGATAGATAGATAGGAGATAGATAGATAGATAGATAGGAGATAGATAGATAGATAGATAGATAGATAGATAGGAGATAGATAGATAGATAGGAGATAGATAGATAGATAGATAGATAGATAGATAGATAGATAGATAGGAGATAGATAGATAGATAGGAGATAGATAGATAGATAGATAGGAGATAGATAGATAGATAGATAGATAGATAGGAGATAGATAGATAGATAGATAGATAGGAGATAGATAGATAGATAGGAGATAGATAGATAGATAGATAGGAGATAGATAGATAGATAGGAGATAGATAGATAAATAGATAGATAGATAGATAGGAGATAGATAGATAGATAGGTGATAGATAGATAGAGGAGATAGATAGATAGATAGATAGGAGATAGATAGGAGATAGATAGATAGATAGATAGATAGATAGATAGATAGGAGATAGATAGATAGATAGATAGATAGATAGATAGATAGATAGATAGGAGATAGATAGATAGATAGATAGGAGATAGATAGATAGATAGATAGATAGATAGATAGGAGATAGATAGATAGATAGGAGATAGATAGATAGATAGATAGATAGATAGATAGATAGATAGATAGGAGATAGATAGATAGATAGGAGATAGATAGATAGATAGATAGGAGATAGATAGATAGATAGATAGATAGATAGGAGATAGATAGATAGATAGATAGATAGATAGATAGATAGATAGATAGGAGATAGATAGATAGATAGATAGGAGATAGATAGATAGATAGATAGATAGATAGATAGATAGGAGATAGATAGATAGATAGATAGATAGGAGCAGGGCCGGCGTCAGCACCCGGCTAAGTAGGGCAAATGCCGGGGCCCCCAGCTCCTCTAGGGGCCCACTCCCGTTTTTTACTACATTTTTTTTGTTAGTAAAAAAGAAAAAAAAGTGTAGTAACAAAGAGGACTGGGCCCCTAGAGGCCGCATGTGACAGTTAGGGGCCCGCCGATCCATACTGGGGCCCCCGAGCACCTGTCTTCCATCACAAATCTTCCCTACAGCCGAGTAGGAAAGAGGACCTTTGAGTCTGAAGGACCTTTGATGATGTCACGGGTCATGTGATCGGACACATGACCTGAGGGCAGCAGGTAGGCTCTGCCAACTAAGTGTCCTGTATGTGCTGGTTCTTCTACTTGTTTTGTGTATAGAGGTCCTGCTGTAATATATATATATATCTATTACAGCAGGATATATATTACAGCAGGACCTCTATACACAAAACAACTAGATATCTGTATCTATCTATCTATCCATCTATCTATCTATCTATCTATCTATCTATCTATCTATTTCCCTATCTCCTATCTATCATATGAACATGGTGAGACCTCTAGTTCTCCTATATTCAGGCCCTGCAGTGATATACAGTGTGTGTGTATATATATATATATATATATATATATATATATATATATATATATATATACACACACACACTGTATATCACTGCAGGGCCTGAATATAGGAGAACTAGAGGTCTCACCATGTTCATATTATAAATATATATATATATATATATATATATATATATATATATATATATATAATGCTGGTGCTGCTAGTTCTCTAGTATACAGCTCCTGCTCTGTGTGTGTGTATGTATATACACACACACACACACACACACACACACAGAAGGAGCTGTATACTAGAGAACTAGCAGCACCAGCATGATATATATATATAATCCTGTGACTGGGTCTGATTCCTCCAGAGTCCTGACTACTGCAGAGATCAGGAGATACAGGAGGAGAAAGATATGCAGCAGCCGCATGTTTCTTCTGCTGCAAATCTTTCCTCGCCTGTCTCTCCATGATTTGCTCCTCAAAGGGGCCCGCCGAGGCTCTGTCGCCCAAGGGCCCACAAAAAGCTGGAGCCGGCCCTGGATAGGAGATAGATAGGAGATAGATAGGAGATAGATAGATAGATAGATAGGAGATAGATAGGAGATAGATAGGAGATAGATAGATAGGAGATAGATAGGAGATAGATAGATAGATAGGAGATAGATAGATAGGAGATAGATAGATAGATAGATAGGAGATAGATAGATAGATAGATAGATAGGAGATAGATAGGAGATAGGAGATAGATAGATAGATAGATAGGAGATAGATAGATAGATAGATAGGAGATAGATAGATAGATAGATAGATAGATAGATAGATAGGAGATAGATAGATAGATAGATAGATAGATAGATAGATAGATAGATAGATAGGAGATAGATAGATAGGAGATAGATAGATAGGAGATAGATAGATAGATAGATAGATAGATAGATAGATAGATAGATAGGATATAGATAGATAGGAGATAGATAGATAGATAGATAGATAGATAGGAGATAGATAGGTAGATAGATAGATAGATAGATAGATAGATAGATAGATAGATAGATAGGAGATAGATAGATAGGAGATAGGAGATAGATAGATAGATAGATAGATAGATATCCAGTAGGAAGCTATCTAGCAGCTTATTATGTAGCTTAGATTACACGTGAGATCACAACCAGCAGTTGAGTGGAGCAGTGGAGTGATAGTCAGGATAAAAGGGATTTAAAAAATATAGTAACTTTTGTCCAAAAACAGCAGCACCCCTGTCTTCAGACTGTGTGTGGTATTACAACTTGGCTCCATTTACTTCAATGGAACTGAGCTGCAATACCTCACACAAACTGAAGAAGAGTGTGGCGCTGTTTCTGAAAGAAGGTGGTCATGTTTTTCTCCTTTAGGGTACAAACACACACGGCATATACGCTGCGTACTTACTGCTGCGATACGCAGCAGATTAGATCTAAATTACTGAACACAGTATCAAATCTGCTGCAGATCTGCTGCGTATCAGCTGTGTGTGTTTGTACCCTTAAAGGGAATCTGTGAGGTCCATACCAGGTCTCGGGCTGTAGATCTCAGCAGACAGGTGTGAGGGAGATATCACTGACAGGATCTTTAGTCCAGTGTAAACTTTTATAATTGTCCTTTTCATTACCAACTAAAGTTTCACAACAGCAGCGGTAGCAGCACCCTATAGGTCCATCAGCCAGAGCAGGAAGGGGCGGGGCAGAAGGTGCTGCTGTGGCTCCACCTCTGTGACACTTCAGCTGGTAATGAAAGAATGATTATAGAGGTTTACACTGGACTAAAGGTCCGGTCCCTGACCTGTACGCTGGGATCTACAGCTGTGCACCTTGTATAGACCCCACAGGTTCCCTTTAAGGGCACGTTCATACCTAATCCAAAGCGGATTTGATGCTTCTGATTTAATCAGTTGAAATTAATACATTTATGCCGCATCAAATCCACAACAGATCATGTTATAGCATTATTTTTAGGTGCTGATGGTGGGGTTCACATGTTTAAGGGAGTAGTGGGGACATGGCTAAATGAAGCAGAATTTGCTACAGAGCGTATTTTACACGGCTATCCATGATATGGTGTGTGGGCTGCTGGGGTCTGACTGCCAGGGCTGATTTTAAGTCCCAGTCCGGCCCTGGTGAAAACCAAGCATTACGCTGCCAAACCAGTCACACTAAGATTGCCATTCAATACAGAGAGTCTTATACATAAAGTTGCCCATTGCTATGGTCTTTTCATACATACTGTATAGGTTGTGTTGATCATAGTGATCCCATTAGGCCTGCTTTTTTCTTTGTAACAGTAAAGTGACTACTGAGAACTTTTATACTATACAGCCTGGAGTTATATTCCATGTTTTGTCTTTGCTGTCCTTTGAACAAGATCTTTCTTCATATACAGTTAAAGGGGTACTCCGGGGGGGGGGGTATTTTTGAGGATCGCCGGGGAGGGGGTGGAAATTGAAGCCGGAGGTCACTTACCTCCCCCGTTGCAGCGCGGGAGGCGGGACTCCGCTACGGCCGCTGATTGGCAGAGCTGCCTTGAGACATCACGTCTCATGCAGCAGCTCTTACCAAGAAGCGGCCGCGGGACGGGAGTTCCATGCGTCGTGATCCGGGCACCGTTGCTGGAACGGGGGAAGTAAGTGACCTCCACTTCAATTTCCACCCCCTCCCCGGCGATCCTCAAAAATATCCCCCGGCCCGGTAGACCCCTTTAAAGGGGTACTCCAGGTTGTTGTTTTTTTTTTTATTTAATCAACTGGTGTCTGAAAGTTATACAGATTTGTAAATTACTTCTATTAAAACATATCAAGTCTTCCAGTACTTATCAGCTGCTGTATGTTCTGCAGGGAGTGGTGCATTCTTTCTAGTCTGACACAGTGCTCTCTGCTGCCACCTCTGTCCATGATAGGAACTGTCCAGAGCAGGAGAGGTTTTCTTTGGGGATTTGCTACTGCTCTGGACAGTTCCTGTCATGGACAGAGGTGGCAGCTGAGAGCACTGTGTCAGACTTGAAAGTTTACACCACTTCCTGAAGGGCATACAGCAGCTGATAAGTACCAGAAAACTTTACATTGTTAAATAGAAGTAATGTACAAATTTATATATACTGCTGGCACAATTTGATTTGAAAGAAAAAAAAAAGAAAAATCACTGGAGAACCACTTTAACGTGGCAATATGCCTCCAATAACGGACAGGCGATCGTTACCTCTATGGTTGTGGTTTACCCCTCTGAGAACAAAGGGGACGTGCAGTGTTTTTTTTCATCACACCCAACCCCAATCTCATCATCTGTCAGGGCAACTTCTGCTTGTTTTTCAGATGGGGTGGGGAGCAATGCATTCCATATTGGAAGGTATACAATTGCTAAGGCAACCATACTGCACCCACCATTCACAAGCCCATTTCTAGAGAATAGGACTACTGCACAGACCTCACAGGGCATAGGACGGTGGCCTCGGCAACCCAACAGTGAAGGTTCAACTTCATTCCATGCCCGATCTGAAGAACAGGAAGAAGTTCAAGATTACAGTTTCCTGCTTTCTTCTGTAAACTCTTGTCCCCTGGTTTTGCCTGTTATTGCACCAAAGTCCCAATCACTATAATAGAAATGAGTGGCAATACAAGGACAGCAGGATGAAAAATCAAAATTTCCTGCAAAAAGAGACCCCCCCCCCTTCCTTATCCTTTAAGCAAAACCATTGGTGAACCCTATCCTGGCAAAGGGTTTCTTTATGTATTAGGAAACCTACAAGCATTTGAGTAATAGCTTAGCAATGTCGAATACGGAGACAATTTCTCAAATGGTTCCAATTTACTATGATGGGCCGCAGGCTACTTATCATCAAAAGTGCCGGCAAACATCCCCCACACTTTCTCACGCAGCTCATTTTTTTTCAGCGTGGAGACACTTTATCTTGTCACAAAACAGCAGATATTCAGGCTTTAAGCAATTATTCTCTTTACTTAACACATATCTCTCAGCCAGTTTCTTCCACAGCCACATCTGGGCCAATAGCGGGGAGATGACTGACTTGTGCTTGCAGTTACCAGCTCATTTGCACTTTAAATGGTGCAAGACAATGAACCTTAATTAGCTCATCACTGCGAGCTTCGAAAGTCTTATGTTTGAGGTAGTTACAAGATATCTCTGCTTTGATTAAAGGTTCCAAACCGCAAAGAGAATGCAGGAGGAAACGGCAAACAAGCCGAAGTTCCCCGGCATCAGAGGATATAGTTAATCATTTTGTTTTCACAAGAGTCGGAGGTTGTGTTAGTCAGACCAGACACACTTGATGATTCCTCTCGGAGACTGGTGAATTATTTACAGAGTTCATGGTCAGCCAGGGATCAGACCGGTTCACAGACACACGCAACTGTGATACTACGGTTAGCGAGTGTTTGCACATGAATGAATGGATGGGGATTAGATACAAACAGATGATTACGTTTTTATGCTTTTAAAGGAAACGCTACGTATTTATTTTCTCATGCACTAACAACGAAAAATATTAAATTCAGGAATTGGTTTGTTTGCCTATTCCATTGCATTCTAGTTTTTTTTTAAATAACTATCATTTTCCTTAAACAGTCTTCTTACCATCATAAGGGTATGTTCACGCGGAGCAAAAGTGGCGTCAGCGGCCAAAGCGGAGGTGCGTGAGCCCTCCCATAAAGACATTGTATGATACTGAGGCATTCGGGATTCCGCGGCGGAGAGATCTGACACGGACTTCTGCCTCTTTTGCTCTGTGTGAACATACCCTAAGGCTGTGCTCCCCACCTTTTTTCAGGTTGAAAGGAACAGTCAAATATGACAGATGGTTTTTAAAGGAGGACTTTGGCCAGGACCAATTTTTTCAAAATGTCCTGGGAGGGGGTTGGTGAAAAATAACAACATCTACTTACCTCCCTGGTCCACGCATACCGCTGCTCTGGTTTCCGGCTGCTTCCTGGTCCTGAGACGGCAGTTGGGACATGAGGTGACAGGCTCGCTCAGTCATTCAGCGTTAAATGGCTGATTAGACCTGTCACGTCATGTCCCAAGTCCCATGTTATTGGATGGTATTGTTTTCACCCATCTCCTCCCCGATTGTTTTGGAAAAAATGGTCCCGGACGGAGTACTTCTTAAAGGGGTTATCCTGCGCTACAAAAACATACAATATTACGAAAATCACCATAAGACCAGTGCCATGTGTATATAAGGGGTTGGCATATAGAGTGTGACACTGTGTGCTGCTCTTTGCTTCCTCCAAATACCTCCATTGTACAGCTTGTGACAGAACACATGACATTAAAGGTGTTGTCCAACGCAACAAAAACATGGCCACTTTCCCCCCTCTCTTGTCTCCAGTTTAGGTGTGGTTTGCAATTAAGCTCCATTTACTTCAATGGAACTGAGTTTCAAAACCCCACCCAAACTGGAGACAACAGTAGGGGGAAAGTGTCCATGTTTTTGTAGCGCTGGATAACCCCTTTAAAGCTTAAGCTATGGTCCACCTGCTGTCTACAGGATGTCTAAACATGAGTGCTGAACTTAGCAATGTTCAGAATTCCCAGTCAGTGAACAGAGCGGTGGTGAAACATGTTTGCTGCCACCCCATTTACTTTGGGGACATAATCTGGGGATAAACCGTTTAAACTCCTATGTTGTAGTTCGTAGGTCAGAATTTCTCCTTAAAGCAATTGTCCATTGCTACAAAAACATGGACACTTTCTTCTAGAGACACCATCTCTCTTGTCTCCAGTTCAGGTGTGGATTTCAATTAAGCTCCATTCACTTCAATGGAACCAATTATTTGTATTTGAGAGTGTGTGTGTTTGTAAGAATTTTATGCCTGAGGAAGGCTTCATGATAACTGAGAGCCGAAACGCGTTGCAATACATTAAAGTTTTTTAATTTTTTTCCAATCTCTTGAATGCAAATACTAAAAGGGCAGACTAGATGAACCTAGTGGTCTTTTTCTGCCCACAACCTTCTATGTTTCTATGTAATGTCCTTTGTAAGCTGTATATACTACATATATATGTGCGGCATCTACAACCCACATCTATACACCTGGGCTAGGCTCTTTTGAAGGGTTCCTGTAGATAGAGCTGCATCTATCCTGCACAGCTCTCCTATGTGAGTGAATACAATACTATCTCACTCTCATCTGGCTGATTGTCTAAGTTACTGCACCAGAAGGCACCCCCCATCTTTTCTCTTTTAATTTAAAAATATACGGAACAGCTGCAGATTTATTGTGGATTTTGACTTCCTTTTTTAAGTCAATCGGGAAATCTGCAACAAATCTACAACGTATCTATAGTATAAAGTTCAATGCTGCACTACAGGTCAATTTTAGAGTGGATTTTCTGATGATTTTTATACAGTGTGTGGATGTTTGACGGATCTTAGAATGTTCCCATAATATTACTACACTAGGTACTGTTACGGAACAAAAATAAATCTATGCAAAATATAATTGTCATACCCTTAAATCTACTTTCTTCTCTCCTTGCAGTTACAAAGTAGAGTTTCATAAAGTTCAAACACCTGGGGTGTTCAGCCCTGCATGAAAACGGCGAAGAACAAAGCAAAAATACAGATTTTTATCTGATTTGTACGCCGAATTCTAGAGTCTTGCTGTGATTACAGGTCCGCTATTGATTTTTATCACTGTTTACACTAGCATTGATTTTGTAACTCATGGAAGAATGCAAAGATACTGACTCACAACTTCTGTTGTGATTTTTTAGTGAAAAGTGAAAAAAAAAATGTCTTTAAGATTTTTTATGATAGTTTTAAAGCGACTCTGTGCCCACTGATTCCCCCCCCCCCCCCCCCCCCAACTACTTATACCTGCTTGTAGCTTATCTGAAGTGCTGTCTCCTGGTATGTTTGTTCCCTCTGTTTGTACTTTCTTTCGGCTGAAAAACAAAGTTTACTGGAGTATATGCCGTGTCTAAGAGGCGGGCCGAGAGCGTTCGTGACCAGGGGAAGCGCCGCCTGTGTGGTCTTTGGCTCGCTTCCCCCTGCCTTTCGTTCCGCCCTGAGCCCGCCCTCTGCGCCATGGTTGCCGGGTCAGCGACATTCCCGGGTCAGCGCCGCCTCCGTAGTGGGTCCCTGCACCGCCTCCCATGCCTGCCAACCTGCCCCCCAACACCCCCACCCCTCTTACGCTGTTTACATCCGCTTCCGCTTCCGAGTCCTCTTCTCCGCTTCCGTTGTGCGCAGGCGCAATGACCAACTAGACTGGCTGGAGAAGACTGCTTGCATCAATGCGCCTGCGCACAACGGAAAGCTACAAACAGGTATAAGTAGTTGGGGGGGGGGGGCGTAATCAGTGGGTACAGAGTCGCTTTAAAGTGTATGAGTTTAGAGGAAATTATCTCATAGTACTTTTAATGGTGAACAGTAAAGATCTGTCAGTATTCCTTTTTTTTTTTATAAATCTTTATTTAAATATTTTATCCTTACATTTCAAGGCAAGAAAAACGCCATATCACAATATATTACAACAAAATTACCTCTCCCTTCCCCCATCCCCCCCCCCAAAAAAAATAAATTAATAAATAAAATAAATAATAAATAAAATAAGTATATAAAGGAGGCAAAATCCAAACCACAAAAATTTACACTTTGAATATCTTCCATTTTTCTTTCTAGACATTATCCTATCCTCACTCCCACTACAAAGACATTGAGTTGATCTTTCATTGGTCCATTCCTATACTCAATTACCATAACACTGTACAACCTACCAGAGACTGTTTCGGAGGCCCCCCCCCCCCCTCCCCTAATTATCCCCTACTAGTTATTTACCCATGGTGTAACCTAGACAGCCCCGGAAAAGTAGAAAGAAGAGCACAGAAGAGAAGAACCCTCCTCTAATGAGAGAATCCTATCCCCATAAGTTGGGCCGGAGGACGGAAGATCTGTCAGTATTCCTGACCTGTCCATTAGAGTAAATACTTGTACTCCTTATGAGATAATTTTGGAGGATCACTTTGTTTGTCACTATGTTTTAGTGTTCCACTTTTATGTCCTATGAAAATTTATGAATAAATTGACAAGTAGGCATTACTGTTGTTAATGTTGGTTGTCTCTAAACAGTCCGACACTGTCCAGTCAGACCTAAGAGACCATAATTTATAGAAGCTCAATATTTTGACCCAATCAATATCAGTAAATCTTGTCCTGTCCTGGATAGAAGTTATCGAGCATACAGTATGCTGCTTTTTGTTTTTACTCGTACTACAAAAAAATAAAACTACAGCAGCAAGATGTTTGCAGCAGAGGTTTATGAACCACTAGAAATGAGCGAACCTCGAGCACACTCATGTTCATCCAACCCTAATGCTCTGCATTTGATTATTGGTGGCTGCAGAAGCTGAATGCAGCCTTAGGGAGTCCTGGAAAACATGAATACAGCCTATGGCCAGGTTCACACTACATATAACACCGGCCGTTCTGTGACCCGGCAGGGTCACAGAACGGCTGGTGTTACTGAAGATCATGCCAGACGGTTCTGCAGGACCAGCCGGATGATCTTCATTTTCAGCTGAAAATTCTTCAGCATGTATTTACTTCAAAATAGTTTACTTTGCTGTTGCCCTTCCTGTGTTCCATCTTGGCATCTCTGTTATATAGAGATGGAATGAGACTGACAATGGACAGTGGCCAGCAGAGTGCAGGAAAATGATCCCTTGATCTCTTTTTTTTTCCGGCTCATAGCAGTTGTCAAAGTCCATTCTCACTTCCTGTGTTCCATCTTGGTGTGTCCATTACTAGAGATTAAAGAGGTACTCTTGCTGTATAGAAATTAATAATCATCCTAATTAGAGATGAGCGAACCAGGTTCGGGTTCGAGTCGTTCCGAACCCGAACGTTCGGTATTTGATTAGCTGGGGCTGCTGAAGTTGGATAAAGCTCTAAGGTTGTCTGGAAAACATGGATACAGCCAATGACTATATCCATGTTTTCCACATAGGCTTAGGGCTTTATCCAAGTAATCAAATGCCGAAAGTTTGGGTTCGGATCGACTCGAGCATGCTCGAGGGTCGCTCATCTCTAATCCTAATCTTACCTAACTATGCTCCACTTGATCTTTTAATGACATTTTCAGGTCCCCATAGAACACTTCCACCACCCCTTCTGAGACACACTTCTCTCAGCAGTGACAGCCAGCTCAGCCAATCACTGACTAAATTGGAACCGCGCCAAGGCCAGTGATTGGCTGAGCAGGCTTTCACTGGTGGGATGAATCCATCTTGGAAGTAGAGGTGGGGGCATTCAGCAGGGGACTGAGGATGCCATAGTCCCAGCATTATAGCAAAAAGTTTAAATGGTTGGAGTACCTTTTTAACAACAGGCATTATATTAAAGGAAAGTGACACACCTTGTGGACAAAATTTGAGAACTGGTTTTGAGAGGTAAGGAGTCATTTTTGGTAAATGAAGTGCAAACATGCTACATTTCACATAGTCCATCAAATTGCAGGAAGTCGTTTGCAGTGACCAATTAAAGGAACAGTTCTAAGTGATCTAATTCAGGTTCCTAAAATAGATTCTATGAAAAACATGGTTTTCACATTTGTTTTTTTTTTTCTTTTTCACAATTTCCCATTCAGCTCAATCAGGGAAAAACATGTCAAACCACTAAAGATTTAAAAGATATGGTATCCTCTCAAGACCATGTCGTTTTCGCTAAAATTGGTTGATCAGTGCATTCTTTTTAGATCCTATTCACTGCAGTATAACACATGGCTGAAATAAGCTTCCAAGTCACCCCAAATCACATCACATGATCTATCTGGGCGCTTTATCCTTGGTAGCTGGTAAAGGGCATAATTGTTCTTATTTAGTGTAACTGCTCTTTAAATGGGTTGTCCAGGATTAGAGAAACATGGCTGCCTTTTCTGGCTTTGCATCTCAGTTTCATAGAGAAGAATGGAGCTAAGTTGTAGTATCACACACAACCTGAGTATAGGTGAGGTGCTGTTTTTGTAAGAAAACAGCTATGTTTTTCTAAATTTGGATAATTCTTCCAATTTTCAATTATGGGCCTATCATGGAAGATGGGTTTTTATAAGAACCATTTTGCAACCTGTGACATAGCTACCCCACCCATGTTATGGCTCCAGTAGGCACTCACACTGCTTTCGCTGTGCTTGTAATAGGCAGCACAGTATATGGTCACTGCCTTGATAATACTTTGCTTATATTTTACTAAACTTTCCAATTTTTCACTGTATGGATAGTGGCTGGATACTTTAGTAGTCTAGTAATTCCCTAAAAACTATGAGGCCATTAACCTTTTCGTTTATTGATTATTGTGATACCCTTTTGCCCACGTTTATCTCCTCCATCATTATTACTAGAGATGAGCACAACTCGAGCATGCTCAAGTCTGAATACCCATGGTTGAAGAAGTTTGATGCAGCCCTAGCAGTTCCTACAGCCATAGTCTGTATCCATGTTTTCCTGGCCCCCCCAGGGCCGCAGCCAACTTCTTCAGTCACTAGTATTCAAATGCCAAATCATTGGACTTTTGCAAAGTTTTTACAAAGTCCATAATGAACCTTGTCCAAGATGGCGGACGCACAAATAAATACATATAGAAACAAAAAAAAACAGTATGCTCACCTCTCTGCCCTTTCCTGGTGTCCTCCTATAGGTCTCCGGTGTCCCCTGTTGTCCGCAGCTGTCTTCAGTTCGCTCAGCCAATTACTTACTGAGACAGGACAGCCCCATGGCGAGTAATTGGCTGTGGAGGCTGTCACTTCAGAGACAAGAGTGACAGCCCTTTTCATATAAAAACAACTTTACTCTGGCCATGAATAGTGTCAAGGAGGCGGGGCATAGGACTTTCTGGGCCCTAGTACTGCTACTCATTATTGTGCTGTGTGCACAGTACACATTTGCAAAGGGCTGGCACACATCACAGTGAGGTATACCGGTGCTAGGGTTCAGGAAATATTAAGCCCCACCTCCTTGACACTGCTTACGACCTAAGTAAAGTTTTTTGCAACGAAAATAAAAACACAGACACAGGCAGCATAGCTTTTTTTTCTGAATACTTACATTGACATCAATCCAACGATGCCACCAGCTTAGTAGACAGTCAGGAGGTCACAGATACAAAGCAATACAAAATGCTGAATACTACATGGTTCACTAGAATGTACCATAATTATAGAATAAAACATACAAGACCAGCCATACTGTATTCAGTAACAGTACACTATTCAATGTACTCTGTATTGTTCAGTGATCCCTCTATAATTTAACTATATACCTATAAAGTGAGTGAATTAAACTAGCTAGACCACAGTGTACTGTAAAATAACACCTAGGATTTCCCTAAAACTCTGCCTTAAATCTAGCTTAAGCCCAGCGCCACTTTTTAGGGCACATTCTTACTTGAAATTACAGTCTCGTAGCTCAAGGCTAAAATATAGATTAGCAAGGAACGTTCCTGTTCATGACGAACTACAGAAACCCGAAGAATACATTCCTGTGCATTTAATCTTTATTTGGATATACACCATCTTGGAAATTTTGACATACTTGGCAAATGAAAATTCAGTTCTCCATATGCCTGTTGTTAAGTAATGCTGCAGATATCTTGCAGCTCAGATCATTCCGTAATATCCTTCTGCTAATTCCTCACTGGTCCCAAGTGCCATCCTTTATTCCTGTACTGCGAGAGCAACAGAACAGAGACTGGGTGGACTGGTAAAATACATTAAGGTTTAATTTGAGGACTGCTACAGAAAATGAAATCATCCATGTCTCCCTGCCCAGAGCGAAATGAAAAAAATAAAACGAAATAAAAAAAAGTGCAACCGGTATTATAACCAACGTAATACTCAAACAAAAAATGTCTACATTAGCCAAGTTTGCCATCATCACTAGGCTGCTCCTCCTAACATTTTCGTCATTTGGCCGTTTTTTATAGACTTTTCAATAACTCATTGAAATTCATGTCATGTTTTCCAACTCTTTGGAGGCTCCCCACCCAACTCTGCAATGCGAGAAATCTTTCTTACTCTTTTAGGAATTACGACCTTTGCTGAATAGCAAATATTCTAACGTTCAATTGACCGTTTAAGGTGTAACCCATGTCGTATATATGGTGTACATGTGGTAGAAAGATGTAGGAAATAGCCTATAAATTCTATTAGAATGAGCAAAGTAGGCAGATAAATGAGTTGACAGCTGGACACTTTCTTAAAGGGGTTATAAAGGCTTAGAGAAACATGGTCACTTTATTCCAGTAACTACACAACTCTTGTCTCCAGTTTTGGCGAGATTTGCAACTAAACTTCATTCACTTCAATGGTACAGAGTTGCAATGCCTCATCCAAACTGGAGACAAGAGTTGTGCTATTTATGGAAGGAAGTGGAGATGTTTCTCTTAGCCTGGATAATTCTTTTAAGAAACATGTATGATCTATAACAGACCAAGTTCCCTGACAAAACATCAAATGCAATATACCGTGAAAGGGTTGTATTCACACTGCACAGTGTCCATTCAAGATATGCTCCAAGAAAGCTCCTTGCACATACACTAAATGCATCCATAGGCTCCACTGCCCCAGTGTAAGCCAAAAGAGGTTCCTTCTGCCACATATTGGAGAGGCATACAGTAGCTGACAAGGTTATTCTGCACAAATAAACAAATACAGTACATTACACTTATTTTATCATTGGGGCCTATGACATATTCAAGTGATATAAAAATGAGGCTTCCATTAAAGATGTACCTCTGAAAGGACCCATTATATACCACCAAAGCACAGTGGAAAATCAGTGTTAAAGGGGTGTACTCCAGTTAAAATTATTTTTTTTATATATTTTTTATTTTTCAAATCAACAGGTTTCAGAAAGTTATGTAGATTTGTAATTTACTTCTATTAAAAAATCTCAAGTCTCCCAGTACTTATCACCTGCTGCATATCCTGCAGGAAGTGGTGTATTCTTTCCAGTCTGACCCAGTGCTCTCTGCTGCCACCTCTGTCCATGTCACGAACTATCAAAAGCAGTAGAAAATCCCCATAGAAAACTTCCTCTGTAGAGATGAGCAAATATACAGTAATCACTTCATTATCTCTGCAATCTGCTCATTAGCCTGCTGCCTTCCTGGAGTGCTGGGAAAAGCTGGATCCAGTCCTGGGAAACTGGGAGAAGATTCCCAGGACTGGAAGACTTTAGATTTTTTAATAGAAGTGAATTACAAATTTCTGGACCCTTTCTGACACCAGTTGATTTAAAAGAAAAAAAAAATGTGTCCTTTAATACATATACAGTAGATGAGCGCAATTCAAGCATGCTAAAGTCCAATCGTTCAGCATTTGATTACCGGTGGCTGAAGAAGTTGGATGCAGCCCTAGGCTATGTTCATACTATGTAAGAGACCGGCCATTCCGTGACCCAGCAGGGTCACGGAATGGCCGGTCTCTGAAAAGATCATCCCGGGCAGTACTGCAGTATTGGCCAGATGATCTTTAGGGTTGCAGAGTCCTGATGTGGGTGCATCCGTGCGCACCCGCATCAGAACTCTCCACTGCACGCTATGGAGCGATTGGCCGGAGCCGATCGCTTCATAGTGGGCACTGACAGGGTTTTCTGCGGCTGCTATTCATTGATTCATTCGTTTTGTGAACATAGCCCTAGTCTCCATTTTTTCACTACAGACCCATATGAGCTCTTTTTTTTTAACGACACCATTGTATTTTGCAAACAACAAAAACAAAATTATTTGAACAGTGAAATTAAAAGTATTTTTTTTTGTTTATTTCAATTGGAGGGGGGGGGGGTCTTCATTATACTGTTTGCCCTGTGGTAAACCTGACATGTTATCTGTGTTCCTTAAGATTTGACTGCTTTCAAAAAATGTAAACTTAAAAAAAAAAGTATTTAAACTTGCTCTATTCCGATCCCTATAACAATTTTTTATTTTTTTTGGTCTATGGGGTAATTTGAGGCACTATTTTTTGCGCCATAGTGCAAATATGTACCGCATTGATCGGTGTATTTAGTGCTCGATTACTAAGGGCTGCTGGAGCCCCTAGTAATCAATCGCTGAGCCAGGACCAGCGTCATTATGTCGCTAAGGCCCTGCTCGGTAAATGTAACACATCGGGTTCTCACAATCTCATTGTGAGAACACGATCTGCCACTAGATCGCCATGGATTTCCCTTTTACTGACCTTTCAATGGTTAATTAGCCAGCACTGCTGTTCTGGCCACCCCAGCTAATAGCCTCGGTCCCCAGCAGCCGGAAGCGTCACGGTTAGAGATGAGCGAACCCGAACTTTCGGTATTTGATTAGCGGTGGCTGCTGAACTTGGATAAAGCCCTGAGGCTATGCGGAAATCATGGATATAGTCATTGGCTGTATCCAAGTTTTCCAGACAACCTTAGAGCTTTATCCAAGTTCAGCAGCCCCAGCTAATCAAATGCTGAACAATTGGGTTCGGATCGACTCGAACTTGAACCCGATTCACTCATCTCTAGTCACGGTACAAAGAGGGCTTATAAAGTAAGCTATCTCTGTAGCATCTTAGTGGCACCAGGATGTACCAGGTAAGTCAAGGGGTTAAATCTATGCAAATGGCCATCAGCAAAGACAAAGGCATCATTAGTTTTATCTCCCTATCACCTGTCTGCCTGTGTCTGCAGCTATGTACCTAGTACGGACCTGACATAGTCTCTTTACATTTTTGGATCCATTATGCTCTTTGTTGCCGGTGCTCCAGGGATATCCCATGATGCTCCGCCATTAGTCTGTCCTGGTCATTATATTCCAACCATATCACATCCACAATACATCTATTTATAGCGAATATTACTGCTGGGGGCACAATCTGTCATGAAGTCACATGCGACCCAGGACTGGCTTACAATCAGATCTCCCTAAACCAGAGAGACACGGACAATTATCTCTACCCATATGTGTATTTTTGGATTGTTGGGGGGGATACGGGATGCAATGTGAGATTGGAGGAGAGAATATAATGACCATGTGCAGTGCACACAACATATTCCTGCTTGTAGTCATATAGAGTTTGCAGTTCAGGACGAGATCTCGCAGGAAGACATCTCAGCTGTCTATATATACACAATGATATTTCCACTGAGCCTGTAATTATGGCGCGGTATTAATAAAGGTGATAGACATGATGCCGAAAGTATACACACTGCACTTTTTCCATAACACATCCCAGCAGCAGGTTCTAATCAGACGTCCTGGCAGTGTTTTCTCTGGCATCCTGGCAACACTTCACTTGGCAGAATTTCCAAATTGTTACTATAGCAACGTATATATATATATATATATATATATATATATATATATATATATATATGTATCAGCCATATTAATACCACTGAACTAACAATATGTTAGGGCCCTATTACACGGATCGATAATCTGCCAAATCATAAAGAGAATGATCAGCTGATGAAGACGATCATCGGTTAATCGTTGTCGTTTATTCCAGCCCAAAATTCATCGGCCAGCAGAGCGCATTGCTACGTGTAATAGCTATGTGCAGCTGACGGCTAAGGGATGTGAAAAGAAAAAAATAAACCTTACACATACCGCTCCACGCTCCCTGGTGTCCTTCTCGCTTCTGCCCTCTGCCCGCAGCTGCCAAAACTGCAGAGAAGGTCTCTTAAAGGAGAAGTCCAGCGAAAAACTTTATTAAAGTATTGTATTGCCCCCTAAAAATTTTACAAATTACCAATATACACTCATTACGGGAAATGCTTATAAAGTGCTTTTTTCCCTGCACTTACTACTGCATCAAGGCTTCACTTCCTGGATAAAATGGTGATGTCACGACCCGACTCCCAGAGCTGTGCGGGCTGTGGCTGCTGGAAGTGAAGCCTTGATGCAGTAGTAAATGCAGGGAAGAAATCACTTCATAAGCATTTCTCGTAATAAGTGTATATTGGTGATTTGTATAACTTTTGGGGGGTAATACAATACTTTAATAATAAAAAATTGCCAGACTCCTCCTTTAAGTGACAGGTCGCTCATCCAGTCACTGCCGCGGCACTGTCCTGACTTAATTAGTGACAGTCTGGGCGGCCTGTCATTTTAGAGACTGGCTCAGAAGTTTCAGTGGTGGCTGTGGGCCTAAGACAGAAGCAAAAAGGACACCAGGGAGCACAGGATGGACATTTACTATTGAACTAAGAAAAATAAAGATGAATAGAACAATTGGTGAGTGCCCTACTAATTTTTCTACAAAAGAGAAAAAGGAATGGGGGGGGGGCGCTTTCTGGTGTAGTATATCAGAGGAAATTCAGGGTGAGCAGTAAATTGGAAACTACTCACCGGAATGTGTTGTGCAGGTATAGGCACAACACTATTAAAGCACTTGTAACACCGCAGCTCACTGTGGGCTAACACCAACGGGTAATCAGTGTACCAAGGATACAATCGTCTCAGCCAAACCTGGACCAGTCTGATCCTGACTAGCGGCAAAAACGCACCCAATTTGTATAAAGAATTGATTTCCTTGCAACAAGTTTTGGCTCAAAAAAGTATAGCAGCCTTTCTCAAGCTGCTTGAGATTTGTACCTGTGGGGATTTTCTGTGGAGCCGACCGGTCCAGACTATTGCTACTCATTTTTCTCACATTTATAATATTGAAAACATAATTGACAAATGAAAATGAAGGTAAATGTGCCGGTTGACTTCCTACATCATTGATTGGCACTCATTACAGGCAATTCATCTGCCCATGTAGAGGGAAGTCTATCACCACCATACCACATACTGAAAGTTTTGATAGCAGCTGCATCCTGAACACATTGGGGCTTTTCTTCTAATCCACAGTTCAGTTCCAAAATGGTACACCAAAATTAGCTTGGTACACCTAGGACTGTGCCAAGCCCCAATGCACTGCTACGGATTCCCAAAGCGCCCACTTATTCATAAATATTGATTACAGGCTCTGGTTCTGACGTAGCTCCTGGCCTTGTTAAAACCTGCGGTTGTACATACCCGACCCGTGATAATAGGGTGCGGTAGTGGCAGTGCACCCCAGGGGTTTGTGACCGCCTTCAATGCACCAAACAAATTTGCATAGACTATTTTAATTGCATGTCTCAGGAATGATATGGAAGCTTAAAATAACCTAAGCATGAATTGTGTTCAAGGTCACAGCGGCTCTCAAACCATACCTAAAAGTCATTATATGGCGTGGTGATGATAGATTCCCTTTACACAACAGTCATAGCAACTAGAGATGAGAGAAGCAGACGGAAATTTGTTTCTCGAGTTTCGCAAATTTTCAGTCAAACTTGTTAACATTCTATTTCATTAAAACAGCCACAACAACATTAGCTACAATACTGGGACTATCACAGAAGGACGAATTTGTTAAAACATGTTGTTGTAAGAGTGTCAAAAATCGGAAAATCGCAATTTTAAAGAAATGTCAATCAGCCAGTTTTTTACCATTCCTAATGCTTTTATTTGTATAGCGCACACAGATTCCGCAGCACTTTACACTTTTGCCAATTATTGCTCCCTGTCCCCATTAGGGCTCACAATCTAAATCCACCTGTCTGTATGTTTTGGGTGTGAGAGGAAACCGGAGTACCCGGAGGAAACCCACAGAAGCACAGAGAGAACATATAAACTCTTTGCAGATGTTGGCCTTGGTGGGATTTGAACCCAGGACCCCAGAGCTGCAAGGCTACAGTGCTTATTACTGAGCTCTCTGTCCCTATATCACTCTGTTAGTCTCTCCCTGCTCTGCTCTAACTGCCTTCTGCCCTCCTGCTCTCTCCTTCACACACAGCCAACTGGCCACCTCCGTTACCGAACCGCCTTATATAGAGGGGGAGGTGCTGACATCACAGAGGGGCCTGCAGCTGATTGGACGAACGCTAGGGATTATGGTTAATCCCTTACTCCTGCCCTGTGACGCTGCAGATAGCATGTGCGGCCGCCATTTTGTTTTCTTATGTTTTTTTTGTTTTTTCAAATTTTCTTAACAAATCAGCATAAATTCGCTTCGTAGAACAAAGTGCATTGACAGCGCGATTCACAGCGAATTTTGATTCGATTTGCTCATCTCTAATAGCAACTTTTAATCACATTTACAATATATAAGATGTGGTGTCTGTATGACACACAGTCCATACTCCCAGCCTACAACGAACAATTTCAGCAAGAGAATTAAGCAACCTGTCAAGTGTGTTATTGTAATAGGACTTAACTCGGGAGCCTTGCAATCAATAACACAAAAGGCTTTGGTTGTAAAAGTTTTTGATGTGCTCTTCAATTGCCATTATGTATAATAGAGACATATAAGAAGTTTCTGATGTGTCACTCTGTGCCTACACCGCTATTTTATATCACTAATCATTCCATCAAGATAAAACAGAAAGTCTTCCTCCCTCCTTAATGATTCTGTTATCCCCATTTAATGGCGTGCTTCATGCATGTACCTGAAGGGAAAAAACAGCATGTCAAGAGCTGGGGAAGAGTGATTTGTGGCTGATTCTTACGGATTGAAAATGTTCTTAATGAACGTGGGTTGAGCAGTGTATGACTATACCGTGTTTCACTGCCCATGCGAGTTAGCGATGCAACTGCCTTCACAAGCAACTCATCATCGGCTGCCGTTTTACCTCTTTCTTAGGGTTATAGATAGAGAAGAGTGAAGGGAATCTGATGAATCAAAATTCACTGCGGATCGCGCTGTCAATTTGCTTCGTTCTGCAAAGTGAATTCCCGCTGATTCGTTAGGAAATTTGCAAAAAAACAAAATGGCGGCCAAATATCCTGTCTGGAGTGTCACTGGGTGGGAGAATGGACTAACCATAATCCCTAGCGCCCGTCCAGTCAGCTGCAGGTCCCTCTGTGATGTCAGCACCGGCCCGTCTATATAAGGTGGTTCGGTACCTACAGTGGCCAGTCGGCTGTGTGTGGAGAGAGCAGGATGGCAGCAGGCAATTAGAGTAAAGACTAATGATCTTGAGCGATAAATCGCCCAATTGATCGTTCAACGATTTTGAAGCAACGATTTTTTTGCCGATCAGCATTTAGACGAAGCGATAAATCGTTGAAAAAAATTATTTTTACAATCGTTTTAAGATCACTTAAGGCCATCTCACACAATAGAATGGATTTTTGAAATACTGTTTAGACAGAGCGATCTGCAAATTTTCAGCGATCGACCAACGACAATTTAAGAACATGTTGAAAGACCAAGATGAACGATTTCTCGCTCGTCGCTTGATCGTTAGCTGTGCTTACACGAGCCGATTATCTCTCAAATGTGATTGTTATTGCGAAAATTTGAACGATAATCGTTCTGTGTAAACGGATCATAACAGAGCAATATAGGGACAGAGAGGAGATGAATGGCGGAAAGTCGATGATTGACATTTTTTTATATTGTGATTTTCCGATTTTTGACACTTTCACAACAACATGTTTTAACAAATTCTCCCTTCTGTAATAATCCCAGTATTGTAGCTACTATAGTTTTGTAGTATCGTAGCTACTATAGTTTGGGCTGTTTTAATGAAATTCATTAAGATTCGATTGGCAAATCTTAACAGGTTGGACCAAAAATTTGGGAAACTAATTTTGCCCATCTCTAGTTATAGGGAAGATTTTGATTAAAGGGAATCCTACAATGGAACATGTAGGATTCCATTGTAGGGTTCAGGGACTGCATCGTATAGAATCATGGTAACTTTATTAAAAGTCTGAGAGTCGCAAAATGAACTGTGACATCTCCTGCCCTCTCATTTTGAGAAAACAAAATCGTATTACTTGCATTCATGCCAACTCCTGTTTGCAGTACAGGTCTAGAGCATTGTGGCATCGTATGGGTCAAGCTAATTTACTCCTTGCTCACTACACCACATGAAAATACTGGGAAATAATACAGGTTATATTGCAAAGGTTGTGATATGTGAAGTGAAAAAAAGCACCTAAAATAACAAACGTTACTAGTAATTATAAACCATTATATTTTCTGTTACATAACACTGAAGATTGTCAACGAGAAAAGACCACTTGGTCCTTCTAGTATTTCCTTTCTTATTATCTTAGGATAGATATATGTTTATCCCAGGCAGGTTTATCCCCTTAAGGACTCATAACGTACCCGGTACGTCATATGTCCACTAGGGGGATTCAGAGAGGGGTCGAAGCCAAGCACCGCGGCTTTTAACGGGAGCAGGCCAATCGCCGTGTCCGCTAATTAAGACTGCAGTTGAATTTTAGTGCCTTCTAAAGCGCATTAGTGTTGATCTAGTGCAGGGGTACTCAACAACTTTTAGTGAAGGTCCACTTACCGGGGTCTATTGTCAGGTGAAGGTCCGAGCTGAACATCAGTAGGAAACGTGTTTTGTTACTTTGTCACAAACGTTCAACTATTTACATACAGAATTGCTGCTTATTAGCGGGAAAACTGGCATTTTTTTCTCTCTCACCAGGCCTTTGATATTAGGTACAAAGGGGGTGACTGCCCTGGTAGTATATAGCCCCCCTGTTGCTCCCCCAGTAGTGTATAGCCCCCCCTGTGCGCTCTCCCTCAGTAGTATATAGCCCCCTGTTTCTCCCCCAGTAGTATATAGCCCCCTGTGCGCTCTCCCCCTGTAGTATATAGCCCCCAGTGAGCTCCCCCCAGTAGTATATAGCCTCCCCGTGCGCTCTCCCCCTGTAAAATATAGCCCCCTGTGAGCTCCCCCCAGTAGTATATAGCCCCCCTGTGCGCTCTCCCCCTGTAGTATATAGCCCCCTGTGCGCTGTCCCCCAGTAGTATATAGCCCCGTGAGCTCCCCCCAGTAGTATATAGCCCCCCTGTGCTCTCCCCTGTAGTATATAGCACCCTGTGAGCTCCCCCCAGTAGTATATAGCCCCCGTGAGCTCCCCCCAAGTAGTATATAGCCCCCCTGTGAGCTCCCCCCTGTAGTATATAGCCCCCTGTGAGCTCCCCCTGTAGTATATAGCCCCCCCGTGCGCTGTCCCCCTGTAGTATATAGCCCCCTGTGAGCTCCCCCCAGTAGTATATAGCGCCCCTGTGCTCTCCCCCCAGTAGTATATAGCCCCCTGTGAGATCCCCCCCAGTAGTATATAGCCCCCCTTGTGCTTTCCCCCTGTAGTATATAGCCCCTGTGAGGTCCCCCCTGTAGTATATAACCCCCTGTGCGCTCCCCCCAGTAGTATATAGCCCCTCAGTAGTATATAGCCCCCTGTGAGGTCCCCCCTGTAGTATATAGCCCCCTGTGCGCTCCCCCAGTAGTATATAGCCCCCTCAGTAGTATATAGCCCCCTGTGAGGTCCCCCCTGTAGTATATAGTCCACCTGTGCGCTCTCCCCTTGTAGATGCCCCCCAGACAGAAAAAAAAAAATAACAAAAACAACTCACCTAGCACCTCGTTCCCCGCTGCGGCTGTCTTCGTCTCTTCCCGTCGGTCCGGCCCCCGGCTGATACGCGCTCTGTAGGGATGTCCCGGGGATTCCCCAGCAGAGCGCGCACCTCAGCGTACGCCGCCGGCCTGCACTTCCGGGAAGGACAGGCCGGCAGCGTACGCTGAGGTCTGTGGTGCGCGCTCTGCTGGGGAATCCCCGGGACATCCCCAGAGAGCACGTATCAGCCGGGGGCCGGACCGACACTGCCCCAGCCCCACAGGCGTACTGACATCTAAGGACAGTACGCCTATGGGACGGGGGGCAGTGCGGTGGGGAGCGGGACGGACCGGATCCGGGGCGGTTAGGAGGTCTGACCAGGGGTCCGGACAGCTGGAACCCGGACCGCGGTCCGCCAGTTGAGGACCCCTGATCTAGTGGATCGATTGCCCCCCCCCCACCTGTGATCACCCCCCTTCATCTCACCCGGCCGGGCCTCAGTGTCGCGGTGACGCTGCCTCGAGCAATACAGCAATACATGGATCACTGCTGTATAATATACACTGTACACTTTATGAGAGATCAGTGCAGTTTTTTTTTAATATTGTAATGATCAAAAAGTCGCATATACGCAAGCAGGGTACTGATAGAAAGTACTGCATGAAGTTACAGTATCCACACTGCCTACACTTCTTATTCCCTACAGGTAAAGCTTGTCTAAGCCAATTGGGTTCCTGAGCTTTGATGTTATGGGCAGTATTAAGCACGTCATCAATGTTTTGTTTTTTTCTAAATGTAATCACTGGGGGGGTTATAAACTTTGGGGTTCAAATCGGAGTCTGCTTCTAGTAGTCTCCAATTCTTCTTAATCGCAGCTTAAATAATATTATTAAGCGAAGTATTTTGAAAAACAAAAGAAAATCTGTCTGGACCTGTATCTTTCCGTATATGGTACAAGAGAGTGTTTCTATCTAGATTAGCACCTCTTTCTACACTGTCTGACACGATTCTCTCCGGGTAACCCCTACTATGAAGGCGTGGCTCTAGCGACTTGGCTTGTGTGGAGAAGCTAACATAAGAAGAATTTATTCTTCTAAGCCTGGTCATCTGGCCGAAGGGGATGGCATCACACACTGCAGCTGGATGGGAACTATGATAATGTGGAAGTGGGTTACGGTAGACTAAGGGCCCTATTCCACCGGACGATTATCGTTCAGATTATCCTTGAATTGTTCAAATCTAAACGATAATCGTTCGGTTGAAATGCAGTTAACGATTAATGACCGAACGAGAAATCGTTGATCGCTTTATAAGACCTGGACCTATTTTTATCGTTGCTCATTCGCAAAACGTTCGCAAATTGTTCGCATTGAATAAGACTTCGTTTGGTTGTTAGCAGTAGATACGAACGCAATAGCGAAAAAATAGCGAAGAAAAAACTATCGCAAATACGATCATAAGTAACGATTATCGCTCCATGGAAATGAGGGAAGGTTTTCAGGTCTTTCGCAATAGCGGTCGTTTGAGATCGTTAATCGTTAACGATTATGCGAACGATAATCGTCCAGTGGAATAGGGCCCTAAGGTATGTAGTGCACCCTCTCTTGCTTCAATCCAAACATCGAGAAATTCTATACTGCGTCCTCCGAATTTGTGTGTGAATAGCATGTTAGCACCATTGGACTTATTTAAATAGGAGATGAAATCCTGAAACAGTGTTTCAGAGCCCTCCCATATAATGAAGAGGTTGTCTATGTACCTCAGGAGTAGTTTGATGTGGATGATGAAAGGGTTGTTAACAGAATAAATCACTCTATTCTCCACTTCGGCCAAAAATAAATGAGCATACGTGCAGGAGACTGGCATACCCATTGCCGTCCCGATCTCCTGCACTTAAGTTTTAGAACTTTATTGTTAAAGGGCATGTCCAACGGGATAAAATAAAAAATTTGGAAGGAAGACTATAACCTGTAGAGTTTTTATTTATTTCTGGGGAATATGTGTGAATATGACTGTGTGGTGGTTATTATGAGTCCTGATTTATCTCCCTATTTAACGGCACCATTTTGAGATATATTCAGTATATTACTAAAGATAGAGCTCTGAATTAATCAGGAAATATGCACTGTATGCAAACTTGGACTCCCCTCTTGCTGATTTGTCAAAAGGGATCGTGTGATAGTGTTTCACAAAAGGCACTGAGGTGCTAAGGGACTATGGATTTAGCTCTACGTAGCGGATTTATATATAACAGTTACATTTAAAAAAAATCCGACTTTTTTCGCCTTCAGATTTGTCTCTCATCTGTGAACTTCACTATGCCATTGTTTAATGGTTCTCTTCTTCTCTTCGGTGCCGATCTGTCAGTCTCATTTCACTCATGTCTTTGATGGAAGGATAATAAAAGGCCTTGGATGCATACGTGGGATCAGATGTGATGTCAGCTCAAGCTCTCTGTGAGTGATGTGTTAGTAGATACACTGACTGAAAATGGGTTCAACATTGAGAAATGCACTGGCACCCTTGCATTTACCAGCCACTGAAACAGTTGTCAAAAAGCAAAATTTATATGGAAAATAAGGAGTGTGAGTTTGATGTATGATAATTGCTAACTGACTAAATGATTCTGCAACCGGATTTCATAACCACATAATTGCGCAAATTACCTGCTAAGCATGACATTATATTAAAGCGAGAGAGAGCGTCCAAGAAAACAAGAAAGTAATTACATATGAATATATATAATAAAAATAACAATTATTATTACTAATAATATTATTCATATGCTACAAAGTCCATGTGAATTCCTCCTAACTGTACTGATAGGGTTCTTCTAGCATTTTTGGGCTTTAATGTCTTATGCAGGAATTGGTACAGAATATATATATTGGATTATTAGTTATTTAATCATATGTACAGTAACAATAATAATAAAACAAAAGAAAAAGTAAGTAGAATAACTTTGAACCTTTAATCCATGACATAAAGGGACAACACTGTAAAAACATCAACAACTATTATTTCACATTACATGTGTGTCATCTTGGCCCAACATATGTAACACCAGGTTTCTATAACTTTTATGAACAGGGTGTCCTGTAGTTGTGACCTCACTAAAGTGCAGTGCTTTCACCTTAATTTTGCTGGGAGCTGTGTAGAATTGCAGAAAGGTCTTCCACTTCTGCCAGGGGTCAACTTTGGCAACCCTCACCTAAGCTCAGTATATATTCACAAAAAATAAGAAGCAAATATAATATATATATATATATATATATATATATATATATATTTGTATTTTTTGAGGACAGCATGGCTTTAAGATCATAGATGAGGTGGACCCAAGCCCAGCCCTGTGAACCTTTAGCTACACCCCTGCTCCAGGACTATAGGACTATTTCCTTTCCTGTCTGAAAGAGCTGGTTGGCTTTCAGGCTTCTTGCTATGTCTCCTACCAGTACAGAGGGGAATATTTGTAGTCAAGATCCACTGGTTAGCAGAATAATTCCATAAACCAGAAGGAAATACTAATCAATCTGATTTATTTTCCAGAGTATGTAAAAAAATATGCAGTGGAGGTTACTTGTCATAAGCACAAGATCCGCATCAAAGACCTTGTCAAATCCTGTTCCTATGAGGTCTTTTCTTTGCTTCATGGCAACAGATAATCTTCGGAGATCTACAAAATACTACCCCAACATATAATATAATAAATATCCCAATGTCATATTTCACTGTCTCAGACACATCTATTCGTTGCTATCAAATTATATAATCCACCAAGCTTTTCCATATTACTTTGCATTATAAGAATTTTTAAAACTAACAGCAACTTTAACTTTACAGCAACTTAACAGCGCAACCTTTACAGCTTTTTGTGCTCAGTATAAAGAAGCACTCTTCATTTCTTTGAACATCACCATTAGAAGTAACTAGTCATTCATTATTGGTGCTGGCTGGTTGAAAAGGTCTCCTTTCAGATTCTTGGAAAGACAGTCCCAGGAACATAGCTGGTGACTCCATACTACCCAGCATAGGAGCCAAGGATAACATTCTAATCCAAATGTTTCTCAAAGTACCATAGGAAAATGACATAGTTGGGTTTTGTCAGCAAAGGCCAATTTAGAATGTGTCAGAGACACGTTCTCGTCAAGTATTTTTTCATAGTCTACTATTCTAAAGAAGAAGGATTCAGCTTTTTTGTGCATTCATCAAAGCACTTCAAACACCACTAAAATTACCAATAGTTTTTCCTGGACAAAATGAACCAAGTAGAGACTTATGGCTTTGTATAATAATTGTGACCGCAAAGGAGAAGAGGTTTAAAGGGATTGTTTGGGGAGAAGACGGCTTAAGTCTTCTGCTTCCTGGTGCTCACTTATGGCCATTCTATTTCTCAGAAGTAAGTCCAGGATATGCAACCTGAAATATTTCAGGTTGGAGTTAAGCTTGATCGAACAGCGGAAAAAGCTAGGTTCGATTGAACTCGAACCTAGCTGGACCTTGATTAAATGCGGAGGGTCCGGCTCAAGGTTCAAGTTTGATCGAACCTAGCTTTTTCCGCTGTTCGATCAAGCCTAGTTGGAGGTTGACATGAAAAAACTCAATAGCATCTGGCTAATACCAGTAGTAGTAGTAGAAACAATGTTCTTCCTGCATCCTTCCAGGTTGTCCTTCTCGTCTGCTAACTAATCAGCTGAGCATCCATAACATCGCTTACAGGGAAGTCCAGTCTGCAATCCTATTGGATGTCAGTTGATCCTGGCAGCCTATTTCAGCAAGAAGAGTTCTCCTGGTTATTACTTAAGCGCCAGCCGATCATAGATCATAGTTCCTTCATTATTCTGTCTGCATTGTTTGACCATACCCTGCTTATGCATCAAAGCAGTGTGCTGATTCATGCCATAGAGGCTGTTTTCCGGCAGCCCTAGTGTGGCATCCATCTTCTCCGGCCGCCAGAAGTCAATTGGCAAGGGTTTTGGTTTGGAGAACAATGCCAAGCCCGAACTGTTCTGAAGGTCCACTCAACGCTGCTTATCTTATAATGTAGCTACGTATGCGTGAATGACATCATGTTTAAAGTGTCCCTGTCGTTTTAACTTTCGAAAATTTAAATCAGCAGTAGATGTGATATAAAGCAAGTTTGCAATTTACGTTTATTTTTTTTAGTTATCATGGAAAACACGGACCTTCCTGTTTTCTGACTCTCTTTTTCTCAAAGAGTCAGAAAACAGGAAGTCCTGTGTATCCCAGGCCATCTGAGAGCTCACAGAGAGAAGGCAGTCATGTGACTGATGGACACATTGAGCTGTGACTCTCTGTACTGGCTGGAATTCCTGTGTTTAGTCTGTTTTTTTACAACCAGCACAAGTCTAAAAATCTGCCTTCAGGAGACTTGACCTGGATTTCTGGTAAGTTTTGCTTTGTTTTACAGCATGAAAACAATGAAGTAATGAATGTATATTGCAAACTTGCTTTATTTTCACATATACTGTTGATTTAGATTTTAAAAGTTATAACCTGATGTTAGCACATTCTGTTAGTATGTCCTTGATGTTAGAGCCCTCTTCTGGTACGTCCATGATGTTAGAGCCTTCTGTTGCTACCTACAAGGTAGTTCTTGACCAGTGCACTCATCTGTGTTACAGAGCTCAGATGATCAAGATGAACAAGATGTTAGTGTCCTCACACGCCCTAAGACTTGGCATGTCCCAGGTCTTAAACATACCTTAGAGGGATTTCCAAGACTGCAGGAACGGCCCGCTCAAAAACTGAGGCTGCTCTGCTGCTGTGTTGAGCAAACTTGCCAAAAGTTTATGTTCTGCATCATTTGTCCGAACACTCTGCATTTGACTCCCGGTGTCTGGAGAACTTGGATGAAGCCCTAGGGCTGCCAGAAAAACATGGATCCAACGTATGGCTATATCCATGTTTTCCAGGACTCACTAGTGTGGCATCCAGCTTATTCATCCGCCAGAAGTCAATTGCCAAGCATTCGGATTCGGACAAATGTTGCCAAACTTTTAGCAAGTTTGCTCAACGCTAGTGGTGATGTGTGGGGAGCGAAGGATTAGGGAATGTTAGTATATCTTCTTTGTTAACATGTTAACAGCAAAAAAATTAAAAAAAAACTGCCCCAAAGAGCCCCTTTAACAGTATTACCAGCTATGCTTCTAAAAGGTGATACCTTCCAGAAGACCAGGTAAGCAGGCGAGAAAACTTTCATATCTTGCCTGGAGCCTCAGACAGACAATGAGTAGGATCTTGATTGTCATAACTGCAATTTGTGGATGTCTGGCTGCTGAATGTGAGTCACCTGCTGATTTTCCTCCTGCAATCTCTCCCCAGCACCAAGCCAATACTTGACCTAATTCTCATACTACTGATGTTGTTAGGTCTTTCTAGGTGTGGCAAAGGAGGAATATTTAGTACACAAAGGAAGTGACCTAACTACTCACATGCAAATGTGCTATTACTGAATATTGATGGTAAAAACTTCTATTGAAAGTGTTCTTATATTAAATGAGTACTAAAAAGCATTGCTTATCTGTCTGCCCCAGTTCTGAAATCAACAAAATCCATTTGATGTTTGGATCTTAGTTCTGTACTGTGATTTTCCCCAGTTTTTCATCATAGTCCTCCCACTCTTCCTACTCCCCTCCCCCAGCACTCCTACCAGTTCCCCGCCCAAAACTGTTGCACAGCATCTAACTGTACCATCAGGAAGATGGTACAATAGGATGCAAGGGGCACTGGTGACATCACTCGGGCGTGAGTCTATAGCTCAGAGACAAGATCCAGCTAGGCCTCCTGTGACATCTGAGAATAATGCTGAGAGAGGGAGGAGTCAGGGAGGGGTAGGCAATACATATATATTGGACCAACTGGGCCAATGGTTGGGTGTATAATTGTGTATCATTCTTTTGGCATATTATCCCCACTATCATTTCTGGTAGTTTTTCTGCCGTTTTAGAATATATATCCTAAATTGCATTTTATCCATCAGATTAGAATGTTTTTTTTTCTTTTAATCATAAAGGGAATGGGTTGTTGGAAACTCGTTGCCGTAACTCATTTCCCGTATTCCGCTTGATCAAATTGGGGTGAAGGATGAGAATGAACAAATGCAGACATGATGTGAAAAGTTCATTTTCCATGGAATGGTGCCACTTGAGACCAAGATTCTGTTCTCAGAAGAAGCAGTCTTGACAGATAAGTGACAAGCATTTTCAGACAAAAAGCCGTATTTCATTGTATCAATGACAGTTACTGGAATATACTAAGCTCTTACGTCAATTGTCTAGAATTTTCAAACATGGTAAAGCTGAAACTTTGATCTTGTACCATTAAAGAAGTATGGAAAAAACACAAAGGAGGGGGCTGAGGCCTGAACTAGGGATCTTAACTAGTAATAATTACTGTATTTTCCGGCATATAAAACAACTTTTTAAATTTGAAAAATCTTCTTAGAAGTCGGGGGTCATCTTATTCGCTGGGTATGGTTGCCCCATATGGTGGAGGAGCTAAAAAGTGGCCGCATCCCCACTGTATGGAGCGACCACTATAAAAAAATCAAACAGTTAACTCACCTGTGACCCGTTCTGGCAGCTGTGCGTCTTCTGTACAATTCCTGGCACACGCAGTGTGACAGGGCTGCAGTCAGGCAGAGGTTAACATTTTTTGGCATATAAAGCGAACCCCTGGCAATCTTCTTAAAAGTCAGGTGTCATCTTATATGCCCAGTCGCCTTATATGCTGAAAAATACGGTATGTGTTATTGAAATGGTATAACTATCTACTAACCTCCTTTCTCTGAGATGTCTCCAGCCACCAGCTTGGTTTTTACATGTGATTTTAAAGTCCAAGCTTTTTGGGGTTCTTTTTTTTTTTCTTTTTTTTAAGCTCCCATTAATTCCAATGGGAGCTGCCATGTAGACTTGCTCTAATACAGCAAAGTGTTAATACTTTTTTCAGTGATATTTTCATGCTATTTTGAGCACTCCCATTGAATTCAATATGAGCTAGAAGCTATGCATTTTTAGAGGTGGGGAAGGGGGCATTTTTGAAGATCGTTATGGCTTTTTTAACCTGTCTGAAGTAACCTTTATGAGCACTGGCATACGAGCACGCTTGCCTTAACTAAAGCCCTGTCCTCTACCAAGAGGCGAAGAGAGAGGCCTTGCTCTGTATCAACTAAAATATTGATAAATAAAAAAGTTTTCCAAATGTGTACAGTACTTTGTCACATGCCATTCTCTAATCCTAGAATTCTTGAAAGGCCAAAATTGGTGCAGAAGATGCAAGAAAAAAAAGAGAGAGAGAGATTGAAAAAATACCAGGCCCTGGGTGTCAAGTCAAGTTCCTTTTGTTTGGGGACCTTGTCTCCTTTGTGTATGCCATCGCTGTAAAAATAAAAATAAAAAAAAATCCCTTTTCTATACCATAGGCTTTTAAATAATTTCAATTTTTCTAACTTTAGAACATTTTGTGTGGCCAAAATGAAAACTGAAGGCAGGGAATAATATAATAATAAAGAATCAATACTTACCCACCCCTGTGCCCCCGCAGCACCACATCACAGGCTCCCTGACCTCCACCAGGCTCCAGTTTCTCCCAAGTTCCAGTGTTATCATAACCCAGCAGGCATTCCTGAAGCGAGCTGTGACTTTGCAGGATCGGGGGATCTAAGAGGCTGTTACGGGTCCAGAAGCGAAAAGGCAGCACTGTGGCATCATGGGAATGGGCAAGTATAGAATCTTTATTATGTACCCACACCCCGCTTCCTTTCCCAGAGTTTTTACTTTGCCTGGACTTCTCCTTTAATATTTTATATCAGCTGACACAATTCATGATTAGTCGCACCATTTTAACATTAGGGATATTCTTGATATGTCACATTTGTGGTGGAGTAATAAAATATGAAAGATAAAAAATTTCTCAAGGGTTAAAATATCAGAAATGTTCAATAGGTAGGAAAATAATTTAAATGGCATCTCTGTCACTTGTTAAACTGCATTATAAAATTCAGCACTGAAGGCTGGCAAGTCAATGGGCTTGGTTGGATGGATTTACATTTGATTGTCACTTGATGCAGGAGCAGGAAACCCTTTTTATTTTTACCGCTGGCACGAGGAAAGATGGTGACAGTGTCTTCTATCAGAAAATTGAGTAACTTTATTGATTTAATCCCCAGGAGATATATTCTAAAATGCCTCTGTCTTTTCAAAGGACAGCCAGTGGTTCCGCCTGATTGCCTGCCAGACAGAAATTCAATGAGACTTGACACAAAGCTCATTCTTTGCTGTCTTGTTACAGCTGTGAACCACATCTACAATTATGTAAAATGTAATATTCAGTAATCCTGCAGGTAAAATGTGTGCAATCATCTGTTATGGAAGGTCGATTAGATCAGCTATTTCTGTAGGGTATGTTTATTGCTAAGGGGTGCTCATCACCCTCACATTTATTAAGGAAAATTAGGCCTTATGTATTGGACCATATTATGGATACATGTATGGAATACAGAACCCATTACCTATTATGGGCCTATACTGTACCTCTATATGCCATGGTCAGGGGTGCTGGGGGGCAGGTGTTTTGTGCATCTGGTGGGCTCTGGTGTTTTGGGGCAACTTGTCACAGTAGCAGGAGTGGTTGTTCCCACCACGGGAGACACCAGACACCAGACCTTAAACAGTAATTAAAGTTTACTTGAAAAATGACTTTAGCGCACTACAAAATATAGAAAAATGCTGGTTACAAGTTAAAAGTGCTAGTGTAAAAATACTTGACAATACTCTGATAAGAACTTCGAAGTAAACTTGAGCAGAAGAAGAAAAAAGTGAAGACTTATGTGCGAGGGTAGTATTGGGGCTGGGTAGGAGTCCTTGTCTAATTAGTAACAGTACTCTGCCAGGATATGTGTAGAAATGTAGTATCTTGAAGAAATCCTCATACTCACATTTAGATATAGCTTTGATATCTGACCGCCTTCTGTCTACACAATATTGGAGACCGTCTTGTGAGGTAGTACAAGTCCCATGTCTGTCTCTGAGTTGAACTCAGCAGCAGAAACTCTGGTGTATAGTCTGTCTCCCATACACACTAAGGGCACATTCACACTACGAATTGGGAGGGGAGATTCTGCCGCCCGTGGTCTCCGCGCCGAATCCCTCCTGCTATGTCTTTGATTGGGAATGCTTATGTCAATTCTTTGAGCGGGGAGGCGCGGAAAGCGGAGAGCCCTTCCATTGAAAGACATAGCGAGATGGATTTGGGGCAGAGACCGAGAGCGGAGGTTGCCGGCGGAATCTTTGCGCCGAATCCTTAGTGTGAACGGGCCCTTACTAGGAAGAACTCAGAACTGACTCTTGACAGAAAACCCCTATCTTATATAGGGTGGTGTGACAGGAAGTGGGAGTAAGAGAGAAGAAGTGTATAGAGTTTCTGAACATAGCTAAACCTTTATACATACACTGCAGCTGTGCACAGGGTGAGACACCTAGTGACTGTAGTGGAAATCACTTGGTGGGACACCTGAGAGAGTTACTTTACCTCGGTGATATAAGACTTAGGGAACCACCTGTGGTAGGACATTACATATATACCTCAGCAAAAAGTTGGGGTTTGCTCCATTGCATGCCTTTTTACTGACCTTTTTAGATGAGCCTATATGGAAGCACCACAAAGTTACACTTAAATGGCCTATGGGCTCAAAAAAGAGCCCTGTGTTTCACTATTCAGAATCTGTGATCAAAACAAATGCATATGCAAGGACATTTCTCCTGCCTTCCTATGAAATATCAAGTTTAGTCTGACAGGTTAAAGGGGTACTGCTATAAGCTATACATACCTACACCTCATAACCCCCTGGTACTGTCAGCTCACTCCTTCAATTCACAAATGCTTTTCTCTTCTGCCTGCCTCCAAGACATGAGTTTGGAGGACCTGCCTTGTCAACCAATCACAGGCCAAGATGGGACAAGGCTGTTGGCTGATTGGTTGAGCGGTAGGTCCTGCTCCGAGTTTTCGCCTCAGAAACCAGAAGAACACAGGAGCATTGAGGAACCGGGAATAGACTAAAGCTGCAGAGCAATGAACCGGAGGTAGGTTATTTTTTCTATTTTTGTACAACCACAGCAATATATATATATATATTTTTTTAACACCAGAATATAACTTTTAACAGTCATTTACCTGTGCATTGATCTATATATCACAAAAGAAACCTTTGTATATTTCATATCTCTCAGATATGTAACCTCATGGACTCACTACTTTTTTAGCTCTGATTGGGTAGTTCAAAGGATAGGCTTGTAGGACATGAAGTAAATATCATTTGCTTTTATTCCATAATAGGAGGATTGAGGTCTCAGATCAATTTAAATCCAATGCATTGGGCCGACAACAAATTCTCGGAGACTCTATGGCACTGTGTGACTGGTGCAAAGAAATATGCAAGAAATGATCAATACAAGAAAGGAGGGTGAACTTTCTGACATCCACCCAAGAGTAAAATGAAATTGTGCTCCCACCATGCAGCGGTCGGAGATTTAATCAATGTTTACTCATTGATGCCAAGGGAATATTGGAGTAACCATCTGCAAAACAAAAACAAAAAACATAGGTAATAAATCAGATTTTTATTTAAGAACCTATAGACCATACTGTTCTTCATGGGTCCCACTGATTTTTTCCCCCAAATTTGTAAGAAATCTTTCTGCTGTATTATGGAGCATGCTGTATTATAGAGACATTATTCCTTACAAGTCATATTTTGAACAGTATTTGATCCCTATTTTTGGTCAGTTTTTATGGGGTGTAAATATTTTCATTATAAGGCTATGTTCACACAACGTATCTTTTCGTAAAAGTACGGCTGTTGTTGCAATCGGCAACAATGGCCGTACTTTTTATGAAGAGATACGTTGTTTAGTCTTCTATGGCCGGGATCTCTCGCGGCGCTGCAAACAACTGACATGTCATTTTTTTGCGGCCGCTATTCATTAAATAGCGGCCGTAGAAAACCATGTCAGTGCACACTAAGAAGCGAGCGGATCCCGCCGCACGCTCCATAGTGTGCTGTGGAGAGTTCTGATGCGGGCGCGCAGGGATGCGCCCGCATCAGAACCCTGCGGGGCTAAAGATCGTTCATTTGATTCCCGATGCCTTTCAGTTCTGCAGGGAAGGTGGAGAGAGCCCAAGTACCGTCTGGAAAACGGGGAAACAGCCTATTACATAGGCTGTATTCCTTTTTTTTCAGGTGGTACTTGGGCTGTCTCCACCTTCCCCACTGAACGGGAAGGCATCGGAAATCAAATGACGAAGGTTCGAGTTCAATCAAACCTGAAAATTCCCGATGTTCGATCATCTCTAGTTATCAACTCACACAAAATACATGCTGATTCATCCCCCCTCATAGAGACTAAAAATTCTTTCCCTACTTGTAAAATCTTTTCATTCTCTTTCCCCCAATTCTGGACCTGCTGCTTTCTGCTGAAGACACAGAAAACTGCGTGTGAGCTGTTTACTCTGTTTCTGCTCTGAACCACCTCCTCCCTCCTTTCTTCTGAAATGTCTCATGTAAACAATGTCCCTGGCCAGCTGTCTCTGCACTCTGTTTTAAAGGGGTTATCCAGCGCTACAAAAACATGGCCACTTTCTTCCAGAGACAGTACCGTATCCAGTTTGGGTGGGGTTCTGTAACTCCATTCCATTGAAATCAATGTAGCTTTATTGCAAACCACACCTCACCAAAGTGGCCATGTTTTGTAGCTCTTGATAACCCCTGTAATCATAGTAAGGTGACCAGCAAATAAACCTCAGATTAACCCCCCCCCCCCCCCCCAGCATTACAGAGTGCATAGGCAGCCAACCAGGGACACTGTTTACATGAGCCTTCTCAAAAGGGAGGGGGTTCAGAGAGGAGATGGAGAGAACAGCTCACACAGAGTTTTCTGTGTCTTCAGCAGAAGGCAGCAGGCTCAGAACTGAAGGAACGAGACTGTAAAGATAATAACAAGTATGGAACGAATTGTCAATCTCCAGGAGGGGGGATGATTAAACATGTATATTACCTGAGCAGAATACACCTATAATAATGTTTAATGGCCACATATTTTGCTGCTGCACAAAACTTTAAAGAGGTTTCCCTACTGGAGTGCTGCTATTTATATCTAGTTAACCATTGCAATATGCCGTTGTGTCACGCTTATCTGCAATTTAACCTTCCTATATGTCTCGATTGCAAATAATTTTTTATTTATTTAATTGCAGTCAGGATACATAAGTATTCTATCAGACTAATGAGAAAAACCTGCCGCTGCAGCCCTTCTGTCCATGAACAGGAGCCGCTGAGTAGCTGGATGTCTCACACCATCATAACCTCATCAGCGCCACTTTTTTTCTCCCTTATCTCAGTCATTTACAATTCACCTTAAACTCAACTTTCAGCTCTTCCAAGAAAGAAATCTTTATGCCTCAAAGACTTTAAACTTTGCTCAAGAATGGGTGACCGAGTTTACATCCAATAAAACTAATGCAAAGAAAAAGAAAGAAAAAAGAGGAGGAATAAGGTGAATATTACAGACTAAAAGAATAAATAGTCTAAGCTGTAATACAATAATACACTTATGACTTAATGGACAGCGGAGGATGAGGGAGGTGTAACTTGGATTCTACGACCAGGCAAGTTTTATGGAGTGTTACAAACATTAAAATAAAACCCATGACATTTACTGGTTGGCATTATGAGCTCATTTCCTCCGTGTTCCTGTGCTACTAAGGCCAGAGATCTTCCAGCTTTTCACAGGAGTGACGGCTATCAAGGTAGTTAGGTAGAAAGTCTACATTGCTTATGCAGGACCTCGGTTTGTAGACATTAGTTTCTGTTGGCTGCTATTTAGGGACAGAAATGCAATAATCAATCACTATATGATTTGTTATGTGAATGGTGCTGATATAACGCTAACATATTCCACAGCGCTGTTTATTTTGATGTGTCTTCACAGTCTTACTACGTATGAGACCGGCCGGGTCACAGAACGCCCGGTCTCTGCAGTACCGGACGGATAATCTTTAGGGCCACAGAGTTTTGATGTGAGCGCATCCGTGCGTGCCCGCATCAGAACTCCCCACTGTTCACTATGGAGCGTGCGGCCGGAGCCGCTCGCTCCATAGTGTGCACTGACAGGGTTGTATACGCTCTGTCCGGATCCCATAGAAGGCAACATATATTTTCGTAAAAAGTACGGCCGTAATACATAATGAAAAACTATATAATTATAAAAATTAATATCACAATACCAATCCATTTACCACCCGTAATAAACCTATATTGATATGTGTACAATAGCACAATTCTGTATCTACATAATAGTCTAAAGTGTCACGTGCCAAAGCATAAATACAAAATATAACACTCAGGTGAAACTCCGCATCCCCCCCCACCACCACCACCACCACGCTCACATACCACCACACTCCCCATATCCATACTGTAAACTAATATGATAGCACTTACACCACAAAACACATGTATATGTTGGTGCTCCAGGGATTCAAGATGGTTACATAGTATACAGACTTCTGTGTAATATATCTGGTAACAGCTGTTGCATCCTATATTGTGTGTTATTGAACCTGTCTGGTGGTTACTCCTGTGTGTATGGCTGCAGGTATTTTTAACTCCTTGATTATGTACTGATTTTATTGGCTTGCACACATTGGCTCTAAAAGCATAAAGGGTTGCATAAATACTCGGTAACCGTACTTGGGTTGAAACCCATCTAAAACAATTAAAACAATGAGTCCCTACCTTCAACGCAATGGGTGAGATTTATGACACATACGCAAGTGGCATACATCATGGAAAAGCTGTAGATACTTACCTTCTCTGTGGCGTACGCCTGCCGTGACCCCTGCTCGCCTAATGGGTGGGTGTGGGGACGTGGCAAAGCGGGGATGAGCTGTGGCCTCCTCCAGTGCTAGAGTTACCATGATTTATGTAATAGGTATAAACGGATAAAAAGAAAAAAAAGAGAAAGAGGGGCGCTTATGGTACAGTATTGTATGAAAGGAAATGTGGGAATGGGAGTTGAAAAACAACTCACCTTATAGTGTTGTGCAAGCTGTAGGCACAACACTAGATAGACTTTGGTTATAGAGAGTCCGCAGCCAGGCTTTCAAGTTGCGGTCAGGGGTTTCCGTCACAGTGCCCTCGGCCGCATTAAACATGTAGAAAAGACTCGGTAATACTGGATTCGCCACGGCGCTGGACTCAAAGTATATGATTTTCCGATGCCAGAAAGAATTATTATGAAAAGCTGGTTTATTTGAGCGACACGTTTCGTCGACGTACTGCCGCCTTTATCAAGCTCCTATAGTATACATATAACACACTCCTCTTATACTTTCTATGTATTATCATCCCCGCCCACCTGGGCGGAGAACCCGTCTGACTCCACATCACATAAAGCTTCTGACATATATCCATACACCCGGGTATCCCCCTCTGATCTGTATGCATACTTAAAACTCGGTATAAACAGCTCCTGGAAAGATGGCTGATTAACCCTTGTCGCGCCGATTCGTGCAGCGGGTCCCACACCCTAGTGGATCATGCTACTCAGTGCTGCGTGGCGTGATCCGGGATAGCCGGCAAGTAGTTCACCGGGTTAGATGCTGGAAGAAGGCCATGATCCATACTAATAGAATATAAATCTAAAACGTAAAACACAAGAATTACATGGCATAGATAAAGACAGTTCGTGTGACAATGAATCTATAAAGAGGTTCACTGTTCCATACAAGACAATGGATAGACTAAAAAATATATATATATAAAAATATATAAATAGCAAGATTTAAAAAGTCATAAATATAAATATCTATAAATCTATCTACACCGATGTATATAAAAGTATATATAAAAAAACATGTGAAAATATATGACAAAATCATGAATCTTGAATATGGCTATTGTGTCTAATACCTTGAAATCAATATATACATATATATACACATATAATGCGCATACACATACATATATACTCAATGTGCATATATACACACATATACATACACACACCATTAGCCTAATTCTATTGCTTCATTTAGACCATCTGGTGATAACGTCTTCAATTTAAAAATCCAGTAGGCTTCTCTTCTGTTTAAGGACTTATATCTATTTTTTTCTGAGGTTTGTATCTGCTCTATAGGTGTTACTTTAATATAATTAAAATTGCCGTGATGTGCTTTCCAGAGATGCCTAGACACACTATGTTTCATAAATTGAGAATTCGCATTGAAGCGATGGCCCGTGAGTCTCTTCCTTAGTGTCTGCGTGGTCCTCCCAATGTATTCAACACATTCAAGGAGATAGATCACAAAATCAGAACCACAATTGAGCTCTGAATATACGGTAAATTTCTCTACAGTGTTGTTGGACTTGAAATGGTGTGTCTGATCTTTTATGCTCTCACAGCACAGACACCCTCTGTTATTGCATCTAGACACTTTTCCTCCGATCTTTTGTTTCGATTTGGACTGTGTTTTATCTTTTATCCTAATATATTTTTCAGGGTTTTCCCCCTTCTAAAAGTAATTTTAGGTTTTCTAGGAATGACCGCCTTTAGGATGGGGTCCTTCAGTAGAATTTTCCAATTTCGCTCCAATGATTCTCTGATTTCCCTGTTATGGCTATTAAAAGTTGTAATAAAATTGGACCTGAAATTATCATCAGTTTTCCTCATCTTTTTATTTTTGCTTTCATTTCTTTTGTCCTCCATAGGGTATAATATATCCTTCTGGGATTCGGCTAAATTAGATTTATAGGCTGCCGACAGAAGGGCTTGTGGATAGCCCTTTTGTCTGAACCTATCCTCTAAAGTTTTGGCTTGTTTTTTAAAAGTGACAGTGGAGCTGCAATTCTTTCGTATTCGTCTGTATTGATTAAAAGGAATATTCTGAATCCATTTCTTGTAATGGGCACTATGATAATCGAGATAGCTATTAGTATCCACTTTTTTGAAATGGGTGCTTGTCAAGATTTTCCCTTCTTCTATCTCTATCTCTATATCCAGGAATACCATTTTTTGGAGGTCAATGTGAGCTGTAAACTGTAGCCCCCAATCATTGGAATTGAGATGTTCCACAAAGAGCTCTGCGGATTTTCTATCTCCATTCCAGATTAAAAAGAGGTCATCTATATAGCGTTTGTAATAGATGACATGGTCGAAATACCACGGGGAACCGCAGATGTGTAGGGACTCGAACCCGCCCATAAAAATGTTGGCATAACTGGGCGCGGCCCGAGTCCCCATCGCGGTCCCACGCGTCTGATGATAGATAACCCCTGAATATGTAAAGATATTATGGGTCAATATGATCTCAAGTCCATCCACCAAAAATTGGATCTGGCTTGGATCATATTTACCTTCCTTGCTTAATGCTTCTGAGACTGCTCTTAGCCCCAGCGTGTGCTGGATATTGGAGTAGAGAGCTGTCACATCGGGGATGATAATACATAGAAAGTATAAGAGGAGTGTGTTATATGTATACTATAGGAGCTTGATAAAGGCAGCAGTACGTCGCCGAAACGCGTCGTTCAAACAAACCAGCTTGTCATAATAATTCTTTCTGGCATCGGAAAATCATATACTTTGAGTCCAGCGCCGTGGCGAATCCAGTATTACCGAGTCTTTTCTACATGATTTATGTAAATCATGGCAGAAATCTACTCTTGCTCAGGAGCTTGTGTAGAGTTCTGCGTCCACCATATCTCAGGTGTAGGTCTGGCCAATGTAACCTTTTAGTAAATCCAGCGGGTAATTAAGGATGAGGCCTAATTTAAGACTGGTGTAAATGTATGTCGGTCTTCATAAATGTCCTCCAATGCCAAAAGGGGTTGTCTGGACTCTGTTGATATAATAGCATAAATGTAATAATAAGAGAGGAACAAACCTCTCAGAATTTGTTTCAGGAAAATGTGCTCCAAAACAACATCAAAATAATGTTGGATTCAATTGCAAATTAGAATGTATAGAGGTGCAAGGACTCCTGTCAAAAAGACAAAAGTCCCTGCACCTGTACCCTGAGAAGTAAAGCCTGTTGGAGTGTACGTTGTGATATAATCAGCATCACCTTTTACCACAGTGAGGTCGGCTCCTGTAAAGTGAGAGGCCAAATATACACTGTAAATTATTTGAGGATAAGCAGTAACGCATCCAGCATCATCGCTTACCTCTGAGTGGCACGCATTCACTGAAAAAGGCAGTCTGCATATGCCACAGTGTACTCTACCTAGCCATAAAGATTACAGCTACATAATTCCATTATTCCTAAATTATCATCTTACACCTCTTGCATTGTCACAGTAGTAGCTCCGTAATGTGAATGAGGGGTTCAATAGATGCCGGTTCAGTCTGACTGCTTCCATTGTCTATTAAGATCTGTAACACATCACTCTAAGGGGCTAATGAGAGGATTTCTTAATATACTTTACAAAGCATCTTCCATAATCACCGTCGATGATGACATCGCATGAAGCCAATGGAAGATGATTAGTACTCCCGTAAGGTAGGATCTCTTCATGATTGAGGAACCGAAGCAGTGACCGTTTCTTTCCATTGTTGAAGCTCATCTACAACACTTTCACCATCTGTTATATGCTCCATGTGCTGTGAATAATGTAGCAGAGACATGTACATTTCTTTGATGTATGTAAGGGCTTGTGTGGATTGAATGCTTCACTTCTTCACTGATGAAGCAATTAAACTTATAGAGCTAGTTAGGATGAGGGATCATGAGTGGAGTCTCATCTATCTCCTGCTCCTCGCTCATGCTTGGCAAGTCCTACATCCCAATAAGACATTAATGTGCTGGCTCACCTCACCCTTTTTTAACCTTACCCAGCTGTACAAATCACCTCATACACCTCTTCTGGAAGGTTTCTCATGTTCCAATTACCGGGTAGACGGGTAGGGGTCAGGATTCCTTCCGACTGTTCCTAACGGGAAGAAACAAATACTTGAATATTGCCGTAATCAAGATGATTAGAGGCGATGGTAATTGTCAGAGCAAACTGACCTCAACTCTTACCTTAGAGAAATAAAAATGATTATGGAATTTTGGTTTCTGTAACCTGTATAGATTACTTGAATAATCTTCTAGAAATTACTAATTGGAATTACGTTACATGGGTACAATACTTGTGTTTACACAACCAGGATTAATTTCATGTTATAAAAAATGTCTTTCCTTTCCCTGACGTTGCGATTGACATCATGCACTACTTTTTCATGGATGAAATAGAAATTTGATTGTTCGTCTACATTTCCTTAGTGCCTTGTCAATGAAGAAATATTGCCTTAGACAAGTGGTTCCCAAAACTGTCTAGGTTTCGAAACTAGCTTAAAAACCCTGCTTAGGACCAATAACTTGCTCTCTCGGCTCTCTCTGCGTGTAACCGAGATGGTCATATAGAGTTATGTTGGGAATCCATCATGCGGCACAGAGCTGGGAGAGAGAACACGCATGGATCCAGCATCACTACTTACCTCTGGGTGGCACACATTCACTAAAGCAGCCATTCTGAATATGACATATTGAGAGTCATCTTGGCCTCATGGCACAGAGCTGGAAGGGAATGCAATGCATCCAGGGATTATGAGCATGTACCTACCTCCCTCACTCCTCTGCTGCTCCCAATTGTGGTCGTGATGGAAGTCCTGATCTGCCTGTGATGTCTCACATTCCCATAACTAGCTCTGTGACTGGCTAAACAGAGGGCCCAATTTTATCATAATCTGTCAGAACAGGAGAAAAGCTCTGACCCGAAGATCACAAAGCAGGAGCAGCAAGGGAGCGAGAAAGGTAAGTATGTGCTCATCTATTGTTTTACAGCACTGGGAGGCAGTAAAGAATGTTTTTCGTTTGCCTGGAAAACCGTTTTAAGAAGAATAATTTGTCCATAGGCCACGTGTAAATGGATAGACGGTTGTAGCAACAGTATAAAGTAGAGGTGTGCTCACTGTGCAGCATTGGAAAATAACTCCCCACCGTTCATGGTAGTGTCTGGGCAGAACAGGCCAGCAAATCGAAATACTCCAAAAAATGATTAGAAAGTCATGTATAAAATCAGTTCAGATCCATATAAAACTAATCCTATAAAACACTGACGTGTTTCAGACCCAAACACCTTGACATATGCTGTGATTAAAGGTCTGAAATGCGTCACAGTGTTTTATGGAACTTGTTTCTTATTGATTCAAAGTGATTTTATATGCGAGTTTCTAATAAATTTTGAATTTTACTGGATGTGTCGGACTGCTCCTGTTTTACAGACAGTTGTAGTAGGCCCCAAAGCATAGAACAACCTACAAAAATATGACTGATGTTTTTTTTTCTTTTTAATTTCATTATTAGGGATATTTCATTTCATTTTATTTTATTTTAATTTTGAATTTATTTTTATTAACTGAGCAGCCTGGGAACTGGGACAGTAATATCATCCCATCACCCTCAAAAGTGAAGCCATATAAAAGCTGTTGAACCAGGGCATGAAGTGGAGCTCGAGAGCGTGACAGCAGCATTCTTAAAGGGGTGAGCCAGGGAGAAGAAGACATTGTACACAACATTGGCAACAGTGTGCTGTAATCGTTTTATGTATCCGCCCTCTGCACATTTCAGAAGACTTACTTCTGAGATGTAGAATCGCCGAAAGTAAGCGCCGGGAGCAGAAGGTTTAAGACAACCACAATTTATATAACTTTTATTTTATTTTACTTCTTTAATTGTTTTAAATTTTTTTAAAGATTAATAAACGTGCTTAAAATTGCTCTATTCTGGTCCTTATAATGTTTTTATTTCTTCATCTAGGGGGCTATTTGAGTGCTCATTTTTTGCACAATGATCTGTTCTTTTTATTATATTTTTCTGTATGTGATGAAAGATGAATCTGAAATCCGTCATTTTGGCAGGTTTCTGCGCTTACGCCATTTACCATGCAATATCGGGAATGTATTAATTTGATAGTTTTCGTGATTTTGCATGGAGCGATACTTAAAGGTGTTTTTTTTCCTCTAACATTTGTAGTCCCCCTAGGGAACCATAGTATTGCCTTTAGAGATCAATGCAGTATCTAGTACTGCATTGATCAATGTTATCTTCACTCATTTCCCATCAGCAGCCTGTAGCAATTGCTGAGCCACGTCACCATCCAAGGCCTAGCAGAGGCCTGGAGCTGTCTGTGTAACGGATCGGCCTTCCGCAATCTCATATCAGGGAGCTGATACCCCCTACCAGACCAACAATGATGTCATTTTAGCACCATTAAAATGCCTCTGTCAATTTTGACAGCATCATCTAAATGTGCCTTTCACTGTCTACGCCAATCATTGATTGATGACCTGGCCTGTGTATAACTCATTAGTCTGTTTGGCCCAGGAAACCTCTTGAAACTTACAACAGGATATACAACCAAGGTAACATTAGAGATACCCTATAGAGTTATTTTAGAAGTAGGTTTATTCCACTTAACCATTTAGTGCTTTCTTTCAAAATTTCCAGATGTTATTGTTGATATCTCAATTCCTCTAGCCAAAAATACCAAAAATACCACCAAGAACATATTGTTCCATGTGACAAGCTCAGCTCTCTAATTTTTGGCTATTTATAAAGGGCAAATAAGGGAGCGTTTTATAAAAAAAAAAAGGCAAAATTTCAAGCAGGACAAGGTAATCTTGTATACCACTTAAAAGTCGTTATTGTATACTTTTTCAAGTTCCAAAATGTCTAGAACTGCATTTTGGTGAATGACATTTTTTCCCCACTGGCATCAACTATGCATTTATAACCTTAAGGTATTTTTGTAACTTCAATGGCAATCCAATCAATTCTATTATTATTATAATATTTGCTATGACCCTGCATTAAAGGGTTATAGGGACACTCCAGAGAGATAAAAAAAAAAACTTCAAAGCAACTGGTGTCGGAAGGTTTTGATAGGTTTGAAAAATACTTTAATTTAAAAATGCTCTCTGCTGCCATCTCTGCCTGTAACAGGACCTGTCCAGATCAGGAGTGATTTTCTATGGGGATTTGCTACTGCTCTGGACAGTTCCTGTCACAGACAATAGTGGCAGCAGAGAGCTATGTGTCTGGAAACACTACTTCCTGCAGGACACACAGCAGCTAATAAATACTTAAAGGGGAACTCCACATAAGGAAAATTAGTTTTCTATTAAAAATACATTAAAAGTATATATAGACACATCTATATAATGTATTACCATATCTGTGTGGTTCTGCCACACTGTTAGCTGATAGAAATCCAGAAAGTGAAGAAAAATGGCCTCTGTGCCAATTCACATTGTCTCCTGCTTCCACTGCTCTCCGACTTTAGGAGAAAAATATTCCATGCCTTTGTCTCACATGGTGTTTGCTGAGCACAGGCTGATGATGCAGACAGGGGGCAGGGTGTGATGTCACAGGAGGCTTGGCTAGATCCCCCAATCCCCTGAGTGATTCACCATCTCTGACCAGCCAGAAGCAGGTTCAGCAAGGACCGTGGACTGTGATGAACAGCTGAGGGAAAGCAATGCATTCTGGAACTAGTACTGCATTCTGGGAACTGCTCAACCAGGAACTACAGAAACACACTACAGAACAAAAACCCCCAAAACAAATAGATTTTTGGTAGTTTCAAAACTCGGATAGATATTTAAGTAATGCGTTATGCTGCTGCAGAAGTTTCATTTTTTTAACCTTTACCTGGAGTTTCCCTTTAAAGGCCTGAGATTGTTAAATATAAGTAATTTACACCAATTATTTTAAATACACCAGTTTTTAAAAACAAAAGTTTTTCAAGTGGTTGTGTCAGGATGGTATCTTTGCAGAGCATTATCCGCCCCTCGGCTCGTGCTGTGCGGCCGAGAAGGCGCTGAAATTCTTGTATTCTGTTTGTGTTTTTGTTTACAGTGTGTGAACACTGGTTTATATGCTCACTTTTGTTGGGAGACACACCCAAATTCACCTGCTGAATTCTGTTTGGCCAGGTCATGGTTAATGTGTGTTTTAGTTCTGCTGTTACTGACTAGTATTCCTGCCAGTGATCTGTTTTGTTCTCAGCTGTCTGTGCTTGGAGATCAGGGGGATGGTCCAATTAAGTTCTGGACCAGAACCCTGACCTCCTATATAACTACCTCAGTCTGTGCACTCATTGCTGGTTATTGACTTATGCTGGGTTTACACGAAAAGATAATTGGCCCGATCGTACGATTAACGATGTCGGAGTAACGATTTTTTTTTCATAACGATCAGCGTTTAGACGGTACGATATATCGTACGGAAAGATCGTTTTGTGATTGTTTTGCAATCGCGCGCCCGCAGCCCGGGCCGCCCGCAGCCTGGCCCCCCGCTCGCAGCCCGGCCCCCTGCTCAACCGCAGCCCCCTGCGCCACCCCGATCGCCACCCCCGCCGCTCCGATCGCCAACCCCGCCGCCGCCGATCGCCACCACCACCTCTCCGATCGCCCCCCCCCACTGCCGCTCCGATCGCCCCCCGCCACCGCCACTCCGATCGCCCTGTCATGAGCATACGTTACCTGCTCCGCGTAGCAGGTCTTCGCAATCCCCGGCTCCCCTCTTTAGCGCATTGATTGGCTGAAGAGGGGAGCCAGGAATTTCAAACTGCTCCTCTTCAGCCAATCAGTGCTGCCGTGCATTAATTGGCTGAAGGGGGAGCCGGGAATTTCAAACCGCTCCTCTTCAGACAATCAGTGCTGAAGAGGAGCACTGATTGGCTGAAGAGGTGCCGTTTAAAATTCCCGACTCATCTCTTCAGCCAATCAATGCGCTGAAGAGGGGAGCCAGGGATTTCGAAGACCTGCTATGCGGAGCAGGTAAAGTATGCTCGTGGCCAGGGCTGCGGGGGCCATCAGAGCGGCGGGGGGGCCATCGGAACGGCGGGGGTGGCGATCGGGGCGGCGGGGGTGCCGATCAGAGCGGCGGCGGGGGGAGGGCGATCGACCCGGCGCAGGGGGCTGCGGATGAGCGGGGGCCAGGCTGCGGGCGGCCGGACTTTTGCGCGACGACTGTTTACACCGAATGATCGGCAAATTTTTTGCGAACGACAATTTAAGAAAAAGATAAAAGATCAAAATGAACGATTTCTCGCTCGTCGTTCGATGTTTCGCTGCGTTTACATGTACGATTATCGTTCGAATTCGATCATTATCGTGCAACGATAATCGTTCCATGTAAACCCAGCATTAGTCTCTGCCTGCTTGTATCTTCTGTGTATTTGCTATCCCTGATTTTTGCCTTATTCCTTGACCTCCCTTGCTTGCCGCCTGTCCTTGACCATATTTCCTGGACTTTGACTACGTTTATTGGATTGGGATTTTGTACTTTTGCTGCCCGATTGTTGTGACCTGGACTGTTTACCATTCTTTATTGTGTTTGTCTGTCTGTCTTGTATTTGTGTTCCACCTAGCCAGTGCAGGGACCGCCGCCAAGTTGCTCGCCGCCATCTTAGGGCGGATTGTGGCAAGTAGGTAGAGACAGTGGGCGGGGCTGAGTTTAGGGCTCACTGTCTTGTCTTGTCCTGCTGTCCGGTCCCTAACAGGTTGATTTAAAAAAGAAATTCCTTCTGGAGTACCCAATATGGGCCCCTAGAGTTTATTACAGGAGCTGAGTGTGGTAGGTAATACATTAAAATTAAAATGTATTCAAAATAGCCAAACTGACTAGTTAAAAAGTGCCAGATGAGATTAGAACTGTAAAATCAGACTACACAAAATTTGTTTGCAGTCTGTTACCATGGAAATGTGTGCAGAAGGACTACAGACACTGAATGCAAATTAGCTTTTTAATTGAGACGCACTGGAGGGGAAAAAAAAAAAAAAGATTGGAGGCAATGGTGGATATAGCCATTAAAACAGGCCGTGTGTTTCATATATTTAGAAAATTACAGTCTGTATGATAGATGATAACTCATACCCTAAAACTCAATTACCTTTGAGAGTTCCAGAGACTGATGTAAGCTGGAAACACAGACAGTCAATCCAGTACCAGAGCATTCTTTTTTTTTTCCAATTTATTCCAACCCATTGATGAAAAAGACTTAGAGCTCTCGCCAATGCTGAGTAAGTGATTTTCCACAGCGAGTCGCGGCGGTTGATTGTAATCTTCCATGTTATATCAGTAGACCATAATAAGGTATATTTCTACTCTGAATAAAACCAAGTCACCTCTCCCTTCTTCCCATCGGCTTCTTTCCTTTCCCTGTGATCACTCTCCGCACATCTGTTAACTATCCTCTGGTCTCATTAAGAATCTGGCAGATCTTGGGGCCCGCACTTCTGGAAAGGTTTACCTTATCCCATTACAAAACTCAGACTTTCTGTTCTGTTTCACATGAACATGTGTGTGACTGTCACTGTTAATTATAGCTGGAACAATGTCAGACTCTGTAGTGTCAAGGGATGGAGTATTCTTTAATTGCCACGGATCTTCAGTGACCCATTTTTTTTCTGCCTAGTCTGCATTTTCATCCATACATTTAATGTATATGTTTCAGCAGTTATAGTTGAAAGTATGCATTGTATAAAATCTGAGCTTTGTTAAACGGATGGAATCCAATTAAACATAGCCTCGGAGTTCAAAGCATGGGAAAAAATGCCATCATGGTGGAAGAGGAGACTGCAAGGTCTTCAGGCCAGTTCCCATTAAAGTGGATCGGACACATCCACTGGAAACCAAGGACATCTGTTAAGTGGAGCGCTCTTGGTGTTAAAGCCTCAGGTTGCAGTATGGGCTAAGGCTGCTTATGGCTTCTGCTTCTTGTCAGCTGGGCAGTTCATAGTGGTGGGAGGGGGGGTCCTTGCCTAACTCCTGGATCCCACACAACCAACAACTTTTACTTCAAGGCAGTAGGCTTGACTCTCTTGCTGTAGGGTCCCGCATACCAGAAGATACCCTTCAGGTCATGTTCGAGTATTGAGTTACAGAAATTTACATTTTTTTAAGTCAACCAGAGGTCTGGACATTTAAAAAGTAAAGGAGATCTCTTCGTTCAGTGGGATTCCAGGTCGACACCTTTAACATAGGAGCAGTCATAAGATCATCTGTAAACTGAGACCTACACAAACCACTAAACCAAATGTGTACCTTCATCCTGACTTCTGAATCTCTGAGTTATATAGACGATGTTTCCTATAGAATATATGGCATTAAAATGTGCATGCACAAATAACAGCTGGTTATACCATGGTCTAAGAGGTATCAATATGACTTGCATAGCAATTACTGGTGAACGGCAGGGTGCATTGGTGTGGTTGCAGAATGTTCTCTAGGGCCAAAAAGTAAAACAATCATCAGATGAAATGCGGCTTCTTTTAAGTTCCCCCACTTTTTAAAGGTTTTATTCAGACTTACGAAAAAATGGCCGCTTTGGGTGTGGGGTTTTGCAGCTCAGTTCCATTGAAGTGAATGGAGCTGAATTGTAATAAAACACACAATCTGAGGGCAGGGGTGGTGCTGTTTTTTCAAAAAAGTAGCTGTGTTTCTTTTTTTCTTCTATTCCTGGATAACCCCCTTCAAAGGGAATTTATCGGCTCTATTTGATGAGCAGCAGACACTGTTGAATAGCGGTTAGGATATATAAGCAAACTGTACCTTTTCTGGAGCTAAGGGTGGTTGATAAAGGTTTAAAAAAAAAAACATTTGTCAAACAAGTGGGGCAAAGCTACTTAAAGGAGAAGTCTGGAGTTCGCAAGAATTTTTCAAAAAGCAGGGGGGGGACCATAATAATCTATTATTACCCAGCTCTCCCCATGCCTGTCCAGCGCCGGAATGCCGACCTGCGAACCCCGCCGCGCTCTCTTCTAAGCCAACGCTACAACCCGGCTGATGGACTGGCCGCTCAGCCAGTCAGTGACTGGAGCGGGACACCACTTCAGTCACTGATTGGCTGAGTGCACAATCCATCAGCTGGGGCGGGTATTTTCCCCTGAGTCATGACATCATCACAACTAAGGGGAAAATGCCTTCTGGGGTCGGTCAGATGGCACATTACGGACTAGTGGTTATTAGATTCTCCCTGCCGGCTGTTCATTTTTGAAAATGGACGGACTTTTCCTTTAAGTGCAATAGCCATACAAACCTCGCCACAGAGCTCGCCACTACCGCACAGCCTGTCCTTGGTTTATGTGAACAGTAGACATGACAACTCTTCATCCCCCTCATTGAGCTGATCAGAATTTTTACTAGGGAGTTGGGCCCCCCTAAATGAGAATAGTTTATCAATAGCCCATAAATATTGCAGTCTTGAGTAGTTTATTTAATCTGATGTTTCTCAGGTTCTAATGCTTTGAAATAACAGGAAAGGCAAAAAGCACAACTCGGGAGGATGAAAAAGTTGAAACAATGGTGATAAATTCCATCCATTTTTGTCATTGCTCATAAACAAAATCTGTCAGTTCAACATCTAACATTTGCTGCAGTGTCTTCTGCATAAGTAGTATAGAAAATAAATCTGCCTGTAATAGCGAAACACTAGAAATGTTAAATATGTTTTGACAATCTGGGGTCATTAATAACACAAAAATAAGGAGGATCCAGTGATATTTACATAGTTATGTCTGCTTTAACACACCGCGCATAAGCTGAATTGCGTCACGGTCCATCTGGATACATGCTTAAAGCGATCAAGTTAATGTCAACTGAAATTTAAAGAATGACACCCTATCATGTACTACTCCCCCTCTTACATAAATTTAAGATGTTCTTGTTTTTGTATATTACAACAATAAAACCTTGAGAAATCAGACAAGTTATGTTTAATTCACTTTTCATGATGCCGGTACCTGATCTAGCAGCTACTGTAGTAATAAGTTGTCATGTGACAATGGGGTTGGTACTGTGAGTGTCTAACATGCATTATATTGCTCTGTATGGGTATGTACACACTATGGAATAGGCAAGGAATTGCAAGCAGAATCCGCTTGAAGTTCCACCTGTCCACCTGCACTTGACAAATCCCAATGAATCAAAGGGACAGGCGAAATTTCAAGTGGATTCTGCATAAAATTCCTCACCTATTTCTTAGTGTGCACATACCCTATTAAATGTCATATGCAAACACTGTAGTAGATATTGTATATGTGAAATGGTTTACATTCTTTTTGCTGCCCCTTCTGGTGGATTCTACTGTATGTAGGTCACATGGATGAGAGGTAGGTCACATGACCTTCCCACATAGGTTTCTTATATAAGACACTAGAAATCACTGTAGTAAGAGTCATTAAGTCCAACTCTCTATACTCAGAGGGCTGGATCAAATGAGTCTAGTATAGGCTTCTGTCTGCTATCCCACTTGCTGCGCAGAAACCCAGTTAGTCAATAAACTAGTCAATAAAATAGTCCATTTAAACTCTAGTCAACTTTAGTCATTCATGGTGACTCCATGAAAATGAAAGGATCAAGTGGCCTCCTACACTCCGAGTGGGCCAATGCTATGGAACTCCCATGCCAGGAAACTCAGTACCCTGCACCCTACCATAAGGCATTGTTGTGCACAAAGCCACAAGTCTTCTAAGTAGTCTTGCTTACCATGGAGAGCTAACTTATGAAAGTCATAGTCACCTGTAGAGACTGTTAAAACTTGTATTCATTGTGATAAGGGGATTACACCTCCTCTCACACCCTAAGGGGAAGAGTGAACCACCTTTTCTGTGCCATTTAAAGACTGCATGCTGTATTTGCTTGAGCAGTAAATTACTATAGTTTGTTTCACGTTCAAGTATGTTTAGCATTTATTATGTATACTAACACCCCAGGCAATCCACACCTGTACCAAGACACTACACACCCAACAGTGCCCCGGAGTCATAGACTCCCTGACAGCTCATTGACAAAGGTTGCTGTAGCCATGAGCAAGGTTTTCGGGGGTCCAGCTAAGACACTGTGACACCTACATACCTCACCAAGAGAGCTACAAATCTCAGTAGACCTACCATAACATCTGCAATAGAGATGAGCGAACCTTGAGCATGCTCGAGTCCATCCGAACCTGGATCGTTTGGCATTTGATTAGCGGTGGCTGCTGAAGTTGTATAAAGCTCTAAGGTTATCTGGAAAACATGGATACAGCCAATGACTATATCCATGATTTCCACATAGCCTTAGGGCTTTATCCAACTTCAGCAGCCACCGCTTATCAAATGCCGAACGATCGGGTTCGGATGGACTCAAGCAGGTTCGAGGTTCGCTCATCTCTAATCTGCAACCTTCACCTGTGGATGTAGCATATCAACACCATGATGGCTAAAAGGAAGCCTTTCAACAGTTTTGAGCTGACAGCACTATATGGAGGACAGGAAGAGCAGTGTAAACATACATACCCGAAACCCACCCACATACACAAAGAACAATGTCTGTTTGAAGTGAATGAGAACTAAACTGCAGTAACCCAACACAGCCACTACATGGCACCCCATCAATCTTAAAGTGAATGTACCACGGGGATCCCAGTAGCACAGTCCTTTTTGTAAAAAAATTTTGATTTTCTTACTCGCCACTATTCTTTTGCCGTACACCAGCCCTGCTCTAAGCACTATAGGTGGGCCCGGATCCCCCCAGTGTGATGATATTCCCTCCCTTTTGTGACGCAGCTCCATTAGAATCAATGGAGCCGCATCACATAGGGGAGGGGATATGGTCACACTGGGGGGCGGCGGGCCCATCTTCAGTGAATAGAGCTGGGTTGGTGCACAGCAATAGATCAGCACCAAATGTGAACTGGGCGGCATTTTAAAAAAAGGACTGTGCCACACTGGCGCCAATCGGCTCAAAAAAAAACATTGGTACATTCGCTTTTAGGACTGGCTTCAATAAATTTAGCCTTAACAACCTCTTTAAAGGTATACAACCTTTTATAACCACTGTCTTAGGCCATGTTCACACATGGCATGAACATCGGCCGGTGTTTGACGTGTCAAACAACGTCCGATGTGTGTGATGTTTACCTGGCCGATACAGGATTGACATCACTTTATTTGAATAAATTAAAAATACACTGTGTGAACTAGGCCTTAAAATGTATATTTCACATTACTCCAAACTTCAGCCATGAGTTAGTAAAAATTTAAAGACATAAGTAACATTTTTTCTATCTAAAAAACTACTTTATGATTGATTGATTGATCGATTGATTGATTGATTGATTGATACATACATTATTTGCCAGTCAGATTTCATTGCTAAGTCTATGGCAGTGGTGGCAGCCTACAGATGTGTACTGTACCCTCCCAACTCGCTCAACACATCCCAGGATGGGTAATAGAGGCTTCAGATGTAACTCTTGAATTCAATGGTGGCCACACAGCATCCTGTGCTCCCTGTTAGCAGCAGAGAGGAGGCCAAATGTATTGATACATAAGCAGCAGAGTGAACTTGCTAAGCTGTTCTCTATAACGTGGTAGAACCTACATATATTCCCAACACTCCACTTCAAACAGAGGGACATCAAATCCTTGGTCTGTGGACTGTGGGTTTGAGACACCAATCGAACCTTTAAGAGTAGTGAATGTACTAGGACTGGTTAGAGAACATATGGAGCTATGTACTTTCTATACTGTCCTGGTCTCTCTTTAACTAGAGAATTCCCCTAATAACAGGCAATGGGCACAGGGCCAGCATCAGCACAGGCCTTACCCGGGCACGTGCGAGGGCCCACAGTGCCTCTAGGTGCCCAGAGAGGGAGAGGGGCCTGGTGTTTTAATCTTCAGCCTGCTCACTGTAGTACAGGGTGAGAGGCTGATCATCAGAAGACACAGGAGATGGAGCAGGACCTGCACAGAGAGAGAAAAGGGTGAAGGACCTGATCACATGACCTGAAGGTCCTCAACCAGTGTGGAGAGCAGCCCAACAGAAAGGAAGAGGGAGAAGACTGAGCTGTAAGTGTTGTATTTCAGTGTCTGAGGGTGTCAGCATCAGTCAGTCAGTGTCGATTGGGGTCAGTCTGTAATCAGGGAGTTAGTGTCAATCAATGAGTTAATGTCAGTCAGTGTCAGTAGGTGTATGTGTCTGTCAGTCAGTGTCAGTCTGCCAATACGCAGTATCAGTCAGAATCAGTGTCAGAGTCAGTCAGTGTCAGTAGTGTGTGTTTGTGTATGTTAGTGGTGTCTAAGGTGATTCTGTATAGTGTATGGATGATGGTTGCATAGTCGATGGATGAGTGGTCCACTGAGGCTCTGTCGCCCGAGGCCCGCAAAAGCCTGGAGCCGGCCCTGAATGGACAGCAGGCTACAGAAAAGAGAGACACCTAGTGGCCAAGCCATTTTTATCAGGTTTTGTTAATAAACGTGTTAGGAATCACATGCAGGAAAAGTTACTCCTAAACAGATGAACCAATAAAAAAAAAACTCAGCATAACTTTATATTCAAACCTTTGTTTTCCAAACTTCTAATAAAAGCTGCGAGACTACAGATATTTGACTCGTGTAAAAACATATTTAGATTGATCAATATTACTGTAACAATTGAGTGACTGCTGAGTGGGTTTAGCGCTGACAAGAGATGCAGCTCGTCCTATTTTCAAGAATGATTAAGAGACAAATCTGTGAATCACCAAACTACAGGTGCCCACACATGGTCTCATTGTCATTGAAATTTAACTAATTCTATCACCATCTGTGCACAAACATATTTTTCATTTAACATAGAGTAATAGGCGCTTAAATAAGGATTATTCAATATTGTTATTTAAACAAATGCACCGCTACATATCAGGCATAAATAGCATAATGAGATCAAATAAGCCCTGATGTTGTCATACTTCACTGTAGATCTGTGGCAGCCATTACAGATGGAGTCAGGGCAGAAGTACAGGGGGAGCAAAAAGGGGCAACGGCCCAGGGGCATGTGTCATCCAGTTTGCTACAGCAAATACTTATCGCCTCTCAACCCTACATATACTCAAATATTAGGCTCAGCCAAACATTTATGTGGTATAAGAAGAGGTAAGCCGCTGCCAGACAGCTCTGAACATGGGTTCTCTCTCAGTATACCTGATACTTCTCTCCCCCACTATGATCTGTCAAGGAGAGTCATAAGGCCCCATACACTTTAGACCATGGGTCTCCAAACTGCGGCCCCCCCAGCTGTTGCAAAACCACAATTCCCATCATTCCCGGATAGCTAAAGCTTTGGATTTGGCTGTCCAGGCATGATAAGAAATGTAGTATTGCAACAGCTGGAGGGCCGCAGTTTGGAGATCCATGCTTTAGACAGTCAGCTAGTTGTGCCAAAGGTGTAAGATTTTGCTGTTTACGAGACGGTAATGCACACAACCTCCATTGGATCCATTACCGTCTCATTACGTCTCCATATCCATTGAGACCTGAACTTCCGGATTAGCAGTGGATCTCAACGCTGATCTGGAAGTAGCCTATTGTGACAGCTCTGACCCAATATATTAAAGAAAAAAGAAAGGACTGGAGCAAACACGTTGTGCACGCCAAATAATACAAAGCTTTACTAATGAGACAAAAAAAATCGACAAAAAAAACATCTAAAACCCCAATGAATTCATTTACACCCTAAAATACAGAGATGTAAACCATATTTTGCCATGGAGTGAGGAGTGTGATCCCATACAAAGTCGGGTCCCAGAACAATAGAGCAAATACTGTAATACATCGAAAGAACATACATAGAGAATTGGAAAAAAATATAGTTGTCATATAACCTGCAAACTGGGTGCCTGAAGGCAATTTGGGGCTCTGCTACCTTGCAGCTTTGTCAGGAGAACTGACCCAACACTTGCTGAAAGAGTGTGCATTATGTTGGAGGAATATTCATTGATATGCCTTTTGCTACTGTATAGAATAGTAGACCATGCCATCCAATACAAAAGTATTGTCAAAGTCAGGCACAATAAGGTAGGAGACAGGACATGGACAGTGAACGCTAAGCTGAACCCACCCACTGTACGTACCTACTTGCCGTAAGACAACCCTTTGCGGGCAACCACAGTGACAGTAACTATACTGCTAGGGTGGCAAACAAAACGGAGACAGACGAACAAACACAATAAGCCAACATCAATGGTCTGGGTCGGTAACAGCGGGCAACTACAGTACAAAATCCGTAAATAGTCAAATAGTCGAGGACAGGCAAATTGTCCTGACTGGCTGAGCGATCCATCCATCAGCCCAAGTGCAATGTAATTAAGCTGAGTAGGCAGGGAGGCTCCAGCCTGTGACGCGAAACCGCAACGTCCTTGGTTGCCAGCAAGAGAGATGACGTTGTGCTCCTGCTCGGACTTACGACGTCGAGCAAGAAGAGAGCGACGCTGGATCGCCGCCAGGTGAGTTCCTGGCAAGTATATTGCAGCGGTATATATTGGGATAACTTTAACCAGATGTGAACGGAATGGGGTTCCTAACATAACCAGTAGTACTTGTCGTACACCCTGTGATGTATGTGGCTTAAAGCTATAAGCATACAGTCAACAGACCGACACAAACAACCTGAACAGTGTGTGCAAAGTCAACAAACTTTCCATAAAACCCGAGAAAGCGCCACCAAGACCCAACAAACCCATCAACTCTATACATTCTTCAAACATATTTTCTCAAGTAAAACGTGGGAAATTCCCCCTTTACATCACGCCGTAATGGGTTTTTAACAGACCATTAAGACATCTCTACCCAGATGTGAAAATATTTGCACAACAAAGAGACGGCAAGTATCCCAGATCTGTTCTTACATACCTCACAATAGCAGTGCATGGCCCATGAAAGAAGCCGGAGCTAATCCCCAGAGTTACCTGTCTCCTACCTTACCGTCAGCTTAATGCAGCTATCTCTGTAGACTAGCACATGCCTGCGTATTGACACTGATTTCTTAATGGTACATTAAACATATTTCAAGGACAATTCAATACTTCTTTAAGTGAAATAATACCGGAAGCACGGTCCCATCAGGCTTTTTGCAATGCTTCTGCAATCATACAAGTAAAAGGACTGGGCAGGAGGTTACTTCTATAGTGTTTCATTTATTTTGCACAGGAATTTAAATGACAGCGCTCCTTTAATGCATTATATATGCCGCACTCCTTAAATGCATTAGATAGAGTGAGTCATTTAGCTATCTGATACATATATGAATTGTAAGACTAGTATTGCGCAAATGGTCCTTTTTTTGAACCCCGGCTCATTCCCGCGCATGGCGCCGGTCTGTTCCTGTTGTTTTTCACTGGTTCTTCATTGGAGGGCCCCCAGGATTATTTCGTCTGGTGGGCCCCAGATATTCCAGTCTGACACTGAATACATTTAACACCATTTAGAGATATGCTTTACAGCAGCCACATGGACATAGGCACAATAGACTGCAGGAGACAATATTGACTTCTGTGTAAGAGTTTTCCTAGTGGAAGTCATTGTGCCGGAAGAAGGGGAAAGGGGAGCAGTGACTATTAGCTATTGGGAAGGACATACCCCATCTTATGTATCTACTGGTATAACCTTTCTTTGTAATCCAGTCTGTGATGATAAGGAGGACGCTGCTGGAAAAGTATCTCTACAGAACAGAAAGTCTTAGCTTATCATTAGTTTTAGTGGCCAGAATGAAAACGGCAAGATTTCAGGATTGTTTTATTGTACAGATAGTGGAACCAAAGATTAAAAAAAAAATACAAAAAATTCTTTAAATAGATGAACATTGATTGATCAAAACAATAGATGATTATTTTGATCACACATTCTCTTTACGAAAAGAAGCATTTTCCCAGTATATGAACTGGCATTTTCCAAAATATTCCAAAAATGGGCTTCATGTTCACCTACAAAAACTCTTCAAATTTCGCAAAAGAATTGCAGATTCACAAATACAGACAAACTGCAGACCCCTTTATTTCTTTCACCCTATACACACAGCCAAACATGGTTCGGGTCTGTGTTGGGGCCGTGATCCATGTTGCAAAAAAACAAACAAAAAAAAAAACAGCAAGCCATTGTCCGGCCTGTAGTTGCAGCACAGACCACCCATCCATGGAGTAGGGATGTGTGAATCAGGCCTAACAAATATCCGAACAGGACCAGATTTTACCACCCAGGACAGAGGGGCATGGTGTTAGTTTCCCAATTCTTGCCGTTGTTGGTTCAATTCACTATCCCCTTGTATGTCAAAGGTCCTTTAGTGATTATTTCTACCCAACAGCAGATGGCTTGGGTCAACTGAGGCTGGGACCCATCTCTCGTGGTCTACCTCTATGGTATATACATTCCTGGATGTTGGTGAGCTCTTGCTTTGTGTTTCAGTCCACTCCAGCATCTCTAATATGAACAGCAGGTCAACCTGTAGTACTTATTTGTCTTATAGGATGGTATTCTGCCAGTGTTAGACACTGTTTAGCAAGATGCCGCCACCAGTGTCCCATTATCGTCCAAACTACTCACATGCCCTCCGCAAATATTGCTAAACCAATGTTCCAACATGGTGAAGTTCATTCATATTGGTTCCTCGTGATTTTATTGCGGTTGCTCAATGAATCAGCAACTTCAAAAGCCTCACAGGAACTTGATCCCATATGACTGCGGTTTAAAAATACACCGTCTCACAATCTTATCAGGTGATAAAGCCGTGTCAATAGAATGATTTCATGTACCCACAGACAATAATACGCAGACAGTTCATTTTCCACCAGACACACCTTTACCTAATCATTTCCTTTGGAAGTACTGTATAAATAATGCCTGTTACACAACGCTTACAGGCCAGGTGTGGCAATGTACGGAAGGAATGTGGACTCGTGAATTATGGGTAAATAACATCATTCTGCTTTATTGCCGTCATAACCTACTTAAGCAGTTGCATGTCTAGAAGTCATAAGGCACTCTTTCCAACTTCTTATCCCTGATTCATATCAGAACCCTGTAGAAATGTGAAAAATGGCTGGACATGGTAGAAGGTGGCACATGATATGATACTTATATTACTGTCTTAAAGCCCCATTAAAATTTGCTTGTCGGACTGGGGTACCTAGGGCCCTTCTGGTAATGAAACTCACTCAGGCTCAGCGATGCGGTGGTCAATAATTTTATTGCAGTGATCCAAAAACAACGGAGACGCAATAAGCAGCTCAAACGGACCCACTTCAATGCGTTTCCGGTACGTCACGTACCCTTAATCATGGCCTAAGAGCTGCTTATTGTGTCTCCCTTGTTTTTGGAACACTGCAATAAATTTATCGAGCACCACATAAGTTTCATAACCCGACTGTTCTACGCTGTTGGAGTGTGGGCTCGTGCGTCCAAGTTGCTCGTAGGTGCTGAGCTGGCTTCACTGCTTGATGGTACCTAGGGCCTTCCAGGGAAACCGATCTTGAGGCCCACCAATGACAAACCAGTGAGAAACAACATTCTGACCTTGTTTTATCCTGGATTGAGCTGTATCTGTGTCCACAATTCCCTTGTGAATATCAATTTTTTAGTCTAGAGTGGATTAGTCTACTTTAGTTTAGACTTGGTGCCCCTGCATAGTATTTAGGCTAACTTTATGGCCTCAATTAGTTCTTAGCACCCACCCCATACCCTTAAATATGCCTCCTCCTCTATGCCTCCATATAGTAGGCCCCCCTCTGTGCCCCCATATAGTAGTCAGGCCTCTCTGCCCTCCACACAACAGATAGATCTTTTCTGTGCATTCCTATAATAGTTAAGCCCCCTCTATCCAACCATACAGTAGTTAGGCCTCTCTGTGACCAAAGAAGTTCAAAGGCCCCTCTGTCTCTATAAAGTAATTAGACCCCTCTGTGAACCCCATGTAGTAGTTAGGCCTTCCTCTTGCTTCCATAGAGTAGTTAAGCCTCCTCCATGCCCCATATAGTAGTTGGGTCTATCTGTCTCTATAAAGTAATTAAACCCATCCGTGTCCCCATATAGTAGATATGCCTCCTCTGTTTATCCATGTAGTAGTTAGGCCTCTCTGTGCAGGTAGCCCCTCCTCAGCAAGAACAATCCCCCATGTAGCAAACCCTTTCCCCATAGATAGTCTCCCTGGTAGGCACGCATTAGAGATGAGCGAACCGGCCGAGGTTCGGGTTCGTATGAACCTGAACTCTCGGCTTCTGATTCCTGCTGTCTGCCCGCTCAGTGGAGAGGGTGGATACAGCCGGAGGACCGCCTGGAAAACTGGGATACAGCCTATGGCACTCTGCGAACACTTAAATGATGTCACTTGTGCTGGGATCTCTCCCAGCACAAGTGACATCATTATGCCTTTGGTGGCATAATCCTGCCTGCGGCCCCCAGATTGTAGGCAGTGCGGGAAGAAAATGGTTGTAAGTTGAAATTAAGACAGCCACACTACTGTCCCACACTTTGCAGTGCACATAATACTGCTAGATGGTGCTCTAATAAAATCTTCACGCTGTAACCTAAAAATATTTAAATACTACTCCCTAATAAAACCACAATACATTTTAATTTACATTTCATATTACTACTGTACTGTGCGTCATTTAAATCCTATACCACCTGTTAATGCAGTTCACTTAAAGGGACCTGTAAAATTTATGGCCTATTCTCAGTATTAAATCAGTGGAGGTCCAACTTCCCCTATTGATCGGCTATTTAAAAAAGGCTGCAGCCCTACGGCAAGCACTGTAAACAATTGTTTAGACTGGATTGCAATGTTCGTACAGTATATATACACCAGACAGACCACTGCTTTTAGAGCAGAGTGGTGGTTGGTAACATAGACAATGAGCTGTCAACAATAGGAAGAAATAAGTGGGGGGAAATATTTAACTTGACAGGCCTTACAAGTTTAGCTAAGTTAAGATGGGAATACCTCTTTAATACCAGACATCTACATTATCTACAGTAATCAAAGCTTATCATTGCAAAATAAAACCCTTCCGGACAATGATGTGCACACGTTTACTAAATGATTTTATTACATTTTTATGATGACTGCCATAAGGCTATATATTATGAACACATTGACCTAAGCAGGCAGTATCACTTGCGAGTGGATTTTACCCAGTGTCTGAACATGTGAAGGCTTTTTTTTTTATTATTATTTCTACAGATAAAAGTTTAATGACATCTGTGCGTGTGAACCTTACCGCAGACAGATGTGTGGGAAGTTAACCACATATAAAAGTGTAATTAAGATATTCCGATTACGGTCATCTCATCTAGGTGTCACTGCACAGTACAAACATACGTAGGGTCCTTTTACACAGCCCGACATGAGCACAGATGAGCAAGATCGGCAGTGGTTTGCAGTGCCTTTACACTGCACAATTAATCGAGAGGACAGGCAGCACAAACAATACTTGTATCATTCGTGCTGCCATGGAAACTGACAGCACAGATGTGCATATAACCATGCTTTACAGATCACACATGTAGTGCATACTTACCATCGGTGCTGTTGTGTGAGTCAGCCTTTGTCGGCTGCTACAAATACAGGCCGCCCTCCCTTCTTTAGAATGAATGACAGGCCTGAAGACAGTGGCAGACAGAGAGCAGGTCGGGGGCTGGCAGTGCCGGATCACACAGCAGCACTGATGGTAAGTATGCCCTGCATGCGTGATTTGGAAATTGAAAGCATAGGTGTATGCATATCCACGCTGTCAGTCTTCCTTTGTTGTTGACCACATATTCCCTGTGTACACAGGAAGATGGGGGGCCGACAACTATAAAATATGAGAGTATTTCCAGCCACGCTCCTGGCCCATAATCGACCTTTGTAAAAGTCCCCAAACTATGCACCTGCATGAATTGCTAATGATTCACCATGACCATAATGCAATGCAAATGCATACAGTGATACAAAGTGTGGCCGAACATCCACTTAAATTAATGGAGTCATACGCACCCACTGATTTTATTCTGTGCCCTGTTTGTCCTAGGGCATACCGTTTGTGGGCTTCATCCAATTGTAGAGAAGGAAATAATCCAAAATACATCTTAACATCAACTGGTTAAACACTATATAGATAAAAGTGTTATTATAACAGTGAACCTAGCCTTAGAAAAAACACAGCACCTTTCTGTCAAAAACAGGACCACCCCTATCCTCAGGTTGTGTCTGGTATTACAGTTCAGCTCCTTTCACTTTAGTGGAACTGAGCTGCAAAACCCCACCCCCAACCTAAGGATGTGAGGCGTGATGAGGACGTGTTTCTTTTAGGGCTGGGTTCACACACAGTATATTTCAGGCAGTATTTGGTCCTCATGTCAGGTCCTCATAGCAACCAAAACCAGGAGTGGATTAAAAACACAGAAAGGCTCTGTTCACACAATGTTGAAATTGAGTGGATGGCTGCCATATAACCTTAAATAACTGCCATTATTTCAATATAACAGCCGTTGTTTTAAGATAACAGCAAAAAATTGCCATTAAATGGCGGCCATCCACTCAATTACAACATTATGTGAACAGAGCCTTTCTGTGTTTTCAATCCACTCCTGGTTTTGGTTGCTATGAATAGAGATGAGCGAACTGGTTCGGCCGGTATGGGATCCGGGTCAGATTTTCCCAAAAGTCAGTGTCCGATCGGATTCGGATTTTTGGAAGTCTGCTCCGATTTTTTTTTTCTTGCTTTCTAAAATAACAGCCGCCATTTTAGAAAGCAGGAAGTGTTTCGGGCGGGAAAAGCGCTTTCCCATGATGCCCGGAACACATCCAATCAGCAGGGATCTAGCCCACCCCTTGTGTGACGTGGGTATTGCTTTAAGAGGAGCAGTCACATGACCGCACCACGCTGTTAGGACTCGAGCCGTGCGTTCAGCACGGCGTCCATAGCAGTCAGGCTTCTTTTGATTTTTTTTTTTTCTCTTCTCTGCTATTCCTGGATGTAGGAGTGTCCAGTGCTGCACTCCCTCTGCAGATCAGCACTAGGTGTTTGTGATCTCAGTGATTTAACTGACAGCTGAATCTTCCAGTCAGATGTCAGTATCCGGGCTGGGCTGGGACTTCAAGTCCTATAAGTACAATCACTTGCCACAAGTTCCTTGCCTGTGAAAGAGCCTAGTAACACTATTGTATCTTGATCTAGCATTCCTCTGACTTGTTTATCCTGTTTTCCTGACTTCTGGCTTTTGGACCTCGACTATTCTTTTGGACTCTGATTTTGTACCTGAGTATACAGAACGTTGCTGACTTGGACTACTGACTACCCCTTTATTGTGTGTATTAGTCTTGTCTTGTTTTGTGTGCCTCACTTTACCGCAGGTGAGGGAACGCCGCCAAGTTGTCCGCTGCCGCCTAGGGCAGAGTGTGGCAATCAGGTAGGGACAGCTGGGGCGGGTGTCATCGGCAGGGACTGCACTGTCTATTTGTCTTCCCAGTCCCCGTCCTAACATTTTCACAGGCCCACAAAAACCGCAGTCAACCAAGGTGAGCGGCATGAGTACCGATACTTCGATCGCCGACTGCCTCGAAGCGTTGACTACCCAATTAGAGGGCATTGCAGGGTTGGTAGTGCGATTGTCCAACCGGGTGGACACTCTGCCTCTCACTACCTCCCCGCCAGCAGCGACTCCAGTAACAGCACCTGTTCAAGTGGTAAGACATAAGACCAAAATGCTGTTACCGGACAGATTTCAGGGAGACACAGACAAATACCGGACCTTCAGAGAATCCTGCTATTTATATTTCAGGTTTAACCCTTTTGTTTCCGATGGTGAAAGGGTTGCCCTGATAGTTTCCTTTCTCCAAGGTCCCTCGCAGGATTGGGCCTTGGCCCTTCCTTCAGACGCTCCTGAATGGAATTCGGTGGAGACATTTTTCACTTCCCTTGGCCAGATTTATGATGATCCAAACCGGGTTGCAGTGGCAGAGTGCCATCTCCTATCCATCCAGCAGGGCCGTCGCACCACAGAAGAATATTGTGCGGAGTTCCGGCAATGGTGTACCCTGACTGGATGGCAGGACTCCCCACTAAAAACTTTATTTCGTCAGGGTCTGTCTGATGCTATAAAGGACATTATGGTTAGCCATCCCACTCCCGACTCCCTTAGTGGCTACATGACACTAGCCGTGACTATTGACCGCAGACTAAGGGAAAGGAAACAGGAAAAAATGGGGGCGACTTCAAGTCGACCAAGGTCCAGCCAGTCCCCAAATCCCTTTTCCAATGTGACAGAATCGTCTGCTTCCGGGGTTCCCGATGAGCCCATGGTCCTGGGTAACACCTCAGCTAGAAGGGCGTACAGGATGGAGCACTCAATCTGCTTGGAAGGCAGGTCACCTTCTGAAGATGTGTCCATCAAAGCCATCCCTGAAGTCGGGAAACGCCAGTGCCTGAGTGAGGGTCTCTCAGGCACCCAGGTACCTCTAAAAAAGTTTGACAAGTTTCTGTTGCCTGTTACCCTGGTGTCAAATAATGTAGTTCTTTCCTGCACAGCAATGGTGGATTCAGGCGCTGCCCTGAGTCTTTAGGCCTGGAGTTGGTGCCCCTATGTTGTCCATTCACTGTGGCTGGACCTGATTCTGCCACCTTGAGAGGCGGAGCAGTGACATGTTGCACTCCAGAGGTCTCTATGCAGGTTGGGTGCCTCCACCAGGAGAAGGTGTCATTTTTTGTTTTAGATAAATTGGCTGCCGATATCATTTTAGGGTTACCTTGGTTACGTCAGCACAACCCGGTGTTCAATTGGAGGACCACAGAGCTAATAAAGTGGGGTAGCTCTTGTGGTTCCCATTTGACTCAGGTAGTTCCTGTTTTGGGTTCAGTCGGAGAGGCTGCTAATCTACCCAGGTTCATTTCCGATTATGCTGACGTTTTTAATGAGGCCATTGCTGACGCCTTGCCTCCTCACCGTCCGTATGACTGCGCTATCGATCTGGTGTCTGGGGCCAGGTTCCCTAAAGGCCGCATTTTCAATCTGTCCTCCCCCAGAACGAGAGTCGATGCGCGAATACATACGGGACAGTCTGAGGAAGGGTCACATTAGGCCTTCTGTGTCACCTATGGGTGCAGGGTTTTTCTTTGTAGAGAAGAAAGACAGAGGTTTGCGTCCCGGCATTGATTACAGGGAGCTTAACAAAATAACGGTCAAAGACCTGCATCCACTTCCTCTGATCCCTGATCTGCTCAACCAGGTAGTAGGCGCCCGTTGGTTCTCGAAAATTGACCTTCGGGGCACCTACAATCTAATTCGGATCAGAGAAGTTGATGAATGGAAGACGGCCTTCAACACTCCCGAGGGGCACTTTGATTATCTTGTCATGCCCTTTGGGTTAAGTAATGCCCCTGCCGTCTTCCAAAGGTTTGTTATTGATATTTTCCGCAACCTGTTTGGCCAGTATGTCGTAGTATATCTAGATGATATCCTTATATATTCCCCCGACTGGGGTTCACATGTGAAACATGTACGTGAGGTCCTGACTAGACTTCGTAAGAATACCCTGTGTGCTAAATTATCCAAATGTTTGTTTGGGGTAAAGGAGATTGGATACTTGGGTTATATCATTACTCCAGAATCAGTCCAGATGGACCCGAAAAAGGTGTCAGCGGTCTTGGAGTGGGCAAGACCCACAACTTTGAAGGAACTACAAAGGTTTCTAGGTTTTGCAAACTTTTACAGGAAGTTTATTAGAAATTTTTCGCTTATTGTGAAACCGCTGACTGATCTCACTAAGAAAGGTGTGAATCCAACCTCCTGGCCCCCAGAAGCTGAAATGGCTTTTGAAAAACTAAAGCACAGCTTTTCGTCTGCTCCCGTATTGGTTCATCCTGACTCTGAACAGCCATTTGTGGTGGAGGTGGATGCGTCAGAGTCTGGTGTTGGGGCGGTACTGTCCCAAGGTAAGGAACCATTTACTAACTTGAGGCCCTTGGTGTACTTCTCCAGGAAATTCTCTACATCCGAAATTAATTATGATGTTGGCAACCGTGAGTTGCTAGCCATTAAATGGGCGTTAGAGGAGTGGAGACATTTCCTGGAGGGGGCCAGACACCAGGTCACGGTCCTTACTAACCATAAAAATTGACTCTATCTAGACAAAGCTGAAAGGTTGAATCCTAGGCAAGCATGCTGGGCGTTATTTTTTACTCGTTTCAACTTCATTGTTACCTATCGTCCTGGCACTAAAAACATTAAAGCTGACGCTCTGTCTAGAAGTTTCGGGGATGGAAAAACAGTCGAGAAGGAACCCGAGAATATCTTGCCCCCCGGTACCATTTTGGCTAGTATGTCCGTTGATCTAACTAATGCTATCCTGAGTTCCCAGGGGGACGCACCACCAGATGTCCCTACGGACAGGTTATTTGTGCCCTTCGAATCTGAGGTTAGCAGTTCTGAAAGAGGTGCATGGATCTAGTCTAGCGGGTCATCCTGGTATTGCCGGCACAGGTTGTTTACTGTCCCGTTCGTGTTGGTGGCCATCATGGCAGAAAGATGTAAAGGAATATGTCAAGTCTTGTGAGATATGTGCTTGAACTAAAACCCCAAGATCTCTGCCAGAAGGGTTATTGCAACCCATGCCATTGCCTGCTCCTCCTTGGTCCCATCTCTCGATGGATTTCATTACTGATCTTCCTCCGTCACAGGGGAAGACGGTACTCTGGGTTGTGGTGGACCGTTTTAGCAAAATGTGTCACTTGATGGCTTTAAAGAATCTTCCTAATGCCAAAACTCTAGCTAAATTGTTTACGCGTCACGTCCTTCGACTACATGGTATACCCACCAACATAGTATCTGACCATGGTGTGCAGTATCTAGATTCTGGAGGGCATTCTGTGATCATCTAGGTATTTCCTTGTCACATTCGTCGGCGTTCCATCCGGAGACCAATGGTCAGATGGAGCGCATGAACCAATCTGTGATTCAATATTTGAGATGTTATGTATCTGACAATCAGTACAAGTGGTCTGAGTATCTGCCCATCGCAGAATTCGCCTTGAATAATCATGTCAATGCCTCTACTCAACAAACACCATTCTTCTGTAATTATGCTTTCCACCCTAGATTTTCCGCATTACCAAATTCTGAAACACACTTTCCATCTGTTAAAGACTTGACACAAAAACTGTGCACAGTGTGGGCAGAGAGTCTGGCGACTCTAACTGCCTCACAAAAACAACACACATTGTTTGCCAATCTTAAGCGCCGTCCCGGGCCTGACTATGTTGTGGGAGAGAGTGTATGGCTTTCTACTAAAAATCTGCATCTCCGGGTACCATCTGCTAAGTTGGCCCCCAGATTTATCGGACCCTTTCCCATTGCTGAAGTGCTCAATCCCGTCTCGTACAAGTTACAATTGCCACGCTCGCTGAGGGTACATCCAGTCTTTCACAAAAGTCTGCTAAAAAAATACACTCCTCCAGCGGTTGCTTGTTCTCCTCCCCCTCCAGTGGTTGTCCAAGGAGAAATCGAGTTTGAGATCGAGCGCATCCTAGACTCTAGGAGGATGCGCAACTCTGTCCAATATCTGGTCCACTGGAAGGGTTATGGCCCCGAGGAGCATACTTGGGTGACTGCACGAGATCTCCATGCCCCTGACTTACTTAGGAAATTTTATTTAACATTCCCTACTAAGCCTGGAGGTCCTCGTGTGGGTCCGGAGGCCCCTCCTCAGGGAGGGGGTTCTGTTAGGACTCGAGCCGTGCGTTCAGCACGGCGTCCATAGCAGTCAGGCTGCTTTTGATTTTTTTTTTTTCTCTTCTCTGCTATTCCTGGATGTAGGAGTGTCCAGTGCTGCACTCCCTCTGCAGATCAGCACTAGGTGTTTGTGATCTTAGTGATTTAACTGACAGCTGACTCTTCCAGTCAGATGTCAGTATCTGGGCTGGGCTGGGACTTCAAGTCCTATAAGTACAATCACTTGCCACAAGTTCCTTGCCTGTGAAAGAGCCTAGTAACACTAGTGTATCTTGATCTAGCATTCCTCTGACCTGTTTATCCTGTTTTCCTGACCTCTGGCTTTTGGACCTCGACTATTCTCTTGGACTCTGATTTTGTACCTGAGTATACAGAACGTTGCTGACTTGGACTACTGACTACCCCTTTATTGTGTGTATTAGTCTTGTCTTGTTTTGTGTGCCTCACTTTACCGCAGGTGAGGGAACGCCGCCAAGTTGTCCGCTGCCGCCTAGGGCAGAGTGTGGCAATCAGGTAGGGACAGCTGGGGCGGGTGTCATCGGCAGGGACTGCACTGTCTATTTGTCTTCCCAGTCCCCGTCCTAACACACGCAGTCTGCAGAGAGAGAGAGAGAGGAAGGAGTCTGTTACTGCGCACAGGTCGTCAGTGACAAAACGCTGCTGCTGCTGTACTCTGCTGTACTGACTACCGATAAGATATTTACAAAAGCAAAGACCACAAGATTTTTAGGAAATCGGAGAGGAGAAACATATACTGATTAAAAGAGAAAAATAGAGAGGGCCAAAAATAGATAGATTAGGCATAGGAGAGCAAAGGGTGCACAGAAGAAAAACGTGCTCTACAGATGTATAAGTACTATATTGTCACCCTTGTGAGAGTGTATATGGCATAGGTGTTCTCCTGAGGCACAAATATACGTCGTGCATTTGTGGAGAATAAAACTCTAAAAAAAAGGTCTCTACAGATATATAAGTACTATACTGTCTCCCTTGTGAAAGTGTATATGACATAGATGTTATCCTGAGGCACAAATATACCTTGTGCATTTGTGGAGAATAAAATTCTAAAAAAAAGGGCTTTACAGAACTTGAATAAAGCCCTAAGGCGATGTGGAAAACATGGATATAGTCATTGGCTGTATCCATGTTTTCCAGACAACCTTAGAGCTTTATCCATGTTCAGCAGCCCCCGCTAATCAAATGCCGATCATTAGGGTTCGGATGGACTCGAACCCGGTTCGCTCATCTCTAGTACTATTACGTGGAGCGATTTTTAATGATTAACAACTAACGATAAACTATCGCAAACGAGATTGTTGATCGCTAACCTGAAATCGTTTACTATATTACACAGGGCGATAGTTGTTATTTACAATCGTTACTATGATCGTCATGGCGATCGTTACTATGATCGTTTATTCCTTCTGATCCCAGCAAAACAATGAACAATTTGCAATTACACTGAACGATTAGTGAACAAATGCGGAACTTGAGCGAACGAATGTGAAATTACAGCGAACGATTAGCGAACGATTTAAGGCCCTATTCCACGGAACGATTATCAGCTGTATACATTGTTCATGTTGGCTGATCGTTACGTCGTTTGTCTTTCAAACATGTTGAAAGATAAACGACTGGGATAGCAGCGATCTGCTGCCGTCGATCCGTGGAATAGGAGTGGCGGCAGCAGACCATCACTATCCTCTATAGCAGGGGTGGGGAACCTCCGGCCCGCGGGCCGCATCCGGCCCCTGAGACCTCCCGATGCGGCCCGCGGCTCCCCTGTGACACGCGCTGCTTTGGAGGAGGAAGGAGCCGGCGCATCCTCTGTGACAGCTGCCGTGCTGTCTGTGTCGGCTCCTTCCTCCTCCAAAGCGGCGCGTGTCTTCAGTCTCCTGCGGGCCGCGCGCGATGACGTCATTTCATCGCGCGCCGCCTGCAGGAGAAGACCGGCACAGAGGACCTGGGAGAGAAGAGGACCTGGACAGCGTGGGAACGGAGGAAAGGTGAGAGGGATGTTTATTTTTTTTTTATTTGGGGGTTAAATAGGCTACCAGGGACATGCCTGATGGGGGGGGATAACTAGGCTACCAGGGACATGACTGATGTGGGGGGGGATAACTAGGCTACCAGGGACATGACTGATGGGGGGGGATAACTAGGCTACCAGGGACATGACTGATGGGGGGGGATAACTAGGCTACCAGGGACATGACTGATGGGGGGGGGGATAACTAGGCTACCAGGGACATGACTGATGGGGGGGATAACTAGGCTACCAGGGACATGACTGATGGGGGGGGGGATAACTAGGCTACTAGGGACAAGACTGTTGGGGGTTAACTGGTCCACCAGGGACATGACTGTTGGGTGTTTACTGGTCCACCAGGCATATGACTGTTGGGGGTTAACTGGTCCACCAGGGACATGACTGTTGGGGGGGGGTGATAACTAGGCCACCAGGGACAAGACTGTTGGGGGTTAACTGGTCCACCAGGGACATGACTGTTGGGGGTTAACTGGTCCACCAGGCATATGACTGTTGGGGGTTAACTGGTCCACCAGGGACATGACTGTTGGGGGTTAACTAGGCTACCAGGGACATGACTGTTGGGGGTTAACTAGGCTACCAGGGACATGACTGTTGGGGGTTAACTAGGCCACCAGGGACATGACTGTTGGGGGTTAACTAGGCCACCAGGGACATGACTAATGGGGGTTAACTAGGCCACCAGGGACAGGCCTGATGGGGGGTTAACTAGGCTACCAGGGACATGCCTGATGGGGGGTTAACTAGGCTACCAGGGACATGACTGAGGGATTAACTAGGCTACCAGGGACATGACTGATGTGGGTTAACTAGGCTATCAGGGATATGCCTGATGGGGGTTAAATAGGCCACCAGGGACATGCCTGATGAGGGTTAACTAGGCTACCAGGGACATGACTGATGTGGGTTAACTGGTCCACCAGGGACAGGCCTGATGGGGGTTAGCTAGGCCACCAGGGACATGACTGTTGGGGGTTAACTAGGCCACCAGGGACATGACTAATGGGGGTTAACTAGGCTACCAGGGACAGGCCTGATGGGGGGTTAACTAGGCTACCAGGGACATGACTGATGTGGGTTAATTAGGCTACCAGGGACATGCCTGATGGGGGTTAACTAGGCCACCAGGGACATGCCTGATGGGGGTTAACTAGGCTACCAGGGACATGCCTGATGGGGGGTAACTAGGCTACCAGGGACAAGACTGATGGGGGTTTACTAGGCTACCAGGGACATGCCTGATGGGGGTTAACTAGGCTACCAGGGACATGCCTGATGGGGGTTAACTAGTCCACCAGGGACAAGACTGATGCGGGTTAACTAGGCTACCAGGGACATGACTGATGGGGGTTAACTAGTCCACCAGGGACATGACTGATGGGGGTTAACTAGTCCACCAGGGACATGACTGATGGGGATTAACTAGGCTACCAGGGGCATGACTGATGGGGGTTAACTAGGCTACCAGGGACATGCCTGATGGGGGTTAACTAGGCTACCAGGGACATGACTGATGGGGGTTAACTAGTCCACCAGGGACATGACTGATGGGGGTTAACTAGGCTACCAGGGGCATGACTGATGGGGGTTAACTAGGCTACCAGGGACATGCCTGATGGGGGTTAACTAGGCTACCAGGGACATGCCTGATGGGGGTTAACTAGGCTACCAGGGACATGCCTGATGGGGGTTAACTAGGCTACCAGGGACATGGCTGGGGGGGTTAACTAGGCTACCAGGGACATGGCTGGGGGTTAACTACAATAGCAGGGGCACTAGGCGAACAATACCTTGCCTTGCCCTGGGTGCTGCAAACCCCCGCTACTAACTGCCGCGCACGGTATGCGGCCCTCGAATGATTTTATAAATGCCCGACCGGCCCTCGACATGGAAAAGGTTCCCCACCCCTGCTCTATAGGCTGGCATCACCCGGACAGCCCCCCCCCCCGCACCTCCCCGTGGCCCCTCCCACGCTCACCCACTTGCTGTCGCCACGTGGAGTAGCGGCGGCAGCGAGCGAGGAGCAAACGAGCACTGACAGCACTTGTTTGCTCCTCTCGGTCGGCCCGTGGAATAGGGCCTTAAGGATAATTTTAGGCTCAGATCTAAATCAACGACATACAAACAATTTTTCGATCTTTGCCTGCAATTACACAGAGCGATTATCGATATAACGATTTTTCGCACGATACTCATCCCATGTAATAGGGCCCTAAGACTCAAGATTTTTTCATAGAAGTAAATTACAAATCTGGCACTTTCTAGTACCAGTTGATTTGAAATAATTTTTGGGGTGAACAACCCCTTCAAGGCCTTTTTCTTCATCTGTAGCACTTCCTACTTTTAGTGTGAAAAAATATCAAAAAATATTGTTTTTATAATTTACTCCAGTATGGCTCAAGTCGTCGTTCTCCTCAGAGCACCAATCTATTATACTTTTACTTGTAAAAACCTTTGTGACCTGCTGCCCCCATTAGGACTCCAATCCACTTATATCTGTATATAGCTGCTATTCAGGTCTATTGAGGGATTGAACCCCCTAGTGGTAACAGCAGGCCACCATGATATTAATATTAGGGAGCCATACTGAAGAAGATGACGTCTTGGGCTCTGCGTCGCTTTATTTGTAAAATTAATCAACGGTTCCTATACATTTCACTGACAACCTGTAGGAAACATGAATATCACCCGTTAATTATGGCGCATTATTCCATATGTCTGGATGTAAATGCTGGAGATCAATTGCTGATTATAGAAATGCAATGGGAGTTTCTTTAAACAGAACAAGGCCAGCATCTAGAGAGAAGAAATATGAAAGGCTTAAAGCTGTTGTCTCGCTGGTGTTCTTTTGTATCCTTCTTAGTGCGGTCTTCATAAGTAGACCTCTTTTATTCATTCACAAGTGAAACAGATTTGTTTGAAGCAATAGGACGTTCAATCAGTGTTTTCAATTCTTTATAAATAGCACATTAACACATTTATAAAAGCAGATTACTGAGGGACTTAACATCACAGAGTGGCGGTAACAATGGTGGCTATATGCAGCATCCACAGATGTAAAAATAATCAGCAAGAAGGGTTCAGTAACAATAGATTGCGTGCCGGAATAAAATGTGGCTTAAGCTAGCAAAGAGCGCTGGAATTAATTCTGTAAATGCAAACCTAATGCGTGAGATGTCCTCTGGTGGTTGTACGACACGCCTGGGAAAGGCTTAAAGGGAATGACAATCTTTTAGTCTAGAGTAGATTAGTCTTGTGTAGTTTAGACTTGGTGCCCCCATGTAGTATTTAGGATAACTTTGGTGCCTCAAATAGTTCTTAGGCACCCCCTCTATGCCCTCAAATAATAAAAAAGATTCTATTGGTGCCCTTATATTGTAGATAGGCCACTTCTTTGCCTTCATTTAGAAGAGAGGCTTTCTCTGTGCCTCCAAATAGTAGGCCTTCTCTGTGCCTCCATATAGTAGTCAGGCCTCTCCACCCTGAATACAGTAGATAGGCCATTTCTGTGCATCCATATATTAATTAATCCCTCCTAAAATTCTGTGCATGGGGCACCGAGGATAAAGGTAAGTTTCTACCTTCATCCTCTGCGCCGTTTCCATTTATATAGTAATTATATACACAGGCTAATCAGCAGAGGATGGACAGGACAGCCTCCCCCAGAGCACCAACAGAGCCAGCCGGGGGCAGATCGGTGCTCTGAGGGGGTAGTCCCACCCCCAGTGTTCCAAACTGCCCGATTAGCCTGTGGATATAAGGACTAAATACAGATAAATAATACCAAGGATGAAGGTAAGATACTTACCTTCATCCTCAGTGCTCCGTGCACAAAAGAAAGATATCAGCAGGTTAGATTTGTCTGACCTGCTGATACTTTCCCTTTAAAGGGAGACTCCAGTAAAAAAAAAAAATATATATAATTTACTTCTCTACTGCTGTATGTCCTGCAGGAAGTAGAGTTTTCTTTGCTGTCTGACACTGTGCTCTGCACAGTTCCATGCCTTATAATATAAGGGAGTGGCATCATTATCAGGTTATGGTATCAGAGTCTCTCCATTTCAGGAGGACTTTGAGGAACTTTCCATTCTCTTATCATGCAAAATAATAACTAATTTTACAATTTTACATGTACCAAAGATGACACCAACCCCTACAGGTCACCCCTGAAAGAAGTCTATACACCAAAATGGTCATTATCTGTGGGACGGGAGAATTGCTTTCACTATTAGTAGTTTGGTTTTCCTATAATCTACAGTACTTGTTGGGCTATCCTATCTGTATTGATATGGTACTATGTATACTACATATATTGAACTGCTAAGTACTTTATTTCCTTTACCGTAGTAGCTTGCCACTCGCTAATACATTACCATCTGAGTGAGCATACAACTTGATAATTACTGAATAACACACTGCTCTTGTACCATACCTTATTGTTGCTTCCATTCCCTTGTGATGCCATTCATCAGTTGTTTTACAGAGAAAAGGATGGGGGGGGGGGGGTCAACCAAACAAATGTCATATAAGGGGGTGCCACTCAATGTCTCTAAACAAGATCCAATAAACACCATAGAAAAAGAAAGACACAAGAGGAGTGCACCCCAGATGAATAATTTCAACAATCCATTATATAATCAAACAAATGATCTTTGTTGGAACACTATATATGTACAAAATGAATCAAAAACATTTAAAAGACCCACATTGGGTACAAGAAATCTAGAAGGACTGGACAATAACCAGTGCACTTACAACCAGTGCTTACATCCAAAATACCATGATCATGGGAAAATATGACATATATGTATATGTAAGTATTGTATGGGGATGAATTAAAGTAAATTTTTTATTTATCTATGGTTAAAAAAAAGAATTCACTCTAAGGCCCAGTTCACACAATGTATTATTTGCAACACCGGCCGCTATTTATCGGAAGTGTCAAATGATGTGGTGTTTTATAAAATCCACATTCTATAGAACCAAATTTAATTATTATATTCTTCCAATGGAACCCAGAATCAGTTGATAGTTAAGGAAGGTTCACACTAAGATAACTTCTGTTCTTTTACACCCACCAAATGAAGTCAAATTTAAGAGTCTCGAAACAGGACTAGCCAGATATCCCTCTGGGAAGAACCCAGCCTGTAGGGAAACCACCAAAACCACCATATTAAGTCAATGTAATGACGAGGGAAAAACCAAGGCCAGGTATCAATCCACATACAGCTGTTTTGGGGTGTTGCCCCTCATCAGTGTGGAGCAGGATTCTGGCTAGGTGGGAGCAATGCCTAGTAGAGCCAAATGAGAAACAGATTGCTGATCTCAGGGAGACTAGCCAAACGATAACACTGCCGGCTGCTGGTTAAAGTGCTCAATGCAGTGAATTCCTCGGTGCATTGTTCCCTGGGAGACATGAATATGCAAAAAAAGGAGAGCCCGAGGAGTCTCGAAACACAGGACTAGCCAGATATCCTTCCGGATGCTTGAGTCAACCATTTTTTAATGCTGAAGTGCTTGACTCAAGTAAACTGCTGGTCTGGAGCGCCAACCAACAAACACCACCCCAGTAGTCACATCAATTGATCAGATCTTCCAATTGCTCACCTTCTTTACCACTGATAAGTTATTCAGCCTTCGGACTACAGGCTGTAATAAAACTGCTGCTGATAGATCTGCAAGGCAATGATGGAGTAATTGACATGACGCATATATCTACATGTTAACCATACAAGATGCTATAATAAATCATGTACATACCTTATATTTGATTCAATATCCTGAAATGACCCGAGGAACATACTTGATTTTACTGCATACCGTCTTATCGCATATAAAAGCATTCAACAATTTTTTTTTACAGTTCCACTAGAGCTTAGTATAGGGTTGACAGGTATGTGTTTGCATTGTAGTAAATGATGAATCACTTTGCCAAATGAGTAAGCTGAAGTAGTGTTTCTAGGGCGAGATGCGGCATAGCCAAATAATAAAAAAAAAAAACTATATATGCGCTGCTAAGGTCAAAAGTACCAAACTTTTTCTACTGTTCTAGGTTGCATGTAAAGAATTGTTATCTCAAGCAACCTTAGGAGGCCAATACTTTCAGGTACACTTGTCAAGCAACTGGCCATGTCTAATGCTATGTAACATTACGACTATTATTGTGAAAGGCATAAACCAAACAGACACCTGAGCTACAACAAACCATGAATGAAAGAAGGAGGATGTAATCAGCAGGTCCTTTAACTGTAACGCCACAATGTCTGTGAGTCATGCTGGATTTATGTCTTTATGTTTCACAACCTGGCTCAAAGCCATTCAATGTTTAAAGACTGCATATCTTAGCTGTCTCAATTATTTTGTTCACAGTTCAGGGGTTGTCTTAGAAGGAAAAACCATGTGCATGTGCCCTTTAAGTTATTTAGACTTCGTGGAGCTTTGTCCTCCGCTCGGGAGCACCTTCTGTGAGTCAGAGTTGGATGCCATGGAGAGAAGCTCTTGACTCAAGTTGTCTAAGGGCATGGTGCCAGGAGAAGACTGGGAGCGTGAACAGGTAAAGTATTAACTGTTTGGGCAATTGTCAGCCGTCGACCGTTCATTGACCGCGCATCGATATTACACCGAGCGATTATTGCTTCGTGTAATAGAGACAAAGATCAGCCGTTGTAACGATCATCGATCAACGATAGGCCCAGACCTACGATCATCAGGTGCCAACCGTGCATCGCTACGTGTAATATCGATGCGAGGTCGACGGCTGACAATTGCCTAAACAGTTAATACTTTACCTGTTCACGCTCCCAGTCTTCTTCTGGCACCATGCTCTGTAGCTTCAGAGTGGCCTGTCTGAGCTGACGCATAAAGAGTAGGCTTGCCCGAACAGCGGAAAAAGCTAGGTTCGATGGAACTTGGTCCGAACTTGACGGTCTGTGTGGAAGGAGGAGACATTCCGGGGACTGCCTGGAATTCCGGGATTCAGCCTAGGTAATAGGCTGTTTTCCAGAATTCCAGGCGGTCCCAGGGATGTCTCCTCCTTTTGCACAGACCGTCAAGGCATCAGCAATTAAATGCGGAAGGTCCGGCTAGGTCACAGAACGGCCGGTGTCATACTGTGTGTGAACCCCGGCCAATAGCTGTATCCATGTTTTCAGGGCAGCCTTAGGGCTGCATTCAACTTCTTCAGCCACTGGTAATCAAATGCAGAATGATCAGACTCGAGCATGCTCGGGTTACACTTACCTCTATCAGAAATCTACCACCTATGAACTGTGATAAATATTTGTCAAAAAAAGACCTTGAGTCCCATCTTAAGCTTATTTATGAGTCATCCAGTTCCATTGTCTCACTGCTCTAACTGTAAAGAATCGCGCAATATTCTTCTAACACTGTAGCAAAAGAAATAATCTCCCACTTTTCTTTAATCATTTTTATTCTAACGGACTAGTTTTTCAAGCATTGTTTATGTCTTTCCAATGGGTCGATATAATATAGCAATATAAGGCTATGTTCACACAATGTATTTTTTCATATTTCTACAGCCGTTGTTGCTGATTGCAACAATGGCCATAGTTAGTACGAGAAAATACGTTGGCCTGGTGTCTATGGGATCCCGGCAGGAGCGTATACACATAGTATAGGCTCCGGCCGGGACCCCTAGCAGCGCCACAAACAACTGACATGTCAATTTTCTGCGGCCACTATTCAGTGAATAGCGGCCGCAGAAAGCCCTGTCAGTGCACACTATGAAGCGGGCAGCTGCCACAAACTTCATAGAGTGCTGTGGGGAGTTCAGATGCGGGAGCACTGGCTGATACGCCCGCATCAGAACTCTGCGGCGGGAAAGATCATCTGCGGTGAGATTATCTTTTCAGAGACCGGCCGCTCCGTGACCCAGGCGGGTCACAGAACGGCTGGTCTCTTACACCATGTGAACATGGCCTTCGTGTGGTCCCTTTTCCTTATAGCAGCTGATTTGACAGACATGTTGTAATGTGTGTTAGTAGAAGATAAATTACAGCCCTGTAGTGAATGGTTGACAAACAGTCAGGCTATATTGTCAACAGAATAGTGTTCCAATCCAACCAGAGCAGGGGTAGGAAACCTTGGCTCTCCAGCTGTTGCAAAACTACAACTCCCATCATGCCTGGACAGCCAAAGCTTTAGCTTTGGCTGTCCAGGCATGATGGGAGTTGTAGTTTTGCAACAGCTGGAGAGCAAAGGTTCCCCACCCCTCAACTAGAGCAACATCTTTCTGTAGTTTATATGTTCTCCCCTTGTTTGTATGAGTATCTTGGTACTTGCAGAAGATGGTTAATAGTCCTATAGTAGCTAAGGAAAAGGCATAATGTAGTCTGAAAAGAAAAGCAGCAAGCATGTAGGAGGGTAGCAGCCTTGACAGCCAGGGAGCCATGTGCAGAGGATCTCTGAGCCTCCTAGTGCTTCAGAGCCTTTGGCTAAGGCAATATAATAGGAGCAGTATATGGCTCTTCCATTGACGTTCATTGAATTGAGTGTATCAGCTTTTCCCGGCGTATTCTTTCAAAAATCACTACTCTGCAAAATGACAAGATAGAGACATATAATAAAGACGTCATAAAGTGCATGCGTAGCGTTCTCAAGATATGATTTTCAGGTACAATAGCCTTTACAGAATACAGCTACATAATTATGGCACTGGTTATCAAAGTGGGAGAAAAGTTATATAACTTGGTGCTATTCACAGCACTGGAATGTAGCTGTTCTATAAGTATTAGTCAATGCTCAATCCAGTGGGGGTGGCTCAATGCTAGTAGTTAAACCCCCTGATATAAGGTGGAATCTGATACAAATATCAGGTAGCCACTCTATTCTTATTAATACCATATTTGTGAAGATCGGACATCTTGATCACTTTTTATAAATTTATATATATATATATATATATATGTATATATATATATATATATATATATATATATAAAACATTAAATCGGTAATCTGCGCACTTTTTTCCCTCTTTTCGTGTACACCGCACGCCGTTCGCAATGACACTTGTTATATTTTAATAGATCGGACAATTACGCATGCTGCGGTATATTATATGTTTATTTATTTATTTTTATATGTTTTATTTATATAATGGGAAAGGGGGGTGATTTAAACTTTTATTGGGGGAGGGGCTTGAGGGTGGTGTATTAGTGATTTTAACTTTTTTTTATATATATACACATTTTAAGCCCCTTTGGGGGACTTCTACATACATTAGTTTGATTACACACACTGATCATTGCATAGCATTTAAGGGGTTAACGACACGCTGCGGCACGGGGCCCCGCGGCGCGCTTCATAGCAGGGGAAACACCCTGGACGTACAGTTATGCCCAGGGTCGTCTGCTGACAGACTTCCATGGCGTGACTGTACGTCCAGGGTTGTCTAGGGGTAAACTTCAATATTGCTAGCTGCAGTTTTATGATATTCTGTTTATTACATGTTGATATATCTTTCCTGTTTTCCACCTATAGACGTGTGCATACTTTGGCTTAATAACCTTATACAGATAAATGTCTCATTGCTTAGGGCCCTTTTACACAGAAAGATTATCTGACAGATTATCTGCCAAAGATTTGAAGCCAAAGCCAGGACTGGATTTGAAAAGAGGAGAAATCTCAGGCTTTCCTTTATGACCGGATCTCTGTTTATAGTCTGTTTCTGGCTTCAAATCTTTGGCAGATAATCTGTCAGATAATCTTTCTGTGTAAAAGGGCCCCCAGTCTTCCATTGAGTCTTTATAATCTGTAGGTGGTTCAAAGTTTCCAAGAACTGGATAAGAACAAATAATTAACAGGTTGCTTCATATCTCGTCAACCCAGCAACTTCAAAAATTCTTCCAGACATACCATAGACTTGAGTCAAGGTAATAAACAGAACTGATACTGTACTGTCATGTTAACAATAATGTGTATGCTGAAGATCATTCAAATGCAAATGGATTTATAGTCCGATCTTCATTAAGATAAGACTACATGGTTGACACTGAAATGTGTTGGAGTAGGAAACTGTCCCAGCTCAACATGTGCAGCTCTTCTTTTATCCTCCAAAGAAGTTAGAGCCGTATTATTTGGCCTGATCACTAAAGTAAACGAGCGCCGATTTGCTAGATAGGTGCTCGCTTATGGAGCCTATTACATGGCTCAATACAGTAATTGTGCAGCAAGTGCTGTATTTATATCGTAAAAATCGGAGCTTAACCGTAAGTGGTCAGACATGGCCTGTGTCATTAGAAGGCAGCATGCTGAGTATAGTTTATAGCAGCACTCTTATTTTCAGGGAATATTTGCAAGGGCACCATGTATAGTACTTACACTGAACAACAAAGATTTAGCTTCCTGCATTTCATTTAAGTTGCAAAACTTCAGCGCAATAGTTACAGACTAGGCAAACCTAGGCATGTCTGGACGCTGCTACAAGTTATTGTAAATCTTAGCAGCTATAAACTATAAACTACTAAATTATGATTTGATCTAGCTAAAATGTCTCTGCAGTGTCAGAACAGGTGCTATACCTTATGTTCCATTTGTAGAGAGTATATGCTCAAGCCTCAAAGATGCACCATGACAGCTTTTACTATGAAAGCCTATGACCTGTACTTTTAATGCAAAATTAGTGATCAAGTCAAATCTTGGGTTCCTCAGATCTGTGCTGTTGATCTTAGAGATTGGCTGAGAGGTTCTCGCAAGTCAGTGCAGTTTGCTGTTCCAGTGATATGGCGGAAACAGAAGGATCTTATGATCGACTGTTACTTCTATGTCTCTGGTTTCTCTGCTAAGAAAAGGAAACCAGTGAAAATATCAATCTGCCTTCAGCTATGAGACCAGTGCCAAATGATGACACTCTTCCAGTTCTAAAACCACCACAGACATGGAGCTTGGATGAGGCAGACGATAAAGATGTTGCAGTCTATGGGTGAGAGATGGCGATCGGTACTGATTCAGAACCTTAGCCATGTATGTCTGGTAAGCCCCGTTTTATTTAAAAAAAAAAAAAAACAGAACTGAATGACTTGGTCTGGGACTTACAATTGTCAAAAGCAAATGCAGAGTAACTGGCTGTAAGGATGGCATTTGTTTTCACCTGGTACAAAAGTTTTTGTCTTTCGAAGCCACCAAAATGACTTAACATGAAAAATTACTTTTTTTAACAAGTAGACAACTGGGGCCTGAGAAAATTGCTTGGAAATCATTCCAGGATGAATTTCCTTGGCAATTATCAAATACCAAACTATACCGAATTGGTTGACAACCTTCTTGAAGCTTACAAAGTGATGAAGTGCGACATGTCTCTGCATCCACATTTGGAATTCTTCCCTGGAATCTATCAATGCTAGCTTACTATTGCTAGGATAAGAAACAAAAAGAAGGCAAACAAAAATTAGGAGGGAAACAAGGACAAATGAAAATCAGCAGCAGAATACTTTTGTTGCAGTCAGTCTCATGCTGCTAGTAACATTTAAAACGGCACTATCAGCAGGTTCGGGCCAGTGAACCTGCTGATATCACCCAGCCACCCTTTACCTTAGGACTGGAGTGCTGCTCTTCTTATTTATGACCGTTTTGGTAAGGTGACGCTTTTTGATAATTTCAGTTATGCTAATCCACATGTAACAATTCAGTGATATGTATAGGACAACTTGGGGCCACATGTGTTGTCTCTCATGGCTTCCAATGGGCATTTTTCGGCAGACTAAAGATTGACCACACACAGCAAGGGTTTCTCTGTAATATCTCAACAAGTATATTCAGGCTGAAGCATTTCTTTGGCTGCCTGGTCACCAGATTTGTCACCAGTTGGGCATTTCTGGGACCAGCTTCAAAAACCTACAATTGTGTAGGATCTAGAGGCCCTTTTGTAACGTCTGTAGGCCATACAGAGAATGTATAGGCCCTATTCCATGGGCTGACAAGAGGAGCAAACAATCGCTGTCAGTGTTTCCCGCTCGCTGCCGCCGCTACTCCGCGCGGCAGCAGCAAGCGGGGGAGTCTGGAGGCGACCGCGGGGAGCTGCAGAGGGGCTGCCCGGGTGATCACTAGATCGTCCGGGCAGCCCATAGGGATAGCTGTGGTCTGCTGCCGCCGCTCCTATTCTGCCGAGCGACAACAGCATATCGCTGCTATCCCAGTCTTTTGAAAGACAAACGACGCAACAATCAGTCAACATGAACGATGTCCGCTGATCATTGCCTTCTATTCCACAGGACGATTATCGGCCATAACACCCGAATACGGATGATAATCATTCCATGGAATAGGGCCTTAAGTCTTCATGCCCGACCATATGTAATTTTGGATCTAGGATCCACAGACTACTCTCAATTGTACAGATTTTCCCGATAAACTCATCGTTTCCTTCTAATATTTTAATCACTTATTTATACCAAAATATACCTAAAAATATAACAGATAAGGGTTGTATGAAAGTGAAAAGTTCCTCTAAGCAATACATACATTTTAACTTTTTAGGAAAGTTGTAAGTTGGCTAGAAAAGCAAAAACATATCGCATACATCCTGGAATAAAGCTCAGGATTACATGCATAAAGTGGTTTTTGTGAAACATGGCAAACAACAGATGCTGTTTTGCTTTTCCAAACCAAAAAAAAATGGAAGTTTTACTGCACAGCACGGAAGTTTGTTCTGACGTTGATTGGTCCTCTATTGCAATGACTTGGCTGTTCCCCATCGTGGCAGACTTCCATTGAAGAGATCACAATAGAAGCTTTGCAGGCTTATAAAAAAAATGCCAAAATAATTAAGAGAAAAATATTCTATTTTTAAGCTGGGTATATTTATATGCTAAAAAAAATACGAAAAAGAAACAATTGATAAAAGTAATAATTGCGTCTGCTCAAAACAAAGAAAATTCATCACAATGGTTGAGCCCTTTAAGTGATTCTACTTTTACATGTGTATAAATCAAGTCAAATCTAGCGCTATCTTAGACATTCATTGTAATTTATAGCTGATTCTTACTGGCGGGGGGGGGGGGGGGGCAGGAAGAGTGCAGTTTTTTAAGGTGGTACAAAAAAAGGTCAGGTGTTCACTAGAGGACCTAGCACAGCTATAGTCCTTCCAAATACAGAACCTATGATAGCTTTGCTTGCAAGAGGTCCCAATACTTGATGGTTATAGGAACCTATATGCAAGGTATAGAAAGCACAGCAGTTCTCAGTTACTAAGTTACTTACATGGAAGCTGCAGTTCAACCTTAAAGGGGTTATCCAGCAAAAATTAAAAAAAAGTTCTACAGATTTGTAATTTACATCTATTTAAAAATCTCAAGTCTTTCCATACTTATCAGCTACTGTATGTCTCTTAGGAAATGTTTGTTTTCTTATCAGTCTGACACAGGGCTCTCTGCTGACATCTCTGGCCAAGACAGGAACTGTCCAGAGCAGCAGCAAACCCTCATGGAAAACCTCTCCTGCTCTGGACAGTTCCTGTCTCAGCCCCATGTGACAGCAGAGAGTGTCAGACTGAAAATAAAAAATAAAGTAAAAGTATGGGAAGACTTAAGATTTTAAATTCACTTTAAGTCACTTAAAAGAACTTTTGACTTGTTATGCAGACAGGTTAAAAGGACTGATCGATTGGGATCCCCATCTATCTCTAGATATAGGGGGAGAAGTGCACAACAGCATTCATCACTCCTCATCTTGCAGCTCGATCATCTTATTACAGGCTCTGTATAAGTCTATGAAGCCCATCTGCTGCAATGAGATGGAATAAGGTCACCAATGAGATGCAATTAGATGGACTGAGGACTGAGCCAGGGAGTGAAGAGAGCTGTCCCGCACTTCTCCCTGCTATCCTATGCTTTTAATTAGGAGTATAACCTTCTTATTTGAGAACAATTTTCTTCTCGATAGTATCCCTTCATGCAACAGTGGTGCTTTAACTCCTCTTTGGCTCTTGCTGTTTGGTTCAGGGGCCTACTGTGAACATACAATCTATTACCTCAGTAACCAAAGTTCTCCATTCACAGACCTCTGACCTTGCGACGTGCTTACTCTATACACGGTCACTGTCTCTGTTACAGAGATATTCAAAGACTCTTTCTTCTTAAGGTCAGGTTACTGTGTCTCTGAGGCTGCTCCCTCTCTCTAAAACAGTACACAGTACAGTGCACAGTGCGCTGCCTATCACACACTCTTGCCTTTTGCTGAGGCCTCCACTTTGGAGGGGTAAAATCCTCTAAGAAAATCAGCGGCACTCTCATACAGCATCTAGTATATAGACAGCACTGCACAAACTCATTTTATGCCTACTGATTCACACATTTAAGACTATGAGGGAGATTTATCAAACTGGTGTAAAGTAGAATTTGGTCAGTTGCCCCTAGCAACCAATCAGATTCCACTTTTCATTCCTCACAGATTCTTTGAAAAATGAAAGGTGGAATCTGATTGGTTGCTAGGGGCAACTCAGCCAATTCTACTTTAGACCAGTTTGATAAATCTCCCGCTTTGTTCCCACAACGTACTAAAGATCGCAAATAGAGATAAACGAAACAAATGTGGCCAATCAAGATTCGCTGTGAATCATGCTGTCAATTTGTTTCGTTCTGCGAATTCCCCAAACCACCACCCCTCCCCCATTTATTCACAAAAAAACAAAATGGCGGCCGCACATGCTGTCTGGAGCGTCACTGGGCGGGAGAGAGGGGTTAACCATAATCCCTAGAGCCCGTCCAATCAGCTGCAGACCCCTCTGTGATGTCAACACCTCCCATTCAACCTTTATATAAGGCAGTTCGGTAACGGAGGTGGAGGAGAGAGCAAGATGGCAGCAGGCAGTCAGAGCCGAGCAGGGAGAGACTAACAGAGTGATATAGGGACAGAGGAGAGGAATGGCAGAAATTGGATGAGTGACTGGCTGATTGACTTTTTTAAATTGTGATTTTCCGATTTTTGACACTTTTACAACAACATGCTTTAACAAATTCACCCTTCTGTAATAGTCACAATATTGAAGTTACTATAGTTTTGGCTGTTTTCATGAAATTCGTTAAGATTCGATTCGCAAATCTTAAAAAGTTTGACCAAAAATTTGTGAAGCTCGCAAAACGAATTTCCGGCTGCTTTGCTCATCTCTAATGGCAAAATATGGCCGTTGTTAAACAACAGCTAAAAAAAATGTACATGGACTAAAAAGTACTTCCATAGAATTAGAGGTTATTTTACAACTAGAAGACCATTGTTGCTCATATATTTGACTTTAGAAAAGATAATCCCTGGTTGTTAAGCGGGTATATGTTTCTCCGATTTCTCAGAAAATCCCAATGTTGACCAAATGTGATGAGATAAGAGCATTTATTGTCGATGAACCTTGTTGTATAACTGACCCTTTGTACTCACTAGATGAAAACATTCCCCAAACACTAATTTCAAACATATGCAAATTGTGCTGGACCTGATCCTACCAAACCCGCCTGATCTGGACACAGTCTTACATTCCAGAACAATTCTCCTAAAAAATTATCAGGTCGTTCCCCAACACTATTACACTTGACTGATCTGTGACCTCTCTGGTTACCCTAACCCAGTATTTCCCCAACCTGTCCATAAGTATGGCCAACAAACCATGTTCCCATAGGATAAGACCATCATATCTGTAATACTGAGCAAAAGACTTAGTTTCTTAGGGTCTCTTAAAGAGGTTTTCCTGTGATGAAACAATTTTCAACTGTGAAAAAAAAAACGTATATTGGTAAAAAAGGTTATTTTGCTACCATTTTACGCAATTTAATGTTTTTCTTCTACTTCTGATGCAAACTGTTTGCTCTGTTGTTCCATATCATGTGTATGTACATTTTATTACATACTTCATATTTCAACTGTACACTCTTGCTAGCAATTCAGCTAACTCTGTTTCCCTTCCACTACACCTTCTTGACTATAACCTATAAAATATTAAATAAATACATAGCAGAAAATACCACTACAAGAGAGCTAAGGAAGAGCAGCAAATACATAGGCCCTAATACAGACTGTCTAAGGTTGCCAATAGCAACAATACATTTCCAGACGCCTGACAATAAATACCGTTCTGGGCCATTACATGTATGTATTTTACACCCTTTGATAAATTTGAGCTCAGGTATCCAGCAAAGTTTTGCAAAGAAGCAGTAATATCTAAATGTGGTCTAGTCTAGTCTAATGGATTATGGAAGACACTACTACAATTTAAGCTGCAATTTATGCAAAATGTTTGTAATATTTTGACATAATTGGTTTATTTTTCTAAAATTAGTACAAAAGGCTCTGCTGTCTGTAAAAAAAAAATCCTGCCATCCAAGTTGGTCATATCAATGGTTCCACGTCCAGACAAGAAGAAGGATCAATCAACCTAAACCAGCATGGCATTTCTTTACCTGTGCTGTTTTGTGAGTCATTTTAGATTTACAGTCCATTAGGACGAGAACTCTTAAAGTGACTTTGTACTCACAATCTGCTCCCCCCCCCCCCCCAAACCACGTGTACCGTCGGATAGCTGCTTTTAATCGAAGATCTTCCCTGGGGTCCATTCAGTAGGTGATCTAGTTATTGTCCTAAGGAACAACTTTTAAACTATATGTGTCTAATTGGCATGGCCTAGAGTGTCTGTGCCCTTGGCCTGCACCACCCCTCTGTCCCTCCTCCCCGCCCTCCTCATCATTAGGTATGCCCCAGGCAGGGTTTCTCCTAATCACCAAGTGATGAATAGGAGAAATACTGCCGAGGGGCATTCCTAATCATGAGGAGGGCGGGGAGGAGGGACAGAGGACAATTAGGACAATTTAGACCCTTGAGAAAGTAGTGTTGATGGAACGGGGTGTTCTGTCCTGATCTGATCCTGTAGTGGCAGCTAACTTATATCTGTATATTGCACATTAAGATTTGCACTTGCACTTTATGGTTGATTTACGTGCGTTTTATATGGTTTGCACTACACTAATATCATTGTGATATGGCTTTAAGGATACCTTCGAATTACATGTTGGGAGGTGCAGTCTACTTTTTCCAACACAGTTGTTGTTTTCCCAATATTTTGGAACAATAACTGCAACACCTACCGAAAGGACCCTTGGATTAAAAACAGCTATCCGATGGTCCAAGCGGTTTGGGTGGGCAGATTGTTGGTACAGAGTCGCTTTAAAGAGGGTTTTTAGCAGTATTTTTGCACATCTAACTATTGTTTGTCAGTGTTAAAACACAACAATAAGAAGGGTTAAGGGTAATTTAAAGGTAAAACGTGACCTTTCAATCCCACCCAGCGTTAAATATATACTGTATAGTATATGGTAGCTGCGGCACAAGATTTTCCCATACAAAAATTTTGTTTCTATATTAAATTCTGTTTGAGACATACAGTGGTTTAGTATAGGCCTATACCAATAGAGGTGCAAAATTACAGTATAGTATGATCTTGTGTTTTTACCTTTTTATGCAGATTGCTTTGGGCAATGTCAACTGGACAGACATTAGTTATAGTCAAGTAAAAGGCCAATATGGTGCGCGGTGGAAACGTCAGGACACAAGAACAACTGTCTCCCTGTTCCTCTAATGTTCATAAATAGCTGTCTTCTGATAGTACGCTCAGATTAATTTAATTTCACACCTTTTTATGGCTGTTTTTCCTTTCCTCGTGGTTTGATGACTATAAATATAGGTTGACGTCTGTTACAGAATTCACTTGCACTAGAATATTTACTGCAAGCTATAATGTTTTCGTTAGGTATTCTCACACCATATGTGCCAGGCACTTACTCAATTATTCCACTTGTCTTCCAGTGCCATAGTTATGTGACTTACAATTACAAGCCAGAGAACGTGTTCCATATAATAAAAGGAATGTGCATTTTATACACAGCTCCATGCATTAATTGACCACTTCGAATACAGCGAGAGGCAGGTATAGGATAGTTACGAAAAGATTGATTAACCTTCAGCAAAATTAACTTTCAGCATTCTTAAATGGATTGACTACATAATTAAAACTATAAATAAAGTGTTAAAAAAAAAAGTACTCACCTGACACCAGTCCCCTAGTGTTCCTGCTTTTTATCCCAACACATAGTGAATGTCCTCTTAGTCAATCACTGGCTGAGGAGGGTCACCACTGTGGACTTTGATTGACTAGGTGGACATCTCCTTGTCTGGGGATAGAGAGCATAAGCAGGGGGGAGCGTACAATCGGAATAGTACCAGCAGAAGTACTTCATAGCATAGATCTGACGGCCAGCAAGGTGACAACAGAAATGAGGAAACTTTAACCTGGGCGTGTTGCCCAAACAGGAGGCACAATTCTCAGAAAAGTGTGTAGGTCCGAATTGCAGCAGCTCTCATGAATCCACTAGACAAAACTCCTCCACTTTAACACGGGTGACGGCCTGCTGATCCAAACATACTCAGCTTAGTAAAATAATAAAATTAATTCCAAGAAACAACACGTTTCAAAGTTCTTCTTTCTCAAGTGAGCTTTGTCTACAGTCTTGGATGTAAAAAGTAATAAGGATGTAAAAATGTGTCCGTATTGTCGTGACTGGAGATGTGGATCGCTGCACCACTGCTAGCGATGGCGTAAGCCGCACAAGGGAGAGTCTAAGGGGCTTCTGGTCTTCAACAGAGCCCACCGCAAGGTGGGATGGACTTGATGTGGCAGGCAACCCCCAGGTCGCTCCCCCTGGCCTGGCTTGCTAATGCTAAAGCTGCAGCTGGAGACACGTAGGCAGGCAGAAACACGGCAGGACTCACGGCTGGAACAGCAGGCAGCAGAAACGCAACAGGACCCACAGCTGGACCCACAGGCAGCGGCGGCAGAAACCACGGGCAGGAATCACGGGCAAGCTGGGACCACACGCTAGGAAGCATACAGAGGCTCCAACAAGGAATGTCAGGACTGGTGTTTATTTATAGGAGAGGTGACTGGTGCAACCAATTAGGGACAACTTGTCCTTTTGAATCACCGTGAGCCGGCGCGCACTATAGAAGGCAAGATGCGCACACCGGCACAGAGGAGACAGGACAGGAGTGAGGAGAAGTAAGGCACCTTGCAGGGCCAAAGTGACAGCAGTGTCGGGCCCCTGCACGTGGGCCCCAATATCTACTTAGAGGAGAGTATGGGGGGGAAGCAGTGTGATGGCGGCCCGGAGCACAGAATGCCACCACGGTAGTAACATGTGTTATGCTCATGAGGTAACTTAGAGTGTTTATTGGATTTATGTAGTGACGTCCAACTCTACCCCCCTACCTTGTGCCACCCCGAAGCAATGATGATATGCACACTAGAAAACAGGAAATCCATCAATCCAGGAAAATCTTTATTGAATCTTTATTGACACTCAACGCGTTTTGGACCTCTAGGGTCCTTCAGCATAAATAAGTCATGAGGTCCGAAATGCATCAACATTCAGCGGTAGCGTTTCCTTACATGCCCTCCATAAATTACGAAGGATTTTCCTGGATTTCCTGTTTTCTAGTGTACAGAATTTACGGGGCGTACATGATTCCATTTATAAATTTTCCTTTCGCAAAGCATTTAAGGTATGCCATGCTTAATATAGTCTAATAACGTTCTACGCCATTAAACCCCATGTTTCTCTTGTAGATAGACGAACGATTGATGGCTCTTAAGAGAAGAAGACACTTGTACAGATATTGTCCAGATGTAAATCTCCAGCCTGTTATCTTACATCTATCTGAAACGTAACAGAATCCGTACAAGAAGCTAGACCAGCAGCCTTAGCACGCACCGGGAAGTTTTTCATAAAGATTCCAATACGTGCAGAGATAATTAGGTTTCATCCTATATAGTACTTCCACAGTCAGTGGTTTTAGAGCTCACAAATCATCATTACTTCTGACACTCCTGGATTATTACAGTTTGGTACTTCCTGTTATCATCAACCTGTCAAATAATAAGCCTCACCTGCAGAGCATTAACTCATGCCATGTACCAGGGGCACCACATACACTATTTCAGCCTAATGCCAGAGTGACTGAAACGAGGCCGTAAAAGAGTTAATAAAGGCCTGCAATATAAATCCATTACAGCGAATGTGTCTTGGTTCTGTTCAATTTGCAATGATTTCAGAGCTCGGCTCCTCCAGGAGGACATTTACCGGCTAATGTTGGATGGCACGTGTTGCAGTCTCTGCATGAGGTGTTTATTCATACATAGCCAGAGGGAAAGCTTTGATTGCGGTCAATGGGCATTATGAGTCAGATGCACTCTAGTGACATTTAGCTAACACCTGGAGAGAAAAAAAAAACTCAATGGTGTCTGTAGGTGGAAGAATTTTACCTGAACAATATGGACTTGGTTGGACGTGAGTCACCTCCTATTTTAAATGTGTTCGGCGTGGCTGACTTATGGCCTCAATAACTGGACGAACATCAACAAATATTGTAGACGCAGCAATGGCAATGGACAATAAAACTAGAATGGATGTGTATATACTGTATATATGTACAATAATTTCTTTCTTGGGTCTAGGTTTGCATCACAATTCTGCAATACATTCAACATGTAAGTCAGCAAAATGGGATGCCAATGTAAATTTGCTTAAACTGGCATTGTCTCCACTGTCTTTGATGGCCTAAAAGTTGGCTACGATCAAATCATTTCTCAAATATATAAATATACATCTCAAGGATATGTGTATTTCCTGGCACTAAAAAGTACAGAAAATAATTTTGAAAATTATGGGGTTGGCCATTTTATAGTAAAATAGTTCTGTGTACAGTATTAGTAACTGTACTTACTGTATATACTGACAGCAGCTCCCTGTGTGCCTCATAGAGCTAAAATCAGACTCCCCTCCTCCAGGCTGCGCTGTCCTGCTCTGTGGTGAATCTGTGATAGGATGGCTAAGCATGGAGGAGCATGTGACCATGCCCCTCCCCCAGTGTCCACAACTGAGCCTGTATATGCCTATGGAGGACACAGAGGGTGGGGCATAGTCTCATGCTCCTCCATATCAGCCATCTTATGGACAGAGTCACCACAGAGAAGGAGAAAAATAGATAAGAAAAATTTAATTCTAATCTCCACCTTTTTCAAAATGGAAATTCCACTGATTCACAGTAAAACTCAATGTTGGTACATTGACTCTACCTACCCTACTCATGACAACCACATCCATTTCTCCCCCAAAGGCATACATTGGAAGATTACCTGACATCATTTCATTTGAAAAAAAAAAACAAGGTCATGTGATTTTTTTTTTTTATCACATGATTCCAGGATTTATTTTAAATAATTGGGGGGAAAAAACTAAAGAAAAAAATTTCTCTCAGCTGACATGTGACCACAACATTTTTGAGCCAGCATTACGGTTTTATTGATGTTTTTTTGAAAAATAGTGTGCTCTTGACCTTATACAATTTAGGTTTATGGTAATTTTTTTTATCAGCCAAAAATATAGGCCATGGGCCTTAATGAAATATGCAAGCATGGGCAAAAGTTACAGATTTTTGCACAAGCAGATAGTTGAACATAAATGTGCTATCCCCCTAACCCAGCCCATCTGGTATAGGTATTTGTCTACATCAAGAAAACTTCGCTTTTGCTATCAGGCATCAAAAATAGAGCAAAAAGAAATTTTAAAAAAATCTTCCTAAAATACACATTGGCTTTAAAACATATGGTCATCACTTAATAAACATTGGTATAGTTGGGAATTTCTCATTACTTCCTCGCTGAAATAACCAGGTATAATTAGTTGTTATTAAGCCTATGTGTGTTTTTTTTTATTTGTTAATTAACTGAGTCTAGGTAATTTACTGAACACATTAATGGAAAACTCTGAACCAAGCGAATGATTTCCACATGAAAAGTCTTACCGGTATATACTTACTATATTTAGAGTAATTTAGTGTTAGTTTTTGAGCCGCCGCTCTACCGCCACCCAACATAATATTCTATGCAGTATATAATGTTCAACTATCTAGCAGGAGACTGAATGCTTGAACAGTTTTCGAGGTTGGCCCGTTAGTTGTGATGAGCAAACGTGCCAAACCCGGACGTTCAGCATTTGACTCCCGGTGGCTGGAGAAGTTGGAAGTAGAGGCTTCCAGTAGAGACTTGGCATACCCATGGCATTCCAGGATGGGTAGAGGAAGACTAGAATATCCGTCAATAAAATTAAAGGAATTACCCATGATTAGAAAAACATAGCTGCTTTCTTCCAAGAAACCGCACTGCTCATGTCCCTAATTCATAAGCGGTACTGCAGTACTGTTCCATTAAAGATCATAGAACCAAGATGTAATACCCCACACAAGTTAAGGACAGGCATGGCAATGTTTTTGGAAGAAAAAGCTATAGGGGAAATTTATCAAAGGAAAAAGTTGTATTTTTTGGCGTAAAATGGCCAGATGCGAATAAATTTATACGCAAATGGCTGTTTTACGTAAAAATATTTGCATCTAGCCATTTTACGCCAGCTTCAGTGGAGGGGCGTGGAGGGGTTAGGGAGGGGGCGGAACGGGGGGCGTGATCTCTGGGTCCGCTTCATTTATCATTTTTCTTGCCGAAAAATGACAAGTAAACCTACGCCAGATCTGAGCTGGCGTAGGTTTCCTGGCATACACACTGGTGCGTGCGGGATTTATATAGAGACAGTGCGCCTCTACATAAATTTCCGTATTGTCGGCGCTGTGGGGACATTTTTACGTCCGACACAGAAAATACCGGACTTGATAAATGTCCCTCTATGTGTTTCTAACTGTGGATAACCCCTTTAATGAAAGAAGGCTGCAAATATATTAAAGGGAACCTGTCACCCCCAGTGCCAGGGTGACAGGCTCTCGCCACCCCGCTAGAGCACCTTATACATACCTGATCACGCCGGGTCCCGCTTCTTGACCTGGTCGGGTGACAGACATTTCAGCAACCGAAGCCCGGTGCACTTGTTCCTGAGATGAGTCCAACTCTCATAGAGAATGACGGAACGTCGGACTCACCAGTCATTCTCTATGAGAGTTGGACTCATCTCAGGAGCGCGCACGCTGGGCTTCGGGCGCTGAAATATACGTCACCCGACCGTGTCAAGAAGCAGAACCGGGCGCAATCAGGTACATATAAGGTGCTCTAGCAGGGGGTCGGGAGCCTATCACCCTGGCACGGGGGGTGACAGATCCTCTTTAAGTATTTTGAACACATCAGAGCTGCAACTATTCTAGATGGCTAAATTTACAATGAAATCTATCTGGAATCTACAATGGTCATAATAAAGTAAACAGAGTCTTGTAGGAGGCAGGGTACAGGGAAGTAAGTAAGCAAATAGAGCAAATAGGATATAGGGAAAAAGAAGAGCCGTCAAAAGATGAGGAAACTTCTGTGATGTATTTACCTACAATTAAGCCCAGTGGTTAATTCATGACTCTATCTGAGTTGCATCCAAATGGTCCAAGTTTGGAATAATTAATCAGCGTTTTCTTCATCATCATCTTCCACATGTTCCTTACACATGAGGTAGATGACCTTAGCGACCTATTCATTGCAATCACCAGTAGGCCAATCTTAGGAGTAGCAATGACATGAATCTCACATTTTAGCTCAAAATCTATGGATTAAAGGAGAAGTCCAGGCAGGACAATTTTTTTGTGCCAGGGAGGGGGAAGCTGAAAAAAATAATGTGCTCTCACCTCCCTGGCTCCAGCACTGATGCCGCGTACTGCCGCTCTGGTCCTCTGGTTCCTGACCGTTTCCTGGAACCTAAGTTGGGACCCGGGTTGTGACGTGTCAGGTCCGTTAGGCCAGTCAGCGGCCAAGCTAGGACCCTGTCATTGCCACTGATTGGCTGAGCTGACCTGAAACATCACAACCCTGGTCCCAACTCAGACCAGGAAGGGGCCAAGGACCCGGGAACCCGAACGGCAGTTCGCGCCATCAGAAGCCGGGAGGTGAGAGCACATTATTTCTTTCGGCCTCCCCAGCGCTTTAATAACAAAAAATCGCCCTGCCCGGACTTCTTCTTTAAAGAGAACCAATCATCAATGAAAATAAAAAAAAAAAATTTCCCTAATTAGATGTATTTACTTATTTTATTAATATTTGTAAATATAATTTATTACTTTTTTGGCTTTGTTTTTAAAATATTTACTTTTTACTTTCCTATCTCGCGCCGGCTCTTTTCAAAAGAGCCGGCGCGAGACAGGAAGCTCCCGTCATGCAAAGCGGCAAGGCCGGGCGCCGCCATCTTGATGACGTCACTTGCGTTCCACCGCTGGAACGCAAAAGACTAAATCAAGATGGCGGCGCCGGTCTTGCTGTAGCGGACCAGAGGATCAGGTAAAGTATAAGATACAGACTGCAAAGGCAGTCTGTATCTTCATTCTGTCTATTTATTAAGATACAGACTGCCTTTGCAGTCTGTATCTTATACTTTACCTGATCCTCTTGTTCGGTGCAGGAAGGCCGCGCGCCGCCATCTTGAATACGTCACTTTGCGTTCCAGCGGTGGAACGCAAGTAGCAAAATCAAGATGGCGGCGCCGGCCTTGCTGTAGCGGACCAGAGGATCAGGTAAAGTATAAGATACAGACTGTAAAGGCAGTCTGTATCTTTCTGAAGTCTATTTATGAAGATACAGACTGCATTTGCAGTCTGTATCTTATACTTTACCTGCTCCTTTGTTCCGGTGCAGTAATGTCGGGCGCCGGCATCTTGATGACGTCACGCTGGAACGCACCGCTGGAACGCACGTGACGTCATCAAGATGGCGGCGGCCGGCATTACTGCACCGGAACAAAGGAGCAGGTAAAGTATAAGATACAGACTGCAAATGTAGTCTGTATCTTCATAAATAGACTTAATAAAGATACAGACTGCCTTTGCAGTCTGTATCTTATACTTTACCTGCTCCTTTGTTCCGGTGCATTAATGCCGGCCGCCGCCATCTTGATGACGTCACGTGCGTTCCAGCGGTGCGTTCCAGCGTGACGTCATCAAGATGGCGGCGCCCAGCATTACTGCACAGAGGAAGAGGAATTAGGTAAAGAATAAGATACAGACTGCAAAGGCAGTCTGTATCTTCATAGATGGACTTAGGGAGAGAGAATCTTTGATAATAGGGATAGTAAATTTTAGGTGATTGGTTCTCTTTAATGGGCATTCCTAAAATATATGTAGATTTGATCCCACTGCTCCATTGTATAAGCCTGACACCGAAGGGAAGACTGCTTATAACTGGGTGGGAAAGTGCTACCACCTGTATTTTTGGAATCCTATATTTAAGAATAAAGACCAAATGGCGCTCATTTAGATAGTGGTATGCCCGTCTTCCTTTCCCAGGATCTCATAAATGGTAAAAGAAATTATACTCATGCTATACTAATGACAGGAGTATACAAATATGGTTAGATAACAATGCAAGATTTTGCATAAGGATCTAGTCGTTGGGTTTTTAAGATTGTGGAAATAAAGTCAGGCTTAAACAAAAATGTATAAAATTCCTAGAAATAGGGAAAATGCTTATAAAATTACATTCACTGAAATGAGCAAACATGTGGAAACAGCTTCCATCAAGCTATAAACCTCCCTGCTCATAAAAGGGTTAATATACCATTGTAGTGACCTAGGCTAAATGACATGATTGATGTTTAACAACACCCTCTTATCAATTAATTAATTCAGCCCAGGACCATTTTAATAAATGAGCAAAAGTAGTACTGGTCAAGGGCAGCCCACCAGGAGAGGGGGCCCACCAGTGTGCCTACAAATAAAGAAACTTGGATAGATGAGGCCCCCGTGTCATATGAAGACAAAAGAGCCTTTGTTTTAAAGAGAGTGCTATCCTTCTTTAAGATGCAAATTCAAGTTCAAGCGAGCAGGCAGCAAGCTTAGCGCCGGCAAAGTTACTCTGAATAATAACTACCAGGAGCCTGGAACAAGCTCTGGGGTTTCAGCAGGGGTGGATCACAACTTATTTCCAAAATACTTATCTCACTTACTTTATCTGCTATATATAAACCCAACTACGATGTTAACTTTATGTCCGATAACTGATTATTTCTCAAACTCTTCTCCACAGTTCCTATTTAAAGAGTACGTCAACTCAACACTTTATAAGTAAATTCCAGAATTTTCCATTGGACTCATTAATTAAGGAGTCATTCAAGCTTCCTAATGAATAATTTTGTGCTATGTTGCTAAGCACCGGTGGAATATTTTTGCCCATTGCCTAGTAACTGGGGCAAAAGGAAACTAATGAATACACTAGATTGTCTTGTAAAGGTAGTAAAAACTCTCTGAGACGACCACCCAATTTTATTTGCAAATGTTTTTTTATAGGGATGGTCCTCTCAAAGAAGAGGGCCAGTGAAAGGTATAAGGTGTATATGGTGAGACAGCCAAAGAACTGAAAATCCTATTTTCTAGATCAGATGATGAATATTTTTTAGCATTAATATACCAATTAACCATAATCTGATATTGTACGACCAACCCCTGCTACCAAAACAGCTTTTATTTGCGAAGACATGGACTCCATAAGACCTTGTAATAAACACCTTAGCATCAGATCTGGTACATGTAAAGTGCGGCCTCCATGGATAAGAGTTGTTCTTAACACAACTGACAGTTGCTGGAAAAGTACTTGGATGACCATGTCTTGGAGGGACTGGGAGGGTTAGCACTTGGCTATAGACAGCCATTAAAGTGGTGGTTACACGAGTGCACTATGACTCTATTCACAAGGGGGAACTTGTTGACTACCGTTCTCCTCACACCAACTTGCATTCAGATCTAGAAGATTTATAGCCAAGTCAATTTGAACTCATCAAATTTTAGGCAAGCAGGGGAATTATACTGCTGAAAGAGGCCACTGCCATAAGCTAATTGTTGGGAACTGGACGACACTGGACAAGTGTAGCCATGGCACTGACACTCGTCTCGATGTCCCTGTCTAATTGCCTCAACTGCCCTCGGCGGCAGTGGACAGTCCCTATCCTATGCAGGTGAACAATACTTTAATAAAATTTTTTCCAGACGTCTCCTTTAAGGACTCAAGGTTTCCCAATAGCACATCGCCCATAGTATCACACTGTCAACTTGTCTTCTCATAGTGCATTCCATGATGAATGATCATTTTTGGGTCAAGTCACTCTCTTCCTTTGTTTCATGAGTAATGATGAGCGAACATCCTGATGTTCATATCAGACCCTGAACACGAACATTAAAAAAAAATTATCATGATCGGTTCGTGTCAAACATTCACAAATAACGAACATACACTAGAAGCGCATTTGCGTTCACATTAGCTTACAGATTGCGTATGTTTCAGTCTAGAGTTCCATACATGCGTACAGATTATCAGGCGCAAAGCGTGAATTACGCAGTTGCGTATGTGCGCAAGTTCGAATATGTTCGAAAATTATCGTTATAACCATTCCGATCATCAAACAAATTGTTCATGATCGGTAAACAGGAAAAATTTGTGTCACGTTCGTCCAAACATACGAACATTTACGAACATGTTTGTTCACCATTATTCATGAGTCACTTCCGATACTTTCATAGGGTTTTTCCTAGGAAAATTATCTGCTCACCACTTCCTCCTATACAAGAATTACTGTATCTGATTTAGATTTTTCAATTAAAATAAATATTTTAGGGGATAAGCGTTCTTTAGATATATAGATGACATTTAACTTGTTTTATATTTACACTGAACTTTAGTTTCTGATTAACTAGCACCTATAGTTTATTGTTTGATGACAGACATTTGCAGTCTAGGAATAAATCCTGACCTCACGTCACCCTTACATGTTATGTTGGACTTTGGTTCATTGCATCTATTGACTGTAAACGCAGTCAACACGAATGCGTGGATCCACCTTCAAAGGACTGATAAGTATTTCTCTTGTTAGAAAGCTAACAATCAAAAACATGCTTCTACCTACAGAGGTCAAAGTATTTCATGGTCATTTGTACTTGTCAGTTTTTAGTATAATAACCAATAGGATATTGTTTTCTAATATAAACTATACTGTATGTTTCAATTGAATATCGAACGAAGGTTGAAGCTTTGTCCACCAGTTTCCTGTCTATAACATAAGTACGTTCTATGGTCTTTCCCAGTTCAATAACAGTCATTGTTATTCCATTGTTAGATTTCTGATGCTTCTATTAAAAACAGCTTGCACATTTACAGCACTGTTAGTCTTCGGCCGAAAGCACTGTTAGGAGCACCGCCCCGCCACCACAGCGTCATCCAGCCCATCCGCTCTATTAACAATCAATGGAGCAGGCAGGCCAGATGACAATGTGGTGGCGGCAGGGGCGGATTAACTTTACCATAGGCCCCGGGCTGTTCACCAAGCATGGGCCCCCCCAGCCTACTGTAACTATGGCAGCACTAGTGGGGTGTTTATAATACAGGATAGATAATGTCATGATGCCCTGAATTGTGCAAAATTGCTTTAGAAAAGCCACAATTTTTGGCAAATCATGACAGAACTGTAGCCAGGAGACGTTTAACCACTAAAAGTATCAGTCTTTTTATGTGGCCATGGGCCCCTCAGGAGCTCAGGGCCCCGGGCTACCGCCCGAAACTAACCTATTATAATCCGCTACTGGGTGGAGGGGCAGTGCTCCTAACAGTGCTTCAGGCCAAAACAGTGCAGAATCGGTGCAGAGGAGAAAGGTAACACACACACCTTCCTCCTCAGCGTCCCAGGCGCTATAGGGGGCTATCAGCAAGTTAGATTCATCTAACCGGCTGATAGTTCCCCTTTAAATATAAACCATGAACAGGTGTGGTACCATTTGTGAAAAAAACATTTATGGTCTAAGTTTCTACAACCCCTCAAAATCAGTTAGAGGGTTCCAATCCCTCCAAGGACAACATCTGTAAAGAAATTGTATGTTCTCTCTGTGTTTCAGTGGGTTTCCTCTGGCTACTCCGGTTTTCTCCCACACCCAAAAGATACTGATAGGTGTAGATTGTGAGCTTTAATGCGGCCACGGACCAAAATGATCAAACTATGTGAAATGCTGCAGAATCAGTTGACGCTATACAAATAAAAGCAGTAACAAAAAAACTAAACAATAAAAAGTAGTAGTAGTGTTGAGGGGAGGGAAGCACTTCAGTGAGTTAAGCCCAATCACCCATGATGTCCTGGTACATCATGATGTCATTAACCCATTAATGATTCATTGGATTTTGGCCTTAATAACCAGGCCAATTTTCATTTTTGCATTTTTGTTTTTTCCGCTTTTATTTTCTGTTTATAGGGCCAGGTGATCGTTGATGCCCGTCTTAACCGTTAGGGCCCAGATACTGATAGCCGGTCCTCTGGCTGAGTGATTACTGTAGCAATTGAGTTCAGAGAACATCGATCAATGCAGTACATAAGTACTGCATTGATCTCTATTAGCAATCATAGTATTGCTCACAGAAGTCTCGAAGGGGGACTACAAATAAGTGAAAAAAAAGGGGGGGAAAGGGGGATGGAGTGGATCCATAAATAGTTGATCAGCAAGGGTGCTGGGAGGTGTATCCCAGATTTTGCACCCACTAATCAACCAATAAAAAAATGATCAGTATATAACACACACATCAATTTCAACATGGATAAGAATAACCTTCTCCACACAGCGTAGAACTCAAATGTTAAAATATTATGTCTCAGTATACAAAACAATAAAGTGGAGTGTACATTGTGCTAGTAGCCCCTATTCAGAGGATACATATTAAACCTGGTCGCTATGGAAACAGTCGGAAACACTGAAAAATGACAGTATCTAAGTAAACTAGCAAAAGCTTTATTACAATAACAGGGAAAGTCAGGTGATGTATAAAAAAAATGTAGCTATCCCTCATAACTAGTACAACTTAAGGAAAGTCTGGTTAACCCCTTGCCTCCGCAGCCTGTTTTGGCCTAAATGCCCAGGGCCTATTTTTTAAATCTGACCTGTCTCTCTTTATGTAGTTATAACTCTGCGGTGCCTTTAACTATCGCGGTTATTCTGAGATCTTCTGATTCTGTAAAAACTGCGCCCCTCAAAGTATTCAAAGTAACATTTCATACGTTTATTAACCCTTTAAGTGTTTCGCAGAAATGTAAGCAAGTTAGAGGGGAAATTTATTTATTTTTTTGGCAGATATTCCATTTAAATCCATTTTTTACTCTAACACTGCAAATAGAGAAATACCGCTCACTATTTATTCCCCATATTCCATCGTTTCTAGAAATCCCCCATATGTGGCCGCAGTGCGTCACCTGACTCAACCACAGACCTCAGACAGAGGCCTGGGGAATTTTGGGTCCTTTTTTTATTTCAGTTTTTTTCTTGCCATTATACCATGTCACAGAGGCCTTGCGGTGCCAAAATATTTGTGTAAGACAAGTTGATGTTTCCATTGGTACCATTCTGGGGGACATGTGACACTCAGCTTGTTCTGTCACTGAGCACCTTAAATGCTGCAATCGCTATAGATCAGGGCAGGATCAGGGTGGGATCGCAGCTGCCTCTCATTACCTTCGGCCCCAGACACACTGATGTGTGCGGGACCGCTTCCACTGCAGCGGTCCTGCACACATCAGTCAGCCCCTGAAGTCAGGAATATATATATACATTCCTACTGCATGGGGAACATGGGGGGGTTAAAGAGACTCTGCCAGTAGGTTTATGCTGTCCTGTCTCAGAATAGCATATACTAGTGACAGAGAAGCTGAACAGAATGATACATCATTTGCATTGTTCTGTGCAGCTGATTCAGAGATATCCTCCTGAATAACATGGACAATATGTAGTCCTCTTCATTATGTGCATGAGCCCAGTAGTCCAGGATATTCATGAGAAGCAGAAAACTCCGCTCACCAGTTTCTGATTGGCAGTTATCTATCCATGCTGTGTATAGTCATTCAACTGTCAATCACCAGCTGGAGGGCGGGGGGAGTGGTGTGACATGAATCCTATTCTCCTACATATTAGGAGAACCGCTGAACAAAATAATGTAAATAAACACCGATCTGTTCAGCATTTCTGTCACTAGTTTATGCTGCCCTCATTTAAGGTGGCATAAATCTAGTGACAGATTGTAACAAAGTAAAATAAATATATATGTTCATTAAAAAATCTAAGTTAATGTATACACTATAGGAAAATCAGGCTTGAGATAGATATAGATATAGATGGATAGATAGATAGATAGATAGATAGATAGATAGATAGATGGATAGATAGATAGATAGATATCAACAGAACTATGCTTACTACATAGATACATAGATATAAAAGTAACAATTCTACTAAATAGTAGAATGTATTAGAAATAGTAGTAATGTATTAGAAATTTAGTATGTAACAAAACCAAGCTTGTTACAAATATATGTTAACAGAACCAAGCCCACCACATATATGGTAACAAAACAAAGCTGTTGACTGCTTAGATATGGTAACAGAACAAAGCAATCAACATAGATATGAAAACAGAACAAAGTTCACTGCACATATATGAGTCAATCTTGCAATATTGTATAGGAAGTCAAACACCAATCTCACTATATATGTACAATAACAAAGCCAAACTTACTGCATAGACATGGTAACAAAGCCAAGTTTACAGTTTAGATGGTTGTCACTATTTATGAGGGGAAATATGGCTGTCACGGTTTATTGGGGTCACTGTGGCTGTCACTCTTTATTGAAGTGGGCGCTGTGGCTGTTGCTGTTTTTGTTAGTATCACTTTTTATAGGAGGGGGGCATGTCGGTTGTCACTGTTTATTTGTAGACCCTGCGATGGTCCCTAATTATTTCCATGCAGTGTGGTTGGCACTGCCTCGCCGCCCCATGGTGGTTGTCACTGTTTATACATGGGCACTGTAACTATCACTCCTCATATGCACAGAGGATGTCATTGTTAAAGGGGTTATCCAGCGAAAATCTTTTTCTTTCAAATCAACTGGTTTCAAAAAGTCATATACATTTGTAATTTACTTAACTGTTTACTGTTTTAAAATCTTGTTTTCCCATACTTATCAGCTGCTGTATGTCCTGCAGCGAATGTTGTTTTTTTTCATTCTGACACAGTGCTCTCTGCTGACATCTCTGTTCGAGACAGGAACTGTCCAGAGCAGGAAAGGTTTTCTATGGGGATTTGCTACTGTTTTGGACAGTTCCTGGACAGTTTTTTTTTGTCAGTAAAAAACTTAAACTGAGGTTGCTAACCTACCTATATTACATGATCCCTCTGGCAAGTGTATTAGTCCAAAAGACTCTAGTTTGGGGCCCATTTATTCAAACTTTATCCAGGACGGATACAAATGATGCATTTGTTTTGTGCTGATCAGTACTATCTTTAGCTTGTTTTTTGTTTTTTTCAAAGACTCTATTGCTTTCCTTGTTATTGAATTATTGCTCCCCATAGACTAGCCAATATGTTGCCGCCTGGTTGACCTTTGTATACTACAGTTGTAGATCAGCATCATGTTTTCCCTTGGTTTATCAATACCAGGCTCTCATTGGAGTGAATTTTTGATGCCTGTAGCACAGTCTCCAGTCCCTCTTCTCTCGTTCAATCCATTGATGTAGGTTGTTGCCTGGGCACATTCAGACGGAGACTTTCAGGGAATTTTGCGCACTTTGTAGCTGTTACGTGTGCGGAACTCATAAGTTATAGGAGGTGGATTTAGTCGGGTTTTATGAACTAAATGCACAACTGGGAATTCACGCACAAAAGCTCTACTTTTCAATCCACAGTTTACCTGCCAGCGTTTGCAAAGCAAGCGGGACGTATAAAGGCCTGTGTAACATGAAATGAATGGAGCCCTGGAGGCCTGTTATCTCTCAATTTTAAAAGAAAGAAAAACAATTTCTTGCTGTAAGGGCCGTTAACAAAAGAAAAATGCTCCACTCGGCTGGACCTTATGATCCCGAGAAGCTCAGGCGGGTTTCACTTCTACTTAAGGAAAAGAAGACGCAGAGTTTGTGAAGGAAGGGATCAGAAAGTCTCAGACGGAGAACAAGACTCGCTTCCAGAGAGAGTATGGGTGATCAATCTAGCCAAGCATAGAGATGTATATATATATAGTACAGTGGTGCCTTGGATTACAAGCATAATTTGGGACGGCGCTTGTAATCCAAATCACTCTAAAAAAAAAAACAAAGCAAGTTTTCCCATAAGAAATCATTGAAATGCAAACAATTGGTTCCACACTCCCAAAATAATGATTTTCTTTTATTTTGAATAACATGTAAAACAAATAAAAAAAAAATATAGAAGCTGAATATGTCATATTATAAGTTACTGTACAGAATAGCAATCAGCATGTGGAGTATAATGTGTATGAGAATGAAAAAACAGCAGCAGTTTGTAGATACAGGATGGAACGGCAACACATTTTAGCAGCAGTGTATATAGCTGAGTGTAAGTGCAGACACAGTATGGCAGCAGTGTATATAGCTGAGTGTAAGTGCAGACACAGTATATCAGCAGTGTATATAGCTGAGTGTAAGTGCAGGCACAGTAGAGCAGGAATGGAGATGATAGAAAACACAAGGGCTGAAAGAGACTGCAGGAAGCATGAAGGAATGAGCAGGCCAGATGTGGGCACATACATGCAGCGCTCTCTGTCCGGGGAGAGAGGGGTTACAGCTATGGAGAGATTACCTCCACAGTCCTGTCCCCTGATGCAAGCCCCAGCCTGAAGACAGCCTACAGCGCTGTAAACCCCGCTATGCAGGCCATGCCCCTCACCCACTCCCCCTCCCACCCAGTACAACCAAAGCAATGCTTTTAAACCAAGTTGCAGTTTTTAAAAACTGTGAGCTCTTCTTGCAAAACACTCTCAATCCAAGTTACTCTTAAACCGAGGTACCACTGTATATATATATATATATATATATATATATATATATATATATAGAAAATATCTTCTACATTCATTACATTTCATCCCATCCTTGTACCTCATCTAAATCACCACTGTCAGAGCCAAGTAGTCTTAGAAGTTAACTAAGGGTGAAAACTTTTTATATGCTCTGTATTAGAAAAGGACATGCCAGTAAGATCTCCATGTCTTTTTTTAGATATATTCTGGCAATTCTTGTCAATAATGAAGCGTGATGATTCTCTATTTCTTACGAGTTAAGAAGAAGTAGATTCATGCTTAGTATGTCACTGCCTGTCAGCTATCTCTACTTGGTATATCATGACTGCTAAGCATAAGGTGAATATGTACAATGTAAGGCCTTGTGCAGCAGTTATATGATGGCTGATTAAAACTTCTAACGTGTACAGAACTATTATAAGAAACCTATAAGGTACACTGGGCATTACCATGCCTCTTATTACATACAGAGCGCTTTTATATCTGATATTATAAAAAAAATGTACAAAAAAAATAACATATGCTCCACTGTATGATGAATTTTTCAAGCTAACAAAGAAGGAATATATCACATACAGCATTAAATATTACATATTAAGTCTCTGTGGAAGTCTAGGTTCCACTTTACAGCATCCTGAACATGTGTATAAGGCCTAAAGCTAGACATACACACAAGAGAGTCTCCCAGGAGAACAAATGGATTTCAACATTACCCATCGTCATTTTCCCTGTGTTTTTTTTACTATCAGGGAACAGGTCCCCTCTACATATTAGATGTCAGTGAATCCAGCTGCAAAACGTAAAATCACACTGGAGACACAGCCCATGTGTTCATACCATGTTTCCCCCGGAAATAAGACAGCGTCTCGTAATCATTTTTGCTCCCAAAGACGTGCTGTGTCTTATTTTCAGGGGATGTCTTATTGTTCCAGGAAAAAGAATACTCACCAAAGTCCTCAGAAGATGCTTGCTGCAATGGAACCCCTGGCTGGACTGCCGGCCGTGACCTCGGGCATGCAGCGCGTCGTTCGGTGGGATGTGCGACAGTACCTCACCTTAGGCATGCGGCAGGACCTGACCTCGAGCGTGCGGCAGGACATTGTGGCCATAGACCTGCATACCTGCGGAGGGACTGGTGGTGAAGGGTGGCAGAGAGTAGCAGAGGTAGTGGAGGCTTACTTTTAGGGGATGCCTTATTTTTGGAGGATTCCTTAGTCTGGGGGGGCCTTATTTTTGGGGGATGCTTTGTTTTTTGGGGGTGCCTTATTTTTAGGGGGGCTTTGCCTTATTTTTTACTATGCTGTAAATCTTCCCAAATGTCTTATTTTTGGGGGAAACACAATATACTTAAAGGGGTACTCCAGCGAAAAGCTTTTTCCCAGTAATTAAAACACATTACAAAGTTATATAACTTTGTAATATACTTCAACCTTCACTTATCTGCCCCCCTTCCCTATCTTTCCCCCCCTCAATCCCCCATCAGGAAGTGAAGTAAACTCATTCTCACCTGATGATTGTTGACCCCAGGCTGCTTTGTGGCAGCCATTTTGTGACAATGAAATCATCAAGAGGGAGGCGGGTCTAAGCCCTGTTAGGCCAGCCTCCCTATGTCAGATGACACAGGTTGCACAGCTCTGATTGGCTGAGCAAGATGTAAGCCATCTAGCAGTTCTACAGAGTCAGTTAGACATCACAGGAGACAAAGTGCATCATGGGAAAGCCTTAAACCAGGAAGCAAAGAAAAAACGAAGATACCAACTGGAGCTTCAGGGACCTGCAAACAGCGGGAAATTCAAACTGAGACAGACTCCAGGCTCTGTTTCATTAGATTTTCGCTCTTGGACCCCTTTGTTCACACAGTTATAAGCCGCCACCACAATTGTCTTTCAGCAGCCTACCCCTTCCTTTCCCATAGACAACACTGGAATATTTCTTCATACCAAATCATCATGTATATGGGGAGGAAGGGCAAAAATGATCATCCTTTACATAAAAGACCCTTTTATCCAGCCAGTGTCTAAAAAGTATTTAAAATACATCAAGTCATGTAATACATTTTCTTTGCCACAAACTATACCACATTTTTGGCCCAGACAGAATCTGGCATAAAGAATTTTACAACCATTTTAGACACTCTTCGAAAAACCAACAAAGTAAACCACCTAAAAGGGGCTATAAAGCTAGACAAGTATCTACGTGACTGCAGATCTATCAAACAGCTTGAGCCGCTGTGATAAATGTGGTGCATTCTCAGACTGTCTAGACTACTTTTACGCTGTCTAAGTATTAGACCGTTTTAATAAATCTGCCCGGGATGTGTTGTACAATTTATCACTTCCCATCGTCTTTCCTTCTTTATCACCATTTTTTTTTTACAATATACCAGGAAATCACACGGCCCCTACTGACGGAGCGAAGTATACGAGGACTGATGTTGTAGACATATGCTCTAGTGATCCAGACTCTAGTGTTACCAGGATTTAGGGGCAGGTGATTCATGTGGGAAGCGTGAGAGATGAAACAGATGTGAAGGCCTCATATTCCTGCTCTTGTTTTTAGTAACTGTCTTTTTGGATGTAAAAAGAACATTCTTTACAGGCAATGTACCACCTAGATGAGTGTTCAGGAGACAGAGCCCATTGCTCACTCAGCCAAAGTACAGGAGACTTGGCAGCTAATGAGCCGGGGCCCTGCTTGCTATTGTTACAGCAGTCAGAGGGGATTAACAGAGTTTATGTTTGGGAGAACAGGAGTGAACCGGTCTAACGTAGAGCAATCTTTGGAGAGTTGCCCTACCATGTGCGAGGCCTGCAGCCGATGACTCACTTTCCCCAAAACTCTCAAACATTCAGAGCAGGTAGGCTTGTAACATTTGGCAAGCACCGGGGTTAATCTGCCCAGCACTGACATTGTTCTGTCCTCTCAGCAGTTCAGGTGCTGCTGCGCTGAACCTGAATGTGGGAGGTCATGTGGAGGAAAGCTAGAATGAGACCTTGTAAACCATGCGTGATGGCTCCCTGACGAGAGCTGGATGCAGAGGAATAATACCAAAGCCGCTAAATAAAAGAGAAGGGAGGATCTATCAATCAAGCTCATTGAATGGATGGTTAGCAATGTAACCAGGAGGCCCACACTATTATACTGGAATATTAACCACTTCTCTGCCTTTATAAAACGGATGACTTATGTGCCGAGGGGGCCTCTGTTTGGTAATGTTAGCCAATGTAAAGATTTAGTTGTATCTGTTCAGTTTAAAAAATAATGATACTTTTTTAAACATTTTTATTTGTAATATGAGTATTACTATCTAAGAAACATACAGTGTAATTTTTATTTTATTTTTTTTTTTCATTTTTATTTGTAATATGAGTATTACTATCTAAGAAACATACAGTGTAATTTTTATTTTTTATTTTTTTTTCATTTTTATTTGTAATATGAGTATTACTATCTAAGAAACATACAGTGATGGCTGGGCTGGTGATTCGGCCATTTTGGAAGCACAGAAGACTGTCGACAGAAAAAGACCACTTGGTCCATCTAGCCCTTACATTATTTAATCTTAGGGTAGATATATGTTTACCCCAGGCAGGTTTACATTCAGTTATTGTAGATTTACCTAGAGATGAGCGAATAGCTCATCTAAACGAAGCAAAGCACTTAGTTTGATCAGCGCTTCATTCATCTAGCCGCCGACCTTTCAGTGCCAATCTGCTCCCTGCCGCTCCACCCTGGATGCCAGGGAAAAGCTGCTTCGCACCCTGCCACTCCTCCCAGGATGCTGGGGAAAAGCTGTATCCAATCCTGGGAAACTTTTCCCAGTTTCCCAGGACTGGATACAGCTTTTCCCCAGCATCCTGGAATGAGGGGCAGGGAGCGGAGCAGCGATGAAAGGCCAGCAGCTTGATCAAACTAAGCAATTTGCTTTGTTTAGATGAGCGATTTGCTCATCTCTAGAAGCTAAAACCCCCACCAATCACCAGAATGGGGGACCCTGGTGTTTTATCCTTCTCAGCCATATTACGATACTTAGAGTAGCTTCACACGTACTGGATCCACAGCGGATTTCACGCTGCAAATTTGCGCCGAAATCCACTGCGGATCCATTGCTAGTTATTTTCTATGAGAATACATACTTGTAGCATGATTGACACCTCCTCCCCGCTCCGGCTTGCGTCTGCACGTCCCACTCAGCCAATCAGTGCACTGCCCCTCTGCAGCCACTGATAGGCTGAGCGGGACGTCCAGCAGGGAACCCCGAAGCAAGCCGGAGCGCCGAGCAGTAACAGTATGCTTCGGCCGGCGCAGGGCCAACTTACTCACAGCGGGATGTCAATCCCGCTGCGAATTTGTCTTCTCATAGAAAACAACTGCCAATGGATCCGCAGTGGATTTCTGTGCGAATTTGCAGTGTGAGATCCGCTGCGGATCCGGTACGTGTGAAGGCACTCTTAGAAGGAGTTTGAATAAAGTGGTAACTGAGCAGGTGCACAAATGTACAGTTGCAGTATTTGGTTATTGGTGGCTGCAGAAGTTAGATACAGCCCTAGAAAAGTCCTGGAAAACATGGATACAGCCTTTGCCTGTATCCATGTTTTCCAGGCCGCCTTAGGGCTGCATCCATCTTCTGCAGTCACCGGTAACCAAATGCCGCACACTGGGGTTCGGACGAGTGCACCCAAGGTGCGCTCATCTCATTATAAAGAGCGTGTGATTACATTAAGTGCAGTTCTCACCAACTACCCTCTCTACTTTCATTGGTGCAAAATACTCCATTACTAATGGATGTAGGCCACTGACTCTCAAGTGTCTCTATACATTTTTTATGACCTGAACTACGAGGTAGTTAGCACTTGTCAAGTCTCCCCATAAATATAATCACATATACTATATGTACTGTATATACTAGTATGTTTACATTTTTTCTAAATCGACTGCATTGTTTGTCATTTTAGGATATATATATATATATTATTTTTTTAATTATTATTATTTTTATTTTATTTTTTTCTGATCAGAACCACATACTGGAACATGTTTTTTTTCTGTTTCTATTCTGTTCCTGACTGTTCTGAGCTAGTTTAACTGCATTTAGAGACATCCTGTGCAACACAGGTCTCAAACTGCGGCCCTCCAGCTGTTATTCCTAATGCTTTATTCCTAATGCTTTGTTATTCCTAATGCTTTGGCTATACAGGAATGATGGGAATTGTAGTTATGCAACAGCTGGAGGGCCACGAGTTTGACACCACTAGTTTAAAGCAAGCCTCGTGCACTATTGGCGACAATAGACATGACGTATCCCATTCTGATGAATTAGACAGGCTTCTGGGTGTTCTCAGTGACCTTAAAGGGGTTGTCCAGCGCTACTAAAACATGGCCACTTTTTCCCCTCTCTTGTCTCCAGATTGGGTGGGGTTTGAAACTCAGTCCCATTGAAGTAAATGGAGCTTAATTGCCAACCACACCTGAAATGGAGACAAGAGAGGGGAAAAAGTGGCCATGTTTTTGTAGCGCTGGATAACCCCTTTAAAGGTGTTGTCCAGGGAGCAGATAACAGTTTAAGCTCCACGGCTCTCCCCCTCTTCCGAGATATGGAGAGCCCAAGTCCTGATAATCACGTCCACACACTATGTCCACTAGCTGCACAGTGTCCACCAACATGCGATGATCTAGACTTAGCTCCGCCCCTTCACACTTCCACGACACAGAATGACAGGAAGGAAGGAAGTGCCTGGGAGCAAAGGCTTCAGCTGTCTACTCCCTTCCAGACAACCCCTTTAATAGAGGTCATTCTATAGAGAGGGGAACAACATCTATTGTGTGTACCCCTGACTCCACCTTGGGTCAAATGTTGAGCGTTTGCGGTTTCACAAACCCGAACTAACTACTGTAGTTTGTCTTATGTCTTCCCCTGATACATTTAAAAACCAACGCCAGGATGTTGGTATATAATTTAATCAAACCATCTTACCCCATCTACCACGTGCCGGTCTCCTGGTTCACATGGGTCCCTAAACTAACTCTGACCACTAACCCCGCAAAGCGTGCGCAAGCAGCAAGGGAGGCCACAGAATGGCCCTGCAACCCCAATGTCACATGACCAAACCCCAAGGGCGCCCCCAAACCCAGCAGGCACCACCAGCGGAGAAAGCTGCCGCCAAACAAAAGTGTGAACAAGGTCTAACTACTCACCGTTATTTTAAAATATAGAAAGTAAAATGGAAAACTGATTTAAACAGTAGATTGTTTTCTGATAACATTTCCTGTAAGGATATTATAAATTTAGTAAACCAAAAAAAAAAAAAATTTAAAGATTTTTTTATTTAAGAGGGGTACTCCGCAGACTCAGAAAACTGTTGAACGTATTTGTCAGCCGAGGGGTTAACTATTCCAGCATACTTAACCAGGTTGAAATTAAAAAAAAAAAAACTGCATCTGGATTACCCCCAGATTCACACCGGGAACTGAACAAAACTGTCACTTTGTCTCGGAATCATGGACAGATGGTGGCCTGTCTAGCAGCTTTTGTTACGATAAATCCGAGATGTAGACATCTGAAATTACACGTGAAAGAGGGAAAGTTTGGTGTAGTTATTATAGACTGTGTTAACTTAGATATGCAAACAACAAGTGAGTGGGCTTTGTTTTACATGAAGGGTGTTTAGAATATTTAAAGGGGATCTGTCAGTTTTCCTGACATGTCTGTTTCAGTACACAAATTCCAAATGAAGTAACAACTGTGCAGCATCTGCTCTTGGAAAGTTTCGTCGTCCCTCTGTTGTTCCTCCTGTAAATTAAAAAAAAATAAATA